>NC_079489.1:138373641-139656896 GCF_020520425.1 Spinacia oleracea
GACCATGATTCTCACCAGATTCTTCTAAAGATCTCTGAGTTTCATCCTGAATGTCATCTTGAGCATTCTCTAGAGTTTGTTGTTCGACTCGAATTTCTTCGAGGTCTACTTTTCTCCCACTTGTCATTTTGGAAATGTGATCCTTCTCCAAAAAGACACCATCTCGAGCAACAAACACTTTGTTCTCAGATGTATTGTAGAAGTAATACCCCTTTGTTTCCTTTGGATAGCCCACAAGGATACATTTGTCAGATTTTGGATGAAGTTTGTCTGAAATTAATCGTTTGACGTATACTTCACATCCCCAAATCTTAAGAAAAGACACATTTGGAGGCTTTCCAAACCATAATTCGTATGGAGTCTTTTCGACAGCTTTAGACGGAGCTCTATTTATAGTGAGTGTAGCTGTATTTAGTGCATGTCCCCAAAATTCTAATGGAAGTTCGGCCTGACCCATCATTGACCTGACCATGTCTAGCAAGGTTCTGTTCCTCCGTTCCGACACACCGTTCCATTGTGGTGTTCCATGAGGAGTCAATTCTGATAGAATTCCACATTCTTTCAGATGGTCATCAAATTCATAGCTCAGATATTCACCGCCTCTATCAGACCGCAGTGCCTTAATCTTCTTGCCTAATTGATTCTCTACTTCACTCTGAAATTCCTTGAATTTGTCAAAGGATTCAGACTTATGCTTCATTAGGTAGACATAACCATACCTACTGAAGTCATCAGTGAAAGTGATAAAGTAGCTGAAACCACCTCTAGCATTTGTACTCATTGGTCCACATACATCTGTATGGATTAAACCCAATAGTTCATTTGCTCTTTCTCCAACTTTAGAGAAAGGTTGCTTCGTCATTTTGCCAAGTAAACATGATTCGCATTTACCATAATCCTCTAAGTCAAATGGTTCTAGAATTCCTTCCCTTTGAAGTCTTTCTAAGCGTTTCAAGTTTATATGGCCTAATCGACAATGCCACAGATAGGTGAGATCTGAATCATCCTTTTTGGCCTTTTTGGTATTTATGTTATATACTTGTTTGTCGTGATCTAATAAATAAAGTCCATTGACTAATCTAGCAGATCCATAAAACATCTCTTTAAAATAAAACGAACAACTATTGTCTTTTATTATAAAGGAAAATCCCTTAGCATCTAAGCAAGAAACTGAAATGATGTTTTTAGTAAGACTTGGAACATGGAAACATTCTTCCAGTTCCAAAACTAGCCCGGAGGGCAACGACAAATAGTAAGTTCCTACAGCTAATGCAGCAATCCGTGCTCCATTTCCCACTCGTAGGTCGACTTCACCCTTGCTTAACTTTCTACTTCTTCTTAGTCCCTGTGGATTGGAACATAAGTGTGAGCCACAACCTGTATCTAATACCCAAGAAGTTGAATTAGCAAGTATACAGTCTATAACGAAAATACCTGAAGATGGAACGACTGTTCCGTTCTTCTGATCTTCCTTTAGCTTTGGACATTCTCTTTTGTAATGGCCTATTCCATCACAATAAAGACAGCTTGATGTGGACTTGTCCTGCTTTGATTTAGCATTGCCCTTGGACTTTCCACCTTTCTTGAATGGTCTCTTTCTAGCCTTGAGTAAATCTTTGGCTTCACAGTCCAGTACTATTTCAGCCTTTCTGACAAGGTGAATAAATTCTGCAAATGTTTCTTCTCTTGGTTCACTTAGGTATAGTTGCTTGAAGCGACCAAACCCACTGTGTAGTGAATTGAGCAAGACAGAGACTGCCATCCTTTCGCTTATTGGTGTTCCTAGTAGACTTAGGCGATCAAAATATGAACACATAAGATCCACATGGAACCTCAGTGGACGCCTACCCTTTGTTTAGTGCGAAGGAGCTGAACATGTGTTTCTTGGACCTCCATCCTATAACACCTGTTGGGAGAACTAACCTTTAGACCAGACATTGATTCAATCAACTCATGGACGTTCAGGTCCCTGTCCTCCGTACTTCCACGACAGATATCCCTCAGATTCTTGATGAGCGTAAAAGGTTCATAGGCTACAAACCTTCTAGCCCAATTATCAGGGATATTGTTCAGCATGAGACTCATAACCTTTTTGAGATCCGCATCCCAGGCGTAAAATCTCTCAGGGGTCATGTCTCTGGCATAGTAGCTTGGCATGGGATGTGACAGTACATACTCAAGTCCATTGAGTTTGACTATTTCAACTAGCTTAGCTTCCCATTCAAGAAAATTTGTCAGGTTCAGCTTGACCATAAGCTCAGAACCCATGATGATGTTTTGATTGTTGTTTGCCATATTAAAAACTACAATTGAAAAGAATAAACAAATAAATAACCATTCACAGTTTCTCTTAATAAACTTAAATTCTAGCATACATGCATAATTCAATGTTTATTAAGCATTTTATTCAATTTATGTGTTCCGGCAGGTGTGAATAAAATGATTCCTAAGATCCTAAAATCATTGAAGAACTAAGCACAGTTTGTCGACTTAATCCTAGAACATCTTAGGTAAGCAAAAGCCTTTTGCTAATAGTCTAGAAACTATTCTTGGTTGATAGGTACGTCTAAGAACTTATTAGGTAAACCTATCGAATTTGCCACGACATAAAAGGACTCCTTACTTATATCGTTGAGTTTCACCAAAACTAACATGTACTCACAATTATTTGTGTACCTTGCCCCTTTAGGACCAATAAGTAACACCTCGCTGAGCGAAAACTATTACTAGATTGATGTAAAGGATATCCAAGCAAGTGTATATTTTGGCATGGCACCTTTTAACTCAATTTTTTTAAGTTTGGAACTTAAGGCTCTTACTATGTTGGTTAGATTTTAAGTGAACTAAAATCCTTAATCATGCAACATAATCAAGCTTTTGATCTCATGCATTTTAAGACATATTTAAAACAATAAATAACTTAAAACATGCATAAGATATTTGTGATCTAGTATGGTCCGACTTCATCTTGAAGCTTTGACTTCAAAGTCCGTCTTGAAAATCTCCGTGGGAGGCACCATTTTCTTCAAATAGGATAAGCTATAACTAATTACAACTATTTGATGGTTCGCAGACCATATTTGAATTGAAAAATAACTTTGGTACTTTAGACCAATTACATTCAAATTAATGGTACGCAGACCATATTTTCTATCCTATTTGGGCCATACTAGTCACTTCATAACCTGCAAAACAGTACATATACAATATATACCATTCACCCATTCATTATCATGAATGGCCCACATAGCTGGTTAGTAAAACACATTATGCATCACGTAAACATTTGCAGCAATTAATCAAGGGCACCAATAATCTACCAATTATTCAGTCCTTATTAATTCTAATCAAGTTGTTTTAACCTTAAGGATTTGTAGACCTAATCAAGAGTTTATGACTAAAAAGCGCTCCCACTTAAACCAATAAATTCATATGCTTTACCAATTTTAAACATAAAAATGTATTTCTAGTCTAACCGGAAACATAAAAATTTAATTAAAATTTAAAGCTCATATAAATTTATAATTGAATCCAAAAAGTTTAATTTAATTTCAGTCGCATTTAAATTAATTCATGATTTTAATTTTAGTAAAATAATTAGAATAAATAACATTTATTATAATTATAATATTCAAAATTAAAATCCAAGAAAATAATTTAAATTATTAATTTTAAAATTAATTAAAATTACGTGAACTGAAATTTTCAAATTAAACATTCAAAACGATCTAATCGTAACGCAAACACCCTACGCGTTGCACGCCCATGGGCCGCACGCACACAGCCATTGCAGGCCATGCGCGCGCAGCCCATGCGCTCGTCGCATAGCTGCTGCATCCCTATCGCAAGCCTCCGCACGCATTGGTGCTCGCTGCGCGCGCCAGCGCTCATCGCACGCGAGCTATCGCTCGCAGTGCGCGCGCGACATCGCTCGCTGGGCGCGCGACATCGCTCGCTGGGCGCGCGACATCGCTCGCTGGGCGCGCGACATCGCTCGCTGGGCGCGCGAGCCATCGCTCGCTGGGCGCGCGACATCGCTCGCTGGGCGGGCGACATCGCTCGCTGTGCGCGCGAGCAATGCTAGGCGCAGCGCTCGTGGCACGCGAGCTTGCGCTCGCTGCGCGCGTTGTGGCGCAGCTCGCTTGCTGCCCACACGCGACTGCCTTGGCTCGCCCTACGCCCATGCCCATTCGTCCATTGGTCGTGGCACACGACACAAGGCAGGGCTGCTGCCTTGTGCTCGTGCACTACGCCCTTGCTCATTGCATTCGTGCCGCACGGGCGACGAGCTCCCTTGCTCGTCGTCGCATGCCCGCATTATACAACACCCCTTAAGGGTAACACGAAGCGTCCATTGCTTCGTGCGTGCAAGTTATATGAACGAATCGCATAAAAATTTAAAATTTATATTTAAAATTAATGACAAATTAATAAATAATATTAATTTCATAATTTTAGGGCGAAAAAATCGAAAATTTATTATCCAATTGATTTCCGATTGTTATGGATTCAAGTCTAGGTCATAAAAATTTAAAATTTATCGTAAATTTACAATTTTTATGGTGGTTTTTAATCATAGGTTTCTAATTAAATTACAATTAATTATGAAAATCAAATTAATTCTAAATTATTCTAATTTTCAACAAATTAATCATAATTACAAATTAGATTGCATAATTAACAAGACTAGGCATTCAAACTTGTTAAACATATGCAGTAGGTCAATCAAAAATTCAAGATTTATCAACAAGAATCGCAAATATTTAATTTAACATCTTAAATTTACGAAATTTTGCATTCGAAAAACTAAAACCTTCGAAAAGTCATAGTTAGGCTTCGAATTTGAGAATTCTGGGTTCGACAGAAAAAAAGTATTTTTGTCAAAATTTTAGAATGCCTTTTACATGCGGAATTGACACAAAAATCACTCAATTCGGATGAGTAACGAAGAAACTGCCGAAAAACTGCGTACGTATAATTAAATAAACGCAATTTGCAATTAATTAACAATTACGAAAATTAATCACCCCTTTTAATTCTTGCAAATTTGTAATATTTAACCATGTTCATGCAATTTAGATTATGAAAATAATAAGGGGCTCGTGATACCACTGTTAGGTTATGATACATATGACAATTCATAAATCATGCGGAAAAACCATAAACCCAGGAAAACATATTATTTACACATAATCATTTAGCATAGATTAGATGCATACTCTTTGTTGCGTGCCTTCCCTAGCTGCGCCCGAACCGAACAAGAACAAGTCTTTAGGACTCCAAGTGTCGTCCCTCCGTAGATAGTCCACAGCACGTCCGGATCCGCCTTAAGATTGACCAACTAGAATCGCCCTTAAGGTACTATTATTTTCGGCACTTTATAGGCAAATGTGTGACTGAATTTTTCTCTCAAAAACTCACTTTGAATACTTTGAAACTTGTGTTATAAATTGTGAGCCCTAGCCTCATATTTATAGCGGTATGGAAAGGGAATCGAAATCCTATTCAGATACAAATTAATTAAACCTAGAATCCTACAAGAACTCTAATTTAATTAATTTATCAAATAGAATTAGGAATTTAATCATTAACCGAACTCTGCATGTTTTAGGAAACGTGCACGAACACAAACACTTGCACACACACGCACGGCAGCCACGATGGGCTCCATGCGTGCGCGCGAGCAGCAGCCCACTCAGCGCCCGCGTGCGCTGCGCGCTGCGCGTGCTGTGCGCGCTGTGCGCGCTGCGCGCTGCGCGTGCTGTGCGCGCTGTGCGCGCTGCGCGCTGCGCGTGCTGTGCGCGCTGTGCGCGCTGCGCGCTGCGCGCAGCCTGCTGGGCCTGGCCTTGCGCTGGGCCTGGCGTTGCTGTTTGTGCGGCGCGCTTGGCTTGCTGGGCGATGGCCTGGCTTCGTGCTGGGCCTCGTCCGGCAGGCCTCGTCCGATGCTTATTCGTACGATGCGCTTCCGATTAAATTTTCCGATTCCGGAATTCATTTCCGATACGAACAATATTTAATATTTCCGATTCCGGAATTAATTTCGGTTTCGAACAAATATTTAATATTTCCGTTTCCGGAATTATTTTCCGATTCCGGTAATATTTCCGATTCTGACAATATTTCCGTTTCCGGCAATATTTCCGATTTTCTGGCAATATTTCCATTTCCGATAATATTTTCCGACATGTACCATGTTTCCGTTTCCGGCAACATCTACGACTTGGATAATATTTATATTTCCGATACGATCCATATTTCCGTTTCCGGCAATATCATCGTTTCCGGAGTATTCATTCCTTGCCTGTGACGATCTTAGCTCCCACTGAAACCAAGATCCGTCGGTTCCGAATATTCATAGATGGAGTATTTAATGCTATTAAATACTTGATCCGTTTACGTACTATTTGTGTGACCCTACGGGTTCAGTCAAGAGTAAGCTGTGGATTAATATCATTAATTCCACTTGAACTGAAGCGGCCTCTAGCTAGGCATTCAGCTCACTTGATCTCACTGAATTATTAACTTGTTAATTAATACTGAACCGCATTTATTAGACTTAACATAGAATGCATACTTGGACCAAGGGCATTATTTCCTTCATGCATTACATCATGTTTTTGTAAGAAAATATTATATGTCAACGTGAGTTTGACTTGGTGCCATGTCACTTGATATCTAATGGTGGAGGCATATGGCGGGATGGCATGAAATGTCATTGAGTTTTAATAATAGTATAGATACGCAAATCAATTCCAAGAATATGCCTCAACCAAATAAGGGTAGAATTAGGGGTGGCTTGCGGGGACATAACCTCTCCAATGATATGGTTAAAAATTATATATGCATATAAATACATATGTCTACTATACTTCATGTGGTAATTGTGCCTAGGAAGTTCGATTCCTATAGGAAATATAAAGTTCAAATCTTATTAAACATGGTTCTTTTAACTTCATTTTTCTTTGGCAAATTTGTCAAAAATGACGTTTTATAACCTAAAATTTGAGAGAAATGACTTTGTATAACTTTTTTTTTGAAAACACACCTTAATAACCTGTTTTGCGAAAGACACAACCTAAGGGAAATTTTTAGCGTTGAATGAGCTTTTGCGGCCATTGACTTGTACGTGAGCAGCACGTGTGACTTCATTTTGCTACGTTTTCAATAAAACGTAGCATGTAAAATGAAGTCACACGTGTTGCTCACGTGCAATTCAATGGCGGGAAAAGCTCAACCAATGCCGAAAACTTCCATTTGTTTGGCTTTCTCATTAAAGATTACATTAAAGTGTGATTTAAAAAAAATATACTCACTTCTCACAAAATTTGAACTATAAAAGGTCATTTTGACAAATCTGCCTTTTTGTTTGACATTTAAAATTATACGTTATGCTTTAATTTGAACTATAAAAGGTCCTTTTGACAAATCTGCCTTTTTGTTTGACATTTAAAATTATACGTTATGCTTTTTATGAATAATGACTGTGAAGCTTTCTATGAAGATAAGGCTTAGTTCCCTCTTCCTATTCTCTACCGCGAAAAATCACCGATCTACAACGGCTGCAACACCAAAAGGTCGTTGTGGCTGGAGCAGGCTCATCACCCACCTTAGTGAGGGTCACCACTCACCAGCGAACCTGTAAAGCGGAGACAGAGGAAGGGTATAGGTTGGAAGAGCTTTTTGAGAGGGAGAGTAGCTGTCTGGCACGATAAGAAGATTATTAAAATTTAAAAGCTTCATTTGAAGTCCATAGTTCTGTAAATAACACAAACATACAAGAGAGTAGCTCTGCATATTACAGTGGGCAATGTCCATTATACTGAGTATAGCACAACAAACAAGAAGCTTCAGCACCCACCTATAAAACATGGGTTGCTGTTTCAACATCAAAATTCACGAGGAATCGGAACAAGAAGCTTCAACCATTTCGATATAAAAAACATATATTACAAACCTGAAAGAACAGAGGAAATCAACACTAAGTTGGAGGGCACAATGCCATAATCGCCTATTAACCCCAGCAGTACCTCACCCTCTACTACCCTCTCTATGGCTACATGTATCAACTACAACAACAGAAGAGAGGAGCTGAAACATTTCAATCATGATTGAAAAGCAAAATAATAGCTTTAGAGTAGTAATGAGAATAATGCTAGAACCTCCATCAAACAGGAACCTAACACTTGGACAATCACATTGCATAAACTATCTCTCCACTACTATCAATATCAATCTCAGAATCTGAAAAGTCATCAATATCTTCATCCATATCGAGTGTGTCTGAGAGAAAATTGAGCGCTGATGATCCAGCAGCAGGGATAGTGGCCTCTGAGATGATTTGCATGATTGCATCAATGCTTTGCATGGGTTGCTCCAGTTCTTGAAATTGGTTGCTCACTGAGTTCTCATCCGTAAGATCAGTGGGTAAGTTTTTGATAAACCAATCATGTCTCTTGATCTCAGGAATTGTGATCCTCTGTGATGCACACTAACGAGTGTAAGCTAAATCTAACTAACAACGATAATGAACCAGCTAAGTAAGAAAATCACTCTTCCCAACATACAAACAAGGAAAATATGCCATCCAATAATCATTTGACAATAACAACAAAAAAGCTAATTATGTCAAAACGAATTGCTTACCGACTCAGGTTCTTGAACAAAGATCCTGGAGATAAGGTGGCGGCACTCTGGTGATATAAATATACCGTCAGGAATTGCATACTGAACACTCAATATTCTCTGCAGAAAAATGAAACACAGGTTAAAAATACAAAAATGTGATTGTCAATCAAAAATTTGTCAAGCCACTGTCACTTATGATCAAAATTAAAGTACATACTTGAATCATCTTCCTGAAGTCCTTTGGTTCCTCAGGATCCTCGAAAGGATATCTACCCACCAACATTACATACAAAGTCACCCCACATGACCACACATCTGCTATCTGCGATGCCCAACATACATCCATGTCAGTAACAACAGCATACAAGTCTGATATGGACACACGTTGCAGCGTGGGTCTTAGATGTGCAAATACAGAGCAAATTATACTCCTAGAAAGAAAACAATACGCAAAATACCGGCAAAATTACCAGGTATAGTATTTGAACTTTAATTATCTTTATCGAGTATTCAAGCTCAAATTCTAAGATGGTTAACAACGTAAATCAGGAAGTGGTAGAGCGGTGCATTTTCCATATTTTTATCATCTCTGGGTTTTGAATTTAACTCTTTTCTGTAGGATGTAATATACAAACAAGACATATAAAAGCCTTACTGTGCCCACAGATGCAGCCTCGCAAATGTAAGAAAAGACTGATTTTCCTTCCTTGTTTTGTACGAAGTAATTGTTATTGCATGAGTGATCTTCACCCTACTGATAGCTACCAAGAAACATAATCTGATGCACATGAACGTGAAACTAGGTGGACATTCTTACAGAAATATTCTGCATTTCGGAACACCCAAAAAAGGGAAGTGAGTTTCCCTTTCTGACGCCCCACCCCCTCCTTTCTGCGATTCAACCTTGACCCCATATCAAGACCAAGGGACCATCTCTAGCCACCACCAAATTGCTAACAATTCCACGATGAATCTGTCTATAAATTGATGGTGACCAGATAAATATTGTGTTATTCAAGTTCAGTATCGGTGAGTTTTACCATTAGAAAGAAGTTAAGACTGCAAAATATCGCTTGTAGAGACCAAGAAAAAACAGAAGGAATATGTTATTCTGAAATGCTCAGTTGTCTTGGAATGCACAATAGGCAACAGCAGACAGTTGTGCTTCATGAAGTCTCTTTGAGCCCAGCTGTTGCGGTTGTGCAGCTAGTTGCTTTATGGGATGAGAAAGGGCACTACAACCGAACAAAAGAAATGAAGGTTCGTCAATACTAAATTCCTATCCACCTACAAAGAGAGGAATATAATCATTTCTTCTACTACCATTTTAGCAAGCCTTTACTTAAAATCAAAGTCCAAAAATCTTCTCCTGAGGCTCCTTTGTCTTTCAGATCCAAATCATGCAGAGCATCACGACTTTGAATATCCCTTTCCAGTATGTATTTAGACTTTAGAGCAAACTTTACTTGAATGTCAAGTATTAGCCATGATCAGAGAAACACAAGGGAATTCAGTTACATGCTTAAGTCTTAACATCGAGGACCCCAAACCATGTGAGCGAAGGCCAACTAACTAAACGAAATCCCACTGATTCAAGTTTAAGACAATTCTTGATTTCTCTTGCTCGACATCAATTTCCAAGTTATATGGAGAAGCTTCCAAATCCAATGTAATGGACGGATATTCTGGGTCCTTGAAAAGGATTGTACAATATCTTAGAAGTGAACAAATATAAGAAAATAAGATACATGGAGTGCGGGCCAGAGACAATTAGAGAGGGGATACTATTAAAAACCACTTCAATAAGCAACAATTACTTCTAGTCGCAGGATGTAAAGAAGCAGTTGATAATTCCTGATCATCAACATAAGCATTACGGATTTACGGGTTGGCACTTGGCAGTAGCAGGTCTTTCTAAAAGCTGAGTCAAAAACTTCTCCATAAGTTGTTCAGGTACAAGGTCACCAATCAAAGCTATATGCAGGCAATATAATGCATGGGTAACTGGATTCCACAAGAAAGTTCTAAGAGTTCTCTTAAACACAAGTTACATATCAATGACAAACTGGTTCTAAAGTACATTCATGCGAGAGTGCGCCACAAACAGGAAAGAGAAAATGGATACCTTTCCATCATATTCTTTCCTCAGTAAGACTTCAGGAGCAATGTAAGCAGGGGTCCCCACCGTGGATTTGGGCTGTGAATGATACACAGAAGACTGGAAGAAAGAAGCACACGACATATCATTAACAGTACGTGATAATCTAAAAGGGGCCTCATATAAATAAGTAAAAGTGTCTTCTAGGACAACTAGCTCAAACTAATACATGAAAAGAATATGATCTGAATCCTCCATAACACAGGTGAAAAAAATACAAAAGCAGAAAATCTATTCAATTGTGAAAACATGAATCTCTATGAATTGAAATGTGAAAAAATGACGCGGGCCAAATGTAGAGTCAGTGTAGTACCTTCGAGTATCCGAAATCGCATATCTTCAGTCGAGGAGCAGGACTTCCATCCAATAAAGTGTTCTCCAACTTTAGGTCTCGATGACACACTTGCTTCATAACAAATAAGATATATAAGACAATCAAATTATCCTGTTTGAGACTACACGGAATTTTTTTTTATTGACGTGAGTATCTATATATGAAGTTAAAAGATAGTTACAGAGAAATTGCATTACAGACCATTGCATGACAATAGCTAACTCCCGAAATAAGTTGTTGGAAAAAGAAGCGAGCCTGCAGCCAAGCCAGCATCAGTAGAAATTAAATAAACAATAGAAAACCAGCAAAGAAAACAGCTGAATCAAGAACCTCGTCCTCACTAAACCGGCCCGCATTACATATTCTCTCAAAGAGCTCTCCTCCAGATGCATACTCCATCACAATTGCCAGATGAGTAGGTGTTAAAATGACCTATTCAGTATTCAGATAAATGGAAACTGCAATAAGAATCTCTATGTGCAAAATTTAAGTTAGAGAAAAAAAAGGTTCTGAACAAACCTCTTTAAATCTAACAATATTTGGGTGCCTCAGTGACCTGTGGTTGATGATCTCTCTTTGAACATTCTCATCTATCTGCAATAAAATATAGCCAAAAGAAAGACTGAAAACCCTTGTCAGGTTTTTTAAAAAAAGGAGAAAAAAAAACTACCTATAAATCAGTTCATGTTCGAAATACTTGTCAGTTGTCAATTGCTCCTTCAAAGTTCAAACCATACGATACCAGCATAGTTCCAACTGTTTCCTAACGAAGGGATATAAAAATACTAACACTAAACCATAAATATCTAGATCCATAATACCGAAGTAAATGAATTTAATATACCTCTTAGCTATATCTACTATCCTAACTTTAAATGGTTTTGTATCTCTTCATGACCATCTCAAAGGTGTTATTCCAAATCCATTTCCAATAGAACGGAAAGATTCACTTGGAATTATGTAATTTCAGATGGCTCATTAAACTGTTTATATGCTCTGATTCAGGAATTTAACGAGAACAACCTCTGTCTGTTATAATATTCATTCATCTAGGTTAAGGCCGCATAAATCCAACTCATCCGGGATCCATGTCAGCCTAAATCAGTCAACAGGACCAACTTCTGAACCCTTTGCATGTGTGCCTTCTCCTAAACTTAAGACAACCAGGTGAATAATACACTTACAAGTTACATCATTCCCAGCATACCACTTACTAAATCCCTGTATTAATGTGCAATTTGCTGGAGTCGAACCAGGTAGTTTCTAAGTAACAAGCCCCTACAGTCCTACACCATATCACCAGACATGGACTCGTGAATCAAGGGGAAAGACAACCATAAAGGCAATATATATCAACTTTTAGTGAAGGGTTTAGACCAAATTCCTATCACTAGCATTTCACACATTAACCTGAAAGAATCTTAAATTTGTGTGTCCCCGCCACTCCAAAATGTTTGCCTACAAGTCTACAACTATATGTCCTTACCTACCCCTAGGGAAAAAATAACAATCTTCCACGTTCAATAAAGTATATCAGTAAAATCTAATATCCCATAAAAAACGAATCCCTCATGAGATTCATATCGTGTATGCTTACTACACTAAGCACTCAAATATACCTCAAACCCGTCATCATGTTCAAAATTCAAACAAACATATAAGTGTTCAAAATGCTCAAGACAATCTCCACCGTCAGCATTCAGCACTCAAATAACACCTCAAACCTATCACGTCATGTTCAAAATTGAAACAAACATATAAATACATATCACCTCCATTAATAAAACCCGAAAACCACCTACAACGGTACAGCCCCCTATTAATGCATCCCTAAAAGTTTATCAAATATAACCCCAAAACCTGTTTATTTAATACTCCGTACATACTTCTAGGGGAAATCCCCTTTCTCCTTAAAATAGCTTTCTAATTTTAACAGCTCCCAATGTCAAACAAATCAGAGCAAATCATTACAAATACACAACAAAATTCATACACGGGTAACAAAAAGAAAAAGAGCATTTAACATCACAAAAGAAGAAAAATTGCGTGAAGGAACCAAAGACTCTGGTCAAATTTGTTCCCAACAAAAAATATACGAAGTATTCGAAAAGGATAAACATCACGGGAATTAGAGGATAAAGATAAACTCCTAAATTTCAAAACCCACTAAAAACACTATTCACGTGAGTTCCCCAGAAAAGAAAGGAAATTAAAAAATCCTAATCAGCTCCAACAAATATAGTCCGTCTGCCATTTTTTTCCCGAATTAGGAACTCCTCCAAATTTAGAAAAACGCCACAAAAAATAACAACAATAAATAACACAACAACAACTGATGTGAATTCAAAAGTACTCCAAAAACTAAATCGCAGAAAAATAATTAAACCTTATCGCCTCGTTCGATATACTTGACAGCAACAAGCTCTTTAGTATGCTTATCCCTCATCAAACGAGCAACGCCGAAGTTTCCAGAACCAATATCTCGGACAAAATCATACCGGTCACTATCGTGCATAATCGGCATATCCATGGCAGGGTTTACCGACGCCTGAGATCGACTAATGCCGTCCATTTTGATTCCAATACCGCCTCAATCGAAGGTCACAACTTCTTCTTCAATCTAACACCGTGAGATCTTCCGATCATCCGATGACATTTACAGCAGAAAACCAAAAACGGTGACGTATTTTCGATTACGGTAGAGCTAATTCGAAACCCTGGATCGTCGATCAAACTCCGATTAATCGGTCAAAGTTTCCGATGAGTGGGAAAAAGGAGAGAGAGATATAGGTAAGAGAAGAGAGTGATGTATGAGCAGAGAGAAAGGAGAAAGGGGAGGATTTTTGTTGAAGGTAAAAAGGAAAAGGACAAATGAGTGAGGTGATGAATGAAACGGCGTCGTTTATGATACGGTTGCGTTACTGGGGACAATTATTTTGGTATTTTCCGTATATAAAAAGTAAAATATTACAATAAGGTTTACGTTGTTTATTGGATTTAATTTAATTAACCGAGTAAACTTGTTTGGTAAAGTGATGCAGAAGATATTTTGGGATATAAAAATAATAAAAATGACGGGTGTCGGAAGGTGTTTGGATAAAGTTATGGGTAAACCCATGTGAAACTGTGGAGAATCTGCAGTTGGGCGGTAAAGCCGTAAAGTCGGTTACCCAGATTGTTCAACAAGGCCCAATTATTTGCGCTCTTGGATGCATGTTACGGAGTACTCCACCACTTACCGGTTACCGACTTACCACTATATTCTAAAAATATTGAAATATTGGTTTATACATTCAGATGCACAACATTTATCGATTTATTGTACGTCCCATTATTAAATCAATATCCCTTCCGTACAACTTTAAATGCTTTGTAACATATACTCCCTCTTAGGGGTGTCAATCAAACAAACGGATCTGATTTGGGCTGGTTCATCGATTCGATTGAAACAGATTCATTTGAATAACAGATCGGATCGGGTCGAGTTGAAAAATTAACGGGTCGGTTCGGTTAGAGTTGGTAGATATGGGTTAATATCGAGTCGGGTTCATAAGTATCGACTAATATTGTGCATTGTTCACAAGCCCTAAAGGATTCTAAAAGAAGCATTGTTTGGACGTTCGTTTATTAAATGTTTTATTTGATTGTGTGCTGAGCCGACTTTTCATAAAATATAAATAAACGTAAAGTGAAACCGAATAAGCTTCAAAACTCTTAAAACGTATGCACCTTGAGTATGACCAGTGGGGGAAGTACGAGACCGTAGGGCAGTTACTTCTAATTGGTGATACAAGACAATTGCTTCTTTAAGCGCAGGAAATCCCGTCACAGAGGTGACACGGGGTTACTATTACTTCTTTTAGTGTTTGTTGGGCTCCCAACACTCGTCCACTGGACATTTCTTCTTCAGGAACCCGTTCGATGCTTATTCTAATTAATTTATAAAGTCAAGATTCTTGTCTTGAGTCGAGTCTTGTCTTTATGATTAAATGTTTATTAGATATTTTTTGCATGTGGTTTTAATTAGCGAATTGTGGAAATTTAGCATGTTAGTTATAGGCTTTGTTTTAGCTTGTAGTACTCAGCTTTTGTTGATTGCGTGCTTTATGTCTTTTAGTCATGGCATAATGACCCTGAAGGAAATGTGTCCTTCACCCAAGGTTCATATTAATTAGGAATAATTAATTCAGTAAGATCAAGTGATCGGAACAACTAGTTGGAGCAGTGTTTCCGATCAGTGAGTTCTAATAGGCTCACAACTTACTCTTGACTGAACCTACAAGGTCACACCAATGACATAAAACAGATCGTCGGATTAAATGAATCGGAAATTCATTTAATGGCTATTCGGGAATTTAGTTCGGAAAACGTAAATATACGATAAGACGTTGGATCGTAATCGTATATCGTATTGCGTATTGCGTATATTCGTAAGCTAGGAAAGATAAATAATCGTATTGTACGACATTGGATCGTCAAGTACTATACGATAAATAATGTTTGTAAGGCATTAGACGCAAACACGAGGAGGGACAAGCAACGCTGCGGCCCACGAGCCAAGCGAGCATGCGCGCAAGGCCCGCTGGCGCACAACGCTGCAAATGCGCGAGCTACTGGCCATGGGCTGGGCGCACACAAAGAAAATAGCAGCAGCCGCATAGTGCGCGACCTAAGGCCCAACGCTTGTGAGCTTGTCCATTGTTATGTGCATGCGGCGAGATGAGGGAAGCAGCAGCAGGCGAGCACGTGGGCAAGCGTTTGGACGCGCGGGCATGTTTCCTTGCCATGTGCTGAATGATGTGAGTGTGTGTAGTGTGGTGCGTTGGGTTGGGCGAATCCGTGTAGGCGAGCACGCGTAGCACTGCTGTTAGGTTATGATTCATATGACAAAACATAAATCATGCGGAAAAACCATAAAGCCAGGAAAGCATATTATTTACACATAATCATTTAGCATAGTTTAGATGCATACACTTTGTTGCGTGCCCTCTCTAGCTGCGCCCGAACCGAACAAGAACAAGTCTTTAGGACTCCAAGTATCGTCCCTCCGTAGATAGTCCACAGCACGTCCGGATCCGCCTTAAGCTTGACCAACCAGAATCCCCTTAAGGTACTTAGAATTTTCGGCTATTGTAGGCAATTATATGACTGAATTTTTGCTCTCAAAAATCACTTTGAATACTTGAATACTCGATATAAATTATGAGCCCTTCACTCATATTTATAGACCATGGAATAAGTAATCGAATCCTACTAGGATATGAATTAATTAAATTAGAATCCTAGTAAAATTCTTATTTATTTAATTTATCTTTTAGGATTAGGAATTTTAATCATTAAACAAATCCTATACTCTTTAGGTTTCGTATGTGAACACAAACTCTACACGAGCATGACCCGCAAGCGTGCAGGCCATGCCCGCGCACAGCCCACACGGCCGCTCGGCCCACGCGAGCTACAAGCCCACGCGAGCTGCAGCAATGCTCGCAGCCCACTGCTCGCAGCTGCGCGCGCTGCCACGGCCAGCTGGGCCTGGCCTTGCGCTGGGTCTGGCGTGGCCTTGGCTGTTCGTGTGGCGCGCTTGGCTTGCTGGGCGATGGCCCGGCTTCGTGCTGGGCCTTCGTCTGCCAGGCCTCGTCCGATGCTAATTCGTACGATACGCTTCCGATTAAACTCCCGATTCCGGAATTTATTTCCGATACGAACAATATTTAATATTTTCGATTCCGGAATTAATATCCGTTTCGAACAAATATTTAATATTTCCGTTTCCGGAATTATTTTCCGATTCCGATAATATTTCCGATTCTGACAATATTTCCATTTCCGGCAATATTTTCGATTCCGGCAATATTTCCATTTCCGATAATATTTTCCGATACGTACCATGTTTCCGTTTCCGGCAACATCTACGACTTGGATAATATTTATATTTCCGATACGATCCATATTTCCGTTTCCGGCAATATCATCGTTTCCGGAGTATTCATTTCTTGCCTGTGATGATCTCAGCTCCCACTGAAACCAAGATCCGTCGATTCCGAATATCCATAGATGGAGTATTTAATGCCATTAAATACTTGATCCGTTTACGTACTATTTGTGTGACCCTACGGGTTCAGTGAAGAGTAAGCTGTGGATTAATATAGTTAATTCCACTTGAACTGAAGCGGCCTCTAGTCAGGCATTCAGCTCACTTGATCTCACTGAATTATTAACTTGTTAATTAATACTGAACCGCATTTATTAGACTTAACATAGAATGCATACTTGGACCAAGGGCATTATTTCCTTCAGTCTCCCACTTGTCCTTAGGGACAAGTGTGCATTTTGTTAGGTTATGATACATATGACAATTCATAAATCATGCAGAAAAACCATAAAGCCAGGAAAGCATATTATTTACACATAATCATTTAGCATAGTTTAAATGCATACACTTTGTTGCGTGCCTTCCCTAGCTACGCCCGAACCGAACAAGAACAAGTCTTTAGGACTCCAAGTGTCGTCCCTCCGTAGATAGTCCACAGCACGTCCGGATCCGCCTTAAGCTTGACCAACTAGGATCGCCCTTAAGGTACTTAGAATTTTCGGCACATATAGGCAATTGTATGACTGAATTTTTGCTCTCAAAAATCACTTTGAATACTTGAATACTCGATGTAAATTGTGAGCATTGATCACCTATTTATAGGGCATGGGTATCGGATATTAGAATCCTACAAGGAAACGATTTAGTGAATCTGAATTAATCTAAAATTCAATCACTTAATTTATCTAGTAGACTTAGGAAATCAATCTTATACGAATCCTAACCGATCAAGGTTTCGTACGCAAGCACAAACACACACGCAGGCGCAGCAGCCCACGAGGGGCGCCATGCGCGCGCGCGCTGAGCCCAGGCCCAGCAAGTGCTCGCAGCCCACGAGGGGCGCGCGCCTGCTGGCCTTGCTCTCGCATTTGGGCTTTGCTTGCTTTGGTCGCGCGTGGGCTTTGCTAGGCGTTGGGCCTAGCTTCGTGCTAGGCCTTGCGTCTAGCAAGCTCGTCCGATGTTTATTCGTACGATACGCTTCGATTAAATTCCCGGTTCCGGAATTCATTTCCGATACGAACAATATTTAATATTTCCGATTCCGGAATCAATTTCCGTTTCGAACAAATATTTAATATTTCCGTTTCCGAAATTATTTTCCGATTCCGATAATATTTCCGAATCTGACAATATTTCCGTTTCCGGCAATATTTCCGATTCCGGCAATATTTCCATTTCCGATAATATTTTCCGATACGTACCATGTTTCCGTTTCCAGCAACATCTACGACTTGGATAATATTTATATTTCCGATACGATCCATATTTCCGTTTCCGGCAATATCATCGTTTCCGGAGTATTCATTTCTTGCCTGTGAGGATCTCAGCTCCCACTGAAACCAAGATCCGTCGATTCCGAATATCCATAGATGGAGTATTTAATGCCATTAAATACTTGATCCGTTTACGTACTATTTGTGTGACCCTATGGGTTCAGTCAAGAGTAAGTTGTGGATTAATATAATTAATTCCACTTGAACAGAAGCGGCCTCTAGTCAGGCATTCAGCTCACTTGATCTCACTGAATTATTAACTTGTTAATTAATACTGAACCGCATTTATTAGACTTAACATTGAATGCATACTTGGACCAAGGGCATTATTTCCTTCAGTCTCCCACTTGTCCTTAGGGACAAGTGTGCATTTCCTAATTCCTTTGTCGCTCAATGCTTGCTCTTGAACATAAGGTAAGAGTTGTCATCCTTATTATGTCCAGAGTTGTTCCTCGGTTTCAGAGTTCAACTGATCAAATAAATAGATAATCATAGCCTATGATTTATCCGAGCACGGCCATGCATTTCACAGTTTCTAGCTCTCCGAGTGGCCTTGTACAACTTTTAAGCATCTCATCCCGATTTATGGGAGGACAATCCCAATCTTGCGATCTTGAGATTAGACTTCGTTTGATAGGTGATTGCCTGAGCGTTGCCTTTATAGCCTCCTTTTACGGTGCGACGGTTGGTCAACGTCAAAGCAACCAGTTCTCAAACAAGTAATCTCAAATCACTCAGGTATTGAGGATTTAGTGTCTAATAATTTTAATGAAATTTACTTATGACAGATTTTCATCTCTTACAGTAAAGTTTCATAGGTCTTGTCCGATACTAGTCTTCCCAAAGTAAGTATCTATGCAAATGATTATGACATTGCCATGTCCACATAGTTCAAGAAACAGAACTACTAGTCATCTTGCATTCTAATCGTCTAACGTTTTCTATGCGTCCAATTTTATAGAAAACTCCGACTAGGGACCATTTTCAACCTTTGACATTCAAGTTCACTTGATAGACATTTCTTAGTCACAGGACTGGTCCTGACAGTCTATCTTGAATACATCGTCAAATTGAAGGGACTCATCATTTAATAAACCACAAATTAAATGGAAAAAATGAATTCTTTTCATTTATTGTGAATGATTAACCAATAATGTTTTACAAAGATTTAAACTCTAAAACTTTAAAACATTAAACAGGGATATCAAAGCCATTCTCCAATATGCTTGATTCCCATAGCTGCAGTGTGCGAGTTGTGCTTCGCCTGCGGCAGAGGTTTAGTCAATGGATCTGATATGTTGTCATCAGTTCCAATCTTGTTTATCTCGACTTCTTTTTTTCAACGAACTCTCGTAGAAGGTGAAATCTACGAAGTACATGCTTGACTCTCTGGTGGTGTCTAGGCTCCTTTGCCTGTGCAATAGCTCCGTTATTATCACAATACAGGGCTATTGGTCCTTTAATGGAGGGGACTACACCAAGTTCACCTATGAACTTCCTTAGCCATATAGCTTCCTTTGCTGCTTCATGTGCAGCAATGTACTCCGCTTCAGTTGTAGAATCCGCAATGGTGCTTTGCTTAGCACTTTTCCAGCTTACTGCACCCCCGTTGAGGCAAAAGACAAACCCAGACTGTGATCTGAAATCATCTTTGTCGGTTTGGAAACTTGCGTCCGTATAGCCTTTAACAATTAATTCATCATCTCCACCATAGACCAGGAAGTCATCTTTGTGCCTTTTCAGGTACTTCAGAATATTCTTGGCAGCAGTCCAATGCGCCTCTCCTGGGTCTGACTGGTATCTGCTCGTAGCACTGAGTGCGTACGCAACATCCGGGCGTGTACATATCATAGCATACATTATTGAACCAATCAATGATGCATATGGAATCCCATTCATTCGTCTACGCTCATCAAGTGTTTTTGAGCACTGAGTCTTGCTTAGAGTTATTCCATGAGACATGGGTAGGTAGCCTCGCTTGGAGTCCGCCATCTTGAACCTATCAAGCACCTTATTGATATAAGTGCTTTGACTAAGTCCAATCATCTTTTTAGATCTATCTCTGTAAATCTTGATGCTCAATATGTACTGTGCTTCTCCTAGATCTTTCATCGAAAAACATTTCCCAAGCCAAATCTTGACAGAGTTCAACATAGGAATGTCATTTCCGATAAGTAATATGTCGTCGACATATAATACTAGGAAAACAATTTTTCTCCCACTGACCTTCTTGTATACACAAGATTCGTCTGCGTTTTTGATGAAACCAAAGTCACTTACTGCTTCATCAAAACGTATATTCCAGCTCCTGGATGCCTGCTTCAATCCGTAGATTGACTTCTTTAGCTTGCATACCTTTTTAGCATTCTTTGGATCCTTAAAACCTTCAGGCTGTGTCATAAACACAGTTTCTGTTAAAACGCCGTTTAAGAAAGCAGTTTTGACATCCATCTGCCATATTTCGTAATCGTAATATGCAGCGATTGCTAACATTATCCGAATAGAATTTAGCATTGCAACTGGTGAAAAGGTTTCATCGTAATCCACACCGTGGACTTGCCTGTAACCTTTTGCAACCAATCTAGCTTTGAAAACTTCAAGTTTCCCATCCTTGTCTTTCTTCAGTTTGAAAACCCATTTGCTTCCAATGGCTTGGTAGCCATCTGGCAAATCGACCAAATCCCATACTTGGTTTTCAGACATGGAGTCTAATTCAGATTGCATGGCTTCTTGCCATTGCTTGGAGCTAGGGCTCGTCATAGCTTGTTTGTAAGTCGCAGGTTCATCACTTTCAAGTAATAGAACGTCATAGCTCTCGTTCGTCAAAATACCTAAGTACCTTTCCGGTTGAGATCTATATCTTTGCGATCTACGCGGGGTAACATTTCTAGATTGACCATGATTCTCACCAGATTCTTCTAAAGATCTCTGAGTTTCATCCTGAATGTCATCTTGAGCATTCTCTAGAGTTTGTTGTTCGACTTGAATTTCTTCGAGGTCTACTTTTCTCCCCCTTGTCATTTTGGAAATGTGATTTTTCTCCAAAAAGACACCATCTCGAGCAACAAACACCTTGTTCTCAGATGTATTGTAGAAGTAATACCCCTTTGTTTCCTTTGGATAGCCCACAAGGATACATTTGTCAGATTTTGGATGAAGTTTGTCTGAAATTAATCGTTTGACGTATACTTCACATCCCCAAATCTTAAGAAAAGACACATTTGGAGGCTTTCCAAACCACAATTCATATGGAGTCTTTTCGACAGCTTTAGACGGAGCTCTATTTATAGTGAGTGCAGCTGTATTTAGTGCATGTCCCCAAAATTCTAATGGAAGTTTGGCCTGACCCATCATTGACCTGACCATGTCTAGCAAGGTTCTGTTCCTCCGTTCCGACACACCGTTCCATTGTGGTGTCCCAGGAGGAGTCAATTCTGATAGAATTCCACATTCTTTCAGATGGTCATCAAATTCAAAGCTCAGATATTCACCGCCTCTATCAGACCGCAGTGCCTTAATCTTCTTGCCTAATTGATTCTCTACTTCACTCTGAAATTCCTTGAATTTGTCAAAGGATTCAGACTTATGCTTCATTAGGTAGACATAACCATATCTACTGAAGTCATCAGTGAAAGTGATAAAGTAGCTGAAACCACCTCTAGCATTTGTACTCATTGGTCCACATACATCTGTATGGATTAAACCCAATAGTTCATTTGCTCTTTCTCCAACTTTAGAGAAAGGTTGCTTTGTCATTTTGCCAAGTAAACATGATTCGCATTTACCATAATCCTCTAAGTCAAATGGTTCTAGAATTCCTTCCTTTTGAAGTCTTTCTAAGCGTTTCAAGTTTATATGGCCTAATCGACAATGCCACAGATAGGTGAGATCTGAATCATCCTTTTTGGCCTTTTTGGTATTTATGTTATATACTTGTTTGTCGTGATCTAATAAATAAAGTCCATTGACTAATCTAGCAGATCCATAAAACATCTCTTTAAAATAAAACGAACAACTATTGTCTTTTATTAAAAAGGAAAATCCCTTAGCATCTAAGCAAGAAACTGAAATGATGTTTTTAGTAAGACTTGGAACATGGAAACATTCTTCCAGTTCCAAAACTAGCCCGGAGGGCAACGACAAATAATAAGTTCCTACAGCTAATGCAGCAATCCGTGCTCCATTTCCCCCTCGTAGGTCGACTTCATTCTTGCTTAACTTTCTACTTCTTCTTAGTCCCTGTGGATTGGAACATAAGTGTGAGCCACAACCTGTATCTAATACCCAAGAAGTTGAATTAGCAAGTATACAGTCTATAACGAAAATACCTGAAGATGGAACGACTGTTCCGTTCTTCTGATCTTCCTTTAGCTTCAAGCAATCTCTCTTCCAATGCCCCTTCTTCTTGCAGTAGAAGCATTCGGATTCAGAAGTGGGTTGACTGACCTTCCTCTTTACAGATTTGGCGCCAGTTTGCTTAGTTGGGCTGGCCTTGTTGCCACCTTTCTTAGCATTCCTCTTCTTTCCAGATTTCTTGAACTTGCCCCCACGCACCATAAGCACATCCTGCTTATCACTTTTGAGCGTCTTTTCAGCGGTCTTCAGCATACCGTGAAGCTCAGTGAGCGTTTTGTCCAGACTATTCATACTGTAGTTCAGTTTGAACTGATCATACCCGCTATGAAGAGAATGGAGGATGGTGTCTATAGCCATTTCCTAAGAAAATTGCTGATCCAGCCGACTCATATTCTCAATGAGTCCAATCATTTTGAGAACATGTGGACTTACGGGCTCGCCTTTCTTAAGCTTGGTCTCAAGAATTTAGCTATGAGTCTCGAATCTTTCGACTCGAGCCAGATCTTGGAACATGTTCTTCAACTCACTGATGATTGTGAAAGCATCTGAGTTGATGAACGTTTTCTGTAGATCTGCACTCATGGTGGCGAGCATTAGACATTTCACATCCTTGTTGGCATCAATCCAACGATTGAGGGCTGCCTGAGTGACCCCGTCGCCTGCGGCTTCGGGCATCGCCTCTTCTAGGACATACTACTTTTCTTCCTGCATAAGAACTATTTGCAAGTTCCTTTGCCAGTCAAGGAAGTTTTTCCCGTTCAACTTCTCCTTTTCGAGAATTGATCGAATGTTGAATGAATTGTTGTTTGCCATATTTAAAACTACAATTGAAAAGAATAAACAAATAAATAACCATTCACAGTTTCTCTTAATAAACTTAAATTCTAGCATACATGCATAATTCAATGTTCATTAAGCATTTTATTCAAGTTATGTGTTCCGGCAGGTGTGAATAAAATGATTCCAAGATCCTAAAATCATTGAAGAACTAAGCACAGTTTGTCGACTTAATCCTAAAACATCTTAGGTAAACAAAAGCCTTTTGCTAATAGTCTAGAAACTATTCTTGGTTGATAGGTATGTCTAAGAACTTATTAGGTAAACCTATCGATTTTGCCACGACATAAAAGGACTCCTTACTTATATCGTTGAGTTTCACCAAAACTAACATGTACTCACAATTATTTGTGTACCTTGCCCCTTTAGGACCAATAAGTAACACCTCGCTGAGCGAAAACTATTACTAGATTGATGTAAAGGATATCCAAGCAAGTGTATATTTTGGCATGGCACCTTTTAACTCAATTTTTAAGTTTGGAACTTAAGGCTCTTACTATGTTGGTTAGATTTTAAGTGAACTAAAATCCTTAATCATGCAACATAATCAAGCTTTTGATCTCATGCATTTTAAGACATATTTAAAAGCAATAAATAACTTAAAACATGCATAAGATAAATGTGATTTAGTATGGCCCGACTTCATCTTGAAGCTTTAACTTCAAAGTCCGTCTTGAAAATCTCCGTGGGAGGCACCATTTTCTTCAAATAGAATAAGCTATAATTAAAAGGAATTTTTGTGTTTTACCACCTAAAAAAAATCTGAATTTGTGTTTTACCACCTAAAATTCTCAAACTTTTAGATTACCACCTAAAAATATAAATAAAAATTCATTTTACCACCTTTTAACGGTAAGTTAACAGGCAAAGCTAACGACAATGTTCGTGATGCCCACAAATTAAGCTTCTCTTTACCCAAATTATGTGATTATCTTTTTTACTCTTTCTCATTCAATTTTTCACCTTATTTACTGTTCTTAAATTCTCACCACCCATTTTTGCACTTCAAATCTCCAAATTAATCAAATTACAAACTTATATTATACAACATGCTTAAAACATTGTGGAATTTTATAAGGGATATGCTATACTAACCGTTGAAGTGGGTTCAATAACAATTTCGTTAACTTTACTATTAAAAGGTGGTAAAACGAATTTTTTTCACTTTTTTTAGGTGGTAAAATAAAAGTTTGAGATTTTTAGGTGGTAAAACACAAATTTGGATTTTTTATAGGTGGTAAATGACAAAAAATCCTAATTAAAACTACGGATTTTTCACCAAATGCCCTCGAGGTTTACTTTAATGCACCAAGTACCCCTAAACTTTCCAAAATGCACCAAATACCCCTGACATTTAAAACAATATCATCAAATACCCTTATTGACCATTTTCCGTCTATTCCGTTAACTTTTCCGTTAACATTTCTTTTCCTCATTTTTCTTTATTCTTTCCCCTTCCCATGGAAATCTTTATCCTCTTCCTCAACTTGAATCCAAATCATCAATTATCCACCAATTTCTTCAAATGTCGCAGCCATCCACTACTATTGTTTGTTGCTAGCCAGAAATCTCCACCCACTATCCTCTTTCTTCCGATCTGCATTTTCGGTCTCCTCTCTTCTTTTCTCTTCCACCCATCCTTGTAGTGAAGCCCAAACCCAAAATTCGTCGGGATTTTTTGAGCAAATCCAAAGCAATTTCGCACAAAAAAAACTGAATTGTATATCGAATTATATACTTAATGAGCTTTAATTTTCATCTGGGTATCTCGAATTTTCTCTTGAAATTTCAACAATGGTGATGCAGATTTCTGAGATTCAAAAGGAAAGAAACCAGATTAAAATTTGTGATATGATGCAAGTTGTGGTGCTTGGAAAACCCGAGGTAGCCGACTGTGAGCACCCAAAAAAATCTCCGAACATTGTAGCTTAAACCTAGCAAAAAATCAATTTGATTCAATTGGGATTTTCGTCAATTTCACTTTTTTTTGTTGATCTGAAAAATTGATAAATTTTGACTTGGATATGAGAAAACTAGGTACGATTGAAGTAATGATCGGTGGTTGAGGGATGGTGTTCAAATGTCGGAAGCGGCGGAGCCGTGGTGGTTGGATTTGGTGGTTTGGGGAAATTGGTTTCAACTAATAGAAATTAGCATTGGTCTAAGGGATGCAGTTGGCCGACGTATGTAGCAAGCAAAAAGGGGGAGGGGTTGGTCTGGATGTGGAGGTTCGAGTTTTGACAATGGTGGATAAGAAGAGGATGATGATGATGGCGTTTAGCAGAGGACAGAAGTGAAGAGGAAGCCCAACAGATGTTTTGGGTTTTTTTTTTTTTTTTTTTAAGATAATAGTTAATTAATTATTTTAGGGGTTTAATTCATTTAATTAAGGTTTAATATTAGGATTAATAGAGAAATGGGTTGAGTAAGGGCAAAAAAGTAAACACACGCTAACGGAGACTTAACGTCTGTCAGCCTCAAGGGTATTTGATGATATTGTTTTAAACGTCAGGGGTATTTGGTGCATTCTGGAAAGTTTAGGGGTACTTGGTGCATTAAAGTAAACCTCGAGGGCATTTGGTGAAAAATCCGTTAAAACTAATTACAACTATTTGATGGTACGCAGACCATATTTGAATCAAAAAAAACAACTTTGGTACTTTAGACCAATTACATTCAAATTAATGGTACGCAGACCATATTTTCTATCCTATTTGGGCCATACTAGTCACTTCATAACCTGCAAAACAGTACATATACTATATATACCATTCACCCATTCATTATCATGAATGGCCCACATAGCTGGTTAGTAAAACACATTATGCATCACATAAACATTTGCAGCAATTAATCAAGGGCACCAATAATCTACAAATTATTCAGTCCTTATTAATTCTAATCAAGTTGTTTTAACCTTAAGGATTTGTAGACCTAATCAAGAGTTTATGACTAAAAGGGGCTCCCACTTAAACCAATAAATTCATATGCTTTACTAATTTTAAACATAAAAATGTATTTCTAGTCTAACCGGAAACATACAAATTTAATTAAAATTTAAAGCTCATATAAATTTATAATTGAATCCAGAAGTTTAATTTAATTTCAGTCGTATTTAATTAATTCATGATTTTAATTTTAGTAAAATAATTAGAATAAATAAAATTTATTATAATTACAATATTCAAAATTAAAATCCAAGAAAATAATTTAAATTATCAATTTTAAAATTAAATAAAATTACGTAAACTGAAAATTTCAAATTAAAAATTTCAAAACGATCTAATCGCAATGCAACAACCCCACGCATCGCACGCCCATGGGCCACACGCACACATCCATCGCTGGCCATGTGCGCGCAGCCCATGCGCTGCGTCGCATCGCTGCTGCTCACCATCGCAAGTCCTTAAAGAATACGTGTTCGGATTTTCTAAAGAACTTCGAAAATCCTCCGGAATGTCCGTCTATGTTTGTTGTTCGCCTCGAAGACTTTCGAGGTCTATTTTCTCCCACTTGTCATTTTGGAAACGAATCTCCAAAAGGACATCATTTCGAGCAAACAAACATTATGTTCTCAAAAATTCGTGGTAGAAACAATACCCTTGTGTCTCATTTGAATAAATCACAATGAAACATATATCTATACTTGGGGCCTTAGTTTGTTGAATAACAAACACTAAGCTCCCACTGAGTTTAGGAACTCTTTAGATATATTATGAAAAGATATTTTGAAATTACTTTTCAATAGCTTTGACGAATTTGGTTTAGTTTGGTGGTAGTTGAGCATTTTGTTTTAGAAATTATAGGAAAAGTCTTTATGATCCATCATTGATCGAATCAAGTACTAATTGACTTCGATTATTCCAACTAAGATATGCCATATCTTATGGACCTAGATTGTGAAATTACAACACACAATCATTGATGATCATATTTGGTCTCAAATAATCATCAACTTGATCTAACCTAGATCTTTATGATTTCTTGCCAAGTGGATTTTATACTTCTGAATCTTTGAACTAGCCAAACAGATTCAACTTATATCACATTGGAGTAAATAAACCTATATTCACTCAAATCCATGTGAAATAAAGTCATAAAATCTTTCTTTAGCTTTGAACTCTATTGTCTAGGCGTTCTAACAATAGTTCATATCTTTTGTTACTTTCAACAAGTAAGACTAGTCGTCTTAAATTGATCTAGAAGTCAATGAACTTTCAAAAGTCCATCAAAATAGAGCTTTTGAATGTTAACTTGTTGATATGGTCTAAGTAACAATGCCAAAGATTAGTGGAACTCAAATCAAGGGGTTGATTTGAGCCTAGTAAAGTTCTTTAAAGAGTTGTTTGTTTTAATCAAGCATATTGACTCAACCTGTAATTGACCATTTCATTCAAATAAACAAACAAACATTGTTTTTGTTTTCTGAATGTGAGTCTTTCTGTGTTTGAAAACATAAATTTACGTATGTTGATTATGGAACAAAATAGCCATTAAGTTCCAGCCTTTGAAAGGACTTAAAACAAACTAGATGACCCTACAACTAATGTAGCATTGCCATGCTTCATTTCCCACTTGTAGGTCATTAGTGTATCCTAGCTTCCATTGTTTGAGTTATTACCGAAGTAAGAACCTCAAGCGGTATATGATACCAAGGAAGTTTGATTGCTAGGTCACTTCTCTTTAAACATTAACTTTTAGGTAGAAACGGAATTATAAATTCCTTTCATTTGTTCCTTTGTTTTCCTATTTCTTATAGTCTTAAGAATTGAATTCTTTAGTGTTGACTTTTATATTTTGTTAGACATGTCCAATGTCACTTCAACAAGGTTCTTACCATTTTATTTATGTTGAATATTCTGTTTCAACTAGATGATCTTACCAGAAGCTTGTAAAGTTCTCTAAGCATCAATCTATTCGAATGTCTAGGGACTAGACTCATTCGAGAAATAAATGGACAAAGATATTAGGTTGTTAACCATTGGTAAGGCTGAGCGTTTAAACTCAATGCTTTATGATCTCAAAACTACATTGTATTTAGAATTCACAAGCACCAATTGGTTTGCCATTCGATTTTGATATTCGAAAACAACCATAAAAGTCGATATAAGAAACGTACATTTTAAATTGCTCATTTTATCTCATTTCCGTGAATCGTTCTTGGATTCATTACCAATCGAGGAAATTTACTGTTACCTTTCTAAAAGGATTTACCGCAGTGCAAGATATTTAATTATAAACAATAATTAAAACATACATTGAAGCATGCAAAGTCTAAACATTTATCATGAATAATAACTTGAAAATTAAAGCAATCATGCAATTCAAACAAGTTATTACATTTTATTCGAATTTATTGTTCCGGCAGGTGTGAATAAAATGATTCCAAGATCCTAAAACCATTCAAGAATTAAGCACAGTTTGTCGACTCAATCCTAAAACATTCTAGGTAAGCAAAAACCTTTTGCTAATAGTCTAGAAACTATTCTTGGTTGATAGGTACGTCTAAGAACTTATTAGGTAAACCTATCGATTTTACCACGACATAAAAGGACTCCTTACTTATATCGTTGAGTTTCACCAAAACTAACATGTACTCACAATTATTTGTGTACCTTGCCCCTTTAGGACCAATAAGTAACACCTCGCTGAGCGAAAACTATTACTAGATTGATGTAAAGGATATCCAAGCAAGTGTATATTTTGGCATGGCACCTTTTAACTCAATTTTTAAGTTTGGAACTTAAGGCTCTTACTATGTTGGTTAGATTTTAAGTGAACTAAAATCCTTAATCATGCAACATAATCAAGCTTCGATCTCATGCATTTTAAGACATATTTAAAAGCAATAAATAACTTAAAACATGCATAAGATAAATGTGATCTAGTATGGCCCGACTTCATCTTGAAGCTTTAACTTTAAAGTCCGTCTTGAAAATCTCTGTGGGAGGCACCATTTTCTTCAAATAGGATAAGCTATAATTAAAACTAATTACAACTATTTGATGGTACGCATACCATATTTGAATTGAAAAACAACTTTGGTACTTTAGACCAATTACATTCAAATAAATGGTACGCAGACCATATTTTCTATCCTATTTGGGCCATACTAGTCACTTCATAACCTGCAAAACAGTACATATACAATATATACCATTCACCCATTCATTATCATGAATGGCCCACATAGCTGGTTAGTAAAACACATTATGCATCACATAAACATTTGCAGCAATTAATCAAGGGCACCAATAATCTACAAATTATTCAGTCCTTATTAATTCTAATCAAGTTGTTTTAACCTTAAGGATTTTTAGACCTAATCAAGAGTATATGACTAAAAGGGCTCCCACTTAAACCAATAAATTCATATGCTTTACTAATTTTAAACATAAAAATGTATTTCTAGTCTAACAATTAATTAAAATTACGTAAACTGAAAATCTCAAATTAAAATTTCAAAACGATCTAATCGCAACGCAACAACCCCACGCAACGCACGCCCATGGGCCACACGCACACAGCCATCGCTGGCCATGTGCGCGCAGCCCATGCGCTGCGTCGCATCGCTGCTGCTCCCCATCGCAAGGCATCAATCGAACACGCGAGCTGGTGCTCGCTGCGCGCGCCAGCGCTCGATGCACGCGAGCCATCGCTCGCTGCGCTCGCTTGCCAGCGCTCGATCCATGCAAGCCATCGCTCGCTGCGCGCCTGCCTTTCCCGCACACGAGCTTGCGCTCATCGCACGAGGCAGTAGTATGCGAGCTGGCGCTCGCTGCGCGCGAGCCATCGACGCTGTGCGTAGCGCTCGTGGCACGCGAGCTTGCGCTCGCTGCGCGCGAGGCTCCGCATGCTTGCGCGAGGCAGTGCGCGCTGTGGCGCAGCACGCTTGCTGCCCACACGCGACTGCTCGTGCCTTGCTCTCGCCCCTGCCAACACGCCCATTGCTCACAGCCCACGACACAAGGCAGGGCTGCTGCCTTGTGCTCGTGCACCATGCCCTTGCTCGCTGCATTCGTACCGCATGGGCGACGAGCTCCCTTGCTCGTCGTCGCATGCCCGCACTATACAACCCCCTTAAGGGTAACACGTAGCGTCCATTGCTTTGTGCGTGCAAGTTATATGAGCGAGTCGCATAAAAATTAAAAATTTATTCAAAATTAATGACAAATTAATAAATAATATTAATTTCATAATTTTAGGGCGAAAAATCGAAAATTTATTATTTAATTGATTTCCGATTAACATGGATTCAAGTCTAGGTCATAAAAATTTAAAATTTAACATAAATTTACAATTTTTATGGTGGTTTTTAATCATAGGTATCTAATTAAATTATAACTAATTATGAAAATCAAATTAATTCTAAATTATTCCAATTTTCAACAAATTAATCATAATTACAAATTAGATTGCATAATTAACAAGGCTAGGCATTCAAACTTGTTAAACATATACAGTAGGTCAATCAAAAATTCAAGATTTATCAACAAGAATCGCAAATATTTAATTTAACATCTTAAATTTACGAAATTTTGCATTCGAAAAACTAAAACCTCCGAAAAGTCATAGTTAGGCTTCGAATTTGAGAATTCTGGGTTCGGCCGAAAAATACTAGTTTTGTCAAAATTTTAGAATGCCTTTTACATGCGGAATTGACACAAAAATCACACGATTTGGATGAGTAACGAAGAAGCTGCCGAAAAACTGCATACGTATAATTAAATAAACGCAATTTGCAATTAATTAACAATTACGAAAATTAATCACCCCTTTTTAATTCTTGCAAATTTGTAATATTTAACCATGTTTATGCAATTTAGATTATGAAAATAATAAGAGGCTCGTGATACCACTGTTAGGTTATGATTCATATGACAAAACATAAATCATGCGGAAAAACCATAAAGCCAGGAAAGCATATTATTTACACATAATCATTTAGCATAGTTTAGATGCATACACTTTGTTGCGTGCCCTCCCTAGCTGCGCCCGAACCGAACAAGAACAAGTCTTTAGGACTCCAAGTGTCGTCCCTCCGTAGATAGTCCACAGCACGTCCGGATCCGCCTTAAGCTTGACCAACTAGAATCGCCCTTAAGGTACTTAGAATTTTCGGCTATTGTAGGCAATTATATGACTGAATTTTTGCTCTCAAAAATCACTTTGAATACTTGAATACTCGATATAAATTATGAGCCCTTAACTCATATTTATAGACCATGGAATAAGTAATCGAATCCTACTAGGATACGAATTAATTAAATTAGAATCCTAGTAAAATTCTTATTTAATTAATTTATCTTTTAGGATTAGGAATTTTAATCATTAAACAAATCCTATACTCTTTAGGTTTCGTATGTGAACACAAACTCTACACGAGCATGACCCACAAGCGTGCAGGCCATGCCCGCGCACAGCCCACACGGCCGCTCGGCCCACGCGAGCTACAAGCCCACGCGAGCTGCAGCAATGCTCGCAGCCCACTGCTCGCAGCTGCGCGCGCTGCCACGGCCAGCTGGGCCTGGCCTTGCGCTGGGTCTGGCGTGGCCTTGGCTGTTCGTGTGGCGCGCTTGGCTTGCTGGGCGATGGCCCGGCTTCGTGCTGGGCCTTCGTCTGGCAGGCCTCGTCCGATGCTAATTCGTACGATACGCTTCCGATTAAATTCCCGATTCCGGAATTTATTTCCGATATGAACAATATTTAATATTTTCGATTCCGGAATTAATTTCCGTTTCGAACAAATATTTAATATTTCCGTTTCCGGAATTATTTTCCGATTCCGATAATATTTCCGATTCTGACAATATTTCCGTTTCCGGCAATATTTTCGATTCCGGCAATATTTCCATTTCCGATAATATTTTCCGATACGTACCATGTTTCCGTTTCCGGCAACATCTACGACTTGGATAATATTTATATTTCCGATACGATCCATATTTCCGTTTCCGGCAATATCATCGTTTCCGGAGTATTCATTTCTTGCCTGTGACGATCTCAGCTCCCACTGAAACCAAGATCCGTCGATTCCGAATATCCATAGATGGAGTATTTAATGCCATTAAATACTTGATCCGTTTACGTACTATTTGTGTGACCCTACGGGTTCAGTCAAGAGTAAGCTGTGGATTAATATAGTTAATTCCACTTGAACTGAAGCGGTCTCTAGTCAGTCATTCAGCTCACTTGATCTCACTGAATTATTAACTTGTTAATTAATACTGAACCGCATTTATTAGACTTAACATAGAATGCATACTTGGACCAAGGGCATTATTTCCTTCAACTGCTTCCTTGCAGCACGTTGGGCGAAGCCAACAATGGCGAGTGTGCATGGGCATGGGCAGGAGCGACGAGTAGCGGTCGTTAGCTCGTGCATGGGCCGCGGCAATGCGTGCCTATGCGCTGATGCATGAGCCATGGGCCTTGCGGCCATGCGCTTGTGCGGCAGGGGCTGCTGCACAACACAACGATGGGCTAGGCGTAAGCCAAGCCCGCATTACATCGTTTTGTGCATTTTCGCTTCGGTTTTAATTAAAGGCCTAATTTTGGGCTTTGAGCTTCTTTTTGCACGTTGGGTCTAACATTGGACTTTTTGGATATATTTTTTTTATTTAACTTGGGTTGGGCCGTACTGAGTTTAAATATTTAAAATTAAAAGTTCAAACGGCATTGGCTTAAGTGGGAGTCTTTTAAATGAAATTACTGAAATTAATTATTTTAATTTATTTTTCGTAGGAAGACCACTTTTAATTAAATAAATATTTGATTAGAATATAATTAAGGATTAATAATTTGGAATTGATTAATGTTTTAGAACGCGTGTACATGAACATGATTTTAATTAATCATGTAATTATGTGTAATATTGCTCGGGCCAATCATTTTAGGATACGAATTGGTGAATGCATATTATATTATTATATTATTATATATATTGCAAGTTATGCAGGTGACTAGTATGACCCAACTAGGATAGTTAAACACGGTCTGAACCGTTTTATCTTTGATGTAAAGTTTTAAAATATGGTCTGCGTACCGTGAAGTTTTGTTGTAATAATTAGATTATTAATTCAAGTACTTATAGGTAGCTTATTTAAAAATTGCAAGTTAGATTTTTGAATGGTTTTCAAGGCGGTGCCAAGTTGGTAAGGTGGAGTTTAAAGATTGGATGCTTCAAGACCAAGTAAATGGGGGTCATACTAGTTCACCAAATTTTACATATGCTTTTATATATTGGTGTATGTATATTATGCATGTGTATGTTGTTTGTATGTTTGATTAAGGATTCAGTTCACTAAATAATCAAACCATCATAGAAACAACTACGTCCAAAGAATATTGAGTTTCAAATTGCCTTCCAATTCAAGCACTTACATAAATCTTCTAACCTAAGATAGTAGGTTTTCGCCAAAGCGAGGTGCTATTTTAGTATTCCTAGATAGTAAGACATCCCTAAGGAGCACGTTGATTGTGGTTGTAACTCAAACAACATTGGTACATGTTGTGGCAAAAGGAATAAGTTATGGCATTAACTTGTTAACAAAGAGTAGTTTGAAATTACTAAAAATTGATTTTTTCTTACCTAAAATCTTCAAAAGATTAAGACAAGCCAAAGCATGATTAAGACTTAGACACTTTTGGGGTCTTGGATTCGTTTCATTCATTTTGGACTATGTATTTATTGCATGAATGAAATGTTTTAATAGCTTTAATGATTGCATGTATGTTTTTATTTCAAGTTATTAAAGTATGATAAATGTTTATTCTTTTCTACTTAATTTTGTAGAATATGAAATATAGTGCATATTATTATTCATCTTCAATTTCATTGCGTTTCAGATTATAGAACTGCAATATTTCTTTGATCGATTGGTAACTAATTTTGAGAGAAATTCTCAAAAGGAAGGAAAAATAGAGCGTATCTTGGATGCCACTTTTCCTTATAGTGATTTTCATGGTTGTTTTAAACTAAAATGTAGAATGGTAGACCAATTGGACCTCATATATTCAAAATACTAGGTAGTTGTGGAATAATGAAGTATTGAGTTAAAGGCTAATGTATTACCAATGGTTAACAATAAATTGTTTTTTGATTCAATAATGAACTAGACTCATTGGATGTGGTCATTCAAAACGAATAAAAGGAAAGGGACTTTGTAAGCATAACAAAGTAAGAATATTAAGCAAAGAGTAAAACCTTTTGGACTATAAGAAAAGGTGCTAGAAAGGATATGAAACGAGAACAAAGAAAATGAATTCAATATTCTATTTTTGCCTTGAAGTTTGTGTTAAAGAGAAACTTCTTAGCAATTGAACTCCTATGGTATTGGATTACCGCTTGAGGTTCTGACTTTTGTTAAGAACTCAAATTCTGGAAACTAAGTTTGGTTATTGACCTACAAGTAGGAAATGAAGCAAAGTTGTGCTACATTAGCTGTAGGGTAATATTATTTGTTTCAAAGTCCTTCTAAAGCTCGAACTTAATGACATTATGTTCCATTAATCATCATAAAAAAATTTCTGTTTGGACACAGAAAGACTCACATTCAAAGTAAAAAAAATAATCGTTGAACGTTTATTTGAATGAAATGGTCATTTATGGGTTGAGTCATATGATTGATTAATAAACAAACAAATCCCTTCACATTCAAACTCCAGAAGGTTCAAATCAAATATCTTGATTTGTGTTCTGCGTATCTTTGGCAATCTCATATGACCATATCAACAAGACAACATTCTAAAATTCCATGGCTTGGATTTTTGGAAGTTGATTAATTTAAAACACATGAGTTTCACTTTTTGAGCATGACATGGAAATGGACTATTGTTAGAAGGTTCAAGAAAATTTTGTTCACAGGACAAAGATGGATTTTATGACTTGTCTATTTCACAAGAACTTCAGAAAATATGGCTATATTTATTCAAAGTGAAATACATGAATGCTTCAATGCGATTCACAAAAGGACATATAATCAACTTGGAAAGATATTTAGAACATCTAGACTAGATCAAGGTGATGTTTTCATGAGCCAAGAATGATTATCAAGATTGTTTATATGGAATTATTACGATCAAAGCTGCACAAGAATATGGTATGTCTAATTGGAGAAATCAAAATTTTATTCGATTAATGATAATCACGACTATTTTCCTATATAGTTTCTAAATGATACTCTCAAATTAATGACTATCACACTAAACAAAATTTTCAAAGCTAAAGATAAGGTGTCATAAGGAAAGAGCTTCGTTTCAGTACATCTTTTCATAAATATATATAGGGTTGTCAAACCCTGTGGGAGTTGGTGTTTAAATCAAACAAACTCAAGAATAGATATATGTTTCTTTATGAGAAACTCATATAGACAAAAGGTAGAGTCTTTTAGGGAACCATCATATTTCCAAAAAGGCAAGTGGGAGAAAAAAGACCTCGAAGTGACCTCAAAAGAACTTCGTGTCAAGCAACAAATAAATGTAGGATACTTAGGAGGAAGAACTTTGTACTTAGAAGTCTTTGGAAGAACTTTGTACTTAGAAATCTTTGGAAGAGCTTCAAGAAAACTTTGGAAGTGCTTCAAGAAAATCCTAATACTCAAAGGACTTGAGTAATGTCTTTATAGACACTGACGTTTCATGTTCAATACCTAGGTAAATCGAATAAAATTAAACCAAGATAGATACATAAATATCTTAAGGAATGAAACCTATAGGAGGAAATAATGGCCTTGGTTCAAGTTTGCATTTAATGCTAAGTCTAATAAATGTGGTTCAGTATTTATTAACAAGTTAATAATTCAGTGAGATCAAGTGGAATTGATAATATTAATCCACAGCTTACTCTTGACTGAACCCGTAAGATCACACAAATAATACGTAAACGGATCAAGTATTTAAGTGAATATAATATTCATTAAGTACTCTATTTATGGTCACTCAAAAATGATGGATCTTGGTTCCAGTGGGAGTTAAAATCATCACAACGCAAAGAAAGGGTATTACCGGAAACGAAAATATGGTTCATGACGGAAACATAAATATTATCCAAGTCGAAGATATTGCCGGAAACGGAAATATGGTTCGAATCGGAAAATATTATTGGAAATAGAAATATTGTCGGAATCAGAAATAGTGCCGGAAACGGAAATATTACCGGAATCGGAAATATTGTCGAAATCAGAAATATTATCCGAATCGGAAATATTAATGGAAACATAAATATTGTTCGAATCGGAAAACGAATCGGAGGCACGACGAGCGATTGCTCGACGAGCAAGCCTGCGAGACGCAAGGCCCAGCGCCTAGCAGACCTGCGCGCGCGGAGCTGCAGCCATGGGCTAGCAGCCACAGCGTGGCCTGCAAGGCAGCATTGTCGGCAAGCACACACAGCCGTGGGCCTGCAGTGCGCGCCAAGGCTCCATGGGCCTGCAAGGTTTCGTGGGCGGCAAGCAAGCCTTGCGCGCCAAGGCCCCATGCCCCACACGGTTTACTTAGGCGCCAAGTTACTTGGGCCGTAAGTAAGATTGTTTTCCTAATCCTACAACAATTAGACTTCTAGGTATTTAATTAATACTAGAATTCTAATAAAAATAGGTAACTAGAATCCTAATAGGTTTAGCTATTTGATTCTGGTAGGATTACAATTCTCTATTTCCCACCCTATAAATATGTGGTTCATGATCAAAATTTATACATCACATTAAATACATTATATTCAAGGGATAATTTAATATTTTCCTATCGCATTTGTGAGTTTCCCGAGTGCACATAAAACCTTAGAGAATATTTGATCTAGTCGGTTGAATCTAAGGCGGATCTGGACGTGTTGTGGACTTGCTACGGAGGGACGACACTTGGAGTCCTTTACTTGTCCTTGTTCGGTTCGAGAGCATCTAGGGAAGGCACGCATCACACAGTATGTACACTGAATTATGCTAATTGACTATGTGGCAATTAATTTGGATTCCTGGCTTTTATGGTTTTTCCGCATGAATCATATTGTTCATAACCTTACAGTGGTATCAGAGCCTCTAATTAATTTCATAATCAATTATAGTTAACATCGATTAAATTTTATGAATTTGCAATTAATTAAAGGGTGTTTAGTGTAATTAATTGCAAATTCATGCGATTATTTGATTATATGTTCGCAGGATTTTCGGCAGTTTTGTCAATAATTGTCGAAATTTTATGTTTCTATAGTGAATTTCGCATGTAAACGACGTTTAAAATTTTGACAAGAATCATAGATTTGATTCCGAACCCAGAATTCCTAAATTTCGAAGCCTAACTATGACTTTTCGGAGGTTTTAGTTTTTTGAATGGAAAATTTGTAATTTGTATGATGTTAAATTAAATATTTGTGAATCTTGTATGTAAATCTTGAATTTATAATTGACCTACTGTATGTTTAACAATTTAAGGTCTAAATTTGTTAGTTATATAACCTAATTTGTAATTATAATTAACTTTTTGAATTTCAAATAATTTAGAATTTGTTTTGATTTTCATAATTAATTAATAATTTAATTGGGATCCTATGATTAAAAAACCACCATAAAATTTGTTAAAGTTTGGAAATTTTAAAATTGTATGACCTAGATTTTAATCTCTAGAAATCATGTAATCGGAAATTGATTTGATTAATAAATTTTTTATTTTTCGCCTAAATTTATGAAATTAATATGGATTATTAATTTGTCGTTAAATTTAATTATAAAAGTTTCAATTTTTATATAAATCGTTCACAATCTTGCACGCACGAAGCAATGGAAATATAAGTGTTACCCTTAAGGGGTGTTGCAATGGTGCGAGCATGCGACGACGAGCAAGGGAGCTCGTCGCCCATGCGGTGTTAAGGCAGCGAGCAAGGCAAGAGCGCGCGCGCGAGGGCCATGGGCCTGAGCAGTGTCTGCTGTGTGTGAGTGAGCGAGGGCGACGAGCATCAAGCGCAAGGCAAGAGGCTGGGCGAGCAACACGCTGAGCAAGGGCGCTCCCTTGCCACTGCGCCTAGCCCCACTTCCCACCGCACACGGGAGCAAGCACATCGCGTTGGCAGTTGCGTTGCTTGCTGCGATGCACCACACAACCAACGAACAAGCATGTCGTGGGCGCTGCACTCGTGCACGCAGCCCATGAGCGTTTGTTGTGCGAGGTTTTGGTGAGGCATGGGCTTAAGCCTATGGCCTTGCCTTAGCCTGTTGGTTCGTTTTAATTTTCTGTTGAGCAAGGATTTTAATTAATTTTAATTTTTTACTTATATTTTTTCTCGGAATTTAATTTTGTAAGTTTAATTATTATAATTAATTTTATACTAATTATTTAATAAAATTAAAACCTTGGTAAACTTATAATTAATTAATTTTGCTCAACAAAAATTAATAAAGGGATTTAAAATTGCTTTATGTGAGCTTTAAATTTTAATTAAATTTGCAGTTTCCGGTTGGACTAGGAAATACATTTTATGCTTAAAATTAGTAAAGCATGTAAATTCTTGGTTTAAGTGGGAGTTTTATTCATAATTTCTAAACTCTTGATTAGGTCTTTATTCCTTTAAGGTTAAAACAACTCGATTAGAACTAATAAGGTTGAATAATTTGTAGATTGTTGGAACCTTGATTAGTTGCTGCAAATGTTTATGTGATGCATATTTTTCTGCTAACTTGCTAAGTGGGCCATTAATTGATAAATGAATGGTATTGTAAATGTACTGTTTTGCAGGTTGCGGAAAGTGACTAGTATGGCCCAAATAGGATAGAAAATATGGTATGCGTACCATTAATTTGAATGTAAAAATGGTCTTATGCACCATAGTTTTTATTTAAATATGGTATGTGTACCATCAATTTGGTGTAATCAGTTTAATTATTGCAAAGTCCTATTTGAAGAAAATGGCGTCTTCCATGGTGAAATTCAAGACGGAGTTTCCAATCCATTTTCAGAGACGGAGTTTGAAGTTGAAGCTTCAAGATGAAGTCGGGCCATACTAGATCACATTTAAATCTTATGTATGTTTTAAGATATTTATTGCTTTAAATATGTCTTGATATTATGCATGAGATTGTGGCTTGATTATGTTGCATTATTAAGGATTTTAGTTCACTTAAAATCTAACCAACATAGTAAGAGCCCTAAGTTCCAAACTTTAAAATTGAGTTAAAAAGTGTCATTCAGAAATAACACTTACTTGGATAACCTTTACATCAATCTAGTAATAGTTTTCCACCATAGAGAGGTTTTGCTTGTTGATTCTAAAGGGGTAAGGTACACATTAGTTGTGAGTACATATTGATTTTGGTTGAACTCAACGATATAAGTAAGGAGTCCTTTTATGGCGTGGCAAATGGGATAGGTTTACCTAATAAGTTATTAGACGTACCTATCAACCAAGAGTAGTTTCTAGACTATTAGCAAAGGATTTTCTTACCTAAAATATTTTAGGATTAAGTCAAATACATAATGTGCTTAATTCTTCAATGATTTTGAGGATCTTGAAATCATTTTATTCACACCTGACGGAACACAAAAACTCGAATAAAATGTTTAATAACTTTTGAATTATGCATGTATGCTAGAATTTAAGTTTATTAATAGCATGTATGAATTGTTATTTATTTGTTTATTATTTTCAGTTGTAGTTTTAGCAATGGAAAACAACAATCAAAACATCATCCAGGGTTCTGAACTTATGATCAAGTTGAACCTAATACATTTTCTTGAATGGGAAGGGAGCCTAATAGAAGTGGTCAAACTCAATGGAATTGAGTATGAATTGTTCTATCCCATGAGCTACAAGAGACATGACTCCTGAAAGACATGCCGCTTGGAAAGCGGATCTCAAAAAGGTCATGAGTCTCATGCTGAGCAACATCCCTGACGATTGGCATAGAAGGTTTGTGGCTTATAACATGTTAGCGTGGATGATTGATGCAAGCATGTCGGTGGGGAACTTTATATTATTTCTTATATATTGGTTTAGATCGATTGACCGCTGTTCCCTTTTAGCATTTCACTACTTTATGAGGGCCGAGGACCTTGTTTCGTAAGTTGATACTTTACAACTATATAAAGGTGGTTAACCATTGATAAAGGAATGATTGAAATAGTTGGAATTAATTCTTGATCGAAACTTTGTGATCACTTATTTAATTCAAAGATAAAAGAAGTTGTGATTACTTGTTGAGTATTTACTTATATGATTGGCGAGTCGTAACCAAGTATTAAAAATTAAATAATGTAAAGTGAAACTGAGTAGTAATAGCTTTAAACTGTGCACGTTTGAAGTGACGGACAATCATGAGTTGGGGTCATGGGTCGCCTATGGCTTTTTTTGGGACCGTATTGATCACCAGTTCTATTTTATTCAAAAGATCCTCGATATCGCAGGTCATTGGGGTTACGGAGTCGCGCCCGTACCTCGTTTTCCTTAGTGAAGGCTTCTAGTAGACAACTCAGTCCATTGACTATTTCAATTAAAATAATATTAATGTTATAAAAGTTTAGTTTAGTCAAGTCAAGTGTGGTCTTCAAGTTAATATGTTTTGGTTGTCCTTACTTATGTTTTATTAGTATCATGTTAGGATTGTTAGTTTAATAGAATCATGTTAGGATTATTATTGATTTAGTATGTAGTACTCAGCTTTGTTGATTACGTTCTTTGTTTGTGTGTGTTGATCATGGCTATGCCTTATTGATCTTGTGATGACCCATTTTGGTTAGCACTCTCTAAGGATCAATAAGCATTGTCCATCTGCAGGTTTGAAGATGATGCATCATTGGGATCGGGATTGGAGAGCTTGTAGTTTAATTTGATTTTTAAGTTGGATTTGGTTTGTTTAAGTGGACTTTAAAATTTTTGAATTAGTAACGTCGACTTTGCTTTTTCGCGTTTTGGTTTTGGAGCTAGTCCCGTAGTTGACCATTTATAAACTTAAAGTTAGTTATTATGTTTTCCGCTGCAAAATTCTGAATAAGCCATTACGTTTTCACACGGGCGATAATGCCTTGATAATTCTCTATGTTTTATATTAATAGGTTATTTTAGAAAGAGAGAATTTTCGGGGTGTTACAGCTCTTGCCGCCTTATTGACGGGCGCAAGGTGGTGGATGGATTCACTCGCGAAACTGGTCGGGCAATTTGTTCTCGCCGAGCTGGAGGGGCTCGATTTCCACGGTCCCCGACTGGACGTTCTGCCAAAGGACAAGCTCCTCTGCTAGCTATATATTGGACGAGAACTTTCTCCTGCTCTCCGAACATTAGACCTGAGCGGCATTCTGCTTATCCGGTTGACGCCAAGGCTGAAAGGTCCTTGTGGGGCCATCCAATCAGTATTGTAGATCAACATATTCCTTCGTAATTCATCTGGCAGTGTGGTGCTCATATGTTGTTGAAAGGTCTGATTCATCTGCTGCTGGAATCCGGCTATGATTTCTCGCAGCTCCTACTGAAACCGGCAGATCTAGATTTTCATCCAGTACCATGTCCTTTATGCTGGGGCTTAGATGTCCACCAGGAGGGGGTGCCTCGACGTCCGGCTCTTCCTCAATGATCACTTCGGCTTCCTGGACGCGGCGAGGAGTGTTCCCGGCATTGGCAATCCGATTAGCCTCTTTAATATGGTGTTGGCTCCTCTCATGCGGACGCCTTTCTCCTGAGTTGTCATTATGCCCTCACCGTCAGATTGCAGCTCCGCCAAATATTGTGGGATCTTTGTTGGTGGTGATGTGTCACTCTTTCCTCTGAGGTATCAAGTATGCACTGACACGATCTTCCTGCAACCGGCAAAACAAGAATATTCCCGTAGGAATATTCCCTTCGATGCCTAAGTAAGTATTGGCTACAAAGAGAAGTAATTTGTAGAGAGAAGGCATAGAAAAATAGTTTAAGGTAGGTAACACTGAATTGATTGCCCTTTTCCCTTTGCATTTGAACTATATATAGGGCTAGGGTTTTTGGGAAGTGTTCCAAAAAACCCTAGTCATATGATTGGCTGATCTCATAGACGAGGACATTTGTCCTTATCAGGTATTTCACAAGAAAGGGTTTAAGGTGCCTTTGTAGTACTTAGGCCTCTATAGGGCTTTTGGGATTTTATGCTGTACGCTTTAGAGATGATTTGTTGAGTCATATGCTTATGTCCAGCAAGCATAAGCCATGTGTTTCCCCTTGCTAGGTACAGGGAGAGCCTGCCACATATAAGGCTACATCAGATATGTCCAGATTATAATTGGTCTAGATATCGACTTAGTATAGATTATGTTCAGATCAGAATTGATATGCTAAGATCATGTCCATATCATAATTGATTTGTACAGATCATGACCAGACCAGAACTAGACTGTAAAGATCATGAACAGATCAGAACTGGCATGTAAAGATCATGACCAGATCAGAACTGATCTATACAGATCATGCCTAGATCATAACAGATCTGTACATATCATGTCCAGATCAGAACTAATCTATACGGATCATGTCCAGATCAGAACTGATTTGTAGATCATGTCCATATCAAAACTGATCTGTACAGATCGTGTCCAGATAAGTATTGATCTATGTAGATCATGTCTAGATCATAATGATATACACAGATCATGTCCAGATGAAAATTGATCTGTCTAGATCAGAACCCATATATTCAGATCAATCTATCTAGATCATGTCTAAATCTGTACTGATTTGTCAAGAACATGCATGTCCGTATCAAAACCCATATGTCCAGATCATGTCCAAATTTGAATCGATCTATTTCGATCAAAACTGATCTGTCCAGATCATGTCAAAATCAGAACTTGTTTGTACAAATCATGTCCAGATCAAAACTGTTCTGTATAGATCATGTCCAGATCTGTACTGATCATGCCCATATAAGAACCGATCTGTCTAGATCATATCCAGATCAGAACCAAATTTGTACATATCATCCCCAAATCAAAACCGATATGTACACATCATACCCAGATCACAACTGATATGTCTAAATCATGTCTAGGTCTATCTACTATAAGGAATAGTTAAATCATGAGCAAGGTCAAATAAATAATAACAATATTATAAATTTGTGTAACATTTATTTTACACGTAAGTCGTTTAATATGAATAAATGTAGATTTTTGTTTAAACTTAATTCTGAAAAATCATATCAGATCAGAAAAAATAAATTTAGATCAGATCAGATAAAAAAAAATCAGATCAGATCAGGAGAAATAAGGTGAACTAAACGAGGCCTTAGTTTGTTATTTTGATTCATATAAGTTGTGTAGCTTTGTATTGAGTGGAATACACAATCAACGTTATTATTTTCTCTTCTTACTACGTTTGTTCATAATTAGCCTTTGGTATTATCACGACTTTGGTGGATCAAGAAAGCATTGTGCGAAACGAAAAGGTTCTTACCTCCCACTAAACAAAATTTGTCTGAGACTCTTACATATCTTGACTCACAGGGTGTGGATGATGATTTTGAAAGAAAATTCATGACAAAAATGATATGAAGTCAACAAAATAATGTCTAAGCTACAATAAACAGTCAGAAAAGGGGTATTGATAAGCAAACAATAAGCAACAGCTAATTTTCAAACACAAAACCTAGCCGTTGAGCATCAAAATTGGTAGTTTTAAGTTATGGGTATTTGGTGAATTATGTTTCAGAATAAGGATATTTGGTGAAATAAGTATTAAAATAGGGGTATTTGGTGAATTATGAAACTAGGCTAACGGAGGACAAACGACGCGTCACTAGTAAGGGTATCTTGGGTATTAAGTCATTTGTGAGGGGCATTTTATGTATTTCTGAAACTTGATGTGCGTTTGGTAAATTAAGCCAAGACTCGGTATTTAATGAAAAATCCGTAAAATATTTATGATATTAATTTTTTTCAAGAGTTTAGTCCTTGGTACCCAGTACCGGAACCAGTCTCAACGGTTACCCAATACCGAAACCGATCCCACCGGGTACCCACCGAGTAACGAATCCTAATTTTTTTGGAACCGGACCGGTGCTGACGGGACCGGTTTCAGTTCCAGAACCGTCGGATCCATTGCGGTTCCGGGTCCGGTACCGAGTACCCGATTTTTCTGCTCATCCCTAGGTCAAACGGCTGGGCTAAAGTAGCTAAGTGGCTAACCAGACTTGACGCCAAGTTACGCACTTAAAACGCTTTTGCAGTCTTTCTCTTTACAGCAGTTCATAACCCCTTTGACCTCTATTCTACAGCAAACCCCCCTTCGAAATTGAAAACCAAACCCAAGAGAAACACGAGCAGTGAAATGCAATGGTTTCAGATTCCGAACTCGCAGAGAAGGTGCTTGAGTTTTTGAGTGGTTCTGATTTAAAGAAGACGACTAACAACATTGTTATTCATAAGTTGGAGTCCGATTTTGGGGTTGATTTGTCTCATAGAAAACCCTTCGTCCGACACCAAGTTGACCGTTTTCTTCAAACCCAGTACAATTTCTCTGAGGAACAAGATGAACATGAAGATGAGCATGGTGTTGCCTTCGATAGAAACGACGACGTTTCAGACTCTGATGACGAGTATTATGAGGATGAGGATGAGGTTGATTTTTCTGTACGAGGAGTTGATGCTGATAGTGGGACCACCAGTTTCAACGGTATCACTAAATGCAAGCGGTAATTCTCTTCTTCTCTTCAGTCACTCTGAATTTTTAATTTCTGGGTTTGATTCTTTGTTGCTCATTTTGTAGTGTCCTTGGATTGTTTTTTCTTTTAATTAGTGAATTTATGTATGATTGATGTATTAATCCGTATTCGTACATTTCATGCATGATTCATTTGGTTCATTTTATACATTAATGGGGTAAAATAGATGACTTTTATTAGGATATTTTCTACAGAAATGTTTCTGGACAGCGGTTTTATGGCCAATTAAACAAATGAAATCCTACATTACAATTTACAATGTACGGAGTACTTAATATGATTTTTTTATTTTTATTTTTTTTTAATTTTTTTTGTGGGTGGTAGGAAAGGAAGAATTATGTTGATCAATCATTCAATCGGAAAACCAAATTTACAGGAATTTGAGTAGAAACAACCCTTCTAGGAAGGCTTCCTTCAAACTCGAACTCCTAAAACCAACACAAGACAAACTGCCTTAGAAAACAAACCGAATGATAACAGCCTAATTACAAAGTGCAGCCAATTTGCTGGTATATAATGTCAGTGCAGTGATATGGTTTAAATTTAAAGCAAAATGCAGAACTAAAACCAACTTGATGTAATTATTAATTACGGAAATTTCATGAAATGCCCCCGAGTTTTGCAGTAATTCACCAAACGCCCATCAAGTTTCAACAATTCATAAAATACCCCTCACAATCCGTACAAATACCCACCATACCCTTACTAATAACGTGCCGTTAGTCCGCCGTTAGCCAAGTTTCCAATTCACCAAATACCCCTATTCTTAAACTTAATGCACCAAATGCCCCTATTTTTAAACCTAATTTCCCAAATGCCATATAAATAACTGCCAACAATACAACCTTTAAACGAGCATTATCTTCTCCAAATTTTCAGTATGCACTTTATATAAACGGCGGTAACAACTATTATGAGATTTTATAAGAGCAATAGTTGCACTAGTTTGATTAAAAGTATAACTGAGTATAATCCGAAAATTTTAAAATAAATAAAATTTAATAAAAAATGATGGGAAAGGATGATTATCACACGGTCAAATTTTATGGCAATGCAATATGATACAAGCAGGAATTTCTTATCATTGACAGCTTCCCGAAGGTAGCATTGAAGCTGCTCCTTGTTCAGTTGGTGGCAATCACTTCGATTTACGGATTTCAGAATTTTTCTTGCTATCTCTTCTAAGCTGAGACTTTAGAAATGCAAGTCCAAACTTTAAGCTCAAAATGCTTTTAAATACGGAGTACTACGGAGTATCATCATAAATAAAGACAAGTTGAGCAGAGTTGTTTTTCCTAACCCACCAATCCCAACAATCGGGATAACTGAGATACTTCCTCCTTCATTATCACAAAATTGTCTAAAACCATTGTTGTAATTTCCTTTTTATCAGCATCTCTCCCAATTATCTCTTCCCCCAACATGAAAGAGTGTGTTTCTCTCCTACTCACCAGACTAACATAAGGTTGTACATCAACAGATGCACTCTACAAGCTCATCAAACTACTCCATAACAATTGATAGTTGTCCATACTACAACATCCTTCCCATCAAGCTCATCAAACTACTCCATAACAGCCTCCATCGCCCCACCCTTAGCATACGCAACAATGAGTGAAGTCCTAGATATAACATCTCTCACAGGCATTTCATCAAACACTTTGCGCGCACTTTCCATAACCCCACATTTCACATACAAATCAATCAAAGTATTCCCAGCCTGCAAAAAAAAAAAAACCCGACCCACCAATTCTCTTTAGCACAAAATTGTATTTCCTGCCGCAAAGTCGATTACTCCAAGATCAACCTTCTTCGACGACTTCTTATTACTCCCACCACCCCTGCATTCCCATCAATCGGTGTCGATTTCATGGCGGATTGTGAATCTAAATCTAACAAAAGTATTTGGCAGTAGAAGTATTTGGGTTTTTGTTATCTTAAGAGATTGATTCAGAAGAAACATCTTCAGACTCTAAAGTTTCGAACTTTGTCAACAATTAACGGTGGTGGAGGTTGTTGGTCTTTTTCCGGCGAACAAAAACGAAGAAGCAAAAGCCGTGTGAGGAGAGATACGGGCGGTGGTGGAGGTTGCTAGTTTTTTCCGGCGAGAAACAATTAAGCAGGCAGCCATGGAGGAAAGGTCGGTGAAGGAGGAATGCGTTGATCTGAGTAAGGATGGGCAGTGGAAGGAGTAAAGACAATAATAAGGGCATAATGGTAATCTTACACTAACGGCAAGTTAACGTCTGTTAAGTCTGAGGGCATTTAATGATATTGTATGGTTTGTGGAGGGTATTTTATGAATTGTTGAAACTTGATGGGCGTTTGGTGAATTACTGTAAAACTCGGGGGCATTTCATGAAATTTCCGTATTAATTAAGCAAAAGATGCTATAACTCGGTTTATCTTTCTAATCGAAGAAATACATACTCCATAAAATCCCTATTAGTATGTGTTTCGAGTCTTGAGAATCCTATGCCGATGTTTGTGCTACGTTCTAAGTTCAGGATTGGATTTGTTAAAAAAAGGAGTTTTATTTGATTAAGGGTTTTCATCATAGTGTCCGAGGGCTTGTGGTAGGCTAAGCTTTTTACTTGTCTCTTGCTCCGTCGATACCTTTAAGGCCCGTTTGGTAGCCGGTCATAAATGGTGTCAATAGGAATGAGTTTGTGTAAATTTGTAAGGAAAATCAATATCTAATCTCATGGTCATGCTAGTTCACTCAAAATTATTTCTTTTTCTTTATAAATTTTCATTTTCATACATTAACATTTGGGGAGTGATAATTGGTGAGAATACAAGTTTATGAAGAAAAACACCAAGTATGAGATAAAATTTTATTACCATGGTCATCACGATGTTATTTTCTTGCCAAATAACACTTAGACTTATTCTCATTCCCACCATTTGTATTACCGGCTATCAAACAGGGGGTTAGCTCTTTTTCGAGAATCCTTTGTGTTTGTACCCCTTGGGTGGAATGGTTGTCCTATAAAGAGGATTACATTTTATCAGGAACAATGACACCAATGGCGCACAACTTCCATAATGAATTCCTTGTACAAGTCATTGACTAATTTTGTAAAACTAGTTGCACTTTTGGAACCATTTAAGACCTTGCCATGGCCAACCTCACTTTGTCATAGACATTGTCATGATTCATGGCATGCCCTTGTCAACAGCTTTTCACACTCTACCAGACTGTAATGTTGTAGACAAGGGAAGTCTAGATAAAGTCATGCAAAGAGGTATGTATGTTTATGGACTTTTCCTTGGACATGTTTGGATTTTCTCTGGACATGCCCATAAGCTTGTCCTTGGTTACTCCGATGTTTGCAGGCATGTCTTTCTCCTTGTTGGTTGTATGTTTTCCTTATCATAATTTTACACATACGTCAAAGAGAAACTACTTTGTATGGCTGGGTAGTGTGATATGATGCAACCTTCGTTCAGCTCCTTCCTTTCTCCACTTTTTTTCCTCCCCCCCCCCTCTCCTGCATTGTTATGTAGAGAGGCAGAGAATAGGTAGAGATGCGGAGACAGAGAGATATGATACGAAGGAAGTTAATGAAGGGGGAGTTAAGGAGGTACAACCAAATAAGGGGAACGTGGGGGTGGGGGGGGGGGGGGGGGTACTCAAAATCACATAACATTTAAGTGAAGGAAAATTGGGAAAATTCATTTCATTTTCTTTTTGCTGGGTTATGCTGAAGTTAGTGTCGTAAAACAAAATTGACATAAAAGGTAGCTTCCCACCCCAATAATTAAATAAATGACCTATTTAAAAGGCATTATAGTACAAATTTTCCAAGTTATTGATAATTCATCTTTATTTCCAGGTCTCGCGTAGAAAACAAATTGAAAAATAAAAGAGTGTGCGAGTCTGGCAAGTTCTGTACGTTGTCTCCTGCACTTCAGAAGTTTCTTGGAGTGCCTCACCTGACACGAACAGAGGTATTTGTGGAACATTCTCCGTGTCTTTATTGATTCAAACATTCTCCATATGCTGTACAATACACTTCAAGGGCTGTAATTTTGGAGATGTTTGCTGATTGCAGGTTGTCAAAAGGCTATGGAGCTATGTGAGAGAAAAAAGCCTGCAAGATCCTCAGGATGGAAAGACTATCATTTGTGATGAAACATTACGTGAACTTTTCGATGTTGATTCCATCAACATTCTCCAGATTCATAAAGCCTTAACAAATCACATTTGGCCGTCAGGTTATAGAAATATAGATTGATTCTTCTGCTTCCTCTTGCAGCGTGTTCAGGCTTAACTTGGTGTAATGTATGAATTCAACTAGGGGCATAACAGCTTCACATGATCAATTAGTTACCACTACCTATAGAAACTCTGCTTTAGATCAATAGTTCTGCACCCTCATCTTCAACTACCTGGACAAGAAAATAACGCTTGAATCAATTCCCTCTCCGCTCATCAAAATTTTTTGATCTTGGCTTCATCTTTTCACCTCGATTTCCCTAATCTGATCTTATCTAAACTAAATAACTCATCTGCACTTATCTCAGTTGTAAAATAAATTTGGTGCCCATTTATCTGAACTTATATTAGCTGTCAAATGAACTTTGTATCCTGTTATCTGAACTGATTGGCAGTTTCTGAACTAATTTTTCCTGAAACGTCTTTTCTATTAGATGAGGAAAACAAGGTCGACGTATCTCTGCCTCGACTGACTAGAATGGACTTTGTCTGAACTTTAGGACATCTTGCAGTCGGTTTGCTTCTGCTTTGTTGAAGTTCGTGAGTGAAAAATCGAGCAATAATAGAAAAGTCATTTCAGTAGGTGTTTCAATTAGGTTATCTATTATGACACCACATATGCATTTCTTTTGTTCTGACATTCTCTGATCAGTGATGGTGATTAATTAGTGGCACCTCCTTATGGACATTCATAAGTGCTGAACTGTTGTAAAATTCTTTAATGATAGCTGAACCACTGTTTATGGTTGCAATTTCAGTGAAGATGAAGAGAGAGAAGCCACGGAAGCAAGCGAGAGGAGAAGGTGAGGACAACAATGTGCTTATTGTTTGACTTTGTAAGGTTCTTGCTCATGGGTTACTTGTAAGAAATTTGCCTGGCACTTGATGCGCTAATTTCACATGCATTAATATGATAATTCTTCTCTCAATACATGATGTTCATTTAGAATTTCTTTCTCCATTCCCCTCGTGGTTTGTAAAATCTGAATAATATTGGTGGAAGTTTAGAGTTTGACTCAGTGTTACATAATACCCTAATCTCCCTGCGAATTGCGATCCGAAAAGAGCGAATTATGGTCGGTTTTGCCTATTTTTGTCCCATTTTGGGCGAACCGCGAATTGAAAAAGAGAATTATATTGCGAATTATGTTACACTGGTTTGACTCATTCTGAATCCCATGTAGTTGGTGGAATCCAGGTTTCTAACCTTGTCCTTAGTTCCTTACCGTTGTGCTCTCCATTTCAGATTCATGTGACGCAGAATTTAACGCAAAGCCTCCTAGGAAAGTATATTCGGGTTTTCTTGCTCCTCTACCGCTCTCAGACACTCTTATAAAGTTTCTGGGTACTGGAGAAACTGCGTTGACTCGTGCTGATGTTATAAAGAGAGTATGGGAATACATAAAAGACCACAATCTGCAGGTATTTTGTCAAATTCTTCGTTGATCTCATTATATAATGCATCATTTTTGTATTTACCACCTTACAAAATGTAATTTCATATTTACTACCTTAATTTTGTAAAACGTTTGTATTTACCACTTTTTTCCATTCAATTTTCCGTTCATGTTGGGTCCCACTTAACTATATTTTTTCTATTTTCCTCCTCTTCCATTAGGTTTCCAATTAAAAATGTTAGGTAAATATAGTCCTCATCCACGGAAATTTGGATGAAATTCATCAAGAGGTGGTAAATATAAAACGTTTCATAAAATAAGATGGTAAATATGAAATTACATTTTATAAGATGGTAAATACAAAAACCTTAAATTTAAAAGGTGGTAAATATCAAAATATCCTTATATAATGCATTATTTTTTCTTTTGTCGAATTTGTGTATCTTTATCTATGTCAATGGATCACGCTATAGCTAAGAATTGTTAATGGTAACATTGGCTCAGCGTTACGACCTGAAAAGCATCGAAGCTGTGATAGGTTCTTTATTTGAAGCAACAAAATGAAAGGATACCTTTCTAGTATTTCCTTGATATTTCAAGCCACCAACTCCTTTAACAGTTTTTTAAACAATGTTTTGAATTTTCTTGAAGGATCCATATGCGAAGAAAACGGTAATATGTGATGAGAAGCTAAAGGAGCTCTTTAATGTCGATTCGTTCCTTGGATTCACGGTCTCAAAACTCCTCTCTGCACATTTTGTGAAATTGTGACCGTCTGCTTCTGCCAAAACCAACCTTTCAAGCTGTCATTTGATGGAAATTTTCAGTTTTATATGATTGTACTTTTAACAGTTTAGCTTGTATCATCATGTAATTTTAGTCATTCAACCATTACCAGTAAAAAATAATTTAATTAATTGCTTTGTAGGTTGTACCTATGTTTCCTGCAGGCAGCCCAAGTCACAACTATGCAAGGGCCAGAGTCCAGAGGTAGGTGGCCTTTGCCTTAGTAAGCCAGCCTTTAAATATTAGAGGCTCATTGGGCCCTTGTAATGAGTTATATATCAATTAGTTGTCAAATCGAGTCCTTGGTCGTTACTGATCGGCTATAATGTTTTGTGCGGGATCATTATGCTCATGCGGATTGAATGTGTGAATATTTTCTGGTTCACTTGGGTTTTTGTCAAATGTCGATCGGATTGGGTCAGGTTTAACAACCCTACCTATCATACAACTACGAATATCCACATCTTACAAGTATATGGCTATGTTATTCCGACTCTCCATTTTACCTCAAGTACCCGTGTCGGATCCTTGACACTCCTACATGGGTACGGACGACACTTCATTTTCGACTTAAATCCTGAAAATTTTCACAATTTCGCCGAGTCGGACACTTGGATATGTGTAGTGTTAGACACAATAATATGTTAATATTATTGTTTACATAATTAGCATTGTAAATATAGTAAAGTGTAACCCTAATTATCTCTGTACACTATATATATGTGAATATCAATGCATAGCCTCCTAAGGGAGAATTCATCTCAGTTTACATGGTATCAGGCTAATCCTAGGCCTAATATTCTTCTTCCGCTGCTTTTCTCTTCTCTCTTTCTCGTCTTTCTTTTCTTCTCTCAATGGGTGACTCTCACGGCGATGACCCTCCCCACACTACTCTTCTCAACGCCTATCACCCTGCTCTTAATGCTACTAATGTGAAAGCTCTAATTCCTCTTATTCTGGATGTTGATAATGTTCAATACACATCGTGGGCAACGTTGTTTCGAAACACGGCTAAGGTGTATACAGTCTTGGATCACATCGACCCTAAAGTTTCGAAACCACGTGACATGGACTCTGACTTATGGGAACGGTTGGATGCAATTGTTCTTCAATGGTTGTATGGAACAATCTCCAAGGATCTTCTTCTTAAAGTCCTTGATGATAATGCAACTGCATTGGATATTTGGAATCGGCTTCGCAAGATTTTCCAAGACAATCGGGGCACCCGTGTGGTTCTTCTGGAAAACCAATTTGGCACTGTAAAGATGTCAAATTTTGCTTCTTTGGATGAGTATTGTCAGGCTCTCAGAAACATCTCCGATCAACTTGCGGCTCTTGATCACCCGGTGTCCGAAGAGCGGCTCGTCCTTCAATTGTTAGGTAAACTTGACCCCGAATATCATATCGTACCATCGCCACCATTATCCGTCAAACAAATCCCTTGCCTTCTTTTGAGGAGGCTTGTTCGACGCTCGACGTGGACCGGATGGGTCGTTTGAATGAAAAGGAGGAAGACACATCCTCTGCTGTGTTGCTTGTGTCGGCACCTTCTCCACATCCGTCGTCTGGGTCTCAGCAGGCGGCGTCTTCTGGTGGTGGTGGAGGCGGCCGAAATGGTGGTAAGAATGGAAAGGGGTACAAAGGCAAGAAAAAGGGGGGTTCTTATTCTGGTGGAGGCTCAAATGGAGGTTCGAACTCGGGGTCTGCTGCAAATCGTGGCAATTCAAATCAGAATGGAGGTTCACAAGCCCAACCTATGTTCTTTCCACCTTGGGCTTATCCTTGGGCCCAGCAATGGATTTGTCCCCCATGTCCTATTCCCTCTCAACCTTGGAGGGGTTCTGCTAACACACAACAGGGAGTGTTAGGCCCAGGTCCACGCCCACAGCAGCCCATTCTCAATAATGGGGCTTTTCTCATTCCAGGCAGTGGGTACAGTGGTGGGTATCAGCCCACGGATCTTCCGGCTTTCTTCAATACTATGTCAATGCAACCTCCGGACTCCAATTGGTACATGGATACCGGGGCTACTTCCCATCTTATGAATGGTTCAGGTATTACTTCTTCTATGGTCAATTGGCGTAATTTAAATTCTCATATTATGGTTGGTGATGGCACTAAAATACCAGTTAGAGGTTCCGGCACCACTTTCCTCCCACCACCCTTCCCTTCTCTTGCTCTCAAAAATATTCTTTATGCTCCTAACATCATTAAGAATCTAGTTTCCGTCCGTCAATTCACTTCTGATAATTGTGTCTCTGTTGAATTTGACCCTTTTGGTTTTTCTGTGAAGGACCTACGGACGGGGAAAATCTTGACGAGGTGCAATAGTGTTGGGAATCTATATCCACTCTCCCCCACCAATTTCAATCCAAATCCACCTTCTGCTTTTGCTGCTTTGTCTTCTGAAGTTTGGCACAATCGTTTGGATCACCCGGGCGATGATGTTCTTAGTTATCTTCAAAAACAGAATTTTATTACTTGTAATAAGAGGCAAAACCTCAAACTTTGTCACGGCTGCCAATTAGGCAAGCATTACCGTCTCCCATTTTCAAATTAATTCTCTTACTAAGATTTGTGCACCGTTTGATATTATTCATACGGATTTGTTTACTTTTCCGATTAATAGTCATACGGGGTTTCGCTACTATTTATTATTCCTGGATGATTATTCTCATTTTTTGTCGGTGTTTCCTTTGAAATCTAAATCGGATGTATTTCAAGTTTTTGTCCGTTTTCATACTTATGTTAAGACTCAATTTGGAATTTCCATAAAGGCTTTGCAATCTGATAATGGTCGAGAATTTAATAACAACGATTTTTCAATGTTTTCCCACACCCATGGTATGGTTTGGCGCCATTCTTGCCCACATACTTTCCCACTAAATGGTAAAGCTGAGCGCATGATCCGGACTATTAATAATATTAGTCGTTCTCTTCTTTTTCATGCCTCTCTCCCCCCCTCTTTTTGGGTTGAGTCACTTCACATGGCCACGTATTTACTAAATATCCGGCCGACTCGTCTTCTACATAACCTTACTCCTATGCACATTCTGTATCATAGAGCACCCTCGTACGATCACCTACGTACTTTTGGGTGTCTTTATTATCCCAATATCTCGGCCACTGCCCCACATAAATTGAGTCCGAGATCTACTCCGTGCATTTTTCTTGGTTATCCATCCTCTCATCGTGGTTATCGTTGCCTTAATATGGACACAAACAAGGTCATAATCTCCCATCACGTAGTGTTTGATGAGTTCACATTCCCACACTCGTCACATTATACTCCTAACGGTACTGATTATGCCTCCTTTGTTCCTGGAAATGATAATATGTGCTCCCCTCCAATTCTTAGCACATATAATTCACGTACACCTCCATCACCTAGGCCCACTGTGTCGCCCCAAGCTGGCAGCCCATCTCCCTTGCTTTCCCAGTCCACGCGGGTCAGGTCCGCTTCTTCTTTTGGGCTCTCCTCAGCTACTGGGCCGAGTTTCCCTCTCCCTTTGTCCACTCCTCCTACACGGCAGATTGATGGGCAGAATGGACAACTGCTGGATCGTGGGCCTGTTCAATCAGCCACGGTCCACCAGTTGTCTACCCACTCTCCTAGTGTGGAGCCTTCCTCTCCAACCCATTTCCCCACGCCAACTCTTGAACCACCTACCCATACTTATGACCCACTCTCACCGGCCCATAACACTCACTCCATGCGCACTCGGGCTAAGGATGGGATATTTAAGCCCAACTCGAAATATGCTAGTCTAGCTTTACTCACTTCCTCCCCGGCTCAAATTTCTCCAATTCCTAAATCCCCTTTGCTTGCTTTAAAGAACCCTAACTGGTATAGTGCCATGCGTGATGAATATAATGCCATGATTGACACTCACACATGGGACTTGGTTCCGCGTCCGTCGGATGCAAATGTGATTCGGTGCTTGTGGGTGTTTACCCACAAGGAGAAATCTAATGGGGATTTCGAGCGTTATAAAGCCAGGTTGGTGGCTAATGGTAAGGGTCAGGAGGTTGGTGTTGATTGCGGTGAGACTTTTAGTCCAGTCGTGAAGCCTACTACAATCCGGGTAGTTCTCAGTTTGGCTGTCTCACGGAAATGGTCCATTCATCAGCTAGATGTGAAAAATGCTTTTCTTCATGGTCACTTACAGGAGACCGTTTATATGCACCAGCCACCAGGGTTTGTTTGGTCAGACAAACCTAAGCATGTATGCCTTCTACGTAAGTCTATTTATGGGTTGAAACAAGCTCCTCGGGCTTGGTATCAGCGTTTTGCGACTTACATCATCTCCTTGGGATTTGTTAACAGTAAGAGTGATACTTCTTTATTCATCTACTGGCGAGGTACAGACACTGCTTATCTGCTTTTGTATGTTGATGATATCATTCTTGCTTGTTCTTCTGACATTCTCAGGACACGTGTTATCTCCCTCCTCAGTTCTGAGTTTGCTATGAAGGATCTTGGTCCTCTATCTTATTTTCTTGGTATTTCTGTCTCCCGTACCAAGGAGAATATGTTTCTTTGCCAGAGAAAGTATGCACAGGAGATCCTTGCTCGTGCTGACATGTCTTCTTGTAAGTCGGCTGCCACACCAGTTGACACTAAATCCAAGCTCAGTGCTACTAGTGGAAAGCCGTTAGCTGACCCTTCCCTCTATCGTCAGCTTGCGGGTGCTTTGCAGTACCTTACATTCACTCGCCCTGATATTTCTTATGCGGTCCAACATGTGTGTTTGTTTATGCACGATCCCCGGGAACCTCATTTTCATGCTTTAAAGCGTGTGCTCCGATATATCAAGGGTACTCTCGAATATGGTATGCATTTCTCTGCAACTCCCACTACTGGTTTAGTCTCGTATTCTGATGCAGATTGGGGTGATTGCGCAGATACTCGACGATCTACATCTGGCTATTGTGTGTTTCTTGGTGATAATCTTGTCTCCTGGTCTTCAAAACGCCAGGCCACTTTGTCACGTTCGAGTGCCGAGGCTGAGTATCGAGGTGTCGCCAATGTTGTAGCCGAATCAGCTTGGGTTCGGAATCTATTGCTTGAGCTTTATTGCCCTTTGAAACGGGCAACGGTTGTTTATTGTGATAATATTAGTGCGGTATACATGTCTCATAATCCGGTACATCACCAGCTAGCGCACTAAACATGTGGAGATGGATATCCATTTTGTTCGAGAAAAAGTGGCCTTGGGCCACGTCCGTGTCCTCCACGTCCCTTCCTCGATCCAATATGCGGACATTTTCACCAAGGGACTTCCATCCCCGTTGTTTGTTGATTTTCGCTCCAGTCTTAGCGTCCGTCCATCTCCCGCTCCGACTGAGGGGGTGTGTTAGACACAATAATATGTTAATATTATTGTTTACATAATTAGCATTGTAAATATAGTAAGGTGTAACCCTAATTATCTCTATACACTATATATATATGTGAATATCAATGCATAGCCTCCTAAGGGAGAATTCATCTCAGTTTACATGTAGTCTATAATTAGTGTTTTATTTAACTTCATGCCGTTGTGAACTGATGATATTCTTATATACTTTCGTGTGCATGAAATAATTTGCTATCGACGGCGACTTAATAAGTGTGCCATTGGTGTGATACTTTGATAAGATGGGCCCTCAAAAAATACGAGTAGTGGCGTAAATTTTGGGGGCGAAATCTTGCTTTATTCATTCATAATATATTGCAACTGTGTAACTCAACATCGATTCAGATACGACGAAAGTGTGGGATAGTTAAGTGGGGGATTGTAACCACTATCAACGGATAGTATGTATTTCACTTTGCAACCAAAGGTTTACAATTATAGATTTATAGCTGCTGACGAGCTCAAACATGGAAAATATTCTCCCACATCATACCATTCGGCCTTATTGTCTTATACTCCGCCTAATCAATCCTCTTATCAAACTGTTAAATACTTACTTATAAGACCATGCTAGATTATGTATTGGGTAGGGTAGGGTGACGTGGCATCAGACACAATTGTTATTGTCAGACAATGATTTACAAGAATTTGTGTTAAACTGGTACATAGTTATACATTTTATAAGGTACGTATTGTAGAGTCTAAGATGATTTTAACTCCATCAAAAACTTGGTCATTGCTCCACAAATTTAATGTTGGTACTACTTGTATGTGTAACAAGTGCAGGGTATCATTTAGACTTGTATATTGACAGGGAAATGAGATGGGGTAACTAGTTTGTGGTTAAGAAACGATTAATGATAACGCCGAAACTAAGCAAACTAATCATGAAATTGAGACAGAGAATTTAACTATGGTAACTCGAACACTGAGAGAAAACTCACCATTCCACTATCAGTAATGATGTATTTTTACAAAGAAATTGTCAAGTTTCATCTTACAAGTCTCCCTGACTTAAACCCCAAGTGTATAAGCTATTGAGCTATTTAATGAGGTTTATTTCTCTCCTAAATCAACAACCGCGCTCCTAATTGTACTTGGTATTCCTGTTGAATGGAATTCGGTAATCCTCAACTAGTAACAGTACAAAACAAAATACGACTTCTTTCAATTTAACTTATACATTTTTACACCAAGTATGGTGTAACAACATATGGAATACTTTTTTTGAAGGGAACATACGCAGTAATGTTTCGTTTGAAACAAACTGTGTGTTCGATCACGTTACCAGGATGGGCCGGGTTAGTTTTGTCAAGTATGCATACAACAATATTGAAATAACACAAATTATTATTTAAAGGTGGTGTACAATAAATAATGTACATTGAAATAACGGTTTTTTCATGAAATGCCCTCGAGGTTTGAAGAAATTCACCAAATACCCCTGCACCTTTCATAATACACCAAATGCCCCTAATTCAAAACTTAATACACCAAATACCCTTGATGACGTCATCAACTCCTAATCAACCTAATTAGTACTCTAATTAACCCATTAAATCCTAATTAGCCCATGTCTTTTTCCTGTTTCTCTTCCTCTTCTCTTTTCTTTCTTGCCCCCTTGCTTCTTCCACCTCTGTATCTTCTCTCTCCTTCCCACATTACCCCAAATCCACCATAGCAACCACCGACAAAGAACACCAGACACCACTGCTCGTCTGCTGCTGCCCGCAGACCTCGCTCCAACCACCATCCTGTGAGGGGGTCGAAAAAGCGTGAGGCTAATGCGTGACCTTGTCCCTCGTGGGTGTGACGATTCTTTTTATTCAATCAAGTGTAATTGGATTTCCTGTGAGTATACACCCAATTGACTAGTAATATAGGAGTCGCCATTCAGTTTTTAACGACAATGAGAAAAACTGACAAAACCCGGTTATCGTGACATAAAGGGAGTGCAATTATGTTTGACCACGACGGCCGTAGGTTCCCTTGTGATCCCTGGTGTGGGGATCTCTCAATATACACCCGCAAGGTAGAGATTGAGGGTTCGGGGGACTGTAACTACCGAGAGGAGTACTTCGCTCGTCGATAACTCCAGAGGCAGGATATCCTTACTAGCTCAGCATAAATAATTGAAGGGACATGCATTAACTATTAAACTAATCTGAGTTGATTTTAGCAATATGCAACATATAACACTAATTCGATCGTGATTATCTGATTTAAGTAGCATTAAGGGACCTAGCATGATAATCCGATTTCCCAAAAATATTATATTTGTTAGGCTTGATAGAACAATCAGATTAGGTTAGTTTAACAGTTCATAAAAAGGGCGAGGAAAGCAGTTAAATCATCGAAAAGAGACACATTACGACGCACCCTTGAGAGGTGCGTCACGGTTCTCAGAAAACTAACCACTTTGAGTTTGCTATTTCTCCTTTTTATTTAACGAATCTCAATTATGGGACAGGATACGTTCTGTTCGATTTATGGATCGATTGCGACAGAACGCGTGAACAATTTCGCAGCGAGAGGCTTAGGCTAAGGGTTGGAGTCAATACTCAGAATATAATTATGTGTTGTGTGTTCTTTCACGTCGAAACTAGGGGCCTATTTATAGGGAAGAGTTCGTGGAAAGATAGAATTGCAGAGTTCTAATCCACAAAGAATTAGGAAAAGAGACGTACCCAGGTTTTTTCAGCGCCTAGGCCTGGGCGCCGAAGATTTCGGCGCCCAGAGCCAGGCGTTGAAAATAGGGTCTGGGCAGTTTTGTTTAGTCTGATTCGGATTCCTAAAATCCGTAGAGTTTGAGATTAATTCGAGTCTTTTAGCGCGTATCAATTTTATGACGGAATGCGTCTGGGCCCGTTACGAACTCTAGGCTCGTTAGGATTTTAATTAATACGTAACTCTTATTTCCGAATCCTATTAGGAATAGGATTCTCGCGGTTTTCTATCTCATTTAGGATTTATGTTGGAGTGCAACACCTAATTTTGACAGGTTTCTATCTTTTATGACTTGCCACTTTCAGAAGCTACCTTTTACGGCAGTTACTATTTTTAGCAGGTTTCCATAAATAGCAGGTTTCGGGTGAAATGAAATGGGGAATCGAGATTCATTTATTTTATAGGAGATGCGTCGTCAAGTGGAGTTTTTATGCTTTCATCATCGAACCTTTCCCTTGCGGGAACGGGGACAAAAGTAGGTGTCTACAGTTAGCCCCCACTTTGACTGAGTCTTGGAGTAAGACGATGGTCAAAGTATTAGACGGAGTGCGTCACACAAGCCATGGTGTATGTGACCTGTTTTGCGAGGGTCTCACGAGCCCCCGAGTGATAACATTTGACTTAAGGGTCATCACTTGAAGTGTCGACATATCCCTCACGTGTCATTGGGATTTGTCAACTGATAGCATAGAAACTTCCTCACTTTGTCATTGGAAGAATCTAAAGGTGCGTAGAAACTCCCTCACTTTGTCATTGGGAGTAGCTACAGATGTTTTCGAAATTAAAGCTGTAAAGTGTAATTGGGCCTGGCCAAGCCCAATCACGAGGTAAAACATTTTTAAAGATTCTCATTTTCAGGGCTAGTTAAACGAGAAAACCCCCTTTGTTTTTATAGGATGTAAAACGAAGGAAAATCCAGCACATCGTTCTTTTTTGGAAAAACGGAAAACCAATACTTTCATTTTTGGAAAAAGAAAAAATCGATCCTTTAATTTTTGGAAAAAGGGAAAACCGATCCTTTAATTTTTGGAAAAAGGGAAAACCGATCCTTTAATTTTTGGAAAAAGGGAAAACCGATCCTTTAATTTTTGGAAAAAGGGAAAATCGATCCTTTAATTTTTGGAAAAAGGGAAAACCGATCCTTTAATTTTTGGAAAAAGGGAAAACCGATCCTTTAATTTTTGGAAAAAGGGAAAACCGATCCTTTAATTTTTGGAAAAAGGGAAAACCGATACTTTAATTTTTGGAAAAAGGGAAAACCGAAAAAAGTTATCGCTGCAGCGACTAAGGACCTGCGCTGTTAGTGACGCAGACCCCGCCCGCTGAAGGTGGGCGAGCCTGTCCGCTGAGGGTGGACGCCCCGTCCGATAGAAGTGGACGAATCTGTTTTGATGTTTTGAAAATAAGGACCTACGCGGTTTGTGACGTAGACCCCGCCGGCTGAAGATGGCGAACCTGTCCGCTGAGGGTGGACGCCCCGTCCGATAGAAGTGGACGAATCTGTTTTGAAATTTATTTTGTTTTTTTTTTGAAAATAAGGACCTACGTGGTTTGCGCCGTAGACCCCGCCGGCTGAAGATGGCGAGCCTATTTTAAATTTGAAGATTTTATTTCTTTCGAAAATTGAGGACCTGCGCGGCTAGTGACGCAGACCCCGCCCGCTGAAGGTGGGCGAGCCCTGTCCGCTAAGGGTGGACGCCCCGCTCGCTGGAGGTGAGCGAACCTGAATTCGTCTTTTCGATTTGGGATTCGTGTGCCGCGATCTTGCCCGATTGAGGTGGGCAAGTCCCTATTTTTCTTGTGATTTCTTTTGAGAATTTCTTTTTATTTATTCTTATAGGAGCGAATTCTTCTGAGGGATGCTCGGATTTAGTTGCAACCTGAATGTGGGTTGACAATGTGTTTAGACGGATCATTGTCTTGTGGTCATCATCTTTCATGGTTTGAGCTAGTCTTTATGGCTCAATCTTGCCACTACCTGGGTCCTTGATTAGGGGACTATGTATAAGTATCAACGGCGACCTTTGTCTTGAGGTCGTAACCCGGTTTTATCTTTTGAGGTTATCCAAACACGGGACTTCGTACAGTGTAGTTTGGGAATACCGTTTTAACTTTGCACACTTTCTTTTGAAATATATATTTTCTTTCGAGCCCCCAAGCACTCGTGCTTGACGGTCATTTTTTGTCAAAGAGGTTCCTACGCATTTTGTAATGTCTTTGATCGTGTTTGGGATCGTGCTCGTAAGTGCGAGCGATCTTTGTAGTGGTGTGCTACTTTGACAAAGTCGTGAGGTGCGACTTTCGGCAATTTTCAAGTCGAATGAGTATGGCAGGGCCCAATAGAAGTTAGGGCCTTTTTTGAGCCTGGGTTCATTTTCGGCGCCCAGGCCTGGGCGCTGAAATAATTCACGCCCAGGTGGGGCGTTGAAAGTGTTGTTTGGGCTGGTCTTTTGATGACACAGTTGGCCTCTTGTTCATTCGTTTATTTCACTTGGAAGTTCTATGTATTCTCTTTTCTTTTGTTTTTTTCTTTGTTTTTAGAACGTGATGATTTTCTTGAGAAGCCGTAGCCGATTGGTGGACTACGGTGCTTGTCGCTTTGGGGCGATTATTTTAAGGAACTGTTGCTCTTAAGGCGTACAGTTATTGTGATAGTTGGGCGAGTCTATATGGCCCGAGGAACATACCTTGAGGCGTAAGACTTTGACCGCTCTTGTTGTTGTATATTTTTCCTTTTGAACGCGTTCGTGAATGTTCGATACTTAGAATGATTATATGTATGTACGAACGAGCGTTCATAGAATGGCCGTTGTGTGCGGTCCATTAATCAGTTTGCTTGAATCAATTTTTTTTGAGCAATGACTGATTTTGAATAATTTGCTTAGAAGCTTGATAAGGTTCAGACCCGTTCATGAAGTGGGCTCAAACATCGTGCCCTTTCGATTGTTCAAACATTTGCTTCGAGATTTTTTTTATTTTGCTATGGTTGTTTCGTGGCTTGGAGCTCCCGAGTATGCATGTTGGGATGCTTCCTTTTGGCGTACGATTTTTGTAGGTTCTTTCGAAAAAGATGCCTTGGGGTTCCGCTCGTGTAGGTGCGAGCTATCCCTTTCGTGGTAGGTAATATTTTGCTACCTTTAATCCTTAATATAGAAGTCGTGTGGCTTGCATTTGGGCGATAAGTAATCTTTGCCTCTTTTACACATACTCTCTTTTTTAGACTTGTACCGTGGGATAGCTGAATTTATGGTGCGACGTAGGCTTGTGTGGCCTACCAACATGTTTTAGAACATTTCTCCAGGTGTTGGGGATATCATTATTATTTTTGCATTGGGGTACTTCATCACGCCTAGTTCACGTGCTCGAACAAGGGTAGCCCATTCTGTGTGGCAGTGCACGGCTTATTACTTCGTTCGATGCGAGGATTCATAGGTGTTTCTTCTTTGTTTTTATATCAGGGCAAGATTTAGCAAGCAGAGATATTCAGCGCCCAGGCTGATGTGTTAAAGATATCGGCGCCCAGCTCTGGGCGTTGAAAATGTTTTCTGGGTATATTTTGACAGTTCTTATCCTTGATTTTTTTTCTTTCGCTTTTGCTTTGGAACGAGGTAGACCGTGTAACGGGCGCTTGTAGGGCGAGCGTTATGTGCAGTAGTTTGATCGGAGTTTTGGTGACTCGCGATTTTCAGTTACCCTTGTTAGTGGGGTGACTTTATATACTCTAAGTAGCGCTTAGAATTTGGGAGGGGTTGTAGCCATTCTAAAGTTCGTTTTACATGATTAAAGCTTAGGATTGTGCCCCTATGACATATGTATAGCATTAGTGTCGAGAATTTGCGATGAAATCGTCATTTTGAGCATTTTTAGAGTGTTTTTCTCAAGCCTCCAACTGTAGCTACGGGATTGGCTTGGTGCTATAATGCCTTTCATATGTCTTTATGCATTCATGGTGACATGGATCATGAATAGTTTGAACCAGACTCGTTTAGTGCGAGGTACGTTCGAGTAGTGACCTGCTACTTCTCTTGTAAATGTCGTATTGTGCGACGTTGCCGTGGTCAAGGTAGTCACATGTTGAAGTGTGCCTTTGACCAAAAGCTAGGTGCCTTTCTTTACCCATAATCATATTTAGAAATCTTTTGACTCACTTGCAACATTGAGATAAACGCATATTTAGCTTAAACCAACGACATTTTATTATGTTCGAAAAAGTCTTTGAAAATCATTTGAAAATTATTTAAAATCCGAGTCCTACTGTGTACAATCCGAGGTGTCCTAAGTAGGTTGACTTTATAGAAGGGTTCGTACAGGATTACATGAGTGAATCAAAATACTGTTACGATTTTTGGAATGCTGTCTAAGGATTTGTTGGAAGCCAGGGTGCAGGCGTCAAGATACACTTGTGCCCGTGTGGCACATGCTTTGGGCTTTTAGGGCCATCTTTTCCAGAATTGCGGGAATATAAACCGTTTTCAAATTGACTTAGATTTACTTGGTGTATGTCTGTACAAAAGGTCAAGGTATCCTTAGTTCTTTCCCTAGCTCTTTCATTTCAATTTTTAGCCCCCAGTTGCTGTTATGTCTTCCCATTAATGATGCTTTTAGATTTCGATTTTAGATGCCCGTGTCATATGTCTGAGTAGGGTGAGCCTTGGTTAAGTGCCAAGTCCTATTGACAATGTCTTATTTTTTTCAAAGGGGATTAACAAGCATTTGAATTACCATGGACGGGTGCCCTGAGTTCGAAGGAATGATGGGGCGACGCCGTAGAAAAATCCTCTTTATTGCAAGCTTACTGCCTTTATTACTTGTTGGCGATTATGACTGTGTCTAGTGGTGAAAGAAGGTCTTTAAGCGAACGACTATGTCTAGTTGTGAAAGAAAGTCTTTAAGTGAGTTAGTTCGCTTTAGGGAGGGTCAAGTCGAGTACTTTAGAGGTCATGGACGCTTGCGTTAGCCCCCATTCAATTGAGGCAGAGTGATCTTTTGAGTCTTGGCTAAGTGCCTAGGAGTGTGAGTGCTCCTTCTGGCAAGGGTACGTGCCCTTATTATTTTTCGATGTGTGCTCATTAATTTGGCATCTTGGTGACTTGGATTCTTCCTTTGACTTAAATTTTTCTTTCGACTTGGGTTGCAAGTAATTAAATTTCAATAAGGGACTTCTATTTTTATTCTTGTTATTCTATAGGCTTTAATATTTTTGCAAATTGGTTGGACCGAATCATGGATTGCCTACGTATCCGCCTTAAATAGATTTAATTTGGAATCAGGTCTTGCGTAGTTCTTAGCCTAGAAAATAGTTTCTTAGAATGCCGAATTCGATAAGTATGTTCTGAGATGGAAACATATTATTTGAAACGGTAGAATAAGTGAGGTTTATTATTATTTTAATCTGCTGCTTTGCCGTAAGCCAAAAATTTGTTTTATATATTTTTTGAGTACATGTATTTTTTGGTGGTACGTATGTCTGAATACGTGTTGTACCCCCCAAGTGTTCGTTATTGTTCCGTGTATGTGCGGATAAAATGACGAGCACTTCTGGACAAATTTTAGCAAGCAAAGAGATTCGGCGCCCAGGCAGGGGCGCTAAAGTTTTCGGCGCCCAGCTGTGGGCGCTGAAAATTATTTCTGGGCGGATCTTTTTTAGTGCGCTAAATGCTTCTTTTCTTTTTAGACGAATTTTTAAACGCGCTTTGCAAAGTTTGCTTTTTTATTATTCATTATTGTTTTGTACTTTTCATTTGTCTTCTTTTTTTTACTCGTGACTCAAGACGGTTTAAAAAAATGGGCTGAATGAGATAGGATAATTTGTATGGGTATTGGTCAAGCATGAGGATCACATCTACTAGGACTCACAATTTGCAGCCTCAAGCTAGTGTTACGAGTTTACATCAACCAAGGCCAATCAGTAGCATGGGGACGGCTCAAGGGTATATCAACAGGATGTATCCAAACAAGTTATATGGTTATTACGCTAATGGTGGCGTAAGAGCAGGTTTTGGAAATAATGGGTATGACGCACGTGTCAATGGCCGTGCGTGGTTTGCAGTTGACAACAAGTTCAAGAACAAGAGTCGAGGTAGTGGTTTCTTGGGTTATGGCAATGAGAGCATGGATGGGTTAAATGAGCTGAACAGGGACCCCAGAGCGAAGGCGTCTAAGAGCATAAGGATTGGAAAGGGTAGACATCGTAGAAATTTATGATTTGGATTGGTTGACTCAATTCTTTTCCTTCGTGTACTTGGGTAAATGTTGCACTTTGGGAGGTACGGGCTAAGTATTTCATGGCTCGCTCTTTTCGCTCTCCCTTTTCTCTTTCTATTTTTTTCTTTTTGCTTGGGATTTCTCCCCAACATAAATCCTTCAATCAATTTGGGCTAAAACGTAGATGGTTGTGGTCTTTGAGTCACGAGGCGAGACTGAGTGAGCCTCGTTTGGTGGGCCTATAGTGGACCTTTTAATTTTAGTAGGCCTAGGGTGGACCTTTAAATTGTGTTACTTCGCAAGCGTATTTAGTCGTTTTGCAAATAGCGTAGATTCAAAATGTTGTTTTTACCTTATTGAAATTTAACGAAAGAATTACATCGAAAATAATTTTTTTTTTTGTTCCTTTTCAGACTCCAGTTTCTGGGATTTAATTGGAAGTTGTGATTTAGACTCAAACTTTCATTAATCTTTCTGATTATAACCCGTGTATGAATACAAGGAGGTGGCCTAGACTCATAATGATGACGTGGCATAAGCCTATAATACTTGACCAAGCGACTCTCAGACTTAGGCTAATTGGACCATAACTTTCGTTGGTTGACACTTTAGATTTTAACCCTTGGGTGTTCATTTGCCAAGCGCCATTTTACTTAATGTTGGCAAGGTAGTTAGTTGGGGAGATCGAATTTTTATTTTTGCAAGACTAGAATCATTAGTGCGGCTTCTCTCTTAGTGTGTATTGCTTTACCCCAATGGTAGCCTTATGGTATGCCGATTTGGGTATTTTCATGGTTGGTCATGTTGCATTCATGGAAAATCTTTTAGTCCGTACTTAGTAGTATTTCAAGGAGTGAGTGACTCGAGAGGACTATGATAGTCGTGACCCAATGTGATCATAAGCCTTGAGGCCATTAATTTTGCCAATGGTATTGATACCTTAGGTTCACTTTGGGGGTTGTGCGACTATGGGGGAATGATTTTCAGAGTGTGACCGTTTCCATTTTGCAAATACTATAATATATTCTTTTTATTGGTGAGAGAGTATTGAGGCCGTAGACTCTTAGCAAGGGATGACAATTACATATGGGTGCTTATTGATTTAAATGTTAGGAAGGGAGACTCAATATGTTTTAACCTTTTTATTTGCAGAACGACACCAAGCATTAGGACCGATTCTATGGATAAGACAACTAAGACTTAGGATTTAGATTGTACTTTGGCATAGCCTAGTCTAGACTCGGATTTATTTTCTTTATTCGAACATTATTTTTTTCTTGAAAACTTCATTTGAACATTATTTTCTTTGAATACTTTTCCGATGTGACATTCAAGGTTATTTCAATTAGCGTGCTCGGTTTTGGAGCCGAACATCGTCGTCGTAGGAGGCCTAACAACGACACAAAGAGTTATTTATTTTTTTATAAGTCGCTTTTAGAATAGAGTGTTTTTTCATACGCCCTCGTAGCAATTTTTTTTTGAAAAGTTTTTTTTTGCTACGTATTTTCTTCATGCGTGGGCACCAAGGCTGCTGTGCCTGACCAAAAGGCCAGGCAGCAACTTCAGCGCCCAGCAGTGGGCGTTAGAAATATTGGCGCCCAGCCAGGGGCGCTGAAAATGCGTCCCTGACTGGTGCTCGATTTCTGTTTGCGTATATTTTTTGTTTATGCGACTTCGATTTTGCGCGCTTGCCTAATAACGTCCTTACGCGTTGTGCAACGTTTGTGGGATTCGTTACAGGCCATCCCGAGCGTCGCTTATTTTTGTGGCGATCGTTCGGGCTTGCGGAATACGTGTTTCGATATAACTCTTTGGCAAATTAGTCTATGAATGTTAGGGCAGTTTTTAAGGTCGTTGGCTTTCTAGGATAGTTTGTCACACACAATCACATATTTCGCTACACATAACTACATTACAAACATGGATTTGAAAATTAAATATGCCACGTAGTTTATGATAGGCTTCTATGGGTAGTTTATTTGCGCCTGGCTTGGTACCGCTTCTATCGTAGATCCAACACATGCCCCGGTCGAGGTAGTGTCTTCAACAGACGAATTTCGCTCAAGAGGCCAACCCGCAAGTGCAAGCCAATTGGGCATGCAGGCGAGAGGGACCTAATGGGCGAGCGATTGGGTTCGGGATAGGTGTACTACCTGCACAAGTACCGAGTGGGAAACATGCGCGGCGTATGCACCCCCCTATTGGCGAAGAAAGGTATCCTTAGTCCCAACTCCCGAGGGAGACGAGATTCGTTATGATGTTCTGCCCGTTCACATCAATATGCTGATTTTCAGGTCGTCCCAACTTGATGGGAAAATAAACGCGGGGTAGGATCGTTTCACCCTTCGGCTATTTTGATTACCTACAAGCACGAGTATTTCCTTCACTATCCCCAGTGGAGTCGCCACTGTGAGGGGGTCGAAAAAGCGTGAGGCTAATGCGTGACCTTGTCCCTCGTGGGTGTGACGATTCTTTTTATTCAATCAAGTGTAATTGGATTTCCTGTGAGTATACACCCAATTGACTAGTAATATAGGAGTCGCCATTCAGTTTTTAACGACAATGAGAAAAACTGACAAAACCCGGTTATCGTGACATAAAGGGAGTGCAATTATGTTTGACCACGACGGCCGTAGGTTCCCTTGTGATCCCTGGTGTGGGGATCTCTCAATATACACCCGCAAGGTAGAGATTGAGGGTTCGGGGGACTGTAACTACCGAGAGGAGTACTTCGCTCGTCGATAACTCCAGAGGCAGGATATCCTTACTAGCTCAGCATAAATAATTGAAGGGACATGCATTAACTATTAAACTAATCTGAGTTGATTTTAGCAATATGCAACATATAACACTAATTCGATCGTGATTATCTGATTTAAGTAGCATTAAGGGACCTAGCATGATAATCCGATTTCCCAAAAATATTATATTTGTTAGGCTTGATAGAACAATCAGATTAGGTTAGTTTAACAGTTCATAAAAAGGGCGAGGAAAGCAGTTAAATCATCGAAAAGGGACACATTACGACGCACCCTTGAGAGGTGCGTCACAGTTCTCAGAAAACTAACCACTTTGAGTTTGCTATTTCTCCTTTTTATTTAACGAATCTCAATTATGGGACAGGATACGTGCTGTTCGATTTATGGATCGATTGCGACAGAACGCGTGAACAATTTCGCAGCGAGAGGCTTAGGCTAAGGGTTGGAGTTAATACTCAGAATATAATTATGTGTTGTGTGTTCTTTCACGTCGAAACTAGGGGCCTATTTATAGGGAAGAGTTCGTGGAAAGATAGAATTGCAGAGTTCTAATCCACAAAGAATTAGGAAAAGAGACGTACCCAGGTATTTTCAGCGCCCAGGCCTGGGCGCCGAAGATTTCGGCTCCCAGAGCCAGGCGTTGAAAATAGGGTCTGGGCAGTTTTGTTTAGTCTGATTCGGATTCCTAAAATCCGTAGAGTTTGAGATTAATTCGAGTCTTTTAGCGCGTATCAATTTTATGACGGAATGCGTCTGGGCCCGTTACGAACTCTAGGCTCGTTAGGATTTTAATTAATACGTAACTCTTATTTCCGAATCCTATTAGGAATAGGATTCTCGCGGTTTTCTATCTCATTTAGGATTTATGTTGGAGTGCAACACCTAATTCTGACAGGTTTCTATCTTTTATGACTTGCCACTTTCAGAAGCTACCTTTTACGGCAGTTACTATTTTTAGCAGGTTTCCATAAATAGCAGGTTTCGGGTGAAATGAAATGGGGAATCGAGATTCGTTTATTTTATAGGAGATGCGTCGTCAAGTGGAGTTTTTATGCTTTCATCATCGAACCTTTCCCTTGCGGGAACGGGGACAAAAGTAGGTGTCTACACATCCCATCTCCATCTCCTCTCTCATCTCACCCATTCCCTTCTATTTCTCTCCCCACTGTCATGGAACCACCATTGAAGATAGTTCAAGCTTTCTCTCTCCTCCATGCATCAACCTTCAAAATTCCCCAATTAAAATTCACAATTCTCCAATTGGATTCCTCAATTCTGCAATTAAATTCCCTAATTTCTATAAAAATTAAATAAACTCAATTCTATAAAAAAAATCAATTGGGCGCACTAGTACACCAATTGAGCGCACTCCTTGATCACACTAGTACACCAATTGAGCGCAAAGACTCATCCACAACCATAAAATTCTCATCTTCACCGGTGGTTTCAGCGACTAACTCATACATCTAATCTCTAAACGGTGTTATCGACGGCGTACAACCGTCGATGTCTTCGGGATTTCAAATTACCCATTTGTCTTGTGTCGACCCAATTTGAAGCTAACAGAAATCTGAACATCATCCCTTGTTCTCGGTGAGCGATTGTGCAGTAAACAGTGGTATGCGGAGGAGAAAAAAAAGGGAGGAGAGAGGAAGAGGGGTGGTGAAGGGGATGACCGGGTTTTTCTTCGGTTGAGCTGAGCTGCGAGACAAGGAAGGAAGCAGAAGGAGGGAGCTGACGGTGAAGGCAGTGGTGGTTAATGGCAGAAGGGAGGGGAGAGAGAAAAGAAATGGGTGGGTTATTGGGTTAATGGATAGGTTAATTGGATTTGTTAATGGGCGGGTTGATTAGAGGAGTTAATTAGGGATTAGTTGAGTTAATTATATGTTAATTGGGTTGATTGTGAGTTGATGACGTCATCAAGGGTATTTGGTGTATTAAGTTTTGAATTAGGGGTATTTGGTGTATTATGAAAAGTGCAGGGGTATTTGGTGAATTTCTTCAAACCTCGGGGGCATTTCATGAAAAAACCGTTGAAATAAAGGTTAAGTCTAAATGCTTAAAAGTTACTTCGATATAAAAATTATCTACTTTTTAGTGATAAATTTTTCCATAATGTATAAAAGTAAGTACGCAACCCTTTAAAAATTTTATCCATTAAAAAAATTAATGATATAAAAGTTACCAAGTTTTTGATTAAAAGTCACCCAATGTGTAATAAAAAAATATTGTCACTTAATGTGTGCAAGGCTTTGTACGGACAAAAATCTAATACTATACTCCCTCCATTTTTTTTAATGTTAGCCCGGTTTGAAATCTAAGATAATCCAATAAACTTGACAATTGTCACATGAATTTCAATAGAATATCACCCACGTGGTTATGAGAGAAAAATTGAGGGGTTTAGTAGGGATAAAAGGTTATTCGAGAGTAAACAAGTGAGCATTTTGGATATCTATAGGGGTATAAAGAGGATAAATATTGGACAAATAAGGAAAGATTTCAAAAGAGGCTAATATAAAAGAACAGCTCAATAAGGAAAGGGGACTAACATTCAAGAATGGATGGAGTATATATAAAAGAGACTTTTTTCAAGAGCGTTGAGAGAGTCCACGTACGTTTGTTTAGTCGCAAAATCACATTAATATATTTTAAATTAATTAAAAAAAAAATATATAATGAGTTCTTGATAAGATAACTGATACGTTTAATTGGAAGATAAACTATTATCTCATGATAAGATATAGATACGTATTTATCATCTTTAAAAAAAATAAAAAACCTTACAATTATCATATTAAAGGAAAATAAAAAGATAATTTCAAGAATAATTCAACTAGGACTGAACTACAGAGTACTATACTTTTTATATATACTAGTTGTTTACCCGTGCGTGCATAAAAATCTATCATGTAATTTGTTTACGTAAAAAATCGGGGTAAAAAACTTTATGGCAAATGCAAACATATTGTCAATGATCAAACTTGAACTTGGGATAAATACGCATACAAATGATACTTATGTTTTATTATCGTCAATGAGAAAACTCTTAGCTGGGGATCCAGGAGTACAATATAGAAAAAACTTCAATTTGAAGGTTGTTAGACGCTTACGTTGATTAATGTATGTAGTCTGCTTAGAACTAGGATAGTCCTTTCAAGAATATTAATAATTAGAGTCATCCTTTGTAAAGAAAATAAATTGAGGGATTCGATGCTGAAGTAAATGAAATCTCTTTGTTCTTAAATCATCAAGCAAGAAGCTACCATGTGAATTTTAACTTGTGAAAACAACATATAAGCAGAAGGTAGACATCAGTAAATTAACTATTCAATATTGAAATCAAAGCAACTACAAGGAACATAATCCATCACCGAGCATGTATGAATATTGCACATGGAGTATAAGAAAAATAAACTGCTACCATTACTCAATAGCAAAAGCTGATAAGAGAGAGATGCAAGAAAAAGGAAAAGCACGTATACAAGCACGTATACAGGTAATTCAAATCAAATGGCGTTTTCTATGCTTAAGCCAAAGAAAGAGTTATTTTTTAATTTCTTCCTAAGTCATGGTCTTATTTAGAAATGATGTGCTACTGCTTCCACATGACCTTTTTCAAGTTATGACCCATGTTTAATTACATAACATTATACACATTTTGCAGAAATGATAGACTACAATGGCGATACATCTTAATCCCCATGTCTCAAGGTTTCATGTATAGGGACCCAGTTTTACCTCAACAAATGAAGAAACGTGAAAAACCAGGGAGACCAATTTTACCCGTTCTCAACCATGCCTTACGGACTGCATCAAAAGACTGGGGCAGAGGGATGAAGGACATGCCTAAGGTTGTGGAGAAGGGTTACCTTCCAAATTATCATTTCTCCTCCACATAAAAGAAAAGGAAATTGGAACAAAGCACTAATTAGCATTGCCCACATGAGAAATATAGTACAAACAGGTGAATTTCCACTTAGCTAGCATCACCAACTTTTTCACTGTCTATGCAAAATAATACTCCGTACTACAACAATTGTCACTGAAAAAATATTTCGCCAAAATTCCAATTTTAGTTGCAGTTAGACATCAATTTTTTTCCCAAAAACTATATTAATATAACAAATTTCATTTAGATGTCTGTATAAAAAAATTGCAGCACCAACAACAATTACATAATATTGAACCCAATAGCATACGTGCGATGGAGATGTTGAGCATGAAATGTAGCTGCAAGAAGTAAGTGCAATACAACAAGAGGTTACCAGTCGTGTCGATTTCACCCTCCTTCCATGCATCTCCACTCATGTAGAAAACATGGTTATATATATAAAGAAAACGAATTCAGATATTAAAGCAGCATCCATTAATGTCAACAGAATAAAGTTGCATGGCACACAAGAAGCTTAGTGCAACATCAAGAAAAATTAGCAAATGGTATCATTTTGTAACATCATCTAGCATTGCCTAACTCCATCCGAAAATTAACTTCACTCATTTTTTATCCGTTCTTGAAAATTTTCCAATATATTTTCTTTTAGGTTAGAAGTGAAAAGGGAAATTACCTCAAATTTACAATGGATTTTTAACAAATCTACGGCTTTATTGATTCATTTACAGGAAAACTATTTATGGTACTTATTTCACGCCTCTTCCTAAATAATGTCATTATTACAAGCGGTCATTATTTCAACTCAGGATACAATAACAACTTATGTCAAGAAACATACAATGCAAGTATAATCTACAGTCAAGGATCCTACATTTTCGAGATCTCTAATGGATTCAACATACAACAAGAACATCAAGGATCTTAAGAAATATATTTTTCCAAGATATACATGCCTCAATCTGATTATTTCCAGGAAGGAGCCATTTCATAACATGCAGGCATGCATCAGACTGATAGAACACATAACACAAAGCACTTGTTACCAATGTGTTTTTGCAACTCACCAGTAGACAAAATGAAAATGTAAGTGCAATCAATAATTTAGATTTTCCATGTCATCAAAAGTTTGGACATAAGACTATTAGATAAGTACTTCAAAGATCTCACGAGCATCTTAAGTTACAAGCACGATGAAAAGGGAATCTGGTGGATATAGATAAGATCAACAAAGAGTCTACAGGGATAGCCATATGATATCAATTAAAAGTGGCATAACACAATTAGGGTTTATTATATAAAGAAGTAATTTAACTAGCCCTAACATCAATTTACATCCAACTGTCAAAGTCCTAATTAAGTTTCACGAACAGTTATCACCAGTCACGTACAACATAGGTAGCCCAATCAGGTATTTTAGCAGAAACTGAAATGAACATAATAAGTCCAATTATCTGATAAGGATAATTATCTGGTTCAGCTCAGATCATTTTTTGAGTTCCTGCAATCTGTGGCAGAGTGATCAAAAGCTAGATTTTTGGTTAAGGTTCAGTGTTCCTCTAGTTTGGGTTAGTTCAGCAAATGGTGAAGGTTATCTCTAAACAAGAAATCTACCCAAGCGTACTTACTAATGATAATATTACACTAAAAATAATATGCAAGTAAGCCATTTCTATCATGCAAAAGTTTCTGTCCGGACTCTAGAGTATAGTGTATACATAATCAGGATATACTATACCAGCAAATGACATTCAATCCAATCGAACAAAAGGTATGAATGGTGATAAAAAAACACTCATCTTTCAAGAAACATACAATGCAAGTAGAGTCAACAGTCAAGGATCCTACATTTTCGAGATCTCTAATGGATTTAGCATAAAAAAAAAACTTCAAGGATCTTAAACAATAGTTTTTTGCTAGGATATACATGCTCCAATCTGATTATTTTCAGGAAAGAGCCATTTCATAATATGAAGGCATGTAACAGACCGATAGAACACATAACATAAAGTACTTGTTACCAATGTGTTTTGAAACTCACCAGCAGACAAAATGAATATGCAAGTGTAATAAATGATTTAGATTTTCTAGATCATTAAAAAGTTTGGACATAAGACTATCAGGTAAGGAAAAAGATATCTAAAAAAGGGAAAAGGACAAAGATATCTGAAAAGGGGGAAAGGAAAGTGCAAGTCCATGGTTGAGTAAATAGGCACAGACACTGAACATATAGTTAGGCAATTTTATCACTGCAAAGGTAACAAATAAGACAACTAGAGTTGGTTGCTAATGATCAAAAGGTGAAAGCGAAGGCGATATGAGCAACTGAAATAAGCTTTAGGGAAGATAAATGGGAGCGTCTTATGATAGTTCTCCAAGAATAAGTTCAAAATTTCATAACTCTTTCCATGTTGGTAGACTGGTAACATGGTTAACGTGTGATGTGTAATTACTTGATCGAGGATATGATCAACAAGGCAAATTAGTTATGCGTTAGTCAAATAAAATTCAATTCATCAGCTAATCTCCAACTATAATCTTGCTAATAATCCACTAACCTAGAGCTATAACATATACTACCTCCGTTTCAAAATGATCTTTACACTTTCCGTTTTAGTCCGTTTCATAACATTCTTTACACTTTGTTTTATTCTATTTTTGGACATGAAAATTCCCTATTTTACCCCTCTTACCCCACAACAATTACAACTTTCCACTCACTTTCTATTACTTTATTCATTTTTTTCTTACATCCACCATATTTTTACCCATCTACCATACTTTATACATATTTTATTATATTAACCCACCTTTTTACACACCTTCACTATTTTTTCTTAATATTTGTGCAAACAATAACTGTAAATATCACATTGAAAAGGGGGTAGTATTTTGCAAGGCAATGGAGCATATAACATAGCAAAGAGATGGAAATACAAGTTCCCTCACCATTTTACCTCTGTTTTTGTTATACGCCCGACAACAGATGACCAAATCAACACGGATGATAAAAAAAATTAAGAAAAGTATCTCCATATAAAGATGTATCCACGAGGACCACAAGAAACAAATATAAACGTACCTGAAATATTGCATAATGTTCATAATCAACTAGGAGAATCTTCACATTATGCTTGTGTGCAAGAGGAAACACAAAAGGACCACCAGCAATTAGGGTCTCTTTATTAGCTAGAGCTATGTCTTTGCCTGGTTTAATATCCACCACTGTAGGATAGAGAAAGAGAACCAATAAAACATCAGAGATGTAAAGATGTGTAATTTTTTCAAAGGAAAATGTGGGAGAAATCTACAACCTTCAGTCCTGCACAACCAACTGTCCCTGTAACTACCATAGCAGCATCTAGGTGGCGTGCAACATGTTAAAAGAAGGTAGTTACTAATATAAACTTTTAAATTGAAGCAACATCTAGAGTAATTGAATTTATTATTACCTCAATTACTCCCTCCTCGCTTAGAATAATTTCTAGCTTGTACTCAGCAATCAGCATCAGCTAAAGCTTCTTGGAGTTCACCAATTAATGCCTCATTTCTGATAGAAAAAAATTGGGGTTTAAATCTCTTGACCTGATGTAGGGGGGTTTTTTTTTTCCGTTCCCTATGAGTGGGGGGTTTGGCACGCGGCGGTTCGTTTAGAGAACCGTTGAATTATTTTTGCACCTCGAAGGAGTCGCCACCAAACTTATTTTAGGTCTCGTTTGGGAAGACCGCACAATGACTCTATTTTTGGATAAGGCCTTGAATCCTTGAAATGGATGGGTGAGATCCGGGCTCGGGAACGAAAATGCTTATTCGGCGAGCTTTAGAAATATTCAAGTACGTTGGAACAACATTGTTTCGAAAATAAACCCTAAGATTAGACTATGTGGGTTTGCAAATTAGAACAAAATAGAATTTCTAATTGTACGGTGGTCACTTTGCTTTAAAGATTGATTTAAGGAACCTTAGACCGGTTTGTCCAAAAATATCTTCGTTAAGTGTGATGTAACCTTTGTATTTTGTTGTATTTAGCATGTTGGTGATGAAAGCAATAAAGCACATAAAGCAACATCACAATACTAAATAAAGTGCGGAATTAGTAAATACAAGAGCCCCTAGAAAAGGACTAGGGAGTAGGTCCACATTGCCTAGAAATGGACTAGGAAAGTAAAGGTGCGGAATTGAAAGTGCGAAATTGAAATTGCGGTATTGAAATTGCGGTATTGAAATTGCGGTATTGAAAGTGTATTATTGAAAGTGCAATATTGAAAGTGCGATATTGAAATTGCGATATTGAAATTTGTACTTGGGCACATGAGATTCGAATGCCAAGCGGCTCCTTAAAAATAAGTGCGCCCGACACGAATTCAAAGCCAAAAATCTCAACTTGGGAGAGGTTTCTCAACCCAAATGTCCTAGATTTTGCATATTGAACTTGAAATTGAAAGCTTGAATATTGAAAGGTTTGAACTTGAAAAGATTGAAACTTTGAACTTGAAATTATTAAAATTTGAAAACTTGAACTTGTATGTTGAAATTTGAAGACTTGAACTTGTATATTGAAAAATGGAGTTTTGAATCTCAAAAGATTAAACCTTTAAATGCTAAAAGGTGTCATCTTTGATTACTCCATGCTTGAAGATGATTCTAGTTCAAAGAGATGAATGCAAGCAACTTTGAACATCCTTGAATCTTGAAAGTTTGTATTTTGTATATTGAAAAAGTTTGTATTTTTTAAAAAGCATGTGTGATTGTTGCAAGTGGTGTTTTTTTATGACAAAAAAAACACCAACTTGCTAATCATTTGAAATCAAAATAGCATCATTAATTGAAATGGGATTCGGATTTACCTAGTTAAGCTTAGGCTCGAGCTCCCAATTGCTCTTGAATTTAGGACTTTTTGTATGTGTTTTGAAGAGTTTTGAAGTTTGTATTGTGAGGAGTAATGTCGAAATTACGACGTTATGTGTGTTGTGCTCTCCTTTTTTCGAAGGAAATGAGGGGTATTTATAGGAGGAAAATGGTGCAAAACGCCAGCGCCTGGCGCCAGGCCAGCGCTGGGCGCTGCTGACGTGGGCTGAATACCGCCAAAAAGGACGGAAAGATGCCGTCCTTGATTTGTCTTGTATGGGTGTACCTACGTATGAATAGTATGATGTTTGGCTTGTAGTGTTTGCTTGGAGGTTAAGGCTTGAATTTGCGTCTAAAAACAAACCTTTCTCGGGTTTTTGAGTTCCGGTTTTACGGGACGGGGCCCGACATGCTCGGTTTTGTGGGTCGACGCCCGAATTTGACTTGCCTTATATGATTTTGAGTGGAAAAAGCCTAGTAAGACCAATGGGATGGTCCACTAGTTGAGATTGAACTTGGATTTTGAAATTGAATTTTGGAAGTTGTATTTTGTACCGAGTTCCGGGAGAGGAACGGCCTCGGGGATTGGATTTTGGACCTTGGATTTTGGAGCTATTCTTAGCAATTGGGATTTCCGCCTGGAGTTACTCCAATCGCCTAACAAGGATAATGGTTTCGTCATCATCCCAAAGGGGAGACACAAATCAGGTGTCTACCGAAGCCCCCACTTTGACTGAGCGTTCGGTCAGGAAAGCGCAAGTCAAAGTATTTCGAAAGGGACGGAGAATGGTCAATATGTTCTGCAATCGAGACCACTCTTTGTACGCCGGTACCTACACAAAACAGGCGTTAGAAAAATGATAGAGTCTACCTCGGTGCGGTTGGTGATGAATCCGATTTGTACTTGTACTTTTCCGCCTTCAGTTCAGGACAGAGCTTGGCATCTAAAATTTGAATTTTTGAATCTTGAATTTTGAACTTTGATACCCGAAGTTAATCCGTTGGGATGTGTTTCGCTGGGGATAAGAGCTTTTTACTGGCCCTTAAAATTTTGAACTTTGACTGACTTTCCCGGAGCTTGGGTCCATTGGGAGTTGGGCGCCTGAGTCGTTGTATTTTTTGGACTTTGTATTCTTGAAATATTCATCTGTTTGTAATTGGTGATACAGGTGTATACCCGTATTTTCGATGGATGGTTCGATGCGATGTTTGATGCTTGGTGCGGAAGACCGTAACAGCAAAGGGCATGCAATCAGCACGGGAGACCGCGCGCGGCAGACCTGCGCATGCAGCAGGTCAGTGCTGGGCGCTGGTGCGGTGCTTGGCGCTGGGCAGCACTATATAAGTGCCCCCTTGCCGTGCCATCTTGAGGCACATTCACTTGAAATTTTTGCTTCTTTTCTCTCAAAGGTCGACTAGCTTCTCCCCTTGGTCTTGTTCTTGCCTTGTCCATGTAAGTTTTTTATGTTTTTGCTTTTGAAATAACTCTAGGATTGCATGTAGTTTTGATTTTCTCATACTTTGAAATGATGCTTGTATGCTTAAGTTTCTTGAATCTTGTAGAAAACTATTTGATAGCCACTTGAACTTGAATTGTTGGAACTTGTACTTTTGAATTTTTGAACTTGTACCTGCTTCGGCACGGATAGCCTAGGCGTTGATGTAGAGCTTGAATACCTGCTTCGGCGTGGATAGCCTAGGCGTTGGTGTAGGAATTTGAATACCTGCTTCGGCGCGGGTAGCCTAGGCGTTGGTGTAGAACTTGTACCTTGATTTAGAGGTCCACTAGGGATTTTATTTTGCATCGTTTGACCTTGTGTGGGCAGTGTAGGATAGCCCCCAGTTTAGAATTTTGACTCTTTGTATGCTGCTCGATTTAGTATGCCTCGTCACACTCGGAGAAAGCTCGCTGAGTCGTCTCTGGTTCGAGCTGCTGAGGAAGATGCTTCGGATGATGAAGCGGCTGCAATAAAAGCACCAGGTGGGGGTATGGTTCCCTGGGATGCGCCCACTTTCCCTGGTGCTGGTTGGACCCCTTCCGACCTGGTGTTTCATCCGGATTAGCACTTGTCTCAGCGGCCTCGCGCTGGCATGGTGAATCTTGTACTGTGTTTCGAATTTGTACTTTGTATTTGTATAGGTCTTGAGCTAACTCGTTCACCTGTAGGCCGACGGAAAGCCGTTTCGTACTTACTGGTCCTTGGTGGAGGTTCAGAGGGCCTTTAAGGCTCTCCGTGCTGATGAGGAGGCTATGGGGATTTGGTCGCAGATGGGCCTGGCCGATTTCTGGCGCACCATGGGAGGTTCCTCGAGGAGAACGGGGATTAAGAACCGTTTGTGGGCTTTGTTGGAGCTGTGGTGGGATACCACCAACACTTTCCACATGGCATGGGGGGAGATTACTATTACCCCTCTTGAGTTTGCTATGATTACAGGTCTTCCTTTTTCTGAGAGGAATGTGGCCTTTGACTCTGAGCTGACGTGGCTCTCGGCCGCTGCCAGGGACTTGCTCGGCCCTGTTGTTGATTTGTTGGAGGACGACTCTCACGCTTCTGTGAGGGTGCTTGTAGATGCTATCTGTGGTAAGGGTGTGTCCGCGGAGCAGAGGGTTAGGCTCTTCCTCCTTGTTTTGGTTAGCCGAGTGATTGCCCCGAGTAGGAACAGTCGGGTGCATATTAGCTTCTTGTCCGCTCTGAGGGACTTGAGAGCTGTTCCGAGTTACAACTGGGGTGGTTTGGCCTATAGCCACCGCTTGTATGAAATGGGGCGGGCCTCCCGGACTGCACTGGGGAGTGATATGTGTGTTTTATATAGTGTTTCACCCCCGTTCCTTAGTACATTTGCATGCTTCCAAGATACAACACCCGGTCCCTATTGTCTTCTACAGGTTTCTGGGGTTTACGATTTTTGGGAGGGAGGAGACTCAAAACATCAGGAGCACAGAGCTTGAGATTCTAGGTGGCTTTGTTTTAGAAGGGGAGAATAGTTATAAAATGAACCTTGCCCACCATATGGCCTCTCAATTCTATTCCATAGCCACCACCACCCATACTCCTCGCATTACCATTGGTGGGTTGATCACCCACATAGCTATGACCACGGTTAACTTCACTGAGGCTAACCAGACTCCAGTTCTGGGTAGCAACCTACTTGACTTGGCCTTCTTTGCTGGACTCCGCCGACTACAGGGTGAGCACGGGTTGTTTAGGTCGGGAGCCATGTATTGGATGTTTGAGGGGCACAGGCTTTTCACCTTGCCTGACCCTCAAGGTCGCACTAGTTTCAGATCCGGTCAGGCTCATTACTTATATGTTGGATTTGAGCAAGAGCAACAACCTAACCTCCAGCCCCAGCCTGACCCACAGCCAGAGCCCCACCAGTACCAGCCAGAGCCTCGCACCTACTTTAGGAGGGGGCGTCGAGGGGATGAGGGGAGGCCTGAGGGTGGCCCGACTTTAGAGGAGGAGCAGGGGTCCATTTATGAGCGGTTGGGCAGACTTGAGCTCGGTTTCCGTGAGTTCGCAGCTGATCACCAGAGGACCATGTTCCCGTTCTACGATCAGTATGCCAGGCAGGGCTACATTGCCCCAGATTATCAGCACCCAGTACCCAGTACGGAGGGTTTGGAGCAGGTCCTAGCGGGCATGATGGTCGAGATGATGGTGATGATGGCCAGGGCCGTCACTGATGCTGAGGAGATCGAGATGGTTCGATACCCCTTGAGCCAATGAGGAAATTGTCTGATTTAGCTTGGGGGGTGTTTCACTCACTTGTACATATTAGGTATGTTTTCTTATTATTTTTGCTTTTACTTATTTTTGGTGTGTTTATTTTGATGTGTTTACTATTTTCTAGAGTAATTTATTTCTTTGAAAAAAAAAATAAAAAAATACAAAAATACGTTCCGATGAATACAATTTCATGCTTCCCTGTGCCCCTTGAACGAAAATTGTTTTTGATTCTTGGTATTTGATGATGGGCAATGTAGATGTGTTAGCCATGATCTGATATTCGATTGCTTTGATGCCTTAACATGAGTCAACTCCGACTAACTATTTGTGGACTTGGTGCTTGACTAGTTGATTTGGTTAGGATGTGTGATAGCTTCCTGCTGTGTCATTGATTTTGAGTATTGATTTGCAACTATTAGTAGTGTTTTATGACTCATATACATGCACATTGTGGAGGACGAAGACATTTTTCTGATTAGGTAGCCTTCAGATGAATCTAGATACATTTGTTCCCTTCTTTTCTGCCCATGTTGTTGCTTGTGCCATTTTATTCGGTGACTAGCCATATTACAAGCCCATGAGAAACCCCATTGGTTACTAGTCCCAAGCCTAGCTTGGAGGAGCTAATAGTAGTGAGGTGAGGGATTGTAGTGTTCTATATTTTGAGCACAAAGTGGGTATTGAAAATGGAGTTCGTCTTATCATGTTTGTTGTTGAAAATGAGTTGGAAATGAAAAGAGATGAAAGAACAAAACAAATGTGAAGGTTGCTAAAAAGAAAGAAAAAAAAGAGAGATTGAAAAAGAAAAGAAAGAGAAAAATCTATTACTCTCATAAAAAGTTCAAAGTATTGTTTCAATCAAGTTCTGTAAATTCATATCCTTATGAGTGATTGGTTACAATTGTGAATTTGGGCAAGAAAGTATGGTGTTGGCTATTTGTTGTTTTGTCATGTGTTGAGTGGGAGAGTTATTGTCATTATATCGGTTGATCATGGTTGTTTTTAGGATTTATGCTCCCCAAAGCCAAGGCTTTAAAGCTCACATTATACCCAAATTTACCGCACCCTTACCTAAGCCTAACATTACAAGCTTTGAAGACCTTCCGACCTTTGTGCATAGAGTCGTACTTATGTGAAAATAGTTGTTTATCAATGCAAGTTATGACATGACGCATTTCGAGTCGACTACTAGGTCGAGTATATGTTTTTCTAGACACACGAGTGTTGTGAGTTTGGGAGGGCATTGTTCACTTATATGTTGGGAGGAGAGCGAACGGGTACATCTTTTATCCGCCACATAAATGAGTGACGAGTGTGTGAGCACTAGTCTTGAATTCCATTGTGCATTTGTGGTTCGCTTTGCATGACGATTGTTAGGGTGGATTAGTGGTTGAATGGTTTTGATTGGTTGACATTGATGCATGCTTGTTGGATTTTGCCTTGAATTATGTTTTTCATTTTGAAATATGTTGGGGGTGAAGTTGGACTTGTATTCATTGATGATTTCCTTGCTTAGGGACAAGCAAGGATCTAGCTTGGGGGAGTTTGATATGTGTGTTTTATATAGTGTTTCACCCCCGTCCCTTAGTACTTTTATGCGTCAAATGAGCTCTTAGGAGCCGTTTTAAGTACTAATATGCTTTATTGAGTGTGCCTTGAGTTTCAGGTTTCGATTATGAGAAATTGGTATTTTTAAGATCCGTTTCATGTTGATTTAGGCCACTACTCGAGCCCGAGGAAGTTCGGGACATTTATCGTCGACTTTCGGGAGCCCTAGATGTCTATGGTTGAGCCCCGAGAGTTAGACTCGGTGATATGGGCGAAGGATGTTGAAGATTGCAAATCGCCCTGAGAGCTGAGGGCGAAATGCGACCATCGGGCGGAATTAAATGATAATTGCAGCCATCAACACGCGCCCGATCGGGCGCAGCTCGCCTGGTCCGCATCGGGCGCCCATCAGGAGGCAAATACTGACTCTTCTCAAACTGCCCGATCGGGCGGAACTTGGCCCGATCGGGCCGACTGTCGAGCACTTCGCCCGATCGGGCGACGCCAACCTCAGCAGTATTTCACGTGATTTCTTTTCCGTTTTTAATGTTATTTTTTTGGGCAAACTATATAAGCTAGCCTTTATTATTTTGTAGGACATCTATTATTTTTAGTTTGGAACCTTAGTTTATTTTCTTAGCTTATTATTCTCTCAAATTTGTTCCAATACTTAGTTTTATTTTCAATCAAAAAATTCAAGCTTTCATTATTCATTGTTCTTCAATTAGGTATTGCTTCTTGTTCTAATTTAGTTTATTTCTTTAATCATGTTTTCTATTATTTTAATTGCTTTGTTATTTATTATCATGAGTGAGTAGTTTAATTTCTAGGGTTTAGGGGATCCATGAATGCATGATTGGGATTATATGTGGACATGATATTTGATTGATTGATTATAATTTCTATAGCTTATTATTATTGCTCGTCAATTTTGTTCGGCCGGACTATTTTGATTTGAGTTTGATTAACCTTAGATTATGCGCCGAGAGGTATAAATCTGATGTTTTTGGTGTGTGGCTATTAGATAGGAATTATTTCTAGTACGTAGCGAGAGCCCGTTAGTTGTTCTATCCTAAGGAATTCATAAGATTCGAGAGATGCATTTTTTCCTAGTTATGATTGTTAATTGATTGTTATTGTCCGTTGTCCAATCCCGGTCTGCATTTATGGTGAACCGTTGCCCTAGAATCCTTTAATATTGTTATTTTCCGATTCGATTATTTGCTTTAGTTTAATATACAAACCAATCCAACTCTCGTTACCAGTAGTCTAGATTAGTCCATTAATAGTAGAAGAACGCTGTTTCCCTGTGGATACGATCCCTGCTTCCCTTGCTATATTTTTAGTTGGTGAACGTTAGGTTTATCATTGATAAGAGTACGATTTAGGCCTGTCAAATTTTGGCGCCGTTGCCGGAGAAACGATTTTATTTTCTGTTATTAATTGTTTTTCTAGATTATTGTTTGTTACTTCTCAAGGGACTCCCGTTCCTTGAGACCGGATCTCACGACTGTTTTCTAGTTTTTGCTTGTTTATGCCCAGGACTGTCCATACCAGCGATCTGACTTCGTTCGATCCTGAACCTGAACGGACCTTTCGTAGACGGCGTAGATTCGTTGAACAATTGAGAGACTATTCTGACTCTGAATCCGACTATCTGATTAGCAATCTATTCCATACAGATTCAGAGATGGGTGACCAAGCACCACCACCGCCACCCCCACTTGTGCCAAGGCTTACAGACTACTCTAAACCAAGTCTGTCTATGCTTCCCAAGGCAATCATGCCTTCCATTGCGGTCGAGAATTTCAAGATCGAACCCCAGCTGATAAACATGATCGAGAGACACCAATTCGGTGGGGAAAAGGGTGAAGATCCTAATCTCCATATTTAGTCTTTCATTCAGTATTGTGCCACCATTAAGCAGAAGAATTTAACACCAGAGCAGACTATGGAGATACTCTTTCCATTTTCATTGAGTGGGAAGGCAAAGCTATGGATTAATAGTCTCAACCGCGCAGCTATGAAAATCACCGATTGGAATTCTTTGGCCCTTGCGTTCTATGTTAAATATTTCCCACCTGAGAAGATAGCTCGTCTAAGGGGAAAGATATTAGGTATCTCTCAACAAGCAGATGAGAGTTTGTTCGAGGTTTGGGAAACATTCAAGGACTTGCAAAGAGAGTGCCCACACCATGGTCTGGAGGACTGGTTCCTGGTTCAGCAGTTCTATAATGCTCTGGGTAATGAGTCTAGGTGTCTTTTGGATTCAGCTGCCAGTGGGAGATTTATGCAACTGGAGGTGCCCAGAGCTTTAGAGGTGATTGAGGAGATAGCCATCCATAGTGCCCAATATGGGAATCCTAGAGGTTTTGCCGATCGTGGTGTTAAGCATGAGATGAACTCTATTGAACAGCTTACTGCTCAGCTAACTGCCCTACATCACAAGCTGGATAATATGCAAAACGCATCTTCCCAAGTCACCCAACAAGCTGGTGTCGCCGCAATGAGTGCTCAGTTGGCCAATTTCTATAATAGTTGTGGGATGCAAGGTCACTATGCACCGGAATGTAGGAGCTCTATTGAACAATGCAATGCATTCCAGGCCTACAAGCAGAACAATCCGTACTCAACTCATACAATGAGGGGTATAAAAATAACCCCCTATTATCATATAGGAGTACTAATGTTCAGAACCCCCACCAGATTCAACACCCTCCACCACCACAACAACCTTACCAACCACCACCACAGCAGCCCTACCAACCGCGAAGTAACTACAACCCGCAGCCTAGTGGACCACCTGGCTTTCCTCCACAACCTCAACCAACACAGCCTGATCCCATGCTTGTTGAGATGCGGAATATGATGTTAGAATTGCAAAAGTCTCTGAGCGAAAAGGATGCCAAAATCGATGCCCTCACTGCTCATAACAAGATCATTGATAAACAGTTGGCACAAATGGCTACTACTCTTGCAGAGAGACTCAAAGGTCAACTCCCTTCACAGCCTGTGACCAGAGAGTCTGTAAATGCTGTCACTTTGCGGAGTGGATATGAGTATGATGGGCCGCCTATGACTATAGAGGAAGAGGTTGAAGTATCTGTCAGTGGTGCTGTGCCAAGAGAAAGTGAGAAGGTGGTCAAGGAGAAGGAAGCTGACACAAGGGTTGAGAAGAAAGTTGAGATACAAGTTCCACCTATCAAACTTCCCTTCCCTCATCGTCAGCTAAAGAACAAGCTAGACAAGCAGTTTGGTAAGTTCTTAGAAGTGGTAAAGAATCTGCAGGTAACGGTCCCTTTCACTGAATTAATTACTCAAGTACCTGCATATGCTAAATACATGAAAGACATCTTGACTAGGAAGAGAGCATTTAGTGAGGTGGAGACTGTTGCATTTACTGAAGAGTGCAGTGCCTTACTACAAAATAAGTCTCCACCCAAGTTGAAGGACCCCGGGAGTTTCTCTATCCCGTGTAATATTGGCAACCTTTTTATTGACAAAGCCTTATGTGATTTAGGTGCCAGTGTTAGTGTCATGCCCCTGTCTGTATGTACTAAGTTGAACATGGGTGATTTAAAAGTTACCAACATAACTCTGCAAATGGCTGATAGATCTGTAAAATACCCCCTAGGTGTTTTAGAAGATGTGCCTGTTAGAGTAGGTAAATTATTTATTCCTGTTGATTTTGTTGTGTTGGACATGGAAGAGGACAGGCAGATTCCTATTATTTTAGGTCTACCTTTCCTACACACTGCGGGGGCAATCATAGATGTCAAGAATGGCAAGCTGACCTTAAATGTGGGGGATGATAAGGTTACTTTCAATTTAACCCATGTTGCTAAGAGCCCTATGGTAGAGGAGTCATGTTTTGGAGTCAATGTTTCTAATGATTATTTTAATACTGAATTGACTCATACTAACTCTAATAACTCCTCGGAAAAAGCACATGTTTCAAATTGTTTTGCAGGTGGAGGTGATCGGAGTATGAACTCTTCGGCATGGGTTCGAAAGAAGGCACGGGTTGATGATGCTGCGACCCAAAAGGCCGAAAGTTCTGTAAACGGTGGACACCGTATTCATGATCGGGGTCGTGGTTTGTCACTTCCCGCACCACATAGCTTATCCAAGGCAATCGATGTGACACCAGATGGCACCATCTTTGGTGCCCCCATTCGATGAGCTGTCGTGGCTCTCATCCCTTTCCTGTCGATTGTCTGCGCATAAACGGAGATTGTGTAATGGGGACATTGCATCAATCTAATAGGGTATGAGTATTTCATGATCCATTTATTGCTTTCCGTAGTATACTTTTTGATTTCATTTTGTGTGTTTTAGTATACCTTTTGATCAAGTGTGTGATTCAGTGTAGCCTTTGGTAAGGGAGAGGCGAGATGAGGGTATTTTACGGTTTTGGTGTTTAATGTTATGCAGGTCTAAGGCTCAAAGTTCGAAAAAAGTTGAATCAAAGCAAACCGGAGCAGCCTGCATTTCGCTCGACCCGGATCGGGCGAGGAGCGCCCGATCGGGCGCATGTTGATGCAAAGAAAAGTTTGGCAAATCGCCCGACCGGGCGACGGAGGCCCGATCGACACAAATGGCGAGTGGAATGCCCGATCGAGCGGTTGATGATGACGTCGTGGAATAGTCAAGGAAGGGTTCTGGGCTGAGAAAAGTAAAAAAAAAGGGCATTGCATTTCGCCCGATCCGGATCGGGCGAGGAGCACCCGATCGGGCGCGCACAGATCAAAAGAAAAGGTTCGAAATCCGCCAGATCGGGCGAGCTGCTGCCCGATCGGGCGAAATGTAATTTCAGCGTTAAAGGAGCACGAGATCTTCTTTTTCCTTCACTTCCTCTTCATCTTCAACCTCACTTTCTCTCTCTTCCTCCATTAAACCCCAACCTCCAAAAACTTCCAACCACCATATCTCCCTCAAATCTCCACCAAATTCACCAATCTTTTCACCAAAATCATCCTCTTACCATCCTCTACAACCTATACCCAACCGATTTCAGTTTGCTCCAATCTCCTCAAAACCCCCAAATTCACCCAAAAAGTTTAAAAACCTCAAAAAAATTCAGATTTCATCCATGGCAAACCGACCAAAGAGGAATTGCACAAGGGTACCACGGAATCTGCATGAAGCTTCGACGAGCCGAGCTCGGGAGCCGACACCACCACCTCCGCCGCCTCAATTTGAGCCCGACCGGGATTTTCCGGATATTATTTTTGTTTCGGAGGAGCAACGAGCACGTTTCATCCACCTCAAACAGAGGGAGGTTATCCCTACTCGGTTTATTTGCCAAAAATCTTTACATGAAATGGGTATTGAAAGAGATGTCAAACGGGTCTTTATTGGTGTTGGAATGAGAAATATGTATAGCATGATGCGTCTTACATTTAGACGGTTAACTTTGGAAATTTTGAGCTCTTTCACCTTGCGTAAAGATGGTTATCGAACTGTGTCGTCGGTTCAATTTCGCTTGATGAACCGAACTGTTACTATGAGTTTAGCTGATTTTGGTAACATTTTTGGGTTGTCTACCGCCCATAGTAGGAAACCTGGGGGAGCCCATAATAACTGTGAAATGTGGGGAAAGCTTACGGGTAATGCCAATCCCGGGAGTATGCAACATTTGCATGCTTCCAAGATACAACACCCGGTCCCTATTGTCTTCTACAGGTTTCTGGGGTTTACGATTTTTGGGAGGGAGGAGACTCAAAACATCAGGAGCACAGAGCTTGAGATTCTAGGTGGCTTTGTTATAGAAGGGGAGAATAGTTATAAAATGAACCTTGCCCACCATATGGCCTCTCAATTCTATTCCATAGCCACCACCACCCATACTCCTCGCATTACCATTGGTGGGTTGATCACCCACATAGCTATGACCACGGTTAACTTCACTGAGGCTAACCAGACTCCAGTTCTGGGTAGCAACCTACTTGACTTGGCCTACTTTGCTGGACTCCGCCGACTACAGGGTGAGCACGGGTTGTTTAGGCCGGGAGCCATGTATTGGATGTTTGAGGGGCACAGGCTTTTCACCTTGCCTGACCCTCAAGGTCGCACTAGTTTCAGATCCGGTCAGGCTCATTACTTATATGTTGGATTTGAGCAAGAGCAACAACCTAACCTCCAGCCCCAGCCTGACCCACAGCCAGAGCCCCACCAGTACCAGCCAGAGCCTCGCACCTACTTTAGGAGGGGGCGTCGAGGGGATGAGGGGAGGCCTGAGGGTGGCCCGACTTTAGAGGAGGAGCAGGGGTCCATTCATGAGCGGTTTTGCAGACTTGAGCTCGGTTTCCATTCTACGATCAGTATGCCAGGCAGGGCTACATTGCCCCAGATTATCAGCACCCTTCCTGGTTTACCTATCCCGCGGAGGGATATGGAGCTCCTGGTTCTATGGGAACTTTCACACCTACCCAGTACGGAGGGTTTGGAGCCGGTCCTAGCGGGCATGATGGTAGAGATGATGGTGATGATGGCCAGGGCCGTCACTGATGCTGAGGAGATCGAGATGGTTCGATACCGGCCCCTTGAGCCAATGAGGACATTGTCTGATTTAGCTTGGGGGGGTGTTTCACTCACTTGTACATATTAGGTATGTTTTCTTATGAATCTAGATACATTTGTTCCCTTCTTTTCTGCCCATGTTGTTGCTTGTGCCATTTTATTCGGTGACTAGCCATATTACAAGCCCATGAGAAACCCCATTGGTTACTAGTCCCAAGCCTAGCTTGGGGGAGCTAATAGTAGTGAGGTGAGGGATTGTAATGTGCTATATTTTGAGCACAAAGTGGGTATTGAAAATGGAGTTCGTCTTATCATGTTTGTTGTTGAAAATGAGTTGGAAATGAAAAGAGATGAAAGAACAAAACAAATGTGAAGGTTGCTAAAAAGAAAAAAAAAAAAAAAGAGATTGAAAAAGAAAAGAAAGAGAAAAATCTATTACTCTCATAAAAAGTTCAAAGTATTGTTTCAATCAAGTTCTGCAAATTCATATCCTTATGAGTGATTGGTTACAATTGTGAATTTGGGCAAGAAAGTATGGTGTTGGCTATTTGTTGTTTTGTCATGTGTTGAGTGGGAGAGTTATGGTCATTATATCGGTTGATCATGGTTGTTTTTAGGATTTATGCTCCCCAAAGCCAAGGTTTTAAAGCTCACATTATACCCAAATTTACCGCACCCTTACCTAAGCCTAATATTACAAGCTTTGAAGACCTTCCGACCTTTGTGCATAGAGTCGTACTTATGTGAAAATAGTTGTTTATCAACGCAAGTTATGACATGACGCATTTCGAGTCGACTACTAGGTCGAGTATATGTTTTTCTAGACACACGAGTGTTTTGAGTTTGGGAGGGCATTGTTCACTTATATGTTGGGAGGAGAGCGAACGGGTACATCTTTTATCCGCCACATAAATGAGTGACGAGTGTGTGAGCACTAGTCTTGAATTCCATTGTGCATTTGTGGTTCGCTTTGCATGACGATTGTTAGGGTGGATTAGTGGTTGAATGGTTTTGATTGGTTGACATTGATGCATGCTTGTTGGATTTTGCCTTGAATTATTTTTTTCATTTTGAAATATGTTGGGGGTGAAGTTGGACTTGTATTCATCGATGATTTCCTTTCTTAGGGACAAGCAATGATCTAGCTTGGGGGAGTTTGATATGTGTGTTTTATATAGCTTGGGGGACTTGTACTTTTATGCGTCAAATGAGCTCTTAGGAGCCGTTTTAAGTACTAATATTCTTTATTGAGTGTGCCTTGAGTTTCAGGTTTCGATTATGAGAAATTGGTCTTTTTAAGATCCGTTTCATGTTGATTTAGGCCACTACTCGAGCCCGAGGAAGTTCGGGACATTTATCGTCGACTTTCAGGAGCCCTAGATGTCTATGGTTGAGCCCCGAGAGTTAGACTCGGTGATATGGGCGAAGGATGTTGAAGATTGCAAATCGCCCTGAGAGTTGAGCGCGAAATGCGACCATCGGGCGGAATTAAACGATAATTGCAGCCATCAACACGCGCCCGATCGGGCGCAGCTCGCCCGGTCCGCATCGGGCGCCCATCAGGAGGCAAATACTGACTCTTCTCAAACCGCCCGATCGGGCGGAACTTGGCCCGATCGGGCCGACTGTCGAGCACTTCGCCCGATCAGACGATGCCAACCTCAGCAGTATTTCACGTGATTTCTTTTCCGTTTTTAATGTTATTTTTTTGGGCAAACTATATAAGCTAGCCTTTATTATTTTGTAGGACATCTCTTATTTTTAGTTTGGAACCTTAGTTTATTTCCTTAGTTTATTATTCTCTCAAATTTGTTCCAATACTTAGTTTTATTTTCAATCAAAAATTCAAGCTTTCATTATTCATTGTTCTTCAATTAGGTATTGCTTCTTGTTCTAATCTAGTTTATTGCTTTAATAATGTTTTCTATTATGTTAATTGCTTTGTTATTTATTATCATGAGTGAGTAGTTTAATTTCTAGGGTTTAGGGGATCCATGAATGCATGATTGGGATTATATGTGGACATGATATTTGATTGATTGATTATAATTTCTATAGCTTATTATTATTGCTCGTCAATTCTGTTCGGCCGGACTATTTTGATTTGAGTTTGATTAACCTGAGATTATGCGCCGAGAGGTATAAATCTGATGTTTTTGGTCTGTGGCTATTAGATAGGAATTATTTCTAGTACGTAGCGAGAGCCCGCTAGTTGTTCTATCCTAAGGAATTCATAAGATTCGAGAGATGCATGTTTTCCTAGTTATGATTGTTAATTGATTGTTATTGTCCGTTGTCCAACCCCGGTGTGCATTTATGGTGAACCGCTGCCCTAGATTCCTTTAATATTGTTATTTTCCGATTCGATTATTTGCTTTAGTTTAATATACAAACCAATCCAGCTCTCGTTACCAGTAGTCTAGATTAGTCCATTAATAGTAGAAGAACGTTGTTTCCCTGTGGATACGATCCCTGCTTCCCTTGCTATATTTTTAGTTGGTGAACGTTAGGTTTATCTTTGATAGGAGTACGATTTAGCCTGTCAGGGAGTGACCCGAGCATGGCTGCATTCGAGACTCCTTGTACTTTGTACTTTGTATTTGTATGCTTGTATCTTGAACTTGACTGATGTTTTGTTTGTTACTTGAAAGATTTGGATCTATGAGCACTTCCTGACTTTGGCGCCGGAGCGTACTAGAGATGCGGCTTACCCGTATGCTACCTCTTGGACAGGAGCGGTGCGCGTCGGTGCGTCCTTGGCGGCTTCTCGTAGAGCTTGGAGAGTTTTGCCTGCTGATAGGGTAATCTTTTGTACTGTTTTGCTTTCTTGTATTTGTATTTGTACTGTTGCCTGAGTTGTCTGCTTTGTAGGTGGTATGGCGACCTTTTGCCAACGCGGTTGTACCTGCCTCAGCTGCTCGTGCCCAATTCCTATCTGGGCGGCGGGTTTTGCTTCCAGGGCTGTACCGCCATATGTGGTATCTGGGGGAGCGAGTGTCCCTTCAGCACAATTCAGGGGATAGACTTGTCCCCAAGGATCCGCCGAAGTCCATGCTGGCGTTGGATGAAGAGTTGGCCCGGCTATATGCGGAGGCTAGGGGCGAGGCTATTTGCCGCTCTTGGAGGGAGTTTGTACACAGGAAGGGGAGCTATGAAGACTTCCTGAGGAGGCTGGCTCCACCAGTACGCTTTGTACTACCGGTGAGCTTTTGAACCTTGTATTCTTGTATTCTTGTATTGATTGCATGATTGTATGATTGTATGTAGGAGGAGGAGGTTGATCCTGAGGACATTCCTCATGCTGATAGGATCCTCCTCTATGAGAACTCGGACGGGGAAGAGGTGGTGGAGACCATTCCTTGGGTTCTCCTCCGCACCAGAAATCATATGATGTTGTACCCGAGCATTACGCCCCTGTAAGTACTGTTGCATTTTTGAAAATGTTTGTAACTTGTATTTGGAAATTGATCTTGAATTTTGTATGCAGGCGCCTTGGGCGAGAGTGCGTCGCTGGATGCTCTTGCTTGATTCTTGGAAGAGGCAGTGCGCCAAGCTGACCCGGAAGCTTTCTGGCCGGAACAGAGAGGTACCTCACTTGATTTTGAAACTTGTATACTGGAATTTCCAACCCGGGAAATTGATTCTTCAAATTGTATCTTGCATAGGAGCGCCGTCGAGACCGTAGAGACTCTGTTGACAAGGAGCCTCAGGCGGAGACGTCCTCGAGACAGGAGGGACCGAGCTTGGAGCTGGGACCAGGGTCCGATACATGTTGGTGCTCATCAGAGGCACTCTGATGTTGAGTGGGGAGCTTCCCCTTTTGTACATGTTGACCCCACCAGGCATTCATTCGGAAGTGGTAGCGGTTCACGGCCCTTTGTTCCTCCTTCCGGCTACTACTTCGGAGGAAGTGGTCCTCAGCCTTGGGGTGCAGGTTCATGGGCTTGCTACGCGGAGATGGATAGGATGCGCCAGGCTCAGATGTATAGGTCGTATCTGTATATGCTGATGCCGCCGCCGTATCAGTATTCCTCCCCTCAGCAGGAAGTTCATCCCTCCACTGGCACACTTCGTATTTCGGAGCAGGATCTGAGTACCCCTGGGACGGAGATGGATCGGGAGCTGGAGAGCCTTAGGAGGCGTAACAGGGATAAGGGGCTTGTGGTTGACGTCACCGCTGATGATGACTCAGACTGACCCTACATGGTAGCGAGTTCCAGCTTGCCTGGGTTGATTTTGTATAGGCTGGGTTATTGTATTTGTATGGATTGAAACTTGAATTTTTTGTATGGTTTGTATGGTTCTGAACTTGAATTGGTTTGTAAAATTTGAAGATTGACTTTTGTATGTTTCAATGCTTGAAATTGTATGCGTAGTGTGTGCCCTGAAATTTTGTAGCTATATGCATGCATGACAATTTTGCGAAAAATTTGAAAAAAATTTGGCCATTTTTTTCGGGTGTATATACCCACTATAAGCCCCCACTTTGACTGAGCTTTTTTGGTTAGGAAAAGCGCAAGTCAAAGTATATTCAACTCTTGCTATGCATATGCAGACTCGACTTAGGACGCCGATCTAGAACTAAAATGCTTGAATTTTGAAAGAAAAATTGATCCAAAATCTGCCCGAAGCGTTGATCCGGACTTCTTGAAATTGCGCGGCTTGCGGCTTTGGAATCTTGACTAATGGAGGTTGTACTCTACTGTCCGAAACACTAAAGAGTGTACTCGGAGTCATAACAGAGGAACGGTGGTCTCGTCCTTAGATGCAGGCCCCTGCGCCTGGCGCCTGTGAGCTGTGGTGCAAGCCAATTTTTGTATAAATAGGGAGCTTGTTGGATCATTTTTTGTATCAATCCTTCCCTGCTATCATTGCATACCGCTTCCTCTCAAAAAGAAAAGAAAATATGGCTGTGTCTTTTGAAAGTGCCTTGAACTCGTGGCTTGGTTCGCTAGGCAAGATGGAGAAAAGGGAGGTTAATGGCATGCATCTTGGGGTGCCCGTCTCTTTTCGGTTTGTAAAGTTGGATTTGCACTTCATTCTTGCTGCTCTGGAGGCTTGGGACCCGAATCATCATGTCTTCCGCTTTGGAACTAATGAGGTATGTCCCCTCCCTGAGGAATTTAGTGCCATATTGGGGTGGCCCTTGATGCTGGAGCCATGCATGCCTAGTGTAGAAGAACACTTTTTTTTGAACTTTGAAAGGTATTTGGGCCTAAAGCCCCCACTTTTGAGTGCTGTTGTATATGGCAGAGGGGTGGATTTGTCCCTCTTTGTCACCTACTTTGCTGGGCTTGATGTTCCCAAAGTTTTTCGCTTGAGAGCCTTGAGTTTTTGTATATTTGCTCGCTTTCTCTTTTCGAAGCAGGGGTTTGGCAATGGTGATGCCTCCCTAATTGAGATTGTAGAGCAGTTTGCTAAGGTCGGGACCCAATGCCGCTCGTGATTGGCGAAACATTGATGGGCCTTGACATGCTGAAGTCGGACCCCTGTTCATTGCCGTCGGGAAGTCCGGTATTACTCCAAGTAAGGATCTGGAGCCTTCTTTGTATTGTTGAACTTGTACTTGTACTTGAATTTTGAATATTGAATTTTGAAATGTGCTTCTTGTATACTCCCCAAGGTTTGGCTTATGGAGAGGCTCATGTTGGTGGCACCACCGGAGAACATGGCGAGCTATAAAGAAAAGGATTCACTGTGCGGCCCATGGTGTATGGCCGGCTTTCATTGGATGAGTGGAGATGCGCACTCTATGGGATTGAATCTTGTATAAGGTGGGTAGATCCTTGGTGGGGAATTTCTGCTATGAAACATGCCCCTGGTTCTACTGTTTTGAGGGTGCCAAGCCTCACAATGCTAGTCTTCTACCTGCCTGCTCGAGTGATGAGACAATATGGCTTGAAACAGGAGATCCCGGAATGTACTGAAGAGAACCCGAAACCTGTTGCGCTGAATGCAAATCGACTTGAAGTTTGGAGGCGGTATTGGATCGCCAAACCATTCTTGAGTATCCAGTTCCCACCTGAGCCAGTTGCTCTGTCTGCGGGGTACATTGTTTGGATGAGAGGCCTAAGCCAGAGGGACATTTCTCTCTCCGCACCAGCTAGAGTCCGAGGTTCTAGAGCTAGACGTCCTGCATCAACAGACTATGAGGAAGGTGACGGGAGTGTGGCTCATCCGGTGCTTGACCGTTCGGAATCCAAAGGGGGTTCGTCGTCTTCCCGTCTTGGAAGGCTTGCAAGTTATTTCTCCCGCCGCTTGGGCAAGGGGAAGATTGATGATTGATTGCGGGAGGAGCCAGGGGATAGTACTCAAGGTGCCAAGACTCAAGAGCATAGTCGCCCGACCCTAGATCTTTGTAGGCTAAATGTGTTTGAAATTGTATTTGAAGGAAATGTGTTTAGAATGTGTTTGGAAAATGTGTTTAGAACATGTGTTTAGGAAGTGAAAAGGCTTTTGAACTTTGCTTCACTTGATTCTGACTTTGTATTTGAATTAGCTTTGAAGGCCTTAGGGCCAAATAAAGAGATATTGTGTTAAATTCCGCTTGAACATGCTTTGCTTTGAATTGGCACATTTGGAATGACAACAACAACAATTTGAGTTTTGAAATTTGATTTGATTTTTAGGATGCCCTTAATTGAGGAATTTTTGAATTTTTTTGTATTAAAGTGGCCGGGCCTCGAAATGAGGTTGCCTACGTGTCCCGTTAGGGAATCAGGCCGGACGTAGTTCTGACTACCTTACAAGACCTGAATTTGGATTCTTGAATTTGAACATGGAACTTAGACATAGAACTTCTTGAGTTGATCGAGGTTGGTAAGAGATCTGAATTCTGTTCCGTCGATGTTTGTTAGTTCAACTGCTCCCCCGGAGAGGATCTTCTTGACGATGTATGGGCCTGCCCAGTTGGGTTTGAATTTTCCCCTTGGGTCCATGATGCTTTTGCGAAGGTCTTTTAGGACAAGCTCGCCTTCCTTGATGTTTCGGGTTCTGACCCTTTTGTTGAAAAGTCTGGCCACTCGGCGCTGATAGACTTGTACATGGTGAGCGGCTTGAAGCCGTCGCTCATCGAGCATGACTAGCTCGTCATATCTTGCTTGTACCCATGCAGCTTCTGGGATTTTGCTTTCTAGGACTATCCTTAGAGAAGGTATCTCCAGTTCGATAGGTTGTACCGCTTCCATTCCATAGACCAATGAAAACGGAGTTGCACCAGTTGAAGTGCGAATTGAAGTTCGATATCCCCACAATGCAAAGTGCAGCTTATGGGGCCAGTCCTTGTAATTGGTAGTCATTTTCATGATGATGGTCTTGACATTCTTGTTGGCTGCTTCGACTGCCCCATTGGTTTGTGGGCGATAAGGTGAAGTGCGATGATGTTGAATTTCCCGGAGCATGGGTCCGTTGGGATTGTTGCATTGAAGATTGTACGGTACCCCCTTTTGAAATTTGAACTATTGAAGCTTGTAGATGTTTCTAGAACTTGAACCTTTGGAGTTTGTAACTTGAATTTTGTACTTTGAAATTGTAGATGCCTTGCTTGGTACAACCTTGCTCGGTTAGAGATTATAGAACTTGAATTTTGTACTTTGGAATTGTAGATGCCTTGCTTGGCACAACCTTGCTCGGTTAGAGATTATAGAACTTGAATTTTGAATCTTGTACTTGTTGAATGGGTCTTCACATTCTTCTTGGAAATGGGTTCCTTGATCACTGATGAACTTGTGAGGAATACCGTATATGCATATAATGTTTTCCTGAATGAACTGGGACACTTGCTTGGAACCCAATACCTTGAAAGATCTGGATACTTGGACTCTTGGATAAAACCCGGCCTCTAGCTGCTTAGAGACCTCTTCTTGAATTTTGAGGGAAACATCCGATTTCATGCGATGGAGTTTCTGCTTGATGGGTTTTGAACCTGGAATAAGGGGAATTGTTTGCTAACCGATGCTTGGATCAACCCCCGGCATATCATGATAGGACCATGCGAAGACGTCTACATACTCTGAAAGTAGCTTGATAAGATCGTCCCGCTCTGCTTGAGAAAGAGTTAAACCTATCTGAACTAGTTTTGAGTCACCGTTGTTAGAAAGGTTGATTTTTTCTGTTTCCTCAATTATGGGCGTCCTGTTTTCATGATTATCGATAGCTTTTAGAAATTCAAAGTCAGTTTCTTGTGAAGCAAAGTTGTGTGGATTAGGATTTGATTTTGAATTAGGACTCGAAGAGTAAGTAGAAATTGAAGTGTTATTGAAATCAACAATCATTACATCGACTGTTTTGACTTGATGCTCGGCCTTTAGAGGCTCTTGATTGATGCAAGACTCTAGTTCTATACACTTAGACTTATTGCTAGACTCAGATCCAGACTCATCCTCAAACTCGGACTCGCTCATCATAGATCCTTCGCCCATAGTAATCTTGAACATTTTGCCATTTGAATTGATTCTTGAGAGGGACTTGAAGCTTGATTTGTAGGAGATGAACTGGCTGCTCGTTCGATGCCGGCTATGAGGGAAGCTAGGGCTGATGGATTTCTTTTCAACCTTTCTTCTCTTCGGCGAACCCACAGGATCTTTGGACTCCTAGTTAGGACACACCAGATAATTTTAGAACTTGGACTTCCCGACACATGATATGATATGCATGCAATGAATGAGACCTAGACTTGACCCTAAGTGTCACCCTGAAGATTCGGAATTTTGGATTTTGTACTTGTATTCGGGATTTGCAACCCGTTGGAAATGTTTGAGAGGAGCGTTCATTCATTTGTGAGAGTTGGCTCTTGTACTAGAATTTGGGAGATCGAAAAGGAATATTTCGACCTATTGGAAATTGGAATTATTTGAAGGGGATTTCAACCCGCTTGAAAGAGAACCGGTTTTGTATTGTTTGAAAGGCAATTTCAACCCGTCACTATTTTAGGGGAGTTTCAAATTATTGGACTTGGAATATTTGAAGGGAATTTCAACCCAATTGAAACTTGTATTATTTCTGGGGAGTTTCAACCCGTAGATTTGAACTTGTATTATTTCTGGGGAGTTTCAACCCGTTGGAAATATTTGGAATGGGGTTTGTATTATATTAGGGGATTTTCAACCCATCAATATTTTAGGGGGATCTCAACCCATTGGAATTGGAGTATTTGAAGGGAATTTCAACCCATTGGAATTTGTATTATTTCAGGGGATTTTCAACCCGATTGAACAATTGGACTTGTATTATGTCTGGGGATTTTCAACCCGATTGGAATTTGAGTTTGACTCGAAGTTTGAATTTTGAAATGGAAACGGACGCATTTTGTATGTAGAACATGAAGCTTCGTATTAGGAAAATCCGGCATTAATGTTGCCGTGGATATTGAATTTGGGCACTTGACAGTCCGACATTATGCCGCCGTGGACTTGGAGTGTAGGATTTGAAATTTGAAGGTTTGGAATTTTTGAACTTCGAGCTTGAGGTTTGAAATGCGGAATGGAAAATCGGCAATACGACGGCATGTATTTAGAATTTGAAGTTTTGAGCATAGGACTTGAAATTCGAAAGATTGACATGGAATTTGAGGTTTGAAAATTGGAGTTGAAAAGTTGGCATTACGCCGGTCATGAACTTTGGCATTTAAACTTTTGAGGTTTGGAATTGGCAACTTGACTTCGATGCTTGAAGACTTGAATGCTTGAAATAGAAAATCCGGCATGACGCCGTTGGATTTGTGGTTTTTGACTTTGAAGTTTGAAGTTTGAAATTTGGACTAGAAAATCCGGCATTAAGGCGTCGTTGGATTGAGTCTTGACTTGAAACTCGAAACTCGAAATTTGGACTAGAAAATCCGGCATTATGGCGCCGTTGGGTTGTGTTTGAAGTTTTGGGCTGGAAAGTTTGAATTTGAACTTGAAGCTTGAAGACTAGGAAATCCGGCATTATGACGCCGTTGGATTTGGACTTGAAAATTGAGGTTTTGAACTAGAACATTTGAATTGAACTTTGAAACTTGGAATTTGGACTAGAAAATCCGGCATTATGACGCCGTTGGATTTGGACTTGACTTGAAGATTTGAGGTTTTGAAAATAGAAAATCCGGCATTATGACGCCGTTGGATTGCATTTTTGAACTTGGAACTTGGAATTTTGACTCGAAAATCCGGCATTATGACGCCGTAGGATTGATTTTGAATTTGTAGCTTGGAATTTGGACTCGAAAATCCGGCATTATGACGCCGTTGGATTGAATTTGAATTTGGCATTTGTGCGTGAGGCGTGTTTAAGGGTTTTGAATCAAATGGAGTGACACTCCTAAAGACCCTAAAATCGGCGATTTAGATGCATGAGGTTTGAATGATGCTCCTAGGGGTTTGGTTCCTAGTTGGAGGCTAATTGGTTTCGGCAAGCTAGAACTCGAGGTTAGCCATTCACGCGTGCAAAGACGCCCACACAATGCACAAGTAGCACGTTGTCACACTAATCATGAATATGAATGCGACATGCAAAGTTCTCAACCTAAGGTCGGTCTAAGTCTTTGTATGATGCAAGTGGTCGGCTTTGGGTGTCAAAAGGTACTCGGCTAAGAGACGGATCCGGCGACAAGCTTTCACGTTCCGCCTAAGGGAAGTGTGTGTCGGAAGACGGCCTCCATACTTGACATCGGGAATGTCAATCAAATGCCAAGTTTCGGTAGGCGCGGAAATGGTCACACACTTTGGTCGGGAACCGTATGGAGAGTCACCATTTCGTTGCCCCCGGGGCTAGCCCGAATGTAGAACACATCCGTTTGGGCAATGGTAGAAATTCAATTTGCACAATATGGTTTTCGAAAAATGCATGAAATGCCTAGAAATTAAAATTGAAACCGTACTTGAATTTGTATTTGTAAAGCCCGTTTTTCGGCACTCGTTCACGAGGCTTGGGAGCGTCCTTCCAGATGCAAAAACAGACTAACTCCAAACACGAAAAGTTGAGCAAAAGTGGGCAACAAGCCACTGTGAGCCACTGTCCTGGATGCATGCAGCGGCGTTGGGCGCAGGGGCTGCGCCTGGCGCCAATGCTGGCATCCAGTACTTCGGCAGATCGGTGGCTGGTTGCTCAAAATCTGCTCTCATTTTCTAAATTGAAATTAGAAAATTCCCCAGCGGAGTCGCCAATTTGCTGTAGGGGGGTTTTTTTTTCCGTTCCCTACAAGTGGGGGGTTTGGCACGCGGCGGTGCGTTTAGAGAACCGTTGAATTGTTTTTGCACCTCGAAGGAGTCGCCACCAAACTTATTTTAGGTCTCGTTTGGGAAGACCGCACAATGACTCTATTTTTGGATAAGGCCTTGAATCCTTGAAACGGATGGGTGAGATCCGGGCTCGGGAACAAAAATGCTTATTCGGCGAGCTTTAGAAATATTCAAGTACGTTGGCACAACATTGTTTCGAAAATAAACCCTAAGATTAGACTATGTGGGTTTGCAAATTAGAACAAAATAGAATTTCTAATTGTACGGTGGTCACTTTGCTTTAATGATTGATTTAAGGAACCTAAGACCGGTTTGTCCAAATTTTCTTCGTTAAGCGTGATGTAACCTTTGTATTTTGTTGTATTTAGCATGTTGGTGATGAAAGCGATAAAGCACATAAAGCAACATCACAATACTAAATAAAGTTCGGAATTAGTAAATACAAGACCCCCTAGAAAAGGACTAGGGAGTAGGTCCACATTGCTTAGAAATGGACTAGGCAAGTAAAGGTGCGGAATTGAAAGTGCGAAATTGAAATTGCGGTATTGAAATTGCGATATTGAAAGTGCGATATTGAAATTGCGATATTGAAATTTGTACTTGGGCACATGAGATTCGAACGCCAAGCGGCTCCTTAAAAATAAATGCGTCCGACACGAATTCAAAGCCAAAAATCTCAACTTGGGAGAGGTTGCTCAACCCAAAGGTCCTAGATTTTGCATATTGAACTTGAAATTGAAAGCTTGAATATTGAAAGGTTTGAACTTGAAAATATTGAAACTTTGAACTTGAAATGATTGAAATTTGAAAACTTGAACTTGTATGTTGAAATTTGAAGACTTGAACTTGTATATTGAAAAATGGAGTTTTGAATCTCAAAAGATTAAACCTTTAAATGCTAAAAGGTGTCATCTTTGATTACTCTATGCTTGAAGGTGATTCTAGTTCAAAGAGATGAATGCAAGCAACTTTGAACATCCTTGAATCTTGAAAGTTTGTATTTTGTATATTGAAAAAGTTTGGATGTTTGAAAAAGCATGTGTGATTGTTGCAAGTGGTGTTTTTTTATGACAAAAAAAACACCAACTTGCTAATCATTTGAAATAAAAATAGAATGATTAATTGAAATGGGATTCGGATTTACCTAGTTAAGCTTAGGCTCGAGCTCCCAATTGCTCTTGAATTTAGGACTTTTTGTATGTGTTTTGAAGAGTTTTGAAGTTTGTATTGTGAGGAGTAATGTCGAAATTATGACGTTATGTGTGTTGTGCTCTCCTTTTTTCGAAGGAAATGAGGGGTATTTATAGGAGGAAAATGGTGCAAAGCGTTAGCATACGCCAGCGCCTGGCGCCAGGCCAGCGCTGGGAGTTGCTGACGTGGGCTGAATGCCGCCAAAAAGGACGGAAAGATGCCGTCCTTGATGTGTCTTGTATGGGTGTACCTTCGTACGAATAGTATGATGTTTGGCTTGTAGTGTTTGCTTGGAGGTTAAGGCTTGAATTTGTGTCTAAAAACAAACCTTTCTCGGGTTTTTGAATTCCGGTTTTACGGGACGGGGCCCGGCATGCTCGGTTTTGTGGGTCGGCGCCCGAATTTGACTTGCCTTATATGATTTTGAGTGGAAAAGGCCTAGTAAGACCAATGGGATGGTCCACTAGTTGAGATTGAACTTGGATTTTGAAATTGGATTTTGGAAGTTGTATTTTGTACCGAGTTCCGGGAGGGGAACGGCCTCGGGGATTGGATTTTGGAGGTATTCTTAGCAATTGAGATTACCGCCTGGAGTTACTCCAATCGCCTAACAAGGATAATGGTTTCGTCATCATCCCAAAGGGGAGACACAAATCAGGTGTCTACACCTGAGCATCATAACCATAAGTAATGAGTAAACAGAGGACTTGGGTTAATTGGTTACCCTAAAAAATACAGGGTTGATCACCTCTACTAATGTTTTTGTTACCAATATGCTCATACTTGATAAACTGGATTTAGACTCAATTTGTATTTAAGATCTAAGAATGTTATTCAACCAGCAAATAAAACTCAGTAAGCCATTTTTTCACGCACTACATTTATGGACTTCCCTAACCGTCAAAATACTATACACAACATCTTTTTTTTGTGGTCTTGCGCTAGTTTGAACTTCAGTTTAGAACCTATTAGACACATTTTAAATCTCCAAAGATGTGGCACGAGATATTATTCATGTGTAGAAGTTCGAATTAGCTTCAAGAAGGAGGAATTAACAGAAAAGAAAAATGACAGCAGGCAACTATGATCCACATTATTGATAGACTGGTCACCTAGTCAGCAAGAAGGGTCACATTTGAACCAGCTGCGAATGCAACAACTCAGAATGAAGCTGCGTTTAACTTTCACCATCATATAAGCAATTTGAGTCCTGTTTATTTAATTATGAACATTAAAACAAATGAGATAAGACCTAAATGCTTAGATACAGAAAATCACAACCCAATGTAGTACCTAAGAAAGCGAGAGAGATACCAGTCTAGTTTGAGAAACTAATCCATCTTTCTGCATCAAGCTACCCCATTCAACAACAATCAACGGTTATTACCCAAAAATTATCCTCCGTTGTGTTAGCTTTATTACTCACGAGGAAGAAGAACAATTAATATATACTCAATCAAATAATCTCTAAATAGACCAATTGATTTAGAATCAAATTAAAAAGAATATTGAAAATCAAATAATCTCTAGATCAAGCAATTACATGAAAGTGATGGTAATCCAGCAAATACACTATTACAGAAATAGTAAACATAAGTTCTTGATTTTATAAGTTTTAGGATTATGTTTTAGAATGTGGATGTGACAGATATTTCAAACTAAACCTATCGTATGTCCATTATAAAAGTAACACTACAAGGATCCGGACTGTCACTCATATGTTTGTATATTACTTCATTGCCTTAAAAATTTATAAGAAAGGCAAGAATAGGTAAGTTAATCAATTACCTTGGGATATCTATAAACCGATATAGAGTAGACCTTACGTATTGCAATGTTGACCTGCTGCACCAAGTCTTGTGCAATTCTCAGTTGTTGCTGACCCTACACAAATAAAAAAATGCTCTCCATCGCTGTGTGGTCTGACATAGTACACACTACTACCTTATTATACTCGTCTCCAATCCTTCGCTGCCTTGCTCGTAGCATTTCATAGGCTACCGAAATAAGATGATGGCCAATATCTTTCCAATCCACTCGCTACAGTCGCAACAGCTGATTTAGAAAATTTGCTGCGCTAAAAATACTAAATTGTAAATGGATCATCATAGAGAAATATTACTTGTAAGCTATGAAGAGAATAGCAGTGATCATATTTACGGTGGCACCCGGCTTCTCCGATGACAGTACTTCAGGAAGCCAAATCCGAATGCTTTTCAGTGGTTTCAAGATCTCCTACAAATGATAACAAACCAAATATTGAGTCTCGCTTGAAGATATCAATAGATAGAACCACTCTACCTCACCATTGGTCCTGGATACTCGTTATCAGTACCACCATTTTCAAAAAGTTACAAAGCGGGCAGTCATATTTGTTCTTTGTTTCTTTTCTCATGCGCAAGTTGGTCGTTATCACCGTACCAAGGCATGATAGTCTGGCACCATAGATTCCATTCTTATCCTAAGCTAAAAATATCTCAAGAACTTGACCGTCATCCTTTTGAAATGGCATGGTGCTTGGGGTAGCTTCTATGTCGACAACATTGAACCCTAAATGAGTCGCTCCTATGGTGTATACAATTCAAAATGCCATTAAGTTGGCAGCAATTTAATGCAATATTCAGGAAACTTTGGCAATAGATCTATTACTGGCTAGTGGAATACGGTAAGGAAATTTGATGCACTTTCCCCTCCCTAAGGTGTCCTCACTCGCATTACCATGCTGCTGCTGCTTGTTTGTCTGTGCAGGATTCATTTGTTGCTTCGCAGCAGGCTGCTGCTGCTCGTCTGACTGTGCACGACAGACCTGTTGCTACTTGTCTGATTGTGCAGGCTGCAACACCATATCCTGCTCCTCACTCACTTCCTCATTCTCTTACCTTATGCATGCAATGTTACTACTGCACGAGCCACTGCCCAGCTCCTCTGGCAGTATAGGCAAGGCAGTTTTCTCCCTTGTCATTGTCCTACAACAAACCGTAACACCCTCATCATCGCTCTCGTAACTCATAATTTTCCCATCACTCATAAGTATCTCATCACCTACTCCGACAACCTCATAACACGGGAAAATTATTGCATAAAATGTAACATCGCGTGACTCAAAATATACTCTAGTCTCCAAATCAAACATTTTCCATCCCTTCTTCCCAAACGGATAACCAACAAAAATACATTTCCGACTAGGGGAATCAAATTTTTCTTCTTTACTGCGTTGATTATGAGCATTCAAACATCCAAGCACACGAATAAAATCATATGATGGTAATTTCCCAAACAACAATCATATAGCGATTTGTTTTATAGAATTGGAGGAGGTGTTCTGTTAATCAAATAACAAGCAGACAATACACATTCCCCCAAAAAATTCTTTGGCAACCTCCCTTGAAAATGTAATGCCCGAGCCACATTTAACAAATGTTAATGTTTTCTTTCTACTCTACCATTCTGTTGCGGAATGCCACCACATGACGATTAAAACCAAATACCATGCTTAAAGAATTAACCTTGCAGACTATTAAATTCCGTCCCATTATCACTTCTTATTACTTTAAGATCCTTGTTAAATTTCTGTTTAATCATAAAAAAACAATCAAGTAAAGTAGGCTCAACTTCAGTTTTATCACGAACTAAATAAATCCATGCTGCTCTTGAAAAGTCATCAACAATATTTAAGAAGTATCGGGCACCACAAGACGAAGGTGTCTTGTACGGCCCCCAAAAATCCAAATGTATTAAACCAAACAAATAATTATCTATACTTTCACTAATCTGAAAACTACTCCTAGTATGCTTTGCACGAGGACATACATCACATATTTTCTTGTTCGTTCAAACTGCACTTCTCACGGGAGGTAGAAATTTTAGAAGTTTTTTCGACAAATGCTCCATTCGTTGAAGACATAACTCCACTACACAATCACTATCAACTGTTGACCAACGGAATACCACAGAAAAAATAAAGTCCATCTTCACGTTCACCCACGCCAATCATCTTCCTCGTCAACTGGACCTGTACAACATATATTTTGTTAGTCAACTGAGCTAAGCATTTTATTTCATCGCTTAATTGCGTCACAGAAATTCAATTGCAATTTAAATAGGCACATATAAAACATTGTGTAGAATTATCCTCCATCCAATATTACTGATCTTGCTTGATTTTAATTGGCCGTTTTCAACCCAACTGGACAATCATGTATTGTCTTAACGTTCGTCAAAACATGTCACAGGCATCATCGCTCCTGTATCCACAATCCAAACTATATCATTCTCCTTACCCTGTAACTTTGCTTTGGACTTGGAATTCAGAATATTAAGGATCTGCTTGAGTTGATGACACGCCCGCAAGACCCTCAGCAATGGAGCTTGTGCTTCTTGCAGTAGTTGTCGTAGCCTGTTGTCCATGCGCATACACTTTGTCGGCATGGACAGATGGTGTCGTAGGAGAAGGACTGACCTGTTGCTGCTGCGTACGCCCCCTGCCACGCCCTCTAGTAGGAGCTCGTCCACCAGAATCTCCCCTGCCTGGCCCTCTACCACCACGATAGTCTACATCCCACCAATCCGGAAAGCCAATAATCTGGTAACACCCTTCCTATACACGCCCCATCCTATTGCAATGAGTACAAATTTTTTTACCTTATTCTTCATACTTTGCCTTCCCACGCACATCGACTTTATACGACATCACATGATGTTCACGACCTTCTTGACAGTCCCGTACATTCTCCGTATTAGTGACTGTCTGGTATGCCTCATCAACCGTTGGCAATGGTGATTAGGCTAGCAGTTAAGCACGAATAGTTTCATATGGTTTATCTAGACCAATCAAAAAAAGATGTATGTATTCTTCATCCCTCATATCAGCCACCTGCCCGACAATATTGCAACTGTAGCCCCCACAAAAGCACTTAGGAACTCTAGCATACTTGATCAGTTCCTTCCTCAGTAGGGACAAACGCCCGTAGTACTCATCTACACTTTCATTCGGTCCTTTCTTGCAATTACCTAAGCGTGTTTTTACCTTGCATAGGCAAGTCCCGCTAACAACGCAGAACTGTGTCTTGAGATGCTGCCACAACGCTCCAGCTGAAGGAAATAGTGCCCTTGGTCCAAGTATGCATATAATATTAAGTCTAATAAATGCGGTTCAGTATTAATTAACAAGTTAATAATTCAGTGAGATCAAGTGAGCTGAATGCCTAGCTAGAGGCCGCTTCAGTTCAAGTGGAATTAATTATATTAATCCACAACTTACTCTTGACTGAACCCGTAGGGTCACACAAATAGTACGTAAACGGATCAAGTATTTAATGGAATTTAATACTACATCTATGGATATTCGGAATCGACGGATCTTGGTTTCAGTGGGAGCTGAGATCGTCACAAGCAAGAAATGAATACTCCGGAAACGATGATATTGCCGGAAACGGAAATATGGATTGTATCGGAAATATAAATATTATCCAAGTCGTAGATGTTGCCGGAAACAGAAACATGGTACGTATCGGAAAATATTATCGAAAATGGAAATATTGCCGGAATCGGAAATATTGCCGGAAATGGAAATATTGTCAGAATCGGAAATATTATCGGAATCGAAAAATAATTCCGGAAACGGAAATATTAAATATTTGTTCGAAACGGAAATTAATTCCGGAATCGGAAATATTATATATTGTTCGTATCGGAAATGAATTCCGGAACCGGGAATTTAATCGGAAGCGCATCGTACGAATTAGCATCGGACGAGGCTTACTAGACGAAGGCCCAACACGAAGCCAGGCCCACGCCCAGCAAGCCGAGCGCCCAACACGAAGGCACAAGCCTCGCCAGGCCCAGCGCAAGGCCAGGCCCAGCAAGGCTGTTGGCGCGCGCGCTGAGCGTGCTCGTGGGCTGCGAGGCAGCGCTCATGCGTGTGGGCCGCAAGGCCTGCGCGGTGCGTGCTTCCCTCGTGGTCGTGCTGATCGTGTTCGTAACGAATCGTAATCCTATCGGAATTCGTGCATTGATTAAATCTTAATCCTAAAAGATTAAATTTATTATTTAGAGTTCCAGCCTACACACTTTGTTTCCTGGGTTCCGAAATGGCTGGGGAGAGGAAAGGTTCCTTTTTTTGAGGATTCTCACTTCTGATATCTCCAGGTGTTGTCACCAAAAACCTTCCCCGATTGACAGGTCCGCTTTTTTGTAGAGAGAGGTACCCATCTGATCCCACAGATCCTTCAGTTTGCAGTAATATTATCCAACTGACAGGCAAAGTAAACGATAGAGTAAATGGATAATCCCCCTTTAAATGAAGCTTTTCTTATGAAGCTCGGGTGGGGAATATTGACTCTGAAAGAGTAGCAGAGTCAATTCCTGAAGGCGGCTGTGGTCGAACTCTAATTATAGAAAAAGTCAGGGGCCCACCTCCTGGTTGTCATCGCTCGATCACGGGAAGGTTTGGCACCTCGATGTCGGCTCTTCGCCCTTTTCTTTCAGAACCTTAGACTTCGAGTTGCCAGAGCGCAAGGAAAACTATAACCGAAATCCTTTTTATCTGGCTGGCTTCTTCTTCTCATTCGTAGACCCCCAGATAAAAGATCTACTGTGAGCTTATGTAATTATTGGAAGAATTGTTGGAGACTCAAATGATGGCTTCTTCGTCCTCTGGCGGGATTAACCACCTACCAGGACCTTCTCGAATGAGAATTCATACCCGAACTAGGAGATCCAGCTTGCCTTGAAGTAGCCTGCGGGGGGCCCCTCCCATTGCTCTAGCCATAAGCAATGGCAGCTCCAGCTCTAATTTTTTTTCATTTAGTAATAAAAAATACATTTTTGAGGGGGTTATCACGGAACTCGCAAAAGTGGGTGGCATCCCTTTTCCATCTGTCCAAAAGCTTTGCTTAAGCGACTACATACCAAAGGAATGTAATAGCTAAAGCTATGCTTTTGGGAGGAGGATACTGGAGTTTGGGTTCACGATCGAAACTGGCGAGGCCGGTCTCTCTCTAAAGGTCTTTTCAAGTGCAATCCTACAAGTCTCGTTGACCAAACGAGAAAGTATACTAGGCCACATATCATCCCCTCTTTCCATACGCAGTACAATGGAATTCCATTCCCTCCTAATATATTAGCTTCCTAAGGAAACTCCGATTCGATCCGCCCCCCGGCTGGAAGGCATATTCTTCTCCTTGGGGGTGTAATGCAAAAAGCTCAGAATTTTTGGAATCAATCTATTTCTGGAGGAGAAAGGGAAAAGAGGTTTTTTGCATCAGTATGAAAGCGCCTCTACCTTCTAGGAAGGATGAAGACTAATTTCCTAGGGATGGAGCCCTTGCGTTGATTCTAATTAATAAATCCATATCCTAGTAGGATTATAATTCGTTTCTATACACTCTATGAATAGGTGCCTAAGGTCACATATTTACATAGGGATTTGAAGTATTCATAAGGTAAGATTTTCAAGCAAAAATCAGCCAAACACTTGCAACCCAATTAGCCGAAAATCCTAGTAACCTTAAGGGCGATTCTAGTTGGTCAAACTTAAGGCGGATCCGAACGTACTGTGGACTATCTACGGAGGGACGACACCTGGAGTCCTAAAGACTTGTTCTTGTTCGGTTCGGGCGCAGCTAGGGAGGGCACGCTACAAAGTGTATGCATCTGAATTATGCTAAATAATTATGTGTAAATAATATGTTTCCTGACTTTATGGTTTTTCCGCATGATTTATGTTTATTCATATGCATCATAACCTAACAGTGGTATCACGAGCCTCTTATTATTTTCATAATCTAAATTGCATGAACATGGTTAAATTTTACAAATTTGCAAAAAATTAAAGGGGTGATTAATTTTCGTAATTAATTGCAAATTGCGTTTATTTAATTATATGTACGCAGGTTTTCTGCAGTTTCTTCGTTACTCATCCAAATCGAGTTATTTTTGTGTCAATCCCGCATGTAAAAGGCATTCTAAAATTTTGTCAAAAAATTTTTTTACGGCCGAACCCAGAATTCCCAATTTCGAAGCCTAACTATGACTTTTCGGAGGTTTTAGTTTTTCGAACGCAAAAGTTTGTAAATTTAAGATGTTAAATTAAGTATTTGCGATTCTTGTTGATAAATCTTGAGTTTTTTTATTGACCTACAATATATGTTTAACAAGTTTGAATGCCTAACCTTGTTAATTATACAACCTAATTTGTAATTATGATTAATTTGTTGAAATTCGAATAATTTAGAATTGATTTGTTTTTCATAATTAATTAATAATTTAATTAGGTATCCATGATTAAAATCCACCATAAAAATTGTTAATTTATGTTAAATTTTTAATTTTTATGACCTAGATTCAAATCCATGTTAATCGGAAATTAATTGATTAATAAATTTTCGATTTTTCGCCCTAAAATTATGAAATTAATATGATTTATTAATTTGTCATTAATTTTGAATTAAAAATTTTAAATTTTTATAAAGCACGCCCATAAATCTTGCACGCACAAAGAAATGGACGCTATGTGTTACCCTTAAGGGGTGTTGTATAGTGCGGGCACGCGGCGACGAGCAAGGGAGCTCGTCGCCCGTGCGGTACAATGCAGCGAGCAAGAGCCATGGCGCACGAGCACAAGGCAGCATGCTGCCTTGTGTCGAGTGTTGTGCGCACAATAGGCGAGCAGGCAAGGGCGATGGGCCAAGGCGCAAGCCAGCGGGCAGACGCGTATGGGCAGCAAGCGTGCTGCGCCACAGCGCGCGCTGCAGCGCCTAGCAAAGCCAGCAGACGTGAAGCAACAGGCGCGACGAGTAAGCGGGATGCGCGCAGCGTGGCCTGTGCTTGCTGCGTTGCGTGTGGCCTGCTTGCGTGGTGCTGTACGATCGGTCGAGGGGCGTTAAGCCTCGTGCACTCGACGGGGCTTGGGCGCAAGCCCAAGTGCTCGTCGTGTTACGATTGAGTCGTTTAGAATTTTAATTTGAAATTTTAAGTTCGGAAATAATTTTAATTAATTTTAAAATTAATAATTTAAATTGTTTTCTCGGATTTTAATTTTGAATATTATAATTATTATAAATTTTTATTTATACTAATTATTTTACTAAAATTAAACCTTGAATTAATTTAAATTCATTTAATTCAACTGAAAAATAAATTAAATAAAATGGATTCAATTATATTTTTATATGAGCTTTAATTTTTAATTAAATTTGTATGTTTCCGGTTAGACTAGAAATACATTTTTATGTTTAAAATTAGTAAAGCGTATGAATTTATTGGTTTAAGTGGGAGCAATTTTAGTCATAATCTCTTGATTAGGTCTACAAATCCTTTAAGGTTAAACAACTTGATTAGAATTAATAAGGACTGAATAATTGGTAGATTATTGGTGCCCTTAATTAATTGCTGCAAATATTTATGTGATGCATACAATGTGTTTTAACTAACCAATTATGTGGGCCATTCATGATAATGAATGGATGTATGGTATATATTATATATGTACTGTTTTGCAGGTTATGAAGTGACTAGTATGGCCCAAATATGATAGAAAATATGGTCTGCGTACCATTAATTTGAATGTAATTGGTCTAATGCACCAAATTTGTTTTTCAATTCAAATATGGTCTGCGTACCATCAAATAGTTGTAATTAGTTTAATTATAGCTTATCCTATTTGAAGAAAATGGCGCCTCCCACGGAGAAATTCAAAAGAAGTTTCCATCCATTTTCAAGACGGACTTTGAAGTTGAAGCTTCAAGATGAAGTCAGGCCATACTAGATCACATTTATCTTATGCATTCTTTAAGTTATTTATTGCTTTTAAATATGTCTTAAATTTGCATGAGATCGAAGCTTGATTATGTTGCATGATTAAGGATTTTAGTTCACTTAAAATCTAACCAACATAGTAAGAGCCTTAAGTTCCAAACTTAAAAATTGAGTTAAAAGGTGCCATGCCAAAATAACACTTACTTGGATATCCTTTACATCGATCTTAGTAATAGTTTTCCGCCATAGCGAGGTGTTACTTATCGATACTAAAGGGGTAAGGTACACAAATAAATTGTGAGTACATGTTAGTTTTGGTGAAACTCGACGATATAAGTAAGGAGTCCTTTTATGTCGTGGCAAAATCGATAGGTTTACCTAATAAGTTCTTAGACGTACCTTTCAACCAAGAGTAGTTTCTACACTATTAGCAAATGGCTTTTTCTTACCTAAAATACTTTAGAATTGAGTCAAAATACATTTTATGGTTTTAGGGTCTTGGAATCATTTTATTCACACCTGCCGGAACAATAAATTCAAATAAAATGCTAAAAACTTGTTTAAATTGCATGATTGCTTTAATTTTCAAGTTATTATTCATGATAAATGTTTAGACTTTGCATGCTTCAATGAATGTTTTAATTATTGTTTATAATTAAATATCTTGCACTGCAATAAATCCTTTTAGAAAGGTAACAGTAAATTTCCTCGGTTGGTAGTGAATCCAAGAACAATTCACGGAAATGAGAGATGTGAGCAAATTAAAATGTACGTTTCTTTTAGCGACTTTTATGGTTGTTTTCAAAGTCGAATGGCAAACCGATTGGTGCTTGTGAATTCAAAATACAATGTAGTTTTGAGATCATGAAGCATTGAGTTTAAACGCTCAGCCTTACCAATGGTTAACAACCTAATATCTTTGTCCATTTAATTCTCGAATGAGTCTAGTCCCTAGACATTCGAATAGATCGATTCTTAGAGAACTTTAGAAGCTTCTGGTAAGATCATCTAGTTGAAACAAAATATTCAACATAAATTAAATGGTAAGAACCTTGTTGGAGTGATATTGGACATGTCTAACAAAGTATAAAAGTCAACACTAAAGAATTCAATTCTTAAGACTATAAGAAAGGGTACAAGAAATAGGAAAACAAAGGAACAAATGAAAGGAATTTACGATTCCGTTTCTACCTATAAGTTTATGTTTAAAGAGAAGTGACCTAGCAATCAAACTTCCTTGGTATCATATACCGCTTGAGGTTCTTACTTCGGTAATAACTCAAACAATGGAAGCTAGGCTACACTAATGGCCTACAAGTGGGAAATGAAGCATGGCAATGCTACATTAGTTGTAGGGTCATCTATTTTGTTTTAAGTCCTTTCAAAGGCTGGAACTTAATGGCTATTTTGTTCCATAATCAGCATACCTAAATTTCTGTCTTCAAACACAGAAAGACTCACATTCAGAAGAACAAAAACAATGCTTGTTTGTTTGTTTGTTTATTTGAAGGGTATGGTCATTTACGGTTTGAGTCAATATGCTTGATTAAAACAAACAACACTTTAACAATAAAAACTTTATTAGGTTCAAATCAACCCCTTGATTTGAGTTCCACTAATATTTGGCATTGTTTCTTAGACCATATCAACAAGTTAACGTTCTAAAGCTCTATTATGATGGACTTTTGAAAGTTCATTGATTTCTAGATCAATTTAAGACAAGCTAGTCTTACTTGTTGAAAGTAACAAAAGATATGAACTGTTGTTAGAACGCCTAGACAATATAGTTCAAAGCTAAAGAATGATTTTATGACTTTATTATTTCACATGGATTTGAGTGAATATAGTTTTATTTACTCAAATGTGATATAAGTTTGAATCTGTTGGCTAGTTCAAAGATTCAGAAGTATAAAATCCACTTGGCAAGAAATCATAAAGATCTAGGTTAGATCATGTTGATGATTACTTAAGTCAAGAATGATCATCAATGATTGTGTGTTGTAAATTCACGATCTAGCCCCATAAGATATGCAATATCTACGTTGGAATAATCGAAGTCAATTAGTACTTGATTCGATCAATGATGAATCATAAAGACTTTTCCTATAATTTCTAAAACAAAATGCTCAACTACCACCAAACTAAACCAAATTCGTCAAAGCTATTGAAAAGTAATTTCAGAATATCTTTTCATAGATATATATCTAAAGAGTTGCTAAACGCAGTGGGAGCTTAGTGTTTGTTATTCACCAAACTAAGGCCCATGTCTAGATATATGTTTCTACCACGAATTTTTGAGAACATAATGTTTGTTTGCTCGAAATAATGTCCTTTTGGAGATTCGTTTCCAAAATGACAAGTGGGAGAAAATAGACCTCGCAAGGTCTTCATGGCAAACAACAAACATAAACGGACATTCCGGAGGCTTTTCGAAGTTCTTCAGAAAATCCGAACACGTATTCTTTAAGGACTTTAGAAGTGGCTTTAAAGAATAGACATCTCTTAGAAGACTTCACAAGTGCTTCAAGGAGAACATAATATTCAAAGCACTTTCAAGTGGCTATTGATATTCTATTTGTTTGATGTTCTATACCCAAGTAGGCATAGAGTTCAAGTCACTGAAACTATGAGATTCTTCTATTAGATAGTGAAGAAACCTACAACTTGCAGTCAAACTATTATCATGTAGATTAATGAGTTTGTGACCTGTAAGAAAGCTATGACGAAACCCAGATTCCCTAAAATGGTTAGAGGCCATATATATAGACTCAAATGTTTTAAATGGTTAGAGGCCATAAAACATACTCAATGCTTTGATGACAAAATTGAAATTTTGTTGATTTGCAAGAATAGTTTCACACCTATTGGTTGCAAGTTTGTTTAAGGATAAAAACCATCAAACATGAAATTGTGTTCACACACAAAGCTAGATTAGTTGCTAAAGGTTACAAGCAAATTCATGGCATGGATTGTGTTGAAACCTCATGCATAATCTTAATGCTCAAGTCTATAAATCAAGAAATGATTACATATTGGTACATATGGCAATTGGATGACAAAACGTATTCGTCAATCAAATGTTGGAAGAAACTATGTACATGGTATGTCATAGGATTTGTGGATCCAAAGAAATGCTGGGAATAGGAAATGTATCTTAGTGAAGCTAATAAGTATTTTAGTTTCATAAAATGTACATAATTCTTATAGATATATAAGAAGTTTAGTGGGAGTACATAAAACTTAATTGGTCCTATGTGTATCACACACATATCTCTTTATTGTGAAATAACATTCAAATGCTAATAACTTAGGTTTGAAATTATTCATCAATGATGGACCAAGGCGAAACTTAGTACATACTGGGTATACAGATCTATTTACAAAGATCTTATGATATTATTTTGGATAAAGTAATGGCATTTACTAAATCAAACACGAAAGACTCCATTGGAGATATTCGATCCATATGAATAAATCTAAGTAATGAATGATTGAACTATTTATAAGGATTTATTAAGTTAAACATCAAAGGATCTAAGTAAGATTCTAAACCTATATTATATGTCAAAGAATATAGCTGGATTTAGTATCTACTGAAACTAGATGAGCTAAAACTACATGAATAGAATTCAATTGGGAATTATTCTTCGAAAGAATTTATCATGTATGATATAATATGAGGATTGCCAAAAACGTATCGTATGACTTTAGGCATGACGAACACATACCAATCTCCATTGGTCTAAGTAAAGATCAACTAGATTGAAATCAAGGAAAACTTATGGTACTTGAAAAGGTACATAAGAATAGTTCTTGATTCAAGGAAATAAAGATATGCTAAATATTGATGCTACACGCATAAACACTGGCAAAGGATCAAGCAAGATTCCTTTGGAGTTAACCATTGACAAAGACGAGCTAAAGAGCATCGTGTTTTGAAATGGCAGCATGGATTGGAGACCATGGGTTGTTGCGTGGGAAATTAAATTAATAATTTCTATGTTCTAAGATATAGTTGGAAAGTCTTCCACATATCTATGAACTGCTTGGATAGGTAAATCCAAACAAAGCATCACTAGCAACCTATAAAGTTGAAGTAAAAGTACTTATTGCCTAAGAAGCAATAAAACAGAGTTGTTTATATTAATGAGTTCTTCATTGAACTTGGGAAGATCACTGTCTGTTGACTTAATGGTTCTTCATTGCAAAATGCGTAGAACCACTAATGTAGCAAGAAAGACTAGATCACAAAATAAACATACTCAAAAGATCTTATCATCATATCTCGAAGAACATTCGATGAAGAAGGATATTAAGATTGGCAAAGCATGATAACTAAACCTATGCAACAAGTGAGAAACAACACTCACATTGTGGCACTGGAAATCAAGCATAATTTTGAATTCCACTAATTGTTTTAAAGATGGGTTCGAGGCCCATGGTTGTAAAACATAAGGGTTGAACATTTATCATATATGAAATGAATTTTCATATTCCATTTAATCTTGGTTTAGTATTAAATGATGGTCCCTTCAATTTGACGAAATATTCAAGATAGACTGTCAGGACCAGTCCTATGACTAAGAAATGTCTATCAAGTGAACTTGAATGTCAAAAGTTGAAAAATGGTCCCTGGTCGTAGTTTTCTATAAAGATGGACGCATAGAAAACATTAGACGACTAGAATGCAAGATGACTAGTAGTTCTGTTTCTTGAACTATATGGACATGGCAATGTCATAATCATTTGCATAGATACTTACTTTGGGAAGACTAGTATCGGACAGACCTATGAAACTTTACTGTAAGAGATGGAAAATCTGTCATAAGTAAATTTCATTAAAATTATTAGACACTAAATCCTCAATACCTGAGTGATTTGAGATTACTTGTTTGAGAACTGGTTACTTTGACGTTGACCAACCGTCGCACCGTAAAAGGAGGCTATAAAGGCAACGCACAGGTAATCACCTATCAAACGAAGTCTAGTCTCAAGATTGCAAGATTGAGATTGTCCTCCCATAAATCGGGATGAGATGCTTAAAAGTTGTACAAGGCCACTCGGAGAGCTAGAAACTGTAAAATGCATGGCCGTGCTCGGATGAATCATAGGCTATGATTATCTGTTTATTTGATCTGTTGAACTCTGAAACCGAGAAACACCTCTGGACATAATAAGGATGACAACTCTTACCTTATGTTCAAGAGCAAGCATCGAGCGACAAAGGAATTAGGTAATGCAAACTTGTCCCTAAGGACAAGTGGGAGACTGAAGGAAATAGTGCCCTTGGTCCAAGTATGCATATAATATTAAGTCTAATAAATGCGGTTCAGTATTAATTAACAAGTTAATAATTCAGTGAGATCAAGTGAGCTGAATGCCTAGCTAGAGGCCGCTTCAGTTCAAGTGGAATTAATTATATTAATCCACAGCTTACTCTTGACTGAACCCGTAGGGTCACACAAATAGTACGTAAACGGATCAAGTATTTAATGGAATTAAATACTCCATCTATGGATATTCGGAATCGACGGATCTTGGTTTCAGTGGGAGCTGAGATCGTCACAAGCAAGAAATGAATACTCCAGAAACGATGATATTGCCGGAAACGGAAATATGGATCGTATCGGAAATATAAATATTATCCAAGTCGTAGATGTTGCCGGAAAAGGAAACATGGTACGTATCGGAAAATATGATCGGAAATGGAAATATTGCCGGAATCGGAAATATTGCCGGAAACGGAAATATTGTCAGAATCGGATATATAAATATTAAGGCTCAAAACTCTCTCCCTCTCATTATTCTGCTTCGTATATATATAAATATTCTATAACTCTAATATTATACGATATAATCTGTATATTATACTAAAAGAGCGAAAATGAATGTGCAGCTGACAAATGTTTCTTTCTGATTTGCCTCTTTTTTAATTATTATAACTAATATGCAAACCTAACAACGACATTTGACTTATTGAGATGCATAATCTCTGGGTTCTATTAAAAAAAATTATGCATTTTGCATCAGATGCTATCTAAAAATTGTTGAGATATGTTTAAGTACTTAAGTTCTCTTGATAATACTGGACATATTTGAAAATAACAATTTATGCATATCATATTGGATGTTACAGAGTATTGTATAACCCAAAAATTTCAAGAAATCGGGTGTAGTATTGAATGTCAGTTCTCTTTTTTCTCTTTCACTCCTCTATTTTAGCTTTCACCTCCCACCTTGTCTTTCCACTCTAATATAGGATTAAGAACTGAAATCTAACTTAAACACTTACGCCAGCAACATAATTTTTAGCTTCCACCTCCCACCTTCTCCGTTTTAGTATATTAAGAATACATATGTATCTCAATAAGTCAAAGTTCGTTGCTAGGCTTGCATATTAGTAAGATATAGTTATCTTATATTCATTATACATAATTTTTTTTTTTTGGGGGTAAATATTTTATGTCATATAATATTTTTTTCTAATAAATCAAAAGTGATCTTAATATAATTTTTGACTTAGGATAAAGATGTAAGGAAGAAACTAAAAGTTAAAAAAATATAAAATCAATTGTTCCCTTTATAGTACATCCAAGGACTTTATTAAGTCCAATTGTCCAAGTGATCTTAATATAATCTTGCAATAAGACAAAATATGACATTCCCTAATCCCTATACATTTATATACTATATCCTTAGTGTAGTATAGTCTTACAAACTAATATAGCCTTATTTAAACTCTATTAAAATTATTAGTCTAAATTTTAAAGTGCATCGCGTGGAAGGGTCTTATACTTCCTCGGTTCCATAAAGTTAAAAATTTTGGACAATAATTGATAGCTTAAATTAATATTAGTAAAACATTAGCTTGTGGGATCTTATTTGATTCAGTTCAATGCAATCTTTTTAAATATCAAATTTTTATAATTTTCACTAATATATAATTGAGGATATTAATACTCAAAGTAGTACATTGGAAAACGCACGTAATAGAAAAGTGGAAACTTTATGGAATGAGGGAGTAATCGCTAGACAAAAGTATTTTTTTTTAATTATTTTTTTAACAAATTATTTTTTAAAAGTAATAAAAATCATTTCTTTAAAATTATTTAATAGAGAACTGCTAGTGTAACTCGGAAAAATTAGATGACGAAGATGAAGAGAAAAGAAGATGAAACTGAGAGACGACGTAGATGAAACTGAGAAACTCTAACGGATATTTAACATTATTGGCACGTTGGAAACTTTTAAAATCTCAGGGTTATACGGTGAATTATTGAAAACACACATATTTGGTGAATATTTGTAAACCTAAATGGTATATGGTGAAAAATCGATGTTTCAAAGAATATTGGGATTGGGAAAAAGAAGTCTTTATTGAGATGTGACCAATATTTACTAAAACAAGTAAATATATATTTTTTTTGGCTTTAGGTTGACAAGAATATTGAATCTTTGAGTTTTAAGGTCAAAATTAAATACAGAGTATATCCTAATTTTTTGTAAGTGTCAATTTTTATTATGTTTTTCGAAAATAGTGACTCCTGTTCGTGGCTTATTGCGAAGAGCGGAAACCCATCGAAATATGAGACAAAAAACTCCACTAACGCACAAAAAAAAAAAAAAAAAACCTTAAGTAAAGGTGCTTAAAAATAAGGAAAATTTTAATTGTTTTTTTTGGCAAATAAAGATTTTATTCATTTACCAAGTATGAAATTACACCAAGGCAACACAAACACCCAAACACTACACACAGACTAGACATCAGCCAAAGAAAACAACAAACACCAACTACTGTCTACAAGCTACACAAAAGAGAATTCTGTTAGCAACAAGCAAAGGAGACTCTACATTGCTAGAGAAAATTTGAGAATTTCTTTGCAGCCATATCCCATAAACAGTCTCAATGAAAGCCATTGCACAAATGACATCAGATTTCCTTGAGCACCTACTCCTCTTTACTGCCCAACTAACCTCCTCTTGCCACTGTAAAACACTCCTCTGAACCCCCAGGTTTTGCAGCACCATCTCCCACACTTTAGTAGAGTATTTGCAAGAGAAAAACAGATGAGAAAGATCCTCATCTTGCTGGTTACACAGGTCACAAGTACTCACAACAGGGACATTCCACTTGATAAGTCTATCTTTGGTAGCAAGTCTATTTTGGACAGCTAACCACATAACAAAAGTACTGTTTGGGCTAGCCAAACTATTACAAACTAATCTCTTCCGTGGCACATGAACACCACTATGATGCAGATGTTTGTAAGCTTTATGGCTTCTCAACTTTCCTGTCACTACAAAATGACTTCCACCCCCTGCCTGCAACAGTATGTCTCTTTGATGCCAAATCTTCCTCATTGACCAAGTAAGGCCATTAGGAACTGGCATTGACCAGAAATCCCTCTGCTGTATGTAATAAGTGTACATCCATTTAACCCAGAGTCTGTCTTGCTTCATGGAAAGTGCCCAGTAGTGTTTAAGTACAACAGCTTTGTTCCAAGTGGTGAGATCTTTCAAGTTCCAACCACCACAGGTTTTGGGTAAGCAAAGATTCTCCCAAGAAATAGGAGCTTTCTTGGACCTTACTGAAGGAAATAATGCCCTTGGTCCAAGTATGCATTCAATGTTAAGTCTAATATATGCGGTTCAGTATTAATTAACAAGTTAATAATTCAGTGAGATCAAGTGAGCTGAATGCCTAGCTAGAGGCCGCTTCAGTTCAAGTGGAATTAATGATATTAATCCACAGCTTACTCTTGACTGAACCCGTAGGGTCACACAAATAGTACGTAAACGGATCAAGTATTTAATGGCATTAAATACTCCATCTATGGATATTCGGAATCGACGGATCTTGGTTTCAGTGGGAGCTGAGATCGTCACAGGCAAGAAATGAATACTCCGGAAACGATGATATTGCCGGAAACGGAAATATGGATCGTATCGGAAATATAAATATTATCCAAAGTCGTAGATGTTGCCGGAAACGGAAACATGGTACGTATCGGAAAATATTATCGGAAATGGAAATATTGCCGGAATCGGAAATATTGCCGGAAACGGAAATATTGTCAGAATCGGAAATATTATCGGAATCGGAAAATAATTCCGGAAACCGAAATATTAAATATTTGTTCGAAACGGGAATTAATTCCGGAATCGGAAATATTAAATGTTGTTCGTATCGGAAATGAATTCCGGAATCGGGAATTTAATCGGAAGCGTATCGTACGAATTAACATCGGAAGAGGCCCGCTAGACGAAGGCCCAGCACGAAGCCAGGCCATCGCCCAGCGAGCCGCACGCAGCAACGCGCGCCTCGACCAGGCCCAGCGCAAGGCCAGGCCCAGCCAAGGGCGCGCGCGCGCGACAGCACAGCAGCGTGGGCTGTGCGCCTGACGTGGGCCGCAAGGCTTGCACGGGTGCACGACTTGTGCGATGCGTGTGCGGGAAATCCTAATTCTATTAGGATTCGTGCGAAGATTAAAAACCTAATCTTATTAGAATTGCTTTGTTATTTAGAGTCCTAATAAAGTTCTAATTAACAAATCTACATCCTAGTAGGATTACAATTCCTTTTCCATACCTCTATAAATAAGGGCCTAGGGTCATTATTTATATACAAGTTTTCAAGTATTCAAAGCTAGGATTTTTAAGCAGGAAAATCATCCATAACTCTTGCCCATTTAGCCGAAAATAAGTAGTACCTTAAGGGCGATTCTAGTTGGTCAATCTTATATAAGGCGGATCCGGACGTGCTGTGGACTATCTACGGAGGGACGACACTTGGAGTCCTAAAGACTTGTTCTTGTTCGGTTCGGGCGCAGCTAGGGAAGGCACGCAACAAAGAGTATGCATCTAAACTATGCTAAATGATTATGTGTAAATAATATGTTTTCCTGGCTTTATGGTTTTTCCGCATGATTTATGAATTGTCATATGTATCATAACCTAACTCTTGCCCATTTATGAATAGTCATTTTTCGGCCGAACCCAGAATTCTCAAATTCGAAGCCTAACTATGACTTTTCGGAGGTTTTAGTTTTTCGAATGCAAAATTTCGTAAATTTAAGATGTTAAATTAAATATTTGCGATTCTTGTTGATAAATCTTGAATTTTTGATTGATCTACTGTATATGTTTAACAAGTTTGAATGCCTAACCTTGTTAATTATGCAATCTAATTTGTAATTATGATTAATTTGTTGAAAATTGGAATAATTTAGAATTAATTTGATTTTCATAATTAGTTATAATTTAATTAGATACCTATGATTAAAAACCACCATAAAAATTGTAAATTTATGTTAAATTTTAAATTTTTATGACCTAGACTTGAATCCATGTTAATCGGAAATCAATTGAATAATAATTTTTCGATTTTTCGCCCTAAAATTATGAAATTAATATTATTTATTAATTTGTCATTAATTTTGAATATAAATTTTAAATTTTTATGCGATTCGCTCATATAACTTGCACGCACAAAGCAATGGACGCTACGTGTTACCCTTAAGGGGTGTTGTATAGTGCGGGCATGTGACGATGAGCAAGGGAGCTCGTCGCCCATGCGGTACGAAAGCAATGAGCAAGGCCATGGTGCACGAGCACAAGGCAGCAGCCCTGCCTTGTGTCGTGGGCTGTGTGCAATGGGCGAATGGGCGAGGGGGAGAGCAAGGCACGAGCAGTCGCGTGTGGGCAGCAAGCGAGCTGCGCCACAGCGCGCACTGCCTTGCGCAAGCGTGCGGAGCCTCGCGCGCAGCGAGCGTAAGCTCGCGTGCCACGAGTGCTGCGCCAAGCATCGATCGCTCGCGCGCTGCGAGTGCTTGTTGCGCGTGCGACGAGCGCTACGCCCAGCGATGGCGTGCGAGTGCTTGTTGCGCGTGCGACGAGCGCTGCGCCCAGCGATGGCGTGCGAGTGCGTGTTGCGCGTGCGACGAGCGCTGCGCCCAGCGATGGCGTGCGAGTGCGTGTTGCGACGTGCGACGAGTGCTGCGCAGCGAGCACCAGCTCGCTTGATGCCTTGCGATGTTGAGCAGCAGCAATGCGACACAGCGCATGGGCTGCGCGCACATGGCCAGCGATGGCTGTGTGCGTGTGGCCCATGGGCGTGCGTTGCGTGGGGTTGTTGCGTTACGATTAGATCGTTTTGAAATTTTAATTTGAAGTTTTCAGTTTACGTAATTTTAATTAATTTTAAAATTAATAATTTAAATTATTTTCTTGGATTTTAATTTTGAATATTGTAATTATAATAAATTTTATTTATTCTAATTATTTTACTAAAATTAAAATTATGAATTAATTTAAATACGACTGAAATTAAATTAAACTTTTTGGATTCAATTATAAATTTATATGAGCTTTAAATTTTAATTAAATTTGTATGTTTCCGGTTAGACTAGAAATACAATTTTATGTTTAAAATTAGTAAAGCATATGAATTTATTGGTTTAAGTGGGAGCCCTTTTTAGTCATATACTCTTGATTAGATCTACAAATCCTTAAGGTTAAAACAACTTTATTATAATTAATAAGGACTGAATAATTTGTAGATTATTGGTGCCCTTGATTAATTGCTGCAAATGTTTATGTGATGCATAATGTGTTTTACTAACCAGCTATGTGGGCCATTCATGATAATGAATGGGTGAATGGTATATATTGTATATGTACTGTTTTGCAGGTTATGAAGTGACTAGTATGGCCCAAATAGGATAGAAAATATGGTCTGCGTACCATTAGTTTGAATGTAATTGGTCTAAATTACCAAAGTCGTTTTTCAATTCAAATATGGTCTGCGTACCATCAAATAGTTGTAATTAGTTTTAATTATAGCTTATTCTATTTGAAGAAAATGGTGCCTCCCACGGAGATTTTCAAGACGGACTTTGAAGTTAAAGCTTCAAGATGAAGTCGGGCCATACTAGATCACATTTATCTTATGCATGTTTTAAGTTATTTATTGCTTTTAAATATGTCTTAAAATGCATGAGATCAAAAGCTTGATTATGTTGCATAATTAAGGATTTTAGTTCACTTAAAATCTAACCAACATAGTAAGAGCCTTAAGTTCCAAACTTAAAAATTGAGTTAAAAGGTGCCATGCCAAAATATACACTTGCTTGGATATCCTTTACATCAATCTAGTAATAGTTTTTGCTCAGCGAGGTGTTACTTATTGGTCCTAAAGGGGCAAGGTACACAAATAATTGTGAGTACATGTTAGTTTTGGTGAAACTCAACGATAATAGTAAGGAGTCCTTTTATGTCGTGGAAAAATCGATAGGTTTACCTAATAAGTTCTTAGACGTACCTATCAACCAAGAATAGTTTCTAGACTATTAGCAAAAGGCTTTTGCTTACCTAAGATGTTTTAGGATTAAGTCGACAAACTGTGCTTAGTTCTTCAATGATTTTAGGATCTTGGAATCATTTTATTCACACCTGCCGGAACACATAACTCGAATAAAATGCTTAATAAACATTGAATTATGCATGTATGCTAGAATTTAAGTTTATTAAGAGAAACTGTGAATGGTTATTTATTTGTTTATTCTTTTCAATTGTAGTTTTAAATATGGCAAACAACAATCAAAACATCATCATAGGTTCTGAGCTTATGGTCAAGATGAACCTGGAAAATTTTCTTGAATGGGAAGCTAAGCTATTTGAAATAGTCAAACTCAATGGACTTGAGTATGTACTGTCACATCCCATGCCAAGCTACTATGCCAAAGACATGACCCCTGAGAGATTTTACGCCTGGGATGCGGATCTCAAAAAGGTTATGAGTCTCATGCTGAACAATATCCCTGATGATTGGGCTAGAAGGTTTGTAGCCTATGAACCTTTTACGCTCATCAAGAATCTGAGGGATATCTGTCGTGGAAGCACGGAGGACATGGACCTGAACGTCCATGAGTTGATTGAATCAATGTCTGGTCTAAAGGTTAGTTCTCCCAACAGGTGTTATAGGATGGAAGTCCAAGAAACACATGTTCAGCTCCTTCGCACTAAACAGAGGGTAGGCGTCCCACTGAGGTTCCATGTGGATCTTATGCGTTCATACTATGATCGCCTAAGTCTACTAGGAACACCAATAAGCGAAAGGATGGCAGTCTCTATCTTGCTCAATTCACTACACAGTGGGTTTGGTCGCTTCAAGCAACTTTACCTAAGTGAACCAAGAGAAGAAACAGTTGCAGAATTTGTTCACCTTGTCAGAAAGGCTGAAATAATACTGGACTGTGAAGCCAAAGATTTACTCAAGGCTAGAAGGAGACCGTTCAAGAAAAGTGGAAAGTCCAAGGGCGATGCTAAATCAAAGCAGGACAAGTCCACATCAAGCTGTCTTTATTGTGATGGAATAGGCCATTACAAAAGAGAATGTCCAAAGCTAAAGGAAGATTAGAAGAACGCAACAGTCGTTCCATCTTCAGGTATTTTCGTTATAGACTGTATACTTGCTAATTCAACTTCTTGGGTATTAGATACAGGTTGTGGCTCACACTTATGTTCCAATCCACAGGGACTAAGAAGAAGTAGAAAGTTAAGCAAGGGTGAAGTCGACCTACGAGTGGGAAATGGAGCACGGATTGCTGCATTAGCTGTAGGAACTTACTATTTGTCGTTGCCCTCCGGGCTAGTTTTGGAACTGGAAGAATGTTTCCATGTTCCAAGTCTTACTAAAAACATCATTTCAGTTTCTTGCTTAGATGCAAAGGGATTTTCCTTTTTAATAAAAGATAATAGTTGTTCGTTTTATTTTAAAGAGATGTTTTATGGATCTGCTAGATTAGTCAATGGACTTTATTTATTAGATCACGACAAACAAGTATATAACATAAATACCAAAAAGGCCAAAAAGGATGATTCAGATCTCACCTATCTGTGGCATTGTCGATTAGGCCATATAAACTTGAAACGCTTAGAAAGACTTCAAAAGGAAGGAATTCTAGAACCATTTGACTTAGAGGATTATGGTAAATGCGAATCATGTTTACTTGGCAAAATGACAAAGCAACCTTTCTCTAAAGTTGGAGAAAGAGCAAATGAACTATTGGGTTTAATCCATACAGATGTATGTGGACCAATGAGTACAAATGCTAGAGGTGGTTTCAGCTACTTTATCACTTTCACTGATGACTTCAGTAGATATGGTTATGTCTACCTAATGAAGCATAAGTCTGAATCCTTTGACAAATTCAAGGAATTTCAGAGTGAAGTAGAGAATCAATTAGGCAAGAAGATTAAGGCACTGCGGTCTGACAGAGGCGGTGAATATCTGAGCTATGAATTTGATGACCATCTGAAAGAATGTGGAATTCTATCAGAATTGACTCCTCCTGGAACACCACAATTGAACGGTGTGTCGGAACGGAGGAACAGAACCTTGCTAGACATGGTCAGGTCAATGATGGGTCAGGCCAAACTTCCATTAGAATTTTGGGGACATGCACTAAATACAGCTGCACTCACTATAAATAGAGCTCCGTCTAAAGCTGTCGAAAAGACTCCATATGAATTATGGTTTGGAAAGCCTCCAAATGTGTCTTTTCTTAAGATTTGGGGATGTGAAGTATACGTCAAACGATTAATTTCAGACAAACTTCATCCAAAATCTGACAAATGTATCCTTGTGGGCTATCCAAAGGAAACAAAGGGGTATTACTTCTACAATACATCTGAGAACAAGGTGTTTGTTGCTCGAGATGGTGTCTTTTTGGAGAAATATCACATTTCCAAAATGACAAGTGGGAGAAAAGTAGACCTCGAAGAAATTCGAGTCGAACAACAAACTCTAGAGAATGCTCAAAATGACATTCAGGATGAAACTCAGAGATCTTTAGAAGAATCTGGTGAGAATCATGGTCAATCTAGAAATGTTACCCCGCGTAGATCGCAAAGATATAGATCTCAACCGGAAAGGTACTTAGGTATTTTGACGAACGAGAGCTATGACGTTCTATTACTTGAAAGTGATGAACCTGCGACTTACAAACAAGCTATGACGAGCCCTAGCTCCAAGCAATGGCAAGAAGCCATGCAATCTGAATTAGACTCCATGTCTGAAAACCAAGTATGGGATTTGGTCGATTTGCCAGATGGCTACCAAGCCATTGGAAGCAAATGGGTTTTCAAACTGAAAAAGGACAAGGATGGGAAACTTGAAGTTTTCAAAGCTAGATTGGTTGCAAAAGGTTACAGGCAAGTCCACGGTGTGGATTACGTTGAAACCTTTTCACCAGTTGCAATGCTAAAGTCTATTCGGATAATGTTAGCAATCGCTGCATATTACGATTACGAAATATGGCAGATGGATGTCAAAACTGCTTTCTTAAACGGCGTTTTAACAGAAACCGTGTTTATGACACAGCCTGAAGGTTTTGAGGATCCAAAGAATGCTAAAAAGGTATGCAAGCTAAAGAAGTCAATCTACGGATTGAAGCATGCATCCAGGAGCTGGAATATACGTTTTGATGAAGCAGTCAGTGACTTTGGTTTCATCAAGAACGCAGACGAATCTTGTGTATACAAGAAGGTCAGCGGGAGAAAAATTGCTTTCCTAGTATTATATGTCGACAACATATTACTTATCGGAAATGACATTCCTATGTTGAACTCTGTCAAGATTTGGCTTGGGAAATGTTTTTCGATGAAAGATCTAGGAGAAGCACAGTACATATTGGGCATCAAGATTTACAGAGATAGATCTAAAAGGATGATTGGACTTAGTCAAAGCACTTATATCAATAAGGTGCTTGATAGGTTCAAGATGGCGGACTCCAAGCGAGGCTACCTACCCATGTCTCATGGAATGACTCTAAGCAAGACTCAGTGCCCAAAAACACTTGATGAGCGTAGACGAATGAATGGGATTCCATATGCATCATTGATTGGTTCAATAATGTATGCTATGATATGTACACGCCCGGATGTTGCGTACGCACTCAGTGCTACGAGCAGATACCAGTCAGACCCAGGAGAGGCGCATTGGACTGCTGCCAAGAATATTCTGAAGTACCTGAAAAGGCACAAAGATGACTTCCTGGTCTATGGTGGAGATGATGAATTAATTGTTAAAGGCTATACGGACGCAAGTTTCCAAACCGACAAAGATGATTTCAGATCACAGTCTGGGTTTGTCTTCTGCCTCAACGGGGGGGCAGTAAGCTGGAAAAGTGCTAAGCAAAGCACCATTGCGGATTCTACAAAGCGGAGTACATTGCTGCACATGAAGCAGCAAAGGAACCTATATGGCTAAGGAAGTTCATAGGTGAACTTGGTGTAGTCCCCTCCATTAAAGGACCAATAGCCCTGTATTGTGATAATAACGGAGCTATTGCACAGGCAAAGGAGCCTAGACACCACCAGAGAGTCAAGCATGTACTTCGTAGATTTCACCTTCTATGAGAGTTCGTTGAAAGAAAAGAAGGCGAGATAAACAAGATTGGAACTGATGACAACATATCAGTTCCATTAACTAAACCTCTGCCGCAGGCGAAGCACAACTCGCACACTGCAGCTATGGGAATCAAGCATATTGGAGAATGGTTTTGATGTCCCTGTTTAATGTTTTAAAGTTTTAGAGTTTAAATCTTTGTAAAACATTATTGGTTAATCATTCACAACAAATGAAAAGAATTCATTTTTCCATTTAATTTGTGGTTTATTAAATGATGAGTCCCTTCAATTTGACAATATATTCAAGATAGACTGTCAGGACCAGTCCTGTGACTAAGAAATGTCTATCAAGTGAACTTGAATGTCAAAGGTTGAAAATGGTCCCTAGTCGGAGTTTTCTATAAAATTGGACGCATAGAAAACGTTAGACGACTAGAATGCAAGATGACTAGTAGTTCTGTTTCTTGAACTATGTGGACATGGCAATGTCATAATAATTTGCATAGATACTTACTTTGGGAAGACTAGTATCGGACAAGACCTATGAAACTTTACTGTAAGAGATGAAAATCTGTCATAAGTAAATTTCATTAAAATTATTAGACACTAAATCCTCAATACCTGAGTGATTTGAGATTACTTGTTTGAGAACTGGTTGCTTTGACGTTGACCAACCGTCGCACCGTAAAAGGAGGCTATAAAGGCAACGCTCAGGTAATCACCTATCAAACGAAGTCTAATCTCAAGATCGCAAGATTGGGATTGTCCTCCCATAAATCGGGATGAGATGCTTAAAAAGTTGTACAAGGCCACTCGGAGAGCTAGAAACTGTGAAATGCATGGCCGTGCTCGGATGAATCATAGGCTATGATTATCTGTTTATTTGACCAGTTGAACTCTGAAACCGAGGAACACCTCTGGACATAATAAGGATGACAACTCTTACCTTATGTTCAAGAGCAAGCATCGAGCGACAAAGGAATTAGGAAATGCACACTTGTCCCTAAGGACAAGTGGGAGACTGAAGGAAATAATGCCCTTGGTCTAAGTATGCATTCAATGTTAAGTCTAATATATGCGCTTCAGTATTAATTAACAAGTTAATAATTCAGTGAGATCAAGTGAGCTGAATGCCTAGCTAGAGGCCGCTTCAGTTCAAGTGGAATTAATGATATTAATCCACAGCTTACTCTTGACTGAACCCGTAGGGTCACACAAATAGTACGTAAACGGATCAAGTATTTGATGGCATTAAATACTCCATCTATGGATATTCGGAATCGATGGATCTTGGTTTCAGTGGGAGCTGAGATCGTCACAGGCAAGAAATGAATACTCCGGAAACGATGATATTGCCGGAAACGGAAATATGGATCGTATCGGAAATATAAATATTATCCAAAGTCGTAGATGTTGCCGGAAACGGAAACATGGTACGTATCAGAAAATATTATCGGAAATGGAAATATTGCCGGAATCGGAAATATTGCCGGAAACGGAAATATTGTCAGAATCGGAAATATTATCGGAATCGGAAAATAATTCCGGAAACGGAAATATTAAATATTTGTTCGAAACGGAAATTAATTCCGGAATCGGAAATATTAAATGTTGTTCGTATCGGAAATGAATTCCGGAATCGGGAATTTAATCGGAAGCGTATCGTACGAATTAGCATCGGACGAGGCCCGCTAGACGAAGGCCCAGCACGAAGCCAGGCCATCGCCCAGCGAGCCGCACGCAGCAACGCGCGCCTCGACCAGGCCCAGCGCAAGGCCAGGCCCAGCCAAGGGCGCGCGCGCGCGACAGCACAGCAGCGTGGGCTGTGCGCCTGACGTGGGCCGCAAGGCTTGCGCGGGTGCACGGCTTGTGCGATGCGTGTGCGGGAAATCCTAATTCTATTAGGATTCGTGCGAAGATTAAAAACCTAATCTTATTAGAATTGCTTTGTTATTTAGAGTCCTAATAAAGTTCTAATTAACAAATCCACATCCTAGTAGGATTACAATTCCTTTTCCATACCTCTATAAATAAGGGCCTAGGGTCATTATTTATATACAAGTTTTCAAGTATTCAAAGCTAGGATTTTTAAGCAGAAAAATCAGCCATAACTCTTGCCCATTTAGCCGAAAATAAGTAGTACCTTAAGGGCGATTCTAGTTGGTCAATCTTAAGGCGGATCCGGACGTGCTGTGGACTATCTACGGAGGGACGACACTTGGAGTCCTAAAGACTTGTTCTTGTTCGGTTCGGGCGCAGCTAGGGAAGGCACGCAACAAAGAGTATGCATCTAAACTATGCTAAATAATTATGTGTAAATAATATGTTTTCCTGGCTTTATGGTTTTTCCGCATGATTTATGAATTGTCATATGTATCATAACCTAACACTTACATCAGTACCTGTCCACAAGAAACTCCTACAAAGCCTCTGAATCTCCTTCATAACCTTTTTAGGCATCACAAAAATTTGACACCAGTACAACTGAACACCAAACAACAATGATTTGATAAGCTGAAGCCTACCAGCATAAGAAAGCATTCTTGAAGACCACCCTTTAATTTTTGTAACTGTTTTCTCAATAAGTGGCTTGCATTCATTGTAACTGAGCTTCCTAGTTGCAAGAGGCACCCCTAGATATCTGATTGGGAATGTACCCTTTGAAATCCCCAATAAACCAACTAAATGGTCTACCATCTGATCATTTATCCCTGCCAGATACACTTCACTTTTATGCAAATTAGCTTCCAACCCTGAAGCTTTTGAGAACTTAGTGAAAACAACAAACAAAGCTGACACAGAAGGAACATCAGCTCTGGAAAAAAAGCAACAGATCATCTGCAAACATTATGTGAGTTAGATCAACTCTTTTGCATCTTGGATGAAATTTAAAAGCTATGTTAATGGTGAGATCAGCCAAACACCTAGAAGATATTCTATCCCTATAGCAAACAAATAAGGAGACATTGGATATCCTTGTCTTATGCCTTTTTTTTGCAGGAATAGGAGTAGTGGGAATGCCATTGATCAAGATAGAGTATGAGACAGTATTCAAGCATTGCATCACCCATCCAACAAATCTAGTTCGAAAGCCAAACTCAGCAAGCATACTCTGCAAGAAAGACCACTTTAGAGAATTATAAGCTTTCTTCATGTCCACCTTTATCATACACCTAGGGGAGATATTTTTCCTAGAGTAGCACTTTATAAGCTCACAAGCCAGTAAAATATTATCTGAAATATTTCTACCAGGAATAAAACCAGCTTGTGATGGACTGATTACATCACCAATCACCCTTTGCATCCTGGAAGTGAGAATTTTAGAGACAATTTTATAAACAAATGAGCAACAAGCAATGGGTCTGAAATCTCTAATGTTTGAAGCATTCTGCACTTTAGGAATGAGGGTAACTAAGGTATTGTTGATTTTCTTTGGCATAACCCCAGTGATAAAGAATTCTTGCACAGCCTTGTAAACATCCCCTTTAACAACTCCCCAAGCCTTCAAAAAGAAAAGACTATTAAAGCCATCTAAACCTGGAGCTTTATTAGGGTCAGTTACTTTCAATGCAGCATCAATTTCACTTTCTGTAACAGGCTGAATCAACTCATCAGCAGCACTAGAAGACAGCTATTTACCCTTCCTAATAGTGGTCACATCAATCCCAATTAAGGATGGTGCAACAGTGCCTCTCCACTTGTAAAACTCACTAATCTCACCCTTAATTTCTTGCATAGTAGTTAGCTTCTTCCCAGAGCTGTCATACAAGACATCAATACTATTTCTTGCTTGCCTTTCCTTCATTGCACTAAAGAAAAAATTTGAATTAGAATCCCCAGTTTGCAGCCATTGAATTCTAGATTTCTGCCTATAAGCAGATTCTTGCACATGAAGAAAAATTTTCAACTTTTCAGTGCACTCCTTTTCTGTCCATTGTAACACCTCATCTGTGGAATTATCAGCTAATTGAGTTTGAACCAAGCTCAACTCAGTTCTAATGTTCTCAATTCTTTCCTCAAGTTTTGCAAACTCCTGCTGATGGAGGTGTTTAAGCCCTTGCTTAACTGATTTGAGCTTAGCCCACCTGAGTAAACCCATTCCCATGAACTTCTATATTCCACCCAGTTTGAACAATCTGCAAGAAACTAGGATGATCTGCCATATAGTTGAAAAACTTAAATGGCCTTCCACCTGTACACAGATTGACATTACAAGACATCAAAAGAGGAGAGTGGTCTAAAAGACTTGGAATCAGATAATCAACAATTGCATCAGTGAAGTTGAGGTGCCAGCTTGTATTTCAAAGAGCTCTATCAATTTTAGAGCTAATTCTCAGATCTCCCTGCTCCTTGTTACTCCAAGAATAAAAGTGACCACAACTTTTCAATTCAGCCAAAGCAGCACCATCAATACAAGCTTCAAAATCCCTAGTTTCAGTGGCAGTTACAATGCTACCATTCAGTCTGTCATCAGAGAAAAGAATGGAGTTAAAGTCACCCATGACTAACCATGCACTTGTGATCATAGAACTAAGATTGTTCAATTCAGCCCAAAGAGCTTTCCTAGTATCAACTGTATGCACTCCATACACTGGAGTGAAGAATGTACTAAAGTGGCCACTTTTTGCTGTAACAATGGTGTGAATCATCTACTTAGTTTTCTGTAGAATCTGCACTGTCAGAACAGCATGCTTCCACCCTAGCCAAATTCTCCCCCTTGGTGAATAAGAATAATTGAACTCCTACTGCCACACAGAACCAAACTTCTTCAGATTCTTGCCACAATTTCTCTCTTTTATTTTAGTCTCAACTAAAGCTACTACAACTACTTTATTCTCAGCTAAGAAATTTTTTATTTCTCCTACCTTGATGGGGTCATTCATACCCCTCACATTCCAAGTGCAGATATTCATGGTGGAATATGAGACGAAACCCCTACATCACCACTCTCCTTAACAGTATAGCCAACCTATGCCAACCCACTACTATGCACATGACTTCTTGTCACCCTTCTTCTTCTAGACACCACCCTCCATCCATCATCTTGCACAAGAACTTTTGGGGTGATGACTGCATCCATAGTAGTGTCCATCTCACTACTGGTCTCATCTTCAACCATGACATTTTCAGTCACACTAGATTGCTTAGGTTCATCAGTTACAACAGTCTGCTTTGGAACCCAAACTTTTTGCACCTTCTTCTGAACTTGAGAAGCAGGCACAAGTCTAGCAGTGTTACGTTTCCCATTGCCACAAACATGTCCCAGGAACTTGCAGGGAGAACAATATGGTGGCAACCAATCATACTCAACCTGCTGCTTAAAAGTGTTACCAGTTGGATCCTGCAGCATCACACTCCTAGGCAAAGTCTTGGTAACATCTATTTCAATAAGTATTCTAGCAAAGGATATTCTCTGCTGGCAAGTAGTACATTCATCAGCAAATAGAGGCACACCAAGCAGACTTCCTATTCTACTCAAAGACCCAGCTCCCCAATAGTTCAAAGGTAGGTTAGGAAATCTAACCCAAATTGGCACAACTCTAAGAACTTCAGTCTGAAAATTAAACTCTGGTGACTAGGGTTTAACTATCACTGGTTTACCAAAGAATAAATGAGGTCCAGCCAACAAGATTGAATCCCTTTCTTTCTTAGAAGCAAATCTGATAACAAAGTATCCATCCTCATGGAGTAACACCTGTGCTTTAGACAAAACATTCCACTCTTTCAAAATAAACCTAATAACAACCCCAATAGAAGGCCTATCCCCCACCACATACATAATGACAGCAGATTCCCATTTTACAGTCATTTCATCTAAATCAGATTGTTCAAGTACAACAACTGGGGAACCATCACAAACAGTAGGAGCAATTAATGAAAGGGGTATACGTTTAGCAGTGAGATTTTTGGGCTTAATCGGGCTTACCCAGGGAGGTTTTGGCACTCCATTAACACCTTCTTGATCTTGCTGTGGTTGCACCCTCTCTCCATCCTCTTCAACATTTCGAGCATGCTCTGTTTCCTGGGTGTTCAAATCACCTCTTCCACCAAGGGTTTCCGTACCATTTCTCAAACCTAAGAAAAAATTAACATTTATCATCATTTCTCGCACCTTCTCAAGCGCAGACCCACCCAGTACTTCACCCCCTTGAACCTCCTCCAAGATTTCTAGAATCTTCAATGAATCCATCTGGGTTTCCATGGATGGAGTGGGTGTGTAATTAATCGCCTTATGATAGGCCTCAATAGCTTTCTGAGTGTTAGGGGAAGGAGGTATATTACTTGTATGCAACGGAAATGGTGAAATCCTCACCGGCGTCACTCGAGCTCCATCGACATTAATGGGTGTCACATTCCTCAGCTAGTGTTGGTTTTTCGGACGAGATAACACCGTGTGAAGAATGGTAGAGGCTTCTTCATTAACATCCTGAACTTCGTGCTTCTGGTTCTTCTTCTTCCTCGTCATTGCAATGGGGGTGCACTCACCATGGCAGAGAGAGAAAGTTCCGTTTTAACTAATACTTTGGACCTAAAAAATTTGGACCTAAAAAATTTTAATTGTTACCACCTAAAAAAATTGTTACCACTCACCTTCAGAGAACAAAGTACTTTGGACCTAAAAAATTGTTACCACTCACCTTCAGAGAACAAAGTACTTTGGACCTAAAAAATTTTAATTGTTACCACCTAAAAAAATTGATAAATTATATTTTACCACGTAAAAAACTAGATCTTGTATATTACCACTTAAAAGTAAATGAATTTTTTTTTACCGCCTCTTAATCGAAAAGAGTGGTGGAAACGTTATACGGGCTCATTTCAACGACTATATTTCTGATTTCCTTCTCTTCTTCCATTATTTTCATGTGTATAATAATATAAGCTACCATTTTTTCTTGCTTCCCACTAATTCACATAACATGGTAATTTTTCTCGAATTGATAGAGGCATGATTCCTTTCCTAATTTGCAAACGAGAATAAGTTTCTTTTAGGTATGATTTTATGTTTGATATGCGTCAAAAAAATTCTCACATAACGTTTCCGTCCATCTTGCAGTTAAGAGGTGGTAAACACATTTTAATTTTATTGAATCAAGTTGCTTTATGTTATGATCTTATGTTTGATATGTGTCAAAGATAATTCTCACATAACGTTTCCATCCATCTTGCAGTGAAGAGGTGGTACAAAAAAAATTATTTTATTTTTAGGTGGTAAAAAACAAGCTGGTAAAAAATAATTTGTCAATCTTTTTAGGTGGTAAAAGTCAATTTACCATAAAAATAAAGAAATTAGGGCTTACCATCACCACCAAAAATGTAGATGGCATGCACCCGCTAGACAAAGAGGAAAATTACGGTTTTTAGGGGGAGAGGATTGAGTCGATGGGTTATTTTGAAAGTCCGTATTTAATTTGGAGGCCATTAATTAATCGTACTCCCTCCGTCCTAATTACTTTTAACACTTATCAGGAATATAGTTTTAGAATATAATTTGTTGTTTGGTTATCAAATAATATTTTATTAAAAAATAGATGTGAAAAAGAGATAGTGTGTATTATTTTATTGAAAAGTAGATGTGATAGAAGATAATGTAGTATTTTTTTTAATTAAATGTGTGAGAGTGTGAGACCCAAACTTTTTGGCAGTGGAAAGAAAGATGTATTAAAATAATTGTGGAGTATTTCCCAAAATAAAAGTGTAAAAACTAATGTGGGACGGATGAAGGTAGAAAAAGTAAAAACTAATATAGGACAGAGAGAGTATTTGTTAATTTTAAGATGTCCACTATTATTCACCAAATTAGATGTTGTTATAATGTTCTGGGTGGCGAAAGGAGAAAGGGGGTGGGGGTATCTTGGGGGAGGAAGGGACTTTATCAGGCACAAGGAAAGTTTAGTGGGAGTCTGGCTTGGAAGATTGGAACGGGAACTAAAGTTTTAGCCTCAAGTATGGCATGGGTGGGGGGTTAGGTCCCAGAGGTACGTTCGAACCAACTAATTGGACCATCAATAAGATGGAGGGTCAGTGAGTTTATAATTAGTAAGTCTTCATCCTGGAGGGAAGAGTTGGTTCGAGATAGGTTTGTTTGGGCTGATGCTTGTTCCATTCTAGCAATAGAGGTTCCGAAGGGGGGTGTGGATGATTTTAGATATTGGAAGCATACCAAGTCGGGTAGATTTACAATAAGTTCAGGTTATGAGTATTTATGCAACGAGTATGCGGATGATAGTCGAATACTAGAAGATCATGACTTGGCTTTGCTTCGATTGGTTGGGAAGATGAACATATTGCCTAAATGGAAATATTTTGTTTGAAAGATCTTTTATGATGGACTTGCGGTTAAGTCTAATTTGGTGAGAATATAAGTGAACTCGTGAAGATACTTTCAGTTAACATCCATTCAAGTGGAATCGATTTTGAGTCTATTGAAAATCACGAAGTAATGTTTCGTTTAAAACATAATGTGTGTCCGATCACGTTACCAGGATGAATCGGGTTAGTTTCGTCAAGTATGCGTACAACAATATTGAAAAAACACAAATTATTATTTAAAGGTGGTGTACAAATAAATAATGTACATCGAAATAAAGGTTAAGTCAAAATGTTTAAAAGTTACTCCAATATAAAAATTATCAATTTTTTAGTGATAACTTTTTTTATAATGTATAAAAGTAAGTACCCAACCCTTTAAAAATTTTATCCATTAAAAAAATTAATAATATAAAATTTACCAAATTTTTGATTAAAAGTCACCCAATGTGTAATAAAAAAAATATTGTCACTTAATGTCTGTAAGGCTTTGTACGGACAAAAATCTAATATTATACTCCCTCCATTTTTTTAATGTTAGCTCGTTTTGAAATCTAAGATAATCCAATAAACTTGACAATTGTCACATGAATTTCAATAGAATATCACCCACGTGGTTATGAGAGAGAAAAAATTGAGGGGTTTAGTGGGGATAAAAGGTTATCCGAGAGTAAACAAGTGAGCATTTTGGATATCTATAGGGGTATAAAAAGGATAAATATTGGATAAATAAGGAAATATTTCAAAAGGGGCTAATATAAAAGAACAGCTCAATAAGGAAAGGGGACTAACATTTAAGAACGGGTGCAGTATATTATATAAAAGAGACTTTTTTAGAGAGCGTTGAGAGCGTCCACGTAAGTTTGTTTAGTCGCAAAATCACATTAATATATTTTAAATTAATTAAAAAAATATAATGAGTTCTTGATAAGATAATTGATATGTTTAATTGGAAGATAAACTATTATCTCATGATAAGATATAGATATGTATTTATCATCTTTAGAAAAATAAAAAACCTTACAATTATCATATTAAAGGAAAATAAAAAGATAATTTCAAGAATAATTCAACTAGGACTGAACTACAGAGTACTATACTTTTTATATATACTAGTTGTTTGGTCGTGCTCTAGCGTGCACCGTCCCACAATGTATAAAAATCTATCATGTAATATGTTTACATAAAAAATCGGGGTAAAAAACTTTATGGCAAATGCAAACATATTGTCAATGATCACACTTGAACTTGGGATAAATACGCATACAAATGATACTTACTTCAATTTGAAGGTTGTTAGACGCTTACGTTGTTTAATGTATGTAGTCTTCTTAGAAATACGATAGTCTTTTCAAGAATATTTATAATTAGAGTCATCCTTTGTAAAGAAAATAAATTGAAGTATTCGATGCGGAAGTAAATGCAATCTCTTTGTTCTTAAATCATCAAGCAAGAAGCTACCATGTGAATTTTAAATTTTGAGAACAACAGATAAGCAGAAGGTAGTCATCCGTAAATTAACTATTCAATATTGAAATCAAAGCAACTACAAGGAACATAATCCATCACCGAGCATGCATGAATATTGCATGGAGTATAAGAAAAATAAACTGCTACCATTACTCAATAGCAAAAGCTGATAAGAGAGAGATGCAAGGAAAAGACAAAGCACATATACAAGCACGTATACAAGTAATTCAAATCAAATGGCGTTTTCTATGCTTAAGCCAAAGAAAGAGTTATTTTTTAATTTCTTCCTAAGTCATGGTCTTATTTAGAAATGATGTGCTACTGCTTCCACATGACGTTTCTCAAGCTATGACCCATATTTAATTACATAACATTATACACATTTTGCAGAAATGATAGACTACCATGGAGATACATCTTAATCCCCATGTCTCAAGGTTTCATGTATAGGGACCCAGTTTTACCTCAACAAATGAAGAAACGCGAAAACCCAGGGAGACCAATTTTACCTGTTCTCAACCATGCCTTACGGACTGCATAAAAAGACTGGGACAGAGGGATGAAGAAGGACATGCCTATACTTGTGGAGAAGGGTTACCTTCCAAATTAGAATTTCTCCTCCACATAAAAGAAAAGGAAATTGGAACAAAGCACTAATTAGCATTGCCCACATGAGCAATATAGTACAAACAGGTGAATTTCCACTTAGCTAGCATCACCAACTTTTTCACTGTCTATGCAAAATAATACTCCGTACTACAACAATTGTCACTGAAAAAATATTTCGCCAAAATTCCAGTTTTAGTTGCAGTTAGACATCAATTTTTTTCCCAAAAACTATATTAATGTAACAAATTTCATTTAGGTGTCTGTATAAAAAAAATTGCAGCACCAGCAACCATTACATAATATTAAACCCAATAGTATACGTGCGATGGAGATGTTGAGCATGAAATGTAGCTGCAAGAAGTAAATGCAATACAACAAGAGGTTATCAGTCGTGTCGATTACACCCTCCTTCCCTGCATCTCGGCTCATGTAGAAAACATGGCTATATAAAGAAAATAGATTCAAATATCAAAGCAGCATCCATTAATGTCAATAGAACAAAGTTACATCACACACAAGAAGCTTAGTGCAACATCAAGCAAAATTAGCAAATGGTACTCCCTCCGTCCCAAATTAGTTGTTACGCTTACATTTGCACAAAGTTTTAGGTGATAAGTGGTTGTTTGGTTATCAATTGTTATTTTATTGAAAAAGTAGATGTGATAGGAGTTAGTGGGGTATTTTTTATAATTGAATGAGAGAGGGTGTGGGGACAAAAGAAGTTAGTGGGAAGAGAGAGACAATATAATAATTGTGGGGTCATTTCTAATTTAGAAGTGTAAAACCTAATTTGGGACGGACGAAAAAGGAAAGTGTAACAACTAATCTGGGACAGAGGGAGTATCATTTTGTAACATCATCTAGCATTACCCAACTCCATCCGAAATTAACTTCACTCATTTTTTATCAGTTCTTTTGAAAATTTTCCAATATATTTTCTTTTAGGTTAGAAGTGAAAAAGGAAATTACCTCAAATGTACAATGGATTTTTAACAAATATACTGCTTTATTGATTCATTTACAGGAAAACTATTTATGGTACTTATTTCACGCCTCTTCCTAAATAATTTCATTATTTCAAGCAATCATTATTTCAATTCAGGATACAATACCAGCTTATGTCAAGAAACACACAATGCAAGTAAAGTCAACAGTCAAGGATCCTACATTTTCGAGATTTCTAATGGATTCAGCATACAAAAAGAGCATCAAGGAACTTAAGCAATATATTTTGCCAGGATATACATATTTCAATCTGATTATTTCCAGGAAGGAGCCATTTCATAAAATGCAGGCATACAACAGACTGACAGAACACATAACACGGAGCACTTGTTTCCAATGTGTTTTGGAACTCACCAGTAGACAAAATGAAAATGCAAGTGCAATCAATAATTTAGATTTTCCAGATCATCAAAAGTTTGGACATAAGACTATCAGATAAGTACTTCAAAGATATCTCGAGTATCTTAAGTTACAAGCATGATGAAAAGTGAATTTGGTGAATATCCGAATAAGTAGTACGGAGTACTATGTAAGAAACAAAGAGTCTAGAGGGATAGCCGTATGATATCAATTAAAAGTGGCAACAAACAATTAGGGTTTATTATATAAAAAGTAATTTAGCAAGCCCTAACATCAATTTACATTCAGCTGCCAGTCCTAATTAAGCTTCACGAACAGTTATCACCAGTCACGTACAACATAGGTAGCCCAATTAGGTATTTTAGCAGAAACTGAAATGAACACAATAAGTCCAATTATCTGATAAGGCTAATTATCTGGTTCAACTCAGATCATTTTTTGAGTTCCTGCAATCGTGTGGCAAAGTGATCAAAACCTAGATTTTTGGTTCATGTTCAGTGTTGCTCTAGTTCTGGGTTAGTTCAACAAATGCTGAAGGTTAGCTCTAAACGAGAAATATACCCAATCGTACTTACTAATGATAATATTACACTAAAAATAATATGCAAGTAAGCCATTTCTATCATGCAAAAGTTTCTGTCCGGACTCTAGAGTATAGTGTATACATACTCAGGATATACTATATCAGCAGATGACATTCTATCCAACTAAACAAAAAGTATCAATGGTGATAAAAAAAAAACACCCATCTTTCAAGAAACGTACAATGCAAGTAGAGTCAACAGTCAATGATCCTACATTTTCGAGATCTCTAATGGATTTAGCATAAAAAAAACTTCAAGTATCTTAAACAATAGTTTTTGCTAGGATACACATGCTCCAATCTGATTATTTTCAGCCCTAACATCAATTTACATTCAACTGCCAGTCCTAATTAAGCTTCACGAACAGTTATCACCAGTCACGTACAACATAGGTAGCCCAATTAGGTATTTTAGCAGAAACTGAAATGAACACAATAAGTCCAATTATCTGATAAGGCTAATTATCTGGTTCAACTCAGATCATTTTTTGAGTTCCTGCAATCGTGTGGCAAAGTGATCAAAACCTAGATTTTTGGTTCATGTTCAGTGTTGCTCTAGTTCTGGGTTAGTTCAACAAATGCTGAAGGTTAGCTCTAAACGTGAAATATACCCAATCGTACTTACTAATGATAATATTACACTAAAAATAATATGCAAGTAAGCCATTTCTATCATGCAAAAGTTTCTGTCCGGACTCTAGAGTATAGTGTATACATACTCAGGATATACTATACCAGCAGATGACATTCTATCCAACAAAAAAAAAGTATCAATGGTGATAAAAAAAAAAACACCCATCTTTCAAGAAACATACAATGCAAGTAGAGTCAACAGTCAAGGATCCTACATTTTCGAGATCTCTAATGGATTTAGCATAAAAAAAAACTTCAAGTATCTTAAACAATAGTTTTTGCTAGGATACACATGCTCCAATCTGATTATTTTCAGGAAAGAGCCATTTAATAACATGAAGGCATGTAACAGACCGACAGAACACAAAACACAAAGTACTTGTTACCAATGTGTTTTGAAACTCACCAGCAGACAAAATGAATATGCAAGTGTAATAAATGATTTAGATTTTCTAGATCATCAAAAAGTTTGGACATAAAACTATCAGATAAGGAAAAAGTTATCTAAAAAAGGGGAAAGGACAAAGATATCTGAAAAAAGGGGAAAGGAAAATGCAAGTCCATGGTTGAGTAAATAGGCACAGACACTAAACATACAATTAGGCAATTTTATCACTACAAAGGTAACAAATAAGACAACTAGAGTTGGTTGCTAATGATCAAAGGTGAAAGCGAAGGCGATATGAGCAACTGAAATAAGCCCTAGGGAAGATAAATGGGAGCGTCTTATGATAGTTCTCCAGAAATAAGTTCAAAATTTCATAACTCTTTCCATGTTGGTAGCCTGGTAACATGGTTAACGTGTGATGTGTAATTACTCGAGGATACGATTAACAAGGCAAATCAGTTATGCGTTAGTCAAATAAAATTCAATTCATCACTTAATCTCCAACTATAATCTTGCTAATAATCCACTAACCTAGAGTTATAACATATACTACCTCCGTTTCAAAATGATCTTTACACTTTCCGTTTTAGTCCGTTTCATAATGTTCTTTGCATTTTGTTTTATTCTATTTTTGGACATGAAAATTTCCTATTTTACCCCTCTTACCCCCACAACATTACTTTATTCATTTTTTTCTTACACCCACACATATTTTTACCCATCTACCATACTTTATCCATATTTTATTATATTAACCCACTGCACTATTTTTTCTTAATATTTGTGCAAACAGTAACTGTAAATATCATATTGAAATGGGGGTAGTATTTTGCAAGGAAATGGAGCATATAACATAGCAAAGAGATGGAAATACATGTTCCCTCAAAATTTTACCTCCGTTTTTGTTATACGCCCGACAACAGATGACCAAATCAACACGGATGATAAAAAAAATTAAGAAAAGTATCTCCAAATAAAGTTGTATCCACGAGGACCACAAGCAACAAATAGCAACGTACCTGAAATATTTCAGAATGTTCAGAATCAGCTAGGATAATCTTCACATTATGCTTGTGTGCAAGAGGAAGCACAAAAGGACCACCAGCAATGAAGGTCTCTTTATTAGCTAGAGCTATGTCTTTTCCTGATTCAATAGCCGCCATTGTAGGCTAGAGAAAGAGAACCAATAAAACATCAGAGATGTAAAGCTGTGTAATTTTTTCAAAGGAAAATGTAGGAGAAATCTACAACCTTCGGTCCTGCACAACCAACTATCCCTGTAATTACCATAGCAGCATCTGGGTGGCGTGTAAAATGTTAACAGAAGGTAGTTACTAGTATAAACTTTTAAATTAAAGCAATATCTAGAGTAATTGAATTTATTATTACCTCAATTACGCCCTCCTCGCCTGGAATAATTTCTAGCTTGTACTCAGCAATCAGCATCAGCTAAAGCTTCTTGGAGTTCACCAATTAAGGCCTCATTTTCGATAGCAAAAAATTGGGGTTTAAATCTCATGACCTGAGCATCATAACCATAAGTAATGGGTAAACAGAGGACTTGGGTTAATTGGTTACTTTAAAAAATAGGGGGTTGATCACCTCTACTAATGTTTTTGTTACCAATATGCTCATACTTGATAAAGTGGATTTAGACTCAATTTGTGTTTAGATCTAAGAATGTTCATTATTCAACCAGCAAATACTACCCAGGAAGCCTTTTTTTCACCCACTACATTTATGGATTTCCCTGACCGTCAAAATACTTCACACAACATCTTTTTTTTGTGGTACTTGCGCTAGTTTGAACTTCAGTTTAGAACCTATTAGACACATTTAAAATCTCCAAATATGTGGTACGGGATATTATTCATGTGAAGTTCGAATTAGCTTCAAGAATGAGGAATTAACAGAAAAGAAAAATGACTGCAGGCAACTATGATCCACATTATTGATAGACTGGTCACCTAGTCAGCAAGAAGGGTCACATTTGAACCAGCTGCGAGTTCAACAACTCAGAATGAAGATGCGTTTCACTTTCACCAGTATATTAGCAATTTTAGTCCTGTTTATTTAATTATGAACATTAAAACAAATGACGTAAGGCCTAAATGCTTAGATACAGAAAACCACATCCCAATGCAGTACCTAAGAAAGCGAGAGAGATGCCAGTCCAGTTTGAGAAACGGATCCATCTTTCTGCATCAAACTACCCCATTCAACAACAATCAGCGGTTATTACCCAAAAATTATCCTCCGTTGTGTTAGCTTTATTACTCACGAGGAAGAAGAACAATTAATATATACTCAATCAAATAATCTCTAAACCAACCAATTGATTTAGAATCAAAATAAATAAAAAACAATCATAAACCCTAAAATGTTGAAAATCAAATAATCTCTAGATCAAGCAATTACATGAAAGTGAGGGTAATCCAGCAAATACACTATTACAGAAATAGTAAACATAAGTTTTTGCTTTTATAAGTTTTAGGATTATGTTTTAGAATGTGGATGTGACAGATATTTCAAACTAAACCTATCGCCTGTCCAATATAAAAGTAACACTGCAAGGATCCGGAAAGTCACTCATATGTTTATATATTACTTCTTCCCCTTAAAAATTTATAAGAAAGACAAGAATTGGTAAGTTAATCAAATACCTCGGGATATCTATAACCGATATAGAGTAGACCTTAAGTATTGCAATGTTGACCTGCTGCACCAAGTCTTGTGCAATTCTCATTTGTTGCTGACCTGACACAAATAAAAAAATGCTCTCCATTGCTGTGTGGTCTGGCGTAGTACACACTACTACCTTATTATACTCGTCTCCAATCCTTCGCTGCCTTCCTCGTAGCATTTCATAGGTTGCCGAAATAAGATGATGGCCAATACCTTTCCAATCCACTCCCTGCAGTCGCAACGGCTGATTAAGAAAATTTGTTGCGCTAAAAATACTAAATTGTAAATGGATCATCATAGAGAAACATTATCTGTTAGCTATGAAGAGAATAGCAGTGATCATATTTACGGTGGCACCCGGTCTCTCCGATGACAGTACTTCATGAAGCCAAATCCAACTGCTTTTCAGTGGCTTCAAGATCTCCCGCAAATGATAATAAACCAAATATTGAGTCTCGCTTGAAGATTTCAATAGATAGAACCACTCTGCCTCACCATTGGACCTAGATACTCGTCATCAGTACCACAATTTTCAAAAGGTTACAAAACAGGCAGTCATATTTGTTCTTTGTTTCTTTTCTCATGCGCATGTTGGTCGTTATCACCGTACCAAGGCATGATAGTCTGGCACCATAGATGCCATTCTTATCCTAAGCTAACAATTTCTCAAGAACTTGATCGTCATCCTTTTGAAATGGCATTGTGCTTGAGGTAGATTCTATATCGACAACATTGAACCCTAAATGAGTCGCTCCTATGGTGTATACAATTCAAAATGCCATGAAGTTGGCAACAATTTAATGCAAGTATTCTGGAAACTTTGGCAATAGATCTATTATTGGCTAGTGGAATACGGAAAGGAAATTTGATGCACTTTCCCCTCCCTAAGGTGTCCTCGCTCGCATTATCATGTTGTTGCTACTTGTTTGTCTGTGCAGGACTGATCTGTTGCTTTACAGCAGGCTGCTGCTGCTCGTCTGACTGTGCACGACAGACCTGTTGCTACTTGTCTGATTGTGCAGGCTGCAACACCATATCCTGCTCCTCACTCACTGCCTCATTGTTTTACCTTATGCCTGCAATCTTACTACTGCACGAGCCACTGCCCAGCTCCTCTGGCAGTATAGGCAAGGCAGTTTGCTCCCTTGTCATTGCCCTACAACAAACCGTAATACCCTCATCATCGCTCTCGTAACTCACAATTTTCCCATCACTCATAAGTATCTCATCACCCACTCCCACGACCTCGTAATACGGGAAAATTATTGCATAAAACGTAACATCGCGTGACACAAAATATACTCTAGTCTCCAAATCAAACATTTTCCATCCCTTCTTCCCAAACAGATAACCAACAAAATTAAATTTCCGACTACGGGAATCAAAATTTTCTTCTTTACTGTGTTGATTATGAGCATTCAAACATCCAAGCACACGAATAAAATCATACGATGGTAATTTTCCAAACAACAATTCATATAGCGATTTGTTTTATAGAATAGGAGGAGGTGTTCTGTTAATCAATTAACAAGCAGACAATACACATTCCCCCAAAAATTTCTTAGGCAACCTCCCTTGAAAACGTAATGCCCGAGCCAAATTTAACAAATGTTGATGTTTTCTTTCTACTCTACCATTTTATTGCGGAATGCCACCACATTACAATTAAAACCAAATGCCATGCTTAAAGAAATAACCTTGCAGGCTATTAAATTCCGTCCCAGTATCACTTCTTATTACTTTAAGCTCCTTGTTAAATTGTTGTTGAATCATAGAAAAAAAATTAAGTAAATTAGTCTCAACTTCAGTTTTATCACGAATTAAATAAATCCATGCTGCTCTTGAAAAGTCATCAACAATATTTAAGAAGTATCGGGCACCAGAAGACGAAGGTGTCTTGTACGGCCCCCATAAATCCAAATGTATAAAACCAAACAAATAATTATCTCTACTTTCACTAATCTGAAAACTACTCCTAGTATGCTTTGCACGAGGACATACATCACATATTTTCTTATTCGTTCAAACTGCACTTCTCACGGGAGGTAGAAATTTTAGAAGTTTTTCCGACAGATGCTCTATTCGTTGAAGACATAACTCCACTACATAATCACTATCAACTGTTGACCAACGGAATAACACAGAAAAAATAAAGTCCATCTTCACGTTCACCCACGCCAATCATCTTCCTCGTCAACTGGACCTGTACAATATATATTTTGTTAGTTAACTGAGCTAAGCATTTTAATTCATCGCTTAATTGCATCATAGAAATTAAATTGCAATTTAAATAGGCACATATAAAACATTGTGTAGAATTATCCTCCATCCAATATTACTGATCTTGCTTGATTATAATTGGTCGTTTTCAACCCAACTGGACAATCATGTATTGTCTTAATGTTCGTCAAAACATGTCTCATGCATCAACGCTCCTGTATCCACAATCCAAACTATATCATTCTCCTTGCAATATTAAGGATCTGCTTGAGTTGATGACACGCCCTCAAGACCCTCAGCGATGGAGCTTGTGCTTCCTGCAGTAGTTGTCGTAGCCTGTTGTCCATGCGCATACACTTTTTCGGCATAGACAGATGGTGTCGTAGAAGAAGGACTGACATGTTACTGCTGTGTACGCCCCCTGCCACGCCCTCTACCAGGAGCTCTTCCACCAGAACCTCCCCTGCCTGGCCCTCTGCCACCACGGCAGTCTACATCCCACCAATCCGGGAAGCCAATAATCTGGTAACACCCTTCCTCTTCACGCCCCATCCTATTGCAATGAACACAAAATTTGTTACCTTATTCTTCATACTTTTCCTTCCCACGCATTTTGACATTATACGACATCACATGATGTTCACGACCTTCTTGACGGTCCCGTAAGTTCTCTGTATTAGTGACCTTATGGTATGCCTCATCAACCGTTGGCAATGGTGATTAGGCTAGCAGTTAAGAACGAATAGTTTCATATGGTTTATCTAGACCAATAAAAAAAATATGTATGTAGTCTTCATCCCTCATATCAGTCACCTGCCCGACAATATTTCAACTGCAGCCCCCACCAAAGCACTTAGAAGCTCTAGCATACTTGATCAGTTCCTTCCACCGTAGGGACAAACGCCCATGGTACTCATCTACAGTTTCATTCGGTCCTTGCTTGCAATTACGTAATCGTGTTTTTACCTTGCATAGGCAAGTCCCGCTAACAACGCAGAACCGTGTCTTGAGATGCTACCACAACGCTCCAGCATCATCAAAATCCCCAACCGTGGTGGGAAAGGATTCTTCAAGAGTTCTAGTTATCCAGGATACCAACATTAAATAAACAACAATCCAATCCACCAGCTTGTCATCGTCATCTGGTTGTTCTGCAATCGTACCAGTAATGAATCTAAACTTTCTCTTTGAGATCAACGCTCGACGAATCGATGTCGATCCCTAATCATATTTCAAGCTACCATGCAATTTAACCAGGGTGATAATATTTCCCAGACTGTCACTTGATCCGAGGTGATATGCCTTGGCAATTGCATCTAATTTCGTCTCAGAGGAAGGCTTCTCGACCATCTGCTCTTCATCATCTTCCTTAGCTTTAATGATGGTTGATACTCTAGGGGGGGGGGGAATTTGTGAGGAAAATTTTATTGACCTAAACTTAGGCTCATGATACCATGATAAATTAAGGCTCAAAACTCTCTCCTTCCCATTATTCTGCTTCGTATATATATAAATATTCTAAAACTCTAAGATTATACGATATAATCTATATATTATACTAAAAGAGCGGAAATCAATGTGGAGTTGACAAATGTTTCTTTCTGATTTTCCTCTTTTTTAATTATTATAACTAATATGCAAACCTAGCAACAAACTTTGACTTATTTAGATGTATTATCTATGGGTTCTATTAAAAAAACATTATGCATTTTGCATCAGATGCTATCTAAAAATTGTTGAGATATGTCTAAGTACTTAAGTTCTCTTGATAGTACTGGACATATTTGTAAATAACAATTTGTGCATATTGGGGGTGTTCAATTCGGATACCCGATCCGATCCGAAATTTCGGCTATCCGAAATTTTCGGATCGGGGAAATGTGATCCGAATCCAATCCGAAAGTTTCGGAAATCCGTTTTTTAGGATCGGATATTTCGCATCAGGTATCCGAAAATTCGAAAACTATTCAAATTTTAAAAAATTAAAAAAATAATCACGTTTTAAGCTAAATTTTTTCGGATATCCGATCCGAAATATCCGAAACCTTAAAATCGGATCGGATATCCGAAAATTTGGATCGGATTATCGGAATTTACTATTTATTTTTTAAACTATTGAAATTTTTCGGATATTTCTTGTATCCGAAATGAAAAAAATATTAATCCGAATCCGATCCGAAAATCCCTTTTTTTTCGGATATCCGATTCGAAATATCCGAAATCTTAAAACCGGATCGATTATACGAAATTTCGGATTGGATCACCGGATTTTTGGATCGGATCAAACGGATCGGATATTTTTGCATACCCCTAGTGCATATCATATTGGATGTTACAGAGTATTGTATAACCCAAACATTTCAAGAAATCAGGTGTAGTATTGAATGTTGGTTCTCTTTTTTATCTTTCACTCCTCTATTTTAGCTTTCACCTCCCACCTTGTCTTTCCACTCTAATATAGGATTATGAACTGAAATCTAACTTAAACACTTGTGTCAACAACATAATTTTTAGCTTCCACCTTCCACCTTCTCCGTTTTAGTATATTAAGAATACATATGTATATCAATAAGTCAAAATTCGTTGCTAGGCTTGCATATTGGTAAGATATAGTTATCTTATATTCATTATACATAATTTTTTTTTTTGGGGTAAATATTTTATGTCATATAATATTTTTTTCTAATAAATCAAAAGTGATCTTAATATAATTTTTAACCTAGGATAAAAATATAAGGAAGAAACTAAAAGTTAAAAAAATATAAAATCAATTGTTCCCTTTATAGTACATCCAAGGACTTTATTAAGTCCAATTGTCCAAGTGATCTTAATATAATCTTGCAATAAGACAAAATATGACATTCCCTATACATTTATATACTATATCCGTGTGTATTATAGTCTTACAAACTAATACACTATAATCTTACAAACTAATATAGCCTTATTTAGACTCTATTAAAATTATTAGTCTAAATTTTAAAGTGCATCGCGTGGAAGGGTCTTATACTTCCTCAGTTCCATAAAGTTTAAAATTTTGGACCGTAATTGGTAGCATAAATTAATATTAGTAAAACATTAGCTTGTGGGATCTTATTTGATTCAGTTCAATGCAATTTTTCAAATATCAATTTTTTATAATTTTCACTAATATATAATTGAGGATATTAATACTCAAAGTAGTACATTGAAAAACGCATGTAATAGAAAAGTGGAAACTTTATGGAATGAGGGAGTAATCGCTAGACAAAAGTTTTTAAAAAAAAAATTATTTCTTTTAACAAATCATTTTTTAAAAGTAATAAAAATCATTTCTTTAAATTTTTTTAATAAAGAAGTGCTAGTGTAACTCGGAAAAAATAGATGACAAAGATGAAGAAAAAAAGAAGATGAGTGAGAGACGACGAAGATGAAACTGAGAAACTCTAACGGATATTTAACATTATTGGCATGTTGGAAACTTTTAAAATCTCAGGGTTATATGGTGAATTATTGAAAACACACATATTTGGTGAATATTTGTAAACCTAAAGGGTATATGGTGAAAAACTCGATGTTTCAAAGAATATTGGGATTGGGAAAAAGAAGTCTTTATTGAGATGTGACCAATATTTAGTAAAACAAGTAAATATGTATATTATTTGACTTTAGGTTGAAAAGAATATTGAATCTTTGAGTCTCAAGGTCAAAATTAAATACAGAGTAAATCCTAATTTTTTGTAAGTGTCAATTTTTATTTTGTTTTTTTGAAAATAGTGACTCCCGTTCGTGGCTTATTGCGAAGAGCGGAAACCCATCGAAATATGAGACAAAAAACTCTACTAAAGCAAAAAATAAACCCTTAAGTAAAGGTATATGCTTAAAAATAAGGAAAATTTAATTGTTACCACCTAAAAAAATTGATAAATTATATTTTACCACCTTAAAAACTAGATCTTGTATATTACCACCTAAAAGTAAATGAATTTATTTTACCACCTCTTAATCGGAAAGATTGGTGGAAACGTTATGCGGGCTCATTTCAACGACTATATTTCTGATTTCCTTCTCTTCTTCCATGATTTTCATGTGTATAATAATATAAGCTACCATTTTTTCTTGCTTCCCACTAATTCACATAACTTGGTATTATTTCTCGAATTGATAGAGGCATGATTCCTTTCCTAATTTGCAAACGAGAATAAGTTGCTTTTAGGTATGATTTTATGGTATGATCTTATGTTTGATATGTGTCAAAAATAATTCTCACGTAACGTTTCCATCCATCATGCAGTTAAGGGGTGGTGAAAATATTTTTTATTTTATTTTTAGGTGGTAAAAAACAAGCTGGTAAAAAATAATTTGTCAATCTTTTTAGGTGGTAAAAGTCAATTTACCATAAAAATTAAAAAAGAAATTAGGGCTTACCATCACCAGCAAAAATGTAGATGGCAGGCACCCGCTAGACAAAGAGGAAAATTACGGTTTTTAGGGGGAGAGGATTGAGTCGATGGGTTATTTTGAAAGTCCGTATTAAATTTGGAGGCCATTAATTAATCGTACTCCCTCCGTCCTAATTAGTTTTAACACTTATCAGGAACATAGTTTTAGAATATAAGTTGTTGTTTGGTTATCAAATATTATTTTATTGAAAAAATAGATGTGAAAAAGAGATAGTGTGTATTATTTTATTGAAAAGTAGATGTGATAGAAGATAATGTAGTATTTTTTTAATTAAATGTGTGAGAGTGTGAGACCCATACTTTTTGGCAGTGGAAAGAAAGATGTATTAAAATAATTGTGGAGTATTTCCCAAAATAAAAGTGTAAAAACTAATGTGGGACGGATGAAAGTAGAAAGTGTAAAAACTAATCTGGGACGGAGAGAGTATTTGTTAATGTTAAGATGTCCACTATTACTCACCAAATTAGATGTTGTTAAATCATGTAAAATTAATATTAAAACTTATAAATTATGCATCACACGGGTGCTATACTAGTTAATTTCTTATTCTATCTCAACAATAACCCAAGTCACGAAGTTACAATGTGTTTAAGTCATCAAAAAAAAGGAGTTAACATCTTCAAGTTAAACCATATAAAATCAACTGATGACCAACCTTAATTGGAGCATGCGAGGAGAAAGGATTACTCACCTTGATTATAAATCAAATATAACTTCAATCGGTTTTAGTTGGCTTAGTGATAACAGTTGAGGACTTGTAAATCAAATATGTCACAAGTTTGGAACCTTGATTATAAATCAAATATGTCACAAATTTGAAACGATTACTCACCTTGATTATAAATCAAATATGTCACAAGTTTGAAACCCCCACCTCATTAGTAATTTAAATGGATGTCAAAGATTATTGAGGAAAATAATAAAGATTTATTGTTATCTTACAACCTTTAAAATCAAGGAGTTGATTTTCACTATTCATCCAATAGTGTGATGATTAAAATGCCCTTAAGTTTCTACAATTTATCTTTTGTGTCCTTCATCTCAGCCGTTGTCACGTTGCTTCAGCGTCAAACCCTTCTTTTATTCAGATCTTCCCCTTTCTCCCTCCTCATTTTCCCTGTAAACACTCCCAGCCATTCGAGACCATCTATTTCTAGGGTTCTAAGCTTTCATTTTCCTTTTCATAATTCACTCCATCAACTACCAAACCATTATCACTCCTAACTATCAATCTCAAATCCAAATTTACAAAGTGATCGATGATTTCTGAAGATTTTTGCAAAATTAGGTTTTCAATTCTTCAGAAAATGTCAGATCTTCGCGATGTTTTGATCAATTTGATGCGATTTTAAGCTATTTTTGTTGATTGTTTATGGGATTTTGTATGGCCATCTCCGATCGAAGGTCAGCCCTTTCTTTTTTCATGATTTATATGCCTTTGATTGGTTTTCCCTGGCGAATATCCATACTAAACAGACTATTTTTTGTAGAATGCGTGTTGATATGAACGAAGATTGAAATTTTCTTCCTCACAACGCGTACTCCTTCTGAATCTCCTCATCATCAATTCGGCTCTTTCTCCTGGTATGATTCTCTTTTCTCAGAAGTTCCGGATTAGGGCCAGTTTAGTTTCTTGGGTTTAATTGTTGATTTTGTTGAATTATGGTTGGTTTAATTGAATTGGAATATTTACTGTTTCAACGTTTCTTTTTCTGTTAATTTATGGTGCTGCAAGAATTTACAATTTTGGTGATGCAATGGGTTCAATTGATGTTGAGTTACAGGGGAGAGATGGCAACCAAATAAGTGTCTTTGAGGAAAAGGAAACTCCAAATTGTCTTCAAGAGGATGGAGGAGCTATGCATTCAGATGATGTAGTACAGAGTTTGGGTTAGCCTACTTATTTTCCAATGTTGTTGTTTGATTATTACTCCCAATATATCACCTGCATGATCATGATCAAATTCATGATTAAAAATAGCTTATCACATATTTATGGTCATATTTAGTTACATGGGTTTCGGAAAGGTTTTTTTTTTTTTAAAAGGGGTTGTTTGTTTTTGTGATACATTGCCTCACTTGCTCACTGTGTATGAGCTATGGTTATGTCGGAGACGGTAAATTGCTTATAAAATGGTTTATGGAATTCTTACATTAAGATGGTGTATAGTGCTGCAAATTCCTTTTCCTTGATTGTGAAAAGTCAACATATTTGTGACTGGTCCTGCAAGAGTTACTATTAAGTTGACAACTAAATCAAATTAGGAATTCATGTATTTGTTAAATTAGGGATTCATGTATTTGAGATTTTGTCTTTCGTATTCACAAAAAAATTTGTTATCAAAATATCCTTTACACTTCCATTTTATTGGTTTCTTTCGATTTTTCAAGGGTGTTGTTTGATTTTGTGAATTTTTTTGATTTTAGGCTGATGCAATTGGGAAAGGTGAGAGAAAATTTATGTCACCGGAACCACTATAGTGGGATGGGAACGAGTTGATCAATTGCTTGGTGATAGATTTCTAGCCAAGAACAAACAGGTCAATTTTCTTTTTTATATTTCCAAGTATTTCTTGAATTAATTCTTAGGAAGTATATTTTAAAATAAAGTTGTACGTTCATGAATAAATTTGTACTTGTGTTTTATTTATTTATTTATTGTACTCTAATTTGGTAAATGTTGTATATTGAATTGATTGAAATTGTTAGTGGGTTGGTAATTTATTGAGCTAATAATCACTCATTATATAGAATAGATTGGATATTGTTTTAAGATGTGGACGTGAACTAAGTGATGTTAGTGATTCAATTACGGGCTTTATCCTTGGTTGTTGTAAGCTTAGTAGTCATAGTATGATTGTGGCTTTGATTATTTCCATATTTACGTGGTTACCTTCAACTTAGCTCTGCTTGCTTTACGCTATAAGAGTACGAGTATATATAGGTACTTTGGGCTATGGGAGTACGAGCGGTACTTAATTGGCTATGTGAGTACGTGTATAAGTACTTATTGGCTATATTGGAGATGAGTATAGGTGCTTAAAATATATGCATACTTGATTTCTTGGCTTAGAGTTTACTCCTTTTTTCCAAGAAATAGGGGGGTTGGATTATTCTTTAAGTGTAATTACTTAGAAGTAATATAATTGTTGAAGTTTTCTTTGCACCAAAAAGAAGTACGCAAATTAAATAAGATATTTAATTCTTATTTAGAAATTAGAATATAATGCTAGAATTTGTATGGCATATTGGTAGTATACGAGGATGACAAAGATGTATAAAGACTCAACCTTAGTAGATTTGATGTGGATGAAAGGTGATCAGATCTTTACCTAACCGGAAGGGGCTTGGTGTATCTGCAATCTTACAAGGCTACATGTGAGACTCTAGGTCCTGCACTTTCCCATGTTAGGCTCTTATGGTATATGCATTAATTACCCTTCACCATTTAGATTTTACATCTCATATATGGAGTATTATTTAGGGGCAGAGGGAGTAATTTTGGAATGTGAGACAATATCCTAGAATAATACATCACACGTGTAAGTATGTTAGTATGTTGATGGAAGGAGCCTTACTGTTTACAACTCAAAACTATGGAGTATATTTTTAAGACAGGTATGCATATGTTTTGAACTTTATACTGAGCACTTGTTTAATTAGCCATGGTCTTCTACTGTCTACTCCTCTGTAAAGAACCTCAAGCCAATAATCGTATCTTACATGAAAAATAAGTAGGATTAGGATCAAATCCAATGTAAAACGTCTGTGGGGAATAGGCGTCAATTCCACTATGCTCCTGCTTACATTTACACCATAAATATTAAAACAGATCCTCTTCACTTTTTTTAAGGGAAATGAAGAATCTTGTTCTCATATGCATCAGAGGATGAGGTATTTTTGGAACTTTTTCCGCTACCTGCCTACATATGTTTTCTAATCTAAAGACGGAAGCTTTAGTAGGAGCGGATCATAATTTGTAAATTTTCACTGATCATGAAATGAGGCAATGCATGTTTTCTTGGACATAAGCAACTTTTACTGCATGTTTTCTTGGACATAAGCAACTTTTTAGCTAATATCTTTATGTAACTGATGGTGTTGATCTTTGTTTGGAAAATTTACTTATCTTGGCACGTATTTATAACCAACAAAATATGTAGCTCCAACAGACTTCGGGATACCAGGAACGTCCCTTTTGAGAATATTAATTACTTTGTACGGAGTATAAGAAGACTAATCAAGTATGTATCAATCATAAGGCTTCTGAGGGTTAAGTATCTGCTTATGTGGGTTTGGTATAAATAATTGGAGAGTTTATATTACTAGAGAGTTGGTTAGAGTAGTGATATCATGTACGTAGTAAGTTAATATGGCCTTGTAGACCCTAATCAAAGATACACCACTATGATTTTTTACTCCTTTGATTACTCTTCTTCTAGAATCTGTCTGCAAGTCTTCTCTGTTGTCCATGGCGGCCCAATAAGTTTTCAAAGGCCTTAACACAAATTACTACTACACACCCTTAGGATCAACTCACATCATTGATATCACAAGGGTTGGACGTTGTGCAACCTTTTGAAAAGATTCTCCCGCAGTTTGATGTTCTAATGCCTACCTTATACAAGAATATTGTTGGATTTAGATGTACAGTAATAAGCCAGGCCATTTCCCGAGTCGCACTGATATCACAAAACTAAGAAGAGAAGGGGCAGGGGAACTACTAGAATATTTGTATTCGATTAATGAAAATGGAAAATCATTGGTTATCTTTGTAAAATTACTTTAGCGTATCAGTGTATGGTTTCCACTTGTCTATAGTACAAGCGTTATGCTACCTCAATGACATATCAACAACCAGGTTTGATGTTGGTTTTGTGAATTTCATGCAGTTGTTACAGAAGAGAGGGGTACATATGATGATCTTCAACATCCCTAATTTTATGAGGGAAAAGATTCATGCCAAGCTTCAGGTTTTGACATTTCGTCAACCATTTCTTGAGGTATGATGTCTGCCTACTCTTGAGAATGAACTCTTGAGAATGAACTAAACATTACCTCATTTTTATGCTTCAAATAATTAAATCTGTTGTTTCTATGATCCAGGTTCCTGATTACTGGAAAACTTATGTGAATGAAGTAGATCAAGAAAGGGAAATGTGGTTAAAATCCTTCTATAAAGCACCATTAAGACTCCCAATGCCAACAGAGCTTCAATACTGGCGGGAAAGAGGTATTTCTTCCATATTTTATTCCAACAAAGTATCGCCTTTTGCTTTTCTTAAGGAACCGGACTGACTTTTGATGTGAAAAGAGTCAAAGACCTTGGGAATTGACCAAAGAATTAACCTTGATATGAGCATTTGTTGTGTAATAAAGCATAAAAGTTCTAGGCCCCTTTTCCCTTTTTTTTACTCTTACTTGATCTGACTCGATTATTATTTACCTATTTCTTAAAAATGCCTATTATGAGCTGTAATTGATCAGTACCTTATTACTTCTTCAGGCTCACTTTTACTTTTTGATTGATTCATCATAGGACTGCCGAGATAGGCGTTTTCCATTTTCATTTTCCTGTTGTTATATACTCTGTATTGGAAAAGAATATTATTGGTTATGATCCCTGATCAGTGTCCTTGTTATTTTCTGTTTGACATCAATGTAAGACATGTGATGTTCCTCTTATCTCTTGATCCTATTTCTTTCCTCTCCAAGAGAAGATATGTTATAAATGATCTTTGCTACAAGTATGCAACTGTTGGGCATGAGTATTCTGTGAATTCTTGTGTGTGTTTATGACATAAATTAAAGTACGTACCTTTAGAGACCATATCCATGTCAGTGTCAATTATTCGACATGGATACATAAGGTGAACTGAAGGTTCCTTTTAGAGGTACGATAACTAATATATGGAGTACTTGATTGAAGAGGAAAAGATTTTCTTTATGCGTGCCTCAGTTTCTTGTGAGTTGCTTCCTATTCCAGAGATGGTATGCTAGGTTTGGGTTTTTAGTGTATTTTGAAGAGTACAATTGGTGTTGCCGGTGAATGTTGGGTGGTTATGATGAAGGCTCATAGGGATAAAGTAGTCTTTGAAGTTGGTCATGAATATTTTATAGTGATATTTTGAGTCATGCATATCATCGTTTTTAGATTATACGGAGTATGTAGAATAAGTAATGCCTTCAATAAAAATAAATTAAAAAGGGTTGAAGATATTCTAAAATAATTTAGTAGCATATATTATTTTTGTGTATTCAAGTATGTTTTCAAAGCGAACCTTAATTTAGAAATGGGGGATATGTCAGATATGTGGGCTAATTATCTGTTTTCAATATCTTTTCCTCTCCCTCTCTCCCATTATTCTTATTAATCCTCTTCCACTCTCCCATTACCCCTTCCCCTATGTAATGCATCATGTTCTAGCGTATATTCTTTCTGTTATGAAATATCAAAGGGATATTAGTGCACGGGTTATGCATAATTATATTTTTTTGCCTAGATTTTTCAGTAGTCAAAAGTTTATGCTAATTCCATGTCTTTTTGATACAGCCATCGAAAGTGAAATTTCTTTGATATCCTAATCCTGTTGCATCCTCCATATCAAGCAAAATCATGGTGGAAGTTAAAAGTTGAATGTTATTTTGTTGTTAAAATCTCTTCTCCCTGTTATATTTCGATTTGTTTAGGTTGAAATGAGTTTGTCTAAATAGGTTGTGTTTTTCAAGATTTGTTGAATTATTGTATGTATATAATTGATTGATTATGGTTAGTGTTAAGAGGGATACTTGTATGTGTTTCACTTGAAACTACGATGAAAATTTTAGTTTGGTTTATATGAAATACTCCCTCTGTCCCGGAATACTCGACCCGGTTTGACCGGCACAGAGTTTAAGGGACTTGAATTGACTTATTTAATTTAATAGGTAGTAGTTGATAGTGGGGTATTATTTTAATGTAGTTAGTGGGAGGTGGGTTAAGAGGTGGGGTTGGGGGAGAGTAGGGGTTGAATTTTTAATTATGTTTTGTATGGAGTAGGGGGTAGGTGGGTTAATAGGGGTGGAGTGAGAAATAATATAATATTGTTAGAATATTTCCATTGTTAGAAACAGGTCAAGTATTAAGGGACGACCCGATAAGGAAAACAGGTCAAGTATTCCGGGACGGAGGGAGTACAACGTATAAAATGGTTGTTACACTTACACTTTTAAATGAAATTAACGTAGTGTTTTTTCTTGTGACAACTAATATAACAACTTTCAAAGTGTAATTGCTAAATTATGACGATTATAATTTCACAAAGTTTATTTTTGCTACCTTGGGGGACGGCGCGCGTTAGCGCGCCGGCCAACAACTAGTTAAAACAAAAGTGCACTCCGTATATCTTATACCAATGAATTAATAATTAAGAACTCAATTTTAAGAACTTAAACAACCATAAAAAAAACAAAAAGAACTTAAACAAAATCTTATGAATCCGTTCTGGGGAGATGTTATAGAAAAAATCAAGAAAATAAACAATATAAAATATTTTTACGTCTTACCATCTCATGAGTCAAAATAACATAAAATTTAAGGCCCCGTTCTTTATCGTTTTTTATTTCCAGTTTTCGATTTTTTACAAAACAAAAACCAAAATATGAAAACCACAAAGTAGTTTTCAGTTTTTTGTTGTCAGTTTTCAAAATCAATATGATTACTATAAGTATGACTATTTTTAGTTAATGATTCAATCAAAATCACATGACTTTTAGTACCAAAAAACCAAAAACTGCAAACTGACAGTGATACCGAACGAGCCCTTACTTCAAGGAGGGCAAAGGCCAATACAATTTATCAATTAAAGACTTTACTTCAAGGTTTCTTGGTTACATGGAGGACACACCCCGTAGAATTTATCAATTATTAGAGACTTTCACTTCAAGGTTTCGGTTATGAGGAGATTTGATCCTTAGGATTGTAAAAGAAGCTCCGTAAAGAAATATGCACCCATAGTGTACTTGCATTCTCCCGCAATGTAATGGGCAGGCGTATCCTTTTATACAAAAACTTCAAACGAGCCAAATTGGGCCGAGATGAACGTCATTGCATTTATCAACCTTCTCATATAAGATAATTAGGTATTAATAAGCCGTCGTAAAATTGATTTGCGTCCGGCTTTATCTTGAAGTTAAGGGAGCTTGTTGTTTGAGTTCATTTCCCTTCCTTAAGTCTTACTCATTTAAATGAAATTTAAATGAAAAGAAACGGAAAAATAATTTGTCATCAGAGTTTACACATAGGTATAAATTTTCCTCTTAACAAAACTAAACCAAAGTCCGCAAAATGTTATAATTATTTTTAATATATTAGTTTATACTTTGGGCCATCTTCACAAATGAAAGGGAGTTTTTTTTTTTTTAACAATAGGATTATCCATGTAATATTTTCGAGAAAAATAAAGATAACACTTACATTCAGGTAATTTACTGATTTGATATTGTCACGCCATGTAGCTTCACTTTTAATTTTGGTTTTCTTCCAAAAAGTTTCCCTTTGCTTGTATCGGTGTGCGAACAAATGAACATTGTATCTATACTGAAAATTTATATGATAAAATCAAGAAGAAGATCAGAAAAAGAGATTTTTGTTTAGATCTAATGAAATTAAATTCAATGTATCAAGAAAATGTTGATGAAATGAACATAAAAACATACCTGCAATTGAGAAAAGAAATCTATTTGGCGAGGAGGGAGCGCAGAGGGTGAATGGTATATGTTTAATTGATAGAGATATAAATTATGTCAATATTGTGTAGTATTTATAACATCACAACATCTTGAAACCCTGGCCTATTCTAGATTGTTCAAGACCCTAGTTTTCAAAAGCAATAATACAATGTGTCGATATGTGATGACTCGATGCTGACCACAAAATCATATCCTATAGACAGTTGTAAAACGTACCCTCGTTTTCTAGAAGACAATTCAAACGCTTTAAGTTATAAATCAGATATTTTTGGACGCTCATAAATATATATTTGTTACCTCTTCTGTAATTCGCTTTACTTTTAGGTTATTCACTAGTGATTTTTTGGATGATACCAAGAGTTGTTAATGTAATGTGGGAGTAACTTTTATAAAAAGTAATTAGGTAAAGTATTTTTAAATCTATTTAATTAATGTTAGATTAAAATTTAAAATTAGCTACATTTTATTTTAGGGAAAGATAGTGTAGGAACCTTATTAAGTTAAATTAATTTCCAACAAGGTAGTGATACTTTATGAAAATGAACCAATAAAAATGCCCTCAAAATTGTCACTAGCATCCTACCTAGCTTTTTAATAGGTGAACTATCTTATTGCAACCCCGTTTCACAAGAGAGATATTGAAAAATCAAAATACAAGATATCTATTCGAATATCGTCACATATCGGACGGATAGGAGTAAGCTGTTATTACTACGCTTATTATCCTTGATCACATTGATTGCCTCGCTCTCTACATAAATACAATAGTATCATAACATCATGAACGATATATCGACACACAAGACAATCTCTTATCAACATATTACTTTGCATGCAGGGACGAAGCTACGTTGGGGCCCAAGGGGGACCCCGTCCCCTGTCAGGAATCAAAATTATATTTTAATTCTAACAACTATAGTCACTGTGTTGAAGTCTACCGCAACGGTTAAAGTATTTAGCATAGTAGTAACTGGTTCAACGTTCGACTCCGTGTAACTGTAATTTCTTTAATTTTTGACAGTTTTTGCTTTTGTTTCCCACTTTTTCTTCATTTCCCCCCTGTGTTATGTTTAATTTGGAGGGTCTTGCAATCTGACTGATTTCCAAGTTGCAATTTCTAATTTTTTTTAGAGATAATATGAATATTTTTATAAAATGGGTTTTGAAGGAACTTTTTATAAAATAATTAATACTCCGTACTAGTCAAATGTACGAATGAAACTAAACTACATAAAATCTGGCCCCCGTTAAGATAGATTTTTGGCTTCGTTCCTGTTTACATGCATTCCATAGCAAATGCTATAACTTAGGTGACCCCTCGTTACCCCACGCCTCCTTCAAATTAGAATTAGAAGTATCGTCATTAAATTCTAAATCAAGGACACTCTCGTCTTTTCCATCATTTAATGAACTCTTGAAAGCCTATAAATATAAGGCCTCACCCTAAAATTCCATCACAAATCAAAACACTAAATTTTTCTCTCCTCTCATTTTTCTCTCCCTCTCCCCTTGTGCACGTCAGCCCAAGCCCCGCCCTAACAACAACTGTTGCCGCCTTGCCTTGCCCGGTCGTGCGCCACCTGCTGCCTCGTCGCACCCTGGAATTTGTGGCCGGTCGGTTCACTTCTCTTCTTCTCTTAATTAATTTATATTACTCCATATTAGTTTTATATATTAAAAAAGATTAGGTTTGTTAATTAAAATTGAAATTCTAATTAGTATTTATTATGATTATGATTTTTAATTATATTACTGAGTTGAATTTTCAGATTATATTAAAATTATAAAAGCTTCAATTTTTAGGGTTTTAAATTAATTTTTAATATTGTTTTATGTTAGGGTTTCAAGTTAAATTATTAGGATTGGTTACCAACCAATATAGGGGGGCGATCAAGTCCCAAAATATACCTTAGCTCTCGTAATTTTCAAGTGTTCCCATCACGTGTCTTGATCTCAACCTCACCCACACCCTCAACCTTAGGCTTTTCCCATTAGGTAAGGTAACACATAATCTTTCACTTTGTTTATAAGAAGTAACCACTCCTTCGTACAACAAATATGTTGTTAGCATTCCGAATCCAAAATTCAACCCTCTTTTGGATCTTTAATATTTTCCACCATGAGAGTCATATATCCTCATCAAGAGTAATAGTAGTAGCACCTCCATCCCTTCCATTCCTCAACTCCATCAAGTCTTCCTTGTCCTATCTTGTCAGAGAACACTTGATATTAGAGTTTGTATTGCTCGCCTTCTTCTCAATTTTTCATTTATTGCTACTACCCTCCACCACCACTCTTGCTCCTACATGGATTGATGACGATCCCTCTTACTTATCCCTCTTACTTCAGGAACCTCTATGCCTCGAATAACACCCCCATAGTATGGTCCAAACCAATTGTTGTCTTCCCTACAAGTAAACTAGTTATCATATAGTTATACCTTTTAGGGAGAGATGTCAACAATAAAAATTCCCTTGTCGATCCCCCTCCTTGATTTTCACATCTAAACTCGTCAATTGGGTGATCAAGCCATTAAACTTATAAAGATGATCTTGTAGTGCGTTATCTTCCTCCATCTTGAGTGAATAAAGGTCCTTCTTCAAAAGCAACTTGTTGGCCAATGACTTAGATGCGTACGACGATTTAATCAATTTGTCCCACAATATTTTTGGATAATTATCCTTTAAGACATTCTACTTGATCTCTGGTACAAGAGTCAATATGATCGTACTATTATCCCATAGTTTCATATCCTCCCACTTTTTCTTGCCATCGAATCAGGGTTATTATCTTCCAAAGTCTTACGAAAACCTTGAATCTTGATGTATAAGAATATCCTTAATTGTACTTTTCCACAACGACAAATTTGTCTTCCCGTTGACAGCGTATACCTTGTACTGGTTACCGAAATCATACATGACTAAACTCAGCTCTGATACCAGTTTGTTATAACCGAACGCATGTCCCGAACGATTGGGAACAAACTTGCAAATAAAATGTAGAGCAAATAACAAAACCAATTGATATTCCAGTAGGAACACGTTGGAACTTTGGTTAAGTTTCTTGCGGAACTTAGAAACTATAAAGGAACTGAGAAATAAAGAGAAAAAGTAAACAGTTGAGGAAACTTCTTGACACTAATCAAGAAGAGAAAACCTTTTATATTAAAGTAACGCCTCGATTACAATAACACTCCAACTTGAGTTCCTCACAGTAATCAACTCAGATTACAACTCTCTTTTCTTCTCTTTCTCTCAGACTTAAACTCCAAGTCTTTACAGGATAACTCTATCCTCTCACACTCGAAATACAATTCTGTTTTAACGAGAACACTAGATATTAATAATGCTTTAAGCATATATGGAACTTAGGAACTTGAATTATACTAGGACACAAACTTGTTTTGTAAAACCTTTTCAAGTCGTTTTAGGATAGCAAATACTCAAAGAATGTTTGTGTACAATCTAACCAGAAAACGATTGGCCTTTTATAGAGTTTATCCCTAGGGTTAGTTCCCTTCAAAACCTCAACTTCCAAATACCAGCACTTTGGTCTCCACGTCCCTTGTCTTGAGGAACAAGACGAATACTACTTCCCACGTTCAACAAGAGTACTGTTTGTGTTTTTTACCAAATCAAACTCCAAAATATTTTCTAAAACAATTTTATTTATTTACCAAAACATAGGAGAAATATTAAGAAACTTAAAACAGTTTTACTTGGAGAATGAAATTTAAATAAAAATATGATTTTATAAATACGTAAACTTGTATTTATTTATTTAACTAGTTTCCATAAAACTTGATGCCTGATAATTTGATAAATACACTAATTTAAATCCTATGTTCCTTGAGTTCTTTATATACTATTCGCAATATTAATACTTTACATAAAATCTAAGAACAGTAAACTACCTAGACTTTTATGTCTTCCCTTTTCTGAAACTTGCAACCCACAAGCTTCGGTTGTTCCTACTCTGGAACAGTGGTGAGTTCCTTCCTTATGATAAAGGAACTCAGGGCTAGGAACTTCATGAGTTCCTTCCTTATGATAAATGAACTCAGGGCTAGGAACTTCATTTATGTTTACATATTTGAAGACCACTTGATTGTATAGGTTGTTGCTCGAACTTTATTGACTTTTAGTGCTCTAGCTTTATTGACTTCCAACTCAGGAACTCCAGTAGCTATTCCTAGTTTCTCTGAGGAACTCAAGCACTTAACTGCCAACATCAATCAACAATCGGAAAGTTTGCTATTATGTCACCAACCAAAACTAGGAACAACACCAATCATAAAAGACACAAGTATGAGTTAATTTATATCGTGAATAACTGAATACGAGGACAAAAAAATAGACATGGTTATACAGTGAATATCTTCATTTTTGTTGCTTTATAGAAACTCGACCGTGAAGCTAAAGGCGCACAATAGTGTAGTTGAATCGATCCAAAGTCTAAGAGACCACCCTGAAAAGTGAAAACTTTTATCGTGGTACTATTTTTATTGGAGCAACAATAACGATCCAATACTTGAATTGCTACAATAATATCTGATAAGTTAGTGGTTATATAAATCTTACGTATGGGACCGAAGTATGATCTCAAATTAGCTGATAATGACTAAAAAAAGCTGTTTGTATAGTTGATTAGTTGTATGTAAACTTGATAGTTACTCGTTGCTTTTGAGCAACCCCCAAGTAAACTACTTGTTTGAGTTGGTTGTACATTACCGGATGTTTTAGGCTTATTTTAGAAACACAGAGGATTGTACGGCATTTTATATAATTGAAGCCTATCCAATTGACTAATAATACTTCATACTTCGTAGGCCGTGGTAATCTTTTTATAATAGAGAGGGACTAAAATTGAGGTGGTGGAGCAGTGATATCGTTTTCCGCCTCATATTCTTATTGTTCAGGGATCAAATTTTGTGGGACTCGTTTGAGAGATTTTTCTTTATCTCCCCCTCAAGTGGTCCTTTGCATGTTGCCTTCAAAAAATAAAAACAAAATATGACGGGGAGGGGCCGAGGGGGGTATTTTTCTTTAGCTACTTATTTGTAAATATCAAGAATGCCCATGTGAATGTGATAAACAAACAAATTAGGAAGAAAAGGTTAGGTATTAAACTATTAATGGTAAATATATAAAATACGTATAAGGGTAAAATGAGTTCTTGATGTGTGGACACACCAAGAAACATATTAATGCATACCATAAAAGAAAATAGTGCAAATAATTAATATGCAAATTCCAAAAAAGAAAAATGATGCATGTAAACAAGCTGATGAAGTGTGTGTGTATATATATATATATATATATATATATATATATACTCCCTCCGTCCCGGAATACTTGACTTGTTTTCCTTATCGGGCCGTCCCTTAATACTTGACATGTTTCTAAAAATGGAAATGTTCTAACAATATTATATTATTTCTCACTCTACCCCTATTAACCCACCTACCCCCTACTCCATACAAAAAATAATTAAAAATTCAACCCCTACTCTCTCCCAACCCCACATCTTAACACATTTCCCACTAACTACATTAAAATAATACCCCACTATCAACTACTACCTATTAAATTAAATAAGTCAATTCAAGTATCTTAAACTCTGTGCCGGTCAAACCGGGTCGAGTATTCCGGGACGGAGGGAGTATGAATTAATTTGTCGAATAAAAAATATTATAAATATTCGATTATTTACTTCATATAATTTGTCTTCTACTAACGATTTTTTTAAGTAAAACCAATTTCAAGTGAAAGCACAATTATAGAAAAATAGGAAATGGAAGAGGAGAAGAGAGGAGGAAAGCAAGGAGAGAAAAAGAGGACGTGAGTAGAGCTGACAACGGGTTGGGTTGGGTCGGAATCAAGTCGACCCATTTATAACGGTTGAGATTTTTTCAACCCAAACCGACATGTTTACTTAAACGTGTTGAGATTCTCAACCCAACCCGACCTGTTTATAAATGGGTTGACCTGAGGTTGATCCGTTTAAGTGTAATTTGACTTGAATTAATAACTGAAGGAACCAATTTTTGAGGCACTCTCATCACAAAAGAAAACAAAATAGTACTCCAATATGTACAGACTGAGAAAATAAATATTGTTGGTTGCTAGAAGCTAGTTTAAGTTCTTCATATTCATAATTTGCAAAAAGCTAAAAAGACCTTTTTTTTATGAGGGTTGACCTGATGTAATTAGTTATGGAGTATATAGGTTAGGTAGGTTGCTTTCGGGTTGAAAATTTCAACTTGACCAAACCCATTAAATTAAATGAGTTAGGTTGATCGAGTTAACCCATTTAATTAATCGGGTTGAAAATCTTGACCCAACCCTTTATTATTGGGTAGAGTTTGGATCGGTTTGGTGGATTGAGTGAGCTTTTACCAGCTATAGATGTGAGTGATTAGAGGAAAAAAATGTGGTACCTATTCCTTCTTTTTCAAAAGGAAAATGTTTTCCATTTTTGAATTTTTTTTATTTTCTACAAACTCTTAAACAAGGTGAATGTACAATAAATATTGTAACTAGGGTTCAAAGTTATCGTACAAATCATTTCGGTTAAAAAAATACAACCTTATATTTTTTTCAATTAGGTTATTATCACTTTGGTGGCTCGAGATGTTAAGGTATTACAGGGAGGTGCCTTCACATTTCCATTGTTTCACCAATGTAACCTGAACTTAAAATTTTTCTAGATGTTTTTTTGTTGAAAATTTTAAGGGCATATGGGTTTCCGTCACATTGGATTCAGTTAGTACATCAGTGTATCTCTACCGTTTCTTACAAGGTGCTAATCAATGGAGATACGTCTGATCAGTTTAAACCCAATTGTGGCATACATCAGGGTGATCCTTTGTCCCCATTTCTGTTTCTGTTCTACATGGATTTTTTGTCTCGCATGCTACAAATGGGAGCCGATCTAAATCAATTCCAAGGGATAAGTATCACAAGGGGTTGTCCCCAAGTGTCTCACTTGTTTTTTGCGGACGATGCCCTTTTGTTTTTCAAAGCTACTGAGGCAAGCTGTATTCAAGTTAAATCTATTATTGGTAGATTTTGTGCAATTTCGGGGTAGCAACTGAATCTTCAAAAATCTCATTTTAAAGTGAGCCCAAATACACCTTCAGGGATTAGGCAGCAGTTCAAGCTTATTTTCCAGATGGACTTAGTTCTTTCTCTATCAACTCACCTGGGAGTTCCTATTGATATGGTAGGTACAAAGCATTCAAATTTCCAATTCCTTGTGGATAAGATTGCAACCAAAATTAATGCTTGGAATTCAGTTTCCCTTTCTCAATCTCAGAAGCTAATTTTAATTAATACAGTCCTCATCTCTATGGTTTCTCATGTTCTTTCATGTATGGAAGTTCCTACCTTGATCGTGAATAAAGTTGATTCGTTGTTAGTTCAATTCTTCTGGGCTAATAAAGGTAAATCAGGAATGCATTGGGTTAACAAGTATACTGTTCAACTCCCTAAAGGTATGGGAGGACTGTGAATTAGGGGAATGGCTTCGTTAAATAAGGCCCTTTTGATGAAACAAGCATGGCGTTTGTTTAACAGTCCACAATGTATTTTAGCAGGGATTTGCGGAAGTAAATTCCCTCCCCCTTTGCAAACAGGGGTACCTGCTCAGGTAGTGGGTAAGGGGTTTTCTTGGGGTATGCGAGGACTCTGTAGGGCAAGTAATTTTCTCCTTAAAGGTTGTATCTGGAAAGTTGGTAATGGTCGGCGGATAAGAGCAGGGAATGATAGATAGGTTCGAGGGAAGATTCCAGTGTTTAAAGGTGAAGTTTGTCTCCAAGAAGCTTCGAATTGGAAGGTTAACCATTTTATTGATCCATCTGGTACATTGGAATCATGCTCGGATCAATGCTAGTTTTAAGTTTGAGGATGCTCTCCATATTGTGAGTATGGAACTTCCTACCTTGGACCGTCAGGATTTCATGTACTGGAGCTATCATAAAGCATGGTAAGTGCACGGTTAAATCTGCTTATGCAATGTTAGCGCAAGAAGATTTGTCGATCAACTACATCAGAGCTCCCTCGGATTTCTATAAAAATCTATGGTCTCTTAAGATTCCACCAAAATGGAAATTATTTATATGGAAACTTCTCCATAATGGAATCGCGACCAAATCCAACCTACAATCTAGAGGTATTCAAATGGCGGATGATTGTGATTTTTGTGCGAATGAAGAAGAAAATATTCAGCACATCTTTCGTTTCTGTACGATAGCGCAACAAGCTTGGAGGGATGAATTTCTTGCAATCCATTCAGAATTCAATGAAACCATTTCCTTCGAGGACTGGTTTCTGAGCTATATCCGGTTTTTTCAACGCCAGGATGGAAAAAATAGTGCTATAAGTATTTAATTTATTAGTACTTTATGGGCTCTCTGGTTGTCCAGGAATAGCCGGGTCTTCAGGAGTGAAACAACTTTAGTTGCTTCTGTGTTTGCTTTAATCAAGGATGGTATGGATATGCAGGAAGTTTTCGTTAGTAACATTGGTAATTCAGTGTAGTTCCTACATCCACCTGAAGTTGATCAAGATATTCCGCCGGATTTTTTCAGAGCTATTCTTTCCACTGAGAGTGTCGAGAATTCCCCAGGACTTATACAGGTGGACGGCTCTTGGCATAAGAATAATCACAATGCAGGAATGGGCTGGTTTTGGGAGAATAGTTTGAGGACTGATGATTTGCTTATGGAGGGAGCTTCCTCGGATATTGCAGAATCGTCCTTACAAGCCGAAGCTCTAGCCTGTCTCTGTGGCATGAGATGGGCTCGTCAGGATAATATGGTAAGTGTCACAATTCTTACAGACTCTTTGCAGCTAGTGCAAATGCTTGTAAAAGAAGCCTCTAAGGATATGCAGATACATTGGACCTTGGAAGAAATCAGGAACCTAGGTAAGACTTTCTCCTGGTGCAGCATTCTCAAGGTGGAACGTGTTAGGGTATCAGAGGCACACAAGCTTGTAACTGATGCTGCGAAAGATTTAATTTGCTTTGTTAATTTTTCATAGTTTTGTTTTGTTTAGTTAGCACTTGTCAAAAAAAACACATTTTTCTAGATAATGTTACGTCAATTAATATACAGTGTTGTACGAAGTTTTCATGGGGGTAGACCCATAAAATTTTCCTAGATAATATTACATCGTCCCCGACATCAACCGTCTTCTTCAATCCTTTGATTTTTAGGAGATCAAATACATTTTAAGAGAGGCAAATAAAGTAGCAGAGTGGATTGTCAATGTCGGTCATTTAGTTAGTCATAATTTTATGTTCAACCGTGTAACAACGCTCAGCTAAGTTATATTCTTTCTAGTGACTACTTAGGAGTCACCCTCGAACGGAGGAGCTCCTGATGAATTATTCTCCTTGCCTTTAAAAAAATAAGGGTGTAGTACTGTAAAACTATTGTACACTTGGGTCATAAAAGATATTATATTGATCTCTACTCCTTTATAAAATACTTCATCCGCTTTTTAATACTCGCAACGTTTGTGTATTTTACACTACTCACATATTCTATTTTGACCATTGTTGGTGATTCATACGTAAGATAAAACATTATCATGTAGGATTTTGTTAGATTCGTCTCAATTTTATTTTCAAAATATTGATTTTTTATAATTTTTGCTTAAAGAGAATTAAAGTTATTAATTATCAAAGTTTTGCATAGGCATGCGTGAAAGTTACCCACGTTGCAAGTATTAAAAATCGTAGGAAGTAATAAACAAAGAAAATTGAAAAGTTAAAAAAGACAGAAGAGTCATATGTGGGGCTCCTTTAATAACATCCCTAATTGAAAGAGAAACATTTAAGTTCTTGACTTATTTTGTCTAAACTTATTTTAAATTTAATCATCTAAAATTATCTAATGTAAAATAAACTTATTTGTATGTAAAAATGTACCTCCTTTGTTCTTAAATACTAGTATTTTATGCACGCGATGCGTGCGTTAATTTTAGAAATTTTATTGTGCCTAGTATTTCATGCATGCGATGCGTGCGGAATTTTAATTTTATTATCCCTAGTATTTCATGCATGTGATGCGTGCGGAATTTTATAAAATCATTCGCAAAGTCCATATTTTGCGATATTGAGGTCATACAATACTCGTAGTCTTACATGACGAATGATCGAATCTTATGACCAATTAAAGCTATTAAAAACTTAACGTTATTTTGATACAACTAACATATCCCATCGAAAAACCAAAATTGAAGCACTTAAGTAAAGTTATTAAACATACAAAATAGTAAGCATCACTTTCTTCTTTTGCTCGCAATATATTTGTTTAACCACATGCACTCCTCCGCCCAATCGAGATGCAACACATAACCAACCGTATACGAAAGCTCAGGATTAAAAGCTCCAATTGGTGGATGTAGCACCCATGAAAAAGCTCTGTTTCCGAAACATGAAAATACTTTTTCCATCACTCGATTACGTCCATTAGGCTGCATGAATATTAAAAAATATATTAAGATGTAAAAACAATATGAGTTAATTATAAAAAAAAAAAATTATCTTGTTAGAGTATTAGATTGAAACCTGTTGAAGTACTGATTTTATTTCAGTAGCTAAACAACCTAAAAAGTATTGTGCAAGATCGTGTAATATTGTGACTTTCAAATTACCACTTTTATTAAATTTAAACGTCAATGTTTCCAATCATTTGTTCCAATTTTCTCTTTTCAATATCTTTTTTATAAATCACTAACGAACTCGAAAATTAAACACCACGTGTTGTACGAAGTAAATTGGAGAATGAATAATTTAATTTATTTACTAATTAATTTTTTTCTTTTAAAAATATTATTTTTAAATAATTGAGTTTTCTAACAACTTGGGGTACTGCTGACTTTTTTCGTACTGATTAGTTGAGCCACAAAGTTCTTATTTAGATTATAAAATTCTCACACAATTTTAAAGTAAAAGTTTATATTTGGCCCATCAGTACTCAGATCTATTTCGTACAAATCAACTAACAACACGCAGCCCATATGATCAAGCCGGCCCATTTTATTTCGTTTCATTTTGTTTAAAACTAACAGGTTTCTTCTTACCCTATCTCCTTTTTGTTCTCTCCGCCGCTCTCCTCTCTCTCTTAAAACTATTTGATTTTGTTCTCTCCGCCGCTCTACTTTCTCTCTCCTAATTTGTTGTTTTCCTTCCTTTTCTCTCCTCAAAAAATAGTTTCAGATACAAAATCATTCCATCTATTTGAATATCTCAGCAAAAAAGGGCGAGGAACTCCAGAAAAATAAACGTCATGAAGATCTTTCGCATACCTCAAGAAACTCATGTAAGATTTGTTCGAAACATGGCGTACGCCGACGATTACACAGGTATGTTCCCTTCTCTTCGTCTTAAATTAGGCTTATTTGGACTTGATTTAGAATTTTAGGGTTTTATCAATTCATGGGTTTATAATCTGGATTTTTCATTGCCAAAAATTGATTTGTTGCTTAGTTGTAGTTGTATTTCGTTTTCTTAATTATTGGTTAATTAATGTATTTGGATTTTTTATTTGCATGTCGTGTCCCTCCATGAATTGGAGAGAGCGGTGCAGGAGGTGGTGAGGCGCGCGAGGCGCTAGTCAAGGCGTTGGTCTAGGCTCTGTCCGAGGAGATGGGAGACGATGGAAAAGGCGATAAGTACCATATTTCGTTTTATTTATGTCTTTGTTTTCAAAATTTCACAATCTGGTTTTTTTTCTTTGTTTTTTGAAATTGGGTTATTCGATTTGAGGATATCAAGTTATTGTTTTGATGCCTTGACGAACTTGATTGTACAATAAATGAGCCATTAATCACGTTTTGGGCGTTAGTAATTGGAATCAAATTAATCACGTCTGCCATACACTATTAAACAGCAAAGGGTATTTCTGTAAATTGGCTGGGGGACACGAAAAGTCATGTTACTAAAATGACCTCAGGAGCTGGCTTATGTTCTTAAATATTAGTCGTGTTTTGACTTTTCAACTCAATATTTAAACGTAAATATCTCCAAATACGTATGTTAAAAAAATATAAAAATTTGATATTGTTAAATTATACATTAAGACGAAAAAAATAAGATCTCACATTAATATATTTTGAAGTACGTATTGGAAAAAAATTAGAAGATTCTCTTCAATTGTTAATAGTGTCAAGATTCCAATTGAGACTAATATTCAAGAACATAGGGGGTACTAAAAAACGGATTGTTCATGAAATACCCCAGACTTTTGGCGTAATTCACCAAATACCTCATGAATTTCAGAAATTCATAAAAGCACTTTTCAAAAGCATGTACATTGGTTGGCTCTTCAAAAGAGCTATTGGGGGGCTATCCGCTCTCTCTCTACCACTATCTCTCTACAAGACACACTCAAGAATTCATTCCTAAAAATACCAAACATTTGTTGGTTGCTCAAGTGAGCTCTCCAACATTTTTTTTTTTACCATTTAATGGTCTATAGTTAATTGTCTTTTTAACCAAAGTTATTATCTACTTTACAAAGTTAACCTCGCTTTTCAACAAGAAACAACTTTTGATGGCTCTTGAGAAATAGCTACCTTAAAGTAGCTCTCTATGAAGGGCTACTCAAAAGCCCTTCAAGAACCACTGATCAAGAGCCTCAATGTTAGCCAAGAAATAGTTCTTTTTGGAGTCCTACTTGAAAAGTCACTCCAAAAGCTTCAATGTACATGCTCTAAGAATCTAACTAGCCACACATAGGGGTGTCAAACCGGGTCATCGGTTCGGTTTCGGTTTGGGTTTATCGGTTCAGGTTGAAACCGATTCATTTTGCTATCGGTTCGGTTCGGGTCGGGTTGAAAAATTAACGGTTCGGTTCGGGTTTGGGTTATGTGGTACGAGTTCATATCGGGTCGTGTTCATATCGGGTCAGTTCATAACGGGTCGTGTTCATATCGGGTCAGGTTCATAACGGGTCGGGTTCATATCGGGTCGTGTTCATATCGGGTCAGTTCATAACGGGTCGGGTTCATATCGGGTCAGGTTCATAACGGGTCGGGTTCGTATCGGGTCGGGTTCATATTGGGTCGGTTCATATTTGGTCGGGTCATAAACGGGTTAAGTCGGGTTCATGTCGGTTCGGGTTCATATCGGGTCGGGTTCATATCGGGTCGGGTTCATAACGGGTCGAGGTTCATATCGGATCGGGTTCATACCGGGTCGGGTCAGATCGGGTCGGTTTTTAGTCGGGTCGGGTCAATTCGGTTCGGTTTGTTAACGGGTTCAGCCGGATTGTAATCGGGTCGGGTTCATGTCGGATCGGGTTCATGTTTAGTCAGATCAATTCGGATAAAAATTACAAACAATGTCGAGTTATTACTAAAATCACATTTTTCAATACGTTTATACTATAATATCTACATTATTAAAGCAAAGTGATAGGTAAAAGAGGCCATATAATTTGATTACGTGATTTATAACTAATGTTATTTTCTTTTCTGACGAACAAGTAAAGTAGTAATATTCACTATCCAATTAATTTCATAAACTTAATTAAGAAAATTCACTCAATGTCTTTTATTATGTCATGTAATATTTACCAATCAAATGATTCAAATGGAATCAAAATCATCTATGCCCTCCCCCATCATGTCAGAGTCTTACGAAACATGTATTGATGAACTAAATACTAATAACGTAGTAATTAATAATCGATAAAGATGAATTAATACGTAATGAAATTGTAAATTTTGTAAATACAAGTTTGTCATATATTCATATTGGTTTAAACAACAACGAGACTAACATGTTCATTAACGAAACGAGACAAACAAGTTCAATTGTTAATGAATTAAGTCGATTCAATTAAAATAGCATAGTTTTTCGATTAGTTCTTAGGTTACAAGCTTCTAAGCTTATAAGGTATTGAATTAGATCAATTTAGTTTAATGATCGATTAAACGATTAGAGTTGAATACGAGTCAATAAAAGAGTGCACATTCAATTCTACAAGACTATAACTATACACTAATATAGCTATATTGGAAATACATCTAATAAAGAACAATATGTTAAATGATAACATGTTTAGTTATTTAGTCGGTTGATAAACAACAGTTCGAATACTCGGTTGAACAACGCACATTGAAGTATATCTTTGGTTTATAAAGGTTTAAGAAGTACAATTACTTGCGAATTATATCATTTGATATCTTAGCATTTCGGCTCTGTTTGGTTTGACGGAAAATATATCAAGTAAAACTTATTTTTGAGGCGAGTTATAAACGGTTTGAATTAAACGGGGTGTAAACGGGTTAAGGGTTGTAAACGGTTCGGGTTGTAAACGGTCCGGGTTGTAAACGGTTCGGGATGAAACAGTTCGGGTTGTGAACGGGTTTTCCTTGGGTTGAAACGAATCGGGTCATTAACGGTTTTCGGGTCAATTCGGTTCGGGTATAAACGGTTTTGGGTTGACGTATGACGGTTTGTTATCGGGTATCGAGTCTTAATCGATTTAATATTTTCGAGACGGTTCGTGTTCAGGTTGAATGTTATCGGTTCGTTTAGTTTTCGGTTTCCAACTAACGGATTATTAACGGTTCGTATTCTTAACGAATCGGATTAACACAGCGGGTTCAACAGTTCGGGTTGAGATTTGACAGCCCCTAATCATATGGCTTTGAGATGAAATCTTATTTAGACGAGCTAAGCTAAATTAAGGGGTTTCTTCCCTGCATCTCCTTTGTTCGTTACTAGCACGGAGTACGAACTTATGACAAAGGGCGTATTAGAGCAGCCAAAGCCCATAAAGGGTTCTCCTGTTCAAATATCGACATCCACCTGTATAAGCGGAAGATCGAATAGGGGTGTAAGTGGATTGAGAAAAGTCCAAAGTCCAATCCAGTTCAGTCCAAATTTGTCGGACTGGATCGGACTTGAAATTTTTTGGATCGGACTCGGACTCAAATTACCAAATCCAATTATTTTTGGACTGGACTTGGACTCAATCTTTTGGAGTCCAAAAATCCAATTAAGTCCAAAGTTTTAAGATTTTATTTATAGATAAATATTTGTAATTTAAAAACTATTGTGAAATATGTGATTTTTGGGCCTTATTTACTATGTGCAACAAAAAACAACAAAATATTACACTCCATATAAAACTCATAACCCAAAAATATCATGTCAACCTCTTTCTCTTCCGCTTTATCTCGTCGGCTGTGATGGTTGATTATTGAGTTTTAATATATTTAAAGTTATGTTTTTTTAAGAACTGAAACCTTTTTTTGGCTAAGTGTTTAATGTGTATAACATATTATTATTTACAATTATATCTATTGCTTAATGGCTATTTATTTTTCCTTTATAAAGGAGTGACTTATAGTATAGGTGTTAAATCATTTAATACCCACTATTTGATACTCGTGTACGGAGTATTTTATTTTATGTTTTAGAAAAGTTACCCGGTAACAAAATTATTTACATTTATTTTCGAACCGTTTGAGTTAAAAAAAAAAAATTTTAAAAATAAAACTTAAATCATTTTTTTTTTCAAAAATAAATTGGATCGGATCGGATTGGACTGGATTCGGACTCAATAATTTTTTTATGGATCGGATTGGATCGGACTCGAAAAAAGTTTGGATCGGACTTGGACTCAATTATCCAAGTCCAAAAAATTTTGGATTGGATTTGGACTTGGCAAAGTCCAATCCAGTCCATCCAATTTACACCCCTGAGATCGAAGAGGTCGAATCGTTAATGTAAACAACAACGACAATCTTTTTACCAGTAACTAATAGTTACACTTTACTGATTTACTCCATCCATTTCTTTTTGTTGTATCCGTTTCCATTTTAAGCGTTTTTTTTTGTTGTTTCCGTTTCTATTTGTGGACATACATTTTCTCCTAAAATACCTTTACATTTCTATCTAATTACCAAAATACCTAAAGATTCCCCACCTAAATTTCCTCACCCCTATTATTTAATTCTTTTCCCTTCCCCATATACCCACTCTTTCACCTCCTTTATCACCCATCATTATCACTCCTCTCTCTTACCTTATTTCTTTATTATTTATTTTTTTTTTATTATAATCTCTTACATATATACAATCATTTTTCTTACACCCAATCATTATACTTATACCAATACAAATTAAGATTCCAATTTTCTTAAAAACACCACCCTTTTCCAAATGGATACATCATTTAGGAATGGAGGGAGTAATATTTAAAAAGTTTTTCTATAGCTAGTTCAGGAGTACTTGTAAAAGAAAATTCTACGCAACAAAATACTGTATTTCAATGTAGGGAGTATTATTTTGCTTGTCTCATTTGACTAATTTTTGCAAGAGGCTTTTTATGGTTAAATGTAGTAGAATAATTTATTGAAAAATTGGTTTAAACTTTTAGATTTGTCTAAATATATTACCAAAATATCAAATTTTAATAGTTTTTACTCATTCCGTCTACAAAATGTTTCATTTTTTTTTTCTTCCGTTTCTAAAAACATTTCCTGTTTCTATTTTAACCATATATTTTATTCTCACTCTTTCTGAAATTTGTGCCAAAAGAACAATAAAAAAAAGATTCGATTATTTTTTGTTACACAAATTTTCTTTTTCCCACCCAAGTCCCAACCATCCCACAATCACAATTAAATAAACTTTTGTTTTCTCACATTTCCTATAAAAGTACACAACAATGACGGTATTTCTTACACGCACATGTAATTGCTTAATACGCTTTTTTCACACCATATGAAACTTTTTGTGTAACGGAGCAAATACTCATTAAAAATTGAAAATACTACAATCAAAATTATGTCAATAGTAAAAGCTAAATTGTTTAAATAAAAAGTGAACTTAATAGTAATCCGTCTATAAATTGGCTAGACAAACATTTCAGTTACGAGGTTGTTTTTTCGCATATCAGATATGTGTGACAACACACATATCAATTAAAAGACAAATAGCTAAAAGACAAAAAAGGAAGTACCATTCATGTTAAAAAAAGTACCATTCTGTAAAAAAAAAGTACCATTCTGTAAAAAAAAGTACCATTTAATTTCTTTTTTGTCCTTTTTCCTATTTTGTCTTTTGTTCTGATATGTATTTGCCCATACATATCTGATATGCGCAAATACTTCCTCTTTCAGTTACGGCTATAACATTCTACCCATGCTTATCCGAAAGACACACGCCCAAATAAAATAAAATAAGATCACTATTTGATTCTCTGTACTAACAATTCTTTAATTCTACACCCTTGATTTAAAAATAAATGGAAGAAATAAGAGAAAGTCTTTCTAAAGTGGATACGAAAAAAAATTAATAAAGTAAAATAAAAATTGTGGAATCTATTTACGCGACGACCCGTTTGCGTTTGCTCATTTTATTCTATATCCCTATAAATGAGTTGGCTTATTCTCGTGTTTTCCTCCCTCCTCATTCTTGTCAATTGTCATGCTTATCTTCACAACTGTAATAAGTGTGAACCTATCTTTTCACTCCTGATAAATCCAACAACAACAACAATAACAACAAAAAAAATAATTAGCCCAAATTAATCAGAAAAATTAAAATGATGTCTTCCGATTTCCCGCAATTGAGTTTAGATTTGAGTCTGCCGATTCTACCGATTTCTTCTCCGTTTCACGAAATTTTAACTCGATTTTTAATCGCCAGAATCTCAAATTCTTCCGAATTATCTAAGCTTTATGATTTCATTAACGGACTTGAAGACGAGCTTAAGAAGATCCAGGCATTTCAGCGTGAACTTCCCCTTTCATTCAATATCTTAAACGATGGTTTGCTTTCTTTGTTTTTAATCAATTTAATTATTTATTTTCTCAAATCGATCACAATTATTATTTATTTCTAACACCAGTTGGTAACATTGGGTAAATCACAGCTAATAACATGTTGAAAGACGTGGTGAAGAAAAACGAAGGAAAGCGGTGGGATGGTAAAATTGATGAAAGTGTAGGGGTAAAATTGGGAATTGATGAGTTTGAGAAGAAGACGTGGATGAGCTCTGTTCAGTTATGGAGTAAGGTACCTTTTTTTTTCATTTTATTTTTAATTTGGGCGTTTTCTAGGACAGAATTGTAATTGCAAGCGTTACAGACAAATGAAGGAGGCGGCGACTACGAGCCGCGTAAATATGAGGAGAGAGGCCCGAGAGGGACAGTTTTGTCTTTTGAGAAGGCTACGGAAGATGTTACAGGACTTTCTCTGGTGACCCCCGGTTCAAACAACCCGACGGTGGATGAACCGGGTTTAGAGAAACTTCTAACCGGAGGAATGCTTTCCGGTCCGGGTTTCTCCATAATCAAAGATAAGAAAGACAAATTTGAAACCAAACTGCTGCCGTATCAAACGGCTAGGAAACGACGTCGGTGCTGGTCGCCGGAGCTTCATCGACGGTTTATTGACGCACTTGAAAAGCTAGGTGGGCCCCAAGGTGAGATTATCGTTATTCTAATTTAAATGCCAATTTTTTTTTGTAATCCATCAAAATTAATACTTGTAAGTTGTAGTCTTAATAACTTGTTTTCCATAAAAAGTTTGCCACAATTGTATGTTATACCACGTATCTCTATAATTCTCCGACGGAGGCAAATGTTTTTAATAGGGGTATTCACATTATAATCTATTACATTATAATAAAATAGATATAAAAAATGACACGTCTTTAGAGGGTCGGTAGACACCCATACGGTGCCGTCACTTGTAATAATATTACCGTACCTCATACGGAGTAGTTCGTACCTAGATGTGCATGACTTGATTACAAATCCGTACTCGGTGAGTATGGTAGAAAAAAGAAATTTGATAAAGGTTGTTGCAATAATTGAACTACTTATAGAGTACGGAATAGTACGGATTAGTCCATGTTAACTAACGAACTCTGACGGACATTAATGAAAGGTGATTTTAGAAAGACAGAATCTTTACACAAGTATGATTCAAAAGTACTAGTAGTTGCCTAGTTGGGTATAAAAATTTCAATGTTGTTTTGGGCATAATTAGTGTTTGATAGGAGTTTTATACGTATCAGAGTACCCTGTTCATGTGTTATTAATTATATGTTTGATTTGCAGTGGCTACTCCTAAAAACATAAGAGAGCTTATGAAAGTGGATGGACTAACTAATGATGAAGTTAAAAGCCATTTACAGGTTAGTTTCATACTCCGTATTACCATAAGTCCATAATCCTTAAATTAACCGACATATTTGTGTTACTCCGTACAACTCGGTTTTGGATCCTTTAGAGTTTTAAAATAACTCTATAATGTAGAGTTTGAACATATCAACCATTGAATGAAAAATCAATGGTTCATATATTATCTTTCCCAAATTCCCCTTATTTTTTCTCATCAATGTGAGCGATTGATTTTAAATTGTATGGTTTAGATACAACTCTACCTTGTAATAAAACTCTAGAGAATCCGGACTCGTACAACTGACATGCAACAGATAGTTAAGGAACAGGGGAATTCATTTTCAATATTTCATGTTACTTGTCAAACTAGTCAGTTGTTGTAAGCTTTCTGATGGATTCTAATCAGGTTTTCTCTAGGTCTAGTAAAATATCTGTATGCCGTCTTGGAAGTGTGAAACTTGTCTAAGTTGCTAAGAGATCATAAAATGTCTATTTGTTTGATGCAATGGAGGACCTGAACCGAAATCATTACACCTCTGTTTTATAAAGATCTTTACGGTTACTATTTGCATAAATACTAAAATAAAAATGGGAAAGTTGGTTGAATATAATAAACGAAAATATGGTTAAAGTAAGAGTAATGTGTAAAAATGTGGGTGAGTGTAAGAAAAAAAATGAATAAAGTAACAAAAAGTGAAAAATTGTAAATATTGTGGGGTAAGAAAGGTAAGGTAGTAAATTTTCATGTCAAAAAATAGAATAAAACAAAGTGTAAATAATATTAAGAAACAGACTAAAACGGAAAATATAAAAATCATTTTGATACGGAGTTAGTATGACTCTATATTATATACTTTATATGAAGCCTACATGTTTGCTGAGGTTGAATGACTGAATGTATGGCTTTATACAGAAGTATAGGCTTCATGTTCAAAAGCATCCAACTGGTAGCATTACCACTACTCGATTGTCAGCTGAAGTAGGAATGGATCATAGTGAAGAACAGCTTGAATTGGGGTGTTCAACAATGGACCTTCAACATTCAAGCTCCCCAAAAGGCCCATTTCACTTGAAGGGTTCGAGAAAATGTAACTCTTCAAGCATGGAAGAAGACGAAGAGGAGGAGAAATCTGATGGTCAGAGCTGGAAAGTTCAGCATTATATGTAGAAATATATAGCAGGTTGTTGCTAATTCAACAACGTAACGTAACACACCTTTGAGCTTTGGCTAGGGTGAATCTAGTATAATATAGTATAGCGTATTATAATGTACTAAAATGCAAAGCTTTGACAAGCATGTAAAACTATTGAAATGTAACAAAAAAAAGGAGAGGCTGGGAAACTGCTATGCTCCACACCTATATACTGCCCACATTTGAGGCCTTTTAGTGTGGAGGGAAGAAGAGGCCCTAACAAATTTTGCCGCGAGATTTAGGATTATCTGTATTAATTGTTTGTACCGGATGTTGAGTTATAGAATAACCTTGTGCCTCTTCTTTCGATTTGCTTTAAATGTTCAATCAAGTTCTGATTTTCACTTCTCTTTTTCGTGATTGGTATAACTGCAGTTGTACATATATAGTAGAGAAGTTTCTTTTAACGAACTACTGTACTTTGTAAAAGAGTTGATCTGATGTCAAGTGGTATCCTGTGGCGTACGAGGCGTGGCAAGAAAGAGGGGACAATCAACAATGGATAGTCTATTCAGGAAACGTACAATATATAATGTGTGGTAATGATTCTATAGAGGGATAATGGTGGGATTAGAATCATCTAAATTCAATGGTTTTATAAAACTTTTGGCAATTATATTGTCTGGTTGGTTTTATGCCCTGTTTTATAGTGAGTGCCTGAGTGGTGACCTAAATCTGGAGGAGTTTTAAAGAGAATTTTGTTTGTGCAAAATCTTCTCAAGGAATGGAGGTATGGATAAATGGATTATGGGGGAAGATGAGTATTTCAACTTGTTTGGGTTGCCAATTGGCTCCCAATTAGGCCTATTGTCCAAAAGCTCAATGACTAAGCATAACACAAAAGCTCACAGTCTCCCACCAGCAATGACTCCAAGTCCTACCCAAATGGCTCAAGGCCCATTTGACAATAAATGACCTAAACAACATTTACTACACAAACACTATATATATGCCGCCAAAGCGCATATATCAAGGTATGTCCAATTTATTTCCTTAACGCTTACAATCCTTTAGAAAACTCTCTTTAGAATCCGAACAAGTGCTTACCTAGGCATCGGAGAGGCTTTTCTCGGAAACACCCCCGAGGCTAGTAACTTTGTCATTGTGCAAGTATATTTGGACTACACAATCAAACAAGCAAGATCTTCCAAATCAACGAAAGGGCTTTCAATCCGAAACCCATTGTTTCAACACCGAAACAATTTGGGCTGTGTGTGGGGAAGATACTACAAAGCCTTGCAAAACCAACCATTTTTCATCCAAGAGTGGATAGCCTCCACGACGACGGGTCAGAATCTAAATCAGAGACGCATCCTACCTCCCAGCCGAGTAAGGCAACGCATACTCACACGACGGTCTCAAGACCTCTGATACCTACAAGAGAGGAGATGACCGCGGCCATAGCCATAATGCAAAAGTTCCTCTTCAATGAAAAGGAACAGAATGCAAGAAATGAAGATCGTCAGCACCGAAGAATCAAACGTCGGCTTAACATGGAACCGAGTGGTGAGCCCTCTAGGTCAAACCAAACTCTTCCAGTTTTGACAGGGACCCACCTGACGTCTAGGTGGACTGAGAACACCTGGAACACCCAGGAAAGGGCCCAAGATCACCCGGAGTGATTTAGGCAACCAACTCCCCGAGCTTTCCGAAGTAATGATGCAACTGCGAGTAAATCCACCCGGATACGAAGCAATGTGCATAGCAGGCCCTCGGTGCTCGAGAGAATTTGCGAGTCCAGCAGGTCTAATGATCGACCGGAGACCAGCAACCAAGAAGCCAGGAGAAACAAGAGGCAGCGAGATCGAACCTTTCAGCCCTCGTAGTACTCCTGAGGATTCCCTCGAGGGAACTTCGGGTAGTGTAGGGGGTATTTTCATTGCTTTTTCCCTTCCTACGGGGGCGGTTTTAGAACCTTTGTATCTTTGTACTTTGAAGGAGTCACCACCAAACATTATTTAGGGTCTCGTTTGGAAAGACCAAAAAGTGACTATATTAGGACAAGGCGTTGAATCTTAGAAACGGATGGGTGAGATCCGGGCAAGGGAACGAGATGCTTATTCCGCGAGCTTTTGAAATAATTCAAATGCGTGGCACAACATTTTCGAAATACCCTAGTTTAGACTATGTGGGTTTGAATTTAGAACAAATAGAATTTCTACTTTGTATTGTGACCACTTTGCTTTAAAGTTAATTTAAGGGAACCTAAGATCGGTTTTTCCAAGAAATTATCTTTATTAAGCGTGGTGTAACCTTGTATTTTGTTGTATTTAGCATGTGAGGTGATGAAAGCAATAAACAAGTAAAGCAACATCACAATGGAAAATAGGTGCAAAATTAGTAAAGTACAAGACCACCTAGAAATGGACTAGGAGGTGAAACTACATTGCCTAGAAGGACTAGGCAAGTAAAGTTGCGGAATTGAAATTGCATAATCGAAAGTGCGGAATTGAAATTGCATAATTGAAAGTGCGGAATTGAAATTGCATAATTGAAAGTGCGGTATTGAAGTTGCATAATTGAAAGTGCGGTATTGAACTTGAATTTTAGCACATGGGATCCGAACGCCAAGCGACCCCTTAAGAATAAGTGCGCCCGACACGAATTCAAAGCAAAAATCTCTACTTTTGGTCAAGTTGCTCGACCTAAAGTGTCTTGGATTTTGAACATAGAACTTGAACTTGAAAAGTTTGAATCTTGAAATATTGGACTTGAAATATTGAACTTGAAATGTTGAACTTTGAAATATTGAACTTGAACTTGAAATATTGAACTTAAGAGTCTTGAATCTCAAAGATTGGACCTTTTAATGTTGAAAAAGTTTGATCTTTGATATGCTCTTATTTTGAAATGATCCTAGTTTAGGGAAGTGATTACAAACAACCCTAAACATTATTGGATCTTGAAACTTGAACTTGAAATTTGAAAAGTGGAGTCTTGAATCTCAAAGATTAAACCTTTAAACATTAGAAAGGCATCATCTTTGATTACTCCATGTTTTGAAGATGATTCTAGTTCAAGGAAGTGATTACAAACAACCGTGAACATCATTGAATCTTGAAAGTTTGCATTTTTGTATCACATAAAGTTTGGATTTTGTAAGAAATGTATGATTGTTGTAAGTGACACTTTTAATATTAAAAGTGCCAACTTACTAATCATTTTTGAAAGAGAAAAACAAGGAAACATGATAGATTAGGGTTGGGATTCAGAATTACCTAGTTAGGTTTAGGCAAGAACTCCTTTTAGAGCTCCCAATTGCTTAGAACTTGGAAATTATATGTGATTTTGGAGGATTTTTGTATTTTGATTAGAGTGGCAATTTTTGTATTACGATGTTGTGTTTTCGATTTTTGCCTCCCCATAATTCTCAGAATTAGGGGTTTAAATAGGAAAATTTGCTGCTAAACGCCAGCCCACGCCAGCGTCCAGCGCAGCTGCCAGGCGCTGCTGACGTGGCGCAGAAGCTGCCAAACAAGGACGAAAGATGCCGTCCTTGCTTTTGGCTTGTAATGGTGTACCTTTGTACGAATTGTACGAAGTTAGCACGTAGTGTTTGCTTGATGATTAAGGCTTGGTTTGCGTCTAAAAAGAGGCCGTTTCGGGTTTTTAAATTCGATTTTACGGGACGAGGCCCGGCTTGCTCGGTTTTGTGGGTCGGCGCCCGAATTCGGGTTTCTTAATGTCATTCGACTGGAAAAGGCCTTGTAAAATCAATGGGATAGTCCATTGGGTGAGATTGACTTGGATTTTGAAATTGATTTTTGGAAATTGTATTTTGTACCGAGTTCGGGAATGGGAACGGCCTCGGGGATGGGATTTTGGCTCTTGGATTTTGGAAATGTTCTTAGCAATTGGGACTTCCGCACGGAGTTGCTCCAACCGCCTAATAAGGATAAGGGTATCGTCATCATCCCAATGGGGAGACATGATTTAGGTATTGTAGACACCTACTTTTGTCCCCATTCCCGAAAGGGAAGGTTCGATGATGAGAACATAAATCTCCACTTGACAACGCATATCCTATAAAATAACGAATCTCAATTCCCCTTTTCATTTCACCCGAAACCTGCTATTTATAGAAACCTGCTATTTATGGAAACCTGCTAAAAATAGTAACTGCCGTAATGGGTAGTTATTAAAAGTGGCAAGTCATAAAAGATAGAAACCTGTCAGAATTAGGTGTTGCACTCCAACATAAATCCTAAATGAGATAGAAATTGCGAGAGAATCCTATTCCTAATACGATTCGAAAATAAGAGTTACGTATTAATTAAAATCCTAACGAGCCTAGAGTTCGTAACGGGCCCAGATGCATTCCATCATAAAATTAATACGCACTAAAAGACTCGATTAAAGTCTCATACACTCCGGATTCTAAGAATCCTAATCTGACAAAGAAACGGCGCGGACCCTATTTTCAACGCCTGGCTCTGGGCGCCGAAATCTTCGGCACACAGCCCTGGGCGCTGAAATTACCTGGGACGTGTTCTCTCCTAATTCCTCGTGGATTAGATTTCTACAATTCTATCTTTCCACGAACTCTTTTCTATAAATAGGGCCCTAAGTTCGACGTGAAAACAACAACACACAATTATTATTCTGAGTATTGACTCTAAACCCCTAAGCCTAAGCCTCACGCTGCGAAATTAATCACGCGTTCTGTCGCAATCGATCCAAAAATCGAACAGAACGTATCCTGTCCCATAATTTGAGATTCTTTAAATAAAAGGAGAAATAGCAAAGTAAAAGTGTTTAGTTTTCTGAGAACCGTGACGCACCTCTCAAGGGTGCGTCGTAATGTGTCTCTTTTCCGTGGTTTAATTGCTTTCCTCGCCCTTTTATAAACTGTTAAACTAATTAAATCTGATTGTTCTATCACGCCTAATAAAGATAATATGTTGGGAAATTGGATTATCATGCTAGGCCCCTTAAAACAATCTAAATCAGATAATCGCGATCGATCTAGTATTATATGTTGCATATTGTTAAAATCAACTCAGATTAGTTTAATAGATAACGCATGTCCCTTCAATTATTTATGCTGAGCTAGTAAGGATATTCTGCCTCTGGAGTTATCGAAGAGCGAGTACTCCTCTTGGTAGTTACAGTCCCCCGAACCCTCAATCTCTACCTTGCGGGTGTATGTGGAGAGATCCCCACACCAGGGATCACAAGGGAACCTACGGTCGTCGTGGTCAAACATAATTGCACTCCCTTTATGTCACGATAACCGGGTTTTGTCAGGTTTTCTCATTGTCGTTAAAAACTGAATGGCGACTCCTATATTACTAGTCAATTGGGTGTAAACTCACAGGGAATCCAATTACACTTGATTTGACAAAAAGAAACGTCACACCCTCGAGGGACGAGGTCATGCATTAGCCTCGTGCTTTTTCGACCCCCTCACAGTGGCGACTCCACTGGGGATAGTGAAGGAAATACTCGTGCTCGTAGGTAATCAAAATAGCCGAAGGGTGAAACGATCCTACCCCGCGTTTATTTCCCCATCAAGTTGGGACGACCTGAAAATCAGCATATTAATGTGAACGGACGGAACCGCATAACGAATCTTGGCTCCCTCAGGGAGTTAGGACTAAGGATACCCATCGCCAACCGGGGGGTGCATACGCTTCGAACGTTGTCCACTCGGCACTTTCGCTAGTAGTACACCCGTCACAAACCCAATCGCTCGCCCATTAGGTCCTCTCATTGGTGCATGCCCCCTTGGCTTACACCGTGATTGGCCTCTTGGGCGAAATTCGTCTGTTGAAGGCACTACCTCGACCGGGGCATGTGTTGGATCTGCGATAGAAGCGGTACCAAGCCAGGCGCAAATACTACCCATAGAAGCCTATCATAAACTACATGACATATTATTATTGCCTCATGATGTGATGTTAGTTATGTGTAGCGAAATATATGATTGTGTGTGACAAACAATGTTAGAAAACCAACGACCTTAAAAATTGCCCAAACATTCATAAACCAATTGGCCAAAAAGAGTTATACCAAAATACGTGTTCCGCAAACCCGAACGATCACCACAAAAATAAGCGACGCTCGGGATGGCCTGTAACGAATCCCACAAACGCTACACAACGCGTAAAGGACGTTATTAGGCAAGCACGCTAAATCAAAGTCGCATAAAAAAAAGTAGACGTAAACAAGAAACGAGAATCAGCCAGGGACGCATTTTCAACGCCCCTTGCTGGGCGCCAATATTTCTCACGCCCGGCGCTGGGCGCTGAAGTTGCTGCCTGGCCTTTTGGTCAGGCGCAACAGCCTCGGCGCCCGCGCAAAAAAAAAAAAAATGTAGCAAAAAAAACCATTCGTAAAAAAATTGCTGCAAGGGCGTATGAAAAGGCACTCGATTCTAAAAGCGACTTTAAAAAAAAATATATAACTCTTTGTGTCGTTGTTAGGCCTCCTATGACGACGATGTTCGGCACCAAAACCGAGCATGCTAATCAAAATAACCTTGAAGGTCACATGGGCAAAGTATTCAAAAAATGATGTTCGAATAAAGTTTTCGAAGAAAAAAATAATGTTCAAATGAAAAATAAGTAAATCCGAGTCTAGACTAGGCTATGCCAAAGTACAATCTAAATCCTAAGTCTTAGTTGTCTTATCCATAGAATCGGTCCTAATGCTTGGTGTCGTTCTGCAAGTTAAAAGGTTAAACCATATTGAGTCTCCCTTCCTAACATTTAAATCAATAAGCACCCATATGTAATTGTCATCCCTTGCTAAGAATCTACGGCCTCAATACTCTCTCTCACCAATAAAAAGAATATATTATAGTATTTGCAAAATGGAAACAGTCACATTCTGAAAATCATTCCCCCATAGTCGCACAACCCCCAAAGTGAACCTAAGGTGTCAATACCATTGGCAAGAAAAATTAATGGCCTCAAGGCTTATGATCTCATTGGGTCACGACCATCATAGTCCTCTCGAGCCACTCGCTCCTTGAAATACTCCTAAGTACGGACTAAAAGATTTTCCATGAATGCAACATGACGAACCATGAAAATACCCAAATCGGCATACCATAAAGGCTACCATTGGGGTAAAGCAATACACACTAAGGGGGAAGCCGCACTAATGATTCTAGACTTGCAAAAATAAAAATTCGATCTCCCCAACTAACTACCTTGCCAACATTAAGCAAAATGGCACATGACAAATGAACACCCAAGGGTTAAAATCTAAAGTGTCAACCAACGAAAGTTATGGTCCAATTAGCCTAAGTATGAGAGTTGCTTGGTCAAGTATTATAGGCTTACGCCATGTCATCATTTTGAGTCTAGGCCACCTCCTTATATTCATACACGGGTTATAATCAGAAAGATTAATGAAAGTTCGAGTCTAAATCACAACTTCCAATTAAATCCCGAAAACTGTAAAAAATTATTTTTGATGTAATTCTTTCGTTAAATTTCAATAAGGTAAAAACAACATTTTGAATCTACGCTACTTGCACATTTTAAGAAACGACTAAATACGCTTGCAAAGTAAGACAATTTAAAGGTCCACCCTAGGCCTACTAAAGTTAAAGGTCCACTATAGGCCTACCAAACGAGGCTCACTCAGTCTCGCCTCGTGACTCAAAGACCACAACCATCTACCTTTTAGCCCAAATAAAAAAATTTGAAAGATTTATGTTGGGGAGAAATCCCAAGCAAAAAGAAAAAAGAGAAAGAGAAAAGGGAGAGCGAAAAGAGCCATGAAATACTTAAAGAGAAAGAGAAAAGGGAGAGCGAAAAGAGCGAGCCATGGAATACTTAGCCCGTACCTCCCAAAGTGCGAAATTTACCCAAGTAAACGAAGGAAAAGAATTGAGTCAACCAATCCAAATCATGCCACAAAAACTACATAAAGTTCTACGATGTCTACCCTTTCCAATCCTTATGTTCTTAGACGCTGTCACTCTGGGGCCCCTGTTCAGCTCGTTTAACCCATCCATGTTCTCATTGCCATAACCCAAGAAGCCATTACCTCGACTCTTGTTCTTGAACTTGTTATCAACTGCAAACCACGTACGGTCATTGACACGTGCGTAATGCCCATTATTTCCAAAGCCCAAACCTGCTCTTGCATCACCATTAGCATAATGACCATATAACTTGTGTGGATACATCCTGTTAATATACCCTTGAGCCGTCCCCATGCTACTCATTGGCCTTGGTTGATGTAAACTCATGACACTAGCTTGAGGCTTCAAATTGTGAGTCCTAGCAGATATAATCCTCATGCTCGACCAATACCTATACAAATTATCCTATCTCATTCAACCCATATTTCAAGCCGTCTTGAGTCACAAATAAAAAAGGAAGACAAATGAAAAGTGCAAAAAAATAATAATAAAATGTGAATAATAAAAAAGAAACTTTGCAAAAGCGCCTCTAAAGTTCGTCTAAAAAGAAAAAGAAGCATTTAGCGTACCAAAAAAAGGATCCGCCCAGAAATCATTTTCAGCGCCCAATGCTGGGCGCCGAAATCTTTAGCGCCCCAGCCTGGGCGCTGATTCTCTCTGCTTGCTAAAATGTGTCCAGAAGTGCTCGTCATTTTATCCGCACATACACGGAACAATAACGAACACTTGGAGGGGTACAACACGTATTCAGATATATGTACCACCAAAAAATATACATGTACTCAAAAAAAAAATATAAAACAAATTTACAAATTATTGGCTTACAGCAAGGCAGCAGATTAAAATAATAATGAACTTCACTTATCTCATCCTATTTCAAACATTGCGATTCCACCTCAGAACGTACTTGTTTAAAATCGACATTCTAAAAAACCATTTTCTTGGCTAAGAACTACGCAAGACCCGATTCCAAATTAAATCTATTTGAGGCGGATACGTAGGCAATCCATGATTCGGTCCAACCAATTTGCAAAAATGTTAAAACCTATAGAATAACGAGAATAAAAAATAGAGTCCCTTATTGAAATTTAATTACTTGCAATCCAAGTCGAAAGAAAAATTTAAGTCAAAGGAAGAATCCAAGTCATCCAAATGCCAAAATTAATGAGCACACATCGAAAAATAATAAGGGCACGTACCCTTGCCAGAAGGAGCACTCACACTCCTAGGCACTTAGCCAAGACTCAAAAGATCACTTTGCCTCAATTGAATGGGGGCTAGCGCAAGCGTCCATGACCTCTAAAGTACTCGGCTTGACCCTCCCTAAAGCGAACTAACTCACCTAAAGACCTTCTTTCACCACTAGACATAGTCGTTCGCTTAAAGACCTTCTTTCACCACTAGACACAGTCACAATCGCCAACAAGTAGTAAAGGCAGTAAGCTTGCAATAAAGAGGATTGTTCTATGGCATCGCCCCATCGTTCCTTCGAACTCAGGGCACCCGTTCATGGTAATTGAAATGCTTGCGAATCCCCTTTGAAAAAATCAGACATTGTCAATAGGACTTGGCACTTAACCAAGGCTCACCCTACTCAGACATATGACACGGGCATCTAAAATCGGAATCTAAAAGCATCATTAATGGGAAGACATAATAGCAACTGGGGGCTAAAAATTGAAATGAAAGAGCTAGGGAAAGAACTAAGTATACCTTGACCTTTTGTACAGACATACACCAAGCAAATCTAAGTCAATTTGAAAACGGTTTATATTCACGCAATTCTGGAAAAGATGGCCCTAAAAGCCCAAAGCATATGCCAAACTGGCACAAGTATATCTTGACGCCTGCACCCTGGCTTCCAGCAAATCCTTAGACAACATTCCAAAAATCGTAACAGTATTTTGATTCACTCATGTAATCCTGTACGAACCCTTCTATAAGTCAACTTACTTAGGACACTTCGGATTGTACCACAGTAGGACTCGGATTTCAAATAATTTTCAAAGACTTCTTCGAACATAATAAAGTGTCATTGGTTTAATCTAAGTATGCGTTTATCTCGATATTGCAAGTGAGTCAAAGATATTTCTAAATATGATTATGGGTAAAGAAAGGCACCTAGCTTTTGGTCAAGGCACGCTTCAACATGTGACTACCTTGACCATGGCAATGTCGCACAATACGACATTTATAAGAGAAGTAGCAAATTACTACTCGAACGCACCTCGCACTAAACGAGTCTGGTTCAAACTATTCATGATCCATGTCGCCATGAATGCATAAAAACGTTTGCCACGCATTATAGCACCAGGCCAATCCCGTAGCTACAATTGGGGGCTTGAGAAAAACACTCAAAAAATGCTCGAAACGACGATTTTATCGCAAATTCTCGACGCCAATGCTATACACACGTCATAGGGGCACAATCCTAAGGTTTGATCATGTAAACGAACCTTAGAATGGCTACAACCCCTCCCAAATTCTAAGCACTAATTAGAATATATAAAGTCACCCCACTAACAAAGGGTAACTGAAAATCGCGAGTCACCAAAACTCCGATCAAACTACTGCACATAACGCCCGCCCTATAAGCGCCCGTTACACAGTCTACGTCGTTCCAAAGCAAAAACGAAAGTCCTGCCTGGGGCGCACTTTCAACGCCCAGGACCAGGCGCCAGAGATTCCGACGCCCAGCTCTGGGCGCTGAAAATCAACTCCAGGCAAAGGCTGTCGAGGATAAACAAAAAAAGAACATCTATGAATCCTCGCATCGAATGAAGTAATAAGCCGTGCACACTCCACGCAGAAGGTGCTACACTTGTTCGAGCACCTGAACGAGGCGTGATGAAGTACTCCAATGCAAAAAAAATAATGATATCCCAACACCTGGAGAAATGTTCTAATACATGCGGTTAGGCCACACAAGCCTACGTCGCACCCTAAGTTCAACCATCCCACGGTACAAGTCTAAAAAAAAGAGTAAGGCATATTGCACTAATGCGAGCACGACCAAGAGCATGTGTAAAAGAGGCAAAGACTACTTATCGCCCAAATTCAAAATGCAAGCCACACGACTTCTACATTAAGGATTAAAGGTAGCAAAATATTACCTACCACGAAAGGGATAGCTCGCACCTACACGAGCGGAACCCCAAGACATCTTTCTCGAAAGAACCTACAAAAATCGTACGCCAAAAGGAAGCATCCCAACATGCATACTTGGGGGCTCCAAGCTACGAAACGACCATAGCAAAATAAAAAAATCTCGAAGCAAATGTTTGAACAAACGAAAGGGCGCGATGTTTGAGCCCACCTCGTGAATGGGCATGAACCCTATCAAGCTTCTAAACAAACTATTCAAAATCAGTAATTGCTCAAAAAAAATGATTCAACCAAACTGATTAATGGACCGCACACAACGACCATTCTATGAACGCTCGTTCGCACATACATATCATCTTTTCTAAGTATCGAACATTTACGAACGCGTTCAAAAGAAAAAAAAAACGAACGAACAAGAGGCCAACTATGTCATCAAGAAACCTCGCCAGAAATTATTTTCAGCGCCCAGCGCTGGGCGCCGAAATCTTTAACGCCCAGGCATGGGCGCCTAAAATGATCCCAGACCCAAAAAACAGCTCTAACTTCTATAGGGCCCTGCCGTATCCATCCGACTCGAAAATTGCCGATTTCTTTACTGAAAGTCGCACCTCACGGCTTTGTTAAGAGTAGCACACCGCTACAAAGGTCGCTCGCACTTACGAGCACAATCCCAAACACGATCAAGGACATTACAGAATGCGTATCCCCAAGGAACCTCTTTGACAAGAAATGACCGTCAAGCACGAGTGCTTGGGGGCTCGAAAGAAAATATATATTATGCAAAGGTAAAACAATATTGCCAGACTACGCTGTACGAAGTCCCGTGTCTGGATGTCTCAAAAGATAAAACCGGTTCACGACCTCAAGACAAAGGTCGCCGTTGATACCTATACGTAGTCCCCTAATCAAGGACCCAAGTAGTGGCAAAATTGAGCCGTAAAGACTAGCTCAAAACCATGAAAGATGATGACCACGAGACAATGGTCCGTCTAAGCACGTTGTCAACCCACATTCAGGTTGCAACTAAATCCGAGCATCCCTGGAAATAATTTTCTCCTACAAGAATGAATAAAAAGAAATTCTCAAGAGAAATCACAAGAAAAAAATGAAATAGGGACTTGTCCACCTCAATCAGGCAAGACCGCGGCACGCGAATTCCAAATCAAAAAGACGAATTCAGGTTCGCTCACCTCTAGCGAGCAGGGCGTCCACCCTTAGCGGACAGGGCTCGCCCACCTTCAGCGGGCGGGGTCTGCGTCACTAGCCGCGCAGGTCCTCAGTTTTCGAAAAATAAAGTCTTCAAATTCAAAATAGGCTCGCCATCTTCAGCCGGCGGGGTCTACGTCAGAAACCACGTAGGTCCTTATTTTCAAAAAGCACAAACAAATTTCAAAATAGATTCGTCCACTTCTATCGGACGGGGTGTCCACCCTTAGCGGACAGGTTCGCCATCTTTAGCCGGCGGGGTCTACGTCACAAGCCGCGTAGGTCCTTATTTTCAAATTTCGAAAATAGACTCGTCCACTTCTATCGGACGGGGTGTCCACCCTTAGCGGACAGGCTCGCCATCTTTAGCCGGCGGGGTCTGCGTCACTAACCGCGCAGATCCTTAGTCACTGCAGCGACAACTTTTTCTGGTTTTCCATTTTTCCAAAAATTAAAGGATCGGTTTTCCCTTTTTCCAAAAATTAAAGGATCGGTTTTCCCTTTTTCTAAAAATTAAAGGATCGGTTTTCCCTTTTCCAAAAATTAAAGGATCGGTTTTCCCTTTTTCCAAAAATTAAAGGATTGGTTTCCCGTTTTTTCCAAAAAAGAGCGATGTGATTGGTTTTCCCTTTTTCCAAAAATTTAAGGATTGGTTTTCCGTTTTTCCAAAAAAGAACGATGTGCTGGATTTTCCTTCGATTTACGTCCCATAAAAACAAGGGGGTTTTCTCGTTTAGCTAGCCCTGAAAATGAGAATCTTTAAAAACATTTTTACCTCGTGGTTGGGCTTGGCCAGTCCCAATTACACTTTATAGCTTTGATTTCGAAAACATCTGTAGCTACTCCCAATGACAAAGTGAGGGAGTTTCCTACGCCTCTTTAGATACTTCCAATGACAAAGTGAGGGAGTTTCCTACGCCTCTTTAGATACTTCCAATGACAATGTGAGGGAGTTTCTATACTATCCATTGACAAATCCCAATGACACGTGAGGGATATGTCGACACTTCAAGTGATGACCCTTAAGTCAAATGTTATCACTCGGGGGCTCGTGAGACCCTCGCAAAAGCAGGCCACCATGGCTTGTGTGGCGCACTCCGTCTAATACTTTGACCATCGTCTTACTCCAAGACTCAGTCAAAGTGGGGGCTAACTGTAGACACCTACTTTTCTCCCCATTCCCGAAAGGGAAGGTTCGATGATGAGAACATAAATCTCCACTTGACAATGCATCTTCTATAAAATAACGAATCTCAATTCCCCTTTTCATTTCACCCGAAACCTGCTATTTATAGAAACCTGCTATTTATGGAAACCTGCTAAAAATAGTAACCGCCGTAATGAGTAGTTGTTAAAAATGGCAAGTCATAAAAGATAGAAGCCTGTCAGAATTAGGTGTTGCACTCCAACATAAATCCTAAATGAGATAGAAATTGCGAGAGAATCCTATTCCTAATACGATTCGAAAATAAGAGTTACGTATTAATTAAAATCCTAACGAGCCTAGAGTTCGTAACGGGCCCAGATGCATTCCATCATAAAATTAATACGCACTAAAAGACTCGATTAAAGTCTCATACACTCCGGATTCTAAGAATCCTAATCTGACAAAGAAACGGCCCGGACCCTATTTTCAACGCCTGGCTCTGGGCGCCAAAATCTTCGGCGCCCAGCCCTGGGCGCTGAAATTACCTGGGACGTGTTCTCTCCTAATTTCTCGTGGATTAGAGTTCTACAATTCTATCTTTCCACGAACTCTTTTCTATAAATAGGGCCCTAAGTTCGACGTGAAAACAACAACACACAATTATTATTCTGAGTATTGACTCTAAACCCCCAAGCCTAAGCCTCACGCTGCGAAATTAATCACGCGTTCTGTCGCAATCGATCCAAAAATCGAACAGAACGTATCCTGTCCCATAATTTGAGATTTGTTAAATAAAAGGAGAAATAGCAAAGTCAAAGTGGTTAGTTTTCTGAGAACCGTGACGCACCTCTCAAGGGTGCGTCGTAATGTGTCCCTTTTCCGTGGTTTAATTGCTTTCCTCGCCCTTTTATAAACTGTTAAACTAATTAAATCTGATTGTTCTATCACGCCTAATAAAGATAATATGTTGGGAAATTGGATTATCATGCTAGGTCCCTTAAAACAATCTAAATCAGATAATCGCGATCGAATTAGTATTATATGTTGCATATTGTTAAAATCAACTCAGATTAGTTTAATAGATAACGCATGTCCCTTCAATTATTTATGCTGAGCTAGTAAGGATATCCTGCCTCTGGAGTTATCGAAGAGCGAGTACTCCTCTTGGTAGTTACAGTCCCCCGAACCATCAATCTCTACCTTGCGGGTGTATGTTGAGAGATCCCCACACCAGGGATCACAAGGGAACCTACGGCCATCGTGGTCAAACATAATTGTGAAGGAAATAATGCCCTTGGTCCAAGTATGCATTCTATGTTAAGTCTAATAAATGCGGTTCAGTATTAATTAACAAGTTAATAATTCAGTGAGATCAAGTGAGTTGAATGCCTAGCTAGAGGCCGCTTCAGTTCAAGTGGAATTAATGATATTAATCCACAGCTTACTCTTGACTGAACCCGTAGGGTCACACAAATAGTACGTAAACGGATCAAGTATTTAATGGCATTAAATACTCTATCTATGGATATTCGGAATCGACGGATCTTGGTTTCAGTGGGAGCTGAGATCGTCACAAGCAAGAAATGAATACTCCGGAAACGATGATATTGCCGGAAACGGAAATATGGATCGTATCGGAAATATAAATATTATCCAAGTCGTAGATGTTGCCGGAAACGGAAACATGGTACGTATCGGAAAATGTTATCGGAAATGGAAATATTGCTGGAATCGGAAATATTGCCGGAAACGGAAATATTGTCAGAATCGGAAATATTATCGGAATCGGAAAATAATTCCGGAAACGGAAATATTAATTATTTGTTCGAAACGGAAATTGTTTCCGGAATCGGAAATATTAAATATTGTTCGTATCGGAAATGAATTCCGGAACCGGGAATTTAATCGGAAGCGTATCGTACGAATAAGCATCGGACGAGGCCTGCCGGACGAAGGCCCAGCACGAAGCCAGGCTATCGCCCAGCAAGCCAAGCGCGCCACACGAACAGCCAAGGCCACGCCAGGCCCAGCGCAAGGCCAGGCCCAGCAGGTCGTGGCAGCGCGCACAGCGCGCGCAGCAATGGGCTGCGAGCTGTGCTGCTGCTCGCGTGGGCTTGCGGCTCGCGTGGGCCGAGCAGCCGTGTGGGCTGTGCGCGGGCATGGCCTGCACGCTCGTGGGTCATGCTCGTGTAGTGTTTGTGTTCACATACAAAACCTAAATTGTATAGGATTTGTTTGATGATTAAATTCCTAATCCTAAAAGGATGATATTAATTAATTAGAGTCCTACTAGGATTCTAGTTTAACTAATTAGTATCCTAATAGGATTCCAGTTCCTTTTCCATACCTCTATAAATAAGGGCCTAGGGTCATTATTTGCAGGGATGATTGAAGTATTCAAAGGGTAAGTTTTTGAAATAAAATTAACCATACACTTGCAAACACTAGGCGAAATTCCTAGTAACCTTAAGGGCGATTCTAGTTGGTCTAACTTGAGGCGGATCCGGACGTACTGTGGACTATCTACGGAGGGACGACATTTGGAGTCCTAAAGACTTGTTCTTGTTCGGTTCGGGCGCAGCTAGGGAAGGCACGCTACAACATGTATGCATCAATACTATGCTAAATGATTATGTGAATATAATATGCTTTCCTGGCTTTATGGTTTTTCCGCATGATTTATGAATTGTCATATGTATCATAACCTAACAGTGGTATCACGAGCCTCTTATTATTTTCATAATCTAAATTGCATAAACATGGTTAAATATTACAAATTTGCAAGAATTAAAAGGGGTGATTAATTTTCGTAATTGTTAATTAATTGCAAATTGCGTTTATTTAATTATACGTACGCAGTTTTTCGGCAGTTTCTTCGTTACTCATCCATCGAGTGATTTTTGTGTCAATTCCGCATGTAAAAGGCATTCTAAAATTTTGACAAAAGTAGTATTTTTCGGCCGAACCCAGAATTCTCAAATTCGAAGCCTAACTATGACTTTTCGGAGGTTTTAGTTTTTCGAATGCAAAATTTCGTAAATTTAAGATGTTAAATTAAATATTTGCGATTCTTGTTGATAAATCTTGAATTTTTGATTGACCTACTGTATATGTTTAACAAGTTTGAATGCCTAGCCTTGTTAATTATGCAATCTAATTTGTAATTATGATTAATTTGTTGAAAATTGGAATAATTTAGAATTAATTTGATTTTCATAATTAATTATAATTTAATTAGATACCTATGATTAAAAACCACCATAAAAATTGTAAATTTATGTTAAATTTTAAATTTTTATGACCTAGACTTGAATCCATGTTAATCGGAAATCAATTAAATAATAAATTTTCGATTTTTCGCCCTAAAATTATGAAATTAATATTATTTATTAATTTGTCATTAATTTTGAATATAAATATTTAATTTTTATGCTACTCGCTCATATAACTTGCACGCACAAAACAATGGACGCTACGTGTTACCCTTAAGGGGTGTTGTATAGTGCGGGCATGCGACGACGAGCAAGGGAGCTCGTCGCCCATGCGGTACGAATGCATCGAGCAAGGGCATGGTGCACGAGCACAAGGCAGCAGCCCTGCCTTGTGTCGTGGGCTGTGAGCAATGGGCGTGTGGGCAGGGGCGAGAGCAAGGCACGAGCAGTCGCGTGTGGGCAGCAAGCGTGCTGCGCCACAGCGCGCACTGCCTCGCGCAAGCATGCCGAGCCTCGCGCGCAGCGAGCGCAAGCTCGCGTGCCACGAGCGCTACGCACAACGTCGATGGCTCGCGCGCAGCGAGCGCCAACTCGCATACTGCTGCCTCGTGCGTTGAGCGCAAGCTCACGTGCGGGAAAGGCAGGCGCGCAGCGAGCGATGGCTCGCATGGATCGAGCGCTGGCAAGCGAGCGCAGCGAGCGATGGCTCGCGTGCATCAAGCGCTGGCGCGCGCAGCGAGCACCAGCTCGCGTGTTCGATTGATGCCTTGCGATGGTGAGCAGCAGCGATGCGACGCAGCGCATGGGCTGCGCGCACATGGCCAGCGATGGCTGTGTGCGTGTGGCCCATGGGCGTGCGTTGCGTGGGATTGTTGCGTTGCGATTAGATCGTTTTGAAATTTTAATTTGAAATTTTCAGTTTACGTAATTTTAATTAATTTTAAAATTAATAATTTAAATTATTTTCTTGGATTTTAATTTTGAATATTGTAATTATAATAAATTTTATTTATTCTAATTATTTTACTAAAATTAAAATCATGAATTAATTTAAATACGACTGAAATTAAATTAAACTTTTTGGATTCAATTATAAATTTATATGAGCTTTAAATTTTAATTAAATTTGTATGTTTCCGGTTAGACTAGAAATACATTTTTATGTTTAAAATTAGTAAAGCATATGAATTTATTGGTTTAAGTGGGAGCCCTTTTAGTCATAAACTCTTGATTAGGTCTACAAATCCTTAAGGTTAAAACAACTTGATTAGAATTAATAAGGACTGAATAATTTGTAGATTATTGGTGCCCTTGATTAATTGCTGCAAATGTTTATGTGATGCATAATGTGTTTTACTAACCAGCTATGTGGGCAATTCATGATAATGAATGGGTGAATGGTATATATTGTATATGTACTGTTTTGCAGGTTATGAAGTGACTAGTATGGTCCAAATAGGATAGAAAATATGGTCTGCGTACCATTAATTTGAATGTAATTGGTCTAAAGTACCAAAATTGTTTTTCAATTCAAAAATGGTCTGCGTACCATCAAATAGTTGTAATTAGTTTTAATTATAGCTTATCCTATTTGAAGAAAATGGTGCCTCCCACGGAGATTTTCAAGACGGACTTTGAAGTTGAAGCTTCAAGATGAAGTCGGGCCATACTAGATCACATTTATCTTATGCATGTTTTAAGTTATTTATTGCTTTTAAATATGTCTTAAATATGCATGAGATCAAAGCTTGATTATGTTGCATGATTAAGGATTTTAGTTCACTTAAAATCTAACCAACATAGTAAGAGCCTTAAGTTCCAAACTTAAAAATTGAGTTAAAAGGTGCCATGCCAAAATATACACTTGCTTGGATATCCTTTACATCAATCTAGTAATAGTTTTCGCTCAGCGAGGTGTTACTTATTGGTCCTAAAGGGGCAAGGTACACAAATAATTGTGAGTACATGTTAGTTTTGGTGAAACTCAACGATATAAGTAAGGAGTCCTTTTATGTCGTGGCAAAATCGATAGGTTTACCTAATAAGTTGTTAGACGTACCTATCAACCAAGAATAGTTTCTAGACTATTAGCAAAAGGCTTTTGCTTACCTAAGATGTTTTAGGATTAAGTCAACAAACTGTGCTTAATTCTTCAATGATTTTAGGATCTTGGAATCATTTTATTCACACCTACCGGAACAATAAATTCGAATAAAATGCTAATAACTTTTTGAAATTGCATGATTGCTTTAATTTTCAAGTTATTACTCATGATAAATGTTTAGACTTTGCATGCTTCAATGTATGTTTTAATTATTGTTTATAATTAAATATCTTGCACTGCAGTAAACCCTTTTAGAAAGGTAACAGTAAATTTCCTCGATTGGTAGTGAATCCAAGAACGATTCACGGAAATGAGAGAAAGTGAGCAATTTAAAATGTACGTTTCTTATAGCGACTTTTATGGTTGTTTTCGAACATCAAAGTCGAATGGCAAACCAGTTGGTGCTTGTGAATTCAAAATACACTGTAGTTTTGAGATCATAAAGCATTGAGTTTAATACGCTCAGCCTTACCAATGGTTAACAACCTAATATCTTTGTCCATTTATTTCTCGAATGAGTCTAGTCCCTAGACATTCGAATAGATTGATGCTTAGAGAACTTTAGAAGCTTCTGGTAAGATCATCTAGTTGAAACAGAATATTCAACATAAATAAAATGGTAAGAACTATGTTGGAATGACATCGGACATGTCTAACAAAGTATAAAAGTCAACACTATAGAATTCAATTCTTAAGACTATAAGAAAGGGTACAAGAAATAGGAAAACAAAGGAACAAATGAAAGGAATTTACAATTCCGTTTCTACCTATAAGTTTATGTTTAAAGAGAAGTGACCTAGGAATCAAACTTCCTTGGTATCATATACCGTTTGAGGTTCTTACTTCGGTAATAACTCAAACAATGGAAGCTAGGCTACACTAATGACCTACAAGTGGGAAATGAAGCATGGCAATGCTACATTAGTTGTAGGGTCATCTAGTTTGTTTTAAGTCCTTTCAAGGCTGGAACTAAATGGCTATTTTGTTCCATAATCAGCATACCTAAATTTCTGCTTCAAACACAGAAAGACTCACATTCAGAAGAACAAAAACAATGCTTGTTTGTTTGTTTATTTGAATGAAATGGTCATTTGCGGGATGAGTCAATATGCTTGATTAAAACAAACAACTCTTTAACAATAAAAACTTTACTAGGTTCAAATCAACCCCTTGATTTGAGTTCCACTAATCTTTGGCACTGTTGCTTAGACCATATCAACAAGTTAACATTCAAAAGCTCTATTTTGATAGACTTTTGAAAGTTGATTGATTTCTAGATCAATTTAAGACAACTAGTCTTACTTGTTGAAAGTAACAAAAGATATGAAGTATTGTTAGAACGCCTAGACAATAGAGTTCAAAGCTAAAGAAAGGTTTTATGACTTTATTTCACATGGATTTGAGTAAATATAGGTTTATTTACTCAAATGTGATATAAGTTGAATCTGTTTGGCTAGTTCAAAGATTCAGAAGTATAAAATCCACTTGGCAAGAAATCATAAATATCTAGGATTAGATCATGTTGATGATTACTTGAGACCAAATATGATCATCAATGATTGTGTATTGTAATTTCACAATCTAGCTGCATAAGATATGGCATATCTACGTTGGAATGATCGAAGTCAATTAGTACTTGATTCGATCAATGATGAATCATAAAGACTTTTCCTATAATTTCTAAAACAAAATGCTCAACTACCACCAAACTAAACCAAATTCGTCAAAGCTATTGAAAAGTAATTTCAGAATATATTTTCATAATATATCTAAAGAGTTCCAAAACTCAGTGGGAGCTTAGTGTTTGTTATTTAACAAACTAAGGCCTAAGTATAGATATATGTTTCATTGTGATTTATTCAAATGAGACACAAGGGTATTGTTTCTACCACGAATTTTTTGAGAACATAATGTTTGTTTGCTCGAAATGATGTCCTTTTGGAGATTCGTTTCCAAAATGACAAGTGGGAGAAAATAGACCTCGAAAGTCTTCGAGGAGAACAACAAACATAAACGGACAATCTGGAGGCTTTTCGAAGTTCTTTAGAAAATCCGAACACGTATTCTTTAAGGACTTTAGAAGTGGCTTTTAAATAATAGACATCTCTTAGAAGAATTTACAAGTGCTTCAAGGAGAACAGAATATTCAAAAGACTTTCAAGTGGCTATTGATATTCTATTGTTTGATGTTCTATACGCAAGTAGGCATAAAGTTCAAGTCACTGAAACTATGAGATTCTTCTATTAGATAGTGAAGAAACATGGAGTTCAGGTCACTGAAGCTATGCAATTCTTCTATTAGATAGTAAAGAAACCTACAACTTGCAGTCAAACTATTAATGAGTTTGTGACCTGTAAGAAAGCTATGACGAAACCCAGATTCCCTAAAATGGTTAGAGGCCATATATAGACTCAAATGTTTTAATTGGTTAAAGGCCATAAAACATAACCAATGTTTTGATGACAAAATTGAAATTTTGTTGATTTGCAAGAATAGTTTCACACCTATTGGTTGCAAGTTTGTTTTAAGGATTAAAATCATCAAACATGGAATTGTGTTCACACACAAAGCTAGATTAGTTGCTAAAGGTTCCAAGCAAATTCATGGCATGGATTGTGTTGAAACCTCATGCATAATCGTAATACTCAAGTCTATAAATCAAGCAATAATTGCATATGGCAATTGGATGACAAAACGTATTCCTCAATCAAATGTTGGAAGAAACTATGTACATGGTATGTAATAGGATTTGTGGATCCAAATAAATGCTTGAAAAGGAAAGCTAGCTTATAAAATCTAAGTACAGATTTAAGCAAGCAATTGGGAATTGGAACTGTATTTTAGTGAAGCTAATAAGCATTTTAGTTTCATAAAATGTACATGATTCTTATAGATATATAAGAAGTTTAGTGGGAGTATGTAAAACTTAATTAGTCCTATGTGTATCACACATATCTCTCTATTGTGAAATAACATTCAAATGCTAATGACTTAGATTTGAAATTATTCATCAATGATGGACCAAGGCGAAACTTAGTACATACTGGGTATTAAGATCTATTTACAAAGATCTTATGATATTGTTTAGTAATGGCATTTACTAAATCAAACACGAAAGACTCCATTGGAGATATTCGATCCATATGAATAAATCTAAGTAATGAATGTTTGAACTATGTATAAGCATTTACTAAGTTAAACATCAAAGAATCTAATGAGATTTTTCACCTATATTATATGTCAAAGAATTTAGTTGGATTCAGTATCTACTGTAACTGAATGAGCTAAAGTTACATGAATAGAATTCAATTGGGAATTATTCTGCAAAAGAATTTATCATGTATATAATATAATATGAGGATCGCCAAAAACGTATCGTATGACTTTAGGCATGACGAACATATACCAATCTCTATTGATCTAAGTGAAGATCAACTAGATTGAGATCAAGAACACTTATGGTACTTGAAAAGATACATAGGAATAGTTCTTGATTCAAGGAAATAAAGATATGCTAAATATTGATGCTACACGCATAAACACTGGCAAAGGATCAAGCAAGACCCTTTGGAGTTAACCATTGACAAGGACGAGCTAAAGAGCATCGTGTTTTGAAATGGCAACATGGATTGAAGACCATGAGTTGTTGCGTGGGAAATTAAAATAATAATTTCTATGTTCTAAGATATAGTTGGAGAGTCTTCCACATATCTGTGAACTGCTTGGATAAGTAGATCCAAACAAAGCATCACTAGCAACCTATACAGTTGAAGTAAAAGTAATTATTGCCTAAGAAGAAATAAAATAGAGTTGTTTATATCAGTTCTTCATTGAACTTGGGAAGATCACATGTCTGTTGACTTAATGGTTTTTCATTGCAAAATGCGTAGAACCACTAATGTAGCAAGAAAGACTAGATCACAAAATAAACATACTCAAAAGTTCTTATCATCATATCTCGAAGAACATTCGATGAAAAGGATGTTAAGATTGGCAAAGCGTGATAACTAAACCTATGCAACAAGTGAGAAGCAACACTCACGTTGTAGCACTGGAAATCAAGCATAGCTTTGAATTCCATGAACTGTTTTAAAGATGGGTTTGAGGCCCATGGTTGTAAAACAATGGGGTTGAACATTTATCATATATGAAATGTATTTTCATATTCCATTTAATCTTGGTTTAGTATTAAATGATGAGTCCCTTCAATTTGACGATATATTCAAGATAAACTGTGAGGACCAGTCCTGTGACTAAGAAATGTCTATCAAGTGAACTTGAATGTCAAAGGTTGAAAATGGTCCCTAGTCGGAGTTTTCTATAAAATTGGACGCATAGAAAACGTTAGACGATTAGAATGCAAGATGACTAGTAGTTCTGTTTCTTGAACTATGTGGACATGGCAATGTCATAATTATTTGCATAGATACTTACTTTGGGAAGACTAGTATCGGACAAGACCTATGAAACTTTACTGTAAGAGATGAAAATCTGTCATAAGTAAATTTAATTAAAATTATTAGACACTAAATCCTCAATACCTGAGTGATTTGAGATTACTTGTTTGAGAACTGGTTGCTTTGACGTTGACCAACCGTCGCACCGTAAAAGGAGGCTATAAAGGCAACGCTCAGGTAATCACCTATCAAACGAAGTCTAATCTCAAGATCGCAAGATTGGGATTGTCCTCCCATAAATCGGGATGAGATGCTTAAAAGTTGTACAAGGCCACTCGGAGAGCTAGAAACTGTGAAATGCATGGCCGTGCTCGGATGAATCATAGGCTATGATTATCTGTTTATTTGATCAGTTGAACTCTGAAACCGAGAAACACCTCTGGACATAATAAGGATGACAACTCTTACCTTATGTTCAAGAGCAAGCATCGAGCGACAAAGGAATTAGGAAATGCACACTTGTCCCTAAGGACAAGTGGGAGACTGAAGGAAATAATGCCCTTGGTCCAAGTATGCATTCTATGTTAAGTCTAATAAATGCGGTTCAGTATTAATTAACAAGTTAATAATTCAGTGAGATCAAGTTAGTTGAATGCCTAGCTAGAGGCCGCTTCAGTTCAAGTGGAATTAATGATATTAATCCACAGCTTACTCTTGACTGAACCCGTAGGGTCACACAAATAGTACGTAAACGGATCAAGTATTTAATGGCATTAAATACTCTATCTATGGATATTCGGAATCGACGGATCTTGGTTTCAGTGGGAGCTGAGATCGTCACAAGCAAGAAATGAATACTCCGGAAACGATGATATTGCCGGAAACGGAAATATGGATCGTATCGGAAATATAAATATTATCCATGTTAGGTTATGATACATATGACATTACATAGATCATGCGGAAACAACCATTAACCCAGGACAACATATTATTTACACATAATCATATAGCATAATTTAGATGCATACTCTTTGTTGCGTGCCCTCCCTAGCTGCGCCCGAACCGAACAAGAACAAGTCTTTAGGACTCCAAGTGTCGTCCCTCCGTAGATAGTCCACAGCACGTCCGGATCCGCCTTAAGATTGACCAACTAGAATCGCCCTTAAGGTACTAGAAAATTTCGGCACTTTATGAGCAAGATGTGTGTTCTAATTTTCTCTCAAAAAACTCACTTTTGAATACTTTGAAACTTGTGTATAAATTATGACCCCTAGGCCTTTATTTATAGAGTTATGGAAAAGGAATCGTAATCCTAGTAGGATACGAATTAATTGAAATTAGAATCCTACATGAATTCTATTTAATTAATTTATCCAATTAGGAATAGAAATTTAATCATACACTAACACTTGTAGATTTAGGAATCACGCATGAGCACAAACTCACACACACACGGCAGCCACAAGGGCTACCCATGCGCGTGCGAGCAGCAGCCCACGCAGCGCGGCCCACGCATCTGTGGCCTTGGCGCGCGCTGGGCCTGCCTTGGCTGGGCTTGTGGCGCGCGCGTGCTTGCTGGGCGATGGCCCGGCTTCGTGCTGGGCCTTCGTCCGGCAGGCCTCGTCCGATGCTAATTCGTACGATACGCTTCCGATTAAATTTCCAGTTCCGGAATTTATTTCCGATACGAACAATATTTAATATTTCCGATTCCGGAATTAATTTCCGTTTCGAACAAATATTTAATATTTCCGTTTCCGAAATTATTTTCCGATTCCGGTAATATTTCCGATTCTGACAATATTTCCGTTTCCGGCAATATTTCCGATTCTGGTAATATTTCCATTTCCAATAATATTTTCCGATACGTACCATGTTTCCGTTTCCGGCAACATCTACGACTTGGATAATATTCATATTTCCGATACGATCCATATTTCCGTTTCCGGCAATATCATCGTTTCCGGAGTATTCATTTCTTGCCTGTGACGATCTTAGCTCCCACTGAAACCAAGATCCGTCGGTTCCGAATATTCATAGATGGAGTATTTAATGCCATTAAATACTTGATCCGTTTACGTACTATTTGTGTGACCCTACGGGTTCAGTCAAGAGTAAGCTGTGGATTAATATCATTAATTCCACTTGAACTGAAGCGGCCTCTAGCTAGGCATTCAGCTCACTTGATCTCACTGAATTATTAACTTGTTAATTAATACTGAACCGCATTTATTAAACTTAACATAGAATGCATACTTGGACCAAGGGCATTATTTCCTTCAATCCAAGTCGTAGATGTTGCCGGAAACGGAAACATGGTACGTATCGGAAAATGTTATCGGAAATGGAAATATTGCCGGAATCGGAAATATTGCCGGAAACGGAAATATTGTCAGAATCGGAAATATTATCGGAATCGGAAAATAATTCCGGAAACGGAAATATTAAATATTTGTTCGAAACGGAAATTGATTCCGGAATCGGAAATATTAAATATTGTTCGTATCGGAAATGAATTCCGGAACCGGGAATTTAATCGGAAGCGTATCGTACGAATAAGCATCGGACGAGGCCTGCCGGACGAAGGCCCAGCACGAAGCCAGGCCATCGCCCAGCAAGCCAAGCGCGCCACACGAACAACCAAGGCCACGCCAGGCCCAGCGCAAGGCCAGGCCCAGCAGGCCCTGGCAGCGCGCACAGCGCGTGCAGCAATGGGCTGCGAGCTGTGCTGCTGCTCGCGTGGGCTTGCGGCTCGCGTGGGCCGAGCAGCCGTGTGGGCTGTGCGCGGGCATGGCCTGCACGCTCGTGGGTCATGCTCGTGTAGTGTTTGTGTTCACATACGAAACCTAAATTGTATAGGATTTGTTTGATGATTAAATTCCTAATCCTAAAAGGATGATATTAATTAATTAGAGTCCTACTAGGATTCTAGTTTAACTAATTAGTATCCCAATAGGATTCCAGTTCCTTTTCCATACCTCTATAAATAAGGGCCTAGGGTCATTATTTTAGGGACGATTGAAGTATTCAAAGGGTAAGTTTTTGAAATAAAATTAACCATACACTTGCAAACACTAGCCGAAATTCCTAGTAACCTTAAGGGCGATTCTAGTTGGTCTAACTTGAGGCGGATCCGGACTTACTGTGGACTATCTACGGAGGGACGACATTTGGAGTCCTAAAGACTTGTTCTTGTTCGGTTAAGGCGCAGCTAGGGAAGGCACGCTACAACATGTATGCATCAATACTATGCTAAATGATTATGTGAATATAATATGCTTTCCTGGCTTTATGGTTGTTCCGCATGATTTATGAATTGTCATATGTATCATAACCTAACAAATTGCACTGCCTTTATGTCACGATAACCGGGTTTTGTCAGTTTTTCTCATTGTCGTTAAAAACTGGATGGCGACTCCTATATTACTAGTCAATTGGGTGTAAACTCACAGGGAATCCAATTACACTTGATTTGACAAAAAGAAACGTCACACCCACGAGGGACAAGGTCACGCATTAGCCTCGTGCTTTTTTGACCCCCTCACAGGTGTCTACAGAAGCCCCCACTTTGACCGAGCGTTCGGTTAGGAAAGCGCGAGCCAATATTTTCGACTCGGGACGGAGAACGGTCAAGATGTTCTACAATCAAGACCATTCTTTGTACGCAGGTACCTGCACAAAACAGGTATTAGAAAAAAAGGATAGAGTCTACCTTCGTGTGGTTGTGACGACTTCGATTTGTACTTGTACTGTTCTTCCGCCTTTAGTTTAGGACGGAGCTTGGCATCGGAAATTTTGAATTTCGAACCCTTGAATCTTGAATTTTGAATTTTGAATACCCGGAATTGATCCGCTGGGGACGTGCTTCACTGGGGATAAGAGCTTTTTATTGGCCCTTAAGATTTTGAAATTTCGGCTGACTTTCCTGGAGCTTGGGTCCGTTGGGAGTCGAACGCCTAAATTGTTGTATTTTTCGGACTTTGTATACTTGAAATGCTCATCTGTTTGTTTTTGGAGATACACGTATATACCCGTATTTTCGAAGGATGGCATGATTTGATGTTAGATGCCTGGTGCAGAAAACCATAGCACAAAGGACGTGCAATCAGCACGGAGGACCGTGCGCTGAAGACTCTTGCGCATGCAGCAGGTCAGCGCCCAGCGCTGAGCTCGGCGTTTGGCGCGGGATTGTGCTATAAAAGTCCCCTTGCTGTGCCATTTGAAGAGCAAGCACTTTCATTCTCTTGCCTTTTCTCTCTCAAAGGTCGAATACTCTCCCCTTGATCTTGTTCTTAAAGGAAATAATGCCCTTGGTCCAAGTATGCATATAATGTTAAGTCTAATAAATGCGGTTCAGTATTAATTAACAAATTAATAATTCAGTGAGATCAAGTGAGCTGAATGCCTAGCTAGAGGCCGCTTCAGTTCAAGTGGAATTAATGATATTAATCCACAGCTTACTCTTGACTGAACCCGTATGGTCACACAAATAGTACGTAAACGGATCAAGTATTTAATGGCATTAAATACTCCATCTATGGATATTCGGAATCGACGGATCTTGGTTTCAGTGGGAGCTGAGATCGTCAAAGGCAAGCAAGTGAATACTCTGGAAACGATGATATTGCCGGAAACGGAAATATGGATCGTATCGGAAATATAAATATTATCCAAGTCGTAGATGTTGCCGGAAACGGAAACATGGTACGTATCGGAAAATATTATTAGAAATGGAAATATTGCCGGAATCGGAAATATTGCCGGAAACGGAAATATTGTCAGAATCGGAAATATTATCGAAATCGGAAAATAATTCCGGAAACGGAAATATTAAATATTTGTTCGAAACGGAAATTAATTCCGGAATCGGAAATATTAAGTATTGTTCGTATCGGAAATGAATTCCGGAATCGAGAATTTAATCGGAAGCGTATCATACGAATTAGCATCGGACGAGGCCTGCCAGACGAAGGCCCAACACGAAGCCGGGCCATCGCCCAGCAAGCCAAAGCGCAAACACACGCCAAAGCCAAGAATAGGCCCAGCGCAAAGGCCAGGCCCAGCCAAGGCTTTGGGCGCGCGCAGGCAGCGGCGAGCTGGGCCGTGCGCTGTGCGTGGGCCGTAAGGCCTGCGTGCGGTGCATTGCCACTCGTGTGCGTTACTCGGAATCCTAAGGCTACCGGGATTCGTAATATGATTAAATCTAATCCTAATAGATAAAGTTTGTTTAATTAGAGTCCTAGTAGGATTATAACTAAATAGATTTGTATTCTAATAGGATTATAATTCCTTTCCATAAACTCTATAAATAGGTGCCTAGGGTCACATATTTACATCGAGAATTGAAGTATTCAAAGGTAAGATTTTTGAACAAAATCAGCCAAACACTTGTAGCCTATTAGCCGAAAATTCTTAGAACCTTAAGGGCGATTCTAGTTGGTCAAGCTTAAGGCGGATCCGGACGTGCTGTGGACTATCTACGGAGGGACGACACTTGGAGTCCTAAAGACTTGTTCTTGTTCGGTTCGGGCGCAGCTAGGGAGGGCACGCTACAAAGTGTATGCATCTGAATTATGCTAAATGATTATGTGTAAATAATATGTTTCCTGGCATTAAGGTTTTCCGCATGATTTATGTTTTGTCATATGTATCATAACCTAACAGTGGTATCACGAGCCTCTTATTATTTTCATAATCTATATTGCATGAACATGGTTAAATTTTACAAATTTGCAAGGAATTAAAGGGGTGATTAGTTTTCGTAATGAATTGCAAATTGCGTTTATTTAGTTATATGTACGCAGGTTTTCGGCAGAATATTCGTTACTCAACCAAATCGAGTGATTTTTTATTTTTTTTGGCAAGCAAGCAAGGGGGAATATATTAATCACCAACAACCAATTACAACCTAGCTAAGGGGGAGAGGTCATTCACCCCAAAGCAAACAGAAAGGCCTAAGCCTAGAATCAACACTATAAAAAACACAAGCTAAGGGGAACAGACACCCCAAAGCAGCAACAAACTCAAACACAGTGAGCCAGAAAACACACCTAGGCTAATTACAAAGCTTGTAACCATTCCCTATTTAAACTGTTTAGTCTATTTGCACAGACTTGTTGAACTCGATGTTTCACATCACTCTTTAAGGCATGAATCAAAGTAGGAACTGTGGGGACAACTCCTTCCCAAACTGAGCTGTTTCTTGCTCTCCAGATGTGATAAACCAAGCCAGCAAGAGCAGCAAGTATGAACTTCATTTTGAAAGCATTCCTGCAGTATCTTCTTGTCCAATGAAGGACTTGTAACACATTCTTCCTGGTGTGATTAATGCCTAGCCAGCTAAGCACTCTAACCAGACAATCTGTACTGTAAGAGCACTCAAAAAACAAGTGAGCACTGGTTTCAGGAGCACTGCCACATATAGCACACAGGTTATCATCCCCTATGCCATAGTTGAATAATCTAGCTTTGGTTTTGTGTCTATCAAGTATAGCAAGCCAAAGAGAAAACCTGTGTTTAGGAATAGTCAGTCTGTTCCAAATAAAACTAGACCAGTGATTAGTTTCAGGTTGAGTGCACAGACTAGTGTAAGTGTTTTTAATCGAGTAGTTGGGAGTAGAAAGCCAAGCAGACCCCTGATATTTGTCATTACATACATCTTTGACCTTGCAAATGAACTTGATAGGCCAGCTAGTAGCTAATGGTGGAACATAGAGCTGCCAGTTTTTGTTCTTAACATAGAGAGCATGGATCCATTTCACCCAAAGATTGTCCTGTTTTTGCTCAATGGCCCAAGCCAATTTACCAATAGCTGCCTGATTCCAAATAGCAAGGTTTCTAAAGCCAAGCCCACCTTGCTCTTTGGTGAAACACAACTTATCCCAGTTAACACTCCCTGGTCTGGCATCATCATAAGCTCCAAACCAGAGAAATGATCTGCAAATGGCATTGATTTTATTGATTATGGTGGATGGAATGAGGAACAGCTGACACCAGTACACACTAATGCTCATAAGCACAGAATTCACTAGCTGCATCCTTCCTGCAAAGGAAAGATGCCTAGAACTCCATGTTTTAATTCTTGAAACCATTTTTTCTACCAGCAAATTGCAATCACCAGCTTGAATTTCCTTAGAGCTAATTGGCACCCCTAGGTATTTAAAGGGGAGAGTGTCTACAGTATAGCCAGAGAGCTCAGTGAGACAAGTTTTAGTGGAAGAGTCTAACCCACTGCAGTATATAGAAGATTTGCTAGGGTTCACCTGTAGACCAGTAGTAGAGGAGAAGAGATTTAAGCCTTCCAACATCAGCTTAAAAGAAGTCACATCCCCATGACAGAAAAGCAGCAGATCATCTGCAAAGCAAAGATGATTGAGTTGAAGAGTTTTCCATCTGGAATGGAATTTGAAATTGGGGTGTGCTGCAACCAATTTCATTACCCTGGAAAAATATTCCACACATAAGGTGAACAGGAGAGGGGAGAGAGGGTCTCCTTGTCTTAGTCCTCTCTTAGGTTGGATCAGTGGAGAAGGAACCCCATTGATGAGAAGAGAATACTGTGTAGTGGTAAGACAAGTCATTACCAGTTGGATAAAGTGTGAGGGAAAGCCAAAAGCATGCATTACTTCTTCTATAAACTTCCACTCAACAGTGTCATAGGCTTTCTTGAGATCCAGTTTCATCATACAACTTGGCCTTGAATTTCCTCTATTATATAACTTGATGATATCTTGACAGATCAACACATTGTGTAAGATAGATCTGCCTGCAACAAATGCCCCTTGAGTGGGAGAAATAATAGCTGGCAGGATTTGCCTGAGTTTAGAACACATGATCTTGGATATACACTTGTAAATCACAGAGCAGCAAGCAATATGTCTGAAGTCACTGACAGAGTTTGGCACTGTCAGTTTAGGAACAAGAGAGATAGAAGTTACATTCACTTCCTTGAGAATTTTCCCAGTTTTGAAAAAATCCCCAATGGCCAAGCAAATGTCATATTTGATAATTGGCGAAGTAGCTTTGAAGAATTGGCTGCTGAATCCATCTAAACCAGGTGCTTTGTTGTTAGGAATTGTGTTGAGAACTCTTTTGACATCATTTTCATCTATTGGAGCTCTCAAAATAGCTAGATGATCCTCAGTCGATCAGTCTAGCCCCTTGATCAATCACAATTGACTTCACTGCAGTCCTATTTTCCATGGTTACACCAAAGAGTGAAGTATAGAATTGGGTAAAAGCATCTTGAACCCCATCACTGGACTGAACCCAATTCCCCTCTTGATCATGAATAGAGTTGATCTTGTTCTGCTTCCTCCTTTGTTTCATACTCAAATGAAAGAGTCTAGAGTTTTCATCTCCTAGTTCAAGCCATTTGAGTTTGGCTGTTTGATGAAGGAAGGATAGATAATTCTGGTGGGCTTGCTGGTAGGCTGCATTAGCTTCTTTCTCCTCAGTAGCTAATTGACTGTCACCAGGTGCAGCATGGAGAGCATTCTGAGCCACAAGGAGTTCAACATGGGTTTTAATATCAGTAGCTTCCACTGCATCAAACCCAGATTTATTCATAATTTTCAACTCTGCTTTGATCCATTTCAATCTCTGCAGAAGTCTAAACATGTGACAGCCATGAACATCTTTCTTCCAGTTTGTTTCAATCAAGGGCATGAACTTATCAGAATGGATCCACATATTGTAGAACCTGAAGGGCTTCTTTTGCTGGATATTTTTATAGCAACTCAAGATCATAGGGCAGTGGTCCAATTCTTCTTCAGGCAAATAAGCAGCTTCAGCAGATGGGAAGGTGTCCTCCCATTGATTGTTAGCAAGCACTCTGTCAATTCTAGTGAACACTCTAGCTGAACCATCTTGTTTGTTGGTCCAGGTATAATGTCTCCCCACAGTTTTGACTTCATTAAGCTGACAAGTTGTCATGCAGGATCTCATTGGTTGAATTTCAGCCATTCTAACAGTAGAACCAATCCTGTCTTCAATCGCCATAATAGCATTGAAGTCCCCCATGATCACCCAGGCTGAAGAGATCATGGTTGCAAGAGAGCAAAGATCCATCCAAATAGATTCCCTCCCTTTCTTATCTGAGTAGCCATAAATGAAAGTGCAATAAAACTTTTTGCCACTTGGTTTTGCAGTTACATGACAATGGACAAGTTGAGGGCTCATAGAGATGATGTTGACTTCAAAGGCATCTGGATCCCACCCCACTATTATTCTTCCATTCTTACGTTGACTGGTGTTGGTAGTAAAACACCACCCAGGACACAGATTGAGGTAAAGAGGACCCATCTTAATCCCCTTAACCCTGGTTTCAAGGCAACTGAACAACTTAATTTGGTGATAGAGGAGGAATTTCTTATTTTGCTTCTCCACCCTGTTCAGTCCCCTCACATTCCAACAAAGGATATTATCCATTAGGCAAAGGGGATTTCACCCCCTGACCTAATGAACCATCCCCTTCCACCACATCAGAAAACACACTTTCCACCTCATGTAGCACTGCAAAGCTATTCCTAGTGTGTACTGGCTTTAACTCTTGACATTTCTGCCAACTAAAACCTGTAGCCTGTATAAACCCTTCATCCCGTGCATCAGTAGTTGCATCAGCAGCAACTGTGTTAGTCACAGTTAGAGGGGCCTTCTTTGTTGGTTGTTTAGGAACCCAAACTTTCTTGGTAATAGGCTTTTTGGTGTGGATCTGACAGTCATTAGCTAGATGTCCCATGCCTTTGCACTTTGAACAGATCAAAGGCAGCCAGTCATAAGTAACTTGTTGATCAATCAAAGCACCCTTCTCATTCACAAATTGAATTGTGGTAAGAAATGATTGATCTAGTTGCACCTCAACTAGCACCTTTGCAAACATAAGCTTGTCTCTCTTAAGGGTGGCCTGGTCTACTCTAATGACTTTCCCAATCTGGCCAGCAATCTTATTCAAACTCTTCTCACCCCAGTATTTCACATCTAGAGCAGGTAGTTTAATACAGATAGGTAAAGTTTTCACAGGTTCTTTTGCAATATTGGCATCAGCAGACCATTGTTTAATGATCAAGGGTTTTGAATCAAAAAATTGAGCATTCCCCTGTAACACCTTACTACAATTCTCCATTGCTGTAAATCGAACCAGAAAAATACCCTTTCCAACTAATGACACTTTATCAACCCCCATATTACCCCAAATTCTATGGAAAAAACCTTCCATCACATGTTGTGGTGGATTAGCCCCCAAAACATAGCAAATGACAGCTGATTCCCAGAAACTGATTTCCTCCGCAATGTCATCAAAATCAATACAAACAGGAGGGGGTTTATTCAATGTTTCAGCATTATCAATCACAGGAGTAGGATCAACATCAACAGTTTGATTAAAATCGCAAGGAAGAACAGGGGAGATTACTCTGTTTGTGTTCCCGCCAATTTGAGAACGAAAATGGGTTCGAACATCATTACCTGACTGGAGGCCATTAAGCCAGGCATTGAAATCATTCCGCACTTGAGATTGATGTTGCAAATCTTTTAGTGCCGTTTTGGGTGAGAGAATCAGTTCATCTGGGTCTGGGTATTCAACTTCGCTCTTCTCAGAATCGATTCCTTCAACCTCCATTGATGAGTTAAGCAATTCCTTTGTGGTCGCACGTGTATTAGGTCGTGAGGAAGGAGCTTGTCCTGTCTTCTTCCCTTTCTGAGATGATTGGTTGTGCTTGCGAGGCCTTGCCATGGCGTCGAAGACGAAGGAGAGGTTCCTGCTTCGAACCCTCTCAAGCGCAACTTTTTTTCCCTTTTAATCGAGTGATTTTTGTGTCAATTTCGCATGTAAAAGGCTTTCTAAAATTTTGACAAAAATAGTAATTTTAGGCCGAACCCAGAATTCCCAAATTCGAAGCCTAACAATGACTTTTCGGAGGTTTAAGTTTTTCGAACACAAAAGTTTGTAAATTTAAGATATTAAATTGAATATTTGCGATTCTTGTTGATAAATCTTGAGTTTTTGATTGACCTACAGTATATGTTTAACAATTATGAATGCCTAGACTTGTTAATTATACAACCTAATTTGTAATTATGATTAATTTGTTGAAATTCGAATAATTTAGAATTGATTTGTTTTTCATAATTAATTAATAATTTAATTAGGTATCCATGATTAAAATCCACCATAAAAATTGTTAATTTATGTTAAATTTTAAATTTTTATGACCTAGATTTGAATCCATGTTAATCGGAAATTAATTGATTAATAAATTTTCGACTTTTCGCCCTAAAATTATGAAATTAATATGATTTATTAATTTGTCGTTAATTTTAAATTATTTTTTTTAAAATTTTTATGAAAACGCTCATAAATGTTGCACGCACAAAGCAAAGGAAGCTACGTGTTACCCTTAAGGGGTGTTGTATAGTGCGGGCACGCGACGACGAGCAAGGAAGCTCGTCGCCCGTGCGGTACGAATGCAGCGAGCAACATAGCATGGCGCGCACGCGAAGCAAAGGAGCTGGCCGTGTGTGCTATGCGATGGGCGTGGGCGAGGGGCAAGGCAAGCGAGCAGTCGCGTGTGGGCAGCAAGCGAGCTGCGCCACAGCGCGCATTGCCACGCGCCAGCGAGCGAAGGCTCGCGCCAGCGAGCGCTGGCTCGCGTGCAGCGAGCGAGGCCTCGCGAGGGAAAGCAGCAGCAGACGCGACACAGCATGACGCTGCGCGCAGCGTAGCCAGCGATGGCTGCGTGTGCGTATGGCCTGTGGCTGCGTGTTGCGTGGAGCTATGCGTGCCTTGTGCAGCAACCAGTCGTGCACACGATGGGACTTGGGCGCAAGCTCAAGTGCTCGTCGTGTTACGATTGAATCGTTTTGAATTTTAATTTGAGATTTTCAGTTCGGAAATATTTTTTATTAATTTTAAAATTAATAATTTAAATTGTTTTCTCGGATTTTAATTTTTAATATTTTAATTATTATAAATTTTATTTATACTAATTATTTTACTAAAATTAAACCTTGAATTAATTTAAATTCATTTAATTCAACTGAAAAATAAATTAAATAAAATGGACTCAATTATAAATTTATATGAGCTTTAAATTTTAATTAAATTTGTATGTTTCCGGTTAGACTAGAAATACATTTTTATGTTTAAAATTAGTAAAGCATATGAATTTATTGGTTTAAGTGGGAGAAATTTTAGTCATAAACTTTTGATTAGGTCTACAAATCCTTTAAGGTTAAACAACTTGATTAGAAAAATAATAAGGACTGAATAATTGGTAGATTATTGGTGCCCTTGATTAATTGCTGCAAATATTTATGTGATGCATACAATGTGTTTTTACTAACCAGCTATGTGGGCCATTCATGATAATGAATGGGTGAATGGTATATATTGTATATGTACTGTTTTGCAGGTTATGAAGTGACTAGTATGGCCCAAATAGGATAGAAAATATGGTCTGCGTACCATTAATTTGAATGTAATTGGTCTAATGCACCAAATTTGTTTTTCAATTCAAATATGGTTTGCATACCATCAAATAGTTGTAATTAGTTTAATTATAGCTGATCCTATTTGGAGAAATGGCGCCTCCCACAGAGAAATTCAAGACGAAGTTTCCAACCATTTTCAAGACAGACTTTGAAGTTGAAGCTTCAAGATGAAGTCGGGCCACTAGATCACACTTATCTTATGCATGCTTTAAGTTATTTATTGCTTTTAAATATGTCTTAAATATGCATGAGATTGTGGCTTGATTATGTTGCATGATTAAGGATTTTAGTTCACTTAAAATCTAACCAACATAGTAAGAGCCTTAAGTTCCAAACTTAAAAATTGAGTTAAAAGGTGCCATGCCAAAATAACACTTACTTGGATAACCTTTACATCAATCTAGTAATAGTTTTACGCTCAGCGAGGTGTTACTTATTGATCCTAAAGGGGTAAGGTACACAAATAATTGTGAGTACATGTTAGTTTTGGTGAAACTCAACGATATAAGTAAGGAGTCCTTTTATGTCGTGGCAAATTCGATAGGTTTACCTAATAAGCTCTTAGACGTACCTATCAACCAAGAATAGTTTCTAGACTATTAGAAAAAGGCTTTTGCTTACCTAAAATATTTTAGAATTGAGTCAAAATACATAATGTGCTTAATTCTTCAATGATTTAAGGATCTTGGAATCATTTTATTCACACCTGCCGGAACAATAAATTTGAATAAAATGCCAATAACTTGTTTAAATTGCATGATTGCTTTAATTTTCAAGTTATTATTCATGATAAATGTTTAGACTTTGCATGCTTCAATGTATGTTTTAATTATTGTTTATAATTAAATATCTTCCACTGCAGTAAATCCTTTTAGAAAGGTAACAGTAAATTTCCTCGATTGGTAATGAATCCAAGAACGATTCACGGAAATGAGAGAAAATGAGAAATTTAAATTTACGTTTCTTATATCGACTTTTATGGTTGTTTTCGAGTATCAAAGTCGAACGACAAACCGATTGGTGCTTGTGAATTCAAAATACAATGTAGTTTTGAGATCATAAAGCATTAAGTTTAAACGCTCAGCTTTACCAATGGTTAACAACCTAATATCTTTGTCCATTTAATTCTCGAATGAGGCTAGTCCCTAGACATTCGAATAGATCGATGCTTAGAGAATTTTAGAAGCTTATGGTAAGATCATCTAGTTGAAACTTAATATTCAACATAAATAAAATGGTAAGAACTTTGTTGGAGTGACATTGGACATGTCTAAACAAAGTGTAAAAGTCAACACTAAAGAATTAAATTCTTAAGACTATGAGAAAGGGTACAAGAAATAGGAAAACAAGGAACAAATGAAAGGAATTTATGATTTTGTTTCTACCTATAAGTTTATATTTAAAAAGAAGTGACCTAGCAATCAAACTTCCTTGGTATCATATACCGCTTGAGGTTCTTACTTCGATAATAACTCAAATAATGGAAGCTAGGCTACACTAATGGCCTACAAGTGGGAAATGAAGCATGGCAATGCTACATTAGTTGTAGGGTCATCTAGTTTGTTTTTAGTCCTTTCAAGGCTGGAACTTAATGCCTATTTTGTTCCATAATCCGCATACCTAAATTTCTGTTTCAAACACAGAAAGACTCACATTCAAGAAAAACAAAAACAATATTTGTTTGTTTATTTGAATGAAATGGTCATTTACGGGTTGAGTCAATATGCTTGATTAAAACAAACAACTCTCTAACAATAAGAACTTTACTAGGTTCAAATCAATCTCTTGATTTGAGTTCCACTAACCTTTAGCATTGTTGCTTAGACCATATCAACAAGTTAACATTCATAAGCTCTATTTTGATGGACTTTTGAAAGTTGATTGATTTCTAGATCAATTCAAGACAAGCTAGTCTTACTTGTTGAAAGTAACAAAAGATATGAACTATTGTTAGAACACCTAGACAATAGAGTTCAAAGCTAAAGAAAGATTTTATGACTTTATTATTTCACATAGATTTGAGTGAATATAGGTTTATTTACTCAAAGTGATATAAGTTTGAATCTGTTTGGCTAGTTCAAAGATCCAGAAGTATAAAATCCACTTGGCAAGAAATCATAAAGATCTAGGTTAGATCATGTTGATGATTACTTGAGACCAAAAATGATCATCAATGATTGTTTATTCACGATCTAGCTCCATAAGGTATGACATATCTAAGTTGGAATGATCGAAGTCAATTAGTGCTTGATTCGATCAATGATGAATCATAAAGACTTTTCCTATAATTTCTAAAACAAAATGCTCATCTACCACCAAACTAAACCAAATTCGTCAAAGCTATTGAAAAGTAATTTCAGAATATCTTTTCAATAATATATATCTAAAGAGTTGCTAAATTCAGTGGGAGCTTAGTGTTTGTTATTCAACAAACTAAGGCCCAAGTATAGATATATGTTTCATTGTGATTTATTCAAATGAGACACAAGGGTATTGTTTCTACCATGAAGTTTTGAAAACATAATGTTTGTTTGCTCGAAATAATGTCCTTTTGGGGATTCGTTTCCAAAATGACAAGTGGGAGAAAATAGATCTCGAAAGTCTTCGAGGCGAACAACACACATAAACGGACATTCCGGAGGCTTTTCGAAGTTCTTTAGAAAATCCGAACACGTATTCTTTAAGGACTTTAGAAGTGGCTTTAAAGAATAGACATCTCTTAGAAGACTTTACAAGTGCTCCAAGGAGAACAGAATATTCAAAGGACTTTCAAGTGGCTGTTGATATTCTATTGTTTGATGTTCTATACCCAAGTAGGCATAGAGTTCAAGTCACTGAAACTATGAGATTCTTCTATTAGATAGTGAAGAAACATGGAGTTCAAGTCACTGAAGCTGTGCAATTCTTCTATTAGATAGTGAAGAAACCTACAACTTGCAGTCAAACTATTATGTAGATTAATGAGTTTGTGACCTGTAAGAAAGCTATGACGAAACCCAGATTCCCTAAAATGGTTAGAGGCCATATATAGACTCAAATGTTTTAAATGGTTAGAGGCCATAAAACATACTCAATGTTTTGATGACAATTTGCAAGAATAGTTTCACACCTATTGGTTGCAAGTTTTTTTTAAGAAAAAAAACCATCAAACATGAAATTGTGTTCACACACGAAGCTAGATTAGTTCCTAAAGGTTACAAGCAAATTCACGGTGCGGATTGTGTTGAAACCTCATGAAAAATCATATTGCTTAAGTCTATAATTCAAGCAATGATTGCATATTAGTACATATGGCAATTGGATGACAAAACGTATTCCTCAATCAAATGTTGGAAGAAAACTATGTACATGGCATGTCATAGGATTTGTGGATCCAAATAATGCTTGAAATGAATGCTAGCTTATGAAATCTAAGTACAGATTTAAGCAAGCAATTGGGAATTGGAATTGTATTTTAGTGAAGCTAATAAGTATTTTAGTTTCATAAAATTTACACGATTCTTATAAATATATAAGAAGTTTAGTGGGAGTACATAAAAACTTAATTGGTCCTATGTGTATCACACACATATCTCTCTATTGTGAAATAACATTCAAATGCTAATGACTTAGATTTGAAATTATTCATCAATGACGGACCAAGGCGAAACTTAGTGCATACTGGGTATTAAGATCCATTCACAAAGATCTTATAATATTGTTCTGGATTAAGTAATGGCATTTACTAAATCAAACACGAAAGACTCCATTGGAGATATTCGACCCATATGAATAAATCTAAGTAAAATATGTTTGAACTATGTATAAGCATTTACTAAGTTAAACATCAAAGGATCTAAGTAAGATTCTTAACCTATATTATATGTTAAAGAATTTAGCTGGATTTAGTATCTACTGAAACTAGAATGAGCTAAAGTTACATGAATATAATTCAATTGGGAATTATTCTGCAAAACAATTTATCATGTATGATATAATATGAGGATCGCCAAAAACGTATAGTATGACTTTAGGCATGACGAACATATACCAATCTCTATTGATCTAAGTGAAGATCAACTAGATTGAAATCAAGAAAAACTTATGGTACTTGAAAAGGTACATAGGATTAGTTCTTGATTCAAGGAAATAAATATATGCTAAATATTGATGCTACACGCATAAACACTGGTAAAGGATCAAGATCCCTTTGGAGTTAACCATTGGCAAGGACGAGCTATAGAGCATCGTGTTTTGAAATGGCAACATTGATTAGAGACCATGAGTTGTTGCGTGGAAAATCAAATATTAATTTCTATGTTCTAAGATACAGCTGGAAAGTCTTCCACATATCTATGAACTGCTTGGATAGGTAAATCCAAACAAAGCATCACTAGCAACCTATACAGTTGAAGTAAAAGTACTTATTGCCTAAAAAGCAATAAAACAGGGTTGTTTATGTTAAAGATTTCTTCTCTGAACTTGGGTGGATCACATGTCTGCTGACTTGATGGTTCTTCATTGCAAAATGCGTAGAACCACTATTGTAGTAAGAAAGACTAGATCACATAATAAACAAACTCAAAAGATCTTATCATCTTATCTCGAAAAACATTCGATGAAAGGGATATTAAGATTGGCAAAGCATGATAACTAAACCTATGCAACAAGTGAGAAACAACAGTCACATTGTAGCACTGGAAATCAAGCATAGCTTTGAAATTCCATGATCTGTTTTAAACATGGGTTTGAGGCCCATGGTTGTAAAACATTGGGATTGAACATTTATCATATATGAAATGTATTTTCATATTCCATTTAATCTTGGTTTAGTATTAAAGGATGAGTCCCTTCAATTTGACAATATATTCAAGATAGACTGTCAGGACCAGTCCTGTGACTAAGAAATGTATATCAAGTGAACTTGAATTTCAAAAGTTGAAAATGGTCCCTGGTCGGAGTTTTCTATAAAGATGGACGCATAGAAAACGTTAGACGACTAGAATGCAAGATGACTAGTAGTTCTGTTTCTTGAACTATGAGGACATGGCAATGTCGTAATCATTTGCATAGATACTTACTTTGGGAAGACTAGTATCGGACAGACCTATGAAACTGTTAGGTTATGATACATATGACAATACATAAATCATGCGGAAACAACCATTAAGCCAGGAATACATATTATTTACACATAATCATATAGCATAATTTAGATGCATACTCTTTGTTGCGTGCCTTCCCTAGCTGCGCCCGAACCGAACAAGAACAAGTCTTTAGGACTCCAAGTGTCGTCCCTCCGTAGTTAGTCCACAGCACGTCCGGATCCGCCTTAAGATTGACAACCTAGAATCGCCCTTAAGGTACTAGAATTTTCGGCACTCTTAGGTAAGAAATATGACTGAATTTTTCTCTCAAAACTCACTTTGAATACTTGAATTAATCTCTGAAAATATGTGACCCTAGGCACGTATTTATAGAGTTATGGAAAGGGAATTGGAATCCTAGCAGGACACGAATTAATTAAACTTAGAATCCTACAAGAACTCTAATTAATTAATTTATCCTTTTAGGAATAGGAATTTAATCATATACTAACTCTAATAGTTTTAGGAATCATGCATGAACACAAACTCACACACACACGGCAGCCACGAGGGCCGCCCATGCGTGTGCGTGCGAGCAGCAGCCCACGCAGCGAGGCCATGGCCTTGGCGCGCGCTGGGCCTGCCTTGCGGTGGGCCTGGGCGCTGCCTTGGCTGGGCGCGCGTTTGGCTTGCTGGGCGATGGCCCGACTTCGTGCTGGGCCTTCGTCCGGCATGCCTCGTCCGATGCTAATTCGTACGATACGCTTCCGATTAAATTCCCGGTTCCGGAATTCATTTCCGATACGAACAATATTTAATATTTCCGATTCCGGAATCAATTTCCGTTTCGAACAAATATTTAATATTTCCGTTTCCGGAATTATTTTCCGATTCCGATAATATTTCCGATTCTGACAATATTTCCGTTTCCGGCAATATTTCCGATTCTGGCAATATTTCCATTTCCGATAATATTTTCCAATATGTACCATGTTTCCGTTTCCGGCAACATCTACGACTTGGATAATATTTATATTTCCGATACGATCCATATTTCCGTTTCCGGCAATATCATCGTTTCCGGAGTATTCATTTCTTGCCTGTGACGATCTCAGCTCCCACTGAAACCAAGATCCGTCGATTCCGAATATCCATAGATGGAGTATCTAATGCCATTAAATACTTGATCCGTTTACGTACTATTTGTGTGACCCTACGGGTTCAGTCAAGAGTAAGCTGTGGATTAATATCATTAATTCCACTTGAACTGAAGCGGCCTCTAGCTAGGCATTCAGTTCACTTGATCTCACTGAATTATTAACTTGTTAATTAATACTGAACCGCATTTATTAGACTTAACATAGAATGCATACTTGGACCAAGGGCATTATTTCCTTCAGTCTCCCACTTGTCCTTAGGGACAAGTGTGCATTTCCTAATTCCTTTGTCGCTCGATGCTTGCTCTTGAACATAAGGTAAGAGTTGTCATCCTTATTATGTCCAGAGGTGTTTCTCGGTTTCAGAGTTCAACTGATCAAATAGACAGATAATCATAGCCTATGATTCATCCGAGCACGGCCATGCATTTCACAGTTTCTAGCTCTCCGAGTGGCCTTGTACAACTTTTAAGCATCTCATCCCGATTTATGGGAGGACAATCCCAATCTTGCGATCTTGAGATTAGACTTCGTTTGATAGGTGATTACCTGAGCGTTGCTTTTATAGCCTCCTTTTACGGTGCGACGGTTGGTCAACGTCAAAGCAACCAGTTCTCAAACAAGTAATCTCAAATCACTCAGGTATTGAGGATTTAGTGTCTAATAATTTAATGAAATTTACTTATGACAGATTTTCATCTCTTATAGTAAAGTTTCATAGGTCTTGTCCGATACTAGTCTTCCCAAAGTAAGTATCCATGCAAATGATTATGACATTGACATGTCCACATAGTTCAAGAAACAGAACTACTAGTCATCTTGCATTCTTAATCGTCTAACGTTTTCTATGCGTCCAATTTTATAGAAAACTCCGACTAGGGACCATTTTCAACCTTTTGACATTCAAGTTCACTTGATAGACATTTCTTAGTCACAGGACTGGTCCTGACAGTCTATCTTGAATATATTGTCAAATTGAAGGGACTCATCATTTAATACTAAACCAAGATTAAATGGAATATGAAAATACATTTCATATATGATAAATGTTTAACCCCATTGTTTTATAACCATGGGCCTCTAACCCATCTTTAAAACATTTCATGGAATTCAAAGCTATGCTTGATTTCCAGTGCTACAACGTGAGTGTTGCTTCTCACTTGTTGCATAGGTTTAGTTATCATGCTTTGCCAATCTTAATATCCTTTTCATCGAATGTTCTTCGAGATATGATGATAAGATCTTTTCGAGTTTGTTTATTATGTGATCTAGTCTTTCTTACTTCGATGGTGGTTTTACTCATTTTGCAATGAAGGACCATCAAGTTAGCAGACGTTTTTCTTGCTTCAAGAGTGGTTCTACGCATTTTTCAATGAAGAACCATCAAGCCAGCAGATAGGTGATCTACCCAAGTTCAGTGAAGAACTCTTTAGCATAAACAACCCTTTTTATTGCTTTTTAGGCAATAAGTACTTTTACTTCAACTGTTTAGGTTGCTAGTGATGCTTTGTTTGGATTTACCTATCCAAGCAGTTCATAGATATGTGGAAGACTCTCCAACTATATCTTAGAACATAGAAATTATTATTTTAATTTCCCACGCAACAACTCATGGTCTCCAACCCATGTTGCCATTTTCAAAACACGATGCTCTATAGCTCATCCTTATCAATGGGTAACTCCAAAGGGTCTTGCTTGATCCTTTGCCAGTGTTTATGCGTGTAGCATCAATATTTAGCATATCTTTATTTCCTTGAATCAAGAACTATTCCTATGTACCATTTCAAGTACCATAAGTATTCTTGATCTCAATCTAGTTGATCTTCACTTAGATCAATAGAGATTGGTATATGTTCGTCATGCCTAAAGTCATACGATACGTTTTTGGCGATCCTCATATTATATCATTCATGATAAATTCTTTTGCTGAATATTTCCCAATTGAATTCTATTCATGTAACTTTAGCTTATCTAGTTTCAGTAGATACTAAATTCAGCTAAATTCTTTGACATATAATATAGGTTAAGAATCTCATTTAGACTCTTTGATGTTTAACTTAGTAAATGCTTATACATAGTTTAAACATCCTTTACTTAGATTTATTCACATGGGTCGAATATCTCCAATGGAGTATTTCGTGTTTGATTTAGTAAATGCCATTACTTAATCCAAAACAATATTATAAGATCTTTGTAAATAGATCTTAGTACCCAGTATGTATTAAGTTTCGCCATGGTCCATTATTGATGAATAATTTCAAATCTAAGTCATTAGCATTTGAATGTTATTTCACAATAGAGAGATATGTGTGTGATACACATAGGACCAAATAAGTTTTTATGTACTCCCACTAAACTTCTTATACATCTATAAGAATCATGTATTTATTTTATGAAACTAAAATGCTTATTAGCTTCACTTAAAATACAGTTCCAATTCCCAATTGCTTGCTTAAATCTCTATTTAGATTTTATAAGCTAGCTTTCCTTTTCAAGCATTTATTTGGATCCACAAATTCTATGACATACCATGTACATATTATATTCCAACATTTGATTGAGGAATACGTTTTGTCATCCAATTGCTATATGTACCAATATGCAATCATTGCTTGAATTATAGACTTAAGCATTACGATTTTGCATGAGGTTTCAACACAATCCATGCCATGAATTTGCTTGTAACCTTTAGCAACTAATCTCGCTTTGTGTGTGAACACAATTTCATGTTTGATGGTTTTTATCCTTAAAACAAACTTGCAACCAATAGGTGTGAACCTATTCTTGCAAATCAACAAAATTTCAATTTTGTCATCAAAACATTGAGTATGTTTTATGGTATTTAACCATTTAAAACATTTGAGTCTATATATGGCCTCTAACCTTTTTAGGGAATCTGGGTTTCGTCATAGCTTTCTTATAGGTCACAAACTCATTAATCTACATGATAATAGTTTGCCTGTAAGTTGTAGGTTTCTTCACTATCTAATAGAAGAATCTCATAGTTTCATTGACCAAAACTCTATGTTTCTTTACTATCTAATAGAAGAATCTCATAGTTCCAGTAACTTGAACTCTATGCCTACTTGGGTATAGAACATCAAACAATAGAATATCAACAGGCACTTTGAGAGTCCTTTGAATATTCTATTCTCCTTGAAGCACTTGTAAAGTCTTCTAAGAGATGTCTATTCTTTAAAGCCACTTCTAAAGTCCTTAAAGAATAAGTTCGGATTTTCTGAAGCACTTCGAAAAGCCTCCTGAATGTCCGTTTATGTTTGTTGTTCGCCTCGAAAACTTTCGAGGTATATTTTCTCCCACTTGTCATTTTGGAAACTAATCTCCAAAAGGACATTATTTCTAGCAAACAAACATTATGTTCTCAAAAATTCGTGGTAGAAACTATACCCTTGTGTCTCATTTGAATAAATCACAATGAAACATATATCTATACTTGGGCCTTAGTTTGTCGAATGACAAACACTAAGCTCCCACTGAGTTTTGCAACTCTCTAGATATATTTTATGAAAAGTTATTCTAAAATTACTTTTCAATAGCTTTGACGAATTTGGTTTAGTTTGGTGGTAGTTGAGCATTTTGTTTTAGAAATTATAGGAAAAGTCTTTATGATTCATCATTGATCGAATCAAGTACTAATTGACTTCGATTATTCCAACTAAGATATGCCATATCTTATGGACCTAGATTGTGAAATTACAACACACAATCATTGATGATCATATTTGGTCTCAAGTAATCATCAACATAATCTAACCTAGATCTTTATGATTTCTTGCCAAGTGGGATTTATACTTCTGAATCTTTGAACTAGCCAAACAGATTCAACTTATATCACATTTGAGTAAATAAACCTATATTCACTCAAATCCATGTGAAATAATAAAGTCATAAAATCTTTCTTTAGCTTTGAACTCCATTGTCTAGGCGTTCTAACAATAGTTCATATCTTATGTTACTTTCAACAAGTAAGACTAGTTGTCTTAAAATGATCTAGAAATCAATCAACTTTCAAAAGTCCATTAAAATAGAGCTTTTGAATGTTAACTTGTTGATATGGTCTAAGCAACAATGCCAAAGATTAGTGGAACTCAAATCAAGGGGTTGATTTGAACCTAGTAAAGTTTTATTGTTAAAGAGTTGTTTGTTTTAATCAAGCATATTGACTCAACCTGTAATTGACCATTTTATTCAAATAAACAAACAAACAAACAAGAATTGTTTTTGTTCTTCTGAATGTGAGTCTTTCTGGGTTTGAAGCAGAAATTTAGGTATGCTGATTATGGAACAAAATAGCCATTAAGTTCCAGCCTTGAAAGGACTTAAAACAAACTAGATGACCCTACAACTAATGTAGCATTGCCATGCTTCATTTCCCACTTGTAGGTCATTAGTGTAGCCTAGCTTCCATTGTTTGAGTTATTACCGAAGTAAGAACCTCAAGCGGTATATGATACCAAGGAAGTTTGATTGCTAGGTCACTTCTCTTTAAACATAAACTTATAGGTAGAAACGGAATTATAAATTCCTTTCATTTGTTCCTTTGTTTTCCTATTTCTTGTACCCTTTCTTATAGTCTTAAGAATTCTTTAGTGTTGACTTTTATACTTTGTTAGACATGTCCAATGTCACCAACAAGGTTCTTTACCATTTTAATTTATGTTGAATATTTTGTTTCAACTAGATGATCTTACCAGAAGCTTCTAAAGTTCTCTAAGCATCGATCTATTCGAATGTCTAGGGACTAGACTCATTCGAGAATTAAATGGACAAAGATATTAGGTTGTTAACCATTGGTAAAGTTGAGTGTTTATACTCAATGCTTTATGATCTCAAAACTACATTGTATTTTGAATTCACAAGCACCAATCGGTTTGCCATTCGATTTTGATATTCGAAAACAACCATAAAAGTCGATATAAGAAACGTACATTTTAAATTGCTCACTTTCTCTCTTTTCCGTGAATCGTTCTTGGATTCACTACCAATCGAGGAAATTTACTGTTACCTTTCTAAAAGGATTTACCGCAGTGCAAGATATTTAATTATAAACAATAATTAAAACATTCATTGAAGCATGCAAAGTCTAAACATTTATCATGAATAATAACTTGAAAATGAAAGCAATCATGCAATTTAAGCAAGTCATTAGCATTTTATTCGAATTATGTGTTCCGGCAGGTTTGAATAAAATGATTCCAAGACCCTAAAACCATTGAAGAATTAAGCACAGTTTGTCGACTCAATTCTAAAACATTTTAGGTAAGCAAAAGCCTTTTGCTAATAGTCTAGAAACTACTCTTGGTTGATAGGTACGTCTAAGAACTTATTAGGAAAACCCATTGATTTTGCCACGACATAAAAGGACTCCTTACTTATATCGTTGAGTTTCACCAAAACTAACATGTACTCACAATTATTTGTGTACCTTGCCCCTTTAGGACCAATAAGCAACACCTCGCTGAGCGAAAACTATTACTAGATTGATGTAAAGGATATCCAAGCAAGTGTATATTTTGGCATGGCACCTTATAACTCAATTTTTAAGTTTGGAACTTAAGGCTCTTACTATGTTGGTTAGATTTTAAGTGAACTAAAATCCTTAATCATGCAACATAATCAAGCCACAATCTCATGCATAATTAAGACATATTTAAAGCAATAAATAACTTAAAGCATGCATAAGATAAATGTGATCTAGTATGGCCCGACTTCATCTTGAAGCTTTAACTTCAAAGTCCGTCTTGAAAATCTCCGTGGGAGGCACCATTTTCTTCAAATAGGATAAGCTATAACTAATTACAACTATTTGATGGTACGCAGACCATATTTGAATTGAAAAATAACTTTGGTACTTTAGACCAATAACATTCAAATTAATGGTACGCAGACCATATTTTCTATCCTATTTGGGCCATACTAGTCACTTCATAACCTGCAAAATAGTACATATACAATATATACCATTCACCCATTCATTATCATGAATGGCCCACATAGCTGGTTTGTAAAACACATTATGCATCACGTAAACATTTGCAGCAATTAATCAAGGGCACCAATAATCTACCAATTATTCAGTCCTTATTAATTCTAATCAAGTTGTTTTAACCTTAAGGATTTGTAGACCTAATCAAGAGTTTATGACTAAAAATGGCTCCCACTTAAACCAATAAATTCATATGCTTTACTAATTTTAAACATAAAAATGTATTTCAAGTCTAACCGGAAACATACAAATTTAATTAAAATTTAAAGCTCATATAAATTTATAATTGAATCCAAAAAGTTTAATTTAATTTCAGTCGTATTTAAATTAATTCATGATTTTAATTTTAGTAAAATAATTAGAATAAATAAAATTTATTATAATTACAATATTCAAAATCAAAATCCAAGAAAATAATTTAAATTATTAATTTTAAAATTAATTAAAATTACGTAAACTGAAAAATTTCAAATTAAACATTCAAAACGATCTAATCGCAACGCAAACACCCTACGCATTGCACGCCCATGGGCCGCACGCACACAGCCATTGCTGGCCATGTGCGCGCAGCCCATGCGCTCGTCGCATAGCTGCTGCATCTTCCATCGCAAGCCATCGCACGCTATGGTGCTCGCTGCGCGCGCGCCAGCTCTCGACGCACGCGAGCCATCGCTCGCTGTGCGCGCTCGCCAGCGCTCGCTGCGCGCGAGCCATCGCTCGCTGTGCGCGCGAGCCATCGCTCGCTATGCGCGCGAGCAATTGGGCGCGATCAATCGCTGGGCGCAGCGCTCGTGGCACGCGAGCTTGCGCTCGCTGCTCGCGAGGCTGCGCGCGCTTGCGCGAGGCAGTGCGCGTCGTGGCGCAGCTCGCTTGCTGCCCACACGCGACTGCCTTGGCTTGCCTTTCGCCCATGCCCATTTTGTTCATAGCTCGTGGCCCACGACACAAGGCAGGGCTGCTGCCTTGTGCTCGTGCACCATGCCCTTGCTCATTGCATTCGTGCCGCACGGGCGACGAGCTCCCTTGCTCGTCGTCGCATGCCCGCACTATACAACACCCCTTTAGGGTAACACGAAGCGTCCATTGCTTTGTGCGTGCAAGTTATATGGACGAATCGCATAAAAATTTAAAATTTATATTTAAAATTAATGACAAATTAATAAATAATATTAATTTCATAATTTTAGGGCGAAAAATCGAAAATTTATTATTCAATTGATTTCCGATTGTCATGGATTCAAGTCTTGGTCATAAAAATTTAAAATTTATCATAAATTTACAATTTCTATGGTGGTTTTTAATCATAGGTTTCTAATTAAATTATAATTAATTATGAAAATCAAATTAATTCTAAATTATTCTAATTTTCAACAAATTAATCATAATTACAAATTAGATTGCATAATTAACAAGGCTAGGCATTCAAACTTGTTAAACATATACAGTAGGTCAATCAAAAATTCAAGATTTATCAACAAGAATCGCAAATATTTAATTTAACATCTTAAATTTACGAAATTTTGCATTCGAAAAACTAAAACCTTCGAAAAGTCATAGTTAGGCTTCGAATTTGAGAATTCTGGGTTCGGGAGAAAAACACTATTTTTGTCAAAATTTTAGAATGCCTTTTACATGCGGAATTGACACAAAAATCACTCGATTTGGATGAGTAACGAAGAAACTGCCGAAAAACTGCGTACGTATAATTAAATAAACGCAATTTGCAATTAATTAACAATTACGAAAATTAATCACCCTTTTAATTCTTGCAAATTTGTAATATTTAACCATGTTCATGCAATTTAGATTATGAAAATAATAAGGGGCTCTGATACCACTGTTAGGTTATGATACATATGACAATACATAAATCATGCGGAAACAACCATTAAGCCAGGAATACATATTATTTACACATAATCATATAGCATAATTTAGATGCATACTCTTTGTTGCGTGCCTTCCCTAGCTGCGCCCGAACCGAACAAGAACAAGTCTTTAGGACTCCAAGTGTCGTCCCTCCGTAGATAGTCCACAGCACGTCCGGATCCGCCTTAAGATTGACCAACTAGAATCGCCCTTAAGGTACTAGAATTTTCGGCACTCTTAGGTAAGAAATATGACTGAATTTTTCTCTCAAAACTCACTTTGAATACTTGAATTAATCTCTGAAAATATGTGACCCTAGGCACGTATTTATAGAGTTATGGAAAGGGAATTGGAATCCTAGCAGGACACGAATTAATTAAACTTAGAATCCTACAAGAACTCTAATTAATTAATTTATCCTTTTAGGAATAGGAATTTAATCATATACTAACTCTAATAGTTTTAGGAATCATGCATGAACACAAACTCACACACACACGGCAGCCACGAGGGCCGCCCATGCGTGTGCGTGCGAGCAGCAGCCCACGCAGCGAGGCCATGGCCTTGGCGCGCGCTGGGCCTGCCTTGCGGTGGGCCTGGGCGCTGCCTTGGCTGGGCGCGCGTTTGGCTTGTTGGGCGATGGCCCGACTTCGTGCTGGGCCTTCGTCCGGCATGCCTCGTCCGATGCTAATTCGTACGATACGCTTCCGATTAAATTCCCGGTTCCGGAATTCATTTCCGATATGAACAATATTTAATATTTCCGATTCCGGAATCAATTTCCGTTTCGGACAAATATTTAATATTTCCGTTTCCGGAATTATTTTCCGATTCCGATAATATTTCCGATTCTGACAATATTTCCGTTTCCGGCAATATTTCCGATTCTGGCAATATTTCCATTTCCGATAATATTTTCCAATACGTACCATGTTTCCGTTTCCGGCAACATCTACGACTTGGATAATATTTATATTTCCGATACGATCCATATTTCCGTTTCCGGCAATATCATCGTTTCCGGAGTATTCATTTCTTGCCTGTGACGATCTCAGCTCCCACTGAAACCAAGATCCGTCGATTCCGAATATCCATAGATGGAGTATCTAATGCCATTAAATACTTGATCCGTTTACGTACTATTTGTGTGACCCTACGGGTTCAGTCAAGAGTAAGCTGTGGATTAATATCATTAATTCCACTTGAACTGAAGCGGCCTCTAGCTAGGCATTCAGTTCACTTGATCTCACTGAATTATTAACTTGTTCATTAATACTGTACCGCATTTATTAGACTTAACATAGAATGCATACTTGGACCAAGGGCATTATTTCCTTCAGAAACTTTACTATAAGAGATGAAAATCTGTCATAAGTAAATTTCATTAAAATTATTAGACACTAATCCTCAATACCTGAGTAGTTTGAGATTACTTGTTTGAGAACTGCTTACTTTGACGTTGACCAACCGTCGCGCCGTTAAAGGAGGCTATAAAGGCAACGCTCAGGTAATCACCTATCAAACGAAGTCTAATCTCAAGATCGCAAGATTGGGATTGTCCTCCCATAAATCGGGATGAGATGCTTAAAAGTTGTACAAGGCCACTCGGAGAGCTAGAAACTGTAAAATGCATGGCCGTGCTCAGATGAATCATAGGCTATCATTATCTGTTTATTTGATCAGTTGAACTCTGAAACCGAGAAACACCTCTGGACGTAATAAGGATGACAACTCTTACCTTATGTTCAAGAGCAAGCATCGAGCGACAAAGGAATTAGGAAATGCACACTTGTCCCTAAGGACAAGTGGGAGACTGAAGGAAATAATGCCCTTGGTCCAAGTATGCATATAATGTTAAGTCTAATAAATGCGGTTCAGTATTAATTAACAAGTTAATAATTCAGTAAGATCAAGTGAGCTGAATGCCTAGCTAGAGGCCGCTTCAGTTCAAGTGGAATTAATGATATTAATCCACAGCTTACTCTTGACTGAACCCGTAGGGTCACACAAATAGTACGTAAACGGATCAAGTATTTAATGGCATTAAATACTCCATCTATGGATATTCGGAATCGACGGATCTTGGTTTCAGTGGCAGCTGAGATCGTCAAAGGCAAGCAAGTGAATACTCCGGAAACGATGATATTGCCGGAAATGGAAATATGGATCGTATCGGAAATATAAATATTATCCAAGTCGTAGATGTTGTCGGAAACGGAAACATGGTACGTATCGGAAAATATTATTGGAAATGGAAATATTGCCGGAAACGGAAATATTGTCAGAATCGGAAATATTATCGAAATCGGAAAATAATTCCGGAAACGGAAATATTAAATATTTGTTCGAAACGGAAATTAATTCCGGAATCGGAAATATTAAGTATTGTTCGTATCGGAAATGAATTCCGGAATCGAGAATTTAATCGGAAGCGTATCGTACGAATTAGCATCGGACGAGGCCTGCCAGACTAAGGCCCAGCACGAAGCCGGGCCATCGCCCAGCAAGCCAAAGCACAAACATACGCCAAAGCCAAGACCAGGCCCAGCGCAAAGGCCAGGCCTAACCAAGGCCTTGGGCGCGCGCAGGCAGCGGCGAGCTGGGCCGTGGGCTGTGCATGGGCTGTAAGGCCTGCGTGCGGTGCATTGCCACTCGTGTGTGTTACTCGGAATCCTAAGGCTACCGGGATTCGTTATATGATTAAATCTAATCCTAATAGATAAAGTTTGTTTAATTAGAGTCCTAGTAGGATTATAATTAAATAGATATGTATTCTAATAGGATTATAATTCCTTTCCATAAACTCTATAAATAGGTGCCTAGGGTCACATATTTAAATCGAGAATTGAAGTATTCAAAGGTAAGATTTTGGAACCAAATCAGCCAAACACTTGTAGCCTATTAGCCGAAAATTCTTAGAACCTTAAGGGCGATTCTAGTTGGTCAAGCTTAAGGCGGATCCGGACGTGCTGTGGACTATCTACGGAGGGACGGTACTTGGAGTCCTAAAGACTTGTTCTTGTTCGGTTCGGGCGTAGCTAGGGAGGGCACGCTACAAAGTGTATGCATCTGAATTATGCTAAATGATTATGTGTAAATAATATGTTTCGGGCATTAAGGTTTTCCGCATGATTTATGTTTTGTCATATGTATCATAACCTAACAGTTCTTGCCTTTTCCATGTATGTATTTCATGTTTTGCTTATGAAATAATCTCTAGGATTGCACGTAACTATGATTTTTTGTACTTTGAAATGATGCTTGTATGACATTAGGCTTCTTGAATCTTGTAGAAAATTGTTTGATAGCCACTTGAACTTGAACTGATGGAACTTGTAGATTTGAATTTTTGAATTTTAAAATTTTTCTTGAACTTTATACCTGGCATTCGTAGATAGTGGTCTCACCGGCGACCTTGTCGGGTCTTGGGAGAGAATAGGCTAGGATGCCTAGATGTTGCTTGTAGAACATTGAATATTGGCTTCGGCATGGATAGCCTAGGCGTTGGTGTGATCGTATACTTGCTAGGCGTTGGTGTAGAACTTGTATGTTGAAGTAGAGGTCCCCAGCTGAATTTGTACCGCCGCTGGGGATTTTCGAATCTTGACTTTTGTATGGGCTAGTATAGGATAGCCCCCAGTTTAAAATCTTGATATTTCGTATTCTGCATGCCTTAGTATGCCTTGTCACACTCGGAGAAAGCTTGCCGAACGTTTGGTGGTTCGAGCTGCCATGGAGGATGATTTAGATGATGAAGCGGCTGCGATCGACGTGCCGGAGGCGGGTATGGTACCCCGGAGAGTATCCGACTTCGTTGGCACTGTTGGAGTCCCTCCAATCTAGCGTTCCGACCGGAGTTTCGTTTGTCTCAGCGGCCTCGCGCTGGTTTGGTGAGTCTTGTACTGTGCTTTGTCTTTTTTTGAACTTGTATAGGTTTTGAATTGATCGGCTCATCCATAGGCTGATGGAGATCCGTTACGCACTTTTTGGTCCTTGGAGGACCTTCACAAAGTTTTTCCGGTCGTTCGTGCTGACGCGGAGGCTATGGAGATCTGGTTGCAGACGGGCCTGGTCGATTTCTGGCGTGCCATGGGAGATACTCAAAAGAGAACGGGCCTCAAACCCCGGTTACAGGCCTTGCTGGAGTGGTGGTGGGATACCACCAACACCTTTCATTTGGCATGGGGGGAGATCACTATCACCCCTTTTGAGTTTGCTATGGTCACATGTCTTCCCTTCTCTGAGAGGAACGTGATTTTTTATTCTGAGCTGACGTGGCACTCGAGCGGTGTGAGGGACTTGCTTGGCCCTGTTGTTGACTTGGCGGATGATGACACCCACGCTTCTTTGACGGTGATCATGGGTGCAATCCGTAGCGTGGACATGTCTGAGGAGCAGAGGGTTCGCTCTTTCTCTTGGCTCTGGTCCCCGAGCATGAACAGTCGGGTGCATGTTGGCTTCCTGACGGCTTTGCAGGATTTGAGGGCTATTTCGAGCTTCAACTAGGGTGGTCTGGCATATAGCCACCTTTTGTACGAGATGAAGTGGGTCTCCCGGACTTCACCGGAGAGCGACCCAAGTATTGCTGCTTTGTGGAGTGTGCTGGAGGTATTCGAGACTCCTTGTACTTTGTATCTTGTACTTGTATGTTTGTATCTTGAATTTTATTGATGCTTTGTTTGCCTTTTGAAAGATTTGGATGTACGAGCACTTCCCGACTTTGGCGCCGGCTCGTACTAGGGATGCGGCTTACCCGTATGCTGCCTCTTGGATAGGAGCTGTGCGCAGGAGGATGCCTCTGGCGGCCTCCCGCAGAGATTGGCGGGTTTTACCCGTTGATGAGGTAATCTTTTTTGTACTGGTTTGCCCTATTTTATTTGTACTTGTATAGTTGCCTGAGTTGTCTGCTCTGTAGGTGGTTTGGCGTCCTTTTGCTGGTGCGCCTATACCTATTCCGGCTACTCGTGCCTACTTCTTGTCTGGATGACGGGTCTTGCTCCTGGGGGTGTATCGCCATATGTGGTACTTGGGGGAGCGAGTGTCCCTTCAGCATAGTACGGGGGGCAGGCTTGTCCCTAAGGACCCACCGGAGTCCATGTTAGCACCAGACGAAGAACTTGCCAAGCTCTATTTGAATGCTAGGGGCGATGCTGTTTGTCTCCCTTGGGAGAGCTTTGTTGATAGGAGGGGCCATTATGAAGACCTTTTGAAGAGGCTTGCTCCACCTGTACGCTTCGTAATGCTGGTGAGCTTTTGAATTTTGTATCTTGTATTGTTGTATTCTTGTACTCTTGTACTCTTGTACTCTTGTATAATTGAATCATTGTGTGAATGTTTGTAGGAGGAGGAGGTCGACCCCGAGGACATTTCCTATGCTGACAGGGTTGTCCGCTATGAGAACTCGGATGGGGAGCAGGTGGAGGTGACCGTCCCTGTAGCTTCTCCTCCGCACCGGAGGTCGTATGACGCTGTACCAGAGCATTATGCTGCTGTAAGTACTGTTGTATTTGCTTGAAACTAATTGTAATCTTGTATCTGGAAATTGATCTTGAATTTTGTATGCAGGCGCCTTAGGTGAGAGTGCGTCGCTGGAGCTTGTAATTGATTCTTTGAAGAGGTAGTATGCCAAGCTGACCCGGAAGCTTTCTGGCCGGGACAGAGAGGTGCTTTCATTGACTGTGAAATTTTGTACTCTAGAAATTCTAACTTGGATGTCTGATTCTTGAATTTTGTATTTTGCATAGGAGCGCCGTCGAGGTCGCAGAGGTTGCGTTGATAGGGAGTCCCAGGTGGAGACTTCTTTGAGGCAGGAAGGACCGAGCTTGGATCTGGGACAGGGGTCCGTTGCTGGTACTTATCAGAGGCATTCTGATGCTGATAGGGGAGATATCCCCTTTGTACATGTTGATCCTACCAGGCATTCTTTTGGGGGTGCGAGCAGTTCGAGGCCTTTTGTACCTCCTCCCGGCTATTACATCGGAGCGAGCGTCTCTCAGCCTTGGGGTGTAGATCCTTGGACTTACTGGCAGGAGATGGAGAGGATGCGTCAGGCCCAGATTTTTGAGGCGTAGCGCCAGTTCATGGCGATGCCGCAACCTTATCAGTACCCCTCCCCTCAGCAGGGAACTTATCATTCGCCCGGTACTCTTCGTATTTCGGAGCAGGAGCCTGGTACCCCTGGGAAAAAGCTGGATCGGGATCTGGAGCGCTATAGGAGCCGAAACAGGAACAAGGAGCCTGTGGTTGATATTACGGCTGATGATGACTCAGACTAACCCTGCATGGTAGCGCGTTCCAGCTTGCCTTGGTTAATTTTTGTATGGATTGTATTTGAATGGATTTTGTATGGTTTAAAATTTGAACTTTGTATGGCTTTGTATCTGAATTTTGCAAGGTTTCGAATTTTTATGGCTGAGAATTGGTTTTTGTATAGTTGAAAATTGAATTTTGTATGCGTTGTGTGTGCTTTTGAAATTTGTAGCTATATGCATGCATGAAAAATTTTGCAAAAATTTGCCCATTTTTTCGGGTGTACATACCTACTATAAGCCCCCACTTTGACTGAGGTTTTTTGGTTAGGAAAAAGAGCAAGTCAAAGTATATTCAACTTTTGCTGATGCATATGCAGACTCGACTTAGGACTCCGATCTAGGACTAGAATGCTTGAATTTTGAATAGATTGACCCGAAATCGGCCCGAGGCGCTGACTCGGACTGCTTAAAGTTGCGCGGCTTGCGGCTTTGGAATGTTGAATGATTGAGGATGTACTCTGCTGTCCGAAGCACTAAAGAGTGCGTACTTGGAATCATAAAGGGGACGGTTGCCTCGTCCTCGTTGCAGGCCCCTGCGCTTGGCGCCGACGTACTGTCATGAGAGCCGGTTTTTTGTATAAATAGGGAGCTTTCCGGATCATACTTTGCATCAATCCTTCCCTGCTTTCCTTTGCATACAGCTTCCTCACGAAAAAATGGCCATGTCTTTCGAAAATGCCTTGAACTCTTGGCTCGGTTTGCTAGGAAAATTAGAGAAAAGGGAGCTCGATGGCATGCATCTTGGGGTGCTCGCCTCCTTCCGGTTTGTAAAGCTTGATGTGCACTTCATTTTTGCTGCTCTGGAGGCTTGGGATCCGAGTCATCATGTCTTCTGCTTTGGAAATAATGAGGTATGTTCCCTCCCTGAAGAGTTTAGTGCCATATTGAGGTGGCCCATTATGCCGGAGCCATGCATGCCTAGTGTTGAAGAACACTTTTTCTTTGGTTTTGAAAGATATTTGAGCTTGAAACCCCCACTTTTGAGTGCTGTTGTATATGGCAGAGGGGTGGATTTGTCCCTCCTTGTCACCTATTTTGCTGGGCTTGATGTCCCCAAGGCTTTCCGCTTGAGGGCCTTGAGTTTTTGTATCTTTGCTCGCTTCCTCTTTTCGAAACAAGGGTTTGGCAATGGTGATGCCTCCCTAATAGAGATTGTAGAGAAATTTTCTAGTGGCCGGGACCCAATGCCGCTCGTGATTGGCGAAACATTGACGGGCCTTCATATGTTGAAGTCGGACCCCTCTTCTTTGCCGTCGGGAAGCCTGGTATTACTCCAAGTAAGGATCTGGAGCTTTCCTGTATATTGAATTTGTACATTGTATCTTGAAGGTTGAATTTTGAATTGCTTTTTTTTTGTATACTCCCCAAGGTCTGGCTTATGGAGAGGCTCATGCTGGTGGCACCACCGGAGAACATGGAAAGCTATAATAGAAAAAGGTTCACTGTGCGACCCATGGTGTATGGTCGACTTTCATTGGATGAGTGCCGATGCACACTTTCTGGAATTGGATCTTGTATAAGGTGGGTAGTTCCTTGGTGGGGAATTGCTGCTATGAGAAATGCCCCAGGTTCTACTGCTATGAGGGTGCCAAGCCTCACAATGTTGGTCTTCTACTCGCTTGCTCGAGTGATGAGACAGTATGGCTTGAAACAGGAAATCCCGGATTGTGCTGAAGAGAACCCGAAACCTGTTGCGCTGAATGCAAATCGACTTGAAGTTTTGAGGCGGTATTGGGTCGCCAAACCATTCTTGAGTGTTAAATACCCGCCTGAGCTTGATACTCTGTCTACGGGGTACATTGTATGGATGAACGACCCAAGCCAGAGGGACATTTCTCTCTCCGGACCAGCTAGAGTCTGAGGTTCTAGCTAGAGCTAGACGCCCTGCATCAACTGATTACGAGGAATGTGACGGGAGTGTGGCCCGTCCGGTGCTTGACCGTTCTGAGTCCAAAGGAGGTTCGTCATCCTCCCGTCATGGAAGACTAGAAAGTTCCTTCTCCCGCCGCTTGGGAAAAGGGAAGATTGATGAATGATTGCAGGAGGAGCCAGGGGATAGTACTCAAGGTGCCAAGACTCAAGAGCATAGTCGCCTGACCCTAGATCTTTGTAGGCTAGTGTGTTTGAAGTTGTTCTAGAAGGAATTGTGTTTAAGAATGTGTTTAGAAGATGTGTTTATGAAATGTGTTTAGTGGAAGTGAAAAGGCTTTGAACTTTGCTTCACTTGATTCCAACCTTGTTTTTGAATTAGCTTTGAAGGCCTTAGAGCCAAATAAATAGTTATTGTGTTAAATTCCGCTTAAACATGCTTTGCTTTGAATTGGCACCTTTGGAATAAAGGCAACAAGCATTGAATTTTGAATTTGATTTTTAGGATGCCCTTAATTGAGGAAATTTTGAATTTTTTTGTACTAAAGTGGCCGGGCCTTGGAATGAGGTTGCCTACGTGTCCCGTTAAGGAATCAGGCCGAACGTAGTTCTAACCTTACAGAACTTTTTGAATTGGATTTTGAATTTGAACATAAAACTTAGACATAGAATTTCTTGAGTTGATCGAGGTTTGTCAGAGATCGGAAATCTTTTCCATCGACATCCGTTAATTCGGCTGCTCCCCCGGAGAGGATTTTCTTGACAATGTATGGTCCTGCCTAGTTGGGTTTGAATTTTCCCCTTGGGTCCATGACGCTTTTGTGAAGGGCGTTCAAGACAAGCTTGCCTTCCTTGATGTTTCGGGTTCTGACCCTCTTGTTGAAATGTCTGGCCACTCGGCGCTGATAGACTTGTACGTGGTGAACGGCTGGAAGTCGATGCTCATCAAGTATGATTAGCTTATCATACCTTGCTTGTACCCATGCAGCTTCTGGGATTTTGCTTTCGAGGACTATTCTTAGAGAAGGTATCTCCAGCTCGATAGGTTGTACTGCTTCCATTCCATAGACCAATGAAAATGGGGTTGCACCAGTTGAAGTACGGATTGAAGTTCGATACCCCCACAATGCGAAGTGCAGCTTCTGGGGCCAGTCTTTGTAATTGGTTGTCATTTTCATGATGATGGTTTTGACATTCTTGTTGGATGCTTCGACTGCCCCATTAGTTTGCGGGCGGTAAGGCAAAGAACGATGATGTTGGATTTTATACTCGGTGAATAGATCTTCACACTCTCCTTGAAAATGGGTTCCCTGGTCACTAATGAATTCGTGAGGAACTCCGTATCTGCATATGATATTTTCTTGTATGAACTGGGCCACTTGCTTGGAACCCAACACTTTGAATGATCTGGCTTCGACCCACTTAGTGAAATAGTCGATGGCAACCAGTATGAACCCATGACCAGAGTGATTTTGCCAATGACGTCGATACCCCAAGCTGAGAATGGCCATGGTGATGACTGAGAATATAGCAATGATGGGGGAATGTGCTTTAGATTCGCACACTTCTGGCAGGTAGGACATTTCATGACAAAGAAGTAGCAATCTCGTTCTAGGGTAGTCCAGTAATATCGAGCCCTGATGATCTTGAGGGCGAACATCTTCCCATTCATGTGGGTGCCACAGACTCCGGCATGTACGGTGTCCATGACTCTTTGAGCTTCGTGCTTGTCAACACATCGAAGATTGGGGCCGCTAGGGGACCTCTTGTATAGAACGCCACCTTCTTTGACGAAATTGGCTGATTGTAGTCGTAAATCCCTCTGACTCTTGCTTGAGAAGTGTGGGGGATATTCAGAGTGTTGTAGATGTTAGGTTATGATACATATGACAATTCATAAATCATGCGGAAAAACCATAAAGCCAAGAAAACATATTATTTACACATAATCATTTAGCATAGTTTAGATGCATACTCTTTGTTGCGTGCCCTCCCTAGCTGCGCCCGAACCGAACAAGAACAAGTCTTTAGGACTCCAAGTGTCGTCCCTCCGTAGATAGTCCACAGCACGCCCGGATCCGCCGTAAGATTGACCAACTAGAATCGCCCTTAAGGTACTTAGAATTTTCGGCACTTTATAGGCAATTGTATGGCTGAATTTTGCTCTCAAAACTCACTTTGAATACTTGAATGCTCGATGTAAATATGTGACCCTAGGCACCTATTTATAGAGTTATGGAAAAAAGGATTTGGAATCCTATTAGGATACTAATTTATTTAATTATAATCCTACTAGGACTCTAATTAAATAAACTAAATCTTTTAGGATTAGATTTAATCATATGACAAATCCCGGTAGCTTTAGGATTCGAGTAGCACACAAACACACACGCACGCACAGCAGCCCACGAGGGGCGCCATGCGCGCGCGCGCAGCAGCCCACGAGGGGCGCCATGCGCGCGCGCGCAGCCCGCGAGCTCGCAGCCCACTGCCGCAAGCCCACACGCTGCCGTAGCCTTGGCGCGAGCTGGGCCTGCCTTGCGGTGGGCCAGGCGCAGCCTTGGCTGGTGCGTTTGTGGCGCGCTGGCTTGCTGGGAGATGGCCCGACTTCGTGCTGGGCCTTCGTCTGGCAGGCCTCGTCCGATGCTAATTCGTACGATACGCTTCCGATTAATTTCCCGATTCCGGAATTCATTTCCGATACGAACAATATTCAATATTTCCGATTCCGGAATCAATTTCCGTTTCGAACAAATATTTAATATTTCCGTTTCCGGAATTATTTTCCGATTCCGATAATATTTCCGATTCTGACAATATTTCCGTTTCCGGCAATATTTCCGATTCCGGCAATATTTCCATTTCCGATAATATTTTCCGATACGTACCATGTTTCCGTTTCCGGCAACATCTACGACTTGGATAATATTTATATTTCCGATACGATCCATATTTCCGTTTCCGGCAATATCATCGTTTCCGGAGTATTCATTTCTTGCCTGTGACGATCTCAGCTCCCACTGAAACCAAGATCCGTCGATTCCGAATATCCATAGATGTAGTATTTAATGCCATTAAATTCTTGATCCGTTTACGTACTATTTGTGTGACCCTACGGGTTCAGTCAAGAGTAAGCTGTGGATTAATAACATTAATTCCACTTGAACTGAAGCGGCCTCTAGCTAGGCATTCAGCTCACTTGATCTCACTGAATTATTAACTTGTTAATTAATACTGAACCGCATTTATTAGACTTAACATTGAATGCATTCTTGGACCAAGGGCATTATTTCCTTCAGTCTCCCACTTGTCCCTAAGGACAAGTGTGCATTTCCTAATTCCTTTGTCGCTCGATGCTTGCTCTTGAACATAAGGTAAGAGTTATCATCCTTATTATGTCCAGAGGTGTTCCTCGGTTTCAGAGTTCAACTGATCAAATAAACAGATAATCATAGCCTATGATTCATCCGAGCACGGCCATGCATTTCACAGTTTCTAGCTCTCCGAGTGGCCTTGTACAACTTTTAAGCATCTCATCCCGATTTATGGGAGGACAATCCCAATCTTGCGATCTTGAGATTAGACTTCGTTTGATAGGTGATTACCTGAGCGTTGCCTTTATAGCCTCCTTTTACGGTGCGACGGTTGGTCAACGTCAAAGTAACTAGTTCTCAAACAAGTAATCTCAAATCACTCAGGTATTGAGGATTTAGTGTCTAATAATTTTAATGAAATTCACTTATGACAGATTTTCATCTCTTACAGTAAAGTTTCATAGGTCTTGTCCGATACTAGTCTTCCCAAAGTAAGTATCTATGCAAATGATTATGACATTTCCATGTCCACATAGTTCAAGAAACAGAACTACTAGTCATCTTGCATTCTAATCGTCTAACGTTTTCTATGCGTCCAATTTTATAGAAAACTCCGACTAGGGACCATTTTCAACCTTTGACATTCAAGTTCACTTGATAGACATTTCTTAGTCACAGGACTGGTCCTGACAGTCTATCTTGAATATATCGTCAAATTGAAGGGACTCATCATTTAATAAACCACAAATTAAATGGAAAAATGAATTCTTTTCATTTATTGTGAATGATTAACCAATAATGTTTTACAAAGATTTAAACTCTAAAACTTTAAAACATTAAACAGGGTCATCAAAGCCATTCTCCAATATGCTTGATTCCCAGAGCTGCAGTGTGCGAGTTGTGCTTCGCCTGCGGCAGAGGTTTAGTCAATGGATCTGATATGTTGTCATCAGTTCCAATCTTGTTTATCTCGATTTCTTTTCTTTCAACGAACTCTCGTAGAAGGTGAAATCTACGAAGTACATGTTTGACTCTCTGGTGGTGTCTAGGCTCCTTTGCCTGTGCAATAGCTCCGTTATTATCACAATACAGGGCTATTGGTCCTTTAATGGAGGGGACTACACCAAGTTCACCTATGAACTTCCTTAGCCATATAGCTTCCTTTGCTGCTTCATGTGCAGCAATGTACTCCGCTTTAGTTGTAGAATCCGCAATGGTGCTTTGCTTAGAACTTTTCCAGCTTACTGCACCCCCGTTGAGGCAGAAGACAAATCCAGACTATGATCTGAAATCATCTTTGTCGGTTTGGAAACTTGCGTCCGTATAGCCTTTAACAATTAATTCATCATCTCCACCATAGACCAGGAAGTCATCTTTGTGCCTTTTCAGGTACTTCAGAATATTCTTGGCAGCAGTCCAATGCGCCTCTCCTGGGTCTGACTGGTATCTGCTCGTAGCACTGAGTGCGTACGCAACATCCGGGCGTGTACATATCATAGCATACATTATTGAACCAATCAATGATGCATATGGAATCCCATTCATTCGTCTACGCTCATCAAGTGTTTTTGGGCACTGATTCTTGCTTAGAGTCATTCCATGAGACATGGGTAGGTAGCCTTGCTTGGAGTCCGCCATCTTGAACCTATCAAGAACCTTATTGATATAAGTGCTTTGACTAAGTCCAATCATCCTTTTAGATCTATCTCTGTAAATCTTGATGCCCAATATGTACTGTGCTTCTCCTAGATCTTTCATCGAAAAACATTTCCCAAGCCAAATCTTGACAGAGTTCAAAATAGGAATGTCATTTCCGATAAGTAATATGTCGTCGACATATAATACTAGGAAAGCAATTTTGCTCCCACTGACCTTCTTGTATACACAAGATTCGTCTGCGTTCTTGATGAAACCAAAGTCACTGACTGCTTCATCAAAACGTATATTCCAGCTCCTGGATGCCTGCTTCAATCCGTAGATTGACTTCTTTAGCTTGCATACCTTTTTAGCATTCTTTGGATCCTCAAAACCTTCAGGCCGTGTCATAAACACAGTTTTTGTTAAAACGCCGTTTAAGAAAGCAGTTTTGACATCCATATGCCATATTTCGTAATCGTAATATGCAGCGATTGCTAACATTATCCGAATAGACTTTAGCATTGCAAATGGTGAAAAGGTTTCATCGTAATCCACACCGTGGACTTGCCTGTAACCTTTTGCAACCAATCTAGCTTTGAAAACTTCAAGTTTCCCATCTTTGTCCTTTTCCAGTTTGAAAACCCATTTGCTTCCAATGGCTTGGTAGCCATCTGGCAAATCGACCAAATCCCATACTTGGTTTTCAGACATGGAGTCTAATTCAGATTGCATGGCTTCTTGCCATTGCTTGGAGCTAGGGCTCGTCATAGCTTGTTTGTAAGTCGCAGGTTCATCACTTTCAAGTAATAGAACGTCATAGCTCTCGTTCGTCAAAATACCTAAGTACCTTTCCGGTTGAGATCTATATCTTTGCGATCTACGCGGGGTAACATTTCTAGTTTTACCATGATTCTCACCAGATTCTTCTAAAGATCTCTGAGTTTCATCCTGAATGTCATCTTGAGCATTCTCTAGAGTTTGTTGTTCGACTCGAATTTCTTCGAGGTCTACTTTTCTCCCACTTGTCATTTTGGAAATGTGATCTTTCTCCAAAAAGACACCATCTCGAGCAACAAACACCTTGTTCTCAGATGTATTGTAGAAGTAATACCCCTTTGTTTCCTTTGGATAGCCCACAAGGATACATTTGTCAGATTTTGGATGAAGTTTGTCTGAAATCAATCTTTTGACGTATACTTCACATCCCCAAATCTTCAGAAAAGACACATTTGGAGGCTTTCCAAACCATAATTCATATGGAGTCTTTTCGACAGCTTTAGACGGAGCTCTATTTATAGTGAGTGCAGCTGTATTTAGTGCATGTCCCCAAAATTCTAATGGAAGTTTGGCCTGACCCATCATTGACCTGCCCATGTCTAGTAAGGTTCTGTTCCTCCGTTCCGACACACCGTTCCATTGTGGTGTTCCAGGAGGAGTCAATTCTTATAGAATTCCACATTCTTTCAGATGGTCATCAAATTCATAGCTCAGATATTCACCGCCTCTATCAGACCGCAGTGCCTTAATCTTCTTGCCTAATTGATTCTCTACTTCACTCTGAAATTCCTTGAATTTGTCAAAGGATTCAGACTTATGCTTCATTAGGTAGACATAACCATATCTACTGAAGTCATCGGTGAAAGTGATAAAATAGCTGAAACCACCTCTAGCATTTGTACTCATTGGTCCACATACATCTGTATGGATTAAACCCAATAGTTCATTTGCTCTTTCTCCAACTTTAGAGAAAGGTTGCTTTGTCATTTTGCCAAGTAAACATGATTCGCAATTACCATAATCCTCTAAGTCAAATGGTTCTAGAATTCCTTCCTTTTGAAGTCTTTCTAAGCGTTTCAAGTTTATATGGCCTAATCGACAATGCCACAGATAGGTGAGATCTGAATCATCCTTTTTGGCCCTTTTGGTATTTATGTTATATACTTGTTTGTCGTGATCTAATAAATAAAGTCCATTGACTAATCTAGCAGATCCATAAAACATCTCTTTAAAATAAAACGAAGAACTATTGTTTTTTATTAAAAAGGAAAATCCGTTAGCATCTACGCAAGAAACTGAAATGATGTTTTTAGTAAGACTTGGAACATGGAAACATTCTTCCAGTTCCAAAACTAGCCCGGAGGGAAACGACAAATAGTAAGTTCCTACAGCTAATGCAGCAATCCGTGCTCCATTTCCCACTCGTAGGTCGACTTCACCCTTGCTTAACTTTCTACTTCTTCTTAGTCCCTGTGGATTGGAACATAAGTGTGAGCCACAACCTGTATCTAATACCCAAGAAGTTGAATTAGCAAGTATACAGTCTATAACGAAAATACCTGAAGATGGAACGACTGTTCCGTTCTTCTGATCATCCTTTAGCTTTGGACATTCTCTTTTGTAATGGCCTATTCCATCACAATAAAGACAGCTTGATGTGGACTTGTCCTGCTTTGATTTAGCATTGCCCTTGAACTTTCCACCTTTCTTGAACGGTCTCCTTCTAGCCTTGAGTAAATCTTTGGCTTCACAGTCCAGTATTATTTCAGCCTTTCTGACAAGGTGAACAAATTCTGCAACTGTTTCTTCTCTTGGTTCACTTAGGTATAGTTGCTTAAAGCGACCAAACCCACTGTGTAGTGAATTGAGCAAGATAGAGACTGCCATCCTTTCGCTTATTGGTGTTCCTAGTAGACTTAGACGATCAAAGTATGAACGCATAAGATCCACATGGAACCTCAGTGGGACGCCTACCCTCTGTTTAGTGCGAAGGAGCTGAACATGTGTTTCTTGGACCTCCATCCTATAACACCTGTTGGGAGAACTAACCTTTAGACCAGACATTGATTCAATCAACTCATGGACGTTCAGGTCCCTGTCCTCCGTGCTTCCACGACAGATATCCCTCAGATTCTTGATGAGCGTAAAAGGTTCATAGGCTACAAACCTTCTAGCCCAATCATCAGGGATATTGTTCAGCATGAGACTCATAACCTTTTTGAGATCCGCATCCCAGGCGTAAAATCTCTCAGGGGTCATGTCTCTGGCATAGTAGCTTGGCATGGGATGTGACAGTACATACTCAAGTCCATTGAGTTTGACTATTTCAACTAGCTTAGCTTCCCATTCAAGAAAATTTGCCAGGTTCAGCTTGACCATAAGCTAAGAACCTATGATGATGTTTTGATTGTTGTTTGCCATATTTAAAAACTACAATCGAAAAGACTAAACAAATAAATAACCATTCACAGTTTCTCTTAATAAACTTAAATTCTAGCATATATGCATAATTCAATGTTTATTAAGCATTTTATTCAAGTTATGTGTTCCGGCAGGTGTGAATAAAATGATTCCAAGATCCTAAAATCATTGAAGAACTAAGCACAGTTTGTCGACTTAATCCTAAAACATCTTAGGTAAGCAAAAGCCTTTTGCTAATAGTCTAGAAACTATTCTTGGTTGATAGGTACGTCTAAGAACTTATTAGGTAAACCTATCGATTTTGCCACGACATAAAAGGACTCCTTACTTATATCGTTGAGTTTCACCAAAACTAACATGTACTCACAATTATTTGTGTACCTTGCCCCTTTATGACCAATAAGTAACACCTCGCTGAGCGAAAACTATTACTAGATTGATGTAAAGGATATCCAAGCAAGTGTATATTTTGGCATCGCACCTTTTAACTCAAATTTTTTTAAGTTTGGAACTTAAGGCTCTTACTATGTTGGTTAGATTTTAAGTGAACTAAAATCCTTAATCATGCAACATAATCAAGCTTTTGATCTCATGCATTTTAAGACATATTTAAAAGCAATAAATAACTTAAAACATGCATAAGATAAATGTGATATAGTATGGCCCGACTTCATCTTGAAGCTTTAACTTCAAAGTCCGTCTTGAAAATCTCCGTGGGAGGCACCATTTTCTTCAAATAGGATAAGCTATAATTAAAACTAATTACAACTATTTGATGGTACGCAGACCATATTTGAATTGAAAAACAACTTTGGTACTTTAGACCAATTACATTCAAATTAATGGTACGCAGACCATATTTTCTATCCTATTTGGGCCATACTAGTCACTTCATAACCTGCAAAACAGTACATATACAATATATACCATTCACCCATTCATTATCATGAATGGCCCACATAGCTGGTTAGTAAAACACATTATGTATCACGTAAACATTTGCAGCAATTAATCAAGGGCACCAATAATCTACCAATTATTCAGTCCTTATTAATTCTAATCAAGTTGTTTTAACCTTAAAGATTTGTAGACCTAATCAAGAGTTTATGACTAAAAGGGGCTCCCACTTAAACCAATAAATTCATATGCTTTACTAATTTTAAACATAAAAATGTATTTCTAGTCTAACCGGAAACATACAAATTTAATTAAAATTTAAAGCTCATATAAATTTATAATTGAATCCACTAAGTTTAATTTAATTTCAGTCGTATTCAAATTAATTCATGATTTTAATTTTAGTAAAATAATTAGAATAAATAAAATTTATTATAATTACAATATTCAAAATTAAAATCCAAGAAAATAATTTAAATTATTAATTTTAAAATTAATTAAAATTACGTAAACTGAAAATTTCAAATTAAAATTTCAAAACGATCTAATCGCAACGCAACAACCCCACGCAACGTACGCCCATGGGCCACACGCACACAGCCATCGTTGGCCATGTGCGCGCAGCCCATGCGCTGCGTCGCATCGCTGCTGCTGCTCTCCTTCGCAAGGCATCACGCGCGCCAGCACTCGATGCACGCGAGCCATCGCTCGCTGCGCTCGCTCGCCAGGGCTCGCTTCATGCGAGCCAGCGCTCGTTGCGCGCGCTTGCCAGCGCTCGTTGCGCGCGCTCGCCAGCGCTTGCTGCGCGCGCTTGCCAGCCCTCGATCCTTCGAGCCTTCGCTCGCTGCGCGTGGCATCGACGCTGGGCGTAGCACTCGTGGCACGCGAGCTTGCGCTCGCTGCGCGCGAGGCTCCGCACGCTTGCGCGAGGCAGTACGCGCTGTGGCGCAGCTCGCTTGCTGCCCACACGCGACTGCTGTGCCTTGCTTTCGCCCTCGCCCATTAGTCCATTGCTCACAGCCCACGACACAAGGCAGGGCTGCTGTCTTGTGCTCGTGCACCATGGCCTTTCTCATTGCATTCGTGCCGCATGGGCGACGAGCTCCCTTGCTCGTCGTCACATGCCCGCACTATACAACACCCCTTAAGGGTAACACGCAGCGTCCATTGCTTTGTGCGTGCAAGTTATATGAGCGAATCGCATAAAATTTAAAAATTTATATTTAAAATTAATGACAAATTAATAAATAATATTAATTTCATAATTTTAGGGCGAAAAATCGAAAATTTATTATTCAATTGATTTCCGATTAACATGGATTCAAGTCTAAGTCATAAAAATTTAAAACTTATCATAAATTTACAATTTTTTTATGGTGGTTTTTAATCATAGGTATCTAATTAAATTATAATTAATTATGAAAATCAAATTAATTCTAAATTATTCTAATTTTCAACAAATTAATCATAATTACAAATTAGATTGCATAATTAACAAGGCTAGGCATTCAAACTTGTTAAACATATACAGTAGGTCAATCAAAAATTCAAGATTTATCAACAAGAATCGCAAATATTTAATTTAACATCTTAAATTTACGAAATTTTGCATTCGAAAAACTAAAACCTCCGAAAAGTCATAGTTAGGCTTCGAATTTGAGAATTTTGGCTTCGAAAAGTCACACTTTTTTTTTCAAAATTTTAGAATGCCTTTTACATGCGGAATTGACACAAAAATCGCTCGATTTGGATGAGTAACGAAGAAACTGCCGAAAAACTGCGTACGTATAATTAAATAAACGCAATTTGCAATTAATTAACAATTACGAAAATTAATCACCCCTTTTATGTCTTGCAAATTTGTAATATTTAACCATGTTCATGCAATTTAGATTATGAAAATAATAAGAGGCTCGTGATACCACTGTTAGGTTATGATACATATGACAATTCATAAATCATGCGGAAACAACCATTAAGCCAGGAATACATATTATTTACACATAATCATATATATAGCATAGTTTAGATGCATACTCTTTGTTGCGTGCCTTCCCTAGCTGCGCCCGAACCGAACAAGAACAAGTCTTTAGGACTCCAAGTGTCGTCCCTCCGTAGATAGTCCACAGCACGTCCGGATCCGCCTTAAGATTGACCAACTAGAATCGCCCTTAAGGTACTTAGAATTTTCGGCACTTTATAGGCAATTGTATGGCTGAATTTTGCTCTCAAAACTCACTTTGAATACTTGAATGCTCGATGTAAATATGTGACCCTAGGCACCTATTTATAGAGTTATGGAAAAAAGGATTTGGAATCCTATTAGGATACTAATTTATTTAATTATAATCCTACTAGGACTCTAATTAAATAAACTAAATCTTTTAGGATTAGATTTAATCATATGACAAATCCCGGTAGCTTTAGGATTCGAGTAGCACACAAACACACACGCACGCACAGCAGCCCACGAGGGGCGCCATTCGCGCGCGCGCAGCCCGCGAGCTCGCAGCCCACTGCCGCAAGCCCACACGCTGCCGTAGCCTTGGCGCGCGCTGGGCCTGCCTTGCGGTGGGCCTGGCGCAGCCTTGGCTGGTGCGTTTGTGGCGCGCTGGCTTGCTGGGCGATGGCCCGGCTTCGTGCTGGGCCTTCGTCTGGCAGGCCTCGTCCGATGCTAATTCGTACGATACGCTTCCGATTAATTTCCCGATTCCGAAATTCATTTCCGATACGAACAATATTCAATATTTCCGATTCCGGAATCAATTTCCGTTTCGAACAAATATTTAATATTTCCGTTTCCGGAATTATTTTCCGATTCCGATAATATTTCCGATTCTGACAATATTTCCGTTTCCGGCAATATTTCCGATTCCGGCAATATTTCCGATTCCGGCAATATTTCCATTTCCGATAATATTTTCCGATACGTACCATGTTTCCGTTTCCGGCAACATCTACGACTTGGATAATATTTATATTTCCGATACGATCCATATTTCCGTTTCCGGCAATATCATCGTTTCCGGAGTATTCATTTCTTGCCTGTGACGATCTCAGTTCCCACTGAAACCAAGATCCGTCGATTCCGAATATCCATAGATGGAGTATTTAATGCCATTAAATACTTGATCCGTTTACGTACTATTTGTGTGACCCTACGGGTTCAGTGAAGAGTAAGCTGTGGATTAATATCATTAATTCCACTTGAACTGAAGCGGCCTCTAGCTAGGCATTCAGCTCACTTGATCTCACTGAATTATTAACTTGTTAATTAATACTAAACCGCATTTATTAGACTTAACATTGAATGCATACTTGGACCAAGGGCATTATTTCCTTCAGTAGATACCTTTGAATGTCTGTAAACCAGGGCTCGTCTCTGTCTGGCTCAATGTCGTCAATAGCATGGACATATGCTGCTTCCTGACGCGTTTCAATTGTAAGTGGCATTTCAGCCATGCCATTTGGAATGTTGATCATTGAGGCCAGCTTTTCTAGTGCATCGGCGAATTAATTCTCCTCTCTCGGGAGGTATGTATAGCGAAGCTCTTCTACTTGCTTAGACAGCTTCTCAAGATAGGATTGGTATGGGGCCAAGCTTTCGCTTCTTACTTTCCATTTACCGGAAATTTGATTGATGATCAGGGAGGAATCCCCGTAGACTTGAAGTTTCTGGACACCCAATGCTAAGGCGGCTTCCAGGCCCATAATGCATGCTTCATATTCTGCCGCATTGTTTGTGGCGTTTAATTGCAGTTTTGCTGATATAGGAATGTTGGTGCCGTCCGGGGCTACTAGAATTACTCCAACACCACATCCGTTCTGATTTGAAGCACCGTCAAAATGCGTCGACCAACTGTCATCACTTGTCATTAAGATTTGTTTGTCTGGTAAGTCGTAATCCTCCTCTTCTGCCTCGATGGGACAGTCGGCTAGGAAGTCTGAGACTGCTGAACCCTTGATAGATTTTTGAGGAATGTATTTGAGATCGAATTCTGCTAGCATGACCAACCATCTGGACAACCGTCCGTTGAGAGCTGGTTTTTCAAATAAGTTGAGAGGATCTGCTTTGCTGATTACATACACTGTATGGGAGAGCATGTAGTGCCGTAGTTTCTTTGTGGCCCAAACCAAGGCGATGCTGAGTTTCTCGAGCTGAGTGTATCTGGTTTCGTACTCGATCAACTTTTTGCTGATGTAGTATACGACGTTCTATTAGCCTTCAATTTCTTGGGCGAGCATAACCCCTACTGCTGAATCTGTTGTTGTAAGGTAGAGCCTGAGGGGAATCCCTGGCATGGCTGGCTTTAGAACTGGTGGGTTGGAGAGGTAATATTTGATAATGTCGAACGCATGTTGACAGTCCTCATCCCAGACTTTGGGCTCACTTTTGCGGAGCTTTCGAAAAACCGGTTCACAGATCATAGTGAGTCTTGAAATGAACCTACTAATGTATTGCCTTGATTTTCGAAGGATCAGCCTCGATGCCCCGAGAGCTGATGACTTATCCGAGTAACTTGCCTGACGTTACCCCGAATGCGCATTTTTGTGGATTGAGCCTCATATTGTACCGCCTGAGCCTGTCGAAGAATTTTCGGAGTACTGAGGTATGCTCATGTCGCTCTTTGGATTTGACGATCATGTCGTCGACATATACCTCGATCTCCCTGTGAATCATATCGCTCATGATGGTTGTGGCTGTTCTTTGATATGTAGCCCCTGCGTTCTTCAGTCCGAACGGCATAACTGTATAGCAATATGTACCCCACAGAGTGATGAAGGTTGTCTTCTCCATGTCCTCCTCTGCCATGGGAATCTAATTGTAGCTTGCATACCCGTCCATAAAAGAGAGTAAGGCATGATTTGCGGTGTTGTCGACCAAGATGTCAATGTGAAGCAATGGAAAACCGTCTTTATGGCTGGCCCTGTTAAGATCTCTGTATTCCACACACATTCGTACTTTGCCGTCTTTCTTTGGGACTGGGACGACATTTGCAATCCATTCTGGATACTTGGCTTCTTGAATAAACCCGGCTTCTAGCTGCTTAGAGACCTCTTCTTGAATTTTGAGGGAAACGTCCGGTTTCATGCGACCGAGTTTCTACTTAATGGGAACCTGGGATGAGGGGAATTGTATGCTGACCGATGCTTGGATCAACCCCTGGCATATCATGATAGGACCATTTGAAGACGTCTATGTACTCTGAAAGTAGCTTGATAAGATCATCCCGCTCTGCTTGAGATAGAGTTAGGCCAATTTGAACTAGTTTTGAATCACTGTTGTTAGAAAGGCTAACTTTTTCTGTTTCCTCAATTATGGGCGTCCCGTGTTCATGATTTTCAATAGCTTTTAGTATTTCAAGGCCAGTTTCTTGTGAAGCAAAGTTGTTTGGATTAGAAGTGTGTTTTGAATTTGGACTCGAAGAGTACGAGGAAATTGAAGTGTTATTTAAATCAGCAATCATTACATCGATAGTTTTGACTTGAAGCTCGACCTTTAGAGGCTCTTGATTGATGCAAGACTCTAGCCCTAGACTCTTAGAGTCATTACTAGACTCGAAAATTGAAAGATAGACTATGGACTTGAACAAAGACACTAATCGTAAAGATAGTTCTCGGGGTATTCCCAAACGTCCACGCCATCGGCATCATCATCATAGGCGAGGCTACATCCACAGATCTGTAGGACTTGAAGCCAGACTTGGTCCCACGTGCTGTAGGGAAATGCAGCGAAGCAGCCTTTGCATGAGGTATTGAGCCCTAGGAGGAACATTCTCACCATTTTGCCTTAAGGCAGCTCAGGCTTGATTGTACGAGCAGAGATCCTCCGCCTGTGATAGTACCCTTGGATGCATTCATCTCTTTCTTGGCGCAAGGCCGGCTTATGCTTGATAGAAGTGTCATGGAAGCTTGAACCTTTGAGGGTGAGACAGGCAGGGCCGTCTAATAGCTCCTCGAACCAAGGTTCTCCAAATAGCAGATCTAAGCTGGCAGGCACATCGATGACTAGAAATTCAGCACTGTTGTAGTAGGTATCAAAGGAAAAGACCAAATCCAGGACCCCCAGGATTTTGTATGTAACGCCCTGGAGCTTGACGGTCTGCTGGGTAGTTAGCATGAGATCATAATCGGAGAAGCCCAAAGCCTTCAGGGTGGCAAGGGGACAAATATTTTCTTGAATGTCGGTGGTTACCCTAGGTTCGGGGATCACCCAGTTTTGAACATTTGGAATGAGATGGCAGAAACTTGGAACCATTAGCTCATAACCTGGCTTGTATATTGTAGAGATTAGGTTGCATGGAAAATCCTCTCCTTCGTCTTCACAATCATAGGAGATGGCTTGCACCGAGGGAGTTTGCTTGGCTCCTGGAGGTAGGGGCAAGGTCTTGTTGTCGACCATGTTCTGGATCAAATGCTTAAGCTTGTAGCAGTCTTCAATGTCATGGCCCTTCCCCTGATGGTATTTGCAATGTGCTGCAGGATCCCAGCTCTTGGATCTTTTGTCGATTGGAGGATCGGGTGTAGGACCGATTGGGGTGATGACTTGCTTTTCGACCAGTCGATCAAATGCTTCACTGTAAGACATTCCCGTTAGGTTATGACAAATATAAAACATAGACATTTCATGCGGAAAAACCATAAAGCCTGGAATCCAAATTAATTGCCACATAACAATTAGCATAATTTAGGATACATACTTATGTAGCGTGCCCTCCCTAGCTGCTGTAGGGGAATACAGTTAAACATAATAACATGTGCGGAACAATCCCCAAAGCCAGGAAACATGTATAAAGCACAGATTAAGCATACTTACATTCGAAGCGTGTTTTTCACAATAATCCGTCAACGAACACGAACAAAGAACTTCAATTGTCGTTCCTCTACTTGGTTCACCGACACGATCAGATCCGTCTTGATAATCGTAGCTTAGACAATTGATCAAGATACTTTGCCTTTTGGGAAGAACTCACTTTGGAGGCACAGAGAGAATTAGGGTTCTCTGTGTCTCTAGGGTTTTGAGTAATCTGAATTGTGATTGCAGTAAGTTGGAAATTAGGTCATAAGGTTATTTACATAACCTTACTAACCGACCAAGCCCGGAGGCAAGGCCGGCTAGCAAGCCACGCGTGAGACAAGCACAGCGCGCTGGGCCATGGGCCTCACTGCTGTAGTTGTGTCGTTGCATAGGCCCGCGCGCACACGCGCAGCTCCGCTCGGCATGAGCCAGCGCTGCCGTGTTGCCTTGGCCCTTGCTTGCTCGCCTAGCGCGCGCCCATAGGCCTCGAGTGCTTCGTGCACTCGGCTCGTGGGCCGCTCTTCGTATTCGCTTTTAATATATTTCCGATATATTATTTATCGTTTCGTATACGACGAATCACCGTCGTACGATACGATTTATTCGTTTCTCCTAGCATACGAATATTCCCGATACGATATACGATTCCGATGCAAGGTCGTATCGTATAATACGTTTCCAACTTAAATCCCGAAAAGCTATTAAATGAATTTCCGATTCATTTAATCCGGTGATCTGTTACGTGTCATTGGTGTGACCTTGTAGGTTCAGTCAAGAGTAAGTTGTGAGTTCAATATCCATTATAACTCACTGATCGGAAGCATTGCTCTAGCTAGCTGTTCCGATCACTTGATCTCACTGAATTAATTGTTCGCAATTAATCTGAACCTTGGTATTAGACTTAATGCACCTTGGGTGAAGGACATATTTCCTTCAATCTCCCACTTGTCATTCAGACAAGTGTGCATCCACATTCCTTTGTCGCTTAGTGTTACTTACTGAACATAAGGTAAGATCCAAGCCATCCTTATTAGGTCCAGAAGTGTTTCTCGGATTACAGAGTTCAACTGTCAAACTTTTGCAGAAGGTTAAGCCTAACCATTCTGAGCACGGCCATGCATTTTACAGTATCTAACTCTCCGAGAGGCCTTGTTACACAACAACACCATATCCTATCAAAGATAGGAGGACAATCCATTCTTGCAATCTATGAACACTCACTTTGATTCATAGTACGCCCAATAACTGCTTTTATAGCCTCCTTTTACGGTGCGACGTTTAGCTAGTATCAAAGCGAACTAATTCTCAAACGAGCAGACATAATCGCTCATGTTCTGAGGAACGGTTTCTAATCACCATTAATGAGAACTACCTATGACATGACTTTAATCTCTTAAAGCGTTCTCATGGTCAATCCGATACAAGATCCAATAAGTATCTATGCAAAAGATTCTGACATCCAGTCACTCTAGTTCAAGAAACAGAACTAAGTAATCTACTTGCAATCTAATCTTCATTAGTCATTGGTTGTCCACCTTTCAATGACCTGGATTAGGGATCCTTTGTGACTTCAATATTCAAGTTCACTTATGGGTGTTTCTTTGCCAAAGAATCCATCTTGACATCCCTTTTGAATGATTTGAATCACATGGACTTATCATTTAATTCTAAACCACAATTAAATGAATATGAAATAATAAATTTCATAAATATGAAATGGTTAAACCAATTGTTTTAAACATAGATCTAACAGATGTTCTAAAACAATACTTAGAAAATCAAAGCCATTCTCCAACATACTTGATTCCCATGGTTGCTACATGTGCGTTGTGTTCCACTTGTGGAAACGGTTTAGTCAATGGATCCGCGACGTTGTCGTCAGTTCCAACCTTGCAAATCTCAATTTCCTTTCTTTCAACGATCTCTCGAAGTATATGAAATCGCCGCAGTACGTGCTTGGACTTCTGGTGGCTCCTAGGCTCCTTTGCCTGGGCAATATATGGCTCCACTATTGTCACAATACAAAGCCACTGGTCCTTTAATGGAGGGGACAACACCAAGTTCTTCGATGAACTTCTGAATCCAAACAGCTTCCTTTGCTGCTTCTGAGGCAGCAATGTACTCGGCTGCAGTTGTAGAATCCGCAATAGTGCTTTGCTTAGCACTTTTCCAGCTTACTGCTCCGCCGTTGAGGCAGAACACAAACCCAGACTGTGATCTGAAATCATCTCTGTCGGTTTGAAAGCTTGGGTCCGTATAGTTCTTAACAATCAACTCATCTGTACCACCATAAACCAGAAACTGATCCTTGGTCCTTTTCAGGTACTTTAGGATGTTCTTGGCAGCACTCCAATGCGCCTCACCTGGTTCTGACTGGTACCTTCTCGTTGCACTAAGTGCGATCAAAACATCCGGCCTTGTACAAATCATAGCATACATGATGGATCCAATAGCCGAAGCGTATGGAATTCCACTCATCTTTCTACGCTCATCAGATGTTTTGGGACACTGATTCTTGCTTAGATATATGCCATGTGACATGGGTAGATGGCCTCTCTTGGTTTCCATCATATTGAACCTAGCTAGCACTTTGTCAATGTAAGTGCTTTGGCTTAGTCCAATCATCCTTTTAGATCTATCCCTATAGATCTTGATGCCCAATATGTACTGTGCCTCTCCTAAGTCCTTCATTGAGAAACACTTTCCGAGCCAAGTCTTTACAGACTCCAACATAGGAATGTCGTTTCCAATAAGCAGTATGTCGTCAACATACAAGACTAGGAATGCAATTTTACTCCCACTGACCTTCTTGTATACACAAGATTCGTCTTGATTCTTGATGAAGCCAAACTTATTGACTGCTTCATCAAATCGTTTATTCCAACTCTTGATGCCTGCTTTAGTCCGTAGATGGACTTCTTAAGCTTGCATACATTTCCTTGGTTCTTTTGATCGACAAAACCCTTCGGCTGTGTCATGAACACAGGCTCTTCAAGAACACCATTCAAGAAGGCAGTTTTGACATCCATTTCCCATATTTCATAGTCATGAAAAGCGGCAATCGCAAGGATTATCCGAATAGACTTAAGCATCACGACTGGAGAAAAGGTTTCGTCGTAGTCAACACCGTGAACTTGCCTGTAACCTTTTGCTACCAATCTAGCCTTGTATATGTATACAATTCCATCTTTGTCTTTCTTCAATTTGAAGACCCATTGGCATCTGATAGGTGTGAACCCATCCGGCAAATCAACCAAATCCCAGACTTGATTTTCAGACATGGAGTCTATTTTAGATTGCATGGCCTCCAACCATTTTGTGGAGCTTGGGCTCGTCATAGCTTGCTTGTAAGTCAAAGGTTCATCACTATCCAATATGAGAACGTCTAAGTTTTCAGTCAAGAGGACGCCTGTCCATCTGTCCGGCTGAAAAATAGTTTTATTTAACCTACGAGGGGCAACAACGTTTTGAGGAACTACTCCCACTGGCTCTTCTAAAGACCTTGGAGGTTCATCAACTTGAACTGCTTCTAAAGAGTTCTGAGTTCGTTGTTCGTCTCGAATCTCTTCGAGGTCTATTATTCTCCCACTTGTCAATTTGGAAATATGATTTCTTTCCAAAAAGACACCGTCACGAGCAACGAATACCTTGTTGTCTGACTTGTTGTAGAAGTAATACCCCATAGTTTCCTTTGGATACCCAACGAAGAAACATTTGTCAGATTTAGGTTGTAGCTTGTCCGAAATTAATCGCTTGACATATGCTTCGCAACCCCAAATCTTCAGAAAAGACAACTTTGGAAGTTTCCCAGTCCATAATTCGTATGGAGTCTTTTCAACAGCTTTTGACAAAGCACAATTCAGTGTGAGTGCTGCAGTTTGCAACGCATGTCCCCAGAACTGTAAAGGAAGTTCGGCCTGACCCATCATTGACCTGACCATATTGAGTAAGGTCCTGTTTCTCCGTTCCGACACTCCATTCCATTGAGGTGTCCCCGGAGTAGTCAATTCAGAAAGAATACCGCATTCTTTTAGATGGTCTTCAAACTCGTGGCTAAGATATTCACCTCCTCGATCCGATCTTAGAGCTTTGATTTTCTTGCCATGTTGATTCTCTACTTCATTTTGAAATTCTCGGAATTTCTCAAACGATTCAGACTTATGCTTCATTAAGTAAATATAGCCATATCTACTGAAGTCGTCCGTAAACGTTATGAAATAGCTGAACTCACCTCTAGCTTTCGTACTCATAGGCCCACATATGTCCGTATGTATTTGCCCTAGTAGTTCTCTTGCTCTTTCTCCCACCTTTGAGAAAGGTTGCTTTGTCATTTTGCCAAGTAAACAAGATTCGCTTTGATCAATCTTCTCTAAGTCGAATGATTCTAGAATTCCTTTCCGTTAAAGTAATTCCATGCGCTTTATGTTTATATGGCCTAATCGACAATGCCACAGAAATGTGAGATTCGAATCAGCAGTTTTAGCCTTTTTGGTATTTATGTTATAAATGTGTTTGCTCGTATCTAGCACGTAAAGACCGTTTTCTTGTTGTGCTGAACCATAAAACATTCCATTCAAAGCAAAAGAGCAACTATTGTCTTTAAATTGAAAACTAAAACCTTTAGAATCCAAACTTGAAACGGAAATGATGTTTCTGGTGATACTAGGAACATAGTAACAGTTTTCTAGTTCCAAAACAAACCCACTAGGCAAAGAAATAAAATAAGATCCTACGGCTAATGCAGAAATCCGTGCTCTATTTCCCACGCGTACATCCATCTCTCCTTTATCAAGATTTCTACTTCTCCTTAGTCCCTGTAGATTGGAACATAAGTGTGAGCCACAACCAGTATCTAATACCCAAGAAGTAGAATTAGCTAGATTACAATGTATAACATACATACCTGAAGGAGAAGCAACGTTTCCGTCCTTCTTCTCTTCCTTTAGTTTGGGGCAATCTCGCTTGTAATGACCAATTTCATTACAATTGAATCATTGCGATGTGGAAGGAGAAGCATTCCTCTTCATCTTGCTCTTAGAAGGCGCCAGATGCCCTCCGGGAGTGGACGAAGATGCAGCCTTGCTTTTCTTCCCCTTGCCTGTTTTCTTGAATTTAGTGCACCTCACATTCAAAGGGTCTTGATTGAACTTAAGGATTTTCTCGCATTTCATGAGTAATTCCACAAGTTCAGAGAATGTGCTCTATTTCTGATGAAAGAGATAGTGCATCTTAAAACCCTCATAATCCTTATGAAGAGAATTCAGCACTAGTGCAATAGCTACCGACTCTTTGATGGAACCACCAAGTCTCTCAATTGTGAAAAATAGTCCAGACATCATATCCAGATGAGACCGAATTGATGTGTTTTTGTCCATCTTGACAGAGTAGATGCGCCTTTGTGCCTCCAGAAGTTCAATTTCTAGGCACGACTTGCGTGGGGTTACGAGCTTGAGATTGCTCATCGAATTAGCCAATTCGTCAACCCCATTGCCACCAGTTTGGCACAAGGGTCGAAAACCTGCACACTTATCCTCGAGGCTACTTAGGAGAGCTTGAGGTTCAAAAGTAATGAACCTCCCTCTCCAACTCTCAGGGATAGACTTAAGGATGAACTCCGTGACAAGGTACTTGTGAAGTGCCCAACTTCTGTACCTTTCAGGAGCCATGCCTCGCGCATCATAGCTAGGGAAAGGTTGTTCAATGATATAATGTATGCCATTAACTTTCAAAACTTCGACAAGTTTCCCTTTCCATTCAAGAAAATTAGTCAAGTCTAACTCGACATCCAGAATTTGAGATGATATGATTTTTGTTATATTTGCGACCATTTTGATTACTACAATCGAAAAGAATTTGCAATAAATAACCATTCATACAATTCAATAACTTTGAAATAAAAGCAAAAACATGCAATCATTAAAGCTATTAAAACATTCCATTCATGCAAAAGTAAAAACATGGTCCAAAATGAATGAAACGATTCCAAGACCCCAAAAGTCCTAAATCCTTAAGCAGCTTTAGCATGTCTTAAGTAGTTTAAGACTTTAGGTAAGCAAAACCTATTGCTAGTAATCTCCAAATTACTCTTGGTTAATAAATTAATGCCATAATTTATCCCATTGCCACAACTTAATGCCATTGTTGTTTGAGTTGTAACCACAATCAACATGCTCCTTTAGGACGCCTTACCACCTAAGTCAACTAAAATAGCACCTCGCTTTAGCGTAAACCTACTATCTTAATTAGATCCCTAGATTTTTGTAAGTGTTGATTTGGAAGGCAATTTTTTTTTTTAAAACTCAATATTACTTGGACCTAGTTGTTTCTATGTTGGTTCGATTATTTAGTGAACTTAAAACTAATCAATTCACAGGAAACAACCTGTTCATGCAAAGCATACATACATTCATACATTCACGCATAATATATATATTAAATTACATAAATAATTGGTGATCTAGTATGGTCCAAAACTTTATGTCTTGAAGCATCCAATCTTCATCACCTCCTTGTTAGTTTGGCATCGTCTTGAATCTTCGTTCAAATGCTAACTTAAAGTTCTAAACTAGAAATACTTGAAAATAATAAATTACATCAAAATTTCCATGGTACGCAGACCATATTTAAAACTTTACATTCAAAGATAGAACGGTGCGCAGAACGTATTTAACTATCCTAAATTTGGCCATACTAGTCACTTGGAGTACCTGCATTGCATAAAATATATATTCTACGCATTCACCCATTCGTATGCTAAAACGAATGGCCCATGTAAATATGCAAGTATTTACGTGAATTAATTAAAATTCACGTTCACATAAACGCGTCCTAAAAGATTAATCAATTTCCAAATCATTAATCCTTAGACTTTATTATAATTAAAATTGAATTTAATTAAAATAATGCGACCTACGAAACAATTAAAATAATTATTTCATTTTAATTTCATTTAGTGGCTCCCACTCAAACCAATGATTATTCCGAATAATTAATTATGAAATATTAAATTAAAACTCGCGGCCCAGCCCAAGCAAATAAAATATTAAATTAAATATCCCGTTAGCCCAAATTAATGCAAATATGTGAAGCCCAACTAATTAAACGATTCAAAAAAAGTTCAATTAAACGGCGTAGGCTTGCGCCCAGCCCGTCGTGCGAGAGGCCCAAGAGCACACGAGCACCGCCCGCGCGCCCCAGCCCATCGTTCGAGAGGCCCGGGAGCACACGAGCACTGCTCGCGCACCCCGCCCCATCGCTCGCGCCCCATCGCTCGCGCGCCATCGCTCGCGCGCACGCATCGCGTACCCGCAGCCTAGCTGCCCCTGCGCTGCGTGTGTGTTGTGCGTCGAGTGTGCTGGACGTCGCAAGCCTTGTTCTTGCTTCGTCGCAGCCCCGCAAGCAACATGCCTGCCCTCTCCTCGCCTAGGGCGCACGAGGCACGCAGCCTTGTGCTGCTGCCCGTGTCGCATGGCGCGGCGAGCACAATGGCCTCGTATGGCTCGACGAGCCATACTTCCATCATGCCCATGTTCGTGTTGTTGGTTCGTAAAACGGAACAACTTAATTAAAATTAAATTTAATTCACGAACTTGCATTAATTTTATTTTTCAAAAAGGTTACAATTTAATTTTTGAAAAACAACGATTTAACGATTTAATAAACTTTAACGACAATCCAATTTCGTAAAAATAATAAATCAAGGGCTAACAATATTCAAACTTCTAAGAACGATCGAATCAACTTTAAAGTTTGAACTTTTAATTAATAAAATACGAAACTTTATATCGTTCATAAACAATTAAATTTCAGATTATTAATAATTTGGTTTAAGTGCGATTAAAATTAACGAAACCATTCAAAATTTTAATCCAATAATTTTTAAAATAGGCATTGACACATGAAATTATACCCCTTCCCCAATTAACCGAATTATTAATCCAAAATTAATTAAAATTCAATTAGGGTTGTAAATTTTACGAATTGGGGAAAGGAAAAATTAGGGTTTATACTTATCGGAAAAATCTAAAATTTTTACCATAGATTAAGCATGTACCCAGCAACATTGTGTCAAAATTTCAAGCAATTCCGAGTAGTTTAGGTCTACCTTTTAATTGAATTACTGTCCGACACATTTAATTTTTAATAAAAAATTAACCAAAACGCCCAAAAACTGATGCTTCGAGGCCTGTTTTCGCAATTCTATTCCCATGATTTGATCTTAGAAAATCTTTTTCCATCAGGTTAGGGTTTTAAAAATCGAAAAAGCGAATATTTTTGATTTCGGAACTGCCAATTTCGCAATTAATCCCATAATTCGAAAAAATTCCGAAAAATCAACAAAAATTCCAAAAATTTCGACAATGCAAAAACAATAATAATCATGCTAATTCATGCTTTGAATACATAAGGCTCATGATACCACTGTAGGGGAATATAGTTAAACATAATAACATGTGCGGAACAATCCCCAAAGCCAGGAAACATGTATAAAGCACAGATTAAGCATACTTACATTCGAAGCGTGTTTTCCACAATAATCCGTCAACGAACACGAACAAAGAACTCCAATTGTCGTTCCTCTACTTGGTTCACCGACACGATCAGATCCGTCTTGATAATCGTAGCTTAGACAATTGATCAAGATACTTTGCCTTTTGGGAAGAACTCACTTTGGAGTCACAGAGAGAATTAGGGTTCTCTGTGTCTCTAGGGTTTTGAGTAATCTGAATTGTGGTTGCAGTAAGTTGGAAATTAGGTCATAAGGTTATTTACATAACCTTACTAACCGACCAAGCCCGGAGGCAAGACCGGCTAGCAAGCCACGCGTGAGACAAGCACAGCGCGCTGGGCCATGGGCCTCGCTGTTGTGGCTGTGTCGCTGCATAGGCCCGCGCGCACACGCGCAGCTCCGCTCGGCCATGGGCCAGCGCTGCCGTGTTGCCTTGGCCCTTGCTTGCTCGCCTAGCGCGCGCCCATGGGCCTCGAGTGCTTCGTGCACTCAGCTCGTGGGCCGCCCTTCGTATTCGCTTTTAATATATTTCCCATATATTATTTATCGTTTCGTATACGACGAATCACCGTTGTACGATACGATTTATTCGTTTCGCCTAGCTTACGAATATTCGCGATATGATATACGATTCCGATGCAAGGTCGTATCGTATAATACGTTTCCAACTTAAATCCCGAAAAGCTATTAAATCAATTTCCGATTCATTTAATCCGGTGATCTGTTACGTGTCATTGGTGTGACCTTGTAGGTTCAGTCAAGAGTAAGTTGTGAGTTCAATATCCATTAGAACTCACTGATCGGAAGCATTGCTCCAGCTAGCTGTTCCGATCACTTGATCTCACTGAATTAATTGATCTCCTTTGTATTATACTTAATGCACCTTGGGTGAAGGACATATTTCCTTCAGCTGCTCCCGAACCGAACAAGAACAAGTTTATGACTCCAAGTGTAGTCCCTCCGTAGATAGTCCACAGCACGTTCGGATCCGCCTTAGATTCAATTAACTAGAATTTAGCCTAAGGTATTATGTTTATTCGATTATAATTTTTGGCAAATTATTAACTTTAGTTTTTAACTTAAAACTATATGAAGACTTGAATTGATGTATTTATAAATTGTGATTGCCATCACCTATTTATAGGGTAGGATTATTGGAACTAGAAACCTATTAGGAAATAATTAATCCAATCTTATTAGAATTAGATATTAATTAAAACTATTAAGTTAATGTTTAATTCAACAACTAACCCTAGTAGTTTGTGTGACCCTACGGGTTCAGTCAAGAGTAAGCTGTGGATTAATATTATTAATTCCACTTGAAATGAAGCTGCCTCTAGCTAGGCATACAGTTCACTTGATCTCACTGAATTATTAACTTGCATAATTAATTAATATTGAACCGCATTTATTAGAATTCTCTCTCCAGAATTAGTTTAGGGCGTAGATTAGAGATTAGAATTAAGGATTCTTAGCCTCAAATTCTTGATTCTAAATTCAATACAATCATCTTTAATTTTCAGATTTCTTTCCTTTTGCTTTGAGTTTTGTTCTTCATTTTGTGCTTCAAAGTTTGATGCAATTTCTTCATTTCAAGGTATAATTCTAATTCTTCTTTTGTTTTGTTCTTTAATTCTTTAATTGCTTCACTAATTTCTTTTATGCTTTGATTTCATGCTTGAATTCTAGATTAGTTTGATATTTTGAATGTTCTTAGTTTTTCCCCAATTTTTGTGGTTTTAATTTTCTGATTTTCTTTGTTTCAATTAGCTTCATTAATTCAATTAGTTTCATGATTAGGATTAATGTTAGTTTAATGTTGATGTTAATCATGCTAATTGAGTAGTTTAGTCTAGAGGTTAGGGATGAAGCCTTGGCATTGAATTTGGGGAATTTTTGGGAAAACTCATGATTGATGTTGTGATTAAATGTGATTTAGTGATAGGATTTTCCATTATCAATTGAGTAGTAGTTGCAAATGCTAGTTGATTGAATTAGATTGGAATGTACGATTTAGGTTTGGCAAGACATTGTGGGCCTAATTCATGCAAGCTAATCTAGCTTAGGACTATGCGAAAGCTTTTCTATAGGCTAGGTTGCTTCGCGTGCTCTATCCGAGAGGTGGCGAGTACGTCATTAGTTTTCATTCCCCTATTTGCTATGTCGTTGCATATTCATGAATGTCTTGACCTTGTTATTTCTTTGATTCGATTCCCATTGCCGATTCCCGAATCCTCTAGAATTTCTTTGTTTGTTTGAATTAATTGCTTTCATTAGTTTAGAATTCAAAATCAAATTCTTATTCGAACTAGCTTGTGAACGCATAAATTGAATATTCAAGCTTATCCATTCCTATGGGACGATCCCTATACTTGCCGCTATAGTCAATATAGCCGGTAGTTTAGGTGTTTTATAAATTTTGTTTGGTGAGGTGATTTTCTATTCAACGACGGAAAAACGCCCTATCAAAATGGCGCCGTTGTTTTTCCTTTTGATTTTTCTTATTTTTGGTTCCCTACCCCTTGTAGGCATAGAGTTGCATTTTACTTTGTGCTTGCATCTCTTTTGACTCTTGCCTACTTGTTACTATTGGATATGTTTGCCATTGCATATGACAAACTTTTGCGATCGTTGTCGGGGTACTTACTAGAGGTAAGAGGCGTCAAGCTAATGACGTAAAAAGAGCGCTTCTCGGGAGGCAACCCGTGGGTGTTGGCCATTTTGCCCATGTATAGTAATTTTTCTTGATTTTTGAAGTTTTTTGTGGCTCAAGCTTTCTTGATGTGGAAATATTTGCATCCATCTTTGCCATGTCCGGCTTATTCTTCTTGGTGAGTTCGTTCGTTATTACGGTTCTTTGCGGGACTTGCTCCCACGTCATCACCGGTAATTGAAGGAAATAATGCCCTTGGTCCAAGTATGCATTCAATGTTAAGTCTAATAAATGCGGTTCAGTATTAATTAACAAGTTAATAATTCAGTGAGATCAAGTGAGCTGAATGCCTAGCTAGAGGCCGCTTCAGTTCAAGTGGAATTAATGATATTAATCCACAGCTTACTCTTGACTGAACCCGTAGGGTCACACAAATATTACGTAAACGGATCAAGTATTTAATGGCATTAAATACTCCATCTATGGATATTCGGAATCGACGGATCTTGGTTTCAGTGGGAGCTAAGATCGTCACAGGCAAGAAATGAATACTCCGGAAACGATGATATTACCGGAAACGGAAATATGGATCGTATCGGAAATATAAATATTATCCAAGTCGTAGATGTTGCCGGAAACGGAAACATGGTACGTATCGGAAAATATTATCGGAAATAGAAATATTGCCGGAATCGGAAATATTGCCGGAAACGGAAATATTGTCTGAATCGGAAATATTATCGGAATCGGAAAATAATTCCGGAAACGGAAATATTAAATATTTGTTCGAAACGGAAATTAATTCCGGAATCGGAAATATTAAATATTGTTCGTATCGGAAATGAATTCCGGAATCGAGAATTTAATCGGAAGCGCATCGTACGAATTAGCATCGGACGAGGCCTGCCAGACGAAGGCCCAGCACGAAGCCGGGCCATCGCCCAGCAAGCCAAGCGCAACAACCACACGCCAAGCATACGACCAGGCCCAGCGCAAAAGCCAGGTCCAGCCGAAGCTTGGGCGCGCGCGCGGGGCTGCGACGAGTGGGCTGGCGCTGTGCGTGGGCCGCAAGGCCTGCGTGCGGTGCTAGCGTATTACTCGAAGTGTGTTACTCGAATCCTAAAGCGTATAGAATTCGTTTAATGATTAAATTCCTAATCCTAAAAGATAAATTAATTAAATAAGAGTTCCACTAGGATTCTAATTTAATTAATTCGTATCCTAGTAGGATTCCAATTCTCTTTCCATACCCCTATAAATATGTGGCCTGGGTTCACAATTTATAATGAGTTTTCAAGTATTCAAAGTGAGTTTTTGAGAGAAAAATTCAGTCACATACCTTGCCTAAAAGTGCCGAAATTATTAGTACCTTAAGGGCGATTCTAGTTGGTCAATCTTAAGGCGGATCCGGACGTGCTGTGGACTATCTACGGAGGGACGACACTTGGAGTCCTAAAGACTTGTTCTTGTTCGGTTCGGGGGCAGCTAGGGAAGGCACGCAACAAAGAGTATGCATCTAAACTATGCTATATGATTATGTGTAAATAATATGTATTCCTGGCTTAATGGTTGTTTCCGCATGATTTATGAATTGTCATATGTATCATAACCTAACAGTAACATCCTTCTAACTCACATGCATTCTTTGGGTTGGGCATCTTTATTGCGGGGCATTGGTTGGATGGGTAGTTGTGCCCCTCCTAGTTCCGTTTTAGGCCTTGAGGACATGGCCTAATTCGAGCTTGGAGGGAGATTATATTGTTGCTACTTTGATCTCCATGTGATGGATTGCTTGATTTTGTGAATAATTTGGATTTTGTGCATATTCCTTGATTAGTTTCATTGATTTTGTGAATATTTTCTTTATTTTCATTTTCTTTTTCATTTCTTTCTTTTTCCTTATTTTCTTTCTCTTTTCTCTTTCTTTCTTTTTCCGTTTCGATGTTTGTCAAGGCAAGCTTTTCTAGCGTTTTAGGCATTATTCTTGATTTGGGCAAATAAAATTGGAACTCGTAGACTAGAATGATTTTATTCCTAATTGGTAGATGTTTGCACGGTTTTTAATGTCTTGGGTCGAATTTAGGATTTGGTGTTAAGGAAGTTGGTTAGAACTTTGGGTTGCATGCGTATTGAACCCTTGGCTTGTGGTAAGATGGTGTCGATCTCTCTAGTGACTTGAAACCGGAGAGAATGGTATTTGCTCCCTTGTGAGGTTCATGCTCAAAAATAAGCCCAAACACATTTTCATATATTGAGTGGCATAGATCCTTAGCATTGACTTTCTTGTCTCCCGAGTTTGACCATTTCCTTCCCGAGACCGCGACCGAACTACTTTAGGGGACGATATAGGCATTTCTTTCGGTGACTATTTTTCTTTTTAGTTTAGGACTCTATTTTCTTATTTTTCTCATATGTTTTTGTTTGCATTTGCCCCTTTGCTAGCCATTTGAGCCTTGACCCTTCATTTCTTATGAGCACATTACAAGCCTAATAGCCTTTGTTTTGTTTTCACCCTTAGAAGTGATAGTGAAGCTTAGAGTTATGATGCTTGTTGTTTTGGAGTAATTATGCAAAGTTGAGGAATGAATGTTTTTTGGTATGAATGGCAAAGTTTTGGAAGAATGTTGTATATAGTGAATAATTGTTGCAAAAGCAAAAGAGAGAGTTAAGTTTTGAAAAAAAGCCAAAAATAAAGAAAAAACAAGTCATGAAAAGTTTCATTTGAAACACAAAAAAAGTGGGAAATCAAATCAAGGAAAAAACGCAAAAAAGAGTTGTAGTTTAGAATTGTTGTTGAATAAGCTTGGGGGTACCCCAAATAAGTGGTACGAGTTTGTGTTTGGTTTAAAATGCTTGAGTTTAGTTCTATCATTGCGCTTCACTTTAGGTATGAGCACCAAATGGCCAAATTTGTTCCGCGCCTTACCCCTAGCCTACATTACGCCCTAAAAGCCCTCTTGACACTTTAGAGTTGAGTCATTGTCGGTGGAGGGAGGATTTGGTCAAGCTTAAGGAACAAGGTTGTCATGCTAATATGTCGGGTAGCCTAATGTTGATTTTCTGGCGCCTTCGCGGTGTCTTGAGACGCTATTCTCAAGGGTGGATAAGATCTAGAGATTTGACGTGGTATGCCCGGATGTAGGGGGATTGACTAGTGCTTGCCCTTAGTTCACTTTGCTTGATGCTCGAATCTTTCACTCGGTTTAGGACATTAGTTAGTGTGTACTCATTTATTTGATTAGTAATATTAGTGTTCTTCTATACTTGTTCCATAATAAAGCCCATCTTGAATTTTGTAGTTTAATTTCTTTTCTTCTCTTTTCTTTTCTTCTTCTTTTCTTTTCTTTCTTTTTCTTGTTTGTTTTTCATTTTTAGTTCTTGCCTTGATTCGAATTTTTGGAAGATTTATGGGTGTTTCTCTTTGGAAACCCTTGTGAGATCCCACTCGCCCTCATGAGCGATTGTGGGGTTCAAAGAGCTTGTTGCATGCGCTAAAATGCAACCGTGATTCCTACGAAAGTGAGTTAGTGTGCATTCTTGTAGTTCTTATTTTCGTAATTTTGATTTTGAATAATTAAGCTCACTCTCCTCCCCGTTTCTCATTCTAGCTTTGCTTGAGGACAAGCAAAGGGTTAGCTTGGGGGAGTTTGATGAGCGACATTTATGTCGCTCTTAGCTTAGGATTTTAGTTCATTTTATTATTATTTTCGCTTAGTTTTATCGTTTTTAGTTTGTTTATCGCATTTTTGCATTAATCGTTACATTTTCTCGTCTTGCGCATATTTTAGTCGTTTTTGCTTTAAATATGCCTTTTGCGCGCATTCTCGTTGCGTAAGGTTCATTTTGAGTCTTAACATGTTAATATTGTGTCATTATGCTTGTTGACGAGTTATATGCTTCACGATTTGCAAAAAAACGATAAACGAATTAATAATAATGTTTTTTATTTTTAATAACGTGCTTGACGATTTTCTAGTGTGCTATGCGATTTCGATATCATTGACTATTCGTTGTTTGTTGAGTGCAGCAACGATGTTCTTTGTGCAACACATGAGCAGCAAAGCAAAGCAAGAAGACCAGCTATGCACGAGCATAAGCACAACACGCAGCAGAACAGAAACAGCCACAGCAATGGCACGCGGACAAGGCAATGATAGCAGTTGTTCATCTACCTTTGCAGAAGCCTCAAGTGCCCTCCAATGAGCCCCCTTGCATCACCTTGATAGGAGGTTTGTAGCATCACAAGAGAAGCAGTCACAGCAGCCATATGCGCAGCACACAGTCGCAGCAACATCATAGCAGTAGAGTGCAGCAGAATACAAGCAGCTACGCAGCTGTGGGCGCATCAGTCTGTGCGATCGAGTGCTGTCCTGTGCGCTAGAACAGACTGTGTGCGATCGAATGCTCAGCCTGTGTGGTCAAACAAAACTGCAAATTGTGGACAGTATGTCCTAAAATTGTTGTGCGACAGAATGCTTATCTCTGTGCGACCGCACAGAATCTGTGCGACCAAACGTACCCTCAATTCGATCGAATGTTGCTGCGGGCTGCTATTATAAAAACGAAATCGCAACATTTTATTCATTAGGCTTAGTTAGGCTTTTCATTTTGTAAAACACGTAATTAGTTTTAGGATTTCAAAATTAGAATTCTCTCTCTAGAATTAGTTTAGGGCTTAGATTAGAGATTAGGAAAGGATTCTTAGCCTCAAATTCTTGATTCTAAATTCAATACAATCATCTTTAATTTTCAGATTTCTTTCCTTTTGCTTTGAGTTTTGTTCTTCATTTTGTGCTTCAAAGCTTGATGCAATTTCTTCATTTCAAGGTATAATTCTAATTCTTCTTTTGTTTTGTTCTTTAATTCTTTAATTGCTTCACTGATTTCGTTTATGCTTTGATTTCATGCTTGAATTCTAGATTAGTTTGATATTTTGAATGTTCTTAGTTTTTCCCCAATTTTTGTGGTATTAATTTTCTGATTTTCTTTGTTTCAATTAGCTTCATTAATTCAATTAGTTTCATGATTAGGATTAATGTTAGTTTAATGTTGATGTTAATCATGCTAATTGAGTAGTTTAGTCTAGAGGTTAGGGATGAAGCCTTGGCATTGAATTTGGGGAATTTTTGGGAAAACTCATAATTGATGTTGTGATTAAATGTGATTTAGTGATAGGATTTTCCATTATCAATTCAGTAGTAGTTGCAAATGCTAGTTAATTGAATTAGATTGGAATGTACGATTTAGGTTTGGCAAGACATTGTGAGCCGAATTCATGCAAGTGAGTGATAGTTCCTATTATATGCAAGCTAATCTAGCTTAGGACTATGCGAAAGCTTTCCTATAGGCTAGGTTGCTTCGCGTGCTCTATCCGAGAGGTGGCGAGTACGTCATTAGTTTTCATTCCCCTATTTCCTATGTCGTTGCATATTCATGAATGTCTTGACCTTGTTATTTCTTTGATTCGATTCCCATTGCCGATTCCCGAATCCTTTAGAATTTCTTTGTTTGTTTGAATTACTTGCTTTCATTAGATTAGAATTCAAAATCAAATTCTTATTCGAACTAGCTTGTGAACGCATAGATTGAATATTCAAGCATATCCATTCCTATGGGACGATAACTATACTTGCCGCTATAGTCAATATAGCCGGTAGTTTAGGTGTTTTATAAATTTTGTTTGGTGAGGTGATTTTCTATTCAACGACGGAAAAACGCCCTATCAGGTTAAATTTTATAAATATGCAATGAATTAAAGGGGTGATTAATTTCGTTTTTTCTAATTAATTGCAAATTCGTGCGATTATTTAATTATATGTTCGCAGAATTTTCGGCAATTTAGTCAATAATGGTCGGAATCATATAATTTTATCGTGAATTTCGCATGTAAACGGCGTTTTAAAATTTTGACTAAAATCATAGATTTGATGACGAACCCAGAATTACCAAATTCGAAGCCTAACTATGACTTTTCGGAGGTTTTAGTTTTTCGAACACAAAATTTATAATTTTTGGATGTTAAATTAAATATTTGTGATTCTTGTTTGTAAATCTTGAATCTATGATTGACCTACTGTATATGTTTAACAATTTTAATGCCTAAGCTTGTTAATTATACAACCTAATTTGTAATTGTAATTAATTTGTTGAAATTCGAATAATTTAGAATTTGATTTGATTTTCATAATTAATTGACAATTTAATTAGGAATCCATGATTAAAAACCACCATAAAATTTGTTAAAATTTTGAAAATTTTAAATTTTTTATGACCTAGATTTGGATCCATGAAAATAAACTTGATCGGAAATTAATTTGAATAATAAATTTTCGATTTTTCGCCCTAAATTTATGAAATTAATATGATTTATTAATTCGTCTATAAATTTAAATTATAAAGTTTGGATTTTTATAAAAATCGCTTACGAATCTTGCACGTACAAAGCAATGGACGCTAAGTGTTACCCTTAAGGGGTGTTGTATAGTGCGGGCATGCGACGACGAGCAAGGGAGCTCGTCGCCCATGAGGTACATATGTAGCGAGCAAGCATGTGGCACGCGAGCACAAGGCAGTAGCCCTGCCTTGCGTCGAGTGCTGCGACGTGCATGGGCGGACGGGGCGAAAGGCAAGGCACCATGCGAAACGAGGCGCGCGCGCGCAGGGAGCGAGAGCTGGCTCGACAAGCGAGTGCTGCCCCGCACACAACGAGCGCTGCCTCGCCCAGCAAGCAATGCTACGACACAGCGAGCAAGCTGCTGCGCGCAAGCGTGGCTTGCTTGGCTTGCTACGTTTGCGCGTGGCTGCTCGTGCCTTGCTGTGCGATCAGTCGAGTGGGGCGATGCTGCCTCGTAGACTCGACGGGGCATGGGCGCAAGCCCATGGCCTCGTCTTGACTCGATTGATTCGTTTTAATTTAATTTTGATTTTCAGTTAGAAAAACGATTTTAATTAAATTTAAAATTCGTAATTTAATTTTTTCTCAGAATTTAATTATGAATAATTTAATCATTAAAAATTTTATTTATACTAATTAATTTACTTAAATTAAAACCTTGATTAAATTTAAATTAATTAATTTAATAAACTCAAAATAAATTAAAGGATTCAAATAATAATTTATATGAGCTTTAAATTTGTATGTTTCCGGATAGACTAGGAAATGCAATTTTATGTTTTAAATTAGTAAAGCATGTAAATTTCTTGGTTTAAGTGGGAGCGTTTTAGTCATAAACTCTTGATTAGGTCTACATTCCTTTAAGGTTAAAACAACTTGATTAGAATTAATAAGGATTGAATAATTGGTAGATTATTGGAACCCTTGATTAATTGATGCAAATATTTATGTGATGCATAATATGTTATACTAACCAGCTATGTGGGTCATTCATTGATAAATGAATGGGTTAATGGTATATTGTAAATGTACTGTTTTGCAGGTTATGGAAAGTGACTAGTATTTCCCAAATAGGATAGAAAATATGGTCTGCGTACCATTAATTTGAATGTAAAATTGGTCTAATGCACCAAAGTTTTTAATTTAAATATGGTCTCCGTACCATCAAATAGTTGTAATTAGTTTAAATTATAGCTTATCGTATTTGAAGAAAATGGCGCCTCCCATGGTGAAATTCAAGACGGAGTTTGAAGTTGAAGCTTCAAGATGAAGTCGGGCCATACTAGATTACATTTATATCTTATGCATGCTTTAAGTTATTCATTGCTTTAAATATGTCTTAATTATGCATGAGATTATGACTTGATTATGTTGCATGATTAAGGATTTTAGTTCACTTAAAATCTAACTAACATAGTAATATCCTTAAGTTCCAAACTTTAAAAATTGAGTTAAAAGGTGCCATGCAAAAATAACACTTACTTGGATAACCTTTACATCAATCTTAGTAATAGTTTTCCGCCATAGCGAGGTGTTACTTATTGATCCTAAAGGGGTAAGGTACACAAATAATTGTGAGTACATGTTAGTTTTGGTGAAACTCAACGATATAAGTAAGGAGTCCTTTTATGTCGTGGCAAACGGGATAGGTTTACCTAATAAGTTCTTAGACGTACCTATCAACCAAGAGTAGTTTCTAGACTATTAGAAAAGGATTTGCTTACCTAAAATATTTTAGAATTGAGTCTAAATACGTAATGTGCTTAATTCTTCAATGATTTAAGGATCTTGGATTCATTTTATTCACACCTGCTGGAACAATATATTCGAATAAAATGCCAATGACTTGTTTAAATTGCATGATTGCTTTAATTTTCAAGTTATTACTCATGATAAATGTTTAGACTTTGCATGCTTCAATGTATGTTTTAATTATTGTTTATAATTAAATATCTTGCATTGCAGTAAATCCTTTTAAAAAGGTAACAGTAAATTTCCTCGATTGGTAGTGAATCCAAGAACGATTCACGAAAATGAGAGAAAATGAGCAATTTAAATGTACGTTTCTTATATCGACTTTTATGGTTGTTTTCGAGTATCAAAGTCGAATGACAAACCGATTGGTGCTTGTGAATTCAAAATACAATGTAGTTTTGAGATCATAAAGCATTGAGTTTAAACGCTCAGCTTTACCAATGGTTAACAACCTAATATCTTTGTCCATTTAATTCTCGAATGAGTCTAGTCCCTAGACATTCGAATAGATCGATGCTTAGATAACTTTAGAAGCTTCTGGTAAGATCATTTAGTTGAAACAGAATATTCAACATAAATAAAATGGTAAGAACTTTGTTGGAGTGACATTGGACATGTCTAACAAAGTATAAAAGTCAACACTAGAAGTCAATTCTTAAGACTATAAGAAAGGGTACAAGAAATAGGAAAAAAAAAAGAACAGAAGAAAGGAATTTACGATTCCGTTTCTACCTATAAGTTTATGTTTAAAGAGAAGTGACCTAGCAATCAAACTTCCTTGGTATCATATACCTCTTGAGGTTCTTACTTCAGTAATAACTCAAACAATGGAAGCTAGGCTACACTAATGACCTACAAGTGGGAAATGAAGCATGGCTTTGCTACATTAGTTGTAGGTGTTAGGTTATGATACATATGACAATTCATAAATCATGCGGAAAAACCATTTAGCCAGGAATACATATTATTTACACATAATCATATAGCATAGTTTAGATGCATACTCTTTGTTGCGTGCCTTCCCTAGCTGCGCCCGAACCGAACAAGAACAAGTCTTTAGGACTCCAAGTGTCGTCCCTCCGTAGATAGTCCACAGCACGTCCGGATCCGCCTTAAGATTGACCAACTAGAATCGCCCTTAAGGTACTAAAGATTTTCGGCACTTATAGTCAAGGAATGTGTCTGAATTTTCTCTCAAAAACTCACTTTGAATACTTGAATAATCGTTATAAATTGTGAACCCAGGCCACATATTTATAGGGGTATGGAAAGAGAATTGGAATCCTACTAGGATACGAATTAATTAAATTAGAATCCTAGTGGAACTCTTATTTAATTAATTTATCTTTTAGGATTAGGAATTTAATCATTAAACGAATTCTATACGCTTTAGGATTCGAGTAACACACTTCGAGTAATGCGCTAGCACCGCACGCAGGCCTTGCGGCCCACGCACAGCGCCAGCCCACTCGTTGCAGCCCAGCGCGCGCGCCCAAGCTTCGGCTGGGCCTGGCTTTTGCGCTGGGCCTGGTCGCATGCTTGGCGTGTGGTTGTTGCGCTTGGCTTGCTGGGCGATGGCCCGGCTTCGTGCTGGGCCTTCGTCTGGCAGGCCTCGTCCGATGCTAATTCGTACAATACGTTTCCGATTAAATTCTCGATTCCGGAATTCATTTCCGATACGAACAATATTTAATATTTTCGATTCCGGAATTAATTTCCGTTTCGAACAAATATTTAATATTTCCGTTTCCGGAATTATTTTCCGATTCCGATAATATTTCCGATTCTGACAATATTTCCGTTTCCGGCAATATTTTCGATTCCGGCAATATTTCTATTTCCGATAATATTTTCCGATACGTACCATGTTTCCGTTTCTGGCAACATCTACGTCTTGGATAATATTTATATTTGCGATACGATCCATATTTCCGTTTCCGGCAATATCATCGTTTCCGGAGTATTCATTTGCTTGCCTTTGACGATCTCAGCTCCCACTGGAACCAAGATCCGTCGATTCCGAATATCCATAGATGGAGTATTTAATGCCATTAAATACTTGATCCGTTTACGTACTATTTGTGTGACCCTACGGGTTCAGTCAAGAGTAAGCTGTGGATTAATATCATTAATTCCACTTGAACTAAAGCGGCCTCTAGCCAGGCATTCAGCTCACTTGATCTCACTGAATTATTAACTTGTTAATTAATACTGAACCGCATTTATTAGACATAACATTGAATGCATACTTGGACCAAGGGCATTATTTCCTTCAGTCTCCCACTTGTCCTTAGGGACAAGTGTGCATTTCCTAATTCCTTTGTCGCTCGATGCTTGCTCTTGAACATAAGGTAAGAGTTGTCATCCTTATTATGTCCAGAGGTGTTCCTCGGTTTCAGAGTTCAACTGATCAAATAAACAGATAATCATAGCCTATGATTCATCCGAGCACGGCCATGCATTTCACAGTTTCTAGCTCTCCGAGTGGCCTTGTACAACTTTTAAACATCTCATCCCGATTTATGGGAGGACAATCCCAATCTTGCGATCTTTAGATTAGACTTCGTTTGATAGGTGATTACCTGAGCGTTGCCTTTATAGCCTCCTTTTACGGTGCGACGGTTGGTCAACGTCAAAGCAACCAGTTCTCAAATAAGTAATCTCAAATCACTCAGGTATTGAGGATTTAGTGTCTAATAATTTTAATGAAATTTACTTATGACAGATTTTCATCTCTTACAGTAAAGTTTCATAGGTCTTGTCCGATACTAGTCTTCCCAAAGTAAGTATCTATGCAAATGATTATGACATTGCCATGTCCACATAGTTCAAGAAACAGAACTACTAGTCATCTTGCATTCTAGTCGTCTAACATTTTCTATGCGTCCAATTTTATAGAAAACTCCGACTAGGGACCATTTTCAACCTTTGACATTCAAGTTCACTTGATAGACATTTCTTAGTCACAGGACTGGTCCTGACTGTCTATCTTGAATATATCGTCAAATTGAAGGGACTCATCATTTAATACTAAACCAAGATTAAATGGAATATGAAAATACATTTCATATATGATAAATGTTCAACCCCATTGTTTTACAACCATGGGCCTCAAACCCATCTTTAAAACAGTTCATGGAATTCAAAGCTATGCTTGATTTCCAGTGCTACAACGTGAGTGTTGCTTCTCACTTGTTGCATAGGTTTAGTTATCACGCTTTGCCAATCTTAACATCCTTTTCATCGAATGTTCTTCGAGATATGATGATAAGAACTTTTGAGTATGTTTATTTTGTGATCTAGTCTTTCTTGCTACATTAGTGGTTCTACGCATTTTGCAATGAAGCACCATTAAGTCAACAGACATGTGATTTTCCCAAGTTCAATGAAGAACTCTTTAACATAAACAAACAACCCTGTTTTATTGCTTCTTAGGCAATAAGTACTTTTACTTCAACTGTTTAGGTTGCTAGTGATGCTTTGTTTGGATTTGCTTATCCAAGCAGTTCACAGATATGTGAAGACTTTCCAGCTGTATCTTAGAACATAGAAATTAAAATTTTAATTTCCCACGCAACAACTCATGGTCTCCAATCCATGTTGCCATTTTAAAACACGATGCTCTATAGCTCGTCCTTGCCAATGGTTAACTCCAAAGGGTCTTTTCTTGATCCTTTGCCAGTGTTTATGCGTGTAGAATCAATATTTAGCATATCTTTATTTCCTTGAATCAAGAACTATTCCTATGTACCTTTTTAAGTACCATAAGTTTTTCTTGATCTCAATCTAGTTGATCTTTACTTAGATCAATAGAGATTGGTATATGTTCGTCATGCCTAAAGTCATACGATACGTTTTTGGCGATCCTCATATTATATCATACATGATAAATTCTTTTGCAGAATAATTCCCAATTGAATTCTATTCATGTAACTTTAGCTTATCTAGTTTCAGTAGATACTAAATTCAGCTAAATTCTTTGACATATAATATAGGTTAAGAATCTCATTTAGACTCTTTGATGTTTAACTTAGTAAATGCTTATACATAGTTCAAACATCCTTTACTTAGATTTATTCACATGGGTCAAATATCTTTAATGGAGACTTTCGTGTTAGATTTAGTAAATGCCATTACTTAATCCAAAACAATATTATAAGATCTTTATAAATAGATCTTAATACCCAGTGTGCACTAAGTTTCGCCATGGTCCATCATTGATGAATAATTTCAAATCTAAGTCATTAGCATTTGAATGTTATTTCACAATAGAGAGATATGTGTGTAATACACATAGGACCAATTAAGTTTTAAGTACTCCCACTAAACTTCTTATATATCTATAAGAATCATGTATATTTTAATACAGTTTCAATTCCCAATTGCTTGCTTAAATCTGTACTTAGATTTTATAAGCTAGCTTTCCTTTTCAAGCATTTATTTGGATCCACAAATTCTATGACATACCATGTACATATTATATTCCAACATTTGATTGAGGAATACGTTTTGTCATCCAATTGCCATATGTACCAATATGCAATCATTGCTTGAATTATAGACTTAAGCATTACGAGTTAGCATGAGGTTTCAACACAATCCATGCCATGAATTTCCTTGTAACCTTTAGCAACTAATCTAGCCTTGTGTGTGAACACAATTCCATGTTTGATGGCTTTTATCCTTAAAACAAACTTGCAACCAATAGGTGTGAAACTATTTTGCAAATCAACAAAATTTTCAATTTTGTCATCAAAACATTGAGTATGTTTTATGGCCTCTAACCATTTAAAACATTTGAGTCTATATATGGCCTCTAACCATTTTAGGGAATCTGGGTTTCGTCATAGCTTTCTTACAGGTCACAAACTCATTAATCTACATGATAATAGTTTGACTGTAAGTTGTAGGTTTTTTCACTATCTAATAGAAGAATTGCATAGTTTCAGTGACTTGAACTCTATGCCTACAAGGGTATAGAACATCAAACAACAGAATGTCAATAGCCACTTAAAAGTCCTTTGAATATTCTGTTCTCCTTGAAGCACTTGTAAAGTCTTCTAAGAGATGTCTATTCTTTAAAGCCACTTCTAAAGTCTTTAAAGAATACGTGTTCGGATTTTCTAAAGAACTTCGAAAAGCCTCCAGAATGTCCGTTTATGTTTGTTGTTCGCCTCGAAGATTTTCGAGGTCTATTTTCTCCCACTTGTCATTTTGGAAACGAATCTCCAAAAGGACATTATTTCGAGCAAACAAACATTATGTTCTCAAAAATTCGTGGTAGAAACAATACCCTTGTGTCTCATTTGAATAAATCACAATGAAACATATATCTAGACTTGGGCCTTAGTTTGTTGAATAACAAACACTAAGCTCCCACTGAGTTTAGCAACTCTTTAGATATATATAATTGAAAAGATATCCTGAAATTACTTTTCAATAGCTTTGACGAATTTGGTTTAGTTTGGTGGTAGTTGAGCATTTTGTTTTATAGGAAAAGTCTTTTATGATTCATCATTGATCGAATCAAGTACTAATTGACTTCGATTATTCCAACTACGATATGCCATATCTTATGGACCTAGATTGTGAAATTACAACACACAATCATTGATGATCATATTTGGTCTCAAGTAATCATCAACATGATCTAACCTAGATCTTTATGATTTCTTACCAAGTGGGATTTATACTAGCCAAACAGATTCAAACTTATATCACATTGAGTAAATAAACCTATATTCACTCAAATCTGTGTGAAATAATAAAGTCATAAAACCTTTCTTTAGCTTTGAACTCTATTGTCTAGGCGTTCTAACAATAGTTCATATCTTTTGTTACTTTCAACAAGTAAGACTAGTCGTCTTAAATTGATCTAGAAATTAATGAACTTTCAAAAGTCCATCAAAATAGAGCTTATGAATGTTAACTTGTTGATATGGTCTAAGCAACAATGCCAAAGATTAGTGGAACTCAAATCAAGGGGTTGATTTGAACCTAGTAAAGTTCTTTAAAGAGTTGTTTGTTTTAATCAAGCATATTGACTCAACCTGTAATTGACCATTTCATTCAAATAAACAAATAAACATTGTTTTTTGTTTTTCTTGAATGTGAGTCTTTCTGTGTTTGAAGACAGAAATTTAGGTATGTTGATTATGGAACAAAATAGCCATTAAGTTCCAGCCTTTGAAAGGACTTAAAACAAACTAGATGACCCTACAACTAATGTAGCATTGCCATGCTTCATTTCCCACTTGTAGGTCATTAGTGTATCCTAGCTTCCATTGTTTGAGTTATTACCGAAGTAAGAACCTCAAGCGGTATATGATACCAAGGAAGTTTGATTGCTAGGTCACTTCTCTTTAAACATAAACTTATAGGTAGAAACGGAATCGTAAATTCCTTTCATATGTTCCTTTGTTTTCCTATTTCTTGTACCCTTTCTTATAGTCTTAAGAATTGAATTCTTTAGTGTTGACTTTTATACTTTGTTAGACATGTCCAATGTCACCAAAAAGGTTCTTTACCATTTTAATTTATGTTGAATATTTTGTTTCAACTAGATGATCTTACCAGAAGCTTCTAAAGTTCTCTAAGTATCGATCTATTCGAATGTCTAGGGACTAGACTCATTCGAGAATTAAATGGAAAAAGATTTTAGGTTGTTAACCATTGGTAAAGCTGAGCGTTTTAAGCTCAATGCTTTATGATCTCAAAACTACATTGTATTTTGAATTCACAAGCACCAATTGGTTTGCCATTCGATTTTGATGTTCGAAAACAACCATAAAAGTCGCTATAAGAAACGTACATTTTAAATTGCTCACTTTCTCTCTTTTCCGTGAATCGTTATTGGATTCACTACCAATCGAGGAAATTTACTGTTACCTTTCTAAAAGGATTTATTGCAGTGCAAGATATTTAATTATAAACAATAATTAAAACATACATTGAAGCATGCAAAGTCTAAACATTTATCATGAATAATAACTTGAAATTAAAGCAACCATGCAATTCAAACAAGTTATTAGCATTTTATTCGAATTATGTGTTCCGGCAGGTGTGAATAAAATGATTCCAAGACCCTAAAATCATTGAAGAACTAAGCACAGTTTGTCGACTTAATCCTAAAACATTTTAGGTAAGCAAAAGCCTTTTGCTAATAGTCTAGAAACTACTCTTGGTTGATAGGTACGTTTAAGAACTTATTAGGTAAACCTATCGATTTTGCCACGACATAAAAGGACTCCTTACTTATATCGTTGAGTTTCACCAAAACTAACATGTACTCACAATTATTTGTGTACCTTGCCCCGTTAGGACCAATAAGTAACACCTCGCTGAGCGAAAACTATTACTAGATTGATGTAAAGGATATCCAAGCAAGTGTATATTTTGGCATGGCACCTTTTAACTCAATTTTTAAGTTTGGAACTTAAGGCTCTTACTATGTTGGTTAGATTTTAAGTGAACTAAAATCCTTAATCATGCAACATAATCAAGCCACAATCTCATGCATAATTAAGACTGTTATTCCAGTAGGAACACGCACAAGAGGGGGGGGGTGAATTGTAATTAGAACTTTGATAAAGTTTCTTGCGGAACTTAAGAAACAATCAAGAAACTGAGAATAGAGAAGACAATAACAACAATTGTGAAAACTTCTTGATACTAATCAAGAAGAGAATTCTTTTATTATGGTAATGCCTCGATTACAATAATCTCTCCAACACAAGTTCCTCTCAAACTCGTGTTCCTCACAGTAATCTACTTCGATTACAACTCCTTAACTTCTCTCTCTCAGACTTAAACTCTAAGTCTAAACAGGATAACTCTATCCTTACTAATACAAAATATAATTCGTGTTTGGATAACTCTAGATATTAATAATGCTTTTGTGAGGATATAAGAAACTTAGGAACTTTGAATTAACTAGGACACAAACTGTTTTAGAAAATCTTAGACAAAACGTTTTTAAGAAAGCAAAAACTCTCAGAATGTTTGTGTACTTTAAACCAAAAACGATTTCCCTTTTATAGTGTTTATCCTTAGGGTTAGTTCCCTTCAAAACCTCAACTGCTAACTGCCAGCACTTTGGTCTCCACGTCCCTTGACTTGAGGAACAAGGGGAAGACCACTTCCCACGTTCAGCCATGAAGCAGTTGGTGATTTGACTCAATCAAACCCTAAAACATTTCTTTGAAACAGATTTTATTTATCTACAAAAACTTAGGAGAATTTTTAGGAAAATAAGTTTTGTTTAAATAAAATAAAACGTAAATCTATTTTATATTAAATATGCAAAACTTGTTTTTATTTATGAAATGTTTTCCATAAAAATCGCTTCCAATAAATGGCCTAATTAAATCATAAGTTCCTTGAGTACTCTATATACCATTAGCATAATTAATATTTACATAAAATTCTAAGTACAGTGGACTACCTAGACTTCATGTCTTCCCTTTGTCTGGAACTTGCAACTCAGAAGCTTCAGACGTTCCAGCCAAGGAACATTGATGAGTTCCTCTCTAGCTAACACAGGAACTCTTGGCTATGAGTCTGTAATAGTTCTTGTGGATATTCGGAACTCTTGATATGTAACTGTGTTGCTCCTCTTGTGACTTCAAACTGGAACAGATACAATTTCCAGCTCTGAAACTCCATTGACTGTTCCTTGTGTACCTCAGGAACTTCACCAGTTTATTCAAGTTCCTATCCTAATAGAAACTTGGGCATATGCCTGTTCAAAGTCATTTAGCAACCATAATCAGGAAGTTTGCAATATGTGTGTGTCATCAACCAAAACATAGGAACAACAATATTCCCCCTTTTTGGTGATGACAACACTTGCAAACTTTTTACAAAGAGAGTAAGTACAAACAAACAAGAACTTATACAGACTATTGTGAAACAGAACATAAAAATTGAAAAACAAAAGAGAAAGATTAGAGAGAAGAAAGAGGAGCACCCTTGGCTTACAGAGAGATTCAGAGAGATTGATTCAGGAACTGGATTGAGTGTGCCTTGGAAGTTTGCACCCATGACTTCCCCCTGTTGACATCAACAAAAAGCATAGCACGAAATATAGCCATTCCAAACACAGTGCCCCACGATCAACGTTTGGCAAGTTAAGCTAGCCTCAAAGTATTAAACTAACTCATACAATAAATTGAAAGCAAGCAGTAATGATCAAGACTAGAAAGCATAGATATGTGTAACCAAGCAAGTCAAAATAAGATGGAACAAATACCCAAGTTTAAAAATTATACAAACCGAAAGCAAATTAAAAAGATTGTTCCATGGCAAAAGATAAAAGAAACATGGGATAGGGTGATTTAGGCTTGGGATGGGGAACCAGAACCAGCAGTTTCTTCTATCACAGTCTCCTCAAAAGATTCCAGATTGTTGATCTTGGTGAGGATTGTGGCACGAGTTGCATTGGCTTGTTCTGAGTAGTGGTGAAGATCGTTTTGGAGAGTCTTGACACTTGTAACCAATGCACCTATGTGGGCCTGCATTGAGCTAATCCTGTGATCTGTTCCCTCCTGTAGTTCCACCAGACGAGCAACTGTTGCCTTTAGCTCCAATATCTGATCATCCTTTGTGTTCCAGGCACCCCCATGATCTTGAACATGTTCCTGTTCAGATGGAACATGACAAGCTTTGGACTTTTTGGAGGATCTGGGTGTCCTTTTTCTTGGCCTAACAGTTTCAGGCAGTTCCTCTTGATTCAGTGGAACAGCATCCTCCTCTATGGGCATCTCCTTGACATCCCCTTCCTCATTTATTTCCATGAAGACAGGCCCTCTTTTCTTGTTCTCTTTCATTGCTACCCTCATGCTCTTTCTTTTTCCTACACTCTTCCTGTTCCCTCGAGGTAAAGGGACCTCTATTTGTTCGAGTTCCTCCTCCTCCTCCACTTCTTCTTTAACTGCAATTCCTTCCTGATCTTCCTCATCTTGTTTCTCTTCCTTTCCAGCCCTAATGACTTTACCCTGAACCACTTTAAGATTTAATAGATGGAGCATTTCAAGTTGAAGGATTTGGGTGGATTTTAAGGGAATCACAAAGTATGGGCTAAGGTCAACTGAGAAGCTTTTGAAGATTTCTGTGAGAAGGGAGGAGTATGGAATTTTGAATTTGGGGATACAGGTGGATAAGTGTTTGATCATGATTGCAGGAAAGTTTATGGGAATTTTCCTTTCAAGACAATACATGAGACATGCATCAAACAGACTTGCTATGTTCCTTTTCTGAGTTCGAGGAACTACACCTCTCCACACAATATTAAACAGTAATTTTTGAAGAGGTGAAAAGCAGTTGTGAGAGGTGGAGGTGGATACTTTAGAATCTCCTCCAATGGAACCAACTATATCTTTCTCATCTACATTATCTATGGTCACTGTGATTTGACCTTTGAGCCACATATCAAAACCCCTATTGGGTGTACCAAACAGCTGTTCCAGATAAGAGGCATCAAATTCGATGCGAGTTCCATTCACTTTACTTGAGCATACATTATCAACACATGCAAAGTTCTTGCAGAATTCTTTCATAGCTTCAGGAATTAAGGGGGATTTGGCATAGGTACTCAATAGACTTACCCACTTTTGTTGTTCAAGGATTTCCATCAACTCTTTAAATTTCGTGGCTTCACACCATGTTGAGTTGATTGCGAACCCCTCGACCAGATTGTTTTCCTTTGCAGTGAGTTTCTTGGACCCTTTTACTTCCCCCTGAGTTTGAGCATTCTCCTCTGTTTCCTCGATGTTTTCACCAGAAGCTTCCACTCGTCGTTTTTTGGATTTTCTTGTGGAGGATCTAGGGTTTGAGATTGGGGATTTCATTTTCTTGTGAGGTTTTTTATTTTATAGGTGGAAGGAGAGGTGATGTCAGTGGAGAAGGCGTGTGAGAGAGAGAAAGGGGGTTGCATGGATTGATTGTGGAATGTGAAGAGTTTCTCCTATTTATTGCCAATGGAACCGTTCCAAACATTCTTTGAATATGGGTATTCGGTTTTTAATTAAAAAATAGATAAAAATAAAAGGAAAATGAAAAAAAATTGTGTTTGACTTTGACTTGCTTAATTTCGTATCTCTGACTTAACTAGTTTGAAAGGAACTGCTTACCTTGCTCATTTGAAGTGTGAGTGAATTTGCCACGATGGTAAGCTTCAACTATGTTTGCACACAAGATTTTGTGTTTGTAATAGTCTATATGTACCATGATTTTTGCTTTTGCTTTAGAGGAACTCCAATTTGGCAATTACCTTAGCTTGATCATTCCGAGTTCCATTCTCATTTTCTCATGTTTCTCTCTGTTCAAAGGCTTAGTTAAAATATCAGCAATTTGGTGATCAGTTTGGCAAAAGTCTAATTTGATCAAACCTTTCTCAACATTATCTTTAAGGAAATGGTGTCTGATGTGGATGTGTTTGACTCGGGAATGATGAACCGGATCTTTTGAAATACAAATAGCACTAGTGTTATCACAATAGATAGGAACACAATCATAGATAATACCAAAATCTCTTAACTGTTGTTTTATCCATAGAATTTGTGAGCAACAAGCTGCAGCAGCTACATACTCAGCTTCAGCTGTGGATAGAGCAACAGTATTCTGTTTCTTGGAACCCCAAGAAACCATGCATGGACCTAGGAACTGTACCATACCTGATGTGCTTTTTCTATTCACTAAGTCACCTGCATAATCAGCATCTGCATATCCTCTTAGCTCGAAGGATCCACTTCTTGGATAGTAAAGGCATAGGTCATCGGTTCCTTTGAGATATCTTAGTATTCTTTTCACCGCAGTTAGATGGGACTCCTTTGGATTTGATTGAAATCTTGCACATAGTCCTACACTAAAAGAAATGTCAGGTCTACTGGCTGTTAAATATAATAGAGATCCAATCATACCTCTGTATTTTGTTTGATTCACACTTTTCCCATTTGGATCAGTGTCTAATCTGGTAGCAGTTCCCATGGGAGTGTGATTTACTTTGGCTGACTCTAGCTCATATTTCTTTAGGAGTTCCTTCACATACTTTTGTTGGTGTATCATGATTCCCTCCTCGGTTTGCTTGATTTGTAAACCAAGGAAGAAGTTGAGTTCCCCCATCATACTCATTTCAAATTCACTGCTCATCAAGCTTGCAAAATCCTTGCACAAATTTTCATTAGTTGCTCCAAATAATATATCATCAACATAAATTTGAACTACTAACAAGTCAGTTCCTCTAGATTTTAAGAATAAGGTTTTGTCTATTCTACCTCTTTTAAAATCATTTTGAAGGAGGAACTTTGATAATCTCTCGTACCAAGATCTAGGGGCTTGTTTTAGTCCATAGAGAGCCTTATCTAATTTGTAAATGTGATTTGGAAATTCGGGATTTTCAAATCCAGGGGGCTGTTCCACATAAACATCTTCCTCTAAGAAACCGTTTAAGAAAGCACATTTAACATCCATTTGATAAAGTTTAAAACCCATGAAAGCAGCAAAAGCAATTAAGATTCTAATGGCTTCTAATCTAGCAACAGGTGCAAATGTTTCTTCAAAGTCAATGCCTTCCTGTTGATTATAACCTTTGACCACTAACCTTGCTTTGTTCCTTATGATTGTTGCATGTTCATCTTTCTTGTTCCGGAACACCCATTTTAGCCCTATCACCTTCTGGTGCTTTGGTTTGGGTTCCAAGTGCCATACCTTGTTTCTTTTGAATTCATTTAATTCTTCTTGCATGGCAATGATCCAGTCAGCATCTTCCAGAGCCTCAGTGTGATTTCTTGGCTCAAATATGGAGAGGAACGCGTGGAATGCGCAAAAGTTCCTTAGTTGTGACCTTGTCTGAGTTCCTTTTCTGATGTCACTCACAATGAGTTCCATTGGGTGGGACTTTAGATGCTTCCAAGGTTTAGGTTGAAATTGAGCTACTGGTGTTGTGGCATTTTCGTCAGTTCCTTCTATGACCTGAGTTCCCTGTTGGGGTTCCTCTGGTGTTGTTTCTGGATCTTCTTGGTTTTCTGCTTGTTCCTCTAGTACGGGAACTTCTTGATTTTGTTGAGCAGTTCCTCTTGCTGTGTGTTTGCTTATTTGGAACTCCTCATCATTTTCTGCAGCACGAGATAAACCAATCTCGAAAAATTCTTGTTCCTGTACTATGTCAGTTTTGTTAGATTCATCAAATATTATATGTACACTTTCCTCAACACACATAGATCTTTTGTTATAAACTCTATAAGCCTTGCTATTTAAGGCATATCCTAGGAACACTGCCTCGTCGCTTCTTTCATCAAACTTCCCCAAGTTCCTTTTTCCATTGTTGTGGACAAAACATTTGCTCCCAAAGGCTCTAAAGTAAGAGATGTTGGGTTTTATACCTTTTAGTAGCTCATAGGGGGTTTTGTTTAGGATTGCTCGAATCATAACTCTATTTATAATGTAACAAGCAGTATTGACTGCTTCAGCCCAGAAGTTCCTAGGCAAGGAACTGGCTATTAGCATGGTTCTTGCCATGTCCTCTAGGGTTCTATTTTTCCTCTCAACAACTCCATTTTGTTGTGGAGTTCTGGGAGCTGAGAAATTGTGGTCCATACCTTGTTCCTTGCAGTATTCATCGAATTTGTAGTTTTCAAATTCTGTTCCATGATCTGATCTTATATGGATCAGTTGGTGACCTGTGGTTTTCTGGATTTTCTTTGAAAATGTAACAAATTCATCAAACGTTTCATCCTTGCTTGTTAGAAATATGACCCAAGTAAAGCGAGAGTAATCATCAACAATAACTAATACATATTTTTTCCCACTTCTGCTTTGAATTCTCATTGGTCCACATAAGTCCATATGGATGAGTTCCAATGGTTTTGTGGTGCTTACCAATTTCTTAGATTTAAAGGAACTTCGGACATGCTTGCCTTTTGCACATGCATCACATACTTTATCAGTTAGGAACTTGATTGAGGGGAGTCCTCGAACCAGTTCCTTTGATCTTAGTTTGTCAAGCAACGAGAAACTAGCATGTCCAAACCTCCTGTGCCATAGTAGGGAATTTTCTTCAAGGGCACTGAGGCAGGTTAGATTGTTCCTGGGAACTGTATTGAGATCCACAGAATATGTGTTCCCTTTACGAGTTCCTTCCAAAATAACCTTCCCAGTGTTATTGTTTATGATTTGACAGTTTTCAGAAGTAAAACTTACAGAGTTTCCTTTGTCACAGAATTGAGAGATGCTTAGTAGACTGTGCATCAAACCCTCGACTAAAAATACATTTTCAATGGCGTAGGAACTTGACCTTCCAACTTTTCCAATTCCAATAATTTCTCCTTTCATGTTGTCTCCAAAGGTCACAGTTCCTCCATTGTAGGCTTCTAGTGAGAGGAATTTAGATTTGTCTCCTGTCATGTGTTTGGAACACCCGCTGTCGAGATACCACGAGCTGTTCCCCTTCACTAGAATCTGTAAAGAGATCAAAGGTTAGTTACAGGAACTCGGGTTTCCTCGAGTTCCTTTTCAACTATAACTTCAGACTTCTTAACCCATTTTTGTTTTACATAATTTATGTTTCTTTGATCCTGTTCCTTCATCTTGGAACACTCAGTACTTATGTGACTTCCACTTCCACATGAGAAGCAGACTTTTACACTAGGAAGATCCACATACTTCTTCTTATGACTATTTTTATGGTTAAAGCCCAATCCTTCTGTTCTCTTAGATTGAGCATTCTCAATCCATTTGGGAGGAACTTTAGGTGGTTGTCTCTGTGCCCTGGCCATGGATAGTTCCCTTTCCAGTTTCTCTTTTTGTTCCTTTGTGGTGATCAGATCTTTGTTTAAATTTTCTAAGTCGATGTTAAAAATTCCCATGTTGATTTCCAAGGATTTTGTAGGATCTAAACTTAAATTAAACATCTTATATTGACTGAGTTGAACTTGTAGAAGGATGTTTTCATTTCTAATTTTTTCGAATGACTCATTAATAGAGGTATTTCTATCTAGTAATTCAAAGAACCTGCCTTGGACATCAGATCTAATATTGTTCAGATAATTTATGTGGTCTTTACTGAGTTCCAAGGCTCTATCACTTTGTGCTTTTAATATACTTAGCTTTTTGTAGTCATCTAGAGTTTCTAGCAACAGTTCAATTAGTTTTGACTTTGAGAGACACTGAAGAGTGGAGGAACTTACTTCTTCTGATGGAACTTGATCAGTTCCTTCTGTTCTAGCCATAAGGCAGAGATTTGCAGTTTCTTCATTTGGTTGTTCCTCATCGTCTTCTGAGTCTGTTGCTTCGCCCCATGCAGCTATCATGGCCTTCTTGAAGTTTGGTCTGTTGAAGGTAGACTTGTTAAAGCGATCTTTGACCTGTTCCTTCCCTTTTCCTCTGGTCTTGTCGTTCTCCCACAGAGGGCATTCACGAATTTGGTGATCAGTTTCTCCACATTTGAAGCAACCTTGCTCAGTTTTGGAACTAGTGATTTTCTTGGCAAAGTTCCTTCCTTTCTGGTTTCCTGGTTTGAAGTTCCTATAGAGCTTTCTCATTCTTCTGACCAGCATGGCAGCCTCTTCTTCATCTGGTTCAGATTCATCGAGTTCCTCAGCCTTTAGAGCAAGTCCTCGATTTCTTGAGCTCTCGGGAACAGCAGCTCCAAGATGCAGTTCGTGTGTCATCAAGGAACCAGCAAGTTGTTCAATGTTGAACTTGGTGAAGTCCTTGGTCTCAAACAGTGCAGTGACCTTTGTTCTCCAGCGATCATCTTGTGGCATGCTTCTTAGTATTTTTCTTACCTGTTCATCTGTGGGAATGATTCTACCAAGAGAAACTAATTCATTGGTTATGTTAGTAAATCTAGTGAACATTTCTTGAATAGTTTCTTTTGGAAGCATCTCAAATCTTTCATATTTAGACATCAAGAGGTCAATTTTGGAACGCTTAACTTCATTAGTTCCTTCGTGGGTTACTTGAAGTAGTTCCCAAATCTGTTTTGCGTTCTTGCACCCCATGACTCTGTTGTGTTCATGAGGTCCAAGCCCGCAATGCAAGATTTTGACAGCCATGGCATTCATCTCATATTTATCAAAGTCTTCTTTAGAAAATTCAGACATTGGTTTAGGAACTACCTCGTTTTCAGCATTGGTCTTTGTTACCTCGAAGTCTCCAACTTCAATTACACGCCAAACTTGGTAATTTTCAGCTTTGATGAATATCTCCATTCTATTCTTCCAGTATGAGTAGAACTTGCCATTGAACATAGGTGGCCTTTGTGTCGAGTAACCTTCTTCCAGTTTCTCTTGTGAGTTCATACTTTCAGGAACTTGACTCAAACAGGGTTTCCTGTGTTTTGGTGAGTACTGGCTCTGATACCAACTGTTATTCCAGTAGGAACACGCACAAGAGGGGGGGGGTGAATTGTAATTAGAACTTTGATAAAGTTTCTTGCGGAACTTAAGAAACAATCAAGAAACTGAGAATAGAGAAGACAATAACAACAATTGTGAAAACTTCTTGATACTAATCAAGAAGAGAATTCTTTTATTATGGTAATGCCTCGATTACAATAATCTCTCCAACACAAGTTCCTCTCAAACTCGTGTTCCTCACAGTAATCTACTTCGATTACAACTCCTTAACTTCTCTCTCTCAGACTTAAACTCTAAGTCTAAACAGGATAACTCTATCCTTACTAATACAAAATATAATTCGTGTTTGGATAACTCTAGATATTAATAATGCTTTTGTGAGGATATAAGAAACTTAGGAACTTTGAATTAACTAGGACACAAACTGTTTTAGAAAATCTTAGACAAAACGTTTTTAAGAAAGCAAAAACTCTCAGAATGTTTGTGTACTTTAAACCAAAAACGATTTCCCTTTTATAGTGTTTATCCTTAGGGTTAGTTCCCTTCAAAACCTCAACTGCTAACTGCCAGCACTTTGGTCTCCACGTCCCTTGACTTGAGGAACAAGGGGAAGACCACTTCCCACGTTCAGCCATGAAGCAGTTGGTGATTTGACTCAATCAAACCCTAAAACATTTCTTTGAAACAGATTTTATTTATCTACAAAAACTTAGGAGAATTTTTAGGAAAATAAGTTTTGTTTAAATAAAATAAAACGTAAATCTATTTTATATTAAATATGCAAAACTTGTTTTTATTTATGAAATGTTTTCCATAAAAATCGCTTCCAATAAATGGCCTAATTAAATCATAAGTTCCTTGAGTACTCTATATACCATTAGCATAATTAATATTTACATAAAATTCTAAGTACAGTGGACTACCTAGACTTCATGTCTTCCCTTTGTCTGGAACTTGCAACTCAGAAGCTTCAGACGTTCCAGCCAAGGAACATTGATGAGTTCCTCTCTAGCTAACACAGGAACTCTTGGCTATGAGTCTGTAATAGTTCTTGTGGATATTCGGAACTCTTGATATGTAACTGTGTTGCTCCTCTTGTGACTTCAAACTGGAACAGATACAATTTCCAGCTCTGAAACTCCATTGACTGTTCCTTGTGTACCTCAGGAACTTCACCAGTTTATTCAAGTTCCTATCCTAATAGAAACTTGGGCATATGCCTGTTCAAAGTCATTTAGCAACCATAATCAGGAAGTTTGCAATATGTGTGTGTCATCAACCAAAACATAGGAACAACAAAGACATATTTAAAGCAATAAATAACTTAAAGCATGCATAAGATAAATGTGATCTAGTATGGCCCGACTTCATCTTGAAGCTTTGACTTCAAAGTCCGTCTTGAAAATCTCCGTGGGAGGCACCATTTTCTTCAAATGGTACGCAGACCATATTTGAATTGAAAAACAACTTTGGTACTTTAGACCAATTACATTCAAATTAATGGTACGCAGACCATATTTTCTATCCTATTTGGGCCATACTAGTCACTTCATAACCTGCAAAACAGTACATATACAATATATATACCATTCACCCATTCATTATCATGGATGGCCCACATAGCTGGTTAGTAAAACACATTATGCATCACGTAAACATTTGCAGCAATTAATCAAGGGCACCAATAATCTACCAATTATTCAGTCCTTATTAATTCTAATCAAGTTGTTTTAACCTTAAGGATTTGTAGACCTAATCAAGAGTTTTATGACTAAAAGGGCTCCCACTTAAACCAATAAATTCATATGCTTTACTAATTTTAAACATAAAAATGTATTTCTAGTCTAACCGGAAACATACAAATTTAATTAAAATTTAAAGCTCATATAAATTTATAATTGAATCCAAAAAGTTTAATTTAATTTCAGTCGTATTTAAATTAATTCATGATTTTAATTTTAGTAAAATAATTAGAATAAATAAAATTTATTATAATTACAATATTCAAAATTAAAATCCAAGAAAATAATTTAAATTATTAATTTTAAAATTAATTATAATTACGTAAACTGAAAATTTCAAATTAAACATTCAAAACGATCTAATCGCAACGCAAACACCCTACGCATCGCACGCCCATGGGCCACACGCACACAGCCATCGCTGGCCATGTGCGCGCAGCCCATGCGCTCGTCGCATAGTTGCTGCATCTTCCCATCGCAAGCCATCGCACAAGTAGTGCTCGCTGCGCGCGCGCCAGCGCTCGACGCACGCGAGCCATCGCTCGCTGTGCGCGCTCGCCAGCGCTTGCTGCGCGCGCTCCATCGCTTGATGCACGCGAGCCATCGCTCGCTGTGCGCGAGCAATTGCGCGCAATCAACGCTGGGCGCAGCGCTCTTGGCACGCGAGCTTGCGCTCGCTGCGCGCGAGGCTGCGCGCGCTTACGCGAGGCAGTGCGCGTTGTGGCGCAGCTCGCTTGCTGCCCACACGCGACTGCCATGCCTTGCCTTCGCCCATGCCCATTCATCCATAGCTCGTGGCCCACGACACAAGGCAGGGCTGCTGCCTTGTGCTCGTGCACCATGCCCCTGCTCATTGCATTCGTGCCGCACGGGCGACGAGCTCCCTTGCTCGTCGTCGCATGCCCGCATATACAACACCCCTTAAGGGTAACACGAAGCGTCCATTGCTTTGTGCGTGCAAGTTATATGAACGAATTGCATAAAAATTTAAAATTTATATTTAAAATTAATGAGAAATTAATAAATAATATTAATTTCATAATTTTAGGGCGAAAAATCGAAAATTTATTATTCCATTGATTTCCGATTATCATGGATTCAAGCCTAGGTCATAAAAATTTAAAATTTAACATAAATTTATAATTTTTATGGTGGTTTTTAATCATAGGTTTCTAATTAAATTATAATTAATTATGAAAATCAAATTAATTCTAAATTATTCTAATTTTCAACAAATTAATCATAATTACAAATTAGATTGCATAATTAACAAGGCTAGGCATTCAAACTTGTTAAACATATACAGTAGGTCAATCAAAAATTCAAGATTTATCAACAAGAATCGCAAACATTTAATTTAACATCTTAAATTTACGAAATTTTGCATTCGAAAAACTAAAACCTTCGAAAAGTCATAGTTAGGCTTCGAATTTGAGAATTCTGGGTTCGGCAGAAAAACATTATTTTTGTCAAAATTTTAGAATGCCTTTTACATGCGGAATTGACACAAAAATCACTCGATTTGGATGAGTAACGAAGAAACTGCCGAAAAACTGCGTACGTATAATTAAATAAACGCAATTTGCAATTAATTAACAATTACGAAAATTAATCACCCCTTTTAATTCTTGCAAATTTGTAATATTTAACCATGTTCATGCAATTTAGATTATGAAAATAATAAGAGGCTCGTGATACCACTGTTAGGTTATGATACATATGACAATTCATAAATCATGCGGAAAAACCATTTAGCCAGGAATACATATTATTTACACATAATCATATAGCATAGTTTAGATGCATACTCTTTGTTGCGTGCCTTCCCTAGCTGCGCCCTAACCGAACAAGAACAAGTCTTTAGGACTCCAAGTGTCGTCCCTCCGTAGATTGTCCACAACACGTCCGGATCCGCCTTAAGATTGACCAACTAGAATCGCCCTTAAGGTACTAAAGATTTTCGGCACTTATAGTCAAGGAATGTGTCTGAATTTTCTCTCAAAAGCTCACTTTGAATACTTGAATAATCGTTATGAATTGTGAACCCAGGCCACATATTTATAGGGGTATGGAAAGAGAATTGGAATCCTACTAGGATACGAATTAATTAAATTAGAATCCTAGTGGAACTCTTATTTAATTAATTTATCTTTTAGGATTAGGAATTTAATCATTAAACGAATTCTATACGCTTTAGGATTCGAGTAACACACTTCAAGTAATGAGCTAGCACCGCACGCAGGCCTTGCGGCCCACGCACAGCGCCAGCCCACTCGTTGCAGCCCCGCGCGCGCGCCCAAGCTTCAGCTGGGCCTGGCTTTTGCGCTGGGCCTGGTCGCATGCTTGGCGTGTGGTTGTTGCGCTTGGCTTGCTGGGCGATGGCCTGGCTTCGTGCTGGGCCTTCGTCTGGCAGGCCTCGTCCGATGCTAATTCGTACGATACGCTTCCGATTAAATTCTCGATTCCGGAATTCATTTCCGATACGAACAATATTTAATATTTTCGATTCCGGAATTAATTTCCGTTTCGAACAAATATTTAATATTTCCGTTTCCGGAATTATTTTCCGATTCCGATAATATTTCCGATTCTGACAATATTTCCGTTTCCGGCAATATTTCCGATTCCGGCAATATTTCTATTTCCGATAATATTTTCCGATACGTACCATGTTTCCGTTTCCGGCAACATCTATGTCTTGGATAATATTTATATTTCCGATACGATCCATATTTCCGTTTCCGGCAATATCATCGTTTCCGGAGTACTCATTTGCTTGCCTTTGACGATCTCAGCTCCCACTGGAACCAAGATCCGTCGATTCCGAATATCCATAGATGGAGTATTTAATGCCATTAAATACTTGATCCGTTTACGTACTATTTGTGTGACCCTACGGGTTCAGTCAAGAGTAAGCTGTGGATTAATATCATTAATTCCACATGAACTGAAGCGGGCTCTAGCCAGGCATTCAGCTCACTTGATCTCACTGAATTATTAACTTGTTAATTAATACTGAACCGCATTTATTAGACTTAACATTGAATGCATACTTGGACCAAGGGCATTATTTCCTTCAGTAGGGTCATCTAGTTTGTTTTAAGTCCTTTCAAGGCGGGAACTTAATGGTTATTTTTGTTCCATAATCAACATACCTAAATTTCTGTCTTCAAACACAGAAAGACTCACATTCAAGAAAAACAAAAACTATGTTTGTTTGTTTATTTGAATGAAATGGTCATTTACGGGTTGAGTCATGTGTGCTTGATTAAAACAAAAAACTCTTTAACAATAAGAACTTTACTAGGTTCAAATCAATCTCTTGATTTGAGTTCCACAAACCTTTAGCATTGTTTCTTAGACCATATCAACAAGTTAACGTTCTAAAGCTCTATTTTGATGGACTTTTGAAAGTTGATTGATTTCTAGATCATTCAAGACAAGCTAGTCTTACTTGTTGAAAGTAACAAAAGATGTGAACTATTCTTAGAAAACCTAGACAATAGAGTTCAAAGCTAAAGAAAGATTTTATGACTTTATTATTTCACAGATTTGGGTGAATATTGGTTTATTTACTCAATGTGATATACGTTTGAATTTGTTTGACTAGTTCAAAGATTCAAAAGTATAAAATCCACTTGGCAACAAATCATAAAGATCTTGGTTAGATCATGACGATGATTACTTTAAGACCAAAAATGATCATCAATGATTGTGTGTTGTAATTTTACCATCTAGCTCCATAAGATATGGCATATCTAAGTTGGAATGATCGAAGTCAATTGGTACTTGATTCGATCAATGATGAATCATAAATAATTTTCTTATAATTTCTAAAAAAAATGCTCAACTACCACCAAACTAAACCAAATTCGTCAAAGCTATTGAAAGGTAATTTCAGAATATCTTTTCATAATATATATCTAAAGAGTTCCTAAACTCAGTGGGAGCTTAGTGTTTGTTATTCAACAAACTAAGGCCCAAGTGTAGATATATGTTTCATTGTGATTTATTCAAATGAGACACAAGGGTTTTGTTTCTACCACGAATTTTTTAGAACATAATATATGTTTGTTTGCTCGAAATAATGTCCTTTTGGAGATTCATTTCCAAAATGACAAGTGGGACAAAATAAACCTCGAAAGTATTCGAGGCGAACAATAAACATAAACGGACATTCCGTAGGCTTTTCGAAGTTCTTTAGAAAATCCGAACACGTATTCTTTAAGGACTTTAGAAGTGGCTTTAAAGAATAGACATCTCTTAGAAGACTTTACAAGTGCTTCAAGGAGAACAGAATATTCAAAGGACTCTCAAAGTGCATGTTGATATTCTATTGTTTGATGTTCTATACCCAAGTAGATATAGAGTTCAAGTCACTAAAACTATGAGATTCTTCTATTAGATAGTGAAGAAACATAGAGTTCAGGTCACTGAAACTATGAGATTCTTCTATTAGATAGTGAAGTAACCTACAACTTGCAGTCAAACTATTATCAAGTTAATGATGAGTATGTGACTTGTAAGAAAGCTATGACGAAATATAGATTCCCTAAAATGGTTAGAGGCCATATATAGACTTAATGTTTAATTCGTTAAAGGCCATAAAAACATAATCAATGTTCTGATGACAAAATTGAAATTTTGTTGATTTGCAAGAATGATTTACATCTATTGGTTGCAAATTTGTTTTAAGGATAAAAACCATCAAACATGGAATTGTGTTTACACACAAAGCTAGATTAGTTGCTAAAGGTTACAAGAAAATTCATGACGTGGATTGTGTTGAAGCCTCATGCATAATCTTAATGCTCAAGTCTATAATTCAAGCAATGATTGCATATTGGTACATATGGCAATTGGATGACAAAACATCTTCCTCAATCAAATGTTGGAAGAAACTATGTACATGGTATGTCCTAGGATTTGTGAATCCTAATAAATACTTGAAAAGGAAAATCTAGCTTATGAAATCTAAGTACAGATTTAAGCAAGCAATTGGGAATTGGAAATGTATTTTAGTGAAACTAATAAGTATTTTAGTTTCATAAAATGTACATGATTCTTATCGATGTATAAGAAGTTTAGTGGGAGTACGTAAAACTTAATTTGGTCCTATGTGTATCATACACATATCTCTCTGTTGTGAAATAACATTCAAATGATAATGACTTAGATTTGAAATCATTCAACGATGGACCAAGGCGAAACTTAGTACATACTAGGTATTAGGATCTATTTACAAAGATCCTATAATATTGTTTTAGATTAAGTAATGGCATTTACTAATCAATCACGAAAGACTCCATTGGAGATATTCGACCCATATGAATAAATCTAAGTAATAGATGTTTGAACTATGTATAAGCATTTACTAAGTTAAACATCAAAGATTCTAAATGGGGTTCTTAACCTATATTATATGTCAAAGAATTTAGCTGGATTTAGTATCTACTGAAACTAGATGAGCTAAAGTTACATGAATAGAATTCAATTGGGAATTATTCTGCAAAAGAATTTATCATGTATGATATAATATAAGGATCGCCAAAAATGTATCGTATGACTTTAGGCATGACGAACATATACCAATTTCTAATTGATCTAAGTGAAGATCAACTAGATTGCAGGGGCAGATCCAGGAATTTATAAATGGGGGTCCAAAAAAATTTTATGATTTGCTTTCTAATTTCTCATATTTACTCCTTTAGGGGTTAAAGTTGAAAGGTAAGTAGTCGAAATATTAAAAACACCATAATAAAATATGTGTAGGCTTTATGAACTTTTTTGTTGGTTTTCTTAACAATAAAACTCAACACGTAGTCCAAATTTCAACAATAACTTGGGGAGATATTAATTTAAAATGGAAACCCCTGAACAAATAGCACACAAATACACTAATAAAAAAAGGAATATCAACGGTTATGGGGCATTATGCGATTGTATACGTATGAGAGAATTAATTAAGCCTCTAAGTCTAAGAAACATACAACTATAAGTCTATAAAAGTGGGATTTTTTTGTGTTTTTGTAAAAGCAAAATCATGAACCATAGGAAAAAAAAAATGAAAAAGAGATGAAAGAAAAAGGAAAATAAATGAACATGAAGAAATTAGATGATCAACGAAGAACAAGTAAAAGACAAAAAAAAAGGGAAAAAAAAAATCATATGTAACATACTTTTAGGAGGATTCGAACCTAGACAAAATGTGTAATATAGTAGTCAAGCAACCATTATGCTACAAGTATATTTTATTGCAATTAATTTAAGTTAATTACAAATAAGTTAACTATTTCAAGGGCAATTAACTACCCCAATATTAATTTTGCAGTTTTTTTTCAAAAATAATGGGGGTCCCTATGAACCCCACGGGGTCTACATAGATCCGCCCTTGCTAGATTGAGATCAATAAAAACTTATGGTACTTGAAAAGTTACATAGGAATAGTTCTTGATTCAAGCTAGGAAATAAAGATATGCTAAATATTGATGCTACACGCATGAACACTGGCAAATGATCAAGTAAGATCGCTTTGGAGTTAACCATTGGCAAGGACGAGCTAAAGAGCATTGTGTTTTGAAATGGAAACATGGATTAGAGACCATGAGTTGTTGCGTGGGAAATTAAATATTAATTTCTATGTTCTGAGATACAGATGGAAAGTCTTCCACATATCTATGAACTGCTTGGATAGGTAAATCCAAACAAAGCATCACTAGCAACCTATACAGTTGAAGTAAAAATACTTATTGCCTAAGAAGCAATAAAACAGGGTTGTTTACGTTAAAGAGTTCTTCTCTGAACTTGGGTGGATCACATGTCTGCTGGCTTAATGGTTTTTCATTGCAAAATGCGTAGAACCACTATTGTAGCAAGAAAGACTAGATCACAAAATAAACATACTCAAAAGATCTTATCATCTATCTCGAAGTACATTCGATGTAAAGGATATTAAGATTGGCAAAGCATGCTAACTAAACCTATGCAACAAGTGAGAAACAACACTCAAATTGTGGCACAGGAAATCAAGCATTGCTTTGAAATTCCATTTTAAAGATGGGTTTTAGGCCCATGGTTGTAAAACATTGGGGTTGAACATTTATCATATATGAAATGTATTTTCATATTCCATTTAATCTTGGTTTAGTATTAAATGATGAATCCCTTCAAATTGACGATATATTCAAGATAGACTGTCAAGACCAGTCCTGTGACTAAGAAATGTCTATCAAGTGAACTTGAATGTCAAAAGTTGAAAATGGTCCCTGGTCGGAGTTTTCTATAAAGATGGACGCATAGAAAACGCTAGACGACTAGAATGCAAGATGACTAGTAGTTCTGTTTCTTGAACTATGTGGACATGGCAATGTCGCAATCATTTGCATAGATACTTACTTTGGGAAGACTAGTATCGGACAGACCTATGAAACTTTACTGTAAGAGACGAAAATTTGTCATAAGTAAATTTCATTAAAATTATTAGACACTAATCCTCAATACCTGAGTGATTTGAGATTACTTGTTTGAGAACTGGTTACTTTGACATTGTCAACCGTCGCACCGTAAAAGGAGGCTATAACGGCAACGCTCGGGTAATCACCTATCAAACGATGTCTAATCTCAAGATTGCAAGATTGGGATTGTCCTCCCATAAATCGGGATGAGATGCTGAAAGTTTTACAAGGCTACTCGGAGAGCTAGAAACTATAAAATGCATGGCCGTGCTCAGATGAATCATAGGCTATGATTATCTATTTATTTGATCAGTTGAACTCTGAAACCGAGAAACACCTCTGGACATAATAAGGATGACAACTCTTACCTTATGTTCAGGAGCATAAGGACATAATAAGGATTACTATACATACCTTATGCCGGAAACGAAAATATTGATCGTATCGGAAATATAAATATTATCCAAGTCGTAGATTTTGCCGGAAACGGAAACATGGTACGTATCGGAAAATGTTATCAGAAATGGAAATATTGCCGGAATCGGAAATATTGCCGGAAACGGAAATATTGTCAGAATCGGAAATATTATTGGAATCGGAAAATATTTCCAGAATCGAAAATATTAAATATTTGTTCGAAACAGAAATTAATTCCGGAATCGGAAATATTAAATATATATTGTTCGAATCGGAAATGAATTCCGGAATCGGAAAATTAATCGGAAGCGCGTCGTACGAAATAAACATCGGACGAGCTTGCTAGACGCAAGGCCCAGCACGAAGCCAGGTCTTCTCCTAGCAAGCCCATGCGCGCAAGGCAACACAGCAGCTCGACAAGGCACGCAGGCCCAGCCAAGCAGCACGCAAGGCCAGGCCCAGCGAGCAAGGCAAGGCTGGCGCGCCCAAGCAATGGGTTACGTGCAGCGCTGTGGGCCGAGCCTGCTCCGCGCGCGCGGCATGCCCAACGCCCCTCGTGGGCTGTGCGTGCGTGTGTGCGTTGAGTTCATGCATGCATCGAATCCTTAAGCAATTAGGATTAGATTAAAGATTAATTTCCTAAAGCTACTAGAGTTAGTTGTTGAATTAAATATTAACTTATTAGTTTTAATTTAATTTCTAATTCTAATAGGTTTAGATTAATTGAAACCTAGTAGACTTCTAGGTGTTGGCATTCACAATTTATAACCACCCAATTCAAGTATTCATATAGTTTTAAGGTTAAAACTAAAATAATAATTTGCCACAATTATATTCGAATAACTTAAAACCTTAGGTTGAATTCTAGTTAATTAAACCTTAGGTTCCGAACGTGCTGTGGACTATCTACGGAGGGACTACACTTGGAGTCCTAAACTTGTTCTTGTTTGGTTCGGGAGCAGCTAGGGAGGGCACGCTACAAATGTATGCATCCCAAATTATGCTAATTGTTATGTGGCAATTAATTTGGATTCCTGGCTTTATGGTTTTTCGACATGAAATATATATGCTTTATATGTATCATAACCTAACAGTTTCAACACAATCCACGCCGTGAATTTTCTTGTAACCTTTAGCAACCAATCTAGCTTTGTGTGAACACAATTCCATGTTTGATGGTTTTTATCCTTAAAACCAATTTGCAACCAATAGGTGTAAACCATTCTTGCAAATCAACAAAATTTCAATTTTGTCATCAAAAACATTGGTTATGTTTTATGGCCTTTAACCATCTAAAACATTTGAGTCTATATATGGCCTCTAACCATTTTAGGGAATCTAGGTTTCGTCATAGCTTTCTTACAAGTCACAAACTCATTAATCTACATGATAATAGTTTGACTGCAAGTTGTAGGTTTCTTCACTATCTAATAGAAGAATCGCATAACTTTAGTGACATGAAGTCCATGTTTCTTCACTATCTAATAAAAGAATCTCATAGTTTCAGTGACTTGAACTCTATGCCTACTTGGGTATAGAACATCAAACGATAGAATATCAACAGACACTTGAAAGTTCTTTGAATATTTTGTTCTCCTTGAAGCACTTGTAAAAGTCTTCTAAGAGATTTCTATTCTTTAGAGCCACTTCTAAAGTCCTTAAATAATAAGCATTCGGATTTTCTGAGGAATTTCTAAAAGCCTCAGGAATGTCCGTTTATGTTTGTTGTTCGCCTCGAAGACTTTCGAGGTCTATTTTCTCCTAGTTGTTATTTTGGAAACGAATCTCCAAAAGGACATTATTTCGAGCAAACAAACATTATGTTCTCAAAATTCGTGGTAGAAACAATACCCTTGTGTCTCATTTGAATAAATCACAATGAAACATATATCTACACTTTGGGCCTTAGTTTGTTGAATAACAAACACTAAGCTCCCACTGAGTTTAGGAACTCTTTAGATATATATTTTGAAAAGATATTCTGAAATTACTTTTCAATAGCTTTGACGAATTTGGTTTAGTTTGGTGGTAGTTGAGCATTTTGTTTAGAAATTATAGAAAAAGTCTTTATGATTCATCATTAATCGAATCAAGTACTTATTGACTTCGATCACTCGAACTTAGATATATATACCATATCTTATAGAGCTCGATCGTGAAATTATAACACACAATCATTGATGATCATTCTTGACTTAAGTAATCATCAACATGATCTAACCTAGATCTTTATGATTTCTTGCCAAGTGGGTTTTATACTTCTGAATCTTTGAACTAGCCAAACAGATTCAAACTTATATCACATTTGAGTAAATAAACCTATATTCACTCCTATGTGAAATAATAAAGTCATAAAATCTTTCTTTAGCTTTGAACTCTATTGTCTAGGTGTTCTAACAATAGTTCATATCTTTTGTTACTTTCAACAAGTAAGACTACTTGTCTTGAATGATCTGGAAATCAATCAATTTTCAAAAGTCCATCAAAATAGAGCTTTTAAATCGTTAACTTGTTGATATGGTCTAGGTAACAATGCCAAAGATTTGTAGTACTCAAATCAAGAGATTGATTTGAACCTAGTAAAGTTCTTATTATTTAAAGAGTTGTTTGTTTTAATCAAGCATATTGACTCAACCCGTAAATGACCATTTCATTCAAATAAACAAACAAACATCGTTTTTATCTTTCTTGAATGTGAGTCTTTCTGTGTTTGAAACAGAAATTTAGGTATGCTGATTATGGAACATAATAGCCATTAAGTTCCAGCCTTGAAAGGACTTAAAACAAACTAGATGACCCTACAACTAATGTATCATTGCCATGCTTCATTTCCCACTTGTAGGCCATTTGTGTAGCCTAGCTTCCATTGTTTGAGTTATTACCGAAGTAAGAACCTCAAGCGGTATACGATACCAAGGAAGTTTGATTGCTAGTTCACTTCTCTTTAAACATAAACTTATAGGTAGAAACGGAATCGTAAATTCCTTTCTTCTGTTCTTTTTTTTCCTATTTCTTGTGCCCTTTCCTACAGTCTTAAGAATTGACTTCTAGTGTTGACTTTTATACTTTGTTAGACATGTCAAATGTCACTCCAACAAAGTTCTTACCATTTTATTTATGTTGAATTCTTTTTCAACTAGATGATCTTACTAGAAGCTTCTAAAGTTCCCTAAGCATAGATCTATTCGAATGTCTAGACTCATTCGAGAATTAAATGGACAAAGATATTAGATTGTTAACCATTGGTAAAGCTGAGCGTTTTAACTCAATGCTTTATGATCTCAAAACTACATTGTATTTTGAATTCACAAGCACCAATCGGTTTGCCATTCGACTTTGATATTCGAAAACAACCATAAAAGTCGCTAAAAGAAACGTACATTTTAAATTGCTCATTTTCTCTCATTTCTGTGAATCGTTCTTGGATTCACTACCAATCGAGGAAATTTACTGTTACCCTTCTAAAAGGATTTATTGCAGTACAGGATATTTAATTATAAACAATAATTAAAACATACATTGAAGCATGAAAAGTCTAAACATTTATCATGAGTAATAACTTGGAAATTAAAGCAATCATGCAATTTAAACAAGTCATTAGCCTTTTATTCGAGTTTATTGTTCCGGTAGGTGTGAATAAAATGAATCCAATATCCTTAAATCATTGAAGAATTAAGCACATTATGTATTTAGACTCAATTCTAAAATATTTTAGGTAAGCAAATCCTTTGCTAATAGTCTAGAAACTACTCTTGGTTGATAGGTACGTCTAAGAACTTATTAGGTAAACCTATCCCGTTTGCCACGACATACAAGGACTCCTTACTTATATCGTTGAGTTTCACCGAAACTAACATGTACTCACAATTATTTATGTACCTTACCCCTTTAGGATCAATAAGTAACACCTCGCTATGGCGGAAAACTATTACTAAGATTGATGTAAAGGTTATCCAAATAAGTGTTATTTTGGCATGGCACCTTTTAACTCAATTTTTAAAGTTTGGAACTTAAGGCTCTTACTATGTTGGTTAGATTTTAAGTGAACTAAAAACCTTAATCATGCAACATAATCAAGCCATAATCTCATGCATAATTAAGACATATTTTAAACAATAAATAACTTAAAGCATGCATAAGATATAAATGTGATCTAGTATGGCCCGACTTCATCTTAAAGCTTCAACTTCAAACTCCGTCTTGAAAATGGATTGGAAACTCCGTCTTGAATTTCACCATGGGAGGCGCCATTTTTTTCAAATAGGATATGCTATAATTGAAACTAATTACAACTATTTGATGGTACGCAGACCATATTTAAAGCAATAAAACTTTGGTACTTTAGACCAATATTACATTCAAATTAATGGTACGCAGACCATATTTTCTATCTTATTTGGGAAATACTAGTCACTTTCCATAACCTGCAAAACAGTACATTTACAATATACCATTCACCCATTCATTTATCAATGAATGGCCCACATAGCTGGTTAGTAGAACATATTATGCATCACATAAATATTTGCAGCAATTAATCAAGGTTTCCAATAATCTACAAATTATTCAATCCTTATTGATTCTAATCGAGTTTTTAACCTTAAAGGAATGTAGACCTAATCAAGAGCTTATGACTAAAACGCTCCCACTAAAACCAAGAAATTTTCATGCTTTACTAATTTTAAACATAAAATTGTATTTCCTAGTCCAACCGGAAACATACAAATTTAATTAAAATTTAAAGCTCATATAAATTTATTATTTAAATCCTTTAATTTATTTTCAGTTTATTAAATTAATTAATTTAAATTTAATCAAGGTTTTACTTTTAGTAAAATAATTAAATAAAATTTATAATAATTAAATTATTCAAAACTAAATTCCGAGAAAAAAAAAATTAAATTACATTTTAAATTTAATTAAAAACGTTTTTCCAACTGAAAAAAAAATTAAATTAAAACGAACCAATCGGGTCAAGACGAGGTCATGGGCTGGCCCATGCCCCGTCGAGTCCACGTAGCAGCAACGCCCCACTCGATTGATCGCATAGCAAGGCACGAGAAGCCACGCGTAGACGCAGCAAACCGAGCCATGCCTACGCGCAGCAGCAGCTCGCTCGCTGTGGCGATGCAGCGCTCGTTGGGCGAGGCATCCCTCGCTGCCCGCGCGCGCAGCCTGCTTGCTCGCTTGGTGCCTTGCCTCTCACCCCATCCGCCCACTCGTCGCAGCACTTGACGCAAGGCAGGGCTGCTGCCTTGTGCTCTCGTGCCACGCGCTTGCTCGTTGCATTCGTACCGTATGGGCGACGAGCTCCCTTGCTCGTCGTCGCATGCCCGCACTATACAACAGTACACCCCTTAATGGTAAAACTTAGCATCCATTGCTTTGTGCGTGCAAGATTCGTGAGCGGATTTTTTAAAAATCATAACTTTATAATTTAAATTTATAGACGAATTAATAAATCATATTAATTTCATAAACTTAGGGCAAAAAATCGAAAATTTATTATTCAAATTAATTTCCGATCAAGTTTATTTTCATGGATTCAAATCTAGATCATAAAATTTTAAAACTTTTCAATTTTAACAAATTTTATGGTGGTTTTTAATCATGTATTCCTTATTAAATTGCTAATTAATTATAAAAATCAAATCAAATCAAATTCTAAATTATTCGAATTTCAACAAATTAATTACAATTACAAATTAGGTTGTATAATTAACAAGCTTAGGCATTAAAATTGTTAAACATATACAGTAGTTCAATCATAGATTCAAGATTTACAAACAAGAATTGCAAATATTTAATTTACCATCTTAAAAATTACAAATTTTGCGTTCTAAAAACTAAAACCTCCGAAAAGTCATAGTTAGGTTTCGAATTTGGAAATTCTGGGTTCGGCATCAAATCTCTAATTTTAGTGAAAATTTTAAAACGCCATTTACATGAGAAATTCAATATAAAATTATACGATTCCGACCATTATGACTAAACTGCCGAAATTTCTGCGAACATATAATAAAATAATCGCACGAATTTGCAATTAATTACAAAAATCGAAATTAATCATCCCTTTCATTCATTACAAATTATAAAATTTAACCATGTTAACTATAATTTATTATGAAATTAATTAGAGGCTCGTTATACCACTGTTATGCTATGACAAATATAAAACATATATATTTCATGCGGAAAAAACCATAAAGCCAAGAATCCAAATTAATTGCCACATCAGAATTAGCATAATTCGGGATACATACTTATGTAGCGTGCCCTCCCTGGCTTCTCCCGAACCGAACAAGAACAAGTTTAGGACTCCAAGTGTAGTCCCTCCGTAGATAGTCCACAGCACGTTCAGATCCGCCTTAGATTCAATTAACTATAATTTAGCCTAAGGTATTATGTTTATTCGATTATAATTTGTGGCAAATTATTAACTTTAGTTTTTAACTTAAAACTATATGAATACTTGAATTGATGTATTTATAAATTGTGATTGCCATCACCTATTTATAGGGTAGGATTATTGGAACTAGAAACCTACTAGGATTTAATTAATCTAATCTTATTAGAATTAGATATTAATTAAAACTATTTAGTTAATGTTTAATTCAACAACTAACTCTAGTAGTTTTAGGAAATTAATCTTTAATCTAATCCTAATCGCTTAAGGATTCGATGCATGCACGAACTCAACGCACACACGCAGCAACAGCCCAAGAGGCACGCGCGCGCGGTGTGCTCGGCCCAGCAGCGCTGCATCCCACGAGTGGGCGTGCCAGCCTGCAGGCCTCGCTAGGCCTGGCCTTGCGCTTTGCTTGGGTGGGCCTTGCGATGCTTGCGAGCTGCCTTGCTGCCTTGCTGCGCGCGGGCTTTGCTAGGCGCAGGCCTGGCTTCGTGATGGGGCTTGCGTCTAGCAAGCTCGTCCGATGTTCATTTCGTACGACGCGCTTCCGATTAATTTTCCGATTCCGGAATTCATTTCCGATTCGAACAATATTTAATATTTCCGATTCCGGAATTAATTTCCGTTTCGAACAAATATTTAATATTTCCTATTCCGGAATTATTTTCTGATTCCGATAATATTTCCGACTCCGACAATATTTCCGTTTCCGGCAATATTTCCGATTCCGGCAATACTTCCATTTCCGATAATATTTTCCGATACGTACCATGTTTCCGTTTCCGGCAACATCTACTACTTGGATAATATTTATATTTCCGATACGATCCATATTTCCGTTTCCGGCAATATCATCGTTTCCGGAGTATTCATAATTTGCCTTTTGACGATTTCAGCTCCCAGTGGAACCGAGATCCGTCGATTCCAAATATCCATAAATGGAGTATTTAATTCACTTAAATACTTGATCCGTTCACGTACTATTTGTGTGACTCTACGGGTTCAGTCAAGAGTAAGCTGTGGATTAATATTATTAATTCCACTTGAACTGAAGTGGCCTCTAGCTAGGCATACAGTTCACTTGATCACACTGAATTATTAACTTGTATAATTAATTAATACTAAACCGCATTTATTAGACTTAGCCTTGAATGCATACTTGGACCAAGGGCATTATTTCCTTCAATTCCGAGGTTAGTGAAGACCCTTTGTGGCCTGCCTTAAAAGTTGCGCTTATTGGTGCTATTCTTGAAATTGTTCGGCTTTGGACCTTAAGGAGCTTCTAGGGCATTAACCTCGTGGACCTTGTGTGTTGCTTCAGCTTTCTTACCCTTCCACTTTTCAGCTTGTGGAACCGGGGCTATTGGTGCTTTCATCAAGTCATCCCCTATATCGACCCCAATGTCATATGTTCTCTTGAAGCTTTCCAAGCCTAGGTACTTAATGTGAGTATTGTATTTTGGAAAAAGTCCAGCAATAAAGATCTTGACCAATTCTCTTTCGGAGGGTCGACTCACCATTTGGGACGTCATTTCTCTCCACCGGTTGAGGTAGTTAGTGAAACCTTCTTTGGGTCCTTGCCTGCGAACCTCCAATTCTCGCAGAGTAGTTTGAAGTTGAATATTGGGCTGATACTGCTCCATGAATGCTCGAGCGACCGCTTCCCATGTACTGGTATGATGCTCTTTGAGTGAGTAATACCACTTCTGGCAGACTGGTTCTAGGGACATAGGGAATACCACGGGGTATAGCTCGAGTTCGACCCCCTTAATGGCCATTGTCAGTCGACTTGAATTTTGGAATGTGATTAGCAGAGAATTTGTCTGGCAAGTTTGCCTTTCCCTTGAGGTTGTCCTCCATTGAGGTATCGAAATAGTTCTCTTGATTGGTAACCTTGTTAGTTCACCAGGCTTTCGATCTTCTTGGTTAGGTCATCGGTGGGTACGGCCTGCTCCACAACACCCAAGCGGTTGCTCAAATTCTCCAGGTTGGTATTGAGGTTGGCTACGACGGCCATGAGCCAGATGATTTGATCGACAACGGCCATTTGAACTGTTCTTTGAAAGGGACTAGGAGTTTGATTTGTAGAAGGTGAACTGGATGCTCGTTCGACGCCGGCTATGAGTGAGGCTAGGGCTGATGGAGTTCTCTTCAACCTTTCTCCTCTTCAGCGAACCCACAGGATCTTTGGACTCCTAGTTCGGACACACCACATGACTTTAGAATTTGGACTTCCCGACACATGATATGATATGCATGCAATGAATGAGACCTAGACTTACTCTAAGTGCCACTCCGAAGATTCGGGATTTTGGATTTTGTATTTGTATTCGGGATTTGCGACTCGTTGGAAATATTTGAGAGGAGCTTCATTCTTTTGTGGAGGTTTCCTCCTTGTACTAGAACTTGGAATATTGAACTCGGACTATTTTAGGGGAATTTCAACCCTTTTAGAATTTGGAGATTGAACTTGTATTATTTCAAGGGATTTTCAACCCATAGGAAATATTTTAGGAGATTGGATATTGTATTATTCCAGGGGAGTTTCAACCCGATTGAAAGGGAATTGATTTTGTATTATTTCAAGGGAATTTCAACCCGTCAATATTTTAGGGAATTTCAACCCATTGGATTTTGGAATATTTTAGGGGAATTTCAACCCGAAGATAGGACTCGGAATATTTTTGGGGAATTTCAACCCGTTGGATTTCGAAGTATTTTAGGGGAATTTAAACCCATTGATAGAATGTGGAATTTGAATTTGTATTATTTCAAGGGATTTTCTACCCGTTGGATTTTGTATTATTTCTGGGGATTTTCAACCCGTTGGACAATTGGACTTGTACTATTTCAAGGGATTTTCAACCCATTGGAAGTATTTGGAATTTTGTATTTGGGAGCAATGAATGACAAGGATTTTTTGTAGCTTGAAGATGCATTCGAAGTTTGGATTTGACACGGAGTTTGAACTTTGAAATGGAAAGACGCACTTTCGTATGGAACATGAGGTTTTAAATTTTTGAACATCCCGGCATTACGCCACCGTGGACTTGGAATTTTGAAGTGTTTGGTCATGGAATTTTGAATTTGAAATTGAATGAGGAAAATTCGGCACTACGCCATCATGGATTTGAAATTGGAAGTTTCGAATATGGGACTTGATATTTGGAAGATTGAATTTAGAACTTCGAACTTGAGGTTTGAAATATGGAATGGAAAAGTCGGCATTATGCCGGCATGGACTTGGAACTTGAGATTTTGAGTATAGGACTTGAAGTTTGAAAGATTGAACTTAGGAATTTGGTCTCGGAGTTTGAAAGATTGAGTTGAAAAGTTGGCATTAGGTCGTCATAAGTTTGGACATTTGAATTTGAGACTTTGAGATTGGGATTGGCAACTTGAATTTAAGGTTCGAAAGATGGAATTGAAGATTTGAATGCTTGAACTAGAAAATCCGGCATGACGCCGTTGGATTGAATCTTGAATTTGGATTTTGAAATTCGGACTAGAAAATCCGGCATTATGATGCCGTTGGATTGAATCTTGAATTTGGAATTTGAAATTCGGACTAGAAAATCCGTCATTATGATGCCACTTGATTGGATTTTGAATTTGAAACTCGAAATTTGGACTAGAAAATCCGGCATTATGACGTCGTTGGATTGGATTTTGAATTTGAAACTCGAAATTTGGACTAGAAAATCCGGCATTATGACGCCGTTGTATTGGATTTTGAATATGGAATTTGTGCGTGAGGCGTGTTTGAGGGTTTTGAATCAAATGGAGTGGCACTCCTAAAAGACCTTAAATCGGCGATTTTGGATGCATGAGGTTTGAATGATGATCCTAGGGGTTTGGTTTCCTAGTTGGAGGCTAATGGTTTTAGCAAAGCTAGAACTCTAGGTTAGCCATTCACGCGTGCAAAGACGCCCACACAATGCACAAGTAGCACGTTGTCACACTAACATGGATATGAATGCGACATGAAAGGTTATCAACCTAAGGTCGGTGTAAGTTTTGTATGATGCAAGTGGTCGGCTTTGGGTGTCAAAAGGTACTCGACTAAGAGGTGGATCCGGCAACAACTTGGACATCCACCTAAGGGATGTGTGTGTCGGCAGACGACCTCCATACTTGACATCGGGAATGTCAAGCAAATGCCAAGTTTCGGTAGGAGCAGAAATGGTCACACACTTTGGTCGGGAACCGTATGGAGAGTCACCATATCGTTGCCCCCGGGGCTAGCCCGAATGTAGAACACATCCGTTACAAATCGTTACAAATCATTACAAATCGTTACAAATCGTTGTTTTTCGAAAATAAAAATCGCAACTTTTATGAAAAATAACATTAATGCAAGTTCGTGAAATAATTTTTTTTTTTAATTAAGTTGGTCCGTAGGCACGAACCAAAGGCACAAACATACGAGTATGGTGGACGTGTGTCTCGGCGAGCCATGCGGGCTGCTATGCGAGTGCCAAGCCGCAGCGACGCGGGAAGCAGCATGGACGCTGCGTGTCGCGCGCGCTGGGCGAGGACGATGGGCGTGGGCTGCGAGCAAAGCAAGGCACGAGGCCTTGCGATGTGCAGCGATGCGCTGCGACGACGTCGAGCCAGGCACGCAGGGGCAGCAACAGCTGCTGTGGGTACGTGTGCAAGGCTGCGGGTGCGCGGGCTTTGCACGTGTGCCTCGTAGGCACACAGTGCTACAATGGGCTGGGCGCAAGCCTAGCCCGAGCAAGCACATGAACATTTTTTTTAATTTGTTGGGCTTGACATATTTGCATTAATTTGGGCTAACGGGATATTTAATTTAATATTTTATTTACTTGGGTCGGGCCGCAAGTTTTAATTTAATATTTAATAATTAATTATCCGGAATAATTATTGGTTGAGTGGGAGCCACTAAATGAAATTAAAATGAAATAATTAATTTTAATTATTTTCGTAGGTCGCATTATTTTAATTAAATTCAATTTTAATTAGAATAAAGTCTAAGGATTAATGATTTGGAAATTGATTAATCTTTTACGACGAGTTTATGTGAACGTGAATTTTAATTAATTCACGTAAATACTTCCATAATTATATGGGCCATTCTTTTTAGCATACGAATGGGTGAATGCATAGAATGTATATTTTATGTAATATATGGAGGTACTCCAAGTGACTAGTATGGCCATTTAGGATAGTTAAATACGGTCTGCGAACCGTTCTATCTTTGAATGTAAAGTTTTAAATATGGTATGCGTACCATGGAAATTTTGATGTAATTTTATTATTTTCAAATATTTCTAAGTTTATAACTTTAAGTTAGCATTTGAACGAAGATTCAAGACGATGCCAAGCTAACAAGGAGGTGATGAAGATTGGATGCTTCAAGACAAGATGTTTTGGGCCATACTAGTTCACCAAATATTTATGCATTTTGATATATATATATATATATATATATATATATATATATATTTAGATCAAGTTCACTAAATAATCGAACCAACACAGAAACAACTAGGTCCAAAGTATTATTGAGTTTAAAAATTGCCTTCCAAATCAAGCACTTACAAAAATCTAAGGATCTAAGGTAGTAGGTTTACGCCAAAGCGAGGTGCTATTTTAGTTGACCTAGGTGGTAAGGCGTCCCAAAGGAGCACGTTGATTGTGGTTTCAACTCAAACAACAATGGCATTATGTTGTGGCAATAGGATAAATTATGGTATTAACTTATTAACCAAGAGTAATTTGGACATTACTAGCAATAGGTTTTGCTTACCTAGAATCTTAAACTACTTAAGACATGCCAAAGCTGCTTAAGGATTTAGGACTTTTGGGGTCTTGGAATCTTTTCATATATTCTTTTTGGACCATGTTTTGCCTTTTGCATGAATGAAATGTTTAATAGATTTAATGATTGCATGTTAGCTTTTATTTCAAATTTATTAAAGTTTATGAATGGTTATTTATTGCAAATTCTTTTCGATTGTAGTAATCAAAATGGCCGCAATCAAAACAACACTCAAAGTAACCGAAATTCTGGATATAAAATTGAACCTATCAAACTTTCTTGATTGGGAGAGGAAGCTTCGGCAAGTCCTCAGGTGGAACAACATTGAATATGTAGTTGACCATCCCATCCCCAGATATTAGTCAAAGGATATTACTCCAGAAAAGCACTGTGCGTGGGCGAACCACATGTCGCTAGTAATGGATCTTATTCTTGGCTCTATCCCCAAGGATTGAAGTGCAAGGTTCGTTACATACGAGCCATGGGCACTCCTAAGGCATCTTAGGGATATATTTCGTGGTAGATTCCAACATGGTGGTCAACATGTCGACCAAAATGTTATTGAATTGGTAAATTCATTTGAGGATCTAAAGCTTAATGCTCCACTGGGTTGTTGCTTTGACGTCGAAAGACAAAAAGCAAGGGAAAGGGTCATTGATCTTGAAATGACAGAGCGGACGCCAATCAGAACTCATACAAAGAAAATGGTTGGGCTTCTCAACCGGCTTGACTTACTTGGTGATCCATTCCCAGATTCTGCAGCTGCGGGAATACTTTTGAATTCTCTTCAACCTGGTTATAAGAAATTCAAACTACTCTATTTTTCCAATAAATGGGAAAACACTCTTACTGAACTAATATACTTGCTTCATCAGTATGAATTGGACTTTGTAAGTGATAAGCAAGCATCGCTGAAAGTAAAGAGTAAGAAAATGAAGAAAAAGGTTCCGGGGAATATCCAAAGCAAGGGTGCATCTCCATCTACTTCAGGAAGGAAAGTGGCGCCATCCAAGAAGAAGTTGAAGAAGGATCGTTCTCCATCTACATCACAATGCTTCAATTGTAGTGAAATTGGTCATTACAAGCGAGATTGCCCCAAACTAAAGGAAGAGAAGAAGGACAGAAACGTTACTTCTCCTTCAGGTATGTATGTTATACATTGTAATCTTGCTAATTCTACTTCTTGGGTATTAGATACTGGTTGTGACTCACACTTATGTTCCAATTCGCAGGGACTAAGGAGAAGTAGAAGGCTTGATAAGGGCGAGATGGATCTACGCGTGGGAAATGGAGCACAGATTGCTACATTAGCCGTAGGATCTTATTTTATTTCTTTGCCTAGTGGTTTTGTTCTGGAACTAGAAAACTGTTACTATGTTCTTAGTATCACCAGAAACGGTATTTCCGTTTCAAGTTTGGATTCTAAAGGTTTTAGTTTTCAATTTCAAGACAATAGTTGTTCTTTTGCTTTGAATGGAATGTTTTATGGTTCAGCACAACAAGAAAATGGTCTATATGTGCTAGATACGAGGAAACACATTTATAACATAAATACCAAAAAGGCTAAAACTGGTGATTCGGATCTCAAATTTATGTGGCATTGTCGATTAGGCCATATAAACACAAATCGCATGGAATTAGTTCAATGGAAGGGAATTCTAGAATCATTCGACTAAGAGAAGATTGATCAATGCGAATCTTGTTTACTTGGCAAAATTACAAAGCCACCTTTCTCAAAGGTGGGAGAAAGAGCAAGCGAACTACTAGGGCTAATACATACTGACGTATGTGGGCCTATGAGTACGAAAGCTAGAGGTGAGTTCAGCTATTTCATAACGTTTACGGACAATTTCAGTAGATATGGCGATATTTACTTAATGAAACACAAGTTTTAATCGTTTGGGAAATTTCGAGAATTTCAAAATGAAGTAGAGAATCAACATGGCAAGAAAATCAAAGCTCAAAGATCGGATCGAGGAGGTGAATATCTTAGCCACGAGTTTGATGACCATCTAAAAGAATGCGGTATTCTTTCTGAATTGACTGCTCCGGGGACACCTCAATGGAATGGAGTGTTGGAACGGAGAAACATGACCTTACTCGATATGGTCAGGTTAATGATGGGTCAAGCCGAACTTCCTTTACAGTTCTGGGGACATGCGTTGCAAACTGCAGCACTCACACTGAATCGTGCTTCATCAAATGATGTTGAAAAGACTCCATACAAATTATGGATTGGGAAACTGCCAAAGTTGTCTTTTCTGAAGATTTGGGGTTGCGAAGCATATGTCAAGCGATTAATTTCGGACAAGCTCGAACTAAAATCTTACAAATGTTTCTTCTTTGGGTATCCAAAAGAAACAAAGGGGTATTATTTCTACAACAAGTTAGACAACAAGGTTTTCGTTGCTCGTGACGGTGTCTTTTTGGAAAGAAATCATATTTCCAAATTGACAAGTGGGAGAATAATAGACCTCGAAGAGATTCGAGACGAACAACGAACTCAGAACTCAGAACTCCAAGGTCTTTAGAAGAGCCAGTGGGAGTAGTTCCTCAAAACGTTGTTGCCCATCGTAAGTCAAGTAGAACTATTTTACAGCCGGACAGATGGACAGGTGTCCTCTTTACTGAAAACTTAGACGTTCTCATATTGGATAGTGATGAACCTATGACTTACAAGCAAGCTATGACGAGCCCAAGCTCCACTAAATGGTTAGAGGCCATGCAATCTGAAATAGACTCCATGTCTGAAAATCAAGTCTGGGATTTGGTTGATTCGTCGGATGGGTTCACACCTATCGGATGCAAATGGATCTTCAAATTGAAGAAATACAAAGATGGAATTGTAAACATATACAAGGCTAGATTGGTAGCAAAAGGTTACAGGCAAGTTCACGGCGTTGACTACGATGAAACCTTTTCTCCAGTCGCGATGCTTAACTCTATTCGGATAATCCTTGCGATTGCCGCTTTTCATGACTATGAAATATGGCAAATGGATGTCAAAACTGCCTTCTTGAACGGTGTTCTTGAAGAGACTGTGTTCATGACACAGCCGGAGGGTTTTGTCGATCAAAAGAACCAAGGAAAGGTATGCAAGCTTAAGAAGTCCATCTACGGACTAAAGCAGGCATCAGGGATTTGGAATAAACGATTTGATGAAGCAGTCAATAAGTTTGGCTTCATCAAGAATCAGGACGAACCTTGTGTATACAAGAAGGTCAGTGGGAGTAAAATTGCATTCCTAGTCTTGTATGTTGACGACATACTACTTATTGGAAACGACATTCCTATGTTGGAGTCTGTAAAGACTTGGCTTGGAAAGTGTTTCTCAATGAAGGACTTAGGAGAGGCACAGTACATATTGTGCATCAAGATCTATAGGGATAGATATAAATGGATGATTGGACTAAGCCAAAGCACTTACATTGACAAAGTGCTAGCTAGGTTCAATATGATGGAAGCCAAGAGAGGCCATCTACCCATGTCACATGGCACATATCTAAGCAAGAATCAGTGTCCTAGAACATCTGATGAGCGTAGAAAGATGAGTGGAATTCCATACGCTTCGGCTATTGGATCCATCATGTATGCTATGATTTGTACAAGACCGGATGTTTCGTTCGTACTCAGTGCAACGAGCAGGTACCAGTCAGAACCAGGTGAGGCACATTGGACTGCTGCCAAGAACATCCTAAAGTACCGGAAAAGGACTAAGGATCAGTTTCTGGTTTATGGTGGTACAGATGAGTTGATTGTTAAGGGCTATACGGACGCAAGCTTTCAAACCGACAGAGATGATTTCAGATCATAGTCTGGGTTTGTGCTCTGCCTCAACGGCGGAGCAGTAAGCTGGAAAAGTGCTAAGCAAAGCACTATTGCGGATTCTACAACTGAAGCCTCAGAAGCAGCAAAGGAAGCTGTTTGGATTCGGAAGTTCATCGGAGAACTTGGGGTTGTCCCCTCCATTAAAGTACCAGTGGCTTTGTATTGCGACAATAGCGGAGCCATTGCCCAGGCAAAGGAACCTAGGAGCCACCAGAAGTCCAAGAATGTACTGCGGCGATTTCATATACTTTGTGAGATCGTTGAAAGAAAAGAAATCGAGATTTGCAAGGTTGGAACTGACGACAACGTCGCGGATCCATTGACTAAACCGTTGCCACAAGTGAAACACAACGCACATGTAGCAACCATGGGAATCAAGCATGTTTGAGAATGGCTTTGATTTTTTGAGTGTTATTTTAGAACATCTGTTAGATATGTGTTTAAAACAATTAGTTTAACCATTTCATATTTATGAAATTTATTATTTCATATTCATTTAATTTTGGTTTAGTATTAAATGATAAGTCCATGTGATTCAAATCATTCAAATGGGATGTCAAGATGGATTCTTCGACAAAGAAACACCCATAAGTGAACTTGAATATTGAAGTCACAAAGGATCCCTAATCCAGGTTATTGAAAGGTGGACGACTAATGACTAATGAAGATTGGATTGCAAGTAGATTACTTAGTTTTGTTTGTTGAACTAGAGTGACTGGATGTCAGAATCTTTTGCATAGATACTTATTGGATCTTGTATCGGATTGACCATGAGAACACTTTAAGGGATTAAAGTCATGTCATAGGTAGTTCTCATTAATGGTGATTAGAGATCGTTCCTCATAACATGAGAGATTATGTGTGCTCGTTTGAGAATTAGTTCGCTGTGATGCTCGCTAAACGTCGCACCGTAAAAGGAGGCTATAAAAGCAGTTATATGGGCGTACTATGAATCAAAGTGAGTGTTCATAGATTGCAAGAATGGATTGTCCTCCTATCTTTGATAGGATATGGTGTTATTGTGTAACAAGGTCTCTCGGAGAGTTAGATACTGTAAAATGCATGGCCATGCTCAGAATAGTTAAGGCTTAACCTTCTGTAAAAGTTTAACAGTTGAGCTCTATAATCCGAGCAACACTTCAAGACCTAATAAGGATGGCTTGGATCTTACCTTATGTTCAGTAAGTAACACTAAGTGACAAAGGAATGTGAATGCTGTAGGGGAATACAGTTAAACATAATAACATGTGCGGAAACAATCCCCAAAGCCAGGAAACATGTATAAAGCACAGATTAAGCAAACTTATTTTCGAAGCGTGTTTTCCACAATAATATGTCAACGAACACGAACAAAGAACTCCACTTGTCGTTCCTCTACTTGGTTCACCGACACGTTCAGATCCGTCTTGATTATCGTAGCTTAGACAATCGATCAAGATACTTTGCTTTTGGGAAGAACTCACTTTGGAGGCATAGAGAGAATTAGGGTTCTCTGTGTCTCTAGGGTTTTGAGTAATATGAATATGTGTTGGAAAATACAATTTGCCTATTGTATTAAATGATGTAACCAGCCAAGAACCAAAGGCCTTGACCGGCCACATCACGCAAGCACTCGGACAGCACGCCCCACCCAGCGACACACACTGCAGGCTGAAGCACACAGCGCGCGCGCGCCGAGCAGCTGGGCCATGGGCCTTGCTCGCTCGCGTTGCGTTGCTTGCTGTGCGTGCTGTTGCGTGCTCGCGCCCAATGGGTTGGCCTTGCTCGCCTTTGCTCGCGAGCTTGCTGGCTCATTGGGCCTTGCACGCATACGTGCTTGGCTCGACAGGCCGGCGACTCCGATGCCCTTCGTATTCGCGATTTAATATATTTCCGATATATTATTTATCGTTTCTTATTCGACAAATCACCGTTGTATGATACGATTTATTCGTGTCGCCCAGCTTACGAATATTCGCGATACGATATACGATTCCGACAAAGGTCGTATCGTATAATACGTTTCCAACTAATTCCCGAAAAGCTATTAAATGAATTTCTGATTCATTTAATCCGGTGATCTGTTACGTGTCATTGGTGTGACCTTGTAGGTTCAGTCAAGAGTAAATATCCATTAGAATCACTGATCGGAAGCATTGCTCCAGCTAGCTGTTTTGATCACTTGATCTCACTGAATTAATTGTTCGCAATTAATCTAAACCTTGGTATTAGACTTAATGCACCTTGGGTGAAGGACATATTTCCTTCAATCTCCCACTTGTCATTCAGACAAGTGTGCATCCACATTCCTTTGTCACTTAGTGTTACTTACTGAAAATAAGGTAAGATCCAAGCCATCCTTATTTGGTCCAGAAGTGTTTCTCGGATTACAGAGTTCAACTGTCAAACTTTTGCAGAAGGTTAAGCCTAACCATTCTGAGCACGGCCATGCATTTTACATTATCTAACTCTCCGAGAGGCCTTGTTACACAACAACACCATATCCTATCAAAGATAGGAGGACAATCCATTATTGCAATCTATGAACACTCACTTTGATTCATAGTACGCCCAATAACTGCTTTTATAGCCTCCTTTTACGGTGCGACGTTTAGCTAGTATCAAAGCGAACTAATTCTCAAACGAGTAGACATAATCGCTCATGTTCTGAGGAACGGTTTCTAATCACCATTAATGAGAACTAACTATGACATGATTTTAATCTCTTAAAGTGTTCTCATGGTCAATCCGATACAAGATCCAATAAGTATCTATGCAAAAGATTCTGACATCCAATCACTCTAGTTCAAGAAACAGAACTAAGTAATCTACTTGCAATCTAATCTTCATTAGCCATTGGTCGTCCACCTTTCAATGACTTGGATTAGGGATCCTTTGTGACTTCAATGTTCAAGTTCAGTTATGGGTGTTTCTTTGTCAAAGAATCCATCTTGACATCCCATTTGAATGATTTGAATCACATGGACTTATCATTTAATTCTAAGCCACAATTAAATGAATATGAAATAAATAAATTTCATAAATATGAAATGGTTAAACCAATTGTTTTAAACATAGATCTAACAGATGTTCTAAAATAATACTTAGAAAAATATTAATCCTTAGACTTTATTCTAATTAAAATTGAATTTAATTAAAATAATGCGACCTACGAAAAATATTAAAATAATTATTTCATTTTAATTTCATTTAGTGGCTCCCACTCAAACCAATAATTATTCTGGATAATTAATTATGAAATATTAAATTAAAACTCGCGGCACGGCCCAAGCAAATAAAATATTAAATTAAATATCCCGTTAGCCCAAATTAATGCAAATATACGAAGCCCAACGAAATAAACAATTTTCAACGAAAAAAGTCCAATTACGTAGTTGGGCTAGTCTTGCGCCCAGCCCAATGCCCTCGCGTTGGCCTACGAGGCGACGAGCAAGCTCGCACACCCCAGGCCCTCGCGCGCGCGCTTGCCCGCAGCCATCGCTGCCCCTGCGCTGCGTGTTGTGCGTCGTTGCGCTGGACGTCGCAGGGCCTTGTGCCTTGCTTCGTCGCAGCCCCTTGCAAGCATACGCCTGCCCCTTTCCTCGCCCAACGCGCACGAGGCACGCAGCACGCTTGCTGCTGCCCGTGTCGTTGCGGCTCGGCCATCGCATAGTAGCCCGTATGGCTCGTCGAGCCATACGTCCACCACACTTGTGTTCGTGCCTTTGGTTCGTGATACGGACCAACTTAATTAAAAATAAATTAAATTTGACGAACTTGCATTAATATTATTTTTCAAAAAGTTACGATTTTTATTTTCGAAAAACAACGATTTTTAACGATTTAATAAATTGCAACGACAATCCAATTTCGTAAAATATTAAATCAAAGGCTAACATTATTCAAACTTTTAAGAACGAACAAATCAACATTAAAGTTTGAACTTTTAATTAATAAAATCCGAATCTTTAAATCGTTCATTAACATTTAAATTTCAGATTTTTAATAATTTGGTTTAAGTGCGATTAAAATTAACGAAACCATTTAAAATTTTAATCCAATAATTTTTAAAATTAGCCACTGAGCCATGAAATTATATCCCCTTTCCCAATTAACCGAATTATTAAACCAAAATTAATAAAAATTCAATTAGGGTTTCAAATTTACGAATTGGGGAAAAGCAAAATTAGGGTTTATTCTTATCGGAAAAATCTGAAAATTTTACGATGGATCAAGAATATACCCAGAAACATTGTGTAAAAATTTCAAGCATTTCCGAGTATTTTAGGTCGACATTTTAATTGAATTACTGTCCGACACTTCGAGGACACTTCGAGGCCTGTTTTTGCAATTCCGTTCTCATGAGTTGATCTTAGAAAATCCTTTTCAATCAGATTAGGGTTTTAAAACTCGGAAAAACGAATATTTTTGATTTCGGACCTGATTATTACGCAATTCATCCAATAATTCGTAAAAACTCCGAAAATTCAACAAAAAATTTCAAAATTTTCGACAGATGCAAAAACAATAAAATCATGCTAATTCATGCTTTGAATACATAAGCCTCATGATAACACTGTAGGGGAATACAGTTAAACATAATAACATGTGCGGAAACAATCCCTAAAGCCAGGAAACATGTATAAAGCACAGATTAAGCAAACTTACATTCGAAGCGTGTTTTCCACAATAATCTGTCAACGAACACGAACAAAGAACTCCACTTGTCGTTCCTCTACTTGGTTCACCGACATGTTCAGATCCGTCTTGATGATCGTAGCTTAGACAATCATTCAAGAGTTTGTGCTTTTTGGGAAGAACACATCCATGGAGGCTGAGAGAGAATTAGGGTTTCTCTCTCCTCCTTAGGGTTTTATGTGTGTGGCTGATTTGTTGCATTAGAATTAGGAAAAACATAATAGACTAGGTTATATCAATTACCTATTAAGTGAGCCAAGCCAACCGGCCAAGCATAGAGCCCGACCGGCCAGCCAGGCCCACGACTAAACGACTGCACAAGCTCGCAGCACACAGCACGCAGTGGGCTGGGCCACGCTGCTGTTGTTGCTGTTGCTTCTCCGTCCATGCACAGCCAAGGCAGCAAGGCCATGGGCCTTTGCTCCTTGCGCTTTGCTCGTGGGCTTGCATTCGTGTTTGCTTTAATTAATTATCATCTGATAATTCATTTATCGTTTCTTACTGGACGATCCATTGTCATACGATACGATTATTCTTTTCGCCTAGCTTACGAATATATGCAATCACGATATACGATTTCACCATCTAATGTTAAATCCTATAATTATGTTTTCCGAACTAATATCCCGAAAAGCTATTAAATGAATTTCCGGTTCATTTAATCCGGTGATCTGTTACATGCCATTGGTGTGACCTTGTAGGTTCAGTCAAGAGTAAGTTGTGAGCTTAATATTCATTAGAGCTCACTCATCGGAAGCATTGCTCCAGCTAGCTGTTCCGATCACTTGATCTCACTGAATTAATTGTTCGCAATTAATCTGAACCTTGGTATTAGACTAAATGCACCTTGGTTGAAGGACATATTTCCTTCATTACCCACATCATTTGCCCCTCAAGAAGGGTAGTAGCGTAAAATAGTTCGTGTACTGTCCGTTCTTAATCATTGATTTCTTAATCAGGTTCTTTGAACCGAGGAGAGTGCGCCACGTGGCGACTTTTCCTATTCTGCCCTCCCTATATATATGTGAGGGGGGTAAAATTTTTCATTTTTCACTTTCCTAAATTCACCTCTGTGCTTTCTAGAGAGAGAATTTACAGAGATTTCTGACGCATTCTTCGACTCGGCCCATCTCCTAAGACGTAGGAAAGACCGGATAAGACCTTCGTCTCCTTTTCGTGACTCTAAACTTTGACGCCATCATCTCCGTTATTTTTGAGGTAAGACTTGATTACAGTATGTTAGTTATTTCCAGTATTTTTTGTTATTCGTCAGTCTTGGCATCGTCCATTTTTCTTTTTCCTTTTGGAACAATGGCCTATGGTTCTCGAGCCATTAAGGTTGGAACCCCTAGATATGGTGGTCTGATCTGCGCCGCACCAATATCCCACATTTTTTCTTTTTAATGCCCGTCGTTAAGTTCGGCCTCCCATTGTGTCTTTATGCAGGACACGATGGCGAGGACGAAAAAGAAGGTAAACATTGCTGACTTACGGCTTAGAGGTCAGCAGATGGACCCTTCTTTCTCATGAGGGAGATCCATCAAAGTGCTGGCGGGGGAAATAAGCCGGACTCCCCCACGTGAGACTAGTAGTGCTCGTCAAGGAGTTACTTACTTTGACGAGTTTTGAATGGAAGAGATGGAAGATGGTCCATCGAAACAGCCCGCCGCCTTGTTCGAGGAGTTGGAGCCAGAGGAGAGCGGCGGCGAGGCTGTGGGTGAAGAAGTTGAAGAGGAGGTGGCTGGAGTGCCTCAGGTTGTTGCTGGAGGCGTCCAAGGTGAGAATGCTCAAATTGACGCGGGTTATATTGGGGCTGACCCAAAGTGGTTAAAATGGCTGGAGAGACATAAGGAGAATTATGCCGCTGGTATGAATACCGGTCCGGGCTATGAAATGAGGTTTCCTGAGAGTGACGCGTCCACCATCTTTGATGTGGGCCTAGGTGAGTATCCTGTGTATGCCGGTGCCTTTAAAAGTGGGTTACGTTTTCCGGTCCATCCTTTTGTGGAGGAGGTACTGGATGGGTTCGGCATTGGCCTCTGTCAATTGTCACCCAATTCTTGGACGAACGTACTTGGGTACGTCGCAAAATGTGAGCTGTTGGGCCTGAGGCCGTCTTTCAATGCATTTCTTAGGTTGGTGCGTTTTCAGAAAGTAAAGGGAGCCGAAGGTTGGTTCCAGTTAGCTAACAAGGGGGAGTATGCTACCACTTTTGACAAGCCGTCAAAACATCACTTCTGGAGAATGAGGTGGGTGGTGATGTGGACCGCCGACGAGGAGGCGGAGCTAAAATTTAGCCGTTGGCAGTTAGAACCTCGCTTTGCAGGGGGGAATGAGGAGTTGCCGGCCTTAACGGCACAGGAATGGGATCAGATCACGGTCCATTTACAGGCTGAGGCCGTGACGGCCCAGGCCAAGAACCTGAACATTCCCTTATCTTGGCTTCCGTCATGTTCTCAGCTCAGGGATCCTGTGTTTCTGGCAGAGGCTGGTCTAGACCATGGGTTGGACCAAGGTATCAAGGCATTACTGCTTTTATGTATTGGATGTTACTTGCTTACTAAATTTTATAAAATCTCCTTTTGCAGCTGTCGCCATGTCCAAGCTTCCGCCGCAAGAGAAGGGGGATATTAGCACCAAGGAGTGGTTAACCCAGATGGTTGATCAGAAGCTGAAAGGGATTGCCGGAGGTGCTCCGGCAAGAGTGAGTTGTCTATATATTTCTTTTTATCTTTTTTTTTTTTTTTTAACTTTCCTTCTCCAATATTTCAGAAGGGCGAGAAACGTTCGGCCGCCCCGAAGCGCAAGGCCGAAGACAGGGACCCTTCCATGACGGGGAAGCGTCCCAAGGTCAAGGTGGGGATCAGGCTTCCTAAGAGTGAAGACTTTCCAGAGAAGTCGTCCGATTCTCCAGTGGAGGTCGTTCCTATGGCCGTGACTCCTCTGCGGCAGCATCCTCTTGCGAAGGGTTCGGCCAAAAGAGGGGATGCCAAAGGCGGGGCCGGTCCCAGCAAGAGGGTTGCTTCCGCTACGCCGGTCGAGGTCCTCGATGGTGAGGACGACCAACCATCGGCTCAGGCGGCCCAGAATCCAGAAGCGCATCGTCCTCCTCATGTGGGAGGCGACGACCCAGGTAGATGCTTAATTCTTCAAGTTAAATTGTTTTCTTGATTAAGTACTTTTGTGGACTCTCACCTCTCTTCTGTATAGCTTCTGGCCGGCAGGCGGCTTTGGACGATGAGGTCCGCAATATTCCTCCGTCTCGGCATTTCTCGTCCCGGGATAAGGCTAAGATCATCTCTTCGGTGATTAAAGCCGTGCCGAAATAATATGTGGAGCAGTTCCCTCCGGCGGCGGATGCGCAATTCGGGGCTATGAAGGCGGTTCTCCTGGATGTAAGCATCTGTCTTCTTGTTTCATTCCTGTACTTAGCAGTTTTTTCCCTTTCTTACTTACATTTTTCTTGCAGCTGCTTATTAAGGCCGAGGGCTTTAAGCGCTGGTGAGCTGACGTCACCAGTCACCTTCAGCGGCAGGTGCATAAAGCCACAAATGCCGGTGACTATGCCATGGCGACAGTGGAGAAGGTTCAGCTTGAGATGCAGGAGACCATTGAAGCTCAAAGCAAGGAGTTGGCCGTCCTGCGGAGCGACAGGAAGCAATGCTTGATCAAAATTAATGAACAAGTTCTTGCTATTGAGACTCTTAATGCCGAAGCCCTTTCTACCCAGTCGTTCCTCCAGGAGGCCGAGGCCAAGGTGAAGGAGGCTGCGAGCTTGCGCCAGCAAGTGACCAGTCTTGAGGAGTTGGTCTCGGCTTCTCAGGCTGAGGTTTCTCGGGTCAAGGCCGAGGCCAAGCTGGCTGCAGAGGACGCAAGAGAGAGAACTCGCCGAGCCTGGGACGCCTGCATGGAGGACTTTTCCTTCGCCTGGTTTGAGCGGAAAATTTGCAAGCAGGGTGCAATCATCGAGGCCGAGCAACAAGGTGTTCCTCCTCCTGTGTTTGAGGATTTTGATGCCGAAAGTGAGGAAGTGAACTCACGGGCTCAGGAGGAGGGGACTTCAGCTCAGCCAACCTCCAAGCTTGCTGTCGACGGCCCAGATGGTGTGGGTACGTCGACCTCCGCTCATTCCGCCCCTGCTCGTCCTGCTGGGTCCTAACTCCACTCCCCTTGTCAATCAAAAATCAGTTTTTATGGCGCCAAGAGCGTCTGTAATGAATAATTTTATTTTTGTTTCAATGCCTACGGCGTTTGTTTGGATAATTTTTTTTATTTTTGTTGAATTTGGCGCCGTTTTGGGCGCGGACAAGTGGTGATTCGTCACCTTTCTATGTGATTTTTCAGTTTTAGTCTTTTAAACGCCTTCTCTGTTATTTTGTCGTGTATGATTGGACGTCTACTTTGTGCCCCAGAGCAGGTGTTTGTAAGTCTCTGAACAAGACTCCCATGCCCAAGTTTATTTTAGTTGATTGATTGACGCAAGTCAATCAATCAGTATGATTGTCGCTGAACTTGGGTATGGGATTGCTGTGCGGCTTCTCATCGTCGGCTTTCTTTTTGCTTTGGCATGTAGGGGTGATCTTATCTTCCTTAGAAAATTAGACGTTTTTAATAAAAGGAAGGTGTGTATGGGGGTTTATCCCCGTCACAGATTGGGCGCGGCTTGTTTGATGCCGCGGCATATGACTTTTTTGGGGGTTTGCCCCCATCGTAAATTGGGCGCGGCATGTTTGATGCCGCGGCATATGACTTATTTGAGGGTTTGCCCCCCTCGTCAATTTGGAGCGGCATGTTTGTTGCCGCAGCATATAGGAATGAACCTATTTGCCTTAGAAAAATATTCGTTTTTAAGAAAAGGATAAGTTGTATGGGGGTTTGCCCCCGTCGTAAATTGGGCGCGGCATGTTTGATGCCGCGGAATATGACTTATTTGGGGGTTTGCCCCCGTCGTCAATTTGGAGCGGCATGTTTGTTGCCGCGGCATAGAGGAGTGAACCTATTTTCCTTGGAAAAATAGACGTTCGTGTTTTCGGGAACCGTTTTTACAATTTAATAAGTGATCAGCCTATGTTTATACTAATCTGGGCCACTCTTTAGGCTTTAATCAATTAGGCTTGTAAATGTTGTGCTAATCTGGGGCCACTTCTTAGGCCTTCATTCGATTAGGCTTTTTGCATGCATATGTTAGGTAAGTTAGTAAGAGTAATAAATAGGACGAAACAAGAGTAGTATTATTTATACTTTGTAAGGCGAATTTAGCCGGTTACAAGGGAGACTACTACTCCATTAGGACATTAGCGGCCGTTGTCTAGACCACAGATTCTTCCATAAAAGACAGTCAGAATACATCCTAGAAAAAATATTTTTTGAGATTGTCTGTATTCCAGGTGCGTAGAATTGGTCGGCCTTGCATGTCCTGAATGCGATAGGTTCCATCTCTGACCTCGTCATAGATCTCATAGGGTCCCTCCCAAGTGGGCGTCAGTTTACCCTGTTCGTTGGCTCGTCCCACAGATTCCATCTTTCGGAGAACAAAGTCTCCTACCTTGAGCACTCTTTTAGAGACTTTCTTGTTGTACTCCCTCGCCATCCTTATCTTGTACAGTTGTTGCCTCAATGCTGCATTTCCTCTTACTTCAAGTAAAAAGTCAAGGGCCAACTTCATCATTTCCCAGTTGGCATTCTCATCATATAACATGACTCTTAGTGTAGGTTCACACATTTCTATGGGCAACACGGCCTCAGCACCATAGGCTAGCAGGAATGGGGTTTCGCCGGTTGAGTTCTTAGCCGTGGTGCGGATGGCCTATAAGATGTTTGGCAGCTCATCGGCCCATAGACCCTTGGCTTCATCTAGTTTCTTCTTGATCCCTTCGGAGATGATCTTGTTAAACGCTTCGACCTGGCCATTGGCTTGAGGTCGTCCCACAAAGGCAAAGCAGTTGTGTATGTCGTGGTCTGCTAACCACTCCTTCAGCTTAGGCGTCTCAAACTGAGGCCCATTATCAAAGACGATAGCTTGTGGTATTCCAAAGCGAGTCATGATATTTTTCCAGATAAATGCCCTCACATCGCTTTTTCTTATGTTTTTGAGAGCCTCTGCTTCAACTCACTTGGTGAAGTAATCAACAGCTACTATCACATAGCGCCGGCCTCCAGGGGACGCTGTATATGGCCCTACCAGGTCCATTCCCCACTTGGAAAACGGAATGGGACTCATGATGGGAGTAAGAGGGTGAGCCGGCCTGTGGATGAGATGAGCAAACCGTTGGCACTTGTCACATTTTTGCACCATAGCCAGGGCGTCTTCTCTCAAAGTGGGCCAGTAATAACCAGTTCGCAAGGCTTTCTCTGCCAAAGCTCGTCCTCCAATGTGGGAGCTACATAATACCTGGTGCAAATCATCTAGAACTTCTTTCCCTTTCTCAGGAGTGACACACCACAGGAGGGGTCTAGAAAATGACTTCTTGTACAAAACTCCATTCCACCATTCAAACCAAGAACTCTTCTTTTGTATTTTGGCGGCAGACTTGAGTCTTCCGGAAGCGAACCGTCCACTTTGTAAGCAATGATAGGGTCCATCCAGGTTGACGATCGATCAAGAATAGCTTCCATAGGAGCGCACAATTCCTGCTCAATACTTCGCTTATCGTTCACTTCCCAAAACACGTGACGCGGGGTGTCACAGGAAGCCGAGCTAGCTAGTTTTGACAGGGCATCGGCCTGATTGTTCTCCGTTCTGGGAATCTGTTTTGCTTCAAAGCTCTTTATATGTTCTATTTCTTGATGCACAGCTTGCATGTATTTGATCATGTTAGGGCTCTTGCCTCATAGTCCCCATTCACTTGACTCACAATGAGCTGTGAGTCAGAAAAGGCAAGTATTTCTTGAGCTCCGGCAGCTTTGCACATTTTTATGCCGGCTAATAAAGCTTCATATTCTGCCTCGTTGTTGGATGTTTGGAAATTGAATCTCATGGCATACTCATACTTGTCTCATCAGGGGATTGACATATTATGCCGGCTCCACACCCGTTCGGGGTTCACGATCAATCTACATAGACTATCCAACGAGTCGCCACATTCTTTTCAAAAGTTGGCCTCGTCATTTCTGCAATGAAATCGGCAAATGCTTGTCCCTTGATAGCTTTTCGAGGCTCATATGAGATATCAAATGCATTCAGCTCAATTTCCCATTTCAGCATTCGCCCAGCAGTGTCTAGCTTAGTAAGGGGTTGTTTCAAAGGTTGGTTTGTGTATACCACCAGTTTGTGTGCCAGAAAGTAAGGGCGCAGCTTCTTGCTGGCCATAAACAGCGCAAGTGCAAACTTCTCAATTGGAGAATATCTTAATTCAGCGTTTTGCAGGACATGGCTCACGAAATAGACGGGGAGTTGCACTCCCTCCCTTTCAGTTAGCAATACAACACTCAAGGACCACTCAGAAATGGCCAAATGCACATACAAAGTCTCCCCCTGAAGAGGACTGACAAGCCGAGGTAAGGTGTGGAGGTGTTCTTTATCGGACGAAGGCAGTTTCTGCCGACTCAGTCCATTCAAATTTGCCCTTCTTCTTGATTGTGCCGAAGAAGTAATGACACTTGTCACCTGCCCTTGATAAGAACCGCCCCAGGGCCGCTAGACATCCCGTCAGGCGTTGGACGTCCTTGACTGATTTTGGCGACGTCATATCTATTACTGCCTGTACTTTATCAGGATTGGCCTCGATTCCCCTTTCATCAATAAGGAATCCCAAGAACTTTCCAGCCGTTACCCCAAAAACACACTTCTTTGGATTCAACCTCATCTGATATTTTTGGAGCGTCTCAAAAGTTTCTCTTAAGTCAGCCAAGTGTTCTTCGCGTTGCTTGATTTTTACTATCATATCATCAATGTAAGCTTCGATGTTTCGTCCTAACTCACTAGAGAAGACAGTGTTGACTAGACGTTGAAATGTGGCTGGCGCATTTTTTAAACCAAACGGCATCACTTTCTAACAGTATAGGCCTTGCTCAGTAACAAATGACGTTTTTTCCTGGCCGGTTATCTGGCCATAAAGGAATTTGGTGAAAGCCCGAGTATGCGTCCATGAAAGACATCAAAGCATGGCCAGCCGTTGAATCTACCAACCGGTCTATCTTGGGTAGAGGGAAGCTGTCTTTTGGGCAAGCCTTGTTTAAATCTGTATAATCCACACACATTCTCCAGGATTTGTTGGGCTTCGGCACCAACACTACATTTGCCACCCAATCTGGATATTGACTTGGCCGAATGAACCCAGCCTCCAACAACTTCTGCACTTCTTCAGCTGCGGCTTTGTTTCTTGCTTCCCCATTATTTCTCTTCTTCTGACGAACGGGTTTTAAGGACTCATCTACATTGAGCTTGTGGACGGCTATGCTTGGATCAATGCCTGGCATCTCCTCCACAGCAAAAGCAAAAATGTCCTGGAATTCCCTCAGGAGAGTGACCAAATGTGCCCCAAGCTGGTCGTCAGGAGAGACCCCTACTGGCACCGTCCTATCTGGACGCGCTTCATCAAGGATGATTTCATAATGTCCACCAACCGGCTCAGGCCCCCTTGTTTCCGTGTGAGCCGTGGAAATGGTAAAGGTCCCCTTCTTAACTTTCTCCTCCATCTCATCTAGTTTTCTTTTTGAGCTTGTTCTTGCTTCGTCAGTTTTCCCCCAAGCCTCGGGACTTAGCGTAGTGAGGTAACAATCTCTTGCTAGCTGTTGATCATCATGAATTGTGCCGACCTGACCCTTATCACAGACATACTTCATGAGTATAAGATGAGTGACGACAACTGCCTTGGCCTGATTCAAAGTTGGACGACCCAATATGATATTGTAAGCAGTGAGGTCCTTTACAATTAGAAAGCGGACGTTCAAGTTCTTACTTTGATGCTGTAGACACCTACTTTTGTCCCCATTCCCGAAAGGGAAGGTTCGATGATGAGAACGTAAATCTCCACTTGACAATGCATCTCCTATAAAATAACGAATCTCAATTCCCCTTTTCATTTCACCCGAAACCTGCTATTTATGGAAACCTGCTAAAAAAAGTAACTGCCGTAATGGGTAGTTGTTAAAAGTGGCAAGTCATAAAAGATAGAAACCTGTCAGAATTAGGTGTTGCACTCCAACATAAATCCTAAATGAGATAGAAATTGCGAGAGAATCCTATTCCTAATATGATTCGAAAGTAAGAGTCACGTATTAATTAAAATCCTAACGAGCCTAGAGTTCGTAACGGGCCCAGACGCATCCCGTCACAAGGTTAATACGCACTAAAGGACTCAATTAAATCTCAAATACTCCGGATTCTAGGATTCCGAATCTGACTAAGAAAAACAGCCCAGATCCTATTTTCAACGCCTGGCTCTGGGCGCCGAAATCTTCGGCGCCCAGGCCTGGGAGCTGAAAATACCTGGTACGTGTTTTTTCCTAATTCCTCGTGGACTAGAGTTCTGCAATTCTATCTTTCCACGAACTCTTTTCTATAAATAGGGCCTTAAGTTCGACGTGAAAAGGACACACAACACACAAATATATTCTGAGTATTGACTCTAAACCCCTAAGCCTAAGCCTCACGCTGCAAAACTGATCACGCGTTCTGTCGCAATCGATCCATAAATCGAACAGAACGTATCCCGTCCCATAATTTGAGATTCGTTAAATAAAAGGAGAAATAGCAAAGTCAATGTGGTTAGTTTTCTGAGAACCGTGACGCACCTCTCAAGGGTGCGTCGTAATGTGTTCCTTTTCCATGGTTTAGTTGCTTTCCTCGCCCTTTTATGAACTGTTAAACTAACTAAAATCTGATTGTTCGATCACGCTTAATAAATATGATATTTTTGGGAAATTGGATTATCATGCTAGGTCCCTTAAAACAATCTAAATCAAATAATCGCGTTTGATCTAGTACTATATGTTGCATATTGATAAAATCAACTCAGATTAGTTTAATAGTTAACGCATGTCCCTTCAATTATTTATGCCGAGCTAGTAAGGATATCCTCCCTCTGGAGTTATCGAAGAGCGAGTACGCCTCTGGGTAGTTACAGTCCCCCGAACCCTCAATCTCTACCCTGCGGGTGTACGTTGAGCGATCCCCACCACCAGGGATCACAAGGGAACCTACGGCCGTCGTGGTCAAACATAATTGCACTCCCTTTATGTCACGATAATCGGGTTTTGTCAGTTTTTCTCATTGTCATTAAAAACTGAATGGCGACTCCTATGTTACTAGTCAATTGGGTGTAAATTCACAGGAAATCCAATTACACTTGATTTGACAAAAAGAAGCGTCACACCCATGAGGGACGAGGTCACGCATTAGCCTCGTGCTTTTTCGACCCCCTCACAGTAGCGACTCCACTGGGGATAGTGAAGGAAATACTCGTGCTTGTAGGTAATCAAAATAGCCGAAGGGTGAAACGATCCTACCCCGCGTTTATTTCCCAATCAAGTTGGGACGACCTGAAAATCAGCATATTAATGTGAACGGACAGAACCGCATAATGAATCTTGGCTCCCTTGGTGTTTCATCTTGGGAGTTGGGACTAAGGATACCCATCGCCAACCGGGGGGGTGCATACGCTTCGAATGTTGTCCACTCGGCACTTTCGCTAGTAGTACACCCGTCCCAAACCCAATCGCTCGCTCATTAGGTCCCTCTCGCCTGCATGCCCCCTTGGCTTGCACTTGCGGGTTGGCCTCTTGAGCGAAATTCGTCTGCTGAAGACACTACCTCGACCGGGGAATGTGTTAGATCTACGATAGAAGCGGTACCAAGCCAGGCGCAAATAACTACCCATAGAAGCCTATCATAAACTACATGACATATTATTATTTCCTCATGATGGAATGTTAGTTATGTGTATGGAAATATATGATTGTGTGTGACGAACTGTCCTAGAAAAACCAACAACCTTAAAAATTGCCTAAACATTCATAAACCAATTTGCCAAAGAGTTATGCCGAAACACGTGTTCCGCAAACCCGAACGATCTCCACAAAAATAAGCGACGCTCGGGATGGCCTGTAACGAATCCCACAAACGCTGCACAACGCGTAAAGGACGTTATTAGGCAAGCACGCAAAATCGAAGTCGCATAAACAAAAGTAAACGCAAACAGAAAACGAGAACCAGCCAGGGACGCATTTTCAACGCCCCTGGCTGGGCGCCAGAATTTCTCACGCCCTACGCTGGGCGCTGAAGTTGCTGCTTGGCCTTCTGGTCAGGCGCAGCAGCCTCGGTGCCCGCGCAAAAGGAAAATACGTAGCACAAAAAAAAACGTTCGTAAAAAGAATTGCTACGAGGGTGTAAGAAAAGCACTCAATTTCAAAAGCGACTCGTAAAAAATTAATAACTCTTTGCGTCATTGTTAGGCCTCCTACGACGACAATGCTCGGCACTAAAAACCGAACTTGCTAATAATTATGAATGTCACACGGGCAAGTGTTTCGAAAATCCAAAGAATGGCCAAAAGAAAAAAACTAAAAAGTGTACCAACAAAAGAAAGAGTGAAAAACCAATAAAGAGAGTCGAAGTCTAGACCAAGTAATACTTGAAACTTTGGGACCTAAACTTTAGCTTATCTTATGCATAGGACTGGTCCTGCCACTTGGTGCCGATCAGGAAATCAACGGTTAGTGCGCCTCGAAGATACATCGCCAGCACCAGGTTTAGTGACTCCAAGCTCCGTCCGTCATCCCTCATTTCAAGGATCTCCGCTTCCCCAACCTCGATTCGCACCCTCAAACATGTCCATCGAAGAATTGCAAGAGCAGATGGCTCAAATGACCCAACTCATGGGCCAACTAAAAATGGAAAACGAAGCCTTAGCGGCTGCGCAAGCCAAAAATGACCTCGATAACGAGAAGAGGATTGAAAAAATGGTCCTACAGAAAACCATGGGGAGCAAGTACTTCTCCCTCGATCCTAAACCTTTTCCTGGCAAACTACCAGAAAAGTTTAGTTCATCGGACTTACCAAAGTTTAAAGCCACGGATAATCCCCGTGATCATCTATTGAGCTTTGTGAACGCCATGAGCTTGAAAGGCGTGGACAAGTCCATGTATTTACCTGCCTTTCCTTTGTCCTTGGAACCTGTGCCGCTCAAATGGTACTATCACCAGGACCCTAAGCAGCTAAGCTCTTCCCCACTTGGGAAGACTTTGTCAATGTCTTCATCAAGCAATACTCGTCGAACATGGATTTTCAAGTCACCATGCGCGAGCTGGAAGTTCTCTTCGAAAAGAAAAATGAGGGTTTCACAACCTACTTTGCTAGATGGAGGGATCAGGCGGCCCAGCTCAATAGGCCTCCCGAAACAGAATTGGTCCAAAAATTCATTGACAACCTGGACTCGGCCTACAGACAGCACCTTTGGTACTTGGGACTTGACACTTTCAAAAGAGTTTGTGATGTGGGAATAAAGATCGAGGATGATCTCGCAAAAACAATACAAAGTAAACCCGCATACAAAAGCAATACCTACAACAGGGGCAACACATCCCAAGCCCAAGAAGTCCATGCCGTAGAGGAGACTCCCGCCCGAAGAAGCCCTGGAAGATGGGTCCGAGACCGAAAGTTTGCCCCACTCGGGTCGACTTTGGTACAAGCCTTTGAAAGACTAACCAATCAAGGAAAGTTGAGACCTATAGGCCCCACCCGTGACCCTCCTGTCAAGAACAAATATTGGGTCGAAGGTACTTACTGCAAATTCCATCAAGGAAATGGGCATGACACCGAAAACTGCTGGAATCTAAAACATACGATCCAGGACATGATAGAGGATGAAGTGATACCTCTCCCTAACATTGTCAAACCCAACAACAACAAGAGCCCACTCGGCTCTTGTCACATCTCTCTCGACCAACCAGAAAATGAGAACTTCGACCCTACGGTGTACATTACGCCCCAAGGTGCACCACCCGCTGTGGTCCCTATGGATCGAATCGAGAGAGAAGTGTGCGGTGTGTGGGATGATGATGCTGAAGATATTTACCTATCTCAAGCGTCGGGCCAGAACCTCTTTACTGAAACTTGGCCCGGGTATGCTCTCATTGGTACCACCCCTCAGGAGCCCGAGGTCGACAACCTCACCCGATCCGGAAGGATATACCAACCGGATATTCACCCACCTCCTATGGGCGATATCCCAGTTAGGCAAACTCCTGAGAATGGACGGCACACCACCGTCGCGGAAGTTATTGAAAATCCCCTCTTGAAACAACTAAAAAGAACCAAAGCCGAAATTACCATCTGGGATCTCATGTGTACTTCAAAGGAACATCGCGAAAAGCTTATTCGCTCACTCGACCTCATCTCAGTACCTACAGATATCACACCTGACTCACTGGTTAGCCATGTCACGAGAGATGCCGGAGAAAAGGCCATAGTTTTCACTGACAAAGACTTGCCCAAAGAGGAGGGTGCTCACAACAAAGCCCTTTATCTAGTGGTTGGATGCAAAGGACAAAACATCCCCCTAGCGCTCGTAGATAACGGTTTGGAGGTCAATGTTTGCCCATTGCGAACCGCCCATTGCTTTGGGCTAGGAAATGATGACTTCCAAACCTCCACGCAAGGGGTACGAGCTTATGATAACTCCCAAAGGCCTGTGTTGGGAAAATCAACCTCACCATACAAACCGGGCCTGTGGCACGTACCACGGAGTTTCAAATAATTGACATCAAGCCCACTTTCAACCTCCTCTTGAGGCGACCTTGGCTCCATGACTTAGGAGGTGTGGCTTCTACCTTGCACCAAATGGTTAAACTTAACCATAACGAGGTAATACTAGAAATCCGCGCCCCTCCTCTCGACGTCAGTTGTACTATGGTTGGAACAGCCGAAACTGCAGACGAGCTTTACGGGTTTCAAATGGAAGAAACAATCCAGTTCATCGAAGATTATGATCCAGCATTCCTAGACCCGCATGCATCCCGAGTCACCCCTAGAATGCTGTTAGCTCAAGGTTATTTCCCTGGAACCCCATTGGGCATAAAGAAGAAGGAATGCACATTCCATCATTTACCCAACAAATCTACTCCCTTTGGCTTAGGCTATGAACCAACGGAGGAAGATGTTGCTGACCGCCTGTCTAGGCTACGCCTTAACAAGGCAAAACGAACCACCCTCCTTCCCCCATATCAAAGAACCCTTAACGGGATGATCGTTCGGGAAGGAGAAAGACACCCATGCTGTGATTTCCCTGAACCCTTCGTTCAGGATGGCTTGCTAAAACCAGGATTTGAAATCTTCCATGACTGCCACACCTTGGATGAGGCACCCCACCTCACCAAGACTAAAACAAATGAAACATTGGACGACCAGGCTCTATGGACATTGTTTAACGAATCGAGGCCTATGGAGGACGAGACTGTGACGACTACCGTAGCTTTATAAGATGAAGGTTTCGATCCAACCCAGTTAATCGCTCCTGCATCAACACTAGAAGAGATCAAGAACGGATGGGTGAAGACATATCAGTGGGTCAATGCAAAAGGAATAGAATTCAAGATGAGTACCGGTGAAGGGCCAAAGTTTTACGAGACTAAACCCAAGGCTTGAGCCACATAGAGCACCGTAGTAAAAAGCGCCTAGTAGTTCTTTAGATTGGTAGAAAAGTAATAAAGACTTTAGATGGTCCTAAGACCCCTTAGAATATAGGTCAAGTTTGTTTCAGTATGTTTTCCTTACTTTCCAAATTAATAAAGGCGTAATATTTCTCCTAAAATTTTATTCTAACACTAAGTAAACACCAAATGTACTTGCAAAACACAAAAATAAAGAGGCGGCCCACTCTAAAGCCCAACAAACGAGGCCCATTCGGTCTTGAAATAGTGCCATGGGAACCAGTTCCAGAAACCCACAAAATAAACCGCACCATCCCATTCATATCCCCAAAAACCTAAAAAGTCAACCAGTGTTATCACAAAGAGCCAATCCATGCAACCCAAAGAAATCAAAGGAAATCAAAATCCAAAACAATGCAAATGTTACCAAAAAAACAGATTCATAAAACATAATTCCATCATACCGTTCACTAACAACGCGCACCTCAATCCACCCAAAAAGCCTACACAAAGATCTTCATATCTTCCACACCTTAACCCCATTTTCAAAACCGTTTCGAGTCACAGGATAGAAAAAATTAATCCGGACAAAAATGCATCTCACGCTAACAGTAAAAAAGGCCTCCGAATTAGCCTCAAAAGTGTTTTTAAATACGAGAAAAATCAAAGCACTAAAAAAGAGAAAAAAGAAATAAATGCAAGAACACGTGAAGCAAAGCGTCAAAAACGATCGCCCAAGTCATTTTCAGCGCCCAGGGCTGGGCGCCGAAATCTTTGACGCCCTAGCCTGGGCGTTGAAACTCTCTGCCTGCCTAAATTATTTTTTAGAAGTGCTCGTTATTTTATCCGCACATAACGGTAAAATAACGAACACTTGGGGGGTACAACACGTATCCAAATAGGCTCACCAAAAAATATAGCCATACAAAAAGTAGTCGAATTTCATTTTTTACGCGACTTACGGCAAACAAAAAAAACGGCAGACGAAAATAATGATAATACTTCACTCATTTGACCGATTAAGTTATATGCTACCACCTCAGGGCATATCTATTAAAATCTGGCATCCTAGAACTTATTCTAGCCAGAACTACGCGCGACCTGATTCTGACAAGATACGTAGGCAATCCTTACCAAGGATTCGGTCCAATCAAAAAACAAACATACATAAATTGTGCAAAAAGTGTTAGACATGTAAAAATATAAAAAGAAGGAGAAACAAAAAATGAAAATGAAAAAATAAAATACGCCTTTATTGAAAAATAATAAGAAGGAAAACAAAGTGCTAAGAAATGAAAAAACAAACACTACTGAAATTCGACTAGCAAGAAATACACTACTCTAGTTCTTCCGGATCATCAAATAAAGTCTTGTAGAGGGCAATGTTCGCAGGATCCACCCCCATAGTCTTCTGCGCTGCCCCAATATCAATCTCCATAAGAACCGGCTCCTGGACACTAACTTCCAAAGATACCAAGGCTTCAGAAACATTCTCAGTTATAGCCCGCTCAGCCTCAAGGGCACAGACAATGGTGGGAGAAGGATTATTATCATCAACTAGACTAGCCACTGTTTCTACAGGCGGCTGAGCCTTCCTAACCCATACATTGTTCCGGCGACGATCTCCGCGAGAGCTTGCATTTCTTTTAACAACAGCAGGCCCCTTCATGTCAGGCATCTTTTTAGGCCTGAAACAAGAACGGGGAAGAACTTCCTTTCGCTTTCGATCAGGACGAGCTTTCACAGTCTTAATACCATAGGTACGAGGTTTGGCAGAATCAGGACCCTCATACTTAACACGAATACGAGGTATCAAAAGCTCAGCCGGCTCCCCATTTTGAGCCTTGGTCCTCACAGCTTTATCATCGGAGCTCATCCACAACTTGTAGTTTTCAGAAAGACCCACAAAGCCATTTGTAGCTACGGCCCAAAGCGGGAGACCATCATAATACTTAGCCCACGCTAGAACCCGTGCTTGTGAAAAGGCCGCTACCTTAGGTGGTACCGTATCAGAAAAGGGGATAGTCTGCCTTAAACCATATTGACGCATGACTCGGTAAGGGAAAATATAAATGGGTCGAGATAGCCCCAACAAGGAAACATAAACCGATACATCAGAACCCCCCGTCATAGTAGTCAAACCCCACCATGGTACCACCCACTTAATAGAAAAAATGCCATAAGTAAAAAAGGAGGCCCATTCGGCCTCGTCCTGGCCTTGGTGCAAGTATTTTCGGTTACCCAAGGCTATAGGGCGATAATGTTTAGGATCGGCAGGAGCTTCCAAGAGTCTAAGCTGTTCCACGAGCCAAATCTGCAAAAAACGGGTACGATCAAAAAATAATAATAAAAGAAAACGGTTCCTGGGGTGCAGTTTCAACGCCCAGGACCAGGCGCCGAAAATTCCAGCGCCCAGCCCTGGGCGCTGAAACTCAGCCCCAAGGCAGGACGAATAAAAAATGTGTATGCAAAAAAAATGTGTGTACGTGCGCAAGAAAAAAATCGATTACCTGCAGTAATAGGGGGCTTCCCTTAAAATGTTCAGATTTGGCATCCTTCTTCAGCTCATCCGCACTCAACAAAGTCTCGGCAACAACCAACGGCATAATATAATAGCAAATTTCCATCTGGCTAATCAAGGGGATCAACCTTATGTCACCAAAATCGCCATTGTTATTCGACAGCAAATAATGATTCAACAAGCAAAATACAAGGGCTCAAATATTCAATTTCTGTTCGGTCATATTCTTACTAGGCCTAAAGTGGTGTTTTACAAGTTTTGCCAAATTAACCTCATCACCTACAACAACTTCAGCAAGCATGTTAGCATCTAGTCCTAGGAAAGCCCCTATGGTTGTTTTACTCTCTTCGATAGTGCCAGGAGTGGCAGGGGTAGCATTAGTAGGATAACCAAGGATCGCAGCAAATTCATCTGGCAAAGGACATATTTCGTTGCCCCGAAAGACAAAAACATGATGATCGGAATCCCAAAAGCTTAGGGCTGCGTGCAGAAAATTATAGTCAATGTTAATTTGTTGTAAGCCTAAAAGTGCCTCTAAGTGGTATTCTTTCAATAAAGCCTTTTCTGTAGGATTAAGGGCCCGTAGCCAACGCCTAACAGCCCGTTGGAGTGAGAAAGTGGGAATTGACATGACGAAAGCAAGGAGTAATTAAAACACAGCAAAGAAAGAAGGAAATTGAGAGTGATGGAAAATAAGGGACGTATCTAGCCCCTATATATAGCTGAACGCATCAAGTGACATCCTGATCCCATTCGGAAACGCGTTAAGAAATCCGAAAGTCCAAATTCGCCAGGAAAATACTTTCAGCGCCCGAAGCTGGGCGCCGAAATATTTAACGCCCAGCCTTGGGCGCCGAAAATGCAGCCCAAGGCCCAGATTTCACAAAACGCGGAGCAGGAAAAGACTTAAAACCTTGTTGCTAGACACGAGGCCCTATGAACAATTAAGATCAAGCCCAAAAGCACCTTTAAGCTCCCAAATAGCAAAAATGAATGGTAAAACTTTGTCGAAACTTAGACTTGTCTCGAGAAACATATATGTACACTTTTTCAAAATAAAAAAATATCAAGGTCATTCTTCGAAACACCAAAAAATGTTGTTAAGTCGTTGGTTTCTCAAAAAAAAATGTTTGTCTGTCAAAGGATTAAATCGGGCCAAGCTAAACCAAATGATATTAAACTTTGTCGCCCGAAGACTGAAGTCGCACCCCATGGCTTCGCCAAAGTAGCACGACACAATGAAAGGTCGCTCGCACATACGAGCTCGACCCCAAACATGATTAAAAGACGTTATCAAGTATGCGAAAAATGACCACCAAAGCCCGAGTGCTTGGGGGCTCGCGAAAAGTATACTCCAACATAGAGCGCGCGATCAAAATCACATTCCCGGGCCGCGCTATACACAAGTCCCGTGTTTGGATAATCTCAAAAAAAGGGGGAAAAAACGGTATTTTAAAAATATCGTTAACAGAAATATACTCAGTGTGGGCCCACTTATAGGACACACCTAATCAGGAAATATTGGGACCCACCAACAGGTCGTAATCACAAAAGCCCTTCTACATAGGCAAAATGAAAAGAAAGTAAGAAATTCAAAATGGGTTCGCCCACCTTCAACGGGCGGGGTCTGCGTCACTAGCTGCGCAGGTCCTCAGTTTTCGAAAAATAAAGTCTTCAAATTCAAAATAGGCTCGCCATCTTTAGCCGGCGGGGTCTACGTCACAAACCGCGTAGGTCCTTATCTTCAAATTTCAAAAACAGATTCGTCCACTTCTATCGGACGGGGTGTCCCCCCTTAGCGGACAGGCTCGCCATCTTTAGCCGGCGGGGTCTGCGTCACTAACCGCGCAGGTCCTTAGTCGCTGCAGCGATAACCTTTATCAGTTTTCCATTTTTCCAAAAATTAAAGGATCGGTTTTCCCTTTTTCCAAAAAATAAAGGATTGGTTTTCCGTTTTTCCAAAAAAGAACGATGTTATTGGTTTTCCCTTTTTTCCAAAAATTAAAGGATTGGTTTTCCGTTTTTCCAAAAAAGAACGATGTGATTGGTTTTCCCTATTTTTCAAAAATTAAAGGATTGGTTTTTCGTTTTTCCAAAAAAGAACGATGTGCTGGATTTTCCTTCGTTTTACTTCCCATAAAAACAAGGGGGTTTTCTCGTTTAACTACCTTTAAAAATGAGAATCTTTAAAAACATTTTTACCTCGTGGTTGGGCTTGGCCAGGCCCAATTACACTTTATAGCTTTGATTTCAAAAACATCTGTAGTTACTCCCAATGACAAAGTGAGGGAGTTTCTACACTTCTTTAGATCCTTCAAATGACAAAGTGAGGAAGTTTCTATACTATCCGTTGACAAATCCCAATGACACGTGAGGGATATGTCGACACTCCAAGTGATGACCCTTAAGTCAAATGTTATCACTCGGGGGCTCGTGAGACCCTCGCAAAAACAGGTCACCATGGCTTGTGTGGCGCACTCCGTCTAGTACTTTGACCATCGTCTTATTCCAAGACTCAGTCAAGGTGGGGGCTAACTGTAGACACCTACTTTTGTCCCCATTCCCGAAAGGGAAGGTTCGATGATGAGAACGTAAATCTCCACTTGACAACGCATCTCCTATAAAATAACGAATCTCAATTCCCCTTTTCATTTCACCCGAAACCTGCTATTTATGGAAACCTGCTAAAAATAGTAACTGCCGTAATGGGTAGTTGTTAAAAGTGGCAAGTCATAAAAGATAGAAACCTGTCAGAATTAGGTGTTGCACTCCAACATAAATCCTAAATGAGATAGAAATTGCGAGAGAATCCTATTCCTAATATGATTCGAAAGTAATAGTCACGTATTAATTAAAATCCTAACGAGCCTAGAGTTCGTAACGGGCCCAGACGCATCCCGTCACAAGGTTAATACGCACTACAGGACTCAATTAAATCTCAAATACTCCGGATTCTAGGAATCCGAATCTGACTAAGAAAAACAGCCCAGATCCTATTTTCAACGCCTGGCTCTGGGCGCCGAAATCTTCGGCGCCTAGGCCTGGGCGCTGAAAATACCTGGTACGTGTTTTTTCCTACTTCCTCGTGGACTAGAGTTCTGCAATTCTATCTTTCTACGAACTCTTTTCTATAAATAGGGCCTTAAGTTCGACGTGAAAAGGACACACAACACACAATTATATTCTGAGTATTGACTCTAAACCCCTAAGCCTAAGCCTCACGCTGCAAAACTGATCACGCGTTCTGTCGCAATCGATCAATAAATCGAACAGAACGTATCCCGTCCCATAATTTGAGATTCGTTAAATAAAAGGAGAAATAGCAAAGTCAAAGTGGTTAGTTTTCTGAGAACCGTGACGCACCTCTCAAGGGTGCGTCGTAATGTGTTCCTTTTCCAAGGTTTAGATGCTTTCCTTGCCCTTTTATGAACTTTTAAACTAACTAAAATCTGATTGTTCGATCACGCTTAATAAATATGATATTTTTGGGAAATTGGATTATCATGCTATGTCCCTTAAAACACTCTAAATCAGATACTCGCGTTCGATCTAGTACTATATGTTGCATATTGATAAAATCAACTCAAATTAGTTTAATAGTTAACGCATGTCCCTTCAATTATTTATGTTGAGCTAGTAAGGATATCCTGCCTCTGGAGTTATCGAAGAGCGAGTACTCCTCTCGGTAGTTACAGTCCCCCGAACCCTCAATCTCTACCCTGCGGGTGTACGTTGAGCGATCCCCACCACCAGGGATCACAAGGGAACCTACGACCGTCGTGGTCAAACATAATTGCACTCCCTTTATGTCACGATAACCGGGTTTTGTCACTTTTTCTCATTGTCGTTAAAAACTGAATGACGACTCCTATATTACTAGTCAATTGGGTGTAAACTCACAGGAAATCCAATTACACTTGATTTGACAAAAAGAAGCGTCACACCCACGAGGGACGAGGTCACGCATTAGCCTCGTGCTTTTTCGACCCCCTCACAGATGCCGGCCTCTAACTCGTAGGGGCAGAGTGATTATCCCCTGGGGATGAATTATGCCGCCTCCGAATCCAATGATCGGATAATGTATCTTTTCAATTGTCTTTGGATCATGCTCAAGACGACTTAGACAAGCTGTGCTGATAATGTCTGACGAACTCCCCGTATCTACTAAGATACGCCTTACTTTGAGGTTTGCTACCTTCAATTCAATAACCAAGGGGTCGTCATGTGGAGTGGCGATCTTGCCCCTGTTAGATTCACAAATCTCTACTTTAGGGAAATGGTCAATTGGAGCTTTCCAGACAACATGACCTGTCCCAACCGGCTTGCATAGTCTTTTTGACCTCTCATTGTTGGGCCCCCAGCGGCTAGACCTCCTGAGATGACGGCTATAATTTCTGGGTCAGTGTCGTTGTCATCACATCGGTATGACGGTGACTTGCTTTTCTTGTAGAATTTTTTACCACTTCCCCCTGTGCTTGTGCTGAGATAGAATTTCAGGAACCCTTTAGCGGCTAATCCATCGAGAGCCCTTCGTAGGGACTTGCAATCTTTTGTTTCATGTCCCACATCACAATGGAACTTACAGTAAAGCGAGCTGTCCCGAGTTTCCACCGGCGACTTCATGGGGAATGGTCGATCAATCTCATACCTATCACTGACATCTAGCAGTATCGTATACAGGTCAGTGTTGTATTCGAACCTTTCTTTGTCATAGGGTCGTCCTCTCTTCTGTCCTTGGGAGCGGTCTGCCTGATATCCTTTCTTTTCAATGGCCCATATCCCATTCGGACGGCTGGTCTTTTTGTCTGACTTATCCTTGCGCTGAGGATGATCTGTGGCTTCCGTTCCCTTATACTCTTTGGGGACAGAGCAGATTTCAGTGGCATAAATAAAGGACTCGGCCTCATCCAGAGCGTCGGCCATAGTTCTCACACCTTTCTTCACCAAATCGAACTTAAAGAACCCCTTCTTAAGTCCCCTAACGAAATAATCAAACGCCACCCCATCAGGTAGGTCCGGAATCTGTCCTGATTCCAAATTGAAATGTCGAACATAGCTTCGCAAAGATTTATCTTTTCCTTGCTGTATTCGCCCCAAGTGCATGCTCGTCTTTTTCTCTTCTTTGTAAGCCATAAATCTTGCTGAAAATAACATCTCCAATTCGGCATATATGTTGATCGTTCCCGCAGGAAACTTCTCGAACCATTTGGAGGCAACCCCTTTCAGAGTGGACGGAAAGTATTTGCACCAGGTTGCATCAGTAGTTCCCTGGACATACATATGATGCCGATAGGCCAAGAGGTGTACATCAGGATCAGACGTGCCATCATAGGCGTCAATAGCCGGTGGTTTTACTTTAGGCTCCTTGGGAGCATTCATGATATCAGCACAGAATGGAGTGGTGTAATCGAGGATGATGCCGGCTACCCCTTGTTGAATATGGCATATTGGGTCCTGCCTTCTATTCTGGGACGTTCTACGCCGCTCGCTGTCCGTGCGGCTGACATGAGTCATGGTGAGACGGCGCGAAGGTGCAGCGAGAGGTGAATCTTGCATTGTTAGGTTATGATACATATGACATTACATAGATCATGCGGAAACAACCATTAACCCAGGACAACATATTATTTACACATAATCATATAGCATAATTTAGATGCATACTCTTTGTTGCGTGCCCTCCCTAGCTGCGCCCGAACCGAACAAGAACAAGTCTTTAGGACTTCAAGTGTCGTCCCTCCGTAGATAGTCCACAGCACGTCCGGATCCGCCTTAAGATTGACCAACTAGAATCGCCCTTAAGGTACTAGAAAATTTCGGCAATTTGAGCAAGATGTGTGTTTGAATTTTCTCTCAAAAACTCACTTTGAATACTTTGAAAAACTTGTTATAAATTGTGAGCCCTAGCCTCATATTTATAGGGGTATGGAAAGGGAATCGAAATCCTATTCAGATATAAATTAATTAAACCTAGAATCCTACAAGAACTCTAATTTAATTAATTTATCAAATAGAAATAGGAATTTAATCATTAACCGAACTCTGCATGTTTTAGGAAACGTGCACGAACACAAACACTTGCACACACACGCACGGCGGCCACGATGGGCCCCATGCGTGCGCGCGAGCAGCAGCCCACACAGCGCCCGCGCGCGCTGCGCGCTGCGCGTGCTGTGCGCGCTGTGCAGCCTGCTGGGCCTGGCCTTGCGCTGGGCCTGGCGTGGCTGTTTGTGCGGCGCGCTTGGCTTGCTGGGCGATGGCCTGGCTTCGTGCTGGGCCTCGTCCGGCAGGCCTTGTCCGATGCTTATTCGTACGATGCGCTTCCGATTAAATTTTCCGATTCCGGAATTCATTTCCGATACGAACAATATTTAATATTTCCGATTCCGGAATTAATTTCCGTTTCGAAAAAATATTTAATATTTCCGTTTCCGGAATTATTTTCCGATTCCGGTAATATTTCCGATTCTGACAATATTTCCGTTTCCGGCAATATTTCCGATTCTGGCAATATTTCCATTTCCGATAATATTTTCCGATACGTACCATGTTTCCGTTTCCGGCAACATCTACGACTTGGATAATATTTATATTTCCGATACGATCCATATTTCCGTTTCCGGCAATATCATCGTTTCCGGAGTATTCATTTCTTGCCTGTGACGATCTTAGCTCCCACTGAAACCAAGATCCGTCGGTTCCGAATATTCATAGATGGAGTATTTAATGCCATTAAATACTTGATCCGTTTACGTACTATTTGTGTGACCCTACGGGTTCAGTCAAGAGTAAGCTGTGGATTAATATCATTAATTCCACTTGAACTGAAGCGGCCTCTAGCTAGGCATTCAGCTCACTTGATCTCACTGAATTATTAACTTGTTTAATTAATACTGAACCGCATTTATTAGACTTAACATAGAATGCATACTTGGACCAAGGGCATTATTTCCTTCAGTCTCCCACTTGTCCTTAGGGACAAGTGTGCATTTCCTAATTCCTTTGTCGCTCGATGCTTGCTCTTGAACATAAGGTAAGAGTTGTCATCCTTATTATGTCCAGAGGTGTTCCTCGGTTTCAGAGTTCAACTGATCAAATAAACAGATAATCATAGCCTATGATTCATCCGAGCACGGCCATGCATTTCACAGTTTCTAGCTCTCCGAGTGGCCTTGTACAACTTTTAAGCATCTCATCCCGATTTATGGGAGGACAATCCCAATCTTGCGATCTTGAGATTAGACTTCGTTTGATAGGTGATTACCTGAGCGTTGCCTTTATAGCCTCCTTTTACGGTGCGACGGTTGGTCAACGTCAAAGCAACCAGTTCTCAAACAAGTAATCTCAAATCACTCAGGTATTGAGGATTTAGTGTCTAATAATTTAATGAAATTTACTTATGACAGATTTTCATCTCTTACAGTAAAGTTTCATAGGTCTTGTCCGATACTAGTCTTCCCAAAGTAAGTATCTATGCAAATGATTATGACATTGCCATGTCCACATAGTTCAAGAAACAGGACTACTAGTCATCTTGCATTCTAATCGTCTAACGTTTTCTATGCGTCCAATTTTATAGAAAACTCCGATTAGGGACCATTTTCAACCTTTGACATTCAAGTTCACTTGATAGACATTTCTTAGTCACAGGACTGGTCCTGACAGTCTATCTTGAATATTTCGTCAAATTGAAGGGACTCATCATTTAATAAACCACAAATTAAATGGAAAAATGAATTCTTTTCATTTATTGTGAATGATTAACCAATAATGTTTTACAAAGATTTAAACTCTAAAACTTTAAAACATTAAACAGAGACATCAAAGCCATTCTCCAATATGCTTGATTCCCATAGCTGCAGTATGCGAGTTGTGCTTCGCCTGCGGCAGAGGTTTAGTTAATGGATCTGATATGTTGTCATCAGTTCCAATTTTGCTTATCTCGACTTCTTTTCTTTCAACGAACTCTCGTAGAAGGTGAAATCTACGAAGTACATGCTTGACTCTCTGGTGGTGTCTAGGCTCTTTTGCCTGTGCAATAGCTCCGTTATTATCACAATACAGGGCTATTGGTCCTTTAATGGAGGGGACTACACCAAGTTCTCCTATGAACTTCCTTAGCCATATAGCTTCCTTTGCTGCTTCATGTGCAGCAATGTACTCCGCTTCAGTTGTAGAATCCGCAATGGTGCTTTGCTTAGCACTTTTCCAGCTTACTGCTTCTCCGTTGAGGCAGAAGACAAACCCAGACTGTGATCTAAAATCATCTTTGTCGGTTTGGAAACTTGCGTCCGTATAGCCTTTAACAATTAATTCATCATCTCCACCATAGACCAGGAAGTCATCTTTGTGCCTTTTCAGGTACTTCAGAATATTCTTGGCAGCAGTCCAATGCGCCTCTCCTGGGTCTGACTGGTATCTGCTCGTAGCACTGAGTGCGTACGCAACATCCGGGCGTGTACATATCATAGCATACATTATTGAACCAATCAATGATGCATATGGAATCCCATTCATTCGTCTACGCTCATCAAGTGTTTTTGGGCACTGAGTCTTGCTTAGAGTCATTCCATGAGACATGGGTAGGTAGCCTCGCTTGGAGTCCGCCATCTTGAACCTATTAAGCACCTTATTGATATAAGTGCTTTGACTAAGTCCAATCATCTTTTTAGATCTATCTCTGTAAATCTTGATGCCCAATATGTACTGTGCTTCTCCTAGATCCTTCATCGAAAAACATTTCCCAAGCCAAATCTTGACAGAGTTCAACATAGGAATGTCATTTCCGATAAGCAATATGTCGTCGACATATAATACTAGGAAAGCAATTTTGCTCCCACTGACCTTCTTGTATAAACAAGATTCGTCCGCGTTCTTGATGAAACCAAAGTCACTGACTGCTTCATCAAAACGTATATTCCAGCTCCTGGATGCCTGCTTCAATCCGTAGATTGACTTCTTTAGCTTGCATACCTTTTTAGCATTCTTTGGATCCTCAAAACCTTCAGGCTGTGTCATAAACACAGTTTCTGTTAAAACGCCGTTTAAGAAAGCAGTTTTGACATCCATCTGCCATATTTCGTAATCGTAATATGCAGCGATTGCTAACATTATCCGAATAGACTTTAGCATTGCAACTGGTGAAAAGGTTTCATCGTAATCCACACCGTGGACTTGCCTGTAACCTTTTGCGACCAATCTAGCTTTGAAAACTTCAAGTTTCCCATCCTTGTCCTTTTTCAGTTTGAAAACCCATTTGCTTCCAATGGCTTGGTAGCCATCTGGCAAATCGACCAAATCCCATACTTGGTTTTCAGACATGGAGTCTAATTCAGATTGCATGGCTTCTTGCCACTGCTTGGAGCTAGGGCTCGTCATAGCTTGCTTGTAAGTCGCAGGTTCATCACTTTCAAGTAATAGAACGTCATAGCTCTCGTTCGTCAAAATACCTAAGTATCTTTCCGGTTGAGATCTATATCTTTGCGATCTACGCGGGGTAACATTTCTAGATTGACCATGATTCTCACCAGATTCTTCTAAAGATCTCTGAGTTTCATCCTGAATGTCATCTTGAGCATTCTCTAGAGTTTGTTGTTCGACTCGAATTTCTTCGAGGTCTACTTTTCTCCCACTTGTCATTTTGGAAATGTGATCCTTCTCCAAAAAGACACCATCTCGAGCAACAAACACTTTGTTCTCAGATGTAATGTAGAAGTAATACCCCTTTGTTTCCTTTGGATAGCCCACAAGGATACATTTGTCAGATTTTGGATGAAGTTTGTCTGAAATTAATCGTTTGACGTATACTTCACATCCCCAAATCTTAAGAAAAGACACATTTGGAGGCTTTCCAAACCATAATTCGTATGGAGTCTTTTCGACAGCTTTAGACGGAGCTCTATTTATAGTGAGTGTAGCTGTATTTAGTGCATGTCCCCAAAATTCTAATGGAAGTTCGGCCTGACCCATCATTGACCTGACCATGTCTAGCAAGGTTCTGTTCCTCCGTTCCGACACACCGTTCCATTGTGGTGTTCCAGGAGGAGTCAATTCTGATAGAATTCCACATTCTTTCAGATGGTCATCAAATTCATAGCTCAGATATTCACCGCCTCTATCAGACCGCAGTGCCTTAATCTTCTTGCCTAATTGATTCTCTACTTCACTCTGAAATTCCTTGAATTTGTCAAAGGATTCAGACTTATGCTTCATTAGGTAGACGTATCCATACCTACTGAAGTCATCATCAGTGAAAGTGATAAAGTAGCTGAAACCACCTCTAGCATTTGTACTCATTGGTCCACATACATCTGTATGGATTAAACCCAATAGTTCATTTGCTCTTTCTCCAACTTTAGAGAAAGGTTGCTTTGTCATTTTGCCAAGTAAACATGATTCGCATTTACCATAATCCTCTAAGTCAAATGGTTCTAGAATTCCTTCCCTTTGAAGTCTTTCTAAGCGTTTCAAGTTTATATGGCCTAATCGACAATGCCACAGATAGGTGAGATCTGAATCATCCTTTTTGGCCTTTTTGGTATTTATGTTATATACTTGTTTGTCGTGATCTAATAAATAAAGTCCATTGACTAATCTAGCAGATCCATAAAACATCTCTTTAAAATAAAACGAACAACTATTGTCTTTTATTAAAAAGGAAAATCCCTTAGCATCTAAGCAAGAAACTGAAATGATGTTTTTAGTAAGACTTGGAACATGGAAACATTCTTCCAGTTCCAAAACTAGCCCGGAGGGCAACGACAAATAGTAAGTTCCTACGGCTAATGCAGCAATCCGTGCTCCATTTCCCACTCGTAGGTCGACTTCACCCTTGCTTAACTTTCTACTTCTTCTTAGTCCCTGTGGATTGGAACATAAGTGTGAGCCACAACCTGTATCTAATACCCAAGAAGTTGAATTAGCAAGTATACAGTCTATAACGAAAATACCTGAAGATGGAACGACTGTTCCGTTCTTCTGATCTTCCTTTAGCTTCAAGCAATCTCTCTTCCAATGCCCCTTCTTCTTGCAGTAGAAGCATTCGGATTCAGAAGTGGGTTGACTGACCTTCCTCTTTGCAGATTTGGCGCCAGTTTGCTTAGTTGGGCTGGCCTTGTTGCCACCTTTCTTAGCATTCCTCTTCTTTCCAGATTTCTTGAACTTGCCCCCACGCACCATAAGCACATCCTGCTTATCACTTTTGAGCGTCTTTTCAGCGGTCTTCAGCATACCGTGAAGCTCAGTGAGCGTTTTGTCCAGACTATTCATACTGTAGTTCAGTTTGAACTGATCATACCCGCTATGAAGAGAATGGAGGATGGTGTCTATAGCCATTTCCTGAGAAAATTGCTGATCCAGCCGACTCATATTCTCAATGAGTCCAATCATTTTGAGAACATGTGGACTTACGGGCTCGCCTTTCTTAAGCTTGGTCTCAAGAATTTTCCTATGAGTCTCGAATCTTTCGACTCGAGCCAGATCTTGGAACATGTTCTTCAACTCACTGATGATTGTGAAAGCATCTGAGTTGATGAACGTTTTCTGCAGATCCGCACTCATGGTGGCGAGCATTAGACATTTCACATCCTTGTTGGCATCAATCCAACGATTGAGGGCTGCCTGAGTGACCCCGTCGCCTGCAGCTTCGGGCATCGCCTCATCTAGGACATACTCCTTTTCTTCCTGCATAAGAACTATTTGCAAGTTCCTTTGCCAGTCAAGGAAGTTTTTCCCGTTCAACTTCTCCTTTTCGAGAATTGATCGAATGTTGAATGAATTGTTGTTTGCCATATTAAAAACTACAATTGAAAAGAATAAACAAATAAATAACCATTCACAGTTTCTCTTAATAAACTTAAATTCTAGCATACATGCATAATTCAATGTTTATTAAGCATTTTATTCAAATTATGTGTTCCGGCAGGTGTGAATAAAATGATTCCAAGATCCTAAAATCATTGAAGAACTAAGCACAGTTTGTCGACTTAATCCTAGAACATCTTAGGTAAGCAAAAGCCTTTTGCTAATAGTCTAGAAACTATTCTTGGTTGATAGGTACGTCTAAGAACTTATTAGGTAAACCTATCGAATTTGCCACGACATAAAAGGACTCCTTACTTATATCGTTGAGTTTCACCAAAACTAACATGTACTCACAATTATTTGTGTACCTTGCCCCTTTAGGACCAATAAGTAACACCTCGCTGAGCGAAAACTATTACTAGATTGATGTAAAGGATATCCAAGCAAGTGTATATTTTGGCATGGCACCTTTTAACTCAATTTTTAAGTTTGGAACTTAAGGCTCTTACTATGTTGGTTAGATTTTAAGTGAACTAAAATCCTTAATCATGCAACATAATCAAGCTTTTGATCTCATGCATTTTAAGACATATTTAAAAGCAATAAATAACTTAAAACATGCATAAGATATTTGTGATCTAGTATGGCCCGACTTCATCTTGAAGCTTTGACTTCAAAGTCCGTCTTGAAAATCTCCGTGGGAGGCACCATTTTCTTCAAATAGGATAAGCTATAACTAATTACAACTATTTGATGTTTCGCAGACCATATTTGAATTGAAAAATAACTTTGGTACTTTAGACCAATTACATTCAAATTAATGGTACGCAGACCATATTTTCTATCCTATTTGGGCCATACTAGTCACTTCATAACCTGCAAAACAGTACATATACAATATATACCATTCACCCATTCATTATCATGAATGGCCCACATAGCTGGTTAGTAAAACACATTATGCATCACGTAAACATTTGCAGCAATTAATCAAGGGCACCAATAATCTACCAATTATTCAGTCCTTATTAATTCTAATCAAGTTGTTTTAACCTTAAGGATTTGTAGACCTAATCAAGAGTTTATGACTAAAAAGCGCTCCCACTTAAACCAATAAATTCATATGCTTTACTGATTTTAAACATAAAAATGTATTTCTAGTCTAACCGGAAACATACAAATTTAATTAAAATTTAAAGCTCATATAAATTTATAATTGAATCCAAAAAGTTTAATTTAATTTCAGTCGTATTTAAATTAATTCATGATTTTAATTTTAGTAAGATAATTAGAATAAATAACATTTATTATAATTACAATATTCAAAATTAAAATCCAAGAAAATAATTTAAATTATTAATTTTAAAATTAATTAAAATTACTTGAACTGGAATTTTCAAATTAAACGTTCAAAACGATCTTTAATCGTAACGCAAACACCCTACGCGTTGCACGCCCATGGGCCGCACGCACACAGTCATTGCTGGCCATGTGCGCGCAGCCCATGCGCTCGTCGCATAGCTGCTGCATCCCCATCGCAAGCCTCCGCACGCATTGGTGCTCGCTGCGCGCGCCAGCGCTCATTGCACGCGAGCTATCGCTCGCAGTGCGCGCGCGACATCGCTCGCTGGGCGCGCGACATCGCTCGCTGGGCGCGCGACATCGCTCGCTGGGCGCGCGATATCTCTCGCTGGGCGGGCGACATCGCTCGCTGTGCGCGCGAGTAATGCTGGGCGCAGCGCTCGTGGCACGCGAGCTTGCGCTCGCTGCGCGCGAGGCTGCGCGCTCTTGTGCGAGGCAGCGCGCGTTGTGGCGCAGCTCGCTTGCTGCCCACACGCGACTGCCTTGGCTCGCCCATTGCCCATGCCCATTCGTCCATTGCTCGTGGCATACGACACAAGGCAGGGCTGCTGCCTTGTGCTCGTGCACTACGCCCTTGCTCATTGCATTCGTGCCGCACGGGCGACGAGCTCCCTTGCTCGTCGTCGCATGCCCGCATTATACAACACCCCTTAAGGGTAACACGAAGCGTCCATTGCTTCGTGCGTGCAAGTTTTATGAACGAATCGCATAAAATTTAAAATTTATATTTAAAATTAATGACAAATTAATAAATAATATTAATTTCATAATTTTAGGGCGAAAAAATCGAAAATTTATTATCCAATTGATTTCCGATTGTTATGGATTCAAGTCTAGGTCATAAAAATTTAAAATTTATCATAAATTTACAATTTTTATGGTGGTTTTTAATCATAGGTTTCTAATTAAATTACAATTAATTATGAAAATCAAATTAATTCTAAATTATTCTAATTTTCAACAAATTAATCATAATTACAAATTAGATTGCATAATTAACAAGACTAGGCATTCAAACTTGTTAAACATATGCAGTAGGTCAATCAAAAATTCAAGATTTATCAACAAGAATCGCAAATATTTAATTTAACATCTTAAATTTACGAAATTTTGCATTCGAAAAACTAAAACCTTCGAAAAGTCATATTTAGGCTTCGAATTTGAGAATTCTGGGTTCGGCAGAAAAACAACTTTTTTTGTCAAAATTTTAGAATGCCTTTTACATGCGGAATTGACACAAAAATCACTCAATTCGGATGAGTAACGAAAAAACTGCCGAAAAACTGCGTACGTATAATTAAATAAACGCAATTTGCAATTAATTAACAATTACGAAAATTAATCACCCCTTTTAATTCTTGCAAATTTGTAATATTTAACCATGTTCATGCAATTTAGATTATGAAAATAATAAGGGGCTCGTGATACCACTGTTAGGTTATGATACATATGACATTACATAGATCATGCGGAAACAACCATTAACCCAGGACAACATATTATTTACACATAATCATATAGCATAATTTAGATGCATACTCTTTGTTGCGTGCCCTCCCTAGCTGCGCCCGAACCGAACAAGAACAAGTCTTTAGGACTCCAAGTGTCGTCCCTCCGTAGATAGTCCACAGCACGTCCGGATCCGCCTTAAGATTGACCAACTAGAATCGCCCTTAAGGTACTAGAAAATTTCGGCAATTTGAGCAAGATGTGTATTTGAATTTTCTCTCAAAAACTCACTTTGAATACTTTGAAAAACTTGTTATAAATTGTGAGCCCTAGCCTCATATTTATAGGGGTATGGAAAGGGAATCGAAATCCTATTCAGATACAAATTAATTAAACCTAGAATCCTACAAGAACTCTAATTTAATTAATTTATCAAATAAAAATAGGAATTTAATCATTAACCGAACTCTGCATGTTTTAGGAAACGTGCACGAACACAAACACTTGCACACACACGCACGGCTGCCACGATGGGCCCGATGCGTGCGCGCGAGCAGCAGCCCACACAGCGCCCGCGCGCGCTGCGCGCTGCGCGTGCTGTGCGCGCTGTGCAGCCTGCTGGGCCTGGCCTTGCGCTGGGCCTGGCGTGGCTGTTTGTGCGGCGCGCTTGGCTTGCTGGGCGATGGCCTGGCTTCGTGCTGGGCCTCGTCCGGCAGGCCTCGTCCGATGCTTATTCGTACGATGCGCTTCCGATTAAATTTTCCGATTCCGGAATTCATTTCCGATACGAACAATATTTAATATTTCCGATTCCGGAATTAATTTCCGTTTCGAACAAATATTTAATATTTCCGTTTCCGGAATTATTTTCCGATTCCGGTAATATTTCCGATTCTGACAATATTTCCGTTTCCGGCAATATTTCCGATTCTGGCAATATTTCCATTTCCGATAATATTTTCCGATACGTACCATGTTTCCGTTTCCGGCAACATCTACGACTTGGATAATATTTATATTTCCGATACGATCCATATTTCCGTTTCCGGCAATATCATCGTTTCCGGAGTATTCATTTCTTGCCTGTGACGATCTTAGCTCCCACTGAAACCAAGATCCGTCGGTTCCGAATATTCATAGATGGAGTATTTAATGCCATTAAATACTTGATCCGTTTACGTACTATTTGTGTGACCCTACGGGTTCAGTCAAGAGTAAGCTGTGGATTAATATCATTAATTCCACTTGAACTGAAGCGGCCTCTAGCTAGGCATTCAGCTCACTTGATCTCACTGAATTATTAACTTGTTTAATTAATACTGAACCGCATTTATTAGACTTAACATAGAATGCATACTTGGACCAAGGGCATTATTTCCTTCATGCATGACAGGGGTGGAACATGTATCTGACAACTCAGTTTCTTAGGGCCCATCTAGCTGAATGATCGGTACTCTTCGGGACGGTCCAGGTTCAGGCCGAGAAGTTGGCAGGATCCGACGCGGAGCTATAGGCTGGAAAGAAGTTCTTGTTCTATCAAAGCGTCTGTCATGATCTTCATTTCGTGCTTGGTCTTGCCGCCAGACATTGGACCGAGTGAGTCCATTAAAGAAAGGAATTCCCGTCCCATGAGACTGAGAACGGATAATCTTGATCTCATCTTGTTGAGTGTCCATATGTGCTTTGAATCCAGCCAGGATATGTTTGAGCTGCCCAGCAGACACCGGCAAGTCTTGGTTCTCTTCCATAACTGTGTCGGCATCAGCCCTCAAGTGGCCACCTGGAGGAAACGAAGGTTGACCCGTCTCATCTTCCACTTGGACCAGCTCGGGTTGTGACTCAGGAGGAGGTTCAAGACGACCATCCTGCCCTACAGACTGGTGGCTTCTGTCGTCCCTCCCTCGAGGAGGACGATCACCATTGATTGCGGTTTCGTCGTTTTCGTTTCGACTGATGGGCGCGTCTCCGATGTGCTAGACGTCTACCATGTTACCTTACCTCCCCACAGACGGCGCCAAATGTTGTGGGATTTTTCCTTTGGATGATGACGAGGAGGTATCAGGTTCCACGTAGTGTCGAGTCCAGTCCACGTCGGCGGCGTACCTACAAAACAAGAATATTCCCGAAGGAATATTCCCTCCGATGCTTAAGTAAGACACGGGTTTTCAGGAAGATGTAATTAATGAACAGAAAGCATTAAAGGTAAGTAGTAGAATGTTTCTCTATCTAGAATTGTGTATCAATTCCTTGGGAATTGAGTAAATTTATAGTCTCCCCCTTTTGGGGGGAAACCCTAGGATAATCTCATATGATTAGCTAGTTTATCAGATAATGACATGTGTCACTATCATAACATTCCCTATGGGCCATGAGCCTTAAAAGTAATTGGCACATTTAGGCCAGTCATACATCACCATACACTGACTCCTAGATGGCAGCCAAATAGGCGGCTGACCAATCGGGAGGTGCCACATGTCATGCAACAATTGAGCCACGTAGGCGGGGTATATTTACCCACATCAAAAAGGTTAAACCATATTGAGTCTCCCTTCCTAATATTTAAAAGAAATCAATAAGCACCCATATGTAATTGTCATCCCTTGCTAAGAATCTACGGCCTCAATACTCTCTCTCACCAATAAAAAGAATATATTATGTAATTCAAGTATTTGCAAAATGGAAACAGTCACATTCTGAAAATCATTCCTCCATAGTCGCACAACCCCCAATGTGAGCCTAAGGTGTCAATACCATTGGGCAAAAAACAAAAATTAATGGCCTCAAGGCTTATGATCACATTGGGTTACGACTATCATAGTCCTCTCGAGCCACTCGCTCCTTGAAGTACTCCTAAGTACGGACTAAAAGATTTTCCATGAATGCAACATGACGAACCATGAAAATACCCAAGTCGGCATGCCATAAGGCTACCATTGGGGTAAAGCAATACACACTAAGAGGGAAGCCGCACTATTGATTCTAGTCTTGCAAAAATGAAAATTCGATCTCCCCAACTAACTACCTTGCCAACATTAAGCAAAATGGCGCATGATAAATGAACACCCAAGGGTTAAAATCTAAAGTGTCAACCAACGAAAATTCTGGTCCAATTAGCCTAAGTCTGAAAGTCGCTTGGTCAAGTATTTTAGGCTTACGCCACGTCATTATTTTGAGTCTAGGCCACCTCCTTGTATTCATACACGGGTTATCATCAGAAAAATTAATGAAAGTTCGAGTCTAAATCACAACTTCCAATTAAATCCCGGAAACTGGAGTCTGAAAAGAAGCAAAAAAATTATTTTCGATGTAATTCTTTCGTTAAATTTCAATAAAGTAAAAACAACATTTTGAATCTACGCTATTTGCACATTTTAAGAAACGACTAAATACGCTTGCAAAGTAAGACAATTTAAAGGTCCACCCTAGGCCTACTAAAATTAAAGCTCCACTATAGGCCTACCAAACGAGGCTCACTCAGTCTCGCCTCATGACTCAAAGACCACAACCATCTACCTTTTAGCCCAAATAAAAAGGGGGAGAAATCCTAAGCAAAAAAGAAAAAAAAGAGAAAGAGAAAAGGGAGAGCGAAAAGAGCGAGCCATGAAATACTTAGCCCGTACCTCCCAAAGTGCGAAATTTACCCAAGTAAACGAAGGAAAAGAATTGAGTCAACCAATCCAAATCATACCAGAAAAACTACATAAAGTTCTACGATCTTCTACCCTTTCCAATCCTCATGCTTGACTAATACCTATACAAATTATCCTATCTCATTCAACCCATCTTTCAAGCCGTCTTGAGTCACGAATAAAGAAAAAAGACAAATGAAAAGTACATTCTACGCTTAACGTAAAAAATAATAATAATAATAATAATAATAATAATAATAATAATAAAAAAAAACTTTGCAAAGTGCCTTTAAAGTTCGTCTAAAAAAAATAAAAAATCATTTAGCGCACAAAAAAGATTCGCAAATAGTTGGCACAAAACGAAAAGGAGCAGCACAAAAATGCAGCCCAGAACACGTTTTCAACGACCAGACCTGGGCGCCAAAGATAATAACGCCCAGCCCTGGGCGCCGTTCTTGCTTATCACTTTCCAACTCCCAATTCCTAAAAGTGTTCGTATATTTTCCTATATACATGCGGAAGAATAACGAACACTTGGGGGTAGAAGATCATGTAAAATACGCAAAATACGCGCGCTCCAAAATTTTCGTACACTTATTTCACCCTATTTCAAACATTACGATTCCACTCGAACGTACTTGTTTAAAATCGGCATTCTAAGAAACCATTTTCTGGCTAAGAACTACGCAAGACCTGATTCCAAATTAAATCTATTTAAGGCGGATACGTAGGCAATCCATGATTCGGTCCAACCAATTTGCAAAAACGTTAAAGCCTATAGAATAACAAGAATAAAAAATAGAGTCCCTTATTGAAATTTAATTACTTGCAATCCAAATCGAAAGAAAAATTTAAGTGAAATGAAGGATCCAAGTCATCAAGATGCCAAAATGAGAACACATCGAAAGATAATAAGGGCACGTACCCTTGCCAGAAGGAGCACTCACACTCCTAGGCACTTAGCCAATACTCAAAAGATCGCTTTGCCTCAATTGAATGGGGGCTAGCGCGAGCGTCCATGACCTCTAAAGTACTCGACTTGACCCTCCCTAAAGCAAAGTAACTCACTTAAAGACCTTCTTTCACCACTAGACACAGTCATAATCGCCAACAAGTAGTAAAGGCAGTAAGCTTGCAATAAAGAGGATTGTTCTACGGCATCGCCCCATCGTTCCTTCGAACTCAGGGCACCCGTTCATGGTAATTCAAATGCATGCGAATCCCCTTTGAAAAAATCAGACATTGTCAATAGGACTTGGAACTTAACCAAGGCTCACCCTACTCAGACATATGACACGGGCATCTAAAATCGAAATCTGGAAGCATCATTAATGAGAAGACATAATAACAACTGGGGGCTAAAAATTCAAATGAAAGAACCAGGGAAAGAACTAAGTATACCTTGACCTTTTGTGCAGACATACACCAAGTAAATCTAAGTCAATTTGAAAGAGGTTTATATTCCCGCAATTCTGGAAATGATGGCCCTAAAAGCCTAAAGCATGTGCCACACGGGCACAAGTAATATCTTGACGCATGCACCCTGGCTTCCAGCAAATCCTTAGACAGCATTCCGAAAATTGTAACAGTATTTTGATTCACTCATGTAATCCTGTACGAACCCTTCTATAAGTCAACTTACTTAGGACACCTCGGATTGTACACAATAGGAATCGGATTTCAAATAATTTTCAAAGACTTCTTCGAACATAATAAAGTGTCGTTGGTTTAAGAAAAGTATGCGTTTATCTCGATGTTGCAAGTAAGTCAAAAGATTTCTAAATATGATTATGGGTAAAGAAAGGCACCTAGCTGTTGGTCAAGGCACACTTCAACATGCGACTACCTTGACCATGGCAATGTCGCACAATACGACATTTACAAGAGAAGTGGCAAATCACTACTCGAACGTACCTCGCACTAAACGAGTCTGGTTCAAACTATTCATGATCCATGTCACCATGAATGCATAAAAACGTATGCCAAGCATTATAGCACCAATCCAATCCCGTAGCTACAATTGGGGGCTTGAGAAAAACACTCTAAAAATGCTCGAAATGACGATTTTATCGCAAATTCTCGACGCTAATGCTATACACACGTCATAGGGGCACAATCCTAAGGTTTGATCGTGTAACACAAACCTTAGAATGGCTACAACTCCTCCCAAATTCTAAGCGCTACTTAGAATATATAAAGTCACCCCACTAACAAGGGTAACAAAAATCGCGAGTCACCAAAACTCCGATCAAACTACTGCACATAACGCTCGCCCTACAAGCGCCCGTTACACAGTCTACGTCGTTCCAAAGCAAAAGAGAAAGAAAAATCAAGGATAAAAAAAGAAAGAACATCTATGAATCCTCGCATCGAACGAAGTAATAAGCCGTGCACACCCACGCAGAAGGTGTTACACTTGTTCGAGCACCTGAACGAGGCGTGATGAAGTACTCCAATGCAAAAATAATAATGATATCCCAACACCTGGAGGAATGTTCTAAGACACGTTGTTAGGCCACACAAGCCTACGTCGCACCATAAGTTCAACCATCCCACGGTACAAGTCTAAAAACAAGAGTAAGGCATATTGCACTAATGCGGGCACGACCAAGAGTATGAGGCAAAGACTACTTATCTCCCAAATTCAAAATGGAAGCCACACGACTTCTACATTAAGGATTAAAGGTAGCAAAATATTACCTACCACGGAAGGGATAGCTCGCACCTACACGAGCGGGACCCCAAGGCATCTTTCTCGAAAGAACCTACAAAAATCGTACGCCAAAAGGAAGCATCCCAACATGCATACTTGGGGGCTCCAAGCTACGAAACGGCCGTAGTAAAATAAAAAATATATACGCGATCAAAGTCTTACGCCTCAAGGTATGTTCTTAGGGCCATATAGACTCGCCCAACTATTGCAATAACTGTACGCCTTAAGAGCGACAGTTCCTTTAAATAATCGCCCCAAAGCGACAAACACCGTAGTCCACCAATCGGCTACGGCTTCTCGAGAAATCATCACGATCACTCAACTCATTGTGATCTCTAATAAAATTCTACGTTCCAAAAATAAAGAAAAAACAAAAGAGAAGAGAATACGTAGAATTTTCAAGTGAAATAAACGAACGAACAAGAGGCCAACTGTGTCATCAAAAGACCAGCCCAAACAATATTTTCAACGCCCCACTTGGGCGTGAATTATTTCTAACGCCCAGCACTGGGCGCCGAAAATGAGCCCAGGCCCAAAAGAAGCCCTGACTTCTATAGGGTCCTGCCGTATCCATTCGACTCGAAAATTGACGATTTCTTTACTGAAAGTCGTACCTCACGGCTTTGTTAAGAGTAGCACACCACTACAAAGATCGCTCGCACTTACGAGCACAATCCCAAACGCGATCAAGGACATTACAAAATGCGTATCCCCGAGGAACCTCTTTGACAAGAAATGACCGTCAAGCACGAATGCTTGGGGGCTCGAAAGAAATTATATATTTCAAAAGAGAGTATGCAAAGTTAAAACAATATTCCCAGACTACGCTGTACGAAGTCCCGTGTTTGGATAATCTCAAAAAATAAAACCGGATTACGACCTCAAGACAAAGGTCTCCGTTGATACTTATACCTAGTCTCCTAATCAAGGACCCAGGTAGTGACAAAATTGAGCCGTAAAGACTAGCTCAAAACCATGAAAGATGATGACCACGAGACAATGGTCCGTCTAAGCACGTTGTCAACCCACATTCAGGTTGCAACTAAATCCGAGCATCCCTCGAAAGAATTCGCTCTTACAAGAATGAATAAAAAGAAATTCTCAAAAGAAATTACAAGAACAAATGAAATAGGGACTTGCCCACCTCAATCGGGCAAGGTCGCGGCACGTACCACGCGAGTCCCAAATCGAAAAGACGAATTCAGGTTCGCTCACCTCCAGCGGGCGGGGCGTCCACCCTTAGCGGACAGGGCTCGCCCACCTTCAGCGGGCGGGGTCTGCGTCACTAACCGCGCAGGTCCTCAGTTTTCGAAAATGAAAAGAAAATAAAATCATCAAAACAAAAACAGGCTCGCCCACCTTCAGAGGGCGGGGTCTACGTCACAAACCGCGTAGGTCCTTATTTTCAAAACATCAAAATAGATTCGTCCACTTCTATCGGACGGGGTGTCCACCCTCAGCGGACAGGCTCGCCCACCTTCAGCAGGCGGGGTCTGCGTCACTAACCATGCAGGTCCTTAGTCGCTGCAGCGATAACTTTTCCCGGTTTATCCTTTTCCAAAAATCAAAGGATGGTTTCCCTTTTCCAAAAATCAAAGGATGGTTTCCCTTTTCCAAAAATCAAAGGATGGTTTCCCTTTTCCAAAAATCAAAGGATGGCTTCCCTTTTCCAAAAATCAAAGGATTGGTTTTCCGCTTTTCCAAAAAAGAGCGATGTGCTGGATTTTTTCTTCGTTTTACAAGGGGGTTTTCTCGTTTAGCTAACCCTGAAAATGAGAATCTTTAAAAACGTTTTACCTCGTGATTAGGCTTGGCCAGGCCTAGTTACACTTTATAGCTTTGATTTCGAAAACATCTTTAGATACTTCCAATGACAAAGTGAGAGAGTTTTTGTACTATCAGTTAACAAATTCCAATGACGCGTGAGGAATGTGTTAACACTTCAAGTGATGACCCTTAAGTCAAATGTTATCACTCAGGGGCTCGTGAGACCCTCGCAAAACAGGTCACATACAACATGGCTTGTATGACGCACTCCGTCTAGTACTTTGACCATCGTCTCATCTCGAGACTCAGTCAAAGTGGGGGCTAACTGTAGACACCTACTTTTGTCCCCATTCCCGAAAGGGAGGGTTCGATGATGAGAACATAAATCTCCTATAAAATAACGGATCTCAATCACCCTTTTCATTTCAGCCAAAGCTGCTATTTATAGAAACCTGCTAAGAATAGTAACTGCCGTAAAAGGTAGTTGTTAAAAGTGGCAGTCATAAAAGATAGAAACTTGGCAGAATTAGGTGTTGCACTCCAACATAAATCCTAAAAGAGATAGAATTTTCATTCCTGGTATAATTCAAAAATAAGAGTTACGTATTAATTAAATTCCTAACGAACCTAGAGTTCGTAACGGGCCCAGACGCATTCCGTCATAAGTTAATACGCACTAAAAGACTCGGATAAATCTCAAAATCTCCGTGTTCTAAGAGTCCAAATCTGGCAAAGAACTCGGCCCAGATCCCATTTTCAACGCCTGGATCTGGGCGCCGAAATCTTCGGCGCCCAGACCTGGGCGCTGAAAATGCCTGGGGCCGTTTTATCTCCGGATTCTTTTTGGATTCGTATCTTAAAATCTATCTTTCTACACACTCTTCTCCTATAAATACAGCCTAAAACCGACGTGAAAAGGACACACAATTCCATAATCTGAGTATTGACTCTAGCCTTAAGCCTAAGCCTCACGCTGCGAAATTGATCCAGCGTTCTATCGCAATCGACCTAAAAGTCGAACAGAACGCACCCTGCCCCTTGTAGCTTGATGAATTAAGCCTAAGGAACATTGCCTGGAAACCCGAGATTCGTTAAATAAAAGGAGAAATAGCAAAGCCAAGTGGTTGTTAGTTTTCTGAGAACCACAACGCACCTCTCAAGGGTGCGTTGTAATGTGTCCCTCATATGATTTAATCGCTTTTATCACCCTTTTATAAAATTGTCAAACTATTAATTTGATTGATCTATCACGCCTAATAAGATAATACCTTGGACAATTGAATTATCATGCTAGGTACCTTAAATCAATCTAAATAAGATAATCACGATCGATTTAGTGTTATGTGTTGCATATTGCTAAAATCAATTCAGAATAGTTTAATAGTTTAACGCATGTCCCTTCAACTATTTATGCTGAGCTAGTAAGGATAACCTGCCTCTGGAGTATTATCGATGAACACTCCTCTCGGTAGTTACAGTCCCCCGAACTCTCAATCTCTGCCCTGCGGGTGTACGTTGAGCGATCCCCACACCAGGGATCACAAGGGAACATATGGCCGTCGTGGTCGAACATAACGGCACTCCCTTTATGTCACGATAACCGGGTTTTGTCAGTTTTTCTCATTGTCGTTAAAAACTGAATGGCGGCTCCTATATTACTAGTCGATTGGGTGTAAACTCACAGGAAATTCAATTACACTTCATCTGACAACGTCACACCCACGAGGGACGAGGTCACGCATTAGCCTCGTGCTTTTTCGACCCCCTCACAGCACCATGTTGAAAAGTCATTTGCGTCGCACATTAAGCTAATGTGCGACGCAGTCATTTGCGTCGCACAAAAGTGCAACGCAAATGACTTTAGGTCTTTTACGTCGTAGTCTTTTACGTCACGCAATGTGCGACGCAAATAAACTTAAATGAGCGATGCAAATGAGACTTTTTCCACTAGTGTTTGTACCATGATACAGGTAAAAGAAGGCATAAGTTTCTGAATTATTTTCCGGGGAAAAAAAACTTTTGTTAATTCGATGTTCCACCGGTAGACTCGACCATGTAAACATTACTACGCATTTTGTCGCCGGCGAAGTGGTGGCTGGCGGTTCTGGTCGGTGGTGCTAGCCGGTGGTGGTCAGATTTGGGGTGGAAGGTAAGAGGGTAAATGAGGATGGTAAATGTTGAGATAATTAAAGGGGGTAAATAAAGAAGGGTATGAGATTAATGGGGCGGTAAATAGGCTAAGATGTTGTATAATCTTTTATTTTAGTAATGTGTATCAGTGTATAGTGAGTATATCTTTGCTTTGTACGTAAATCATAACATAATCTTAGCCTTGTTTGTAGCCTTAATTTTAACCTAGCTTATAAACATGTAAGTAGTACATATGATTGTCAACATTTTACATTACTAAAATAAAATTAAAAACTTCTTTTGTCTAAAATAAATTAATTTGTGTGTGAAAATATCTAAATAAAAACATATTTTTCCAAACTTAATTATATTAGCTGAACTAATCTGAATTTAATTTTTCTAAAATAATTAAGTCAAAATAATTTGAACAAGACAGAGCTAAGAGTAGAAAAAAAAATCACTATTTTTATTATATTACTCTAGTAAGTTACTACTCCATAATAAGAAAATCAAAAATTGTAATCCCCCGTAATTTTATTATATTTTAATTATATACTTTAACGTATATTTAATATATTTAAATGTAAATTTACGAATTTTAGAAATGAATATGTAATTGAAATATAATTATGTTATTACATTTTGAATATTTTAAATGATTTACGAAATCAAATGTATTTTTGAATTTTACGTTGAAACGGATTCGAATTTTGAAATCACGTTCTATTGGAATTAGAAAGCAAATCCCGATTACTATTCCTAGCCCAATTGGGCAAAGCCCAAACCAACAAAACCCATATGACCATACTCCTTTCTCTTTTCTAATTCATGTAAAACAAAAAAAAAATCAAAAAAAAACTAAAACCCTATTCTCTTTCTCCTTCCTCATTCACGTGAAAACCAAAAAAAAAAAAAAAAAGGGAGAAAGCCCTCACGCAACTCAGCTCTCCTTCCCCCCGCTGCTCGCCGCCCAGCCGACCACCATCAACGGTAAATCCTCCTTCTCCTTCAAGCTCCTTCTCTTTCGTTCTTTCTTTCTTTTCTTTTCGTTCCTTTTTCCTCTGTTTTCGTAGCTTAGCTTGTCAATTTCGCAGCACCACCGCGCCCAGCCACCGTCGCCGTGAATTCCTGCCGCGCCCAGCCACCGTCGCCGGTGAACACCCCTGCCGTGAGCCACCGCCGTCCAGCCCTTCTCTCTCTCCTTAATCCTTGGTTATTTCTTAAACCCTAAGTAACTAATTATTTTAAATTAAAGCTTGTTAATTTAGATTATGTTCTTAAATTAAATTTGTAATTTTTATGGTAAATATGATTTTCAGATTTGATGTTGAGATTAAAAAACGAATTAATTTTCAGTTTTGATTAATTAAATATTGAGTTAGGGTTTATTCATGATGTATTAGTTTGAATTAAGTTTCTTGAATTAAAGTTAGGAGTTTTGTGATTTAAGTTATAAATTTCAGATTTTTGCAAATTATATAATAAAGTTATTAATTTTCAGATTATCAAATTACTTTGAAATATTAATTTGGATGGTTTAAAGTACGAAATTCAAGGTTTTTATGAGTTTTAATCATGATAGGTTGAGTATGGATTATTGAATTGGTTGTTTTGAGATACTAGGAACGTAGATTGACCTTGGTGAAGCTTTTCAGATGAATTAATGTTGCTGAAAATTTAGAGTACGATGTTTGCAAAGTTTTCAACGAATTTCAATCACTGGTTCAATAACTATGATGCTAGGAAATCAAATGTTTAAGTTTTGATATTGGGGAGAGCTCTAAATATGTTTAGGATGCATTTAGAATGCTTTATTATGGTTACCAATGATTAGAAATTGATTGGTATTACTCGTTGGTTGTTTTAGGCGGAGAATTCTCTTTAGGCGACTTTTGAAAGTGTTAAGGTGGCCTATCAGTTTGTTTACACAAGGTACGTACATACCTGTGTGCCTGGAATGTGTGCTAATTGTTGAAACCATGTTGAATCTTGTTGTTGAACTTGGTTATGTTAATATTATTGTGGAACTTGGTGATGTTGATATTATGGACGAACTGGGTTATATTGAATGTGCATGTTTAATACTGTTGGACAAACTTATTGAACTTATTTTGCACTATAAGAACTGTAACATGTTAGTATGGATGTTTGATACAAACATGTTGGTTGGGAACACTAGATTATTCTATATGATTGGGTTGGATCAATTGGTTGTTGTTCCCTTTCTATCTTTTCACTACTTTATAAGGGCGGAGGACCTTGTTTAGTAGGTTGAAACTTTATGCCCATATACAGGGTTGCTCATGGTTAAAGGAAAGGTTGGGTTAAGTTGGAATGAGTCTTGATTGATGCTTTTATGATCACTTACTTAATTCCAAGATAAAAACAGTTGTGAACAAATGTGAATTGTCTGGCTTATGTAATGGTCGAGTCATAACGGAATCCAATTTGTAAATCATGTAAAGTGAAACTGAATAGCAATAGCTTTAGACTGTGCACGTCTGAAGTGACGGACAAACAGGAGTTGGGGTTCATGGTGGTAGCCCATGGCCTTTTCTGGGACCGGATTGATCACCGTGTCCTATTTTTATTTAAACGTTCCTCGATATCGCAGGTCACTGAGGTTACGGAGTCGCGCCCGTACCTCGTCTTCCTTAGTGAAGACTTCTGGATGGTCAACTCGGTCCATTGTCTATTTCAACTAAAATAATGTTATGGTTATTAAGCCTAGCTTAGTCTAGTCAAGTATAATCGTCAATTTATTATGTTTTGTCTGTCCTTACTTATACTTAGTAGTATCATGTTAGGGTTGTTGGTTTGATAGTATCATGCTAGGATTGTTGTTGTTTTAGTATGTAGTACTCAGCTTTGCTGATTACGTGCTTTGTTTGTGTGTGTTGATCATGGCTATGCCTTATTGATCCTGTGATGACCCATCTTTGGTGAGCAGTCTCTAAGGATCAATAAGCGTTGCCCATCTACAGGTTTGAAGATGATGCATCATTGGGATCGGGATTAGAGAGCTTGTAGTTCTATTCGGTTAATTAAGTGATTTAATTTGTTAACTTGGATTTGAAATTTGTCGTACTATTCGTATTTCCTTAATTCAGTTAATTGGTTTGGACCTAATATGTAATAGCTTATTTATGAACCTAAAAGTTAGTTTATGTTTTCCGCTGCAAAATTCTGAATAAGCCGTAACGTTTTCACACGGGCGATAATACTTTGATAATTCCCTACAGTTATATTTAAAAAGGGGTTATTTTAGAAAATGGGAATTGTCGGGGTGTTACAAAGTGGTATTTTTGAGCTAAAGGTTTCACTGACATTTCGTGTCTACCTTTTATATCTTAGGCGCCTAACCAACTAATTAGTTATGTAAAAGTAATTTCACACTAGTGAGTAAATTTAAAGTTATTAGCTAGAAATGTTTGAATTTATTTTAATATTGACTCTTGAATCGTGCTTTGAAATACGTTTTTATGCGAATAAATGTATTTCGATTCTTTTGAAATTTAAATTAATATTTCAAAAAAAAAAAAAAAAAAAAAAAAAAAAAAAAAAAAAAAAAAAAAAAAAAAAAAAAAAAAAAAAAAAAAAAATTTTACTGCTGCTGCTGCTACAGTACCGTGAAAAAAAAAAAAAAAAAAAAAAAAAAAAACAAAAAAAAAAAAAAAAAAAAAATTTATTTATTTATCGTTTAATAATTATTCTTTTAATCAATCTAATTCTTATAAATCATTCTTGTTTATCCTTTTATGCTTCAATGTTTCATATACTATGATTATTTTGAGAGTTGGGTAGTATAGGAAAGGGCATATAGAATAGAAGCATTGTGCATGCATTATGTCAACATGATTGTAATTTCTCTACCTGCTAACTGTTGTGTCTTTCCTATGCATTGCGATTGATATATATTCTTACTTATTGTGTATTGTGGGATCATACGGTAAGTGAGAGTACTAATTACTAACATAGAAACTATGTTTAATTGTTATAGATCACTAATCATGTCTGGCATACAAGGAAATAGAATAGGGAGCAACTCTAACCCTATTATTCTAAGCGATGATGAAAATGAAATGGATTACGAGTCTGACATTAACAGTTACACCAGCCGTGAACTTGTTCTGCGTCGAGTTTTAAGAGCAGGAGAACCTGATAGTGATGATGAAGCCCTTCGTGAATTTGATCGTGCTAGAGGGCAAACTAGGGTCGATATTTATCAAGCTGTTTTGAGACCTGAAAGCGATTCGGAGCCTGAGTTTGAGCATGAATTTGGGTTTGAGTTCGAACAAGAATTTGAGTTTGAGTTCGAACATGAATTAGAGGTTGAACCTGAGTTTGAGTTTGAGCCCGAACATGAACCTGAACCTGAGCCTGAGCCAGAGGAAGCTAATCATCAATTTCAAGGTCTACGAAGATCCTCTAGGCCAAGAAAAGAAGCTTATTATTTTGATATGGATGACGATGATGAACTTAAATATGAGCTATTCACCCTAGAAGGTTATAGCGAGTCAAAGGACAAGTCTGATGATGTTTCCCTTTAGCTTTGCTTACATATTTAGTTGTGTGTGAGAAAAATGTTGGTCAATCCGCCCAACCATAGTTTATGTTTATATCGTAGAACCTTTTTACTTTATTTTGAGAACAGGTGTGTGTTAATATTTAGGATTGTTATTGACATTCTTCTGAGGAATAAAAGCTAGATTATTGACTATCTAAAAGATCAGAGTTTTACGGGCACGCAAGGGGAATGTTTTCTTTTATTCTAACTTATTATTCGTGATGATTGAAGTTATTCCTTGTCTCTCAGTTGAATGTTTTGCATGATTGTTCATTTCGTGTGCATTTTGAATGTTAATGTGATATTGCATTGCTAGAGGATAATGTAAGTAAAGTTTTGAACCTGAATTAGAGCATATAAATTTCAGGTCGCGCTCTAGGATGGCCAATAATAGTGACCTAGCTGCTGCTATTCGCCTCTTGGCGGAAAAACTAACCCAGGAAAGAACTGAGCGTCCCGATTCTGCAGGGGACATGTTTGAAAGGCTTGCGAAAGTTAAGCCACCATACTTTAAGGGGCAGGCAGACCCCACCTTCCTTGAAAACTGGATCAGGGAATTTGAGAAACTATTTGGGGCGGTGAACTGTCCTGAGCATATGAAAGTAGGCCAAGCTGTCCTCTACCTGAAAGATGAGGCCGACCTTTGGTGGAGGGAAAATGGGACTAGACTAAGTGCTGCTGAGGGATTCAATTGGGATTCTTTTATTGTTGCTTTGAGGGGGAAGTTTTATCCTCCTTTTATGAGGAAGCAGAAAGCCCAGGAATTTATCAACCTTAGGATGGGGAATACGACCATTGCTGAATACTACAGTAAGTTCATAGCCTTGTCGAGGTTTGCACCTGAGGTGGTAGCTACTGAGGAACTAAAGGCTCAGAGGTTTGAGCAAGGGTTAACCGATGATATCCAACTGGGATTAGGCGGGGAAACCTTTACGTCCTTAGACATTGTTTATGGGAGAGCTGCTCATATCTATGGCCTTCAGACCAGGAGAGACAAAAAAAAATATTGTTGTTGGGGATAAAAGGAAAGAGTTTAATGCTGGGGAAAGTCAGGGGAACTTCAAAAGGAATAGAAATGGGAATGGTAATGGTAATGGTAATGGTAATGGTAATTTCCAGGGAAGAAACCAGGGGAATAACTATAACAACAGAAACCAAACTGACAGAGTGTACCACTGCAAGAGGTGCAACAACAACCACCCTGGGAAAGATTGTAAGGGGGAATTGGTAATTTGCAACTATTGTCATAAGAAGGGACATAGGGAGTTTGAGTGCTTCACAAAGCAGAAGAGAGAGCAGAATGGTAGTGGGAGTAGTAACCAAGGGAAACCAGGTTTTAACCATTCGGGGAACCAAAGTTCGAAGTCTGCTGGGGCACCAAACAACCAGGGAAACCAAAACAAACCTGCCAATGGAAGCAACAATAACAACAAGGCTCCCGGAAAGCTGTTCGTAATGAGTAGAAATGAAGCTGAACGTTCTGCAGACGTAGTTTCGGGTACTTTCTCTATCAACTCCTTACCTGTTAAAACATTGTTTGATTCAGGGGCAACATATTCTTTTATTTCGACCTCTATTGTTAAAAATTTGAAGTTAGTAGATTTTGAGGCAATTGATTTACCTGTTAGTATGCCTAATGGTGCAACAATAAGGTGTACGAAATTATTTAAGAACTTGCCTTTGAAGATAAAAGATTGCACTTTTCCATCTAATTTGATAGAATTTAGTTTGGGGGACCTAGATGTGATTCTGGGGATGGATTGGCTAAGCTTATACAAGGCCAGGATAGATTGCGAGATTCAGAAAGTAAGCCTAAAGAACCCTACTGGGAAATCAATATCATATAGACGTTTTGGGAAGTCTGGGAACTTTGGGGTGATCTCCGCAGTACAAGTGAGGAAACTGGTAAATAAAGGGTGTGAACTATTTTTCTGTAGCGTCCAAGATGTAAGTAAGAAAGTCGGGGTAAAGATAGAGGATGTCCCAATCGTAAGAGAATTTGTAGATGTATTTCCGGATGAGATTCCGGGTATGCCACCGGCTAGAACCCTTGAATTTACCATAGAGTTAAATCCCGGAACCGCACCTATATCCAAAGCACCTTATAGGATGGCACCCCCAGAAATGAGTGAGTTAAAGACACAATTGCAGGACTTGTTCGACAAGGGGTACATTAGGCCTAGTGCATCACCGTGGGGAGCTCCAGTATTGTTCGTCAAAAAGAAAGATGGGAGTATGCGGCTATGTATTGATTATAGGGAGTTGAACAACGTAACAATCAAAAACAAATATCCTTTGCCTAGGATAGATGACCTGTTTGACCAGTTGAGCGGGGCAAGTGTATTCTCAAAGATTGATTTGCGTTCGGGATATCACCAATTGAGGGTAGCTGAAAAAGACATTCCTAAGACTGCATTTAGGACTCGTTATGGCCATTATGAGTTTACAGTAATGCCTTTTGGGTTAACCAATGCACCCGCCATATTTATGGATCTGATGAATAGGATTTTCCATGAGTTCCTAGATAAGTTTGTGGTGGTATTCATTGATGATATTCTGATCTATTCGAGGAATGAAAAGGAACACGATGATCATTTGAGGGTTATCTTGGAGACGCTTAGGAAGAACCAGTTGTATGCAAAGTTCTCTAAGTGTGAATTCCGCCTGGAAAAGGTAGCATTTTTGGGACATTATGTGTCAAAGGAAGGAGTCTCTGTGGATCCTGCCAAGATTCAAGCCGTGAGTGAGTGGCCTACCCCGAAGAATGTGTCTGATATTCGGAGTTTCTTAGGTCTAGCTGGGTATTATAGGAGATTTGTGAGAGATTTCTCAAAGATAGCAAGACCCATGACCAACTTGATGAAGAAAGAATCAAAATTTGAATGGAGCGAAAAATGTGAGGAAGCCTTCCAAATTCTCAAAGAACGTTTAACCTCAGCACCTGTTTTAACCTTGCCTGATGGGAATGAAGGGTTTGAGGTATATAGCGATGCGTCGAAGAATGGGTTGGGGTGTGTGTTACAGCAAAATGGGAAGGTGATTGCGTATGCGTCGCGTCAATTAAAACCATATGAGGCTAATTACCCTACCCACGATCTAGAGCTAGCTGCGATTGTTTTCGCTTTGAAAATTTGGAGACATTACCTCTATGGGGCAACATGTAAGATCTTCACAGACCACAAAAGCCTAAAATACATTTTCACCCAGAAAGATCTCAACATGAGACAAAGAAGATGGTTAGAGTTGATCAAGGACTATGATTTGAACATCCAGTACCATGAGGGGAAAGCAAACGTAGTTGCCGATGCATTGAGTAGGAAATCTAGCCATAGTATGAATGTCTTGATAGTGCCTGAAGAGTTGTGTCGAGACATGCAGAGACTTAGCCTGGAAATAGTAAACCCTGGGGAAACCAAAGCAAAACTGAGTGCATTATCATTGGGGTTGTCTATATTCGAGGAGATTAGAGAAAGTCAAGCTGGGGATGAGTGCCTAGAGAGAATCAAAGAAAAGATGGGTCAAGGGAAAGAAGTGGATTTCAAGATTCATGAAGATGGTAGTTTGAGGTTCAAAGGGAGATGGTGCGTACCACAAAAGTGTGAAGAACTCAAGAGACGTCTTATGGACGAGGGGCATAATACTCCATATTCTGTGCACCCTGGGGGTGACAAGTTGTACAAAGACCTGAAACAAATTTATTGGTGGCCTAATATGAAACGGGAAGTTGCTGAGTTTGTGTCTAGATGCCTAACCTGTCAGAAAGTCAAAATAGACCACAAAAGACCCATGGGGAAAGTTCAACCTTTAGAAGTGCCTGGATGGAAGTGGGATTCCATTTCTATGGATTTTGTTACTGCCTTGCCTAGATCAAAGAACGGAAATGATACCATTTGGGTGATTGTGGATCGTCTAACAAAATCAGCCGTGTTTATTCCGATTAAAGAGACTTGGAAAAAGAAACAGCTTGCAAGGACATACATTAAGCATGTAGTGAGGTTGCATGGGGTCCCAACCGATATTATCTCAGACCGTGACTCAAGATTCCTCTCGAAATTTTGGCAAAAAGTCCAGTTGAACCTTGGCACAACTTTGAAAATGAGCACTGCTTTCCACCCTGCAACCGATGGTCAGACTGAGAGAACTAACCAAACTATGGAAGATATGTTGAGGGCTTGTGCAATTGACTTTAAGGGTAGTTGGGAAGACCATCTAGACTTGATCGAATTTTCATACAACAATAGCTACCACGCAAGCATTAAGATGGCACCTTTTGAGGCACTATATGGGAGAAAATGTAGAAGTCCCACCTGCTGGAATGATTTCAGTGAAAATTTAGTCTTGGGAACGGAATTCATTGAAGAGACTGTCAAGAATGTGAAAATAATTCAGGCTAGAATTCAAGCTGCCCAGGATAGGCAAAAGAGTTATGCTGATTTGAAAAGAAGAGATGATGAATTTGCAGTAGGTGATAAAGTGTTCCTGAAAGTATCACCAACCAAGGGTGTGATGAGATTTGGGAAGAAGGGCAAGCTAAGTGCCAAGTATGTAGGCCCATATGAGATCCTGCAACGAATAGGGAAAGTAGCATACAAGTTAGCCTTGCCAATGGAGTTCGAAAAGATGCACGACGTGTTTCACATTTCCCAACTAAAGCGCTATATCCATGACGAGCGTCATATCTTAGAGCCTGAGAGAATCCAGATTGATAGTAGCCTCACATACGAAGAAAGGCCTGTGAAAATCCTTGATAGAAAAGTGCGTAGTACACGCAATAAGGACGTCAGCATAGTGAAGGTGCTTTGGTCGAACCACGAGTACGAAGAGGCAACGTGGGAAGCCGAAGCTGAAATGAAGTTCAAGTACCCAGAGTTATTTTCCGAGGTGAGTTACGAGGGCGTAACTCGTTTTCTTTAAGGGGGGTAGAATGCGATAGAAATTCGCGCTTTTACCTATTTTCATGGTATTTTTATGCATTTTATACTTAATTTTTAGCAACCCTTACATGTTGATGCAAGTAAATAGATTCTCCGCATAAGGAAATGTGTTCGTGAATATAACAAGTAATTCTTAATTGGCAAAAGAGTGCACAAGAGTGGCACAAAGTACGAGTACAATTAGAATAAGTTGTGAAGTTTGGAAAAAATGTGAATTTTCGTGTCAAGTTTCGGGACGAAACTTCTTTTAAGAGGGGTAGATTGTAATCCCCCGTAATTTTATTATATTTTAATTATATACTTTAACGTATATTTAATATATTTAAATGTAAATTTACGAATTTTAGAAATGAATATGTAATTGAAATATAATTATGTTATTACATTTTGAATATTTTAAATGATTTACGAAATCAAATGTATTTTTGAATTTTACGTTGAAACGGATTCGAATTTTGAAATCACGTTCTATTGGAATTAGAAAGCAAATCCCGATTACTATTCCTAGCCCAATTGGGCAAAGCCCAAACCAACAAAACCCATATGACCATACTCCTTTCTCTTTTCTAATTCATGTAAAACAAAAAAAAAATCAAAAAAAAACTAAAACCCTATTCTCTTTCTCCTTCCTCATTCACGTGAAAACCAAAAAAAAAAAAAAAAGGGAGAAAGCCCTCACGCAACTCAGCTCTCCTTCCCCCCGCTGCTCGCCGCCCAGCCGACCACCATCAACGGTAAATCCTCCTTCTCCTTCAAGCTCCTTCTCTTTCGTTCTTTCTTTCTTTTCTTTTCGTTCCTTTTTCCTCTGTTTTCGTAGCTTAGCTTGTCAATTTCGCAGCACCACCGCGCCCAGCCACCGTCGCCGTGAATTCCTGCCGCGCCCAGCCACCGTCGCCGGTGAACACCCCTGCCGCGAGCCACCGCCGTCCAGCCCTTCTCTCTCTCCTTAATCCTTGGTTATTTCTTAAACCCTAAGTAACTAATTATTTTAAATTAAAGCTTGTTAATTTAGATTATGTTCTTAAATTAAATTTGTAATTTTTATGGTAAATATGATTTTCAGATTTGATGTTGAGATTAAAAAACGAATTAATTTTCAGTTTTGATTAATTAAATATTGAGTTAGGGTTTATTCATGATGTATTAGTTTGAATTAAGTTTCTTGAATTAAAGTTAGGAGTTTTGTGATTTAAGTTATAAATTTCAGATTTTTGCAAATTATATAATAAAGTTATTAATTTTCAGATTATCAAATTACTTTGAAATATTAATTTGGATGGTTTAAAGTACGAAATTCAAGGTTTTTATGAGTTTTAATCATGATAGGTTGAGTATGGATTATTGAATTGGTTGTTTTGAGATACTAGGAACGTAGATTGACCTTGGTGAAGCTTTTCAGATGAATTAATGTTGCTGAAAATTTAGAGTACGATGTTTGCAAAGTTTTCAACGAATTTCAATCACTGGTTCAATAACTATGATGCTAGGAAATCAAATGTTTAAGTTTTGATATTGGGGAGAGCTCTAAATATGTTTAGGATGCATTTAGAATGCTTTATTATGGTTACCAATGATTAGAAATTGATTGGTATTACTCGTTGGTTGTTTTAGGCGGAGAATTCTCTTTAGGCGACTTTTGAAAGTGTTAAGGTGGCCTATCAGTTTGTTTACACAAGGTACGTACATACCTGTGTGCCTGGAATGTGTGCTAATTGTTGAAACCATGTTGAATCTTGTTGTTGAACTTGGTTATGTTAATATTATTGTGGAACTTGGTGATGTTGATATTATGGACGAACTGGGTTATATTGAATGTGCATGTTTAATACTGTTGGACAAACTTATTGAACTTATTTTGCACTATAAGAACTGTAACATGTTAGTATGGATGTTTGATACAAACATGTTGGTTGGGAACACTAGATTATTCTATATGATTGGGTTGGATCAATTGGTTGTTGTTCCCTTTCTATCTTTTCACTACTTTATAAGGGCGGAGGACCTTGTTTAGTAGGTTGAAACTTTATGCCCATATACAGGGTTGCTCATGGTTAAAGGAAAGGTTGGGTTAAGTTGGAATGAGTCTTGATTGATGCTTTTATGATCACTTACTTAATTCCAAGATAAAAACAGTTGTGAACAAATGTGAATTGTCTGGCTTATGTAATGGTCGAGTCATAACGGAATCCCAATTTGTAAATCATGTAAAGTGAAACTGAATAGCAATAGCTTTAGACTGTGCACGTCTGAAGTGACGGACAAACAGGAGTTGGGGTTCATGGTGGTAGCCCATGGCCTTTTCTGGGACCGGATTGATCACCGTGTCCTATTTTTATTTAAACGTTCCTCGATATCGCAGGTCACTGAGGTTACGGAGTCGCGCCCGTACCTCGTCTTCCTTAGTGAAGACTTCTGGATGGTCAACTCGGTCCATTGTCTATTTCAACTAAAATAATGTTATGGTTATTAAGCCTAGCTTAGTCTAGTCAAGTATAATCGTCAATTTATTATGTTTTGTCTGTCCTTACTTATACTTAGTAGTATCATGTTAGGGTTGTTGGTTTGATAGTATCATGCTAGGATTGTTGTTGTTTTAGTATGTAGTACTCAGCTTTGCTGATTACGTGCTTTGTTTGTGTGTGTTGATCATGGCTATGCCTTATTGATCCTGTGATGACCCATCTTTGGTGAGCAGTCTCTAAGGATCAATAAGCGTTGCCCATCTACAGGTTTGAAGATGATGCATCATTGGGATCGGGATTAGAGAGCTTGTAGTTCTATTCGGTTAATTAAGTGATTTAATTTGTTAACTTGGATTTGAAATTTGTCGTACTATTCGTATTTCCTTAATTCAGTTAATTGGTTTGGACCTAATATGTAATAGCTTATTTATGAACCTAAAAGTTAGTTTATGTTTTCCGCTGCAAAATTCTGAATAAGCCGTAACGTTTTCACACGGGCGATAATACTTTGATAATTCCCTACAGTTATATTTAAAAAGGGGTTATTTTAGAAAATGGGAATTGTCGGGGTGTTACAAAAATATTTTGATTTAATAGTTTTTGATTTAAAAAATCCACAATACTCTTAGCCTATAATAGATACAAAATAAATAAATTATATGTACATTATATACGACGTTCATACTCAAAAAAATTATTTATTTTCTTTCATTTTATTACATTTTATGTAAAGCAATGGTTTAAAAACGGGTTCAACAAAGTTACTTATAAATCCAAAGTCTAGGTAGATACCCGGTTTAGAAAATAAGGTTTTATAACATATATGATCATTATATCATATATATGATATAATGATCATATATGTTATAAGCCTTCATTAACCTTTCAATCTGTAACCTGAACACAACTGGTTACTCTTTAAGCATTATGTTGTCTGTGTGTTCAAAATTCATACTATTGTAATCAATTTCGTTCACTTCAGAACAGGAAACTTGAAGAAATACCACCTTTAGTCAGTCAGTCAGTCCTGTAACTTTGCTCTTACTATTATGGTAGCAAAGATTTTAAACCTGATATGATGCGTCAAATTGGCTTCAAAACGAGGATATATGACGAGCTTTATGTGTTTCAGAGAAGTTTCATACAGGAATAGTAATAATCTAAATGCAAATGCCCAAAAATCATGCCCAAAAATTGAATCCAAATGCAAAACATAGATTAAAAGTAATAATCTAATCTACAAATAATAAAACACATACAAATCTTAACGAAATAAAGTAATCAAATTCGTAGAGTAAAAAATCTAATAAATCATGAATCAACATTTGTGTAAGCATTAATTTCAGGCATTTTTTTGGATTCATCAACCCTAATACAAATTTCGATAAGAAGAAACGAATTAAGGAACTCGCCTGATTCGAAAAGCTGGAGTTTGAGATTTCAGAGGTTTATCTCTCTAAAATATCAGCAATCACAGTTAGTGACTCCTCGTGCTCGTATTGCCAGGAGCGAGGCTGTACACAATCTACCTACAATAATAAAAATTCGAACAGTTTATTGGCAAAGGAATTTGAGGGAGAATCAAGAGAGAAGACCGTGAATCATCTGGAATAGCTTATTTGGGGGGGAATGGAATTTGGGGTTTTAGAGTTTATCATTTTAGGATTGGGGTTTATTTTTGGTGTTTTTCAAAATCAGGTTGGGGAAACTAATTTGTATTTTTTCATTAAGATATTTTATCAAATAGGGCAACATTAAAATCGTCTTTTATTTTACTCAAATAAGGCGACACCATGTAACTCGCCCTTATTGTTACTATATAAGATAACGATTTGCTTTTCGCCCTCTTTGATTAAATGAATTGGGATTTAAGGGTTTATGTTTTGGAGTTTCTTCTTTCTATGTTTTATTATTTTTATAAAGTTATTTGATCAAGGAGGGCGATTTTTAAAACACGTCCTCGTATTTTTATCAAAAAGGGCAACCACATATAAGTCGCCCTCATTGTTCATATGTAAGACAACGACAATGACTCGCCCTAGTTGGTCGTTTATTTAAAGGCGATTATACACTCGCCCTCTTTGCTCAAATAATGTTGCCCTGCTTGCTCTTTGTTTTTGTAGTGTATACCAATACCGTATTGGTATGGTTACCATTACTGACCTCATTCAATTTTATAAGAAGTTGTACCCAATAACGGTTGATAAGTTTTTTCTTATTTTTTTTCCAATTTAAGTATTTTGGTCGAAATCCTAAACTCCTAAAATTGTGCTAATCAATTTTTAATTCGAATAAATAATAATCTTCTCTTATCTTTTCCAACAACCCATGATGAAACTTGATTTTATTATAGTTTATGAAGAATTTCTTATAAATAAATAAGTGAGAAAAAATTAGTCATATCCATGCATTGCACGGTATCCAACCTAGTTATATACTATATTAAAGTTATTTCAAAAGCGGTACTCAATCAATAAATATATTAAACATTTTCTTATAAAATTGAACTTTTTAAAAATAATTATTATTCAGTAAGGTTATGATTATAATATGATCTTTCACCAAAAAAAAATGATTATAATCTGATCAACGTAATCATTTAATTACCATGTCTACCTTAATTAAGAAAAATCTAGTAATTGGGTCCGGACGATGTTCCGAGGTATTATGTAAATAACAATTAATTATTACATTCAATAAAATGATGTATGAATTTTTTTCTCAAGATAATTTTTCTGTATTATATTAATATTAATTTCTCAAACATAACATATAAAAAATCATAGCCCAATGGGATATCACTCTATAATGTTAAAAGTGGAAGTTACAGGTTCGAATCTTATGTAAACCATTTATCTATATAGACATTTGAGGAACGTCTTTTAATGTATACAAAGTAGTATAGATAGATTAGGACAAAAACCATCTAAGGAATTTGCTTTATAAAACTTCAATCTAGAAAACGCACATTTCAAATATTTAAAACGACATTTTGCCTACCTTTTGTTTTCGAGGGGAACCTTTTTCCTAACTTGTGGTTGACCTAATCAATTTGAGCCCGATCAGCTGATCATCTTTGACCCAATCCAAAAATAGCGGGTTAATTTGAGCTGAATTTTTAGGTTTAAATAGCTATTGTTCCCGTTCATAGAACAGGCGGTTGCATAGTGGTTGTTAAGATGTCTTTTGAAGTTTTAATTAGTGAGTAATTCTGATTTCTGGTAATATATGAATTAAATAGAGGTGTAATTTGAAGGTTGGAAAAATATAAAAATTATATGTTGAATAAATATTGGATGTTAAAGGGGTGGAGTAGAATAGACTAATGAGTATATTAGACTATTAATAACTTGATGTTGAATAAGGAAAATGGAGTGGAACTGTGGAAGAGGCATTAGAAGTTGTAAATCATAGAAACAATAAAGAAAAAATTGAAAAAAACAACAAAACAAAATGATGGAGAAATGAGAGATGTCACATGGTTTCTAATAATGAGATGTCACATGGCTTCTAATAATCTATGGTGTTCCTTTTAAAATATTAGGTATAGATTGGTTTTCAAATTTTTAGGGTGGATTTTAGACAACTTAAAACTACAATTTTTGTTAATAAAATTGGTCCGCCTAAAAGGTCCCGAAACACCGCTACTTTTAGCCCAAAATAACGGGTTTTGTGCACACCAAATAGCCCGAAGTTTGGCCCGATTTGGCTTAACACAATGGACTAAAATTTAAGGTCACTATCGAATCCTACCAAATTTTCAGGTCGCGGTCAGGCCGGCCGCCTTTGCATCAGATCTACTTGTACGTTGCTTGTGCAACATGAGGTTAGTAATTCCATGGAATAAATGATTGGACTTAGTCCCACACTCCCACACCGAATATAAATACTCGTACCACCTAACTAATACTCCGTCCGCCTTTGAAAAGAATCTATTTCTACTCAAGTAGAAATTCGGTTTCTCTCTTGCATTGGATATTTACAATGGAGGGTGAAGTAAGTGAAAGTGTTATGGTTAGCCACCCTCTTTTGGAGAGAGAAATAGAGGCCGAATTGGAGACGTATTCAACAGAAGAAGGCAACTACTCCTTTTCCAAGGCGTTTTTCCACGGCCTAAACGCTCTTTCAGGTTATCGATCTATTAGGCTCTTTTTGATTTGGCAGAAAACGTTTCAGTGATAAATGATTTTTCGTATAAATATTTTTTAAAGAAAAATACAATTTTAAATTGGTTTTCCTTCTTTTGTCTGGTTCCTTACAAAAAATTTATAGAGAAAATGAAAATAGGAGTAGATGGGTGAGAACTTGTGGCAAGATTTTGTACAAATTTTCTTTTCTTTTGCGCCATTGCGTTTCTTTTCGGATCTCAACTCTATAATATTATTAGTTGGATTCAACGAGAAACATGCTTACTATAAGAAACATGATTACGTGATGAACTTCAGGTACATTAAGTTATTAGTATTAGTAAAACAGAGGACTACTCAGCTCATAGGTAGGAAAGTAAATATAGAAGATAGAGAGTGGTGCGATAAATTGTAAAGTGTTAAATTGTAAAGATAGGGTGTTATTTTTGCAGCTTTTTCTAGCCGGATTATTTTCCCGAAGCTACTTAAAGGGGTCCCTCTTATAGGGTTTGTTCTAAGTAGCTAACCTATGGGGTTTGGTTTTGGATGCTTTGTTAATACATGTTTGAGGGCGGAGAGACCAATATCTGATATGTATTTCAAGATACATATCACTCCACTAAACGACAAAATAGAGATAGGACAAAAATTATAGCAATTGCCATTTTTCAAAGAACAAATGCCATTTTTCAAAAACTAATGCCATTTCCCCAAAACGGATGCCATTTAAAAAAAATATTGATTTTGTCATTTAATTTAGTATTTGTCTTATCCCTATTTTGTGAAATACATATGCCATTTTCATAAATTTGTGAAATACTCCTATTTCCATTTTCTTTGTCAATTTTTTGTAAGAAACGAGACAAAAGAAGGAAATGAAAATAGGGTGATATGTATTTGTGAAATACATATCAGATATAGATTTATACTTCGTCATACATGTTTACCTTTCAACAAAAAAAAAAAGATAAGTACGCAGTCTATGTACCTTCTATTATGAGGGAGGCGTGCCCCATATTAGACGACAAAATAGGGATAAGACAAGCATTAAAATAGGTGCCGTTTTTCAAAAAACATATGCCATTTTTAAAAAACGTATGTCATTTTCCAAAAAATTTGATTTTGTCCTTTAACGTTTGTGTTTAACCTATTTCATCGTTTAGTAGGGTGATTAGGTGATATGTATCTTAAAATACATATCAGATATTGATTTATACTTCCTCGATGTAGTAAAGACTTTGCCAACATGTTTGGCAAGTTCTTAAGTCTTTCACGTAACTTGAATAAGGAGTACTTGATTGATGATTGACTAGCTTTGTAACTTGTAACTTATTTTGATCTTGCATTATTAAAATTTTGACACCAGGGGTAGGAAAATTGTCTGTACCATTTGCCCTAGCATCAGGTGGCTGGTTGACTCTATTACTGCTTTTTCTCATATCAATGGCAGCATTCTACACGGGGTTGCTGATAAAGCGATGCATGGAAGCTGATTTGAGGATAAGAACTTACCCTGATATAGGGGAACGAGCATTTGGGAAGACCGGAAGAACAATTATATCTGTTTTTATGTTCGCAGAGTTATACTTGGTTGTAACAGGTTTCCTGATCTTGGAAGGGGACAATCTCCATAACTTGGTCCCTAATCTCAACTTAAGTACCTATGTTGGAGGAAAAGAATGCTTTGTGTTAATTGTTGCTCTTATTGTTCTACCTTCTGTTTATATGGATGATCTAAGTATTCTTTCCTATATCTCTGCTACCGGTATCTTTGCTTCTATTGTGATTATGGTCTCTGTTTTGTCCATTGGCGCATTTAAAGGGGTTGGATTTCACGGCAAAGGGGATGTTCTAATTTGGTCAGGCATTCCTACTACTATTAGCTTATATGGTTTCTGTTACTGCGCTCATCCAGTTCTTCCTTCTCTATACAACTCCATGAAAAAAAAGCATCAGTTTTCAAAGGTACACAAGTTCTATTTTAGTCGACATTTTATTTGATTATTTCATTGTATTTTACTACACAAGGATGTTTTGATATTTACCGCATTTTAAGTTTCAAGTTTTTATATTTACTACTGCCTCTTAATTTTATGAAACACACGTTTTTTATTTACCAACTCTTAAACGAATTTCATCCAAATTTTCGTCCACGTAGACATTATTTAACAAACTTCCTTCATTGTAAATCTAACGAGTATGAGGGAAATTAAAGATGTTGGTTAATTAGGGGAGTAAACAGGTCTGAAGTTACCTAAACTTTGCCAAAAGGTGCAGTTTGGTCCCTTAAGTTTCAAAAGGAGCATTTAGGTCCCTCAAAATGGATGGAAAACGCTGCTTTTTGTTTTCCGTCACTAACAGACGTTAAAATGCATCAAAATTAAAGGGAAACTAAATAAAAGCCACAAAACGACAAAAAAACAGTTACATTTACCTTTTACCAATAATTAAATAAAGGGAAACCCATTTAAGTTAGCTTTTTACAAAAAAATAGCCGTTGGAGCTCTCAAAAAATAGAGTATTTAACATTCCATGCACACAACAACAACTAAACACTTCAAAAAAAAAATTCTTTCTTCTCCATCTTCAGCTCTGTGTTCTTTCTCTGTTGCTCCGCCATAGCTGACTTTTCTCAACAAAAAAGGTATTTTTCTGCCATTTTTTAAAAATCTTAAGTTATCTTATTTTAACAATACTTAAACATATTTAGGAATAAATAATTAAAACAAGAATTTATTTGCAGTATGATGAACAGGGCTATCTCTTTGTTCACCCATGGTGATAATTCACACCCTAAGAGGTGCTACTGTGGATTGACAGTATCCATTCAAAGGGCATGGACAAAAGAAAATCCTGGAAGGAGGTTCATTGCTTGTCCAGATTTTGATGTTGAACTAAACAGAATGGGTTGCATATTTTTTAGATGGATTGATGAACAAGAACCCACAACTTGGCAAACAAATGTCATATTAGGGTTAATGCAAGATAAACAAAGCCTTGCTGCTGAAGTTGATAGTTTTAGGATAAAACTTAGTGAAGCTAACAATTATGCAAGGAAGAGGGAGTCAGATTATGTGACGAGCAAGATGAAAAGACCTATTAGTGTGAAATGTGAAGTATGGGTTGTAATCCTAGTGGTTCTGTTTTTTTTTTTTTTTTTTTTTTTTTTAGTTAAGTGGGTAGGTAAAATGTAATGATTTGCACTAATGTAATGAAGACTTTAATATCAATAAAATATAACATCATGGTCTGTTTTCCAATCTTCTAGCCATTGCAAGATCCTACAATGCTTGGCTTGATATTGTGTGTTGTCCTTGACTTGGTTGAGTTCTGTGACAATGGGAAGTCATGTGCAGGGAAGGAGTAGATGGTTTGCTCACCCCCATGATTAGAATATAAAGCTCTTTGTCTCTGTGGTGTGGGGAAATGTTGTGACATAGGCTGCATTAAAACAAGTTAGGAACAAGTTGGCTACAGTTACATGTAAAGTAACAAATAAGAAAGAATTTGAGTGTATTGAATGACTTACAGTAGCTATTCTTTGATACCCATTTGGGTAGGTATAAATGCCCACACCCCTATTGTGCATTGAGATAGCTAAACTGGTTGTTGAGTGTTGTTGTTGTGGTGTGGTGTGTTCTGCAGTAGCATGATTGTTGCTATGTTGTTGTTGCTTAGGGGAATTCTTGCAACCCCTTTTGTTGTGGCCTATCACACCACATAAGTTCACCACATAAGTTGCATTTCATGGCACAACCTGTTTTCTTCAGCTTACCAGATGCAGTTACCTCTCCAACACCATATCTCCTCTTTGTTTTAGGTCTGCCATTATCCTTTTTCACATTTGGAGCCACAACAATGCTATTAGAAGTAGGCCACTGTTGAGGACCATTTAAAGGCTCTAACAAAAATTCATATGCCTTCATGTAGGTCTGTTTGCAGAAATAGGCATTCACATATTGTTCTGGGTGGTCTATTTTATTCCATATAGCAACAATATATTGCATGTTTGCGTGGAATTCCACTCACCTGCCATGCATTGCAACTGCAAGTATGTTGGTTCAGATCCGCACATACTTAACCTGTGTTGCACCTTCTCTTACTCCATAGCAAAACCCACCATCCCAGTATGCATTCCAACCCCTAGTCCAAATTTTTTGTTTCTCTAACTGATTTTGGATCCTAGGACACAACATTATCTCCTTTTTTCCAATGAAACCTCTTTTCTTATGCAGTCTTTCCATCAAACCCTCTCTGATATCCTCCAACATGGTAATAATAGGCTTGTGCCTTGCACTCAATATGTATGCATTAAACACCTCACTCATGTTGTTGTCTACACTGTCAGTACAAGATAGTGGAGTGTAAAATGCCCTACACCATTTCTTGTACTTCCTTTCCATTAGATCTTCAGCAGCTTGATTAGAAATACCCCTCATTACTTCAATGTTTTCCTTGAAGTGATTGATTGTGTTGCTTTTTGCAATAGTCCATAACTTTTTTCTGAACTCTAAACCACCACCAAACACTCCCCTGGAGTTACAGTACACATGCCTTGCACACACCCTACTTTCAGCTTGTGGAAACACATTTGCAATAGATGCAAGTAAACCCTTTTGTTGGTCAGACATGAATGTGTACCCTGCTCCTTAACTAGTGCCTAAATCATTAGCTAGAAGTTCCAGAAACCAACTCCATATTTCTGTGCTATCAACCTCACAAATAGCCCAAGCCAAAGGGAACATTTGATTATTGCCATCCCTCCCTACTGCTACTAACAATTGACCCCCAAATGGTCCCTTTAAGAAACATCCATCAAGTGAAATGAAAGGTCTGCATCCAGCCAAAAACCCTTTCCTAAGTGCCTCAAAACACAAATACAGTCTGTCAAACACATTTGCGTTCAACTTCAACTTCACTGTGTTCCCTGGATTGCTTCTAATTATCTCAGCTGCATACCTTGGGAGTAATGCATACTGCTCTTTGTATTCACCAACAATGAGTGCTTGACCCCTTTTCCTAGCTCTAGAAGCCTTGTCTTTGCTGACCCTTATACCCTTTTCTAACCAAATGGTTTCCTGAATATCTTGCACTCTCATGTAAGGATTAACCTTAAACAGATTCTGATAGTGTTGTGCAATCCAATTTGAAGTCATCTTCTTAATGATAGGTGTCCTACCACAAGTGTGCTCACTCACAAATGTTTTCACTGTAAATGACCTTCTTCCTCTCTCCCATGAAGCCCAAATTCTCCATTTACAACATTTATCTTTGTGCTCACACTCTGCACAAACCCTGGTGGAATTATTCTTAGAAAATGGAATGTTTCTTCCTTTATCAATTGAATAATCTATGATTGTTTTCCTAAATGTCTTTGGATTCTCAAACTGTTGCCCAACATAAAAGGTGGCCTCCCTCTCTTCAGTTTCAGTTTCAGTGTTGTTTTGTTTCTATTTCCTTCTCCCCCTCTTATGGTGTTGTGGTGCAACTAAGTAACCAACACCATCCTCATCTTCTGACTCACTAGGGTTGTCTAAGTCACTGTATCCATCAATGTCATCCCCTAAATTCAAACCACCTTATCCCTTACTTTCTACTAGTTTTTCAGCATTACAAACTCCTAAACGTAAGCTTTTTCCCTTCTCATATCATAAGATATCTTAGACCTAGCAGTGGCTAACTCATCATCCTCCTCATCTGTGCCCCTCTGAATCATAATCAATTTCAGGTTGAAGTTCAGTTTGAGGTTTGTGTGCAGTTTGTTAGGGTGGGAGTACTTTAAAAGGTGGTTCCACATAATCAGAATCTAAGTCAACCACATCAGTATTCAACAACGTACTCAAGGAAAATATCAACCCCTACACCTCTCCCTACTCCACTCACTCCACTCATGTTTAGGTTAAAGTTGTAGGTGGGTTTGATTTTATGTTCAAGTGTATATATGAATGCTTTTGTATTCAAAAAGTAAAGCTAAGAAAGGGTCACAAGTACTACTATCGAAACTTAAAAACCTAACCCCATTCTTGAATTCTTTCATGTGGTCCCAGAAATGTACTTTCTCTATATCAGTATACCCTAAACTATCCACTAATTCCTTAACATATTTGCCATCTGCATTCTCATGGATGTAATCAAAGACATCCACCCTCCCCCCACTATAAACCATATCCCCTTGTACAACCCATTCACCACTATGATACACATATATGCAAGGGTTCAAAGTCAAATCATCAACATCTGATCAAAGTTAAAACAATATCAATTAAAAGAACAAAACTTTAAGAAATTAAACAAAATGAAAGCTTGAATAACAACACAAGAGATAACAAAAGGAAACATTTCATTCATTCATCATCATGATCATTCCAATTTCATTTACAAAAGGGTAGGCTTCAACCCTTACATTACAAACCTCAATCCACTATTGAGGGAGAAACCTACGGTTAAGTATAAACTACTGTCATAGCAGTGAAAAATACCAAAAACCAACACTTTTCACCTTCCATAAAAACCTACTTTGCTATGACAATAGTGATTGTCCTAGAAAATTTTAAAAAAAATCTATAAACAAGCTGGATCATCAGAAGCTTGACAAAAGAGGGGCCACCACCAGCGCCACCACCACGCACCCCTGCATGGCCTTCACCAACAGCTACTGCTCCTCCTTGAAAATGAGGGGGAAGCCGTCAAAGTAGACGGTCATGTCCTTGTCAAGCCAGGCGTGGAAGTCACGACCATCATTCTCAATGATGTCCATGATGACCCACTCTCGCAGCCACCCACGGTAGCATCCTTGAGGGTAGTGGTATGGGAGGCGGTAACGCAACTTGGACCACCTACGCCACTGCTTGCAGACCCCCTGCACAGTAGCCTGCCCCTCCCAGTCCAGCCCGGGGAAGTTCTCATTCATGAGGATGTCTTGATGATGGCAAAGGGGTTGTGCCTCCCTCAAAGCAAGGACTCCTAAAGTCAAAGTAACGGCCACAGTCAATATCAAGCAAACTCTGTTTTTAATTTAAATGAAAACAAAACAGTAAGTGAAACCCTAATTACTACAGAATTTAGATTAAATTACTTCCAAATTAAGCAACAATTGTTTAATTAAACACCATTTTCAAGAACATGCAAGCATCAATTCGAATTAATTTAACTCTGTTTTTTATTTAAGTGAAAACAAAACAGTAAGTGAAACCCTAATTACTACAGAATCTAGTTTAAATTACTTCCAAATTAGGCAACAATTGTTTAATTAAACATATTAAAAACCATTTTCAAGAACATGCAAGCATCAATTCAAATTAAAAATTGGAAAGTAAAAATGGACAAAACCCTAATTCCAACTTCAATTGATAAATTATGCAAAATCAGCCCATAATTGTTTGAATTAACATATAAAACACCATTATCAAGATAATGCATGCACCAATTTTGGGAAAAAGTTACTTAACAAAAAAGCCCTAGTTTATCATGGCTCAACTGCAAACATTTATTGAAAAAAATCGACAAATTGAATGAATGAAAGTACCATGAGGAGTACCTTCGTCCCATCTGAAAATTCTTGGCCTCTTCCTGGGGAGACCTTCCCACTTAGCATCAGCAGATCGTTTGTTGGATGAGCAAGAACCCATTTTTGCAGAAAAACTCAGAGCAATAACTTCAAATTCTCTTAGTGTTTAAGTGAGTAAATAGGAAAAAGACAACTTAGAGTGAAAATGGGGGGGGGGGGGGGGGGGGGGGGGGTGGGGGGAGCCATATAAATAGGAAGTTAAAGGGGGGGGGGGGGGAATATGGTCGGGAACAGTAAAAAAAACCGCCAAAATATTTTATCGAAGGAACCAGAAAAAACAAGGGAAGTTGGAAGGGTTTCGACGTGTAAACATAGAAAAAGTAAGTTGAAAAGGCTAAGTAATTGGAAAAGGTTGTTTTTCATCAAAATCATTTTTTTAAATCATTAATCTACGTGTATGTTAATTCTCCTTTTATTTAAATCATTTTTAATATTATTAAATGCATTTTAACGTCGACGAAAAACAAAAAGCAGTGTTTTCTATCCATTTTGAGGGACCTAATTCTCCTTTTGAAACTTGAGGGACTAAACTGCATCTTTTGGCAAAGTTTAGGGACCTTCAGACCTATTTACTCTTAAATAGGGCCTACATAAACGAAAAATTGGATGAATGTTAAAAGATGGTAATGTTAGACAATTTTCTGTAAATAATATTTCTATAGTTAGCCTAATGTAATTATGTAAAGTAGGGTTACTTAGAATTACTCTATATTTCCATTCATGAGATGGAAAGTAGCACCCGTATCCATACACCAATCCTAAGTAACCCTACTTTACATAATTACAAAAAGTTCCATAAAATTATGGTGGAAAATAAGAAATTATATTAGTAATTGTTTTGCATTTTGGCGTTAATCAAATGCAGGTACTACTTCTATGTTTCCTTTGCGCAACAATTGGTTACGCTTGGATGGCGATCACTGGGTATTTGATGTTTGGTTCAAAAGTAAAATCTCAGATAACTTTGAACCTTCCAACTGACAAATTTGTGTCGAAAATCGCAATCTACACCACATTGGTGAATCCATTATCCAAATATGCACTAATGTTAGAACCTGTTGTGAAATCGATTGAGAGTAGATTCCCAAATTATCAGAACAAAAGATGGTTCAAATTTTGGTTTCGGACGGGTTTGGTTGCAACCCAAGTCACTATAGCATTGTTTGTTCCCTTCTTTGGATATCTAATGTCTCTGGTAGGAGCACTCTTAAGCATTACTACGTCAATCACACTTCCTTGCGTATGCTATTTGAAGATCTCATGGAATTACCTAAAAAGCGAGGCGGTATTAGTGATAAGTACTACAATTTTAAGTATATTGATTACAATCTTTGGTACTTATACTTCTGTCGTTCATTTATACATGGAGTTGTCATAGGTTACTAGATCTATTATCGTCCTTCATGAGAAGGTTAGGAAAAATTCTTAGTTGTACAACAAATATTGTAAGACGGATTAATGTTATTTTAAAGATGATTCAAAGTTATTCCGACATACTATGAAGTAAAGTCATTCTTTTTGAAAAAATATTAAAAATTAACCACTCATCTCTATTCCTTAAGAAAATCATGAAGTCATTAACGTAATGATCGACCTTTTGGTATCAAGTAAAGGACACTGACAGTCCCCTAAACTTTGCCAAAAGGTTTAGTTTAGTCTCTATAATTTCAAAAGTGTCATTTTGATCTCTAATTTTGGATGAAAACTGTTATAAGCTGTTAACGGTGTTAGATTTTCTGTTAAATCGATTAAATCTATATTATTAAAGCAGAGTGGTGAGGAATGTGAGGGCTCCAAAACCCCAATCCTCACCTCTCATGCTTTGTCATTCAAGGAAACTAAGTAAATAAAATAATTAATACATCAGCAAAATCACCGCTCACGCAATTAATGGGGAGACTAAATTGGAAATAACCATAATAAAGGGTAATTAATTGGCATGAAAGAATAAGAAAATAATTTAGAAAAATTATTCACTTTCAAATTTAATGACAAATCTATGGTACAAAATGAAAACGTTACATATTTTAACTTCTATATAAATAAAATTAACATATTTTGGCCATGGAAGATCGAATTCTACATAGTTACACAATACGAAAATAAAATTAAAAATATCATAAATTTGGCAGAATTATACATTAAAAATCAAATTACACAAAATTACTTCTAAGCCTACATGCACAATTGTACACACTATCAATAACTCTGCATCTTCCACTTGCCGCTAAATTTTAATTTCCGTACTATTGTAATATGCATGTCTATATTCTACCAAATCTCATGCCATTCTAATCAAATTAAATCGGCAAACTCCAACAAAAAGGGGGGAAATAACACATAAGAATATGAAGAAAAAATATATCAACCGATGATTAGACCAACTAAAAATAAATTACAACTAAAGAAAAACAGAATAAGAGGAACTAGATCTGAGAAGTTATTAAATCTAGAGAAATGACGTTTTTCGAGAGAAAATCGTCTTTTTGGCCATCTAAGCATAATTTAAACATACGTACCCTTAGAGTTTTTTTTTAAGGGAATACTCTTAGTTTACCAAGTATAAAAGTATATGCAATTATCACAAGTCAACGAACCTATTAATTTGGTTGACGTAAGGATGATTAATTGTGTATAGATTGTTGAAGATTGAAAGTGAAATCTTAGAAAGAGGAGAAATAATGAAGCTTATGCTTAATAATTTGAGTTAGATGTCCTTTGACTAAGCTTGGTATACCACTATACCACATAGATTTCTTAACACATGAAAAGACGATTATATTAACAATACATTAAGGTAGGTTCGGTACAAAACAAGCTTCCCTTCTGGTGAAGCAAATAACGATAAGATCATACCCCACTTCTACAAAATATCCCATAAACCTTGAGGCCACAAAAAATCTTGGTTATCTATACAAGCCAAAAGATGAAACACTACTAAAGCACTTGGGAAAATTAATTGTTGGTGATTTCTCCATCTTCCTTTTCAACAATGGTAATCGAACTATCCATTGTTGAACCCTGACAACAAAAGGAGTAAAGTCCTTTGCCTTCGAAGAAGAGCCTTCTGCCACATTCGAGTCCTTTAAAACATGGATGGCCTCCTAACTATCGTACCAAAAACTATCTAAGATGAATTTGAAGTATTTGCCACTTTGTTGATCACTGCATCTCTTGCCTCTACTTCCTTTTTAATTTTTTATTTGTTAAATGGCTACATTATTCTCGAAGAAACATTTAAGCCTAACTAAAACATGATCATAATCTCATAGCTAGCTAAATATTAGTAATTCTACCTTAGTTTGGGATGAAGGGATTATTGTAACATGTGGTTGATATGATTAGAAAAATAACATACTCCATCCATATATAATAAATGGTGCACTTGACCGACACAAAAGTTAAAGAGGGTGCGTTAATTCTATTAAAATAAAAATAGAAGTGGGTACGTAAGTGATGGTATTAAGGTATTCAAATAATGTAAAAGGTAATGAGAAATAAAATGAAGGTATTCAACTCCCTTTTGTCGAATCGCCATTTCAGAGATCAAGTTCGAACATTCAATTCTTTGTTGGCATTCACGTCTATAGGAGGTAGAAAAAATTGACAACACTGTTAATGACGGTAGAGGCCCCTATGTCTTCTACATAAGTGGTAGTAATCATCATAAAATTGAGTCTTTAATCCTAGAGTCAAGGAATTTGCTAAAATTTGCGAAATTATACATTTATGGCATTGATAATGAATTATAAAATCACATGCATGTGATAGATGGTTTTGAATCTTTTATGAAAAGCCCCATAATCATATGTAGAAGGACTATAAACATGTTTCACAGTGTAAATCAATATGTTGCGATGTTTCAAAATGCTCGAACCATGTTGCGTGGCCAATGTAAATATCGAGATTTGCGGATTAGGAATATTTGGGCTAGAGAAGGTAGATAATATGTTCCCACTTTTTTAGACTCTCATGATTCTATAACTTAATTTTAGATACTCTTTTAGTTTCTTACTTTTGGTTTTACGTTTTGCACAAGGGACATACAATATTTAGAAGCGTTTTGATACTTCCAAATAATAAATATTGTAATTAACATAGTCGTTTAAGAGTTTTTTTTATACTTCGTACTTTTTATAGGTACCCGTGCAATAGCACAGGCACATACTAGTAAAAAGGTAAAGTAAAATAAAAGAACTAAGGCCCTGTTTAGTTCACCTTATTTCAGGACCTTATTACTTATTTCAGATCTAATCAAATCAGATCATACCAGACCAGATCAAATCAGATAAGATCAGAAAAAATAAGTTCAGATCGTATCATATCAGAAAAAATAAGATCAGATCAGATCAGACCAGATCAGATCAGATCAGAATTTTATTATTATTATTATTATTATTATTATTATTATTATTATATTATTGTTATTATATTTAATATTTTATTACTATTATTGCTTAAATAAAAAATAATTTTGTTGTCGGTGCAATTAAAATCTATTATTTAAGGCATAAAAACACATTAACAAAACATTCAAATTGATCATGTCCAAATTAAAATCATTAAATCCAAATTAGAAACGATATGATCAGGTCATGTCCATATCAGAACTGATTTTTATAGTCAGAACCATTATATATCCAGACTAGAACTGATAATATCAAATAATATCAGATAATAACTGATCTTACAGATCATGTCCAGATCATGTTCAAATCTGCAAAGTTCTTGTCTACATCAGAATCGATCCTTACAGAACCAATATGTTCAGATCAAAACCGATTTGTACAGATCATGTCCAGATCAGAATCAATATGTCCAAATTATAACTGGTCTATATATCGACTATGTACAGATTATGTTCAGATCAGAATTGATCTGCAAAGATCAAGTCCAGATCAGAACTGGTATGTACAGATCATGACCAGATCAGAACTGATCTGTATAGATCATGTCCATATCAAAACTGATCTATACAGAACATGTCCAAATCATGTCTAGATCAGAACTGAACTTTACATATAATGTCCAGATCAGAAATAATTTGTACAGATCATGTCCAGATCATAACTGATTTGTATAGATCACGTCCAGATCAGAACTGATTTGTATAGATCATGTTCAGATCATGTCTAGATCAGAACTGAACTGTACATATCATGTCCAGATCAAAACTGATATGTACAGATCATGTCCAAATCATGTCTAGATCATAACTGAACTGTACATATCATGTCCAGATCAGAACTAATCTGTACAGATCATGTCTAGATTAGAACCGATCATGTCCAGATCATAATTGATCTGTACAAATCATGTCTAGATTAGAACCGATCTGTACATATCATATCCAGATCAGAACTTATATGTCTAGATCATAACCGATCTATCTAGATCATGTGTAGGTCTATATATAAGGAATAGTTAAATCATGAGCAAAGTCAAATAAATAATAACAATATTATAAACTTGTGTAACATTTATTTTACACGTAAGTCTTTTAATATTAATAAATGCAGATTTTTGTTTAAACTTAATTCTGAAGAATCAGATCAGATCAGATCAGAAAAAATAAGTTCAGATCAGATCAGATAAAAAAAATAAGTTAAGTTCAGATCAGATCAGACCAGATCAGATCAGATCAAGAGAAATAAGATGAACTAAACAGGTCCTAAAAGATAAATTTAGGTAAGTTAGGTTTTACTACGTAGTACTTAGCTTATTTACCAAAATAATTATTTTTAACATGGCTTTTTTTACCATCCCAAAATTAACAATTAGCTTTTACAGATTGTTACTTTGGTTATTTATCAAAATGATTTACTTTTTAGTTGCTCCAAAATAATTATTTTATGTTACAGAAATAATTAATGTGTTTCTTCCCTCTTCTTTGTGAAGTTCTGGACCATTTTAGCAAAATTAGAAGTTTCTATCCATTTTGAAGGACTAAGCTGACCCTTTTGAAACGTGAATGACTAACATGAACTTTTTGTAAAAATTTAAGAATCATTAGTGTCCTTTACATTTTTGGTGTACCTCTATAGAATAGATTATAGTAGCTTTATTGATAAATAACATTAAATTAAAAAAATTAAAAATAATTTGAGGTAGTATAATCAAATAACAACAAAATTATAAAATCTCGCTGTCTTTACTAATTTAGTGTTAGTCAAATGACAGGAAAACACTCGTTCAAGTAATTAGTCTAGATCCGTCACAAAAAGTAAGTCCTCAGCCCTCGACTCCTTGATGACAAGGAGTAAACTCTTTGTGCACAACAACATAAAATCATTTTAGACTTTCTCTCTCTAAATTTTTTTCTCCCTTATCTCTTCAACCCACCGCCTCAATCAACCTCTTCAATTTTTTGCTCTTTCTCGCCGGTGATCGGTGATTTTAGATCACCATCGTCGGCGAGATCTGTTTTTAGGTAGTTGTTTTCCTTTCAAGCTTGCTGCCCGCCAGCCTCATGGTGCTCTCAGAAGGCTTTCACGGCCCGGTCTCACCTCGGTTTGCTGATGGGTTTCATTTTTCTTTGTTCTTGGTTATGGGGTGGTGGTAAGCACCACCCTTTACATCGTCGTCGGTGGCCCTGCTAGTTCTCAGGTGGTTTGGGATGGTTGTCTCTCTCCTTGATTTGTCGGCGTTTTGTTGGGTATGCGGCGATCCGATCGGTTCTGAATCTAGTTGGGTGTCTTCGTCGGAAGTGCGGTGGTGACAGTTGGATTTCGGGATTTTTTCTTGGTCCCTCAGTCCGATTCTTTTCTTCCCCGTATCCTCCGCCCTTTCTGTGAGGTTGCTTCTTTCAGGCGTCCTGACGGGAGGTTTTTCTGACCGTTGTTTTGCTTCCGATGGGTTAGTAAGTATTATGCTTTTATGTGTGTTTCTTGTTGTTTTAAATTTCCTCCTTCCAGATTTCTCTTGGTATGGTGGTTCTTGTGTGTTTGTTTGGGCTCTTCTTCTCGGATCCTGGCTGGTTATACGAAATCGTTTTTGGTATGTAGGGGTTTCTTTGGATGTGGTTAAAGGTGGGGGTTTCAGGTTTCCTAGTGATTTAGGTTGTTTTATGAGCTTATTTGAGGGGTGGAAGTTGCTGTGGTGTGTTTGGGGTTTGCGACGGCAAGTGTTCCGGCTCTCCGGCTGGAGTAGTCGGATTTCTTGGTTTCCTAAGAAATAGTTTGATTGGGTTTGCTTAGGAATTTGGTTGTTCGATTGGTTTGATAAGAATCTATGTTTGGGTTCTCAAGCCACAATTCAGATTTCATTGGTTTGGTTTGTTGGGAAGATTGTGTTTGTTGTGCCTCTTGTTGGTCTAGTGTCGGGTGGGGTTAGCTCAATGTCAGTCAATTTCGTCCTGGTGATGACTTCAGTCATCGCTTTTAAAAATATCATCTTGAAGGAGACTCCCCAACTTCAATGCTTGGGGCAAGCAAAGCTCTCCAGTTTCCTGTTTTCTCTTGTTGTGGGATTGCAGGATGTCCTGCACTCTGATGCAGGCGTGTCCATTGTGGAGTCACTAAGGAATGTGGCTCCCTTAGCAGTGTCTCAAGACTCTCAGGATGTGCATTCCGATCCCTGGGAGTGGTTAGTAGTTGTCCAGTGTCTTATCAACATGGTATGACATTCTAGTGCGATCTCTCATATTCCTCCATCAAAGTTTAGTTATGTTGCCTTCGCGTGGTTTAGGCCTCTTCACCGGCGTCATTGTCCCTTCTTTGCTCCGTTTCAAGTGCCCCCGGGTATTCATCCTCTGAATCTTTTGGCAGAAGTTTTGGTAAGTAGTTTGTTGTGCAGGGTTCGAGTTAGTGGTGTGGAGCTGCAAATCAATAAGGTCTTGGTCTTGAATTCCGGTTGCGGTTTGGTTTTTAATGTTTGTAATTTCTTAAAGCGGGTAGTTTGTATGTTAGTTACTTACTATTTTCCTAGATATAGATTGTAATACGTTTCTTCGTTTAATGTACTCCTTGTCAAAAAAAAAAAAAAACGGAGTTAACTCTTTATTTCACAGCTATTTTGTCGCAACTCACGCACACAACAACAATCTCTCATGTAAGAGTTTTTGGAGAATGAAAAATAAAGTCGAGAAGTAATAAAAATAAAAAATATTCAAAATTACCACCTTATAAAATGTGAAAAAATATTCACATTTTTTTTTAACTTATCACCTTATAAAATTGAAAAAATTGACTACATCGGTTCTAATTATAGAGTTATAGACATTTTTTTCTTTAAAAGGGCGTAACTAAGAATTATTACTGGTAGGTTCCAATAATATGGGGTGTTAACTTTGTGTGGATCTTTTAACCAGTAAACGGTTAAACATGTTAAAGCATTGAATTTTTTTGAAATAACTTTTTAATTTACCTTTTTATTCCAAATTATTTGAGGGAAGTCTTTAGTAAGGTTCATTCTTCACCCTCCATTGCCCCTCAGCCCAGGGGCGGACACAAGAATTATATAATGCGGGTCCAAAATTTAATACAACTTCATTGCAAAAAATAATTTAAAGTCAACTATAAATTTCCAACCGCACAATAATAAATTCGTTCATAAGATACAATAAAACTAATGAAAATATATTAAAAAAATAAAAAATTACATTTTCCCTCGACGATTTTGCATTCCTTGAAACCGCTTCATAATAGCATCATCACTAACTTGTATAAAAACGTCTCATTCTGAAGTTTATTTAACAACTTAAATCAACCAAACAACAACAATAAACAAATGTATCAATAAATAACAACTTAAATAGAGAGAAAATTTGCCAAATACAACCCAAAAAACTTTGTACTTTATGGGTTACAATCTCAAACTTTTATTTTTACGAATTACAACCTCAAACATTGTTAGGTTATGATACATATGACAATTCATAAATCATGCGGAAAAACCATAAAGCCAGGAAAACATATTATTTACACATAATCATTTAGCATAGTTTAGATGCATACTCTTTGTTGCGTGCCCTCCCTAGCTGCGCCCGAACCGAACAAGAACAAGTCTTTAGGACTCCAAGTGTCGTCCCTCCGTAGATAGTCGACAGCACGTCCGGATCCGCCTTAAGATTGACCAACTAGAATCGCCCTTAAGGTACTTAGAATTTTCGGCACTTTATAGGCAATTGTATGACTGAATTTTGCTCTCAAAAACTCACTTTGAATACTTGAATGCTTAATGTAAATATGTGACCCTAGGCACCTATTTATAGAGTTATGGAAAAGGATTTGGAATCCTATTAGGATACTAATTTATTTAATTATAATCCTACTAGGACTCTAATTAAATAAACTTGATCTTTTAGGATTAGATTTAATCATATGACAAATCCCGGTAACTTTAGGATTTGAGTAGCACACAAACACACACGCACGCACAGCAGCCCACGAGGGGCGCCATGCGCGCGCGCGCAGCCCACTGCCGCAAGCCCACACGCTGCCGTAGCCTTGGCGCGCGCTGGGCCTGCCTTGCGGTGGGCCTGGCGCAGCCTTGGCTGGTGCGTTTGTGGCGCACTGGCTTGCTGGGCGATGGCCCGGCTTCGTGCTGGGCCTTCGTCTGGCAGGCCTCGTCCGATGCTAATTCGTACGATACACTTCCGATTAATTTCCCGATTCCGAAATTCATTTCCGATACGAACAATATTCAATATTTTCGATTCCGGAATCAATTTCCGTTTCGAACAAATATTTAATATTTCCGTTTCCGGAATTATTTTCCGATTCCGATAATATTTCCGATTCTGACAATATTTCCGTTTCCGGCAATATTTCCGATTCCGGCAATATTTCCATTTCCGATAATATTTTCCGATACGTACCATGTTTCCGTTTCCGGCAACATCTACGACTTGGATAATATTTATATTTCTGATACGATCCATATTTCCGTTTCCGGCAAATATCATCGTTTCTGGAGTATTCATTTCTTGCCTGTGACGATCTCAGCTCCCACTGAAACCAAGATCCGTCGATTCCGAATATCCATAGATGAAGTATTTAATGCCATTAAATACTTGATCCGTTTACGTACTATTTGTGTGACCCTACGGGTTCAGTCAAGAGTAAGCTGTGGATTAATATCATTAACTCCACTTGAACTGAAGCGGCCTCTAACTAGGCATTCAGCTCACTTGATCTCACTGAATTATTAACTTGTTAATTAATACTGAACCGCATTTATTAGACTTAACATTGAATGCATACTTGGACCAAGGGCATTATTTCCTTCAAAAGGTGCCATGCCAAAATATACAGCTTACTCTTGACTGAACCCGTAGGGTCACACAAATAGTACGTAAACGGATCAAGTATTTAATGGCATTAAATACTCCATCTATGGATATTCGGAATCGACGGATCTTGGTTTCAGTGGGAGCTGAGATCGTCACAGGCAAGAAATGAATACTCCGGAAACGATGATATTGCCGGAAACGGAAATATGGATCGTATCGGAAATATAAATATTATCCAAGTCGTAGATGTTGCCGGAAACGAAAACATGGTACGTATCGGGAAATATTATCGGAAATAGAAATATTGCCGGAATCGGAAATATTGCCGGAAACGGAAATATTGTCTGAATCGGAAATATTATCGGAATCGGAAATTAATTCCGGAATCGGAAATGTTAAATATTGTACGTATCGGAAATGAATTCCGGAATCGGGAAATTAATCAGAAGCGCGTCGTACGAATTAGCATCGGACGAGCTTGCTAGACGAAGGCCCAGCACGAAGCCAGGCCCACGTCCAGCAAGGGAAACGCGCGCCACAACACGCCAGCCCAAGGCAGCGCCACGCCCACCGCAAGGCAGGCCCAGCGCGCGCCCAAGGCTGCGGCAGTCGTGGGCTGCGATGCTCGGGCTGTGCGCGCGCGCGCATGGCGCCCCTCGTGGGCTGCTGTGCGTGCGTGGGTGTTTGTGTTCACATACGAAACCTAAAACGTACAGGATTCGTTTAATGATTAAATTCCTAATTCTATTTTATCAATTAATTAAATAAGAGTTTCATTAGGATTCTAATTTAATTAATTCGTATCCTAATAGGATTCCAATTCTCTTTCCATACCCCTATAAATATGTCGCCTGGGTTCACAATTTATAACAAGTTTTTCAAGTATTCAAAGTGAGTTTTTGAGAGAAAAATTCATACACATTCCTTGCTCAAAAGTGCCGAAATTTTTAGTACCTTAAGGGCGATTCTAGTTGGTCAATCTTAAGGCGGATCCGGACGTGCTGTGGACTATCTACGAAGGGACGACACTTGGAGTCCTAAAGACTTGTTCTTGTTCGGTTCGGGCGCAGCTAGGGAGGGCACGCAACAAAGAGTATGCATCTAAACAATGCTATATGATTATGTGTAAATAATATGTATTCCTGGCTAAATGGTTTTTCCGCATGATTTATGAATTTTCATATGTATCATAACCTGACAGTGGTATCACGAGCCTCTTATTATTTTCATAATCTAAATTGCATGAACATGGTTAAATATTACAAATTTGCAAGAATTAAAAGGGGTGATTAATTTTCCTAATTGTTAATTAATTGCAAATTGCGTTTATTTAATTATACGTACGCAGTTTTTCGGCAGTTTCTTCGTTACTCATCCAAATCGAGTGATTTTTGTGTCAATTCCGCATGTAAATGGCATTCTAAAAGTTTGACAAAAACAGTATTTTTCTGCCGAACCCAGAATTCTTAAATTCGAAGCCTAACTATGACTTTTCGAAGGTTTTAGTTTTTCGAATGCAAAATTTCACAAATTTAAGATGTTAAATTAAATATTTGCGATTCTTGTTGATAAATCTTGAATTTTTGATTGACCTACTGTATATGTTTAACAAGTTTGAATGCCTAGCCTTGTTAATTATGCAATCTAATTTGTAATTATGATTAATTTGTTGAAAATTAGAATAATTTAGAATTAATTTGATTTTCATAATTAATTATAATTTAATTAGATACCTATGATTAAAAACCACCATAAAAATTGTAAATTTATGATAAATTTTAAATTTTTATGACCTAGACTTGAATCCATGTTAATCGGAAATCAATTGAATAATAAATTTTCGATTTTTCGCCCTAAAATTATGAAATTAATATTAATTTATTAATTTGTCATTAATTTTAAATATAATTTTTTTAAATTTTATGCGATTCGTTCATATAACTTGCACGCACAAAGCAATGGACGCTACGTGTTACCCTTAAGGGGTGTTGTATAGTGCGGGCATGCGACGACGAGCAAGGGAGCTCATCGCCCATGCGGCACGAATGCAATGAGCAAGGGCATGGTGCACGAGCACAAGGCAGCAGCCCTGCCTTGTGTCGTGGGCTACGAGCAATGGACGAATGGGCATGGGCGAAGGCAAGGCACGGCAGTCGCGTGTGGGCAGCAAGCGAGCTGCGCCACAACGCGCACTGCCTCGCGCAAGCTCGGCAGCCTCGCGCGCAGCGAGCGCAAGCTCGCGTGCCACGAGTGCTGCGCCCAGCGTCGATGCCTCGCGCAGCGAGCGCTGGCTCGCATCAAGCGAGCGCTGGCGAGCTCGCACAAGTGAGCGCTGGCGAGCGCGCACAGCGAGTGCTGGCGAGCGCGCACAGCGAGCGATGGCTCGCGTGCATCGAGTACTGGCGCGCGCGCAGCGAGCACCAACTCGTGCGATGGCTTGCGAAGGGTAGAAGCAGCAGCTATGCGACGCAGCGCATGGGCTGCGCGCACATGGCCAGCGATGGCTGTGTGCGTGTGGCCCATGGGCGTGCGATGCGTAGGGTGTTTGCGTTGTGATTAGATCGTTTTGAATGTTTAATTTGAAATTTTCAGTTTACGTAATTTTAATTAATTTTAAAATTAATAATTTAAATTATTTTCTTGGATTTTAATTTTGAATATTGTAATTATAATAAATTTTATTTATTCTAATTATTTTACTAAAATTAAAATCATGAATTAATTTAAATACGACTGAAATTAAATTAAACTTTTTGGATTCAATTATAAATTTATATGAGCTTTAAATTTTAATTAAATTTGTATGTTTCCGGTTAGACTAGAAATACATTTTTATGTTTAAAAATAGTAAAGCATATGAATTTATTGGTTTAAGTGGGAGCCCTTTTTAGTCATAAACTCTTGATTAGGTCTACAAATCCTTAAGGTTAAAACAACTTGATTAGAATTAATAAGGACTGAATAATTGGTAGATTATTGGTGCCCTTGATTAATTGCTGCAAATGTTTACGTGATGCATAATGTGTTTTACTAACCAGCTATGTGGGCCATTCATGATAATGAATGGGTGAATGGTATATATTGTATATGTACTGTTTTGCAGGTTATGAAGTGACTAGTATGGCCCAAATAGGATAGAAAATATGGTCTGCGTACCATTAATTTGAATGTAATTGGTCTAAAGTACCAAAGTTGTTTTTCAATTCAAATATGGTCTGCGTACCATCAAATAGTTGTAATTAGTTTTAATTATAGCTTATCCTATTTGAAGAAAATGGTGCCTCCCACGGAGATTTTTAAGACGGACTTTGAAGTTAAAGCTTCAAGATGAAGTCGGGCCATACTAGATCACATTTATCTTATGCATGTTTTAAGTTATTTATTGCCTTTAAATATGTCTTAAAATGCATGAGATCAAAAGCTTGATTATGTTGCATGATTAAGGATTTTAGTTCACTTAAAATCTAACCAACATAGTAAGAGCCTTAAGTTCCAAACTTAAAAATTGAGTTATAAGGTGCCATGCCAAAATATACACTTGCTTGGATATCCTTTACATCAATCTAGTAATAGTTTTCGCTCAGCGAGGTGTTACTTATTGGTCCTAAAGGGGCAAGGTACACAAATAATTGTGAGTACATGTTAGTTTTGGTGAAACTCAACGATATAAGTAAGGAGTCCTTTTATGTCGTGGCAAAATCGATAGGTTTACCTAATAAGTTCTAAGACGTACCTATCAACCAAGAATAGTTTCTAGACTATTAGCAAAAGGCTTTTGCTTACCTAAGATGTTTTAGGATTAAGTCGACAAACTGTGCTTAGTTCTTCAATGATTTTAGGATCTTGGAATCATTTTATTCACACCTGCCGGAACACATAACTTGAATAAAATGCTTAATAAACATTGAATTATGCATGTATGCTAGAATTTAAGTTTATTAAGAGAAACTGTGAATGGTTATTTATTTGTTTATTCTTTTCAATTGTAGTTTTTAAAATGGCAAACAACAATTCATTCAACATTCGATCAATTCTCGAAAAGGAGAAGTTGAACGGGAAAAACTTCCTTGACTGGCAAAGGAACTTGCAAATAGTTCTTATGCAGGAAGAAAAGGAGTATGTCCTAGAAGAGGCGATGCCCGAAGCCGCAGGCGACGGGGTCACTCAGGCAGCCCTCAATCGTTGGATTGATGCCAACAAGGATGTGAAATGTCTAATGCTCGCCACCATGAGTGCGGATCTGCAGAAAACGTTCATCAACTCAGATGCTTTCACAATCATCAGTGAGTTGAAGAACATCTTCCAAGATCTGGCTCGAGTCGAAAGATTCGAGACTCATAGGCAAATTCTTGAGACCAAGCTCAAGAAAGGCGAGCCCGTAAGTCCACATGTTCTCAAAATGATTGGACTCATTGAGAATATGAGTCGGCTGGATCAGCAATTTTCTCAGGAAATGGCTATAGACACCATCCTCCATTTTCTTCATAGCGGGTATGATCAGTTCAAACTGAACTACAGTATGAATAGTCTGGACAAAACGCTCACTGAGCTTCACGGTATGCTGAAGACCGCTGAAAAGACGCTCAAAAGTGATAAGCAGGATGTGCTTATGGTGCGTGGGGGCAAGTTCAAGAAATCTGGAAAGAAGAGGAATGCTAAGAAAGGTGGCAACAAGGCCATCCCAACTTAGCAAACTGGCGCCAAATCTGTAAAGAGGAAGGTCAGTCAACCCACTTCTGAATCCGAATGCTTCTATTGCAAGAAGAAGGGGCATTGGAAGAGAGATTGCTTGAAGCTAAAGGAAGATCAGAAGAACGGAACAGTCGTTCCATCTTCAGGTATTTTCGTTATAGACTGTATACTTGCTAATTCAACTTCTTGGGTATTAGATACAGGTTGTGGCTCACACTTATGTTCCAATCCACAGGGACTAAGAAGAAGTAGAAAGTTAAGCAAGGGTGAAGTCGACCTACGAGTGGGAAATGGAGCACGGATTGCTGCATTAGCTGTAGGAACTTACTATTTGTCATTGCCCTCCGGGCTAGTTTTGGAACTGGAAGAATGTTTCCATGTTCCAAGTCTTACTAAAAACATCATTTCAGTTTCTTGCTTAGATGCTAAGGGATTTTCCATTTTGATAAAAGACGATAGTTGTTCGTTTTATTTTAAAGAGATGTTTTATGGATCTGCTAGATTAGTCAATGGACTTTATTTATTAGATCACGACAAACAAGTATATAACATAAATACCAAAAAGGCCAAAAAGGATGATTCAGATCTCACCTATCTGTGGCATTGTCGATTAGGCCATATAAACTTGAAACACTTAGAAAGACTTCAAAAGGAAGGAATTCTAGAACCATTTGACTTAGAGGATTATGGTAAATGCGAATCATGTTTACTTGGCAAAATGACAAAGCAACCTTTCTCTAAAGTTGGAGAAAGAGCAAATGAACTATTGGGTTTAATCCATACAGATGTATGTGGACCAATGAGTACAAATGCTAGAGGTGGTTTCAGCTACTTTATCACTTTCACTGATGACTTCAGTAGATATGGTTATGTCTACCTAATGAAGCATAAGTCTGAATCCTTTGACAAATTCAAGGAATTTCAGAGTGAAGTAGAGAATCAATTAGGCAAGAAGATTAAGGCACTGCGGTCTGATAGAGGCGGTGAATATCTGAGCTATGAATTTGATGACCATCTGAGAGAATGTGGAATTCTATCAGAATTGACTCCTCCTGGAACACCACAATGGAACGGTGTGTCAGAACGGAGGAACAGAACCTTGCTAGACATGGTCAGGTCAATGATGGGTCAGGCCAAACTTCCATTAGAATTTTGGGGACATGCACTAAATACAGCTGCACTCACTATAAATAGAGCTCCGTCTAAAACTGTCGAAAAGACTCCATACGAATTATGGTTTGGAAAGCCTCCAAATGTGTCTTCTCTTAAGATTTGGGGATGTGAAGTATACGTCAAACGATTAATTTCAGACAAACTTCATCCAAAATATGACAAATGTATCCTTGTGGGCTATCCAAAGGAAACAAAGGGGTATTACTTCTACAATACATCTGAGAACAAGGTGTTTGTTGCTCGAGATGGTGTCTTTTTGGAGAAAGATCACATTTCCAAAATGACAAGTGGGAGAAAAGTAGACCTCGAAGAAATTCGAGTCGAACAACAAACTCTAGAGAATGCTCAAGATGACATTCAGGATGAAACTCAGAGATCTTTAGAAGAATCTGGTGAGAATCATGGTCAAACTAGAAATGTTACCCCGCGTAGATCGCAAAGATATAGATCTCAACCGGAAAGGTACTTAGGTATTTTGACGAACGAGAGCTATGACGTTCTATTACTTGAAAGTGATGAACCTGCGACTTACAAACAAGCTATGACGAGCCCTAGCTCCAAGCAATGGCAAGAAGCCATGCAATCTGAATTAGACTCCATGTCTGAAAACCAAGTATGGGATTTGGTCGATTTGCCAGATGGCTACCAAGCCATTGGAAGCAAATGGGTTTTCAAACTGAAAAAGGACAAGGATGGGAAACTTGAAGTTTTCAAAGCTAGATTGGTTGCAAAAGGTTACAAGCAAGTCCACGGTGTGGATTACGATGAAACCTTTTCACCAGTTGCAATGCTAAAGTCTATTCGGATAATGTTAGCAATCGCTGCATATTACGATTACGAAATATGGCAGATGGATGTCAAAACTGCTTTCTTAAACGGCGTTTTAAAAGAAACTGTGTTTATGACACAGCCTGAAGGTTTTGAGGATCCAAAGAATGCTAAAAAGGTATGCAAGCTAAAGAAGTCAATCTACGGATTGAAGCAGGCATCCAGGAGCTGGAATATACGTTTTGATGAAGCAGTCAGTGACTTTGGTTTCATCAAGAACGCAGACGAATCTTGTGTATACAAGAAGGTCAGTGGGAGCAAAATTGCTTTCCTAGTATTATATGTCGACGACATATTACTTATCGGAAATGACATTCCTATGTTGAACTCTGTCAAGATTTGGCTTGGGAAATGTTTTTCGATGAAAGATCTAGGAGAAGCACAGTACATATTGGGCATCAAGATTTACAGAGATAGATCTAAAAGGATGATTGGACTTAGTCAAAGCACTTATATCAATAAGGTGCTTGATAGGTTCAAGATGGCGGACTCCAAGCGAGGCTACCTACCCATGTCTCATGGAATGACTCTAAGCAAGACTCAGTGCCCAAAAACACTTGATGAGCGTAGACGAATGAATGGGATTCCATATGCATCATTGATTGGTTCAATAATGTATGCTATGATATGTACACGCCCGGATGTTGCGTATGCACTCAGTGCTACGAGCAGATACCAGTCAGACCCAGGGGAGGCGCATTGGACTGCTGCCAAGAATATTCTGAAGTACCTGAAAAGGCACAAAGATGACTTCCTGGTCTATGGTAGAGATGATGAATTAATTGTTAAAGGCTATACGGACGCAAGTTTCCAAACCGACAAAGATGATTTCAGATCACAGTCTGGGTTTGTCTTCTACCTCAACGGAGGAGCAGTAAGCTGGAAAAGTACTAAGCAAAGCACCATTGTGGATTCTACAACTGAAGCGGAGTACATTGCTGCACATGAAGCAGCAAAGGAAGCTATATGGCTAAGGAAGTTCATAGGTGAACTTGGTGTAGTCCCCTCCATTAAAGGACCAATAGCCCTGTATTGTGATAATAACGGAGCTATTGCACAGGCAAAGGAGCCTAGACACCACCAGAGAGTCAAGCATGTACTTCGTAGATTTCACCTTCTACGAGAGTTCGTTGAAAGAAAAGAAGTCGAGATAAGAAAAATTGGAACTGATGACAACATATCAGATCCATTGACTAAACCTCTGCCGCAGGCGAAGCACAACTCGCACACTGCAGCTATGGGAATCAAGCATATTGGAGAATGGCTTTGATGTCTCTGTTTAATGTTTTAAAGTTTTAGAGTTTAAATCTTTGTAAAACATTATTGGTTAATCATTCACAATAAATGAAAAGAATTCATTTTTCCATTTAATTTGTGGTTTATTAAATGATGAGTCCCTTCAATTTGACGATATGTTCAAGATAGACTGTCAGGACCAGTCCTGTGACTAAGAAATGTCTATCAAGTGAACTTGAATGTCAAAGGTTGAAAATGGTCCCTAGTCGGAGTTTTCTATAAAATTGGACGCATAGAGAACGTTAGACGATTAGAATGCAAGATGACTAGTAGTTCTGTTTCTTGAACTATGTGGACATGGCAATGTCATAATCATTTGCATAGATACTTACTTTGGGAAGACTAGTATCGGACAAGACCTATGAAACTTTACTGTAAGAGATGAAAATCTGTCATAAGTAAATTTCATTAAAATTATTAGACACTAAATCCTCAATACCTGAGTGATTTGAGATTACTTGTTTGAGAACTGGTTACTTTGACGTTGACCAACCGTCGCACCGTAAAAGGAGGCTATAAAGGCAACGCTCAGGCAATCACCTATCAAACGAAGTCTAATCTCAAGATCGCAAGATTGGGATTGTCCTCCCATAAATCGGGATGAGATGCTTAAAAGTTGTACAAGGCCACTCGGAGAGCTAGAAACTGTGAAATGCATGGCCGTGCTCGGATGAATCATAGGCTATGATTATCTGTTTATTTGATCAGTTGAACTCTGAAACCGAGGAACACCTCTGGACATAATAAGGATGACAACTCTTACCTTATGTTCAAGAGCAAGCATCGAGCGACAAAGGAATTAGGAAATGCACACTTGTCCCTAAGGACAAGTGGGAGACTGAAGGAAATAATGCCCTTGGTCCAAGTATGCATTCAATGATAAGTCTAATATATGCGGTTCAGTATTAATTAACAAGTTAATAATTCAGTGAGATCAAGTGAGCTGAATGCCTAGCTAGAGGCCGCTTCAGTTCAAGTGGAATTAATGATATTAATCCACAGCTTACTCTTGACTGAACCCGTAGGGTCACACAAATAGTACGTAAACGGATCAAGTATTTAATGGCATTAAATACTCCATCTATGGATATTCGGAATCGACGGATCTTGGTTTCAGTGGGAGCTGAGATCGTCACAGGCAAGAAATGAATACTCCGGAAACGATGATATTGCCGGAAACGGAAATATGGATCGTATCGGAAATATAAATATTATCCAAGTCGTAGATGTTGCCGGAAACGGAAACATGGTACGTATCGGGAAATATTATCGGAAATAGAAATATTGCCGGAATCGGAAATATTGCCGGAAACGGAAATATTGTCTGAATCGGAAATATTATCGGAATCGGAAATTAATTCCGCAATCGGAAATGTTAAATATTGTTCGTATCGGAAATGAATTACGGAATCGGGAAATTAATCGGAAGCGCGTCGTACGAATTAGCATCGGACGAGCTTGCTAGACGAAGGCCCAGCACGAAGCCAGGCCCACGTCCAGCAAGGGAAACGCGCGCCACAACACGCCAGCCCAAGGCTGCGCCACGACCACCGCAAGGCAGGCCCAGCGCGCGCCCAAGGCTGCGGCAGTCGTGGGCTGCGATGCTCGGGTTGTGCGCGCGCGCGCATGGCGCCCCTCGTGGGCTGCTGTGCGTGCGTGGGTGTTTGTGTTCACATACGAAACCTAAAACGTACAGGATTCGTTTAATGATTAAATTCCTAATTCTATTTGATAAATTAATTAAATAAGAGTTTCATTAGGATTCTAATTTAATTAATTCGTATCCTAATAGGATTCCAATTCTCTTTCCATACCCCTATAAATATGTGGCCTGGGTTCACAATTTATAACAAGTTTTTCAAGTATTCAAAGTGAGTTTTTGAGAGAAAAATTCAGACAAATTCCTTGCTCAAAAGTGCCGAAATTTTTAGTACCTTAAGGGCGATTCTAGTTGGTCAATCTTAAGGCGGATCCGGACGTGCTGTGGACTATCTACGGAGGGACGACACTTGGAGTCCTAAAGACTTGTTCTTGTTCGGTTCGGGCGCAGCTAGGGAGGGCACGCAACAAAGAGTATGCATCTAAACTATGCTATATGATTATGTGTAAATAATATGTATTCCTGGCTAAATGGTTTTTCCGCATGATTTATGAATTGTCATATGTATCATAACCTGACAGTGGTATCCCGAGCCTCTTATTATTTTCATAATATAAATTTCATGAACATGGTTAAATATTACAAATTTGCAAGAATTAAAAGGGGTGATTAATTTTCGTAATTGTTAATTAATTGCAAATTGCGTTTATTTAATTATACGTACGCAGTTTTTCGGCAGTTTCTTCGTTACTCATCCAAATCGAGGTGTTACTGGGCAATTTTTTTTGCAGAAATAATTTACAAAAAGTTCAAGAAAATCGAAAAGGAGCAGTAAAATAACAAGTAAGAAAAATAATCAGGATTCTTATCTTCTTGTATCTACTATGAAGGTGCAAGCTAGAGAGAATTACCAGGTTTCAATTTGAATGGTAGGTGAAAGAATGAATTAATGGAAAGCTGTAGAATGATATGGGTTGTTGAGGACAATCTTGTAATTTCACATTAAAACTTGAATCCCCTAATTGTAAACGCTGCTCTTAGCTGCGTTTCTAGATTTAGCTGATTATTCTCAATCCGCTATTCCAATTCTCTAACAACCAAACACCCCAATTAGAGGTTTTGAAAGGTCAAACCTCTAAATTGATCCAAACCTCTAATTTTCTCACAATCCTCTAACAACCAAACATCCCCTAGTTGTTTCCATTCACCCCCACCCATTTTTTGATTACAAGTTTACATCTTCTTCGTCCCTTTAATCTCTGCTCAACTCCCCAGTCCCCTCCCTCCTCAATAGCTCATCTCCTCAACTACCAAACTTCTGAATTTCAATTCTAAGATTATTAGTTCAATTCTTTTTCATAAATTGGTTCCCTCTATTCTCTTTCACTATGCTCTCTCTCTCTCTCTCTCTCTATTATTGAACATCGGGCCCCATTGAAGGTTGAAGGTTGAAGGTTGAAGGTTGGAAGCTTCAACCTGATAACAACAGGTAATAATCCCTCTCCTTAACTCCTGCTATCATTGAATTGGGAGTTTCTAAAAAAATTGACGCTGAAATTGGGGGTTTTGTCGATATGTATGGTTCTTCAAATGGGGTTTTTCAAAAATTAGGTTCTTCGATTGAGGTTTTTTCGACTTTGATGGTTCTTTGATTGGGGGTTTTACAAAATTTGAGTTTTTCGGTTGGGGATTCTCTGAAAATAAGAGTTTTTTCGAATAAGGCTTTTGCGGAAATTAGGGTTTTTCGATTGGGGATTTGTCAAAAAATTAGGGTTTTTGATTGGGGATTATTAAATATTTCTTGTAATTGAGTCGAAAATTGGAGATTTTTCGAAAATTAGGGTTCTTAACTTGCGGAATAATTAGCAAGAAAGTATATCAGGGTTTGTCCATTATATTTGTAAATTGTGGGTTTTAAAATTTGAGGCTTTTGTCAATAACTAACAATTTAGTGTGAATCATACAAAATTGAAGTGTTTTATTGGATATTTCTGTACAGGGCAAGGTACAAAACAAGTTATCCTTCCAATCAACAACCATTGCCACTGTGGGTACCTGATGTCAAAAATACGAGCTTGTGATGTTGTTAGTTGTTTTGCCTTGGTGATAATGATGATGCATATGCAGTAGTTAAGATGCAGTAGTGTTTTTAACTTGATGCAGAAGATGCAGTAGTGTTTTTAACTTGATGCAGAAGATGCAGATGCAAATGTTTGGTGGTGATGATGGATGTTAGGCTTTAAGTAGTGTTTAGGTTGTAATTAGGGGTATGATCATGATGATGATGTACTAGTATTTTGGTTGGATTTTGGCTTAAACTAGCTAGTGTAGTAGGTTGTAATTCGGGTTGTTGCAGTTTAGGGTTCGTAGTTATCACGTAAACTTGAGTTACTTTGACAATTTTTAGCAAGTTGTAAATTGAGTTACAAATGAATGAATTGAAAATAGAAGGATTATTTTGTAACATTGTCGTTTATTTTGATTTTGTGGTTATGTTAATGTTCTTTTCTTTTAGTATGATTCTCTTCTTATGTGCCTGTCCTTGTTTCCTTCCTAGAAAGGAAGGAGACATATTGAGGATTCCACTTCGAACAGTTCACCAAATTGGAACACTGTCACAATTGTTATGTGCATTTTCAAACACACTTGCAGACCGTAGCAGCCGTGTCACTGAGCCTATTTCCAATAGATGGTCTTGGTTGTAAGGTTATGAACAATATAAACAATATATATTCATGCGGAAAAACCATAAAGCCAGGAATTCAAATTAATTTCCACATTGTAAATTAGCATAATTTAGGGTACAGACAATGTGATGTGTGCCTTCCCTAGCTGCTCCCGAATCAAATAAGAACAAGTCTTTAGAGCTCCAAGTGTCGCCACTCCGTAGATAGTCCACAACACGTTCGGTTCCATGTTCTCCCTTGAACAAAATCTATGTAAAGTATATTGTATGGGTTGTCTATAAATTGTGAACACTAATCACCTATTTATAAAGTAGGAAATAAGGAATTAGTATTCTACTAGGATTCAATTAACTAATCCTATTAGGACTCTAGTTAATTAGTAGAATTAGAATTCTAGGATTAATTAAACACTTAGTGTTTCAAATATATTTAAAGTATCTAATTTTAGTTGAAGTAGGAAAACTGATTTCTTAAGGCCCAAGTTACTTGACGCCGAAGAAATCACACAAGCCTTGATGCACAAGGAATCGCCACCAACGCAGCCTTGCAGGCCCATGCTGGCGCACTCCTTGGCTTGGCCCAAGCAAGGCTCGCTGCTGGTCGTGGCCCATTGCTTGCTGCTGCTTGGCCGTGGCCCATCGCATAACACGCTAGCACCATTGTTGGGCGCTAGGCTTAGCGTTGGCGCTGGGCCTTGTGCCTTGTGATGTGCCTGCAGTCTTTGCTTGTCGAGTGATGAGCATGCTCGCTTGCCGGCTTGTCGCTCGTCGAGCTTCCGATTCGTTTCCGATTCCGGAATTTATTTCCGTTTCGAACAATATTTACTTTTCCGTTAATATTTCAGATTCCGGTAATAATTTCCTATTCCGACAATATTTCCGATTCCGGTAATATTTCTGTTTCCAGCAATTTTTCTGATTCCGGCAATATTTCTATTTCCGTTAATATTTTCCGATACGAACCATGTTTCCATTTCCAGCAACATCTATAACTTGGATAATATTTATATTTTTATCATGAACCATATTTTCGTTTCCGGCAACATCTTCATTTCCGGAATATTCTTTACTTTGCCTTTTGACGATTTCAGCTCCCACTGGAACCGAGATCCGTCATTTCCGAATGATCATGAATAGAGTACTTAATGAATAATATATTCACTTAAATACTTGATCTGTTCTCGTACTATTTGTGTGACCCTACGGGTTCAGTCAAGAGTAAGTTGTGGATTAATGTTATTAACTCCACTTGAGCTGAAGCGGGCTCTAGCTAGGCATTCAGTTTACTTGATCTAAATGAATTATTAGCTTGTTAATTAATACTGAACTGCATTTATTAGACTAAGCATTAAATTCATAAATGCAAACTTGGACCAAGAGCATTATTTCCTTCAGTCTCCCACTTGTCCTTAGGGACAAGTGTGCATTTCCTAATTCCTTTGTCGCTCGATGCCTGCTCATGAACATAAGGTAAGAGTAGTCATCCTTATTGTGTCCATAGGTATTTCTCGGTGTCAGAGTTCAACTGATCAAATAAAAAGATAATCATAGCCTATGATTCATCCGAGCACGGCCATGCATTTTACAGTTTCTAGGTCTCCGAGTGGCCTTGTACAACTTTCGAAATCTCATCCCGATTTATGGGAGGACAATCCCAATCTTGTGATCTTGAGGTTAGACTTCGTTTGATAGGTGATTACCTGAGCGTTCCATTATAGTCTCCTTTTACGGGACGACGCTTGACAATGTCAAAGTAACCAGTTCTCAAACAAGTAATCTCAAATCACTCGGGTATTGAGGATTAGTGTCTAATAATGTAATGAAATTTTCTTATGACATATTTTCATCTCTTACAGTAAATTTTCATAGGTATGTCCGATACTAATCTTTATCAAGTAAGTATCTATGCAAATTATTGCGACATTGCCATGTCCACATAGTTCAAGAAATAGAACTACTAGTCATCTTGCATTCTAGTCGTCTAGCGTTTTCTATGCATCCACCTTTATAGAAAACTTCCGACCAGAGACCGTTTTCAACTTTTGACATTCAAGTTCACTTGATAGACATTTCTTAGTCACAAGATTGGTCCTGACAGTCACAAATAGTGCGTGAACGGATCAAATATTTAAGTGACAATAATATTCATTAAGTACTCTATATGGTCTTTCGGAAATGATGGATCTCGGTTCCAGTGGGAGCTGAAATCATCAAGGCAAAGAAAAAATATTCCGAAAATGAAGATATTGCCGGAAACAGAAATATGGTTCATAACGGAAATATAAACATTATCCAAGTCGAAGGTATTATCGAGAACGGAAATATGGTTCATAACGGAAATATAAATATTATCCAATTTGAAGATATTGCCGGAAACGGAAATATTGTTCATATCGGAAAATATTATCGGAAATAGAAATATTGTCGGAATCGAAAATATTATCGGAATCGGAAATAATATCGAAAACGTAAATATTGTTCGAATCAGAAATAAATTCCGGAATCGGAAAACGATTCGGAAGCGCGACGAGCGACAGGCCGGCAAGCGAGCCAGCCCATCGCTTGAAGAGCATGGCCCGCAAGCTTGACAAGCCAGCGCCAGGCACAAGGTCCAGCGCCACCGCCGAGCGCGAAGCCCAGCGGCAGCGCTAGGCTTAGCGCCTAGGGTAGGCAACAAGGCAGCAGCGATGGGCCGGCAGCGATGGGACATCGCCCATGGCCTGTAGTGCGCGCCAAGGCATCGTGGCCTGCAAGGCTGCGTGGGCGGCAAGTAAGCCTTGTGCGCCCAGGACCAAGCCCACACGCATGTCATTAAACTTATGCGCCAAGTTACTTGGGCCATAAGTTGTTCGTTTTCCTAATCCTACATTAATTAGAATTCTAGGATAGATCTAAATACTTAAAGTTAGTGTTTGATTATTCCTAGAATACTAATAGTTATAATTAGCTAGAATCCTAATGGGTTTAGTTAGTTGATTCCTAGTAAGATTAAACTTCTCTATTTCCACCCTATAAATATGTGGCTTATGATCACAATTTATAACACACACAACATACATTAAATTCAAGAGACATTTTAATATTTTCCTATCACTTTTGTGAGTTTCCCGAGTGTATAAAACCTTAGAGAATATCTTAGTTGGTTGAACCTAAGGCGGATCCGAACGTGCTGTGGAGTTTCTACTGAGGGGCGACACTTGGATCCCTTTACTTGTTCTTGTTTGGTTAAAGAACAGCTAGGGAAGGCACGCATCACATAGTATGTAAACTAAATTATGTTAATTGACTATGTGACAATTAATTCGGATTCCCGGCTTTATGGTTTTTCCGCATGAATTATATTGTTCACAACCTTACACCCTATAATGTGTCGAAATGATTAAGTTTGAGAACAATACTCATTTTCTTAGGAGCTAGAAGTTATTTTACGTTAATCATTTTGTAACTCCAAATTAAGAAACAAGAAGTCCCAAACGATTTGGTAACTCCTCATCTAATTTGGGATTCCCTAAATTAAATCTTAAATCATTAAATTAATTTTTATAAACGTATTACATATATATAGTTATAATTTAATGTGAGAATGTGCATATACATATATACTCCTTGTGACGGTTATAAATACTATTCTATCTTATAATTAAATTTTTTAAAGTTATTATTTGCTAATTCCTGAATGATAAATAGGTAGTCCCAAATTGTAAATTATTTATAAATGTTAAGTAAAGCTAGAGTTGAAAGTGCATAGAAGAAATATAAAAGGCCATAAAAAAGTTTTAGATATGAGTTATGCTACGTTACACCGAGTTTGATTGTCTAACACGGCCTTGATATCACTTAATTCATGTATACAGTGATTCATAAAAAACTAGCTAGATAAGGAGTCTCATTTTATTAATCATATATAACTTGGGGAAACACTGCCATTGATAGTTCTTAATTAATATGTAATTCACGTAAAAAAAAATGGTAACTATTAAAACACAATTTGGAATTGATAAATATCATACAATTCAACCTTGTCAAAATAATAAGCTCCCATGAATACCATGTAAAGTGCCAAAAGGATTAGACTCGAGCACACTGAAGGAAATATGTCCTTCAACCAAGGTGCATTTAGTCTAATACCAAGGTTCAGATTGTTAGGTTATGATACATATGATATTACATAAATCATGCGGAAACAACCATTAACCCAGGATTACATATTATTTACACATAATCATATAGCATAATTTAGATGCATACTCTTTGTTGCGTGCCCTCCCTAGCTGCGCCCGAACCGAACAAGAACAAGTCTTTAGGACTCCAAGTGTCGTCCCTCCGTAGATAGTCCACAACACGTCCGGATCCGCCTTAAGATTGACCAACTAGAATCGCCCTTAAGGTACTAGAATTTTCGGCACTTTTGAGCAAGATGTGTGGCTGAATTTTTCTCTCAAAAACTCACTTTGAATACTTTGAAACTCATTATAAATTGTGAACCCAGGCCACATATTTATAGGGTTATGGAAAGGGAATTGGAATCCTATTCAGATACAAATTAATTAAACCTAGAATCCTACAAGAACTCTAATTTAATTAATTTATCAAATAGAATTAGGAATTTAATCATTAACCGAACTCTGCACGTTTTAGGAAACGTGCACGAACACAAACACTTACGCACACACACACGGCAGCCACGATGGGCCGCCCATGCGTGCGTGCGAGCAGCAGCCCACGCAGCGAGGCCTACGCGAGCTACAAGCCCACGCAAGCACCCACGCGCGCTGCGCGCGCTGTGCGCGCTGCCACGGCCTGCTGGGCCTGGCCTTGCGCTGGGCCTGGCGTGGCTGTTTGTGTGGCGCGCTTGGCTTGCTGGGCGATGGCCTGGCTTCGTGCTGGGCCCTCGTCCGGCAGGCCTCGTCCGATGCTTATTCGTACGATACGCTTCCGATTAAATTTCCGATTCCGGAATTCATTTCCGATACGAACAATATTTAACATTTCCGATTCCGGAATTAATTTCCGTTTCGAACAAATATTTAATATTTCCGTTTCCGGAATTATTTTCTGATTCCGGTAATATTTCCGATTCTGACAATATTTCCGTTTCCGGCAATATTTCCGATTCTGGTAATATTTCCATTTCCGATAATATTTTCCGATACGTACCATGTTTCCGTTTCCGGCAACATCTACGACTTGGATAATATTTATATTTCCGATACGATCCATATTTCCGTTTCCGGTAATATCATCGTTTCCGGAGTATTCATTTCTTGCCTGTGACGATCTCAGCTCCCACTGAAACCAAGATCCGTCGATTCCGAATATCCATAGATAGAGTATTTAATGCCATTAAATACTTGATCCGTTTACGTACTATTTGTGTGACCCTACGGGTTCAGTCAAGAGTAAGCTGTGGATTAATATCATTAATTCCACTTGAACTGAAGCGGCCTCTAGCTAGGCATTCAGCTCACTTGATCTCACTGAATTATTAACTTGTTAATTAATACTGAACCGCATTTATTAGACTTATCATAGAATGCATACTTGGACCAAGGGCATTATTTCCTTCAGTCTCCCACTTGTCCTTAGGGACAAGTGTGCATTTCCTAATTCCTTTGTCGCTCGATGCTTGCTCTTGAACATAAGGTAAGAGTTGTCATCCTTATTATGTCCAGAGGTGTTCCTCGGTTTCAGAGTTCAACTGATCAAATAAACAGATAATCATAGCCTATGATTCATCTGAGCACGGCCATGCATTTCACAGTTTCTAGCTCTCCGAGTGGCCTTGTACAACTTTTAAGCATCTCATCCCGATTTATGGGAGGACAATCCCAATCTTGCGATCTTGAGATTAGACTTCGTTTGATAGGTGATTACCTGAGCGTTGCCTTTATAGCCTCCTTTTACGGTGCGACGGTTGGTCAACGTCAAAGCAAACAGTTCTCAAACAAGTAATCTCAAATCACTCAGGTATTGAGGATTTAGTGTCTAATAATTTAATGAAATTTACTTATGACAGACTTTCATCTCTTACAGTAAAGTTTCATAGGTCTTGTCCGATACTAGTCTTCCCAAAGTAAGTATCTATGCAAATGATTATGACATTGCCATGTCCACATAGTTCAAGAAACAGAACTACTAGTCATCTTGCTTTCTAATCGTCTAACGTTTTCTATGCGTCCAATTTTATAGAAAACTCCGACTAGGGACCATTTTCAACTTTTGACATTCAAGTTCACTTGATAGACATTTCTTAGTCACAGGACTGGTCCTGACAGTCTATCTTGAATATATCGTCAAATTGAAGGGACTCATCATTTAATAAACCACAAATTAAATGGAAAAATGAATTCTTTTCATTTATTGTGAATGATTAACCAATAATGTTTTACAAAGATTTAAACTCTAAAACTTTAAAACATTAAACAGAGACATCAAAGCCATTCTCCAATATGCTTGATTCCCATAGTTGCAGTGTGCGAGTTGTGCTTCGCCTGCGGCAGAGGTTTAGTTAATGGATCTGATATGTTGTCATCAGTTCCAATTTTGCTTATCTCGACTTCTTTTCTTTCAAAGAACTCTCGTAGAAGGTGAAATCTACGAAGTACATGCTTGACTCTCTGGTGGTGTCTAGGCTCTTTTGCCTGTGCAATAGCTCCGTTATTGTCACAATACAGGGCTATTGGTCCTTTAATGGAGGGGACTACACCAAGTTCACCTATGAACTTCCTTAGCCATATAGCTTCCTTTGCTGCTTCATGTGCAGCAATGTACTCCGCTTCAGTTGTAGAATCCGCAATGGTGCTTTGCTTAGCACTTTTCCAGCTTACTGCTCCTCCGTTGAGGCAGAAGACAAACCCAGACTGTGATCTGAAATCATCTTTGTCGGTTTGGAAACTTGCGTCCGTATAGCCTTTAACAATTAATTCATCATCTCCACCATAGACCAGGAAGTCATCTTTGTGCCTTTTCAGGTACTTCAGAATGTTCTTGGCAGCAGTCCAATGCGCCTCTCCTGGGTCTGACTGGTATCTGCTCGTAGCACTGAGTGCGTACGCAACATCCGGGCGTGTACATATCATAGCATACATTATTGAACCAATTAATGATGCATATGGAATCCCATTCATTCGTCTACGCTCATCAAGTGTTTTTGGGCACTGAGTCTTGCTTAGAGTCATTCTATGAGACATGGGTAGGTAGCCTCGCTTGGAGTCCGCCATCTTGAACCTATCAAGCACCTTATTGATATAAGTGCTTTGACTAAGTCCAATCATCTTTTTAGGTCTATCTCTGTAAATCTTGATGCCCAATATGTACTGTGCTTCTCCTAGATCCTTCATCGAAAAACATTTCCCAAGCCAAATCTTGACAGAGTTCAACATAGGAATGTCATTTCCGATAAGCAATATGTCGTCGACATATAATACTAGGAAAGCAATTTTGCTCCCACTGACCTTCTTGAATACACAAGATTCGTCTGCGTTCTTGATGAAACCAAAGTCACTGACTGCTTCATCAAAACGTATATTCCAGCTCCTGGATGCCTGCTTCAATCCGTAGATTGATTTCTTTAGCTTGCATACCTTTTTAGCATTCTTTGGATCCTCAAAACCTTCAGGCTGTGTCATAAACACAGTTTCTGTTAAAACACCGTTTAAGAAAGCAGTTTTGACATCCATCTGCCATATTTCGTAATCGTAATATGCAGCGATTGCTAACATTATCCGAATAGACTTTAGCATTGCAACTGGTGAAAAGGTTTCATCGTAATCCACACCGTGGACTTGCCTGTAACCTTTTGCAACCAATCTAGCTTTGAAAACTTCAAGTTTCCCATCCTTGTCCTTTTTCAGTTTGAAAACCCATTTGCTTCCAATGGCTTGATAGCCATCTGGCAAATCGACCAAATCCCATACTTGGTTTTCAGACATGGAGTCCAATTCAGATTGCATGGCTTCTTGCCATTGCTTGGAGCTAGGGCTCGTCATAGCTTGTTTGTAAGTCGCAGGTTCATCACTTTCAAGTAATAGAACGTCATAGCTCTCGTTCGTCAAAATACCTAAGTACCTTTCCGGTTGAGATCTATATCTTTGCGATCTACGCGGGATAACATTTCTAGATTGACCATGATTCTCACCAGATTCTTCTAAAGATCTCTGAGTTTCATCCTGAATGTCATCTTGAGCATTCTCTAGAGTTTGTTGTTCGACTCGAATTTCTTCGAGGTCTATTTTTCTCCCACTTGTCATTTTGGAAATGTGATCTTTCTCCAAAAAGACACCATCTCGAGCAACAAACACTTTGTTCTCAGATGTATTGTAGAAGTAATACCCCTTTGTTTCCTTTGGATAGCCCACAAGGATACATTTGTCAGATTTTGGATGAAGTTTGTCTGAAATTAATCGTTTGACGTATACTTCACATCCCCAAATCTTAAGAAAAGACACATTTGGAGGCTTTCCAAACCATAATTCGTATGGAGTCTTTTCGACAGCTTTAGACGGAGCTCTATTTATAGTGAGTGCATCTGTATTTAGTGCATGTCCCCAAAATTCTAATGGAAGTTCGGCCTGACCCATCATTGACCTGACCATGTCTAGCAAGGTTCTGTTCCTCCGTTCCGACACACCGTTCCATTGTGGTGTTCCAGGAGGAGTCAACTCTGATAGAATTCCACATTCTTTCAGATGGTCATCAAATTCATAGCTCAGATATTCACCGCCTCTATCAGACCGCAGTGCCTTAATCTTCTTGCCTAATTGATTCTCTACTTCACTCTGAAATTCCTTGAATTTGTCAAAGGATTCAGACTTATGCTTCATTAGGTAGACATAACCATACCCACTGAAGTCATCAGTGAAAGTGATAAAGTAGCTGAAACCACCTCTAGCATTTGTACTCATTGGTCCACATACATCTGTATGGATTAAACCCAATAGTTCATTTGCTCTTTCTCCAACTTTAGAGAAAGGTTGCTTTGTCATTTTGCCAAATAAACATGATTCGCATTTACCATAATCCTCTAAGTCAAATGGTTCTAGAATTCCTTCCTTTTGAAGTCTTTCTAAGCGTTTCAAGTTTATATGGCCTAATCGACAATGCCACAGATAGGTGAGATCTGAATCATTCTTTTTGGCCTTTTTGGTATTTATGTTATATACTTGTTTGTCGTGATCTAATAAATAAAGTCCATTGACTAATCTAGCAGATCCATAAAACATCTCTTTAAAATAAAACGAACAACTATTGTCTTTTATTAAAAAGGAAAATCCCTTAGCATCTAAGCAAGAAACTGAAATGATGTTTTTAGTGAGACTTGGAACATGGAAACATTCTTCCAGTTCCAAAACTAGCCCGGAGGGCAACGACAAATAGTAAGTTCCTACAGCTAATGCAGCAATCCGTGCTCCATTTCCCACTCGTAGGTCGACTTCACCCTTGCTTAACTTTCTACTTCTTCTTAGTCCCTGTGGATTGGAACATAAGTGTGAGCCACAACCTGTATCTAATACCCAAGAAGTTGAATTAGCAAGTATACAGTCTATAAGAAAATACCTGAAGATGGAACGACTGTTCCGTTCTTCTGATCTTCCTTTAGCTTCAAGCAATCTCTCTTCCAATGCCCCTTCTTCTTGCAGTAGAAGCATTCGGATTCAGAAGTGGGTTGACTGACCTTCCTCTTTGCAGATTTGGCGCCAGTTTGCTTAGTTGGGCTGGCCTTGTTGCCACCTTTCTTAGCATTCCTCTTCTTTCCAGATTTCTTGAACTTGCCCCCACGCACCATAAGCACATCCTGCTTATCACTTTTGAGCGTCTTTTCAGCGGTCTTCAGCATACCGTGAAGCTCAGTGAGCGTTTTGTCCAGACTATTCATACTGTAGTTCAGTTTGAACTGATCATACCCGCTATGAAGAGAATGGAGGATGGTGTCTATAGCCATTTCCTGAGAAAATTGCTGATCCAGCCGACTCATATTCTCAATGAGTCCAATCATTTTGAGAACATGTGGACTTACGGGCTCGCCTTTCTTGAGCTTGGTCTCAAGAATTTGCCTATGAGTCTCGAATCTTTCGACTCGAGCCAGATCTTGGAACATGTTCTTCAACTCACTGATGATTGTGAAAGCATCTGAGTTGATGAACGTTTTCTGCAGATCCGCACTCATGGTGGCGAGCATTAGACATTTCACATCCTTGTTGGCATCAATCCAACGATTGAGGGCTGCCTGAGTGACCCCGTCGCCTGCAGCTTCGGGCATCGCCTCATCTAGGACATACTCCTTTTCTTCCTTCATAAGAACTATTTGCAAGTTCCTTTGCCAGTCAAGGAAGTTATTCCCGTTCAACTTCTCCTTTTCGAGAATTGATCGAATGTTGAATGAATTGTTGTTTGCCATATTAAAAACTACAATTGAAAAGAATAAACAAATAAATAACCATTCACAGTTTCTCTTAATAAACTTAAATTCTAGCATACATGCATAATTCAATGTTTATTAAGCATTTTATTCAAATTATGTGTTCCGGCAGGTATGAATAAAATGATTCCAAGATCCTAAAATCATTGAAGAACTAAGCACAGTTTGTCGACTTAATCCTAGAACATCTTAGGTAAGCAAAAGCCTTTTGCTAATAGTCTAAAAACTATTCTTGGTTGATAGGTACGTCTAAGAACTTATTAGGTAAACCTATCGAATTTGCCACGACATAAAAGGACTCCTTACTTATATCGTTGAGTTTCACCAAAACTAACATGTACTCACAATTATTTGTGTACCTTGCCCCTTTAGGACCAATAAGTAACACCTCGCTGAGCGAAAACTATTACTAGATTGATGTAAAGGATATCCAAGCAAGTGTATATTTTGGCATGGCACCTTTTAACTCAATTTTTAAGTTTGGAACTTAAGGCTATTACTATGTTGGTTAGATTTTAAGTGAACTAAAATCCTTAATCATGCAACATAATCAAGCTTTTGATCTCATGCATTTTAAGACATATTTAAAAGCAATAAATAACTTAAACATGCATAAGATAAATGTGATCTAGTATGGCCCGACTTCATCTTGAAGCTTTGACTTCAAAGTCCGTCTTGAAAATCTCCGTGGGAGGCACCATTTTCTTCAAATAGGATAAGCTATAACTAATTACAACTATTTGATGGTTCGCAGACCATATTTGAATTGAAAAATAACTTTGGTACTTTAGACCAATTACATTCAAATTAATGGTACGCAGACCATATTTTCTATCCTATTTGGGCCATACTAGTCACTTCATAACCTGCAAAACAGTACATATACAATATATACCATTCACCCATTCATTATCATGAATGGCCCACTTAGCTGGTTAGTAAAACACATTATGCATCACGTAAATATTTGCAGCAATTAATCAAGGGCACCAATAATCTACCAATTATTCAGTCCTTATTAATTCTAATCAAGTTTTTTTAACCTTAAGGATTTGTAGACCTAATCAAGAGTTTATGACTAAAAGCGCTCCCACTCAAACCAATAAATTCATATGCTTTACTAATTTTAAACATAAAAATGTATTTCTAGTCTAACCGGAAACATACAAATTTAATTAAAATTTAAAGCTCATATAAATTTATAATTGAATCCAAAAGTTTAATTTAATTTCAGTCGTGTTTAAATTAATTCATGATTTTAATTTTAGTAAAATAATTAGAATAAATAAAATTTATTATAATTACAATATTCAAAATTAAAATCCAAGAAAATAATTTAAATTATTAATTTTAAAATTAATTAAAATTACGTGAACTGAAATTTTCAAATTAAACATTCAAAACGATCTAATCGTAACGCAAACACCCTACGCATTGCACGCCCATGGGCCGCACGCACACAGCCATCGCTGGCCATGCGCTCGTCGCATAGCTGCTGCATCTCCATCGCAAGCCATCGCACGCTGTGGTGCCTGCTGCGCGCGCGCCAGCGCTCGTCGCACGCGAGCCATCGCTCGCAGTGCGCGCGAGCCATCGCTCGCTGGGCGCGCGACATCGCTCGCTGGGCGCGCGACATCGCTCGCTGGGCGCGCGACATCGCTCGCTGGGCGCGCGAGCCATCGCTCGCTGTGCGCGCGAGCCATCGCTCGCTGTGCGCGCGAGCCATCGCTCGCTGTGCGCGCGAGCAACGCTGGGCGCAGCGCTCGTGGCACGCGAGCTTGCGCTCGCTGCGCGCGAGGCTGCGCGCTCTTGCGCGAGGCAGTGCTCGTTGTGGCGCAGCTCGCTTGCTGCCCACACGCGACTGCCTTGGCTCGCCCTTCGCCCATGCCCATTCGTCCATTGCTCGTGGCCCACGACACAAGGCAGGGCTGCTGCCTTGTGCTCGTGCACTACGCCCTTGCTCATTGCATTCGTGCCGCACGGGCGACGAGCTCCCTTGCTCGTCGTCGCATGCCCGCATTATACAACACCCCTTAAGGGTAACACGAAGCGTCCATTGCTGTGTGCGTGCAAGTTATATGAACGAATCGCATAAAAAATTTAAAATTTATAAAATTAATGACAAATTTATTAATTTCATAATTTTAGGGCGAAAAATCGAAAATTTATTATCAATTGATTTCCGATTGTTATGGATTCAAGTCTAGGTCATAAAAATTTAAAATTTATCATAAATTTACAATTTTTATGGTGGTTTTTAATCATAGGTTTCTAATTAAATTACAATTAATTATGAAAATCAAATTAATTCTAAATTATTCTAATTTTCAACAAATTAATCATAATTACAAATTAGATTGCATAATTAACAAGACTAGGCATTCAAACTTGTTAAACATATGCAGTAGGTCAATCAAAAATTCAAGATTTATCAACAAGAATCGCAAATATTTAATTTAACATCTTAAATTTACGAAATTTTGCATTCGAAAAACTAAAACCTTCGAAAAGTCATAGTTAGGCTTCGAATTTGAGAATTCTGGGTTCGGCAGAAAAATACGATTTTTGTCAAAATTTTAGAATGCCTTTTACATGCGGAATTGACACAAAAATCACTCGATTTGGATGAGTAACGAAGAAACTGCCGAAAAACTGCGTACGTATAATTAAATAAACGCAATTTGCAATTAATTAACAATTACGAAAATTAATCACCCCTTTTAATTCTTGCAAATTTGTAATATTTAACCATGTTCATGCAATTTAGATTATGAAAATAATAAGGGGCTTCTGATACCACTGTTAGGTTATGATACATATGATATTACATAAATCATGCGGAAACAACCATTAACCCAGGATTACATATTATTTACACATAATCATATAGCATAATTTAGATGCATACTCTTTGTTGCGTGCCCTCCCTAGCTGCGCCCGAACCGAACAAGAACAAGTCTTTAGGACTCCAAGTGTCGTCCCTCCGTAGATAGTCCACAGCACGTCCGGATCCGCCTTAAGATTGACCAACTAGAATCGCCCTTAAGGTACTAGAATTTTCGGCACTTTTGAGCAAGATGTGTGGCTGAATTTTTCTCTCAAAAACTCACTTTGAATACTTTGAAACTCATTATAAATTGTGAACCCAGGCCACATATTTATAGGGTTATGGAAAGGGAATTGGAATCCTATTCAGATACAAATTAATTAAACCTAGAATCCTACAAGAACTCTAATTTAATTAATTTATCAAATAGAATTAGGAATTTAATCATTAACCGAACTCTGCACGTTTTAGGAAACGTGCACGAACACAAACACTTACGCACACACACACGGAAGCCACGATGGGCCGCCCATGCGTGCGTGCGAGCAGCAGCCCACGCAGCGAGGCCTACGCGAGCTACAAGCCCACGCAAGCACCCGCGCGCGCTGCGCGCGCTGTGCGCGCTGCCACGGCCTGCTGGGCCTGGCCTTGCGCTGGGCCTGGCGTGGCTGTTTGTGTGGCGCGCTTGGCTTGCTGGGCGATGGCCTGGCTTCGTGCTGGGCCCTCGTCCGGCAGGCCTCGTCCGATGCTTATTCGTACGATACGCTTCCGATTAAATTTCCGATTCCGGAATTCATTTCCGATACGAACAATATTTAACATTTCCGATTCCGGAATTAATTTCCGTTTCGAACAAATATTTAATATTTCCGTTTCCGGAATTACTTTCTGATTCCGGTAATATTTCCGATTCTGACAATATTTCCGTTTCCGGCAATATTTCCGATTCTGGTAATATTTCCATTTCCGATAATATTTTCCGATACGTACCATGTTTCCGTTTCCGGCAACATTTACGACTTGGATAATATTTATATTTCCGATACGATCCATATTTCCGTTTTCGGTAATATCATCGTTTCCGGAGTATTCATTTCTTGACTGTGACGATCTCAGCACCCACTGAAACCAAGATCCGTCGATTCCGTATATCCATAGATAGAGTATTTAATGCCATTAAATACTTGATCCGTTTACGTACTATTTGTGTGACCCTACGGGTTCAGTCAAGAGTAAGCTGTGGATTAATATCATTAATTCCACTTGAACTGAAGCGGCCTCTAGCTAGGCATTCAGCTCACTTGATCTCACTGAATTATTAACTTGTTAATTAATACTGAACCGCATTTATTAGACTTATCATAGAATGCATACTTGGACCAAGGGCATTATTTCCTTCACAGATTAATTGCGAACAATTAATTCAGTGAGATCAAGTGATCGGAACAGCTAGCTGGAGCAATGCTTCCGATCAGTGAGTTCTAATGAATATTAAGCTCACAACTTACTCTTGACTGAACCTACAAGGTCACACCAATGGCATGTAACAGATCACCGAATTAAATGAATCGGAAATTCATTTAATATCTTTTCGGGAAATTAGTTCGGAAAAACATAATTATACAATTAAACATTGGATCGTGAAATCGTATATCGTATTGCGTATATTCGTAAGCTAGGCGAGACGAATAATCGTATCGTACGACATTGGATCGTCAAGTACGAAACGATAAATAAATTGTCGAAGGATAATTTAATCGTAATACGAAAGCAACCCACAAGCCGGAGCGCACAAGCGCAAGGCCCATGGGCGCAGCGTGCATGACAATGCAGCGCTGGCCCATAAGCCTTGCTGCTGTGTGGCGCGCGCGGACAAGGCACAAGGCAAGCAAGCAACTCGTGGCCCGCGGCCCATGTTGTTTAGGTGCGCGCATGATGCCCGTCGTGGGCTTGCTGGCCGGCCAATGGCCTTAGGGCTTGGTCAGTTAGCTAGCTTATATGTTAGGTTATTCTAATAACCAAAACATACGTTTTTCTCAACACAATTCAGATTACACATCAAACCCTAAGGAGGAGAGAGAAACCCTAATTCTCTCTAGCCTCCATGGATGTGTTCTTCCCAAAAGCACAAACTCTTGAATGATTGTCTAAGCTACGATTATCAAGACGGATCTGATCGTGTCGGTGAACGAAGTAGAGGAACGACAAGTGGAGTTCTAAGTTCGTGTTCGTTGACAATTTGTGGAAAACACGCTTCAAACGTAAGTCTGCTTAACCTGTGCTTTATACATGCTTCCTGGCTTTGGGGATTGTTTCCGCATATGTTATTATCTTTAACTGTATTCCCCTACAGTGGTATCATGAGCCTTATGTATTTAAAGCATGTTTTAGCATGATTTAATTGTTTTTGCATCTGTCGAAAATTTTGAATTTTTTGTTGAATTTTCGGATTTTTTACGAATTATTGGATGAATTGCGTAATAATCAGGTCCGAAATCAAAAATATTCGTTTTTTTGAGTTTTAAAACCCTAATCTGATTGAAAAGGATTTTCTAAGATCAACTCATGAGAACGGAATTGCAAAAACAGGTCTCGAAGAGTCGTTTTTTGGGCGTTTTTGTTAATTTTTCATTAAAAATTAAAAGTGTCGGACAGTAATTCAATTCAAAGGTCAACCTAAACAACTCGGAATTGCTTGAAATTATGACACAATGTTGCTGGGTATATTGTTGATCTATGGAACAAATTTCAGATTTTTCCGATAAGTATAAACCCTAATTTCTCCTTTCCCCAATTCGTAAAATTTGAAACCCTAATTGAATTTTAATTAATTTTGGTTTAATAATTCGGTTAATTGGGAAAGGGGATATAATTTCATGGGTCAGTGGCTAAATTTAAAAATTATTGTATTAAAAATTTGAATGGTTTCGTTAATTTTAATCGCACTTAAACCTAATTATTAAAAATCCGAAATTTAAATGTTAATGAAGGATTTAAAGCTTCGGATTTTATTAATTAAAAGTTCAAATTTTAATGTTGATTCATTCGTTCATAAAAATTTGAATAATGTTAGCCTTTAATTTAATATTTTACGAAATTGGATTGTCGTTAAAGTTTATTAAATCGTTAAAAATCGTTGTTTTTCGAAAATAAAAATCGTAACTTTTTGAAAAATAATATTAATGCAAGTTCGTGAAATTAAATTTATTTTTTATTAAGTTGGTCCGTATCACGAACCAAAGGCACGAACACGATGTGTGGTGGACGTATGGCTCGACGAGCCATACGGGCTGCTATGCGATGGCCGAGCCGCAGCGACACGGGCAGCAGCAAGCGTGCTGCGAGCCTGGTGCGCGTGGGGCGAGAAAAGGGGCAGGCGGTTGCTTGCAAGGGGCTGCGACGAAGCAAGGCACAAGGCCCTGCGACGTCCAGCGCAACGATGCACAACGACGCAGCGCAGGGGCATCGATAGCTGCGGGCACGCGCGCGAGAAGGCTGCGGGGTATGCGAGCTTGCTCGTCGCCTCGTAGGTCACACGCAAGGGCTGTGGGGCTGGGCGCAAGCTTAACCCAACTACGTAATTGGACTTTTTTCGTTGAAAATTGTTTATTTCGTTAGGCTTCGCATATTTGCATTAATTTGGGCTAACGGGATATTTAATTTAATATTTTATTTGCTTGGGCCGGGCCGCGAGTTTTAATTTAATATTTCATAATTAATTATCCGGAATAATTATTGGTTTGAGCGGGAGCCACTAAATGAAATTAAAATGAGATAATTATTTTTAATTATTTTCGTAGGTCGCATTATTTTAATTAAATTCAATTTTAGTTAGAATAAAGTCTAAGGATTAATAATTTGGAAATTGATTAATCTTTTAGGACGCGTTTATGTGAACGTGAATTTTAATTAATTCACGTAAATACTTGCATATTTACATGGGCCATTCGTTTTAGCAAGCCGAAATATCACAAGTACCGCCTCGTCCTGGACCATTGCAAGGAAAACTATAACCGAAATCCTTTTTATCTGGCATTAACTTTGAACCGCGTGCATCTAAAGCACCTTTTACTAAGGTCAATGTAGTTGTATGTAAACCTAGAGCAATAGCATGATGAACCAAAAAGTCTCCAGGCCCTATTGTTAAGAATAGGGAATTACTATTCTCATTAACAACATTTAACCAGCCAGGCAACCATATACTTCGACCGACATTCAATGGCCGGGACAAAGGGTCGCGATCCCGAATGGGTGAATGCATAGAATATATATATTTTATGTAATGCAGGTACTCCAAAGTGACTAGTATGGCCATTTAGGATAGTTAAATACGGTATGCGTACCGTTCTATCTTTGAATGTAAAGTTTTAAATATGGTCTGCATACCACGGAAATTTTGATGTAATTTTATTATTTTCAAGTATTTCTAAGTTTATAACTTTAAGTTAGCATTTGAACGAAGATTCAAGACGATGCCAAGCTAACAAGGAGGTGATGAAGATTGGATGCTTCAAGACAAAATGTTTTGGGCCATACTAGATCACCATTTATTTATGCAATTTGATATATATATATATATATATATATATATATATATATATATATATATATATATATGTTATGCGTGAATGTATGAATGTATGAATGTATGTATGCTTTGCATGAATAGGTTGTTTCCTATGACTCGATTAGATTAAGTTCACTAAATAATCGAACCAACATAGAAACAACTAGGTCCAAAGTAATATTGAGTTTAAAAAAATTGCCTTCCAAATCAAGCACTTACAAAAATCTAGGGATCTAAGATAGTAGGTTTACGCTAAAGCGAGGTGCTATTTTAGTAGACTTAGGTGGTAAGGCGTCCTAAAGGAGCACGTTGATTGTGGTTTTAACTCAAACAACAATGGCATTATGTTGTGGAAATGGGATAAATTATGGCATTAATTTATTAACCAAGAGTAATTTGGAGATTACTAGAAATAGGCTTTGCTTACCTAAAATCTTAAACTACTTAAGACATGCTAAAGGTGCTTAAGGATTTAGGACTTTTGGGGTCTTGGAATCGTTTCATTCATTTTGGACCATGTTTTTGCTTTTGCATGAATGAAATGTTTAATAGTTTTGATGATTGCGTGAATGCTTTTATTTCAAGTTTTTAAAGTATGATAAATGTTTTCTTTGCTAGTTCAATTTGTAGAATCGTAAATCTTCAACTTTATTGCGTTCGGACGATAGAACTGCGATATGTCCTCGGTCGATTGGTAACTATTTTGAGAGCGATTCTCAAAGAAAAGGAGAATGAGAGCGTATCTTGAATACTATTTTCTTATAGTGATCTTCATGGTTGTTTTCAAACTAGAATTTGAATGGTAGACCAATTGGACCTCATATATTCAGAATACTGGGTAGTTTTGGAATAATGAAGTATTGAGTTAAAGACTCATGTATAACCAATGGTTAACAACCAATTTTCTTTTGATTCGATGATGAATTAGACTCATTGGATGTTGTCATTCAAAGTGAACAAAAGAAAGGGACTTTGTAAGCGTAACAAAGTAAGAAGATCATGCAAAGAGTAAAATCTTTAGGACTATAAGAAAACGTGTTAGAAAAGATAGGAAAAGGGAACAAAAGAAATGAATTCAATATTCAATTTCTACCTTGAAGTTTATGTTAAAGAGAAACGACTTAGCAAATAAACTCCTATGGTATTACATTACCGCTTGAGGTTCTAAACTCTTGTTAAGAACTCAAATTCCGGGAGCTAAGTCTGGTTATTGACCTACAAGTGGGAAATGAAGCAAAGTTGTGCTACATTAATTATAGGGTCATCATGTTTGTTTTAAAGTCCTTCTAAAGGCTGGAACTTAATGGTATTATGTTCCATTAATCATCATAATCAATTTCTGTTTGGACAACGGAAAGACTCACAATAAAAGTAAACAAAAACATTCGTTGAGTGTTTATTTGAATGAAATGGTGTAGGGGTTTTTTTTTGTGTTTATATATTCCCGTTTCCTACAAGGGGGGGTTGGCACGCGGCGGTTTGTCTAGAGAACCGTTAAATTGTTTTTTTGCACCTCGAAGGAGTCGCCACCAAACTTTATTTTAGGTCCCGTTTGGGAAGACCGCAAAATGACTCTATTTTTGGATAAGGCCTTGAATCCTTGAAACGGATGGGTGAGATCCGGGCTCGGGAACGAAAATTCTTATTCGGCGAGCTTTAGAAATATTCAAGTACGTTGGCACAACATTATTTCAAAAATAAACCCTAAGATTAGACTATGTGGGTTTGAAATTTAGAGAAAAATAGAATTTCTAATTGTACGGTGGTCACTTTGCTTTAAAGATTGATTTAAGGAACCTAAGGCCGGTTTGTCCAAAAATATCTTCGTTAAGCGTGATGTAACCTTTGTATTTTGTTGTATTTAGCATGTTGGTGATGAAAGCATTAAAGCACATAAAGCAACATCACAATACTAAATAAAGTGCGGAATTAGTAAATACAAGACCCCCTAGAAAAGGACTAGGGAGTAGGTCCACATTGCCTAGAAATGGACTAGGCAAGTAAAGGTGCGGAATTGAAAGTGCGAAATTGAAATTGCGGTATTGAAAGTGCGATATTGAAAGTGCGATATTGAAAGGTGTGATATTGAAATTGCGATATTGAAAGGTGCATAATTGAAATTTGTACTTGGGCACATGAGATTCGAACGCCAAGCGGCCCCTTAAAAATAAGTGCGCCCGACACGAATTCAAAGCCAAAAATCTCAACTTGGGAGAGGTTGCTCAACCCAAATGTCCTAGATTTTGCATATTGAACTTGAAATTGAAAGCTTGAATATTGAAAGGTTTGAACTTGAAATGATTGAAATTTGAACTTGAAATAATCCTAGTTTTGAGAGGTAGTTATGAACAACCCTAAATATGGTGGGATCTTGAAATTTGAAAACTTGAACTTGTATATTGAAAAATGGAGTCTTGAATCTCAAAAGACTAAACCTTTAAATGCTAAAAGGTGTCATCTTTGATTACTCCACACTTGAAGGTGATTATAGTTCAAAGAGACGAATGTAAGCAACTTTGAACATCCTTGAATCTTGAAAGTTTGTATTTTGTATTTTGAAAAAGTTTGTATTTTTGAAAAAGCATGTATGATTGTTGCAAGTGGTGTTTTTTATGGCAAAAAACACCAACTTGCTAATAATTTGAAATCAAAATAGCATGATTGATTGAAATGGGATTCGGATTTACCTAGTTAGGCTTAGGCACGAGCTCCCAATTGCTTTTGAATTTAGGAATTTTGTATGTATTTTTGAGGAGTTTTTGAGTTTGTATTGTGAGGAGTAATGTCGGAATTACGACGTTGTATGTGTTGTCCTCCCCCTTTATTCGATGGAAATGAGGGGTATTTATAGGAGGGAATGGTGCAAAACGCCAGCACACGCCAACGCCTGGCGCCAGGCCAACGCTGTGCGCTACTGACGTGGCCTAAATGCCGCCAAAAAGGACGGAAAGATGCCGTCCTTGATTTGTCTTGTATGGGTGTACCATCGTACGAATAGTATGATGTTTGGCGTGTAGTGTTTTCTTGGAGGTTAAGACTTGAATTTGCGTATAAAAACAAGCCTTTCTCGGGTTTTTGAATTCCGGTTTTACGGGGCGGGGCCCGGCATGCTCGATTTTGTGGGTCGGCGCCCGAATTTGACTTGCCTTATATGATTTTGAGTGGAAAATGCCTAGTAAGACAATGGGATGGTCTACTAATTGAGGTTGAACTTGGATTTTGAAATTGGATTTTGGAAGTTGTATTTTGTACCGAGTTCCGGGAGGGGAGCGGTCTCGGGGATTGGATTGTGGACCTTGGATTTTGGAGGTGTTCTTAGCAATTGGGATTTCCGCCTGGAGTTACTCCAATCGCCTAACAAGGATAATGGTATCGTCATCATCCCAAAGGGGAGACACAAATTAGGTGTCTACAGAAGCCCCCACTTTGACTGAACGTTCGGTTAGGAAAGCGCAAGTCAAAGTATTTCGAAAGGGACGGAGAATGGTCAAGATTTTCTGCAATCGAGACCAATATTTTTACGCCGGTACCTGCATAAAACAGGCGTTAGAAAAAGGATAGAGTCTACCTCGGTGCGGTTGGTGATGACTCCGATTTGTACTTGTATTTTTTCGCCTTCAGTTTAGGACGGAGCTTGGCATCGAAAATTTGAATTTTTGAATCTTGAATTTTGAACTTTGACACCCGGAGTTAATCCGTTGGGATGTGCTTTGATGGGGATAAGAGCTTTTTACTGGCCCTTAAAATTTTTGAACTTCGACTGACTTTCCCGAAGCTTGGGTCCGTTGGGAGTTGGGCGCCTGAGTTGTTGTATTTTTTTGGACTTTGCATTCTTGAAATATTCATCTATTTGTACTTGGAGATACAGGTGTATACCCGTATTTTCGATGGATGGTTCGATGCGACGTTTGATGCTTGGTGCGGAAGACCGTAGCAGCAAAGGATGTGCAATCAGCACGGGAGACCGCGCGCGCTGTAGACTTGTGCATGCAGAAGGTCAGCGCAGGGCGCTGGGGCGGTGCCTGGCGCGTGGCTGCACTATATAAGTGCCCCTTGCCGTGCCATTTTGAGGCACATTCACTTGAAATTCTTTTGCTCTTTCTCTCAAAGGTTGATTAAGCTCTTCCCTTGGTCTTGTTCTTGCCTTGTCCATGTAAGTTTTTCATGTTTTTGCTTATGAAATCACTCTAGGATTGCATGTAGTTTTTATTTTCTCGTACTTTGAAATGATGCTTGTATGCTTATGCTTCTTGAATCTTGTAGAAAACTGTTTGATAGCCACTTGAACTTGAACTGTTGGAACTTGTACTTTTGAAATTTTTTGAACCCGTATCTGCTTCGGCATGGATAGCCTAGGTGTTGATGTAGAACTTGAATACCTGCTTCAGCGTGGATAGCGTAGGCGTTGGTGTAGGAATTGTATACCTGCTTCGGCGTGGGTGGCCTAGGCGTTGGTGTAGAATTTGTACCTTGACTTAGTGGTCCACTGGGGATTTTGTTTTGAATTTTTTTAGACTTTGTTTAGGCTAGTATAGGATAGCCCCCAGCTTAGAATTTTCACTCTTTGTATGCTACTTGATTTAGTATGCCTCGTCACACTCGGAGAAAGCTCTCTGAATCATCTGTGGTTCGAGCTGCTGAGGAAGACGCTTCGGATGATGAAGCGGCTGCAATAAATGCGGCAGGTGGGGGTATGGTTCCCCGAGATGCGCCTGCTTTCCCTGGTGCTGGTTGGACCCCTTCCGACCTGGTGTTTCGGCCGGATTGGAACTTGTCTCAGCGGCCTCGCGCTGGCATGGTGAGTCTTGTACTGTGTTTTGGGTTTGTACTTTGTACTTGTATAGGTCTTGAGCTAACTCGTTCACCTGTAGGCCGACGGAAAGCCGTTCCGTACTTACTGGTCCTTGGTGGAGGTTCAGAGGGCCTTTAAAGCTCTCCGTGCTGATGCAGAGACTATGGAGATTTGGTCGCAGATGGGCCTGGCCGATTGCTGGCGCACCATGGGAGGTTCTCCGAGGAGAACGGGGATTAAAAACCGTTTGTGGGCTTTGTTAGAGCGGTGGTGGGATACCACCAACACTTTCCACATGGCATGGGGGAGATTACTATTACCCCTCTTGAATTTGCTATGATTACAGGTCTTCCTTTTTCTAAGAGGAATGTGACCTTTGATTCTGAGCTGATGTGGCGCTCGGCCATTGCCAGGGATTTGCTCGGCCCTGTTGTTGATTTGTCAGAGGACGAATCTCACGCTTCTGTGACGGTGCTTGTGGATGCTATCTGTGGTGAGGGTGTGTCCGCGGAGCAGAGGGTTAGGCTCTTCCTCCTTGTCTTGGTTAGCAGAGTGATTGCCCCGATTAGGAACAGTCGGGTGCATATTAGCTTCGTGTCCGCTCTGAGGGACTTGAGAGCTGTCCCGAGTTATAACTGGGGTGGTTTGGCATATAGCCACCTCTTGTACGAAATGGGGCGGGCCTCCCGGACTGCCCTGGGGAGTAACCCGAGCATGGCTGCTCTGTGGAGCGTGCTGGAGGTATTCGAGACTCCTTGTACTTTGTACTTTGTATTTGTATGCTTGTATCTTGAACTTGACTGATGTTTTGTTTGTTCCTTGAAAGTTTTGGATCTATGAGCACTTTCCGACTTTGGCGCCGGAGCGTACTAGAGATGCGGCTTACCCGTATGCTGCCTCTTGGATAGGAGCGGTGCGCGTTGGTGCGTCCCTGGCGGCTTCTCGCAGAGCTTGGAGAGTTTTACCTGCTGATAGGGTAATATTCTTGTACTGTTTTGCTCTCTTGTATTTGTATTTGTACTGTTGCCTGAGTTGTTGGTTTCGCAGGTGGTATGGCGTCCTTTTGCCAACGCGGTTGTACCTGCCTCAGCTGCTCGTGCCCATTTCCTGTCTGGGCGGCGGGTTTTGCTTCCAGGGGTGTACCGCCATATGTGGTATCTGGGGGAGCGGGTGCCCCCTCAGCACAATTCGGGGGAGAGACTCATCCCCAAGGACCCACCAGGGTCCATGCTGGCGTTGGATGAAGAGTTGGCCCGGCTCTATGTGGAGGCTAGGGGCGATGCTGTTTGCCGCTCTTGAAGGGATTTTGTACACAGGAAGGGGAGCTATCCTAAGGAGGTTGGCTCCACCAGTACGCTTCATACTGCAGGTGAGCTTTGAACCTTGTATTCTTGTATTATTTTATTCTTGTATTCTTTTATTGATTAGATGATTGTATAATTGTATGATTGTATGATTGTATGTAGGAGGAGGAGGTTGATCCTGGGGAAATTCCTCATGCTGATAGGATCCTCCGCTATGAGAATTCGGACGGGGAAGAGGTGGTGGAGACCATTCCTTGGGCTTCTCCTCCGCACTGGAAATCATATGATGCTGTACCCGAGCATTACGCCCCTGTAAGTACTGTTGCATTTTTGAAACTGTTTGTAACTTTGCATGGGAAAATTGATCTTGAATTTTGTATGCAGGCGCCTCGGGTGAGAGTGCGTCGCTGGATGCTCTTGCTTGATTCTTGGAAGAGGCAGTGCGCCAAGCTGACCCGGAAGCTTTCTGGCCGGAACAGAGAGGTATCTCACTTGATCTTGAAACTTGTGTACTGGAAATTCCAACTGGGAAATTGATTCTTGAAGTTGTATTTTGTATAGGAGCGCCGTCGAGACCCTAGAGACTCTGTTGACAGGGAGCCTCAGGCGGAGACGTCCTTGGGACAGGAGGGACCAAGCTTGGAGCTGGGACAGGGGTCCGGTGCTGGTGCTCATCAGAGGCATTCTGATGCTGAGGGGGGAGCTTATCCTTTTGTACATGTTGATCCCACCAGGCATTCATTTGAAGGTGCTAGCGGTTCACGGCCCTTTGTTCCTCCTTCCGGCTATTACTTCGGAGGAAGTGGTCCTCATCCTTGGGGTGCGGGTTCATGGGCTTGTTATGCGGAGATGGAGAGGATGCGACAGGCTCAGATGTTTGGGTCGTACCTGTATATGCCGATGCCGCCGCCTTATCAGTATTCCTCTCCTCAGCAGGGAGTTCATCCCTCCACTAGCACACTTCGTATCTCGGAGGAGGATCCTAGTACCCCCGGGACGGAGCTGGATCGCGAGCTAGAGCGCCTTAGGAGGCGTAACAGGGATAAGGCGCCTGTGGTTGACGTCACCGCTGATGATGACTCAGACTCACCCTGCATGGTAGTGAGTTCCAGCTTGCCTGGGTTGATTTTGTATAGGTTGGATTGTATTGTGTTTGTATGGCTTGAAACTTGAATTTTTGTATGGTTTGTATGGTTTTGAACTTGAATTGGTTTGTAAAATTTGAAGATTGACTTTTGTATGTTTGAATGCTTGAAATTGTATGCGTTGTGTGTGCCTTAAAATTTTGTAGCTATATGCATGCATGACAATTTTGCGAAAAAATTTGAAAAAATTTGCCCATTTTTTCGGGTGTATGTACCCACTATAAGCCCCCACTTTGACTGAGGTTTTTTGGTTAGGAAAAGCGCAAGTCAAAGTATATTCAACTCTTGCTTATGCACATGCAGACTCGACTTAGGACGCCTATCTAGGACTAGAATGCTTGAATTTTGAAAGAAAAATTGATCCAAAATCTGCCTGAAGCGTTGATCCGGACTGCTTGAAATTGCGCGGCTTGCGGCTTTGGAATCTTGAATAATGGAGGTTGTACTCTGCTGTCCGAAACACTAAAGAGTGTGTACTCGGAGTCATAAGAGAGGACGGTGGCCTCGTCCTTTGGTGCAGGCTCCCGGCGTCTGGCGTGGGCTTGGCGCCTGACGCCTGTGAGCTGTCGTGCAAGCCAAATCTTGTATAAATAGGGAGTGTTTCGGATTATTTCTTGTATCAATCCTTCCCTGCTATCATTGCATACTGCTTCCTCACGAAGAGAAAATATGGTTGTGTCCTTTGAAGGTGCCTTGAACTCGTGGCTTGGTTCGCTAGGCAAGTTGGAGAAAAGTGAAGGAAATAATGCCCTTGGTCCAAGTATGCATTCTATGTTAAGTCTAATAAATGCGGTTCAGTATTAATTAACAAGTTAATAATTCAGTGAGATCAAGTGAGCTGAATGCCTAGCTAGAGGCCGCTTTAGTTCAAGTGGAATTAATGATATTAATCCACAGCTTACTCTTGACTGAACCCGTAGGGTCACACAAATAGTACGTAAACGGATCAAGTATTTAATAGCATTAAATACTCCATCTATGAATATTCGGAACCGACGGATCTTGGTTTCAGTGGGAGCTAAGATCGTCACAGGAAAGGAATGAATACTCCGGAAACGATGATATTGCCGGAAACGGAAATATGGATCGTATCGGAAATATAAATATTATCCAAGTCGTAGATGTTGCCGGAAACGGAAACATGGTACGTGTCGGAAAATATTATCGGAAATGGAAATATTGCCAGAATCGGAAATATTGCCGGAAACGGAAATATTGTCAGAATCGGAAATATTACCGGAATCGGAAAATAATTCCGGAAACGGAAATATTAAATATTTGTTCGAAACGGAAATTAATTCCGGAATCGGAAATATTAAATATTGTTCGTATCGGAAATGAATTCCGGAATCGGAAAATTTAATCGGAAGCGCATCGTACGAATAAGCATCGGACGAGGCCTGCCGGACGAGGCCCAGCACGAAGCCAGGCCATCGCCCAGCAAGCCAAGCGCGCCGCACAAACAGCCACGCCAGGCCCAGCGCAAGGCCAGGCCCAGCAGGCTGCGCGCAGCGCGCAGCGCGCACAGCGCGCACAGCACGCAGCGCGCACAGCACGCGCAGCGCGCGCGGGCGCTGAGTGGGTTGCTGCTCGCGTGCACGCATGGGGCCCATCGTGGCTGCCGTGCGTGTGTGTGCAAGTGTTTGTGTTCGTGCACGTTTCCTAAAACATGCAGAGTTCGGTTAATGATTAAATTCCTAAATTCTATTTGATAAATTAATTAAATTAGAGTTCTTGTAGGATTCTAGGTTTGATTAATTTGTATCTGAATAGGATTTCGATTCCCTTTCCATACCGCTATAAATATGAGGCTAGGGCTCACAATTTATAACACAAGTTTCAAAGTATTCAAAGTGAGTTTTTGAGAGAAAAATTCAGTCACACATTTGCCTATAAAGTGCCGAAAATAATAGTACCTTAAGGGCGATTCTAGTTGGTCAATCTTAAGGCGGATCCGGACGTGCTGTGGACTATCTACGGAGGGACGACACTTGGAGTCCTAAAGACTTGTTCTTGTTCGGTTCGGGCGCAGCTAGGGAAGGCACGCAACAAAGAGTATGCATCTAATCTATGCTAAATGATTATGTGTAAATAATATGTTTTCCTGGGTTTATGGTTTTTCCGCATGATTTATGAATTGTCATATGTATCATAACCTAACAGTGGTATCACGAGCCCCTTATTATTTTCATAATCTAAATTGCATGAACATGGTTAAATATTACAAATTTGCAAGAATTAAAAGGGGTGATTAATTTTCGTAATTGTTAATTAATTGCAAATTGCGTTTATTTAATTATACGTACGCAGTTTTTCGGCAGTTTCTTCGTTACTCATCCGAATTGAGTGATTTTTGTGTCAATTCCGCATGTAAAAGGCATTCTAAAATGTTGACAAAAATAATTTTTTTCTGCCGAACCCAGAATTCTCAAATACGAAGCCTAACTATGACTTTTCGAAGGTTTTAGTTTTTCGAATGCAAAATTTCGTAAATTTAAGATGTTAAATTAAATATTTGCGATTCTTGTTGATAAATCTTGAATTTTTGATTGACCTACTGCATATGTTTAACAATTTTGAATGCCTAGTCTTGTTAATTATGCAATCTAATTATTAATTATGATTAATTTGTTGAAAATTAGAATAATTTAGAATTAATTTGATTTTCATAATTAATTGTAATTTAATTAGAAACCTATGATTAAAAACCACCATAAAAATTGTAAATTTACGATAAATTTTAAATTTTTATGACCTAGACTTGAATCCATAACAATCGGAAATCAATTGGATAATAAATTTTCGATTTTTCGCCCTAAAATTATGAAATTAATATTATTTATTAATTTGTCATTAATTTTAAATATAAATTTTAAATTTTATGCGATTCGTTCATAAAACTTGCACGCACGAAGCAATGGACGCTTCGTGTTACCCTTAAGGGGTGTTGTATAATGCGGGCTTGCGACGACGAGCAAGGGAGCTCGTCGCCCGTGCGGCACGAATGCAATGAGCAAGGGCGTAGTGCACGAGCACAAGGCAGCAGCCCTGCCTTGTGTCGTGTGCCACGACCAATGGACGAATGGGCATGGGCGTAGGGCGAGCCAAGGCAGTCGCGTGTGGGCAGCAAGCGAGCTGCGCCACAACGCGCGCTGCCTCGCACAAGAGCGCGCAGCCTCGCGCGCAGCGAGCGCAAGCTCGCGTGCCACGAGCGCTGCGCCTAGCATTGCTCGCGCGCACAGCGAGCGATGTCGCGCGCCCAGCGAGCGATGTCGCGCGCCCAGCGAGCGATGTCGCGCGCCCAGCGAGCGATGTCGCGCGCGCACTGCGAGCGATAGCCCGCGTGCGATGAGCGCTGGCGCGCGCAGCGAGCACCAATGCGTGCGGAGGCTTGCGATAGGGATGCAGCAGCTATGCGACGAGCGCATGGGCTGCGCGCACATGGCCAGCAATGGCTGTGTGCGTGCGGCCCATGGGCATGCAACGCGTAGGGTGTTTGCGTTACGATTAGATCGTTCTGAATGTTTAATTTGAAAATTTCAGTTCACATAATTTTAATTAATTTTAAAATTAATAATTTAAATTATTTTCTTGGATTTTAATTTTGAATATTATAATTATAATAAATGTTATTTATTCTAATTATTTTACTAAAATTAAAATCATGAATTAAATTAAATGCGACTGAAATTAAATTAAACTTTTTGGATTCAATTATAAATTTATATGAGCTTTAAATTTTAATTAAATTTGTATGTTTCCGGTTAGACTAGAAATACATTTTTATGTTTAAAATTGGTAAAGCATATGAATTTATTGGTTTAAGTGGGAGCACTTTTTAGTCATAAACTCTTGATTAGGTCTACAAATCCTTAAGGTTAAAACAACTTGATTAGAATTAATAAGGACTGAATAATTGGTAGATTATTGGTGCCCTTGATTAATTGCTGCAAATGTTTACGTGATGCATAATGTGTTTTACTAACCAGCTATGTGGGCCATTCATGATAATGAATGGGTGAATGGTATATATTGTATATGTACTGTTTTGCAGGTTATGAAGTGACTAGTATGGCCCAAATAGGATAGAAAATATGGTCTGCGTACCATTAATTTGAATGTAATTGGTCTAAAGTACCAAAGTTATTTTTCAATTCAAATATGGTCTGCGAACCATCAAATAGTTGTAATTAGTTATAGCTTATCCTATTTGAAGAAAATGGTGCCTCCCACGGAGATTTTCAAGACGGACTTTGAAGTCAAAGCTTCAAGATGAAGTCGGGCCATACTAGATCACAAATATCTTATGCATGTTTTAAGTTATTTATTGTTTTAAATATGTCTTAAAATGCATGAGATCAAAAGCTTGATTATGTTGCATGATTAAGGATTTTAGTTCACTTAAAATCTAACCAACATAGTAAGAGCCTTAAGTTCCAAACTTAAAAATTGAGTTAAAAGGTGCCATGCCAAAATATACACTTGCTTGGATATCCTTTACATCAATCTAGTAATAGTTTTCGCTCAGCGAGGTGTTACTTATTGGTCCTAAAGGGGCAAGGTACACAAATAATTGTGAGTACATGTTAGTTTTGGTGAAACTCAACGATATAAGTAAGGAGTCCTTTTATGTCGTGGCAAATTCGATAGGTTTACCTAATAAGTTCTTAGACGTGCCTATCAACCAAGAATAGTTTCTAGACTATTAGCAAAAGGCTTTTGCTTACCTAAGATGTTCTAGGATTAAGTCGACAAACTGTGCTTAGTTCTTCAATGATTTTAGGATCTTGGAATCATTTTATTCACACCTGCCGGAACACATAATTTGAATAAAATGCTTAATGAACATTGAATTATGCATGTATGCTAGAATTTAAAGTTTATTAAGAGAAACTGTGAATGGTTATTTATTTGTTTATTCTTTTCAATTGTAGTTTTAATATGGCAAACAACAATCAAAACATCATCATGGGTTATGAGCTTATGGTCAAGCTGAACCTGACAAATTTTCTTGAATGGGAAGCTAAGCTAGTTGAAATAGTCAAACTCAATGGACTTGAGTATGTACTGTCACATCCCATGCCAAGCTACTATGCCAGAGACATGACCCCTGAGAGATTTTACGCCTGGGATGCGGATCTCAAAAAGGTTATGAGTCTCATGCTGAACAATATCCCTGATGATTGGGCTAGAAGGTTTGTAGCCTATGAACCTTTTACGCTCATCAAGAATCTGAGGGATATCTGTCGTGGAAGTACGGAGGACAGGGACCTGAACGTCCATGAGTTGATTGAATCAATGTCTGGTCTAAAGGTTAGTTCTCCCAACAGGTGTTATAGGATGGAGGTCCAAGAAACACATGCTCAGCTCCTTCGCACTAAACAAAGGGTAGGCGTCCCACTGAGGTTCCATGTGGATCTTATGTGTTCATATTTTGATCGCCTAAGTCTACTAGGAACACCAATAAGCGAAAGGATGGCAGTCTCTGTCTTGCTCAATTCACTACACAGTGGGTTTGGTCGCTTCAAGCAACTATACCTAAGTGAACCAAGAGAAGAAACAGTTGCAGAATTTATTCACCTTGTCAGAAAGGCTGAAATAGTACTGGACTGTGAAGCCAAAGATTTACTCAAGGCTAGAAAGAGACCATTCAAGAAAGGTGGAAAGTCCAAGGGCAATGCTAAATCAAAGCAGGACAAGTCCACATCAAGCTGTCTTTATTGTGATGGAATAGGCCATTACAAAAGAGAATGTCCAAAGCTAAAGGAAGATCAGAAGAACGGAACAGTCGTTCCATCTTCAGGTATTTTCGTTATAGACTGTATACTTGCTAATTCAACTTCTTGGGTATTAGATACAGGTTGTGGCTCACACTTATGTTCCAATCCACAGGGACTAAGAAGAAGTAGAAAGTTAAGCAAGGGTGAAGTCGACCTACGAGTGGGAAATGGAGCACGGATTGCTGCATTAGCTGTAGGAACTTACTATTTGTCGTTGCCCTCCGGGCTAGTTTTGGAACTGGAAGAATGTTTCCATGTTCCAAGTCTTACTAAAAACATCATTTCAGTTTCTTGCTTAGATGCTAAGGGATTTTCCTTTATAATAAAAGACAATAGTTGTTCGTTTTATTTTAAAGAGATGTTTTATGGATCTGCTAGATTAGTCAATGGACTTTATTTATTAGATCACGACAAACAAGTATATAACATAAATACCAAAAAGGCCAAAAGGATGATTCAGATCTCACCTATCTGTGGCATTGTCGATTAGGCCATATAAACTTGAAACGCTTAGAAAGACTTCAAAGAGAAGGAATTCTAGAACCATTTGACTTAGAGGATTATGGTAAATGCGAATCATGTTTACTTGGCAAAATGACAAAGCAACCTTTCTCTAAAGTTGGAGAAAGAGCAAATGAACTATTGGGTTTAATCCATACAGATGTATGTGGACCAATGAGTACAAATGCTAGAGGTGGTTTCAGCTACTTTATCACTTTCACTGATGACTTCAGTAGGTATGGTTATGTCTACCTAATGAAGCATAAGTCTGAATCCTTTGACAAATTCAAGGAATTTCAGAGTGAAGTAGAGAATCAATTAGGCAAGAAGATTAAGGCATTGCGGTCTGATAGAGGCGGTGAATATCTGAGCTATGAATTTGATGACCATCTGAAAGAATGTGGAATTCTATCAGAATTGACTCCTCCTGGAACACCACAATGGAACGGTGTGTCAGAACGGAGGAACAGAACCTTGCTAGACATGGTCAGGTCAATGATGGGTCAGGCCGAACTTCCATTAGAATTTTGGGGACATGCACTAAATACAGCTGCACTCACTATAAATATAGCTCCGTCTAAAGCTGTCGAAAAGACTCCATACGAATTATGGTTTGGAAAGCCTCCAAATGTGTATTTTCTTAAGATTTGGGGATGTGAAGTATACGTCAAACGATTAATTTCAGACAAACTTCATCCAAAATCTGACAAATGTATCCTTGTGGGCTATCCAAAGGAAACAAAGGGGTATTACTTCTACAATACATCTGAGAACAAAGTGTTTGTTGCTCGAGATGGTGTCTTTTTGGAGAAGGATCACATTTCCAAAATGACAAGTGGGAGAAAAGTAGACCTCGAAGAAATTCGAGTCAAACAACAAACTCTAGAGAATGCTCAAGATGACATTCAGGATGAAACTCAGAGATCTTTAGAAGAATCTGGTAAGAATCATGGTCAATCTAGAAATGTTACCCCGCGTAGATCGCAAAGATATAGATCTCAACCGGAAAGGTACTTAGGTATTTTGACGAACGAGAGCTATGACGTTCTATTACTTGAAAGTGATGAACCTGCGACTTACAAGCAAGCTATGATGAGCCCTAGCTCCAAGCAATGGCAAGAAGCCATGCAATCTGAATTAGACTCCATGTCTGAAAACCAAGTATGGGATTTGGTCGATTTGCCAGATGGCTACCAAGCCATTGGAAGCAAATGGGTTTTCAAACTGAAAAAGGACAAGGATGGGAAACTTGAAGTTTTCAAAGCTAGATTGGTTGCAAAAGGTTACAGGCAAGTCCACGGTGTGGATTACGATGAAACCTTTTCACCAGTTGCAATGCTAAAGTCTATTCGAATAATGTTAGCAATCGCTGCATATTACGATTACGAAATATGGCAGATGGATGTCAAAACTGCTTTCTTAAACGGCGTTTTAACAGAAACTGTGTTTATGACACAGCCTGAAGGTTTTGAGGATCCAAAGAATGCTAAAAAGGTATGCAAGCTAAAGAAGTCAATCTACGGATTGAAGCAGGCATCCAGGAGCTGGAATATACGTTTTGATGAAGCAGTCAGTGACTTTGGTTTCATCAAGAACGCGGACGAATCTTGTGTATACAAGAAGGTCAGTGGGAGCAAAATTGCTTTCCTAGTATTATATGTCGACGACATATTGCTTATCGGAAATGACATTCCTATGTTGAACTCTGTCAAGATTTGGCTTGGGAAATGTTTTTCGATGAAGGATCTAGGAGAAGCACAGTACATATTGGGCATCAAGATTTACAGAGATAGATCTAAAAGGATGATTGGACTTAGTCAAAGCACTTATATCAATAAGGTGCTTGATAGGTTCAAGATGGCGGACTCCAAGCGAGGCTACCTACCCATGTCTCATGGAATGACTCTAAGCAAGACTCAGTGCCCAAAAATACTTGATGAGCGTAGATGAATGAATGGGATTCCATATGCATCATTGATTGGTTCAATAATGTATGCTATGATATGTACACGCCCGGATGTTGCGTACGCACTCAGTGCTACGAGCATATACCAGTCAGACCCAGGAGAGGCGCATTGGACTGCTGCCAAGAATATTCTGAAGTACCTGAAAAGGCACAAAGATGACTTCCTGGTCTATGGTGGAGATGATGAATTAATTGTTAAAGGCTATACGGACGCAAGTTTCCAAACCGACAAAGATGATTTCAGATCACAGTCTGGGTTTGTCTTCTGCCTCAACGGAGGAGCAGTAAGCTGGAAAAGTGCTAAGCAAAGCACCATTGCGGATTCTACAACTGAAGCGGAGTACATTGCTGCACATGAAGCAGCAAAGGAAGCTATATGGCTAAGGAAGTTCATAGGAGAACTTGGTGTAGTCCCCTCCATTAAAGGACCAATAGCCCTGTATTGTGATAATAACGGAGCTATTGCACAGGCAAAAGAGCCTAGACACCACCAGAGAGTCAAGCATGTACTTCGTAGATTTCACCTTCTACGAGAGTTCGTTGAAAGAAAAGAAGTCGAGATAAGCAAAATTGGAACTGATGACAACATATCAGATCCATTAACTAAACCTCTGCCGCAGGCGAAGCACAACTCGCACACTGCAGCTATGGGAATCAAGCATATTGGAGAATGGCTTTGATGTCTCTGTTTAATGTTTTAAAGTTTTAGAGTTTAAATCTTTGTAAAACATTATTGGTTAATCATTCACAATAAATGAAAAGAATTCATTTTTCCATTTAATTTGTGGTTTATTAAATGATGAGTCCCTTCAATTTGACGATATATTCAAGATAGACTGTCAGGACCAGTCCTGTGACTAAGAAATGTCTATCAAGTGAACTTGAATGTCAAAGGTTGAAAATGGTCCCTAATCGGAGTTTTCTATAAAATTGGACGCATAGAAAACGTTAGACGATTAGAATGCAAGATGACTAGTAGTTCTGTTTCTTGAACTATGTGGACATGGCAATGTCATAATCATTTGCATAGATACTTACTTTGGGAAGACTAGTATCGGACGAGACCTATGAAACTTTACTGTAAGAGATGAAAGTCTGTCATAAGTAAATTTCATTAAATTATTAGACACTAAATCCTCAATACCTGAGTGATTTGAGATTACTTGTTTGAGAACTGGTTGCTTTGACGTTGACCAACCGTCGCACCGTAAAAGGAGGCTATAAAGGCAACGCTCAGGTAATCACCTATCAAACGAAGTCTAATCTCAAGATCGCAAGATTGGGATTGTCCTCCCATAAATCGGGATGAGATGCTTAAAAGTTGTACAAGGCCACTCGGAGAGCTAGAAACTGTGAAATGCATGGCCATGCTCGAATGAATCATAGGCTATGATTATCTGTTTATTTGATCAGTTGAACTCTGAAACCGAGGAACACCTCTGGACATAATAAGGATGACAACTCTTACCTTATGTTCAAGAGCAAGCATCGAGCGACAAAGGAATTAGGAAATGCACACTTGTCCCTAAGGACAAGTGGGAGACTGAAGGAAATAATGCCCTTGGTCCAAGTATGCATTCTATGTTAAGTCTAATAAATGCGGTTCAGTATTAATTAACAAGTTAATAATTCAGTGAGATCAAGTGAGCTGAATGCCTAGCTAGAGGCCGCTTTAGTTCAAGTGGAATTAATGATATTAATCCACAGCTTACTCTTGACTGAACCCGTAGGGTCACACAAATAGTACGTAAACGGATCAAGTATTTAATAGCATTAAATACTCCATCTATGAATATTCGGAACCGACGGATCTTGGTTTCAGTGGGAGCTAAGATCGTCACAGGCAAGGAATGAATACTCCGGAAACGATGATATTGCCGGAAACGGAAATATGGATCGTATCGGAAATATAAATATTATCCAAGTCGTAGATGTTGCCGGAAACGGAAACATGGTACGTGTCGGAAAATATTATCGGAAATGGAAATATTGCCAGAATCGGAAATATTGCCGGAAACGGAAATATTGTCAGAATCGGAAATATTACCGGAATCGGAAAATATTTCCGGAAACGGAAATATTAAATATTTGTTCGAAACGGAAATTAATTCCGGAATCGGAAATATTAAATATTGTTCGTATCGGAAATGAATTCCGGAATCGGAAAATTTAATCGGAAGCGCATCGTACGAATAAGCATCGGACGAGGCCTGCCGGACGAGGCCCAGCACGAAGCCAGGCCATCGCCCAGCAAGCCAAGCGCGCCGCACAAACAGCCACGCCAGGCCCAGCGCAAGGCCAGGCCCAGCAGGCTGCGCGCAGCGCGCAGCGCGCACAGCACGCGCAGCGCGCGCGGGCGCTGAGTGGGTTGCTGCTCGCGCGCACGCATGGGGCCCATCGTGGCTGCCGTGCGTGTGTGTGCAAGTGTTTGTGTTCGTGCACGTTTCCTAAAACATGCAGAGTTCGGTTAATGATTAAATTCCTAAATTCTATTTGATAAATTAATTAAATTAGAGTTCTTGTAGGATTCTAGGTTTGATTAATTTGTATCTGAATAGGATTTCGATTCCCTTTCCATACCGCTATAAATATGAGGCTAGGGCTCACAATTTATAACACAAGTTTCAAAGTATTCAAAGTGAGTTTTTGAGAGAAAAATTCAGTCACACATTTGCCTATAAAGTGCCGAAAATAATAGTACCTTAAGGGCGATTCTAGTTGGTCAATCTTAAGGCGGATCCGGACGTGCTGTGGACTATCTACGGAGGGACGACACTTGGAGTCCTAAAGACTTGTTCTTGTTCGGTTCGGGCGCAGCTAGGGAAGGCACGCAACAAAGAGTATGCATCTAATCTATGCTAAATGATTATGTGTAAATAATATGTTTTCCTGGCTTTATGGTTTTTCCGCATGATTTATGAATTGTCATATGTATCATAACCTAACAAAAAGGGAGCTTGATGGCATGCATCTTGGGGTGCTCGTCTCTTTCCGGTTTGTAAAATTGGATTTGCACTTTATTCTTGCTGCTCTAGAGGCTTGGGACCCGAATCATCATGTCTTCCGCTTTGGAAATAATGAGGTATGTCCCCTCCCTGAGGAATTTAGTGCCATATTGGGGTGGCCCTTGATGCTGGAGCCATGTATGCCTAGTGTTGAAGAACACTTTTTCTTGAGCTTTGAAAGGTATTTGGGCTTGAAGCCCCCACTTTTGAGTGCTGTTGTATATGGCATAGGGGTGGATTTGTCCCTCTTTGTCACCTACTTTTCTGGGTTTGATGCTCCCAAAGTTTTCCGCTTGAGAGCCTTGAGTTTTTGTATATTTGCTCGCTTCCTCTTTTAGAAGCAGGGGTTTGGCAATGGCGATGCCTCCCTAATTGAGATTGTAGAGCAGTTTGCTAATGGTCGGGACCCAATGCCGCTCGTGGTTGGCGAAACTTTGATGGGCCTTGACATGCTAAAGTCGGACCCCTCTTCATTGCCGTCGGGAAGTCCGGTATTACTCCAAGTAAGGATCTGGAGCCTTCTTTGTATTGTTGAACTTGTACTTGTATTTGAATTTTGAATGTTGAATTTTGAAATGTGTTTCTTGTATACTCCCCAAGGTTTGGCTTATGGAGAGGCTCATGTTGGTGGCACCACCGGAGAACATGGCGAGCTACAATAGAAGAGGATTCACCGTGCGGCCCATGGTGTATGGTCGGCTTTCATTGGATGAGTGGAGATGCACACTCTCTGGGATTGGATCTTGTATAAGGTGGGTAGTTCCTTGGTGGGGAATTGCTGCTATGAGACATGCCCCTGGTTCTACTGCTTTGAGGGTGCCAAGCCTCACAATGCTGGTCTTCTACTCGCCTGCTCGAGTGATGAGACAATATGGCTTGAAACAGGAGATTCAGGACTGTATTGAAGAGAACCCGAGACCTGCTGCGCTGAATGCAAATCGACTTGAAGTTTGGAGGCGGTATTGGGTCGCCAAACCATTCTTGAGTATCCAGTTCCCGCCTGAGCCAGTTACTCTGTCTGCGGGGTACATTGTATGGATGAGAGGCCTAGGCCAGAGGGACATTTCTTTCTCAGGACCAGCTAGAGTCCGAGGTTCTAGAGCTAGACGTCCTGCATCAACTGACTATGAGGAAGGTGACGGGAGTGTGGCCCATCCGGTGCTTGACCGTTCAGAATCCAAAGGAGGTTCGTCGTCCTCCCGTCTTGGAAGGCTTGCAAGTTCCTTCTCCCGCCGCTTGGGCAAGGGGAAGATTGATGATTGATTGCGGGAGGAGCTAAGGGATAGTACTCAAGGTGCCAAGACTCGAGAGAATAGTCGCCCGACCCTAGATCTTTGTAGGCTAAATGTGTTTGAAATTGTATTGGAAGGAATTGTGTTTAGAATGTGTTTGGAAGATGTGTTTAGAAAGATGTGTTTGGAAAATGTGTTTAGAAAGATGTGTTTGGAAAATGTGTTTAGGAAGTGAAAAGGCTTTTGAACTTTGCTTCACTTGATCCTGACTTTGTATTTGAATTAGCTGTGAAGGCCTTAGGGCCCAAATAAAGAGTTATTGTGTTAAGTTCCGCTTGAACATGCTTTGCTTTGAATTGGCACATTTGGAATAACAACAATTGAACTTTGAAATTTGATTTGATTTGATTTTTAGGATGCCCTTAATTGAGGAAACTTTAAATTTTTTTTTGTATTAAAGTGGTCGGGCCTCGAAATGAGGTTGCCTACGTGTCCCGTTAGGGAATCAGGCCGGACGTAGTTCTGCCTACCTTACAGGACTTGAATTTGAATTCTTGAATTTGAACATGGAACTTAGACATAGAACTTCTTGAGTTGATCGAGGTTGGTAAGAGATCTGAATTTTGTTCCGTCGATGTCTGTTAGTTCAACTGCTCCCCCGAAGAGGATCTTCTTGACGATGTATGGGCCTGCCCAATTGGGTTTGAATTTTCCCTTGGGTCCATGATGCTTTTGCGAAGGGATTTCAGGACAAGCTCGCCTTCCTTGATGTTTCGGGTTCTAACCCTTTTGTTAAAATGTCTGGCCACTCGGCGCTGATAGAATTGTACATGGTGAGCCGCTTGAAGCCGTCGCTCATCGAGCATGACTAGCTCGTCATACCTTGCTTGTACCCATGCAGCTTCTGGGATTTTTCTTTCTAGGACTATCCTTAGAGAAGGTATCTCCAGTTCGATAGGTTGTACTGCTTCCATTCCATAGACCAATGACAACGGAGTTGCACCAATTGAAGTGCGAATTGAAGTTCGATATCCCCACAATGCGATATGCAGCTTTTGGGGCCAGTCCTTGTAATTGGTAGTCATTTCAATGATGATGGTCTTGACATTCTTGTTGGCTGCTTCGACTGCCCCATTGGTTTGTTGGCGATAAGGTGAAGAGCGATGATGTTGAATTTCCCGGAGCATGGGTCCGTTGGGATTGTTGTATTGAAGATTGTGATGTTGAAGCTTGGAGATGTTTTTAGAACTTGAACCTTTGGAGTTTGTAACTTGAATTTTGTACTTTGGAATTGTAGATGCCTTGCTTGGCACAACCTTGCTCGGTTAGAGATTATAGAACTTGAATTTTGTACTTTGGAATTGTAGATGCCTTGCTTGGCACAACCTTGCTCGTTTAGAGATTATAGAACTTGAATTTTGAATCTTGTACTTGTTGAATGGGTCTTCACATTCTCCTTGGAAATGGGTTCCCTGATCACTGATGAACTTGTGAGGAACACTGTATCTGTATATGATGTTTTCTTGAATGAACTGGGACACTTGCTTGGAACCCAATACCTTGAATGATCTGGATACTTGGACTCTTGAATAAACCAGGCCTCTAGCTGCTTAGAGACCTCTTCTTGAATTTTGAGGGAAACATCCGGTTTCATGCGACGGAGTTTCTGCTTGATGGGTTTTAAACCTGGAATAAGGGGAATTGTATGCTGACCGATGCTTGGATCAACCCCTGGCATATCATGATAGGACCATGAGAAGACGTCTACATACTCTGAAAGTAGCTTGATAAGATCGTCCCGCTCTGCTTGAGAAAGAGTTAAACCAATCTGAACTAGTTTTGAGTCACCGTTGTTAGAAAGGTTGATTTTTTCTGTTTCCTCAATTATGGGCGTCCTATTTTCATGATTTTCGATAGCTTTTAGAATTTCGATGTCAGTTTCTTGGGAAGCAAAGTTGTGTGGATTAGGATTTGATTTTGAATTAGGACTCGAAGAGTAAGTAGAAATTGAAGTGTTATTGAAATCAACAATCATTACATCGACTGTTTTGACTTGAAGCTCGGCCTTTAGTGGCTCTTGATTGATGCAAGACTCTAGTTCTAGACACTTAGACTCATTGCTAGACTCAGATCCAGACTCATCCTCATACTCGGACTCGCTCATCATAGATCCTTCGCCCACAGTAATCTTGAACATTTTTCCATTTGAATTGATTCTTGAAAGGGACTTGAAGTTTGATTTGTAGAAGGTGAACTGGCTGCTCGTTCGATGCCGGCTATGAGGGAAGCTAGGGCTGATGGATTTCTTTTCAACCTTTCTCCTCTTCGACGAACCCACAGGATCTTCGGACTCCTAGTTAGAACATACCAGACGATTTTAGAACTTGGACTTCCCGACACATGATATGATATGCGTGCAATGAATGAGACCTGGACTTGACTCTAAGTGCCACTCCGAAGATTCGGGATTTTGGATTTTGTACTTGTATTCGGGATTTGCAACCCGTTGGAAATGTTTGAGAGGAGCCTTCATTCTTTTGTGAAAGTTGACTCTTTGTACTAGAATTTGGGAAATCGAAGAGGAATATTTCGACCTTTGGAAATTGGACTTATTTGAAGGGGATTTCAACCCGCTCTAGGATTTGGAAATTGGACTTGTACTAGGAAATTGTATTTTCAAGGGAATTTCAACCCATTGGACTTGGAATATTTGAAGGGAATTTCAACCCGATTAAAAGAGAACTGGTTTTGTATTATTTAAAAGGGAATTTCAACCCGTCAATATTTTAGGGGAGTTTCAACCCATTGGACTTGGAATATTTGAAGGGAATTTCAACTCAATTGAAAGGGATTGATTTTGTATTATTTAAAGGGAATTTCAAACCGTCAATATTTTAGGGGAGTTTTAACCCATTGGACTTGGAATATTTGAAGGGAATTTAAACCCAATTGAACAATTGGACTTGTATTATTTTAGGGAATTTTCAACCCGTCAATATTTTAGGGGAATCTCAACCATTGGAATTGGAGTATTTGAAGGGAATTTCAACCCATTTGAATTTGTATTATTTTAGGGGATTTTCAACCCGTCGATGGAATCTTGAACTTGTATTATTTCTCGGGATTTTCAACCCGTTGGAAGTATTTTGACTTTTGTATTGGGAAGGCGAGGATTTTTTTGTAACTTGAAGATGAGCTTGAAGTTTGAATTTGACTTGAAGTTTGAATTTTGAAATGGGAGGAGATGCACTTTCGTATATAGAATATGAGGCTTTGTGTTTGGAAAAATCCGGCATTGTGCCGCCGTTGGATTTGAAACATTGAATTTGGGAACTTGAAAATCCGGCATTATGCCCTCGTTGACTTGGAATTTTGAAGTATAGGACTTGAGGTTCGAAAGGTTGAACATAGAACTTGAGGTTTGAGTTGAAAATTCGGCATTGTGCCGGCAATGAGTTTGGATATTTGAACTTGAGGTTTTGAGATTGGAGTTAGCAACTTGAGTTTGAGGTTTGAAGACTTGAACGTTTGAAATAGGGAATCCGGCATGACGCCGTTGGATTTGATCTTGAAATTTGGCTAGAGAATCCGGCATTATGAAGCCGTTGGATTTGGGTTTTGAATTGAAACTTTGAAACTCGAAACTTGAACTAGAAAATCCGGCATTATGACGCCGTTGGATTTGGACTTGACAATTGAGGTTTTGGACTAGGAAATTGGGTTTTGAATGGGAAGCTTGAAATTTGGAATTGAAGACCCGGCATTATGACGCCGTTGGATTGAATTTTGAACTTGGAATTTGGAATTCGAAGTGGAAAATCCGGCATTATGACGCTGTTGGATTGAATTTGTGGCTTGAAATTTGGAATTGAAGACCCGGCATTATGACGCCGTTGGATTGAATTTTGAACTTGAAATTTTGAATTCGAAATGGAAAATCCGGCATTATGACGCCGTTGGATTGAATTTGTAGCTTGGACTTGAAAATCCGGCATTGTGACGCCGTTGCATCGATTTTGAATTTGTAGCTTGGAATTTGGACTTGAAAATCCGGCATTATGACGCCGTTGGATTGATTTTGATTTTGTAGCTTGGAATTTGGACTTGAAAATCCGGCATTACGACGCCGTTGGATTGATTTTGAACTTGTAGCTTGGAATTTGGACTAGAAAATCCGGCATTATGACGCCGTTGGATTGATTTGTGCGTGAGGCGTGTTTGAGGGTTTTGAATCAAACGGAGTGGCACTCCAAAAGACCCTAAAAATCGACGATTTAGATGCATGAGGTTGAATGATGCTCCTAGGGGTTTGGTTTCCTAGTTGGAGGCTAATTGGTTTTGGCAAGCTAGAACTCGAGGTTAGCCATTCACGCGTGAAAAGACGCCCACACAATGCACAAGTAGCACGTTGTCACACTAATCATGAATATGAATGCGACATGCAAAGTTATCAACCTAAGGTCGGTCTAAGTTTTTGTATGATGCAAGTGGCCGGCTTTGGGTGTCAAAAAGGTACTTGGCTAAGAGACGGATCCGGCGACAAGCTTTCACATCTGCCTAAGGGAAGTGCGTGTCGGTAGACGGCCTCCATACTTGACATCGGGAATGTCAAGCAAATTCCAAGTTTCGGTAGGCGCGGAAATGGTCACACACTTTGGTCGGGAACCGTATGGAGAGTCACCATTTCGTTGCCCCCGGGGCTAGCCCGAATGTAGAACACATCCGTTTGGGCAAAGGTAGAAATTCATTTTACGCAATATGGTTTTCAAAAAATGCATTAAATGCTTAGAAATTGAAATTGAAATCGTACTTGAATTTGTATTTGTAAGGCTCGTTTTTCGGCACTCGTTCACGAGGCTTGGGATCGTCCTTCCAGATTCAAAAACAGACTAACTCCCAACACGAAAAGTTGAGCAAAAGTGGGCGACAAGCCACTGTGAGCCACTGTCCTGGATGCAGGCAGTGGCGTTGGGCGCAGGGATTGCGCCTGGCGACAATGCTGGCATCCAGTACTTCGGCAGATCACTGGCTGGTTGCTCGAAATCTGCTCTCATTTTCGAAATTGAAATTAGAAGAGTCCCCAATGGAGTGGCCAGAATTGTAGGGGGTTTTTTTTGTGTTTATATATTCCCGTTTCCTACAAGGGGGGTTGGCACGCGGCGGTTCGTTTAGAGAACCGTTGAATTGTTTTTTTGCACCTCGAAGGAGTCTCCACCAAACTTTATTTTAGGTCCCGTTTGGGAAGACCGCAAAATGACTCTATTTTTGGATAAGGCCTTGAATCCTTGAAACAGATGGGTGAGATCCGAGCTCGGGAACGAAAATGCTTATTCGGCGAGCTTTAGAAATATTCAAGTACGTTGGCACAACATTATTTCGAAAATAAACCCTAAGATTAGACTATGTGGGTTTGAAATTTAGAGCAAAAAAGAATTTCTAATTGTACGGTGGTCACTTTGCTTTAAAGATTGATTTAAGGAACCTAAGGCCGGTTTGTCCAAAAATATCTTCGTTAAGCGTGATGTAACCTTTGTATTTTGTTGTATTTAGCATGTTGGTGATGAAAGCGATAAAGCACATAAAGCAACATCACAATACTAAATAAAGTGCGGAATTAGTAAATACAAGACCCCCTAGAAAAGGACTAGGGAGTAGGTCCACATTGCCTAGAAATGGACTAGGCAAGTAAAGGTGCGGAATTGAAAGTGCAAAATTGAAATTGCGGTATTGAAAGTGCGATATTGAAAGATGCGATATTGAAATTGCGATATTGAAAGGTGCATAATTGAAATTTGTACTTGGGCACATGAGATTCGAACGCCAAGCGGCTCCTTAAAAATAAGTGCGCCCGACACGAATTCAAAGCCAAAAATCTCAACTTGGGAGAGGTTGCTCAACCCAAATGTCCTAGATTTTGCATATTGAACTTGAAATTGAAAGCTTGAATATTGAAAGTTTTGAACTTGAAATGATTGAAATTTGAACTTGAAATGATCCTAGTTTAGAGAGGTAGTTATGAACAACCCTAAACATTGTGGGATCTTGAAATTTGAAAACTTGAACTTGTATATTGAAAAATGGAGTCTTGAATCTCAAAAGACTAAACCTTTAAATGCTAAAAGGTGTCATCTTTGATTACTCCACACTTGAAGGTGATTCTAGTTCAAAGAGACGAATGTAAGTAACTTTGAACATCCTTGAATCTTGAAAGTTTGTATTTTGTATTTTGAAAAAGTTTGTATTTTTGAAAAAGCATGCGTGATTGTTGCAAGTGGTGTTTTTTATGGCAAAAAACACCAACTTGCTAATCATTTGAAATCAAAATAGCATGATTGATTGAAATGGGATTCGGATTTACCTAGTTAGGCTTAGGCACGAGCTCCCAATTGCTTTTGAATTTAGGAATTTTGTATGTATTTTTGAGGAGTTTTTGAGTTTGTATTGTGAGGAGTAATGTTTAAATTACGACGTTGTATGTGTTGTCCTCCCCCTTTTTTAGATGGAAATGAGGGGTATTTATAGGAGGGAATGGTGCAAAACGCCAGCACACGCCAGCGCCTGGCGCCAGGCCAGCGCTGTGCGCTGCTGACGTGGCCTGAATGCCGCCAAAAAGGACGGAAAGATGTCGTCCTTGATTTATCTTGTATGGGTGTACTTTCGTACGAATAGTACGATGTTTGGCGTGTAGTGTTTGCTTGGAGGTTAAGACTTGAATTTGCGTCTAAAAACAAGCCTTTCCCGGGTTTTTGAATTTTGGTTTTACGGGGCGGGGCCCGGCATGCTCGGTTTTGTGGGTCGGCGCCCGAATTTGACTTGCCTTATATGATTTTGAGTGGAAAAGGCCTAGTAAGACCAATGGGATGGTCTACTAATTGAGATTGAACTTGGATTTTGAAATTGGATTTTGGAAATTGTATTTTGTACCGAGTTCCGGGAGGGGAACGGTCTCGGGGATTGGATTTTGGACCTTGGATTTTGGAGGTGTTCTTAGCAATTGGGATTTCCGCCTGGAGTTACTCCAATCGCCTAACAAGGATAATGGTATCGTCATCATCCCAAAGGGGGAGACACAAATTAGGTGTCTACAAATGGTCATTTAAGGGTTGAGTCATATGATTGATTAATAAACAAACGAATCTCTTCACACTCAAACTTCAGAAGGTTCAAATCAAACATTTTGATTTGTGTTCCACATATCTTTGGCCATGTCATACGACCATATCAACAAGTCAACATTCTAAGATTCCATGGCATGAATTTATAAAAGTTGGTTAATTTAAGACACGTGGGTCTTGCTTGTTGAACATGACATAGAAATGGACTATTGTTAGAAGTTTCTAGACAATGAAGTTCATGCGCCAAAGATGGATTTTATGACTTACCTATTTCACAAGAATTTGACAAAATATGGCTATATTTACTCAAAGTGAAATATGTGAAATACTTCATTGTAATTCACAAAAGGGTATAAAATCAACTTGGCAAGAATTTTGGAACATCTAGGCTAGGGTCAAGGTGATGTTTGCATGAGCCAAGAAAGATTATCTAGATTGTTTATATGGCATTATAACAATCGAAGCTCCATAAGAATATGGTATGTCCAAATGGAGAAATCGAAATCTATTTCGATTAACGATAATCACGACTATTTTCCTATATAGTTTCTAAATGATACTCTCAAGTGACTATCACACTAAACAAAGTTGTCAAAAGCTAAGGATAAGATGTCATAAGGATTGAACTTCGGTTCAGTACATCTTTTCAGTACATATATATCTAGGGTTGTCGAACCCAGTGGTAGTTAGTGTTTACATCAAACAAACTCAAGGATAGATATATGTTTCTTTATGAGCGACTCATAGAAACAAAAGGTATTGATTCTACCACAAATCTGAGAACATATGGTTGTTGCTTAAGATAATGTCTTTTAGGAAACCATCATATTTCCAGAAAGGCAAGTGGGAGAAAAATGACCTCGAATGGACTTCGAGTCAAGCAACAAACAAATGTAGGATACTTATGAGTCTTTGGAAAAGCTCCGTATTTAGAAGCCTTTGGAAGAGCTTCATGAAGACTTTAGAAGTGCTTCAAGAGAATCCTAATACTCAAAGGACTTGAGTAATGTCTTTATAGACACTAACGTTTGATATTCAATACCTAGGTAAATCGTATAAGAAATAGAATTCAACCAAGATAGATACATAGATATCTTGAGGAATGAAAACTATGAAGACTTTGGAAAGTGCTTCAAAAACATACGACTTACAGGTTAGCTACAACGAATTAAAATTCCCAAGTATGGTTCGAGGCCATAAAAAATGGTTTGAGGCCATTTCATCCAAAGTACCTTCATCTTGAAGAATAAAATCTATGATTTGGTTGATTTGCATAAAGGGTTCACTCCCATTAGTTGCAAACGTGTTTTCTAAACATAGAACGTTGATTTGCATAAAGGGTTCACTCCCATTGGTTGCAAACATGTTTTCTAAACATACAACGTTGATTTGCATAAAGGGTTTACTCCCATTGGTTGCAAACATGTTTTCAAAACATACAAAGATGATATTGTATACACATACAAAAGAGAAGCTAGATTGGTGGTTAAATATTGTAAACAACTTCACGGAGTTGATAATGTTGAAATCTTTTTCACCAAGTCGGAATGCTTGAACTATTTTGGAAAAATCTAGCAATCATTGCATATGGCAATATGGCAATTGGAAAACGAAACACCTTACTCAATTGGACTTGTAGAAAGGAATTGTGTACATCACACAATGTAAAAGTTCTGGATGCTAGATAAAAGAGCAAGCTTAAGAAATCTATTCGTAGAATAAAGCATGCAAGTGGGAATTGGACCATATTTGTCTAAAAGGCTATTGAGCAATCATAGCTTTATGAAAATATGGATCATCTTATAGATGAGGAGTTTAGTGGGAGCTAAGTCATGTTTATTGGTTCTATATATGAGATACATATCTCTCTATTGAAAATGACATTCAAATGGTTAGATTTGAAAGTATTTGTCAATATTAGAACCATGGCGAAACTTAGAACATACTGGGTTAAAGATCTATTGGATAGGATCTAAAGCGTTGTTTGGATTCTATAAAAGTAATTACTAAATCAAACACAATGGAGAGACTCAAAAGAGACTCTCAACCCATATGAGTAAGTCTAAGTTATGAATGCTTTAACTAAGTATAAAGCTACGCTGTTATCACTAGACTTAAGCATGAAGGACCTTGAAGAGGTACCTTCACCTTATATCACATGGCAATGCCAAGATTTTAGCAAGATTCAGTATCTCTTGAAACAGAATAAAGCTAAAAGTCACATGGATGGATTTTAAAATGCGAATGGTTTTTGCATTACAATCAATCATGTATAATGTGATATATAGATCGCCAAGATAACTCGTGAACATTGGATAGTGACGAGTTTATACCAATCTCTATTGATCTGGATCAAAGACCATTGGAACAGTATCAAGAACATCCAATACATTTGGAGATGTAGGATGAGCACTTGATAAGAGGAAGTGAAGATAACTAAAGTTTTGATGCTACATGCATTTGCCTAAGCAAAAGTTGAATCTTGTTGTTAGGCAAACCACAAACAAACACGGGCAATTAGGCGTCGTGATTAAAAGGTGGTTACATAGGTTCTAAACCATATGTGATGCATGGGAAACTGAATCAATGATTAGTTTCCAATTTCTCAGTTGAAAGATGTATCTCCCACATCAATGTGAACTGGTTGGAGCATTCCAAAAGGGAAGCATCATTTGAAATTCTACATAATTCAAATGAATTCATTGTTTCCTAAGAAACAATAAAAGGGAATTGTTTTTAGTGGGAGTTCTTTAATGAACTCAGGTTGATCACAAGTCTGCTACCTGGATGATTTTCTATTTTAGATATGATTATCATTCTAAACAGCAACGAAAGACTAGATCATTCTAGAAACATATTCAAAGATCTTTTCATCTTACATCGAAAGGCTTTTGATAGAAAAGATGCTAAGGATAGCAAAGTATGATAAACTAAACCTCTGCATTGAATGATACACAACATTCATATGCAGATATAGAATCAAGTTTGAGTTCCATGAATGTTTTAAGTATTGGGTGAAAGGCCTATATCTGTAAAACATTAAATGCTTGATTTTGGGTTAGAGGCCCACAAATTGGTAAGCATTTGGTTTAAACATTTATCATTTATGAAATTATATTTCATAGTTCATTTAATCTTGGTTTAGTATTAAATGATAAGTCCATGTGATTCAAATCATTCAAATGGGATGTCAAGATGGATTCTTCGACAAAGAAACACCCATAAGTGAACTTGAATATTGAAGTCACAAAGGATCCCTAATCCAAGTCATTGAAAGGTGGAAGACCAATGACTAATGAAGATTAGATTGCAAGTTGATTTATAGTTATGTTTCTTGCACTAGATGGACTGGATGCCAGAAATCATTTGCATAGATACTTATTGGATCTTGTATCGGATTGACCATGAGAACACTTTAAGAGATCAAAGTCATGTCATAAGTAGTTCTCATTAATGGTGATTAGAACCATTCCTCAGAACATGAGCGATTATGTCTGCTCGTTTGAGAATTAGTTCGCTTTGATACTAGCTAAACGTCGCACCGTAAAAGGAGGTTGTAAAAGCAGTTATTGGGCGTACTATGAATCAAAGTGAGTGTTCATAGATTTCAAGAATGGATTGTCCTCCTATCTTTGATAGGATATGGTGTTGTTGTGTAACAAGGCCTCTCGGAGAGTTAGATACTGTAAAATGCATGGCCGTGCTCAGAATGGTTAAGGCTTAACCTTCTGCAAAAGTTTGACAGTTGAGCTCTGTAATCCGAGAAACACTTCTGGACCTAATAAGGATGGCTTGGATCTTACCTTATGTTCAGTAAGTAACACTAAGTGACAAAGGAATGTGAATGCACACTTGTCTGAATGACAAGTGGGAGACTGAAGGAAATATGTCCTTCAACCAAGGTGCATTTAGTCTAATACCAAGGTTCAGATTAATTGCGAACAATTAATTCAGTGAAATCAAGTGATCGGAACAGCTAGCTGGAGCAATGCTTCCGATCAGTGAGTTCTAATGAATATTAAGCTCACAACTTACTCTTGACTGAACCTACAAGGTCACACCAATGGCATGTAACAGATCACCGGATTAAATGAATCGGAAATTCATTTAATAGCTTTTCTAGAAATTAGTTCGGAAAAACATAATTATACGATTAAACATTGGATCGTGAAATTGTATATCGTATTGCGCATATTCGTAATCTAGGCGAGACGAATAATCGTATCGTACGACATTGGATCGTCAAGTACGAAATGATAAATAAATTTTCGAAGGATAATTTAATCGTAATACGAAAGCAACCCACAAGCCGGAGCGCACAAGCACAAGGCCCATGGGCGCAGCGTGCATGACAATGCAACGCTGACCCATAAGCCTTGTTGTTGTGTGACGCGCGCGGACAAGGCACAAGGAAAGCAAGCAACTCGTGGCCCGCGGCCCATGTTGTTTAGGTGCGCGCATGATGCCCGTCGTGGGCTTGCTGGCCGGCCAATGGCCTTAGGGCTTGGTCAGTTAGCTAGCTTATATGTTAGGTTATTCTAATAAGCAAAACATACGTTTTTCTCAACACAATTCAGATTACACATCAAACCCTAAGGAGGAGAGAGAAACCCTAATTCTTTCTAACCTCCATGGATGTGTTCTTCCCAAAAGCACAAACTCTTGAATGATTGTCTAAGCTACGATTATCAAGACGGATCTGATTGTGTCGGTGAACCAAGTAGAGGAACGACAAGTGGAGTTCTAAGTTCGTGTTCGTTGACAATTTGTGGAAAACACGCTTCAAACGTAAGTCTGCTTAATCTGTGCTTTATACATGCTTCCTGGCTTTGGGGATTGTTTCCGCACATGTTATTATCTTTAACTGTATTCCCCTACACGCACTACTCCCTCCGTTTTTTAATGTTAGTCCCTTTTGCACTACAACAAACAGGATCAAAGAGGGCGAAAAAAGTCGCCCTCTTTGATCAAAATATCGCCCTTTTAACTTTTAAGGGCGAAATCAAAATCGCCCTTAACTCGCCCTGTTTGGTTCGTCCTATTAGATTTCCACGGCAACTCCATTTGCTCGCCCTTTTTTATCAAAACCAAAGAGGGCAAATAATTTTCGCCTTCTTTGTTTGAAAACAAGGAAGACAACTTAAATCTCGCCCTCTTTGATTGTTTTTCGCCCTCTAAAATAGTTTAAATTGTTCAAAATCAAAGAGGGCAACTTGATAAAGTCGCCCTCTTTGTTCTATTTTTTTAAAAAAAAATAAATAAATCTGGTGAACTAACAAGTATATTAAACCTTTCAAAAACTATGATACTGGGACTTTAACATTGATGTCCATCTTGGGAAAGTAAAAGTATATAGACAACAAGCATTTGAATCCATACAAGGATTATGGTTAAATCAGAACCAACTTCGGTATATTCCCATCAAAAAGAAGAGCAACAATTCACTATCGCTATTACATGCTTATATCAAATGATTGTCCAGACAACTCAAAACCTACTCGACAATCATCATATGCTTGTTCTCTTTTGTGCTCTTCTCTACGCTTTATGCTCCTGGGTTTTCCTACAAGACCAATACATTTTCCAGCGTAAGGCATTTATTAGCTGCATATGGTGTAGATACCAACAGAACTGAATATGAGGTTTGCAACTCTAATATTCAGTATACTGACTTTCTAAACCAGTAGATCGGATTTCAGATGATCAAACTTTAGGTGATTCAAAGTACATGTAACCAGAGGCAAGTAAGATAATCTAATAGTGCCATTTCTTTGTTGCAAATTAACTCAGAAGGACAGAATTCTCAATGATTTAATTTAAATTATACACATACGCACAAATGGCATACACACACATGCAAGGTTTGAACAGACAGATAATTTTCTTGAAATTGTAACCTGTAAAATTGTTGCCCATCTCTCTTGAGTAATTACAACTTCTTCAAAGCATACATCACCAGTTAAGTGGAATCCATGTTCAAATCATCCAAAGCATAGTGCATTCAAGTTGTGCTTGCCTGTCAAACAATCTTCCAAATTATGTCCAGGTCCGCTCGTTCACTTCATGAAACAACATTTGACTGACCTCTTATAAAGAGTTGTGGTGGCATATACCTTGGTGCCAAAATATGGACTATAAGGCACTCAAATTGAATTTATGAAAAAATTTGTTGCATATTGTCGATTTCAAACAGATCAACAAGTCAACAAGGTTCATATTTAACATGTACGAGTCAAGAGAAAATCTAAAACAGAAGGGACAAATCAATAAGGTACGCATATGGTATGATTTAAGAGAAAACCTGAGGCAGAAGGGGCATACATCCAATCTGCATATCTATTGTTGACAATGTAGAAACAACGACAGTGTGATGTACCCCGAACTACAAGTTTCCACAAGGATTGTTCATTCAGTTGCTCCATCTGCAATAAGTCACATATTTATAGGGAAAAAAGTTGTACTCTGTTAACATTTTTGTGATCAATATTATGAGAATACATACATCTGATCCCTGGACTGTTTGAAGGGTTTTATTTTCTTCTTATATTAGTGTTACGAATTCAAATATTAAATAATTACCTCAGAATAAGCTGTGTGATCGTACACAAGGCCCTTACCTAAAACAAAAGGCACAAGAAAACAAAGAAGGAGAAGAAGAAAATGATATCAATAATAAATTGCATAAGTAAATAAACAGGCCGGGATGATAAGTGAGAATTTTCAAGACAGAGCGAACCATATGTTAGTATAACATCAGCTCCTAGGAGGAACCAGAACAACAACAAAAGTATGCAGGTATTATCTTTCATGCTATTTTCCTAGGCTGGAATCTGTTTTTATAAGTAAGATGTGTTTCTTAGAAATCGTTCTTTAAAACTGCAACAGAGTGGATACGATGTGCAATGTCCAAAACCGGGATCGCACTAATGAAAGAGAGTCGATATGGAAAATCGAGTTACTAATACAGCTTATAATGTCTGTAATCATCCATGCGGTGCCAAAATGTATCAAGTACATAGCTGCTATTGTTGCCAGTACATCACAAGAACTTTATGATGGACAATGAAAGAAGCAATTAGTTATTTCAGTTAATGAAGTAATTCATTTTAGAGCTCTTACTTAACCCCCACTCTTATATCACTCTTACTTAACCCCCTCACTCTAGACATGGGAAAGTTTAGGCAAGCGAAATTCCCTTTTATTGAACTATACTTCTTTTCATGACATCTAAAAACATTGAGTAATGACATCCCTTCCACTAAAAGAAAAGCAATACAAAACAACTTCCCACCCAATACTAACCTGGATTAGGAGGGCACGTATTTCTTTCTTCTCCAGATAAGATATGCCCGCAATCATATACCAGGATCAAGTAGAAGTAAGCAAGATTGTCATGTTATGCTTTCCAAGAACGACAGAAAAGGTAAAGTAGGACATGTTAAGCATCAAATCCTGCAGAAAAGGTAAAGTAGGAACCGGAACAGAACGAAGCAACTAGGATGACTAAGTATTTTGATACTTTCAAGCATATTATTAGCTAAAATCACACACTATATGTTTTCCTACATAAATTTGCAATGCAAACTCAAACTCTGACAGCACTAGATAACACTTTAATCCAAAAACCTCAAAACACTACCTTGGATTCCATATTTTATATTGCAGCAGAAAACGCTGACCTGTTTCAGCAATAAATGTGAAACTTAAATCATCAAAAGCAATAAAGAGGAGCTAAATTGTCCAAATTTCAACAACAAAAACGCAATAAAATAGGGCAAATAATGATGAACTAGCAAAAAAATCAAACGCAATATGATAACAGTAATTTGCACCAGTAACTAGCAAAAATTACGCAAAGAAGAAGAAGTTGAGCAAATATGATACCAGACGAACTTCAGAGATGAGCAAATATGTGCGATTTGATTAAATTGCAGGCGAACTCAAGAAAATTTCAGACGAACTAAACCAAATTTCAGACGAACTCAACCAAAACGCATAAAATTAGGGTTTATGAACTGCGAAATTGAAGATGGAGAGAGAGAGAGAAAGATAAATGAGAGATTTAGGGGAGAGAAAGAGAAGGCTAAATTGAGATTTAGGGAGAGAGAAAGCTAAATTGAAGATGGAGAGGGTTTTTCATTTTGGGAAACAATGTCGAAGAAGCGTTGTACGAAGCTTAGGTAGAGGCGTCTCAGTCTGAAGTTGAAGGGGCAATTATTTTTTTTTTAATTAAATTGATCAAAGAGGGCGAAAATTTACTAGTCGCCCTTTCTGTTAATTATCAAAGAAGGAAACCCCCAATTTCACCCTTTTTGTTTTAAAAAAGGAATGACTAATTTATTTATTTTTTTAATTAAATTGATCAAAGAGGGCGAAAGTTTGAAAGTCGCCCTTTTCATTAACTACCAAAGAAGACAAAGACCAATTTCGCCCTCTTTGTTTTTATCAACAAGGACAATTTTCTTTTGCCCTCATTGATTTGTTCTACGAGTACGCTTTTTTCGTTGCCCTTTCTTGTACAAAAAAATCGCCCTCTTTGCTACTGATTCTTGTAGTGTTGGAATCTAAGACAATCCAACTTAAGTACACTTGTCATATAAATCTCAATCGAATCTAACCCATGTGGGTATGAGAGATAAATAATTAAGGGGTATAATGAAGAAAAATGTTTATTTGGGAGTAAACAAGTGGGTCATTTGGATATTACAAGGATATAATGGAGATAAATGTTGGACAAATAAGGAAAGATTTCAAAAGGGACTAACAAATAAAAACAACTCAATACAGAAAGAGGACTAACATTCAAGAATGGAAGGAGTACTCATTTTCTTAAGAGCTAGAAGTTATTTTACGTTGTTTAATTTATTTTGTAACACCAAATTAAGAAACGAGAAGTCCCAAAGTATTTGGTAACTCCTAACCTAATTTGTACCTAATTTGGTAGTCATACAATTAAATCTTACATAATTAACCATAAGCATATTCTACTCAATATGTAGTCATAATGTATTGTGGTGATATCCAAATAATCTGGTGCCCACGTTATACACGTACCCCTTTGACGTTTCGAGATGATTAAACTCGCTTACATGCAAGACTCGTTAGAGTAAGAGCTAGCTAGAAGTTATTTTTATATTTTTATTTAATAACTAATAAATTAGAGATAAGAAGTCCCAAAGTAGAAACTTATTTATAAAATTATGGGTAACGCTAGAATTAAAGTGAAATAGGTAGTCCTAAAATGTAAATTTGTTTGTAATATTAGAGTTGAAAGTCGAACGAAGAAATAATTAAACAAGACCACAAAAAATGATCAAATACATTTTGGTTGTTTAATTACGTCGGGTTGACTATGAGCTCCTTATTTCAAGTATATGAGCTCATAAGTAATAAGTGAGGAATCTCAAAGTATTGATATTATATGGTACTCATTCGCGAGAAATAAGTATACATTTATTTTTATAATTTTATGTAACGCTAGAATTGAAAGTACATAGAAAAAATAAGCTAAAAAATCCAAAAATTTCCCCAAATGTTATTCGTTTATTACTTAAAATCTAATTCATAGAGTTATTCCATGGTTATATTTATTCGATGTATGTACAATGACCTTTTCATCACCCATGACAAAATATTCAAATAAATGAATTTGTATAATAATTTTTCTACAACTGTGAACAGTCCAAGCTTTAAGAATAAAAACTTTTTCAAAATAATTAAGGTATATTTAGAAGATGCTTATTTTATACTGGTAATATATTTTGATTTTTTTCCCTCAAAAAAAATTATTTTTAGATTTTTATGTTTTCCAAAAGTTTAATTATAAGATCATTGAGTTAGTTTTTTAGGGAAAACTATCAGATTATAATTTCTTGCGGGAGTGTGGAGTTATTTTTTTCGCTTTCCCAATGATTTTTTATTTGGTATATTCCGCTAAAAATATAAGTACCTAATATTTTTATACGTTTTATAAGTTACTAAGTATAATATAGGAATATAATTTTAAAATATTACATAAAAAATATATTTGTTTTCTTTAATACAAAAACATGGTACGGAGTAATACACAAAATATATGCAGCTGCAATAAAAAAATGTTAAAAGGCGTATATGCTGAAATATATTTATAAAGTACGAATTTTGCAAATGTGGAGTAAAAATTACTAAAATATTTTATTTTGAAATGTCTTAAAAGCGAAATATGGGCATGAACAAGACATACACGACTGTGAAAAAAATATTAAAAAATATATTGTGAAATATATTTAAGAAATAACAATCTTGAAAATTTTAGAAAATAATAATTACGCAAAAAATCAAATATGAACATAAGTATCTTTCTCTAAAAAATATCTTAACATAATTATATTTCCTACGGATAAATCTAAACATAATACTACGTACATCTTTTTGGGCATAAGCTGTCAAATCATGCGATTATTCACCCCAAATAGTAAATAGTAAATAGTAAATATGAATTTTTTTTAAGAAGATATTTATTAAAAAAAATTAAAATTTCGGTAATTTGTGTAACATTTTTTTTTTGCGTAAAATAGCAATTTATTTCACCAAAAGAGAATAAAACAATTTCCATTACTTTATTTTTTTACTGCAATACAAAATGTGAAGCAAATTATTTGTTTCTTACTAGCATTTTGACCCGTGCAATGCACGGGGGCATTTTGTAAAGTTTTATAAGAATTTACATAGTTATATTGCTCGACATACAATAACGTAACTTAGATATTATGAAATTTTAAATTATTTATATGCATTTGTAAATTTTTGCTTAATGTAAGTTATAAATATATAAATAAATAGAACCACATTATGTATGTGTTAATTGTTAAGGTTATTACTAAGTTAATCTAACAAAATTTACTGAGAATAATCGATCAAAGGTGATGATAATGTAACATATAATCTTACATCAATAGAAAAACAAACGGTTATGAAAATAATCATAATAAATTGACGAAAATTAATATTTAGCCATACAAAAAAATAATAGACATATAAAATAAAACACACATTACCTTTGAAAATGTGTGATTATATATAGTTGATTGTGCAAGTGATGTAACGAAAATGTTGTTAGTCAATTTATTTATAAGGAGTGCATTGAAGATGAGAGGTTGAGGAGTCATCCTGATAGATGTTTAGCTTCTTATGCCTTCTTTTTAGTAATAACTAATGTTTATTGATGTTATAGTTATGAAATATTAATAACAATTTAACTTAGCTCAAGTTATGATTATTTATTTGTATGAATGTCTTTTAGTTTTTTTTAAAATTTTTTTTGGAGGGCGAGTCTGATAGAGGTAGAAAACTAGGTCGTTACTAGTCTCTCCTAATCAAACAAATTACCTAAACTAACCACTAAACACAAGTAAAGCGGCAAGTAAGGGTCGAAATCCACAAGGACTAAGGTGCGCTAATTTATGTTAATCGAACAATAAGCTAGGTCGGAATATGGTCGAAAAAGTCAACTAACCAACTAAAACTAAACTAACTACCAAGGACAAACATGGTCAAGGAATGAGATCAAACACCAACAATAATGAAACAAGTATACAAGCAACAATTAAGAATGATGATGCATAAGCAAAGTATGAATAATGCGTTGGTTAGAAATAGATCCCCAAATGACTCCCGCCTTGGATCAATTCTTAGAATAGTCAAATGCGAACTCCCGTCCTACACACAACTACCCTTAGGTTACGATTAAGCACAAACCAAACAATAGTCAACTTAGGTCACGATCCCTCGATTTTCCTAAAGTCAACTACCCCAAAATCTAAGTCATACACAAGTAGCTAATTTGCATACAACAAAGTTTGAGTATGCTCAAACAAACAATAATTTAATCATGCAACATCACCAAATTCAAACTCATTTACCCAAATCAATCATTGTTAGGTTTTCACCCAAACCCTAACCAATACACTACTCAATCAACATAAAAACAATAAATTTAAAGACTTTATTAACTAATAACATGATTCTAAGAAAAACAACAACTAATTTGAAGATTTAATTATAAATCTAAACATGAAACTAATCTAATCAAAGAAACATATAAAACAATAAATAAGACAATAAATGAAGAGAGAAGAGTAAAGAAAATCTCATTGATTAAATGATGGAAATCTTCAAATCATCAAGTTCCCCATCTTTGATTCTTCAAAATCCAATTTCAATCCATTTAATTTTCTCACTTTTCTCTCCCTAAAACTAAAACCCTAGAAAATGAGACTAATTATGTACATTGTAATGAAATCGGGTATTTAACTATTTATACCCTCTCAAAATAAACTAAAGAAAAAAAAGAAAGAGTAAAAAAAAGAGGAATTAATAGAGAAAAGAAAAAGAGAAAACTAAATGTAAACTAAATAATGAAGGAAAAAAAAGGAAAAAGGAAATAATAAAAATGAAATAAAAAACCCCCCCTAATGAAATCAGGCCCAAAAAAAACAAAACAAAACACAAGCCCCAGCAATTACTTCGTCTTCTCTCTTATTATTATTATTATTATTATTATTATTACTATTAAAAGTTTCAATAAGTTCAGATAAGTTCCAATAAGTTCAATAAGTTTAGATCAGATAAGTTCAGATAAGTTCAGATAAATTCAGACAAGTTCAGATAAGTTCAGGTCAAATAAGTTGAACAGAACGCACCCTAAGAAAAGTTTGTGGGGGGGGGGGGGGAATTCTTCACTACTTCATTATTAAAAGAAGAATCTCACCATTAGATGTTTGAGTCTCATAATTTTTTTTAAAAATAAGGCTCGCTATTGTAGAAAAAGCAATTATATAAGGTTTAAGAGTCCCAATTAAAGGCTCACCAACGATGATGCTCTTACTGTATCTTACAATTATTCATTGATTTACTGTGATTTTGCAATGTTCGTGCCTTGATTGTCATTCTACTACTACGCTTCGATTGGTCGTGTTCATGTACCATATACAAGCCCGTAAATCTAAGATATCCTTTCACGAAACTATATTTTTTGCACATGCGCTCCCTTAGTTCAAGTATTTGGACCAAAAAATCTTATAGCGTTGGTTGTATAACGCATAATATAAAAATATACTACAAGTTATACCTAGAAATCTAACAATCAACTATTGACTATAGTAGTGGCTTAGAAGAGAAATCACCAAACAAGGTTGAATTTTTTTTCTAAAATAAAATTAAGATCGACTCAAACATTAGCAGCTGTTTTGACCACAAGGTTGAATAATGAAGGGGTTATTTTATTTTTTATTTAAAAAAAAAAAAAAAACAGAAAGATTAGTACTACGTATGTCTTTCTTCCTAGTAGAAATAACCCACGTGCGAATGAATCTGTCGTAGAACTTGTGTATAAGAGTGTGTGAAGCTTGCTTATGTACATTAATTAACTAATTAATTGACTTAGATTATATTAAATTTATGTGTATAACGCACATGAATATCAATCTCCGTTGCCAAAATCCATGCACCGCCCATCGTCTATTGGAAAGTATACTCTTTTTTTTATTATTATTAATTATTATTGGAAAGTATACTCTTTTCCTTGCTGAAATAATTATCATTTCCAAACATGGGAGTATACCAAATCTAAAGATAAATAACCCGATTGAACTCAAAATTGAAAAATCTAATCAAACCCAAATACACAATCGGATATTAACCGAAAGGCCTGACCTAAAGCAGAACTGATCCAACAATCAATAAACCGTATTAAATCCTAAGAATATATAGACCTAATTTATATCTGAATCCCAACCAAAATAAAAGCAACCCAAAATGAAGCGGACCAAGTGTACCCGAACCAAATAACACATTCTACGGAGTATTATTTTGGTAAGGTATTCAAGACCCTTTTGGGGAGACGGCGAAACCCCTAAAGGGCTAGGTCTATATTGTTAAGATTGTGGCATCACTATCATAAAATAAAATAAAAAGCGATACAAAAAGCAATTACAGTAGGGAAGAACTTAAACACAATGATTAGATTGAAACCTGATCGAGAATCCAAAAAATCACCACAAACAAGAGGTAATAAACTGCACAGTCAATATTATACTCCCTCCGTCCCGGAATACTCGACCCGATTTGACCGGCACAGAGTTTAAGGGACTTGAGTTTACTTATTTAATTTAATAGCTAGTAGTTGATAGTGGGGTATTATTTTAATGTAGTTAGTGGGAAATATGTAAAGGGTGGGGTTGGGGGGAGAGTAGGGGTTGAATTTTTAATTATTTTTTGTATGGAGTAGGGGGTGGGTGGGTTAATAGGGGTGGAGTGAGAAATAATATAATATTATTAGAATATTTCCATTTTTAGAAACATGTCAAGTATTAAGGGACGACCCGATAAGGAAAACAGGTCAAGTATTCCGGGACGGAGGGAGTATTGTACTTCCTTTTTTCCTAATTATTTTTTCCATATAACAGCGGGGATGAGAATCGATCTCATGATATCTGAAATTAAGAGGGAAACGCTAACAAACTGAGCTATCCTCCACTCTCAAACATATTTTATGTAAGAGCAAAGTTGTGATCTCACATACTTTTATAGCAATGAAATATTCTTTTAAAAACGATCTAAAATGACAAATGGGGAAAATAAAATGGGACAGAAAGAGTATTGTACTAAACATAACTAAATATGACATAGTGACATTTAACCAACCAAGTTTTACTTTCTTTGATTTATCATGTAGAATATAGTTTAAAGTCTTAAACCATGTATTTTTAAGGACCATCATATCTGACAACTTGGTTAACCCAAAAAAGGATGCTACTCGTAAGTCACTTCAAAATTACCATGCATGTTCTATTGTTCTATATCCAACAATAATAATTGCGAGCTATCAAGTGGGGCTAGTTATTGGGTGATCAACATGATCTACCCGCATTTATGTTACGTACGTAGTTACAAGTGTGACTATTGTATCCACTAACACATAGATTTCTCCCTCGACTAAACTTTGTCATTCAACTATTAGGTAAAGAAATCGAGTTAGTATACAATTCCAACATGTGCGTAAACCGAGTATTCCCTCTTTTTATTCCCCTTTGCTCCTTTTTGGAGTGCTTCTTGAAGATTTCTACATATCTTAAAGCAGTATTATCTCCATTTTAAAATGATATTTACACTATTTGTATAAATATTAAGACAAAAAGAGGAAGAAAGTGTTAAAAGGTAAGTAAATATACTAAAATATAGATTAAATAACAGAAATGTGTAGAAAATTGAATAATGTAAGAGAACATTAATCGAAAGTTGTAAATGATCCATACCTTAAACATTACTACTTCCGTTTTAAATTGATATTTATACTATTTGCACAAATATTAAAAGAGGAAATTGCATGGAAAAAAATGAGTAAAAATAATAAAATATGGATAAAATGAGATAACTGTGTAAAAGGGTGGGTGCATGTAAAAAATGAATAAAGTATGGCTCTATTCTATTTGACTTATTTTGACTGAACTTATATTATAAGAACTTATCTGGACTTATTTTATCTGGAAAAAAAAACATATTTTGTATGAAATAAACTTATTTGTGTCTGAAAATGTCTGGAAAAAAACTAATTTTTGCTGAACTTATATTATAAGAACTTAACTAAACTTATTTTGTCTGAAATAAGTCAAAATAAGTCGAACATAACAAAGCCTAAGAGAAATTTCATGAAAAGTTGTATATGATGTAATATAAGAAGGGTAATATATTAACTTATATGTTCCAAAAATAGTGTGAGGCACAATGTAAAAGAAATACTCCATTCGTCCCTTAATACTCGCACCGCTTTCGTTTTGGGGTTGTCCCTTAATACTGCACCGCTTCTATAAATGAAATTTTTTACTAATATTATATTATTTCTCACACTTACTTACTAACCTACCTACACCCCTACTCCCTACAAAAAAATATTTAAAAATTCACATCCCCCACTCACCACTCTCCACCCCTTATACATTTCCCACTATATATTAAAAAATACCTACTATCAACTAACACTCATTAAATTAATAAGTCAATTCAAGTGTCTTAAACTCCGTACCGGTTTGCGAGTATTAAGGGACCGAGGGAGTAGACTAAAACGAAAAATGTAAAGATGGTTTTGAAGCGGAGGTTATAAGTAGGTTTTTTTCTACTTCTCTTTCTCTTTCTCTATATCTCTCCTTAAAGACTCATGCGCACAATTTACACCCAAATTTTAGTAAAGTAAGTTATGCTCTACGGACTTCGGGGCAATAAGAAAAGGGACAAAAGGAGTACTCGTTAAGTCATAGGCATTACACGTCTTGGCATAGTAGCCATAGGTTGAACAAGATTGTGATTTCACTGGAGAATTGGAGATAGATCGATATCACTGTACTCAATATTTATAGTAATTAGTAAAGGGTACAGAAACTATAAATTGCAACCTACATTTTGATCTTGAATATACCTCCTCGTGAAGAAAGGTCGTCCCAATTGCTTCTCCCCCAAACACCGACCCATTTAAAAAAAGAAAAAAAAAAGAGACAAACAAGAGGAAACTATGGACTTACATAAAATAATAAGGTTGTAATCAGAAATTCAGATGTTTATTGTCCTCTGAGATCTCTTTTTTCACCTCTGTTTCTACTATCATTGGTCATCTCTTGCTTGTACATTACTATGATATTGCATTTAATCATATGCATCAACTCATCTGCAACCACAAAATCAAAACAATCAACACTAATTACTCACATAAACAAGCATTAAATCTTAAGCTTATAAGTAAGTTAAAAATTCTATCATAGAGTTCGAAAAAAGCAATGTTAATTCGGAATTAGGACCCGCTTAGTCTCTATTATTTTAGACTTTATTTCAGTTCTTTTTAATTGGTCAATAATATTGTTTAATTAATTATATTTAGTTTAGTTCAGTTCTAGTTCAGACAAATAAAATTAGGAACAACCGAACTGTATGAATAAGATTATCCTAAACAACAGAAAATGATGCAATATGAATATAAAATGCAATAGATTTTTGATTGAGGTGCAGATCAGATTAATTAGCAGTTTTTACCCAACCAAAAAGAGGTCAACCATCATCAAAAGTCCATCAAACAAGACAAAAGGAGGTTCATTTTATTACTTTTTCACCAAAATCTATGCAACCCAGATCTTCTGTTGTCATGCAGGATTACTTTTAAAATTTCAAATGTGGTTTAGTTTGACTAAAATTAGAAATATTAACCTTAACCCCAATTTAGGAGTATGATATAACTAGAATTAAACAGTATTTTCAAGCTATTGACTTTTTGAATAGATTGCCCATGACCCATGTTAGTGTGCACACATAACAAGGGAACAAGACTAACCAAACCCCTCTTATTGAGAAATATTGAGAAATGTTAAAGTTTAAGTTTTTGTTTTCTTTAGAAAGTAAGATGAAGTATCATATCAAATTAGAATTTTATATGGATTTATCGGATCCAGATTAATGGGCTAGACGCTTTTAAGAGTGAGGACTGAGGAGAATGCTAATTGATAAGAGAATCATCTCTCAAAGTGTCCAGTGGGGTTGAAGGTGCAAGCTAAACCAAGGATCACCCCTTTTTCCTACCCATTTTGCCCCTGTATAATTATACATCCCATCAACAATAAATAATCGTGTGCATGTGCATGAACTATCTTTCATCTTTGCCCATTTTCTCTAACATTATGGTTTTCAAACAAAGACACCAGTTTACACATGATAATTTAATTAATTTGTATAAACCAAGGCATATAATACTACTAATTAGCATAAAATACAGACAGCACAAAATACAAGAAGATTAGGTGAAAAGGTTGGAGAGGGAAATTTGAAAAAAGATCATATTGATCGATCTTGCAGCATAAGTTTGACGTACACATTAACAAAATAACAACTACATCCACAATTGTAGTATCAAGTTATAACAGTTCTTGATAGGTATCTTATGAGACAGAATTGTAACTATTTAATTAGAAAGTATAATTATTTAATTAATTATAATTAAAAGAATATAAATATTTGAACTGTAACTATTTAATTAAAAAGTACAACTATTTGTAAGAAGTTGGTGCATACTCTTGCACCCACACATGCACATACTAATTGTTGACATTTGACAACCTTAATTCATATTTTAGCCTAAAAACAACAAGAATTTGCAATCAATGTGATGAGTTATCAAAATAGACATTACTGAATTTGCAATCAGTGTGCTAAAAAAGGTGAGCTTTGATACTAAAATGGCAAAATACAACACCACACCCTTTTAATTAATTCTTCAATGTGACATTTCCCTGACATCAACCAAATGACGGTAATACTCTGTCAAAAAAAAAAATACAGTAAAAATAAAAACATAAATCAGTAATTCCATGATGAGTTTTCACTTTTCACTATCACCAAAACCCTCAACTTACAGTTTGTCCCATTTCTCAAAAGACACGCCAATACATTCATCCATGCAGTTTTACATTAAACAGGTTAAATTAAGACTACTCACACATCTCGTAATCACCAACTTAATTATATCCATTAATGAATAATTACTAGTACATGAAATTGAGGAAAACTAAAATGGAAATTTGTACAGTACGGAATGGAGTAAGGAGTTTTACCTTGGGACTGAAATTTGTTCAAGACATTGGAGGTTTTTGGAACTATTGATCGATACCAAAAACAAAAGATGCAAAACAACTCCAAAATTGGGGCTTTTTTTTTTTTAAAATCTCTCTAGTTAGCTAACAAGCTGGGCCAATAGTCCTATCCTCTTCTTCACTTCCGGCCCGTTGCGGTTGTTGCTGCGGATTATGTTCAAGATGATGGTGTTGCTGGTGAAGAAGAAGAGGTTGATGCTGCGGATTATGTTCTCCATGTACCTGTTGTTGCTGTGGTGTTGCTGGCTGCTGAAGAAGTAACAACTGCCCTAATGACTCATCTTGTTGCGGTTGTTGTTGTTGTTGTTGTTGTTGAATCTGATTGTACGCGTTTGGATCAAATGTAGCTGCTCCAAGAGCTAAAGATGGAGATGTAACAGCTGATGAGGATCCCACCTGATTAAACCCACCACCACCACCAACAACCACTGCTCCGTCGTATCCACCACCGCTACCATTAAACCTCATGAACTGTTGCTGCTGTTGTTGTTGCTGTTGTTCCCAGTTCCTCATCATCTCCTGTTCGTCTCTGACAGCCAATGCCGCCAGCTGTTGAGCCTCAATCAAATGCTGTTGTTGTTGGGCATCTCTGATAACTAACTGCCCACCACCACTACTTCCACCACCACCACCACCACCACCACCACCATGAGATGGGCCTGCAGCAACCCCTGAAGGAATATTAATACCCATCATAGGACCCATATTATAGTGTTGCTGCATCAAATTCACACTCGAGGAGTTGGCATAACCGGTTTGAATCATAGGCATAAGTGCAGTCGGACCAATATAAGTAGATAATTCTTTCTTAGCAACATATAGGTCACTCTGAACTTGCTTCAACCGCTGCTGCAAAATGGATATAAGACCCACACACCCATAAACCGGGTCACGCAACCGGGCCTCAGCTTCATACGCCAATGAATTCACAGCATCCTCCCTCTGTGACACGTTGAGGTCATGGAGTAGCTTCGCCACATTGCTAGCGCCGAACACCTTGTGAACGTTGGCGAACCGCTGTGGCTGATCCGGTGGAAAGTACGGTGCGAACACACACTCTTGCGTGCATTTTCTCCTTAAAAACTTGCACGCTGCACACGGTGAATTCGATGAGATCTTCTAGCAACCCTCCTCAAAATCTTTGGCTTTGTTTTTGTTTTTTAAGAATGATTTTATGTCAAATACTGCCAAAAAATAGATATTATCATCAACAATCAAATCTGGAAAATAACGAACTATTGAATACTGAGTATGATTACATTGAATAAAATATTTAGAGGGGGAGAGAAAGGGACAAAGAAGAGGGAGGAAGTTTCATGGATTGAGACTCAGATATATCGGGAATCGCAAAGCATATTCATTTCTTTTTTCTATTTTTTTCATAATTATAAGTCAAATGCAACTATACTGGTTAATCGTACTATTAGAAATTAATAAATTAAGTATTAGTAGTAAGTAACACGAAAGTGTCTTTCATAAATGACCCACCAATTAAATAAAAATAAAAATAAAAATAAAAAGATGAACTCTTTAATTTCCATTAAAATGCTGCTTCGTTGAACAACATCTATTACAGCTGGGTTCATTCTACCATTCAAGAAAAAAGACGGATTGTTAAAAGTAGTGAAGTAGAAATTATGGAAATCCACCATTTTTAATTAAATTTTCATTCACCCATTAAACTAAACCCTAGCGTTTAAATTCCTCCTTATATCACTCAATCATCCAACCAAACAACAAATTAAATTCATTTAAATTTTGATCAACGTCATAAACCCAGATCATATCTGGAATAGCATAAACAAATATACATTTACATCAATACAGCATTCAAACCAATTAAATTTATTTATTTATTGAAGAAAAAAAACCCAAAATAATTCATTTAAATTGCATCTAATTCATGCAAAAACACAGGTTAACAATTCAATTAAAAAAAACACAAAGAATTAACCTCGTCGAAGAAAGAGGGCGTAGCCATCAGCGGTGGAGGGAGCCAAAAGGTGAAGAGAAAGAGAAAGCTACAAAGATCAGAAATGACGGCAATATTTTTTAAGATTTTGACGGGAATAATATAGAATTAGTTTTTATTGGAGAGGTGGGGCATTGGCATGACCTGATGATGGAGAAGGGAGGAGATGGAAAAGATTGGGAGAGCGTGTGGGTTCTATACACATTTGAGCCACCAGCTCTTACCTTGAAATCTACGGTTCTAGATCAATCTATGCCGTTCGATCTATTTATACTTGCACTCACTCCGTAGATGTGGCAAACGGGTTATTTGGTTTTAGTTCGGGTCAATTCGGATCACTCTACTTCGAGTGTTGTATAGGTTTGGCTCGGATCCAATTGGGCGTCGTATTTAATTCTGTTTATGGATGATCGTATCAAGTTTGATTCGAGTCAATATCGATTAAAACTATATCGGGTCTGTTCATATCAAATTAGATTTTTCGAATTAAATCTGATCAATTATATAATAAAAATATTCAATAATAATACGGGAATAATAATACTCCATATCAACGGAAAAGGTAATATTTTTTTAGTGGTTAACAATAATAATATTCCGTTATAGATTTCGGGTTAAGTTTTAATCATTGTGTCGGGTCAAAATCGATATGGAATTGGGTCAAATAGATTCGGCCATTCGGGTAGCGAAATCCGAGTTAATTATGAAGTCATAACCTTTTTTTGGAGTGAAATAGCTATCCATCTTTTATAAGTGGGTGAAGTCAGAACCTTAGAGGCACCATTTTGTGAAATCTGTCTGCACTGTCATTCTTATAATAAAGTTTCCGAAATTACCCCTCTACTATTGGACCCCGTATTATTGTATCAGCAAACTTTCAGCATATTTCCAAAAGTACCCTCCATTCACTCTTTTAGTTCTACTTTCGGGGTAGATTTTTTTTTTTTCAGTTCACACCTTTGATGATCAATTGATCATGAATCGTGATGCATCCTCTTTTAATATGTCAAAGTCGCATTACATTCTTGTTATTTGCATAAGATTTTTTTTTTAATTATGCAAGAATAAGGTACCCTATCGAAGCAGTACATATCATAGGTTAATCATTCAGTTATGTAAGTCTTCGCTTGAGCCATTTTCAAGTATTTTATAGCGGACGAGTCTCGACTCTACAACCTCCAAATTACAAGGTGATTTTGCCACCTACACCACTAACTTGTGTTGGTATAAGATTAAATTGTATGACTTGTGTTGATTGGCACTACTCGTATTATTAATGGCCTACGGAGTATCAAGAAAAGGAAGTCACTTATGTTTGGTATAAAAAAATAATACAGTTGGTCATGGTTAACGTGTTTGTCAAAAATTATATCAACGTGAAGTTGTGGTTAATGCGTTTGTCAAAAATTATTTTGAACGTGAAATTTATGTTTTTTCGGCTAGTTTAGCTGATAAGTCTAACTTTTGAACGCCTAGGCGCTAAGTAGCCATACTTTGGATTTATGTGATCTTTTATTTCCTGAAACAAGGGGAAATAAGGTAGAATTAAAACGAGCAAGTTTTAATTAATATTTTAAGCCGATTGAAAATAAAATGAATAGAACACACCTTTATTGTGAAATCGATTATGATAGATTTTTCCGTGTTTTAACGCCAAAACGATTACTTAGTAAACTCCAAGTGGGTTATAGGACTGAACATCTAGACATTAATACAAGACTCTCAACAATGAAGAATTGTAGTTAAATTATGGGAACAGATAAATGTTAGGATCAAGAATTGAGACCAATATCAAGAAGGAGGAGGGTTAGACACTTTACACTTAGACTATGTTACTTAGAGTATCTTTAATGGTTAGCTAATTTCATTGTAGTTTGGTATGCTACATCATTTTTTTAAGTAATAACGATTTCTAGCTATAATATGCTCCAACACTTAAGCCATGTTGTTCTGAACTGAACTGAACTGAACTGAATGGAGCTAACTGAACAAAACTAAACTGAATGGAATTGAACTGAATGGAACTGAACTAATAGCATATAATAAATAATAAATAGTAAATAAATAATATCAAAAAATTAAATAAATAATAAATAATAAATAATAAAAATAATAAAAATAATAATAAATAATAAAAAATAATAAAAAATAATAATAATAAAAATAATAATAATAATAATAGTAAATAAAATATGAACATTACAATATAATTAATATTAATATTTAATAATAATAATAATAATAATAATAATAAATAAATAAATAGTAAATAAAAGTTGAACATTACAATATACTTTCTCCGTTCTTTTTTAAATGATACAATTATTTAGGCACGTTTGCCAATGCACGATTTCAAACATTAATATCTCTAATTGTGGATCGCAAAAAAATATAAAAAGTTGATATTTAAATAATATTTACTAATACGAATCTAATAAGACCCCACACAACTATATTTTTTTATGTATAAACCACAAAAGGAAGTCAAAGGTGTTTGTGTGAATAGTGTCTAAAACTCCATTGTGTCATATAAATAAGAACAGAGGAAGTAATTAATATTAATATTTAATATTATGATAATAAAAATAATAATAAAATAAAATTATTAAAAAAGAAGATGAACACAATATCATTTTTTTGAACTGAACTGAATGGAGCTGAACTGAAGTAAACTGAACTGAATGAAGCTGGACTGAACTAAACTGCAATCAAGTTCAAACAAACAGGGCCTTAGCAAACCTTTGAGATATGTCTTTAAGAAAACAATATCTCCTCCTATTTAACATTGAACAATTAACATGTACTCCGTACGGTACACAAAATGTACTTCATAGATTGCACAATACAATAACTTTTACACATAATACTACGTATAATGTTGCTTAATAATCTGTGCTATTTACCTGATTTTCACTTTTTTAACTTATTTTATCTGGATTTATCTGAACTTATTAAAATTATCAGGACTTATTTTAGTTATAAATTAAAATTGGATAACCATTATTTCTCCTGAACTTATCTTATCTGAACTTAACTAAATTTATCTGAACTTATTTTTTCTGAAAGTGGAAATAAGTTGAATAGAACAAAGCCTAAATAATAAGTGTATATTGACGGTAACCCATTAAAAATTAAAAACCAATGATATTTTAGCCTAGTGGTAAAAAAATAAGATCTCGTATATAATAAGTACTCCGTAGTAGATTTGAATCCATCCGACCATCCTCACTAGTCACTAATTTGTGATTATTTGTTATGTGGGAGCTCATTCTCACTAAAAAAGACGTAACAAGTCTTTTAGATTATTATACTTGTACTACGTACGTGCTAAAGCACAACATCATGTTTCTAAAATTTCAACGGAGAATACAAGACATCTTAAAAGAATATCCTTCAAATCTTTGATGGTGGAGTAATACTCATCCTAACCCGAAGGTGTATTCAACATAATCATACATATGTTCATTAATTATGAATATATTGTTAATTGTAATAACGATTTATATTTAAAGCTAATACTTAATTGCATGCACGTTTTATATGATTATTTTCATTATTGTTTAATAGTAAACCATGATATCATGCATAAGACATACTCGGCTCATGAAGCTGAGCACTGCGTGGTGACTTTGGACATGAATCTTTTTAATAAATTTAAATAATTCGTTTATCCATTCTTTCAAAATTCATCATTTTAGTAGGAGTAGTAATCAATTAGTTGCATTGTTTAAAATATTTTGTTTCAATGTGTATGCGTATATATTTAAAGATATGAATTGACAAATATTCTTCAATATATAAAATTTATGAATATGTAGTTGTTAAACTTATTAAATGTATTGAAATATAGATTATTAAACGTATTGAAAATCCAAAATCATACCCACCTTGGAGTGACATTGTTGGTCAACATTTGCAAACTCTAATTATTTTTCCCACCAAGGTAAAGACTTTTACTACAATATACCCCAATGTTCCGTGTACCCTCTCATATTTTCTTCTTGTATTTGAGGAGAAAATGTAATAGGGTCATAGGGATTATCAATGGATATAAATTATCGTTGGATGCACGGTGCAATAATTTGCAAAAGACTTCAAACAAAACATCATGTCACCCATAAAAATAACCGACCCGACTCTTGACCCAACCCAATTAGGAAATTATAGTGAGTTTTAAGAAAATATAGATTTGCATCCAAAACATCCCCCCCCTTTTTTTTTTTTGTTAAACACGACTGTATCGATCTATATTTTACCTAACCTACCAAAAATGAATTTTTTATACTCCGTACCAATAACTTGAGTTTATTTATGTGAACCTTTTTCGGTACAAAATTCAAATATTTTGTATTACTATATGTTCGGATGTTATTATCATTAGAGATTAAACTAAACACGATTAAGAGTGAGCCTTAAAGGTGGACTTTAAATCTTTTTTTATCCGGTTATTCAATCGAAATATCAAATCAATTAAGCTTTATGTCATAAACAAGCAGCATTAGGATAAACCTAAAACAGAAAGTCGCCAAAGCAAAATAAATCGAATCCAAAATCAATCAAAGCACGACAATCATAACACGATTGACCCATTTCACACGTGAAGGGGAAGAAAAGCCAAGGTTTGATGTGCGCCGGTCATATATATTTTGTATAATAACTCCATATTGTTTATATCTCTATATCCCTTAATATTCGTATGGTTTTGACTTTTTGCAATATTCACGTAATTTTCTTTGACACTATTTTATTTCCAGTATATGAAAATAAATATCAGTATATAATATATTGTTGACTTCATCTTAATATATATTTTCAAAATATTAATATTTTTATAAGTTTTTATAATATGTAGTTAAATATATTGGTGATCAAAGTTGTGCATTGACAAGTGTGTCCAGTCAAAACGGTGCGAGTATTAAGGGACGGAGAGAGTAATCGGTAATTAGTAATTAGACTAATCAATATCCCTCGCTTTGTGGATGCCAACTACAGTAGCATCGTTGGTAAAATAATTGAGGCCGGGGATGATACCTAAGACCTGGGTGTTACTCCGTATTTGCCTTTTGTCCTTACTCCAAGTTTGTTGTTGATTATAGAAAGTAAAATATTTAATTGGAAATATTTAAGTTTTAACTGCTCACCTGCTCAACTAACAAAATATGGTATCTGCACCCGGGTACACAATGCTAACTGTGCACCCTATTTTTAAATGAACATATAGTTCAAATACAAAGAACATATAGCCAATGAAGATATAATTCAAATCCATATAACATATAGTTTAAATATTTCACTAGTACATGTACATTGAAAAACATTCTCAATGTTCTTTAGATTTTCAATAAATGTTCAACAGGGTGCACACCCGGGTGTATAATCCAAATTGCGCTCAACTAATAATGGCATTACCTATCTTAGGGTTCCTCCTACTCCTTTTCCATCTAGCATAGTCAAATCAAATAGTCCCTACATTATCGATCATGTTAATTATTGTTAGACCAGAGAGAAACTCCAATTCATAATTAAGTTCAATGAGGTTCCATCTTAAACCACATGGTAATAAGGGGGAATAACTCATTAACCTTGTACAGTGATTAACACTCTTTATCTAGTCATCTTTTAAGATATTCACATGTGTTGTTTGAGAAAACTATGATTCAATAATTATGTTTATAGTAGTAGTTAGGAAAAAAAATTCAAAAACTATCTTATAAAATTGCATTTTTGCAAGATACTACTTTATAAAAAAAGTTGTTGTAATAAACTACCTTATAGGAAACATAAAAAAATGGTAAGATATTAACTTTAGCCGGATTATGGTTCATTGATCAGGGCTTAATGTACACTTCACATTATCCTTTCCATGAGATGCAAATGGTAAAGTCAATGTCGGAATTTTGGGTCAATGTTCATATTTGTGCAAAAAGTAGGCATTTATAACATTATTTTTTTTATAAGGTTGTTAAGAATAACATACAACAGTTTTTGTGTAAGGTAATTTCTGGTAAAACCCGAGAAATATTTAACTTATACTACCTCCGTTTCAGAAAGTTCTTTACGCTTTGGAAAATGTGTCCAAAGTATAAAAAATTTGACCGTAAATTCTCACCATTATATACATCAAAACGTTACATGTAAGATCTTGTTATATTGGTCTCGGGATATATTTTCTGAATATCAAATTTTTATAATTTTTTCACATACGAAATTGGATATATTAGTAGTTAAATATTGCATTGAAGTCCGTGCAAATAGTAACTGTAAAGATCTTTTTGAAACGGAGGTAGTAGTAATCTAGTTTTAGTTGTTACCAAAATTAATCACACCGTTCTGCGGAACATGATTGGGAAAAATCTAAGGTCAAAAGGTTTCGTCGATAGTGTAAGAGCATGTACATTGAGACTTTCCAAGTAGCTCTTCAAGTAGCTCTCCAACAAGAACCATATCTTTGCCAACATTGGGGCTTTTGAGTGGTTCTTCAGGGGCTCTTGAGTAGCTCTTTATGGAGAGCTATTTCAAGATAGCTCTTGTCCAAGATCCCTCCATGAGTTGATTTTTGTTGAAAAGTAGGGAGTAACTTTGAAAAGTAGATAGTAACTTTGGTTAAAAGTACAGTTAATTATGGACCACCAAATGGTAAAAAAGAGATTGGAGAGCTCATTTGAGGAACCAATTAACCAATGTTGGTTGTTTTTAGAAATGAATTCTTGGGTGTGTCTTGTAGAGAGATAGTGGTAGAGAGAGAGTGGAGAGCCCTACAAGAGCTCTTTTGAAGAGTCAACCAATGTACATGCTATATACAAACTTTCGGAATATCAATCTTTCTAGATCAAGACGTTCATTGTACATTTGGAGTACTATTTATGCGGTATGTCGGTACTTTTTTTTTCCTCTCTTAGAAGGTAAGATGAAGGATCATATTTGGTACTGGATATGTAATACTTCCCCCCGTTGTTGAACATTAGTCGATTTTGAGATAAATAAATAAATAAGGGTTTAATAGGGAATTTTTTTTTTTGATAATCAAATTAATTCATTGATGAAAAGTCATACGACATTTACATAAAGATTTTATCTAATAAATACATAACAAACGAATCAAATAAAAACTTCCTTTCATCATAGCTACGATCATAGTATATCAAACATCTTGTATACCCTCTTTTATATCGTTGTGTTTTACAGCCTTCTTCAGCAAGGGGGTCTATAGATCTGTTGTAGCCGTGACAAATATGATTCCTGTTTGATTCAATGATTGTAGTCGAAAGATTGACCTACTCTTCGATCCCGCACAAAGATTTACCAAAGAAACAACCTGAACTAATTAAACCAAACACACAAAAATTAACTAGAATCAAACCCACCATAGGGGTACTTACTACACTAACAATATGTAGCTTTATTGAGATCTAACGCCAAAACAAATCAGAATTGAAAAAAGCTTGGAAATAACCAAAATTTCGAAGATATTTGGCTATTTTCGCCCTAAAAAACCATAGCTTTTGAAAACCCTAAAAAAAGGAGAGAAGAGGGAGAGGGATAAAAGTTTATTTGAAAGTAAACGAGTGAGCCATTTGGATATAGGGGTATAATTTGGATAATTGTTGGGCAAATAAATAAAGATTATAAAATGACTAACAAAAAAGCAACTCAATACAGACGATACAGATCTTGAACAATTTTACTCGGGGCGAGTAGAAAAATTAAGCAAGATATATAGTATGAAATTTATACAATAATACACAAATTTTATAGAGGTCGTAACTAAATATAAAGTTTTAGTGGAGCCGTAACTAAAAATACACTACAAAATTTCTTTTATATAATAAAAAAAAGAAAGAAAATTATTGGCTTTCGACATTTATGATAATTGACGCATAATTACAATTATGATTTCGCTTTCGACATAGATTGATGAATACACACTTAGAAAGGCGATGCCAAATAATGGCATTTGTCTCATATAAGTTGGGCATATGATTAATTAATTTCAATTATTCGGAACTACGGGACTAATTTAGGACGATCGTAACTAATTACTATTTATAGGAGTATATGTAACTACTAATGACTATTTATAGGAGTTTATATAACGACTATTCCCTCGTTTTTTTAATATTCCGCCTACTTAAAAGTTTGTAACTATTTAAATTTGAGAGTTCTACTACTAATTTGTTCTTATATCTCAATATATCCATAACTGTCTACTAAAGTAGACATCAGAAAAAACAAATGTTACCCCTTGATAATAATAAAAATTTTAAAAGAAAAAAAAAACCTTTTTTTCGTAAAAAGTAATCTCTACTTTATTTATTTTTAATTTTCTATCATTTTTAGTACGTAGTACAATTTTTTTTTATAGATTACGACACTACCACATAATAATAATTTGGTTAATATTTTACTCAAATTATCTGTTAATAATGAAAATAATAACTAATATTTTGGTCAATTTAGCATATTAAAAACATAATACGTGGTAGGACGGGATTGTATTTTAGATCATTAATTGAGTACGTTCAAAATTTTTTAATTATACAATAACTTTAAGGGGAGAAATATTCCTTACTAAAAAGATTGACTTCTTTTTAGTAAGGAATGCTTTGAGACAGTGCTACACCAATTGTAAGGTGATTCCGGGTGAGAGTACAACAACCCAACATAAGCTTGTGGTCCTTGATTTTCGAGGTAGAAGTTATATAAGGAGGAGAAGACTATTAGTGGAGCCTAGGATCAAGTGGTGGAAACTTCAAGGGGAGCAACAACTAAAATTCGTGGAAAATGTGGCAAGTGAAGGTATTTGGGCCGGGGATATGGATTTGGATATAGACTCATTATGGACAAGAATGGAGCACACCATAAAGGGAGTGGCGAAAGAGGTCCTAGGGGATCTAAAGGAATCATGCCACCAAGTAAGGACACATCCTGGTGGAACGAAGTTGTGCAACAAGCTATAAAGAGCAAACGAGAGTGCTATAAAGAGTTGGGAAAATGTAGAAGTGATGAGAACTACGAGAAGTACAAGGAGGCTAAAAGGGAAGCAAAGAAGGCCGTAAGAGATGCTAGAAGGTGAATCAGGATCTTTACGCAAGATTGGATACAAAAGAAGGGGAGAAAGAGATCTATAGGCTTGCTCGAATGAGAGATAGAAAGACGCGAGACATCGGGAGGACTAAATGTGTGAAAGATGTTGATCAAAAATTTTTGGTGGGAGATAAGGAAATCAAGGATAGATGGAGGTTCTACTTTGATAACTTGTTCAACGGGGATCAAGGACGCGATATTGGGGATACAAATATCCCTCGAGATATGGTTAACCTAGACTTTATGCGAAGGATTCAAAAGAGAGAAGTCGAAATGGCGCTGAAAAAGATGAGACGCAAGAGGGCAGTGAGGCCCGATGGTATACCTATCGAAGTCTGGAGATGCTTGGGAGAGAGAGGGGTTGTATGGTTAATAACTCTTTTCAACAAGATTTGGGGAAGTAATAGGATGACATTAGAGTGGAGGAAAAGTACTATCATCCCCTTGTACAAGAATAAGGGTGATGTCCAGGATTGTGCCAACTACCGAGGAATCAAACTAATGAGTCATACTATGAAACTCTGGGAGCGGATTATTGAGCAAAGATTGAGGAGAACTGTGAAAATTTCGGAGAACCAGTTTGGATTTATGCCTGGGAGATCGACTATGGAGGCCATTCATCTTATAAGGCAACTAATGGAGAATTATCGGGATAAGAAGAAGGATTACATATGGTTTTCATTGATTTGGAGAAGGCGTATGATAAGGTACCAAGAGAAATTCTTTGGTGGGCATTAAGTAGGAAAGGAATTTCGAGGAAGTATATTGATATCATCAAGGACATGTATGAGGGAGTTAGCACGAGTGTGAGAACTAGTGTTGGTAAGACCGAAGAATTCCCCGTTACGATTGGAGTGCATCAAGGTTCCGCACTTAGCCCGTTTCTTTTTTCTATAGTCATGGACGAATTGACGAGGTCAATCCAAGATGGTATACCCTGGTGCATGATGTTTGCAGATGATATTGTGTTGATTGTTGAAACAAAAGAAGGAGTGGAAAGTAAGTTGGAGTTATGGAGACAAACTTTGGAATCTCGGGGTTTTAGGCTGAGTAGAAACAAGATGAAATATATGGAGTGTAAGTTTAGTGGAGTCCGAGATAGAGAGACAGGGGCGATTACCTTAGATGGGAAAATTGTCTAATGCTCTGAAATGTTCCGTTATTTAGGATCTATTATCCAAAAGGATCGAGAACTGGATGGCGATGTGGCCCATAGAATCAAAGCAGGTTGGTTGAAGTGGAAAGGTGCCACGGGGTTCCTATGTGATTCAGGCATGCCTCAAAGATTGAAGGGAAAATTTTACCGCACGGCAATTCGACCGGCATTGTTATACGGCACGGAATGCTAGGCAGTGAAACATTGTCACGTGCACAAGATGAATGTGGCGGAGATGCGCATGTTACGTTGGATGTGTGGGCATACAAGAAAAGATCGTTTGAGGAATGAGATTATTAGGAAGAAAGTAGGGGTTGCACCGATTGAGTTTAAGATGATGGAAAATCGTTTAAAATGGTTTGGACACGTAAGCAGAAGATCACATGATGCCCCGGTTAGGAGGATAGAAGGGTGGCAAAGGGATAGAATTGCAAGGGGTAGGGGAAGACCTAAGAAAACTTGGAGGAAGGTGATTGAGCACGATATATGAGCTTTCTTGGGATTGAGGAAAATATGGCGTTGGATAGGACAGAGTGGAGGGAGAGAATATACATTGATGACTTTATTTGACTTATACAACTTCAATGTGTCTGATTCTCTTTATTTTTATTTTTAAAATTCTTTCAATGTTTTTATTTTTATTTTTATTTTTTAATGCTATTTGGAAATGTACTTATTTTACTTATTTTTTATTATCTCTTACAATATTTCTTCTTTAATATATTTATATATATTTTTTTTTCTTATCCTACTTTCATTACTTTCACTTTCTCTTCCTTGTTTTTTTCTTTTTATTTCCTGCTCCTTTCTGGTTTGATTGGTGACAATGGCGATCTCCTACGACGATTCATGTTAGCCGACCCCAAATCATTTTGCGACTAAGGCTTTGTTGTTGTTGTTGTTGTTGTTGTTGTTGTAATAATTTTACAATATCTAATCAAGTACTCTAAGAAAAAACATAGTTTCGTGGGGGTATTCCTTACTTCACCTAAATGTGTGCTTTAAGAAAGAACATCAAATTTTCATAATTTATGCTAAATATGTTACCGAGTGGAAAATATATTTTTGTGTTATCTTATTTGTGGGTAACGTCTCTACTAATATTACAAATTAGATATCTTGTGTTTTGTAGATTTTCCAAGTCATGCATATAGATTGACTTTTTTTTTCTTCTTCTTATATCATATAGCTAGAATACACCATAACTCTATCACATATGATATCTTATCCTCTATAATGCCTACCTTATTCTTAACATTTTTCTAATACAAATATGAATTAACAAATGTGCATAGTCAAACAATAAGAAAATCAATAAGAAACCGAGGAAGTAGGGAATATAACTAATGACCATTTATAGAAGTATATGTAATTACTAATGGAATATATATGGACCGCCAATTTAAATGCAGATAAAATATGACAGAGTAATTAACTTGGAATTGTTGGTGATTGGTTGTGATCGTACCTGGATATTCAATTACAAGTTTATGTCCTCATATCTTTGTCTCTTTTTTTCGTTCCCTTTTTGCCTTTTATCATTTTCGCCTTTTCCTATTCTTGTGATACCTGAGGAATTCAGGACTAACTGATTATTCTTCATCAATTCTACCTCACATACTTTACCTTTTTAAAAAAATTGAATAGAGGGTTGGTACATCATAAAAAAAAAAGCAGAGGGAGTAAATAATTATACGAATTAGGGTTTTTTTTTTTTCAATGTTCGGAGTAAATAATTAAAGGTGTTTTTTTTTAATGTACGGAGTAAATAATTAAAGGTGTTTTTTACGCAACGTAGCCACTTTTCATTAAAGGTGATTTTTATTGCTCTACTCCATTATATTCTCGGCAAATATTGTCGTATTAACTTTTATTCTCTTAGAGCAACTACAATGACAAGCTAATTGTTAAAGTAGTTTGTCATGACACATAAAATTTAAAGCTAATTTATTTTCTAGCTAATTTGTGTACCTGACAAGCTAATTTACCAAACTAGTTTGCTATTCAATTGGGTCCATATTTTAATTAGAGCAACACCCATGATTGTCTAAATCATTTTATAGCTTGGAATATCACATCTTCTTTTTAAGCTATACGATTTCCAGTTATTTTTTGCTCCATTAGTTAGTTACTTCTCAATTATTATTATTTATATTTTTTTTAACGTTTTCAAGCAAATTATGTGTCTGCCATACTTTTCAAGCTAATTAGCTCTACAAAGATAATTGGCCAAACAAAGATAATTTAAAATATGTGCAACAATGACTTAACTACTAGCTTAATATTTTTAATATTTGTAAGCTAATCAATTTTATCAACTATTAGAGTTGCTTTTAATAATTACACATTGTGAAAGGAGCAGTAGTTAAAATTGTGTGATGACAATCGTGATCAAATAAAATGAGATGTTTTTGTGAGTTGGTAGAAGACTAGGAGTATAACAATAGTCTGAAAAATTACGTAGTACTTGATTCGTTTTTTTTTTTAAGGAAAGGATTAGTTTTTAATTGATTGTCTCTATTACTTTTTTTTTTTTTTTGACAAGGATTGTCTCTATTATTGTTTCGACTTTACGATGAATTTAATGAAAGTTAATACTCCATAAGTCCATTTGATCAACGTGATTTGTCTTCTACAAATACAATTTTCTTAGTCTCTTTTGCTGATTTGTCTTAGGTGCATAATATTGTGTTCTCATCTTTCAATTGTTATTTTATTATTAATATTTACTTTCTCTGTTTCTTTTTAGTTTTAACATTTTGTTTTTCATGTTTGTCAATGCATAACTTGAACAATTAATATCTTAATTATTATTCATTCCATCCCAAAATTATAGTCTTGCATTCCAAATTGAGCGTCCCATACACTACAAGAAATTGTACCATTAACGACGGGAAATCCCATCGCGAAAGACCAATAATCGTTGATTAACGACGGGATTTCCTGTCGCGAACCCGTCATAAAAGGGGGACGTCGTTAATAGAAAATACCGTCGTTAATCCGTCGTAAACCCGTCGTAATAGACATTTACGACGGTTATTCCCGTCCTTGTTTGGTTGTTAGCCCCGTCGCAAAAGCCTTTTGCGACGGGATTTTTGACCCGTCGTAATTAGGTTGTCGTTAAATATACAAATTCTTGTAGTGATAATTTGATAATTATAGTCTTATTTTCTTATTTGAACATAAAATATTTCTCATATTACCTTCATTTGGGACCACACGAAAATGCATTGAAAATCTCTCCATATACTATATAGTTATAGAGGTAGGAGAGACGCATATATAATATGTGTGGTAACACACATATCATCCACAACAGGACAAATTAGGGGAAAAAGCAAGAGAAAAGGATAAAACACAAAAAGGCAAAACACAAAAATCAGAACAAAAAGATAAGAGAGAAGAAAGAGAAAAAAATAGAGAAGAAAGAGATGACAATAGAAATAGAAAGTACCATTTCTTAAAAAAACGAGTACCATTTATTTTAAAACAAATATCATTTCTTTTAAAAAAGTACTTTTTTTTTTAAAACAAGTATCATTTCTTAAAAAAGAATTTCTTTAAAACAAGTATCATTCTTTTAAAACAAGTATCATTTCTTTTTAAACAAGTACCATTTCTTTTTAAAAAGTACTATTTTTTTTATTTTTTCGTATCCATAATCAATCTGTCTTTTTGCTTTTTATCTTTTGCTCTATATCATATGTGTATTTAGACTTCCTCTATAACTATATTTTCATTCCCATATAGGAGTACTTTATTACTTTTAACATGTACTATATTCTACTTTCTCATACAAATTAATCATGAATGTATTATATTTCAATTTCCAACAAACTATATTCTATTTTTCTTAAAATATGTGCTTTTAATCAAACAGAACTATAATTTTGGGACGAAGGGATAAGTAAACTTACAAAAAAATTGTATTCGCAAAATATTCACTAAGACGAATCTAACAATATCTCACATGAATATATCTATATATATATATATATATATATGTTAAAGTGTAGATCATAAAAAAAAAAAGTAGATTATATAAATAGTGTAAAATAAAGATATTAACATTGTAATTCTTTTGAAACAGAGGAAGTACTATTTCTTTTACTTTAAGGCAGTATTTCAAAGGTGCTTGCAAGTTGCAACTTTTATTAACTCGTGTTATATTCTCGATATTGCTCTATCATTGTCTAAATAGAAGGATCTATCATGCTCGCATACAACATACCTCCAGGGGCGGATCTACGAAGGACAAGGGACAGACAAGTACGGAGTATATAAGTACGGAGTATATATTTACCTTCTTCTCTTGTTTTATGACGGACAAAAATAATATCATTAATAATCAGTTATATGACATCTAGATGATAAAATAGATACCACAAATTTAGAGAAATACGTATTTGTTACAATCACAACAATTATTATTTTGCATCCCTAAAGTATAACTCGTACTCCACCGCTTGTAACTTGACGCGAGCAGTAATTTTTTATGTTTTCACATCTTTCCGAGTTAAGTCATTCGCAATTTGCGCATGTATTGTTCGGATTGACGAGTTGATAATAAATCCTAAATTTATATGAATCCCGATCATCTCCCCAATTATTAAAATCCTAAAAATAAAATTCTCATTCATAGATGAAAATCAAGAACCTAGAAAAATCTAGGAAAAATCCAAAATAAATTAATTGGGAATATCACAAGAATACATTTTGGAACAAAACAACGGGAAAAACCTTGAAGAGCAAACAATATAAAACAAGAAGAAGTGTCGAAAATAGTCTAATTTGAAATTAGTCTAGTTAGATTATTTCCGGCCTAAAAGGCTAAGAAAACTGAAATTCTGAAAGATAATAGAGAAGGAGAGGAAAGGAAAACTGAAACCATGAAGTATTTGATAAGTGTCTACCATCTTTGAAATATTAATTATTACCATGATTCTTAAAAATTGGTTGTATTTGGTGTTTACATATGGATGGTCATATACAGGTTCTATACTTCTATCCTCAAGCCAAACATTAATTTTTCATTTTAGATTTAACCGGCGATGTTCCGGTGCTTATATGTAATTTGAGAATTAATCTATGACACCCCATAAAAAAGTAACAAATCATGAATTTCCTATGTAATTTTAATGTATTGATCCGTGCATCACAGGCTTAATTCTAGTCTTAATAAAAATTGAGTTAAATTTAAAAAAATTAAAATAGTTTGATATTTAAATACGTACATGCAACATGAGATAAAATGCATAATTTATTTTTATATTTTATTTTGTAAGGTGATTGAATATAAAATTTGGTTAAATATCTTAGTAAACTAAATTTAAATTTAAAGTGGAGTAGTCGTTTGCTATGTTTAAATTCCAATTATTCCCTTTTTTTTTTAATAGATTTAAGTAAATGTAAATGAACGGGCTTGCTAAAAAAACATAGTTACGTTGTAAATGAACCTGTCAAAAAAAAAAAAAAACGTAAATGTAAATAGAAAAATTGTAAGTATAGTTATTTTGATAAGAAATAATTTAAATACATATTTATGGTAGGTAGTAAAGTTTTAATATAAATATAATTTTTATGTTTTGAATTGCTTAAATATCATATGTTGTGTTATTGGATTACTGGTTAAAATTCTAGTTCATGAACATGAGGTCATGGGTTCAACCATTGATGTTTGCATTTCTTCATCTTTTTGTAAGAAAACATTGGAGTATATGTCAATGTGACTATGACTTGACGCTATGTAACTGCCACCTAATGGGGCGACATGGCATGAAATGCCATCGAATTTTAATAATAGTATAGATTATTAACCTTATTTCTTTTTTAGAATAATCATTTTGTTTTCTTTATGTACGAAATACTCACATTGTTTTAATAGGTGTATGTACCCTATTATGGTCAAAGAAAAAAGTTGATGAACTTTTTCACACAATCACACTGCAAGTGGATAAGCAAATTAACATTCATTGATTTAGTATAGAATAAGAGTTAAAAGTTGGTGAGGGTTTAAAAAAGCAGTATTTTAGAATGGAGATCGAAAGAAAATTAAGGTAGAATTAATTGGTATGCATGGTAGGTTTGCGCTTTTCATATTTTTCTACTCCGTACACTATTAATAAAGTGGTGGATGCACAATGGCGGTGCCAGGATTCGCCACTTAAGGGTTCGGAATTTTTCAGAAACATATAATAAAATCAAACATCAAAATCCAAAATCCAACTTATGATTAATAATTCGGTGGTACATATGTTCTATTACAATAACACTAAAAATAAATTTATAATTGAAATCGACGAGTTTTCATTTTCTTGTATTAGAGGTTCACTTTTTGAAATGTTGGAGATTTTGAGATGGTTCAAGTGGTGTTGAATATTGAGGAAACAACGGGTGTCATCTCAACCTATTCAAAATCAAATCAAAATTTTTCAATTTAATGTAAAAGAAAAATAAAACGAAAAATAGGAAAGGAAAACAAAAAAAGGTTTGTTGGGGGGAAGAATACAGAATTATGACTATATATTTTAAACAAAAAAAAAAGGGTTTCGAGCCCAAGACCTTGCTTTAATATGTAGATGTTAAAACCATCCAAGCACTTGGTTTGCTTGTGACATATTCACGCGTTTAATTATATATAAAAAATATTTAATTATAAAAATCTGGCAGTTTTTCTTCCGGGCCAGTAAGGGTTCAATTGAACCCACTGAACCCTTACTGGTTCCGCCACTGTGGATGCATGCATGTGGGATGGTTATTTGGTTAAGACTTATCAGACATATCAACATATCCAACCAAATCCGTCCACAAATTTGCTGGCTTTTGCGGCTAACGTACGTGTGCATGGAAGACGTCAAATTTGCATATGGCCAAGCTCAATATATACGTCAAATTTGCATGGAAGACGTCAAATTTCCGATTCACTATTTTTGGCCATCAATTTCGATCTGCAATTATGTATTACTGAGTGATGACAAAGATGCCAGTAAAAGCGTGTAATAATTTCACAGAAAGGAGGAAAGTGTGATATTCTTATTCATTCAGTAGAAAAAAAACCCACCTTAAGAGGAGGGAATAAATCATATTGGAAAAGACAAAAATCAATGACAATTAGAAAGGGAAACACATAGGTACGTGTAACGCAGTGCACAGTTACAATAATGACTCACTAATTAAAATTAAATGTAGCTTCTGTTACCGGTAAAACAATCAGAACAACTTATCTGGATGTTACGAATACAATCTGAACTATTGTCGCTCCGTGGCCGAACCACTGCTCTAAAAGACAATTTCGCGCTACCCCGGTGCAGTAGAACGCTTGCGGTTGTCTCCAGGGTTAATACGACACCAAAGATTGTGTGCACTCACAAGCCTCAATTGGAGACCGGAATATTTGCCTAGAAGAGAAGAGAGAATTTGAGAGAGAATTTGAGAGAGAATGAGTTTACAGTTTCTGTATATGTGTTTTTTTTTTCACTTTCAACAAGAATTTCTAACAATTCCCCAATGTTCGAAGATGAGAAGAAAAAAGAAAGAAATGAAGGAATTGAATTTCTGGGTAAAACAAACAATTGAATAAGTGTCAATGTCTTGCGACTTGAATTAACACTTAGTGACATTCAAGCTAGGATCTTTTTCCTACCAAGTGACTTTCGTTTTGAACTTAATAGAAGGTTAGAAACCCATTACTCAAAGCACACAATTGAACATGTATAAAATTCTGAATCTCCGCCAATAAAAGTGACGCATTATACTGACCATACGTCCATAACCTGGATGCTCATAGGTACCCTAGAGAATAGGCCATGCAATTCTCATAGGAAGTGACCTCACTTCCCACACCTAAGTAGGTGAATCCCATCAAGTGTGAACTACATCACACCACCAAAAATATGGATTGGGTTCATTAAGAGTCGTATGCTCAATCTCTTTCCAAATAGTAGCAAGCACATAATAAACATCCAAGGGATGGACAAAACAAAAATTTGTGCTTCTGAATTGTTTCGTTATTTTTCCCTTTGAACTCATAGTGAGTAGGAGTTCATTACCTTACAATTCATCCAATGGGCCTCAAGTCCATTCTCTCCGACGTTTCCAAAACTAGTTTTTTTTTACATAGGCCTTTCGTTAACGCGATCTGCGATGTTCTTTTCAGACTTAACATAGTCTAGTGATATCACTCCACTTGACAACAATTCCTTGTCAGCCTTGTGCCTCAAACGATTGTGTCTCTTCTTCCCATTGTATGCATGGTTGTTTGCCACATCAATAACATGTTGCGAATCACAATAAAGTGCAACTGAAGGAGCTGACTTCCCCCACATTGGAATATCTGCAAGCACCTTCCTCAACAATTTTTCCTCATGACCTGCCAATTCAAGAGCAATAAACTCAGATTCCATAGTAGACATAGCAGAACAAGATTGTTTACAAGATTTCCAAGAAACAGCTCCACCCCTAGGGTGAAGACATAACCACTGGTGGAGTTGACTTCATCATTGTCGAATACCCAATTGGCATCAAAAAATCCCTCCAACACTCCTAGAAACTTAAAGTAGTGCAATTCCCGATCCATAGTACCCCTTAGGTACCTAAGTAAACGCCTCAAAGCACCCCAATGCTCATTAATTTCTTGGGTTATGAGTGTACTTGCTCAGCCTACTCACAGAATAAGCAATGTCAGGTATAGTGTAATTCATAAGGAACATGTAGGGGTGTAAATGAGCCGAGCCGAGCCGAGCTTTACCCTGTTCATGTTCATGTTCATTTAACTTATGCGAGCTCGAGCCCGAGCTTTTAACCGAGCTCAAAAATTTGTTCAAGCTCGGTTCGTTTAAAATATTTTGTGTTCGCGAACTGTTCGTGAACGGCTCATTTATTAATCGAGCCGAGTTTATAAACGAGCTTTCTTAAACGAGCTTTAGAGTATAACCACTTGAAAATCTAACAAATTATAATTATATCTAATAATAAAGATTAAAGTATACATTACTTTATTTGATAAACAAACTAATAATTTAGAAAGAGTCAAAGAGCAATAATTTAGCAATTAAAATTTTATTTCAAAATATTTTTATTCTATTATAGATTCCAAAAGTCAAAAACATGATTTTTATTTATATTTGAAAAATGTATATATGGTAAAATATGATACATAACATAACTAGACGAACTTGTTCACGAACATAAATGAACGAGTTGTTCATGAACATAAATGAACAAGTTGTTCATGAACTTAAATGAACGAGCATACATATGTTCATGTTCAAGCTCGTTTATTAAGCGAGCTTCAAAAGTTGTTCAAGCTCGGCTCGTTTAGTAAATGAACGAACATGAACGAGTTTTAAACGAGCCCGAGCCCGAGTAGTTTATTGACCGGCTCGGCTCATTTACACCCCTAGGAACATGACACTACCAATAATTTTAGCATACTCATATTGACAGACATGATCACCTTTATTTTTATTTAAATGGATGTTTATATCATAAGGGGTCTTGATTGGATCGACATTAAATGAATCAAACTTTTTAAGAAGTTTTTCAACATAGTGAGCTTCACTAAGATAGATGCCATTTGGAGTTCTAATAATTTTAACTCCCAAAATCACACATGCCTCACCCATGTCTTTGATTTGAAATTTTGAACTCAAAAATTCTTTTATCTCATTCACTGGATCCAAATCAGTACCAAAAATTAGCATATCATCCACATAAAGATAAAAAATCACACAACCAAATGAATCATGTTTAGAATAGACACAAGAGTCACCTTCATTTAAACGTTAGCCATTAGCAGTCACTGTCTTATCAAACTTGTCATCCATTGCTTAGGAGCTTGCTTAAGCCCATACAATGACTTGACCAGTTTACAAACTTTGTTCTCTTGACCTGGAACAACAAAACCTTCATAATGAACCATATAATATCTTCATCCAAATCACCATTCAAAAAAAGTAGTTTTTACATCCATTTGATGCACAACAAGATCATGAATGCAAGCTAGAGAAATTAAAGTTCTAATGGTTGCAATTTTAGTGACAGGAGAATATGTATCAAAATAATCAATGCCATCTTTTTCAATAAAACCCCTTACCACAATCCTGGCCTTATACTTGTCAATGGATCCACAAGATTTCAATTTTTTCCTAAAGATCCACTTACAAGTATTGGGCTTGCAACCTCTAGGCAGATCAACCAATTCTCAAGTATTATTTCTTAGGATTGGCTGAAGTTCAATATCAATAGCCTCTTTCTAGAAACTACATCAACTTACCTCATTGCCTCTTCGTAGGTTCTAGGGTCGTCTTCTAAAATAAAGATATACACAAAATTATCATTAATCAAGAAAGGTTCAGTCAGACTAGCAGTAATAAACTCATCACCATAGCTTGTTTCCTTTCTTGCGCTTTTGCTTCTCCTTGACTCCAAATCAGAATCATTCTTAGTAGTGGAAGAAGGATTAGTAGGCAAGGAATTAGAAATACAAAAGAAAAGAGTGGAAAAAGTGAGAAGGGGAAAAGTTCCACATTGATAAAATGCCAACATATGAGTGCAATACTTTTGTAAGAAAGCATGAGAGCGGTATGGGTAGACACATAACACACACGCGCGTGCGCACGCGTGGCCAGTTGGGTCGGGCTCGGGCCATGGGCCTTGGTACTTGGGCTATTGGAAATGCGGTTCGCGAGCGTAGGGTGGGTTTTGTGGGCCAAATATATTCTTTTTGGTCAGAAGCGGTTTGGTTAATTCTTACTGTAACGGTCAGAAGAATTAATCAACTCACTAATCGTTTTAACTGCTCCACTACTTCCATTTTTATTTCTAGTCGTTTATGGCTGTTGTAGTTAACACTTCCGTTCTTCATAAACACATATATTGTTTTTTAGATTGTTAGCAGTATTAACATGACCCAATCTTGCATACCATAAATCAATAGACTCAGCAATATAAGGAGAAGAAATACTAGCTTTCTTATTTAGATTTTCAATTGAAACATCAACAGTAAACAACCCCCATTACAAAATCCCTTTCCCACAAATTCCCCGTTGTGAGTAATAACTAGTCTATAAGAATCAAAGGAAAGATTCAAACCAACCTTCATGATAAGCTACCAGAAAATCAGGTTCCTACGCATTTCTGGAACATACAAAACATTAATTGGTTAGAGTAAGAGATTTTCCAAAAGTGAGAGTGAGAACGATCTTCCATTTTCCTTGGACAGTTGCGGAAGCATAGTTACCCATGAAGACATTTTCACCATCAATCTTCTCATAGCCAGTGAACATGTCTTTGTTGGTGCAAATGTGCATGCATGGTTGCTCCCGTATCAACGATGCATTCAGCAACATCACCAGTCAGGTTAGCTTCTGAAACAACAACAAAAATTGTTAGGATCAACAACAACTTCATCAAGGATCAGGCGTCTTCTTGACCCTGCAATCCATGGACTTGTGACTAGTCTTCCCACCTTCAAAACAGTTCCCCGTAAACTTATACTTGTGAATTTTCCCTTGAGGCTTGCCCTTCCCCTTAAACTTATTAGAACTGAAATTACCCTTGGGTTCAACATGATTAGCTTTAGCAAAACCAAAAAATACAGATTGACCTTTATCCTTAATACGGTTTTCCTCCTCAATTTTCAGGTTGAAGGAAATGTGTCCGTCACCCTATGCGCATTAGTCTAATACCAAAGGTTCAGATTAATTACGAACAATTAATTAAATGAGATCAAGTGATCGGAACAGCTAGCTGGAGCAATGCTTCCGATAGGTGATTTCTAAACCTAATTAGGCTCACAGCTTACTCTTGATTGAACCTATAAGGTCACACCATTGGTATGTAACAGATCATCGGATTAAATGAATACGAAATTCATATAATAGCTTTTTGGGAAATTAGTTCGAAAAACACAATTATATGATTTAACATTGGATCGTGAAATCGTATATCGTGTTGCGTATATTCGTAAGCTAGGCGAAACAAATAATCGTATCGTACGACAATGGATCGTCACGTACGAAACGATAAATAAATTATTTAACAAATAATTTAATAGCAAACACGAAAGAAAACACGAGCCAAGCACACGAGGCACAACGCCCATTGGCGCAACGCGCATAAGCGTAGCGCTGTCCCATAGCCTTGGCTGTGTAGGCGCACGCGCAAGGAAGCACATCAGCAGCTGCAATGACGGCCCAAGGCCCAATTGCTCGTTGCGTTGTGGCTGTGTGCTTGCGTGTGCGGTCGTTGGCCTTGCTGTCCGGTTGAGCTTGTTGCTTGGCTGATTGACTTGGCTCATGTGATGGGTTAAAATAATAACCTACTCCACATGTTTTTCTAATCTAAGAAATCCAATATTCTAACCTAAGGCAAGAGAAAACCCTAATTATCTCCGTGCCTCCATTAGAGTGTTCATCCCAAAAGCTAAACTATCTTGAAGGAGATCTAAGCCATCAATCTCAAGATGGATCTGAATATGACGGTGAACCAAGTAGAGGAACGAAATTTGGAGTTCTTGTTCATGTTCGTGTTAGTTGAACTAAGGGAAAACACGCCACAAACGTAAGTAATGCTTGATCTGTACTTTATACATGCTTCCTGGCGTTGGGGTTATTCCGCTATCATGTTATGTATTTAACTTTAAACCCCTACTGTGGCATCATGAACTACATGTATTTAAAGTACTTATTAGACTGTTTATATGTTTGTGATTATTGTGGAATATATTCTGAATTTTTCGTGAATTTTCGAATTGTTTCTGGATTATTGGATAAGTCGTAGAAAGTGATTCTGACAGTGTCGGAAATTCAACTTTTCTGACCCTAATCTGATTGAAAACGACGTTTTAAAGTCAAATCATGAGAACATAATCTCAAAAACAGGCCCCGAAATATGTTTTGTTGGGCGTTTTTGTTAATTAATGAATTAAAACATTAATTTTGTTATGTTTTTCAATTAATTACTCGACCAAATAAACTCGGAATTAATTGAAAATTTTCTTACTGTCATTAATAATATTATAAACATATGGTAATTTTTTGTTTCATAAATATTGAATAAAAACCCTAATCTTAATTTAACCTAGATTAATGGAATTTAGATCGAAAATTAATTTTATTAATTGGTTAGATCTGAAAATTTATTTAGGTGAGAAGGGGAATATGATTTCATGTTTAAATGGGAAATTTAAAAATTAATAGATTAAAATTTTGTTTCGATTCGTTAATTTTAATCATTCACCTAAACTAAATTTGATAAAAATCTGAAATTTAAATGTTTAGAACGATTTAAAGTTTTTGATTGGATTATTAAACTTATTCAATTTTTGTTGATGTTCATCGTTCGATAAATTTGAATATTAGTTAGCCTAGATTTATAAATTTCATAAATTGGATTGTTTAAAATTTTATTAAATCACCCACTTTAATATTTTTCGTAATTAAAACGATTAGATTTGTTAATATTATGAAAAATATAATTCGTGCAATTTTCATTTCGAGAATTAAAATTGATTTTTTTAATCGGACGAGCAAGCCACTGGCACGAGACGAAGACTGCTGTCTGTGCGAGACGAAGGGGCAAGGCACGCACACGAAGGCAGGCCAAAGGGCGTTGTGCCTGCAAGCTGTGAGCGATGGGCGTGGCATGTGCACAGATTTGGGCGAAGCCTTCGGCGAGCTCGCAGTACACGACTCGCATCGACCAACGATGCTCCAGCGAGCGATCTCGAGATGGAGCGCGCGATGGCCGAGCGCGCGCAGCCATGGGCGAGACAAGCAAGCAATAGGCAAGCGGCACAGGGCGCGCCAAGCCTGTGCGCTGCTGCTGGCCTTCGTGCATGCGTGTGTAGACACCTCCTTTTGTCCCCATTCCCGAAAGGGAAGGTTCGATGATGAGAACACAAATCTCCACTTGGCAACGCATCTCCTATAAAATAACGAATCTCAATCACCTTTTCATTTCAGCCAAAACTGCTATTTATGGAAACCTGCTAAGAATGGTAACTGCCGTAAAAGGTAGTTGTTAAAAGTGGCAAATGAAGGAAATAATGCCCTTGGTCCAAGTATGCATTCTATGTTAAGTCTAATAAATGCGGTTCAGTATTAATTAAACAAGTTAATAATTCAGTGAGATCAAGTGAGCTGAATGCCTAGCTAGAGGCCGCTTCAGTTCAAGTGGAATTAATGATATTAATCCACAGCTTACTCTTGACTGAACCCGTAGGGTCACACAAATAGTACGTAAACGGATCAAGTATTTAATGGCATTAAATACTCCATCTATGAATATTCGGAACCGACGGATCTTGGTTTCAGTGGGAGCTAAGATCGTCACAGGCAAGAAATGAATACTCCGGAAACGATGATATTGCCGGTAACGGAAATATGGATCGTATCGGAAATATAAATATTATCCAAGTCGTAGATGTTGCCGGAAACGGAAACATGGTACGTATCGGAAAATATTATCGGAAATGGAAATATTGCCAGAATCGGAAATATTGCCGGAAACGGAAATATTGTCAGAATCGGAAATATTACCGGAATCGGAAAATAATTCCGGAAACGGAAATATTAAATATTTTTTCGAAACGGAAATTAATTCCGGAATCGGAAATATTAAATATTGTTCGTATCGGAAATGAATTCCGGAATCGGAAAATTTAATCGGAAGCGCATCGTACGAATAAGCATCGGACGAGGCCTGCCGGACGAGGCCCAGCACGAAGCCAGGCCATCGCCCAGCAAGCCAAGCGCGCCGCACAAACAGCCACGCCAGGCCCAGCGCAAGGCCAGGCCCAGCAGGCTGCGCAGCGCGCACAGCGCGCACAGCACGCGCAGCGCGCAGCGCGCGCGGGCGCTGCGTGGGCTGCTGCTCGCGCGCACGCATGGGGGCCCATCGTGGCTGCCGTGCGTGTGTGTGCAAGTGTTTGTGTTCGTGCACGTTTCCTAAAACATGCAGAGTTCGGTTAATGATTAAATTCCTAATTCTATTTGATAAATTAATTAAAATAGAGTTCTTGTAGGATTCTAGGTTTAATTAATTTGTATCTGAATAGGATTTCGATTCCCTTTCCATACCCCTATAAATATGAGGCTAGGGCTCACAATTTATAACAAGTTTCAAAGTATTCAAAAAGTGAGTTTTTGAGAGAAAATTAAAACACACATCTTGCCCATAAAGTGCCGAAATTTTCTAGTACCTTAAGGGCGTTTCTAGTTGGTCAATCTTAAGGCGGATCCGGACGTGCTGTGGACTATCTACGGAGGGACGACACTTGGAGTCCTAAAGACTTGTTCTTGTTCGGTTCGGGCGCAGCTAGGGAGGGCACGCAACAAAGAGTATGCATCTAAATTATGCTATATGATTATGTGTAAATAATATGTTGTCCTGGGTTAATGGTTGTTTCCGCATGATCTATGTAATGTCATATGTATCATAACCTAACAGTGGTATCACGAGCCCCTTATTATTTTCATAATCTAAATTGCATGAACATGGTTAAATATTACAAATTTGCAAGAATTAAAAGGGGTGATTAATTTTCGTAATTGTTAATTAATTGCAAATTGCGTTTATTTAATTATACGTACGCAGTTTTTCGGCAGTTTCTTCGTTACTCATCCGAATTGAGTGATTTTTGTGTCAATTCCGCATGTAAAAGGCATTCTAAAATTTTGACAAAAATAGTGTTTTTCTGCCGAACCCAGAATTCTCAAATTCGAAGCCTAACTATGACTTTTCGAAGGTTTTAGTTTTTCGAATGCAAAATTTCGTAAATTTAAGATGTTAAATTAAATATTTACGATTCTTGTTGATAAATCTTGAATTTTTGATTGACCTACTGCATATGTTTAACAAGTTTGAATGCCTAGTCTTGTTAATTATGCAATCTAATTTGTAATTATGATTAATTTGTTGAAAATTACAATAATTTAGAATTAATTTGATTTTCATAATTAATTGTAATTTAATTAGAAACCTATGATTAAAAACCACCATAAAAATTGTAAATTTATGATAAATTTTAAATTTTTATGACCTAGACTTGAATCCATAACAATCGGAAATCAATTGGATAATAAATTTTCGATTTTTCGCCCTAAAATTATGAAATTAATATTATTTATTAATTTGTCATTAATTTTAAATATAAATTTTAAATTTTTATGCGATTCGTTCATAAAACTTGCACGCACGAAGCAATGGACGCTTCGTGTTACCCTTAAGGGGTGTTGTATAATGCGGGCATGCGACGACGAGCAAGGGAGCTCGTCGCCCGTGCGGCACGAATGCAATGAGCAAGGGCGTAATGCACGAGCAATGGACGAATGGGCATGGGCGAAGGGCGAGCCAAGGCAGTCGCGTGTGGGCAGCAAGCGAGCTGCGCCACAACGCGCGCTGCCTCGCACAAGAGCGCGCAGCCTCGCGCGCAGCGAGCGCAAGCTCGCGTGCCACGAGCGCTGCGCCCAGCATTGCTCGCGCGCACAGCGAGCGAGGGCTCGCGCGCACAGCGAGCAATTGCTCGCGCGCACAGCGAGCGGTGCAACGCGCGCAGCGAGCGCTGGCGAGCGCGCACTGCGAGCGATAGCTCGCATGCGATGAGCGCTGGCGCGCGCAGCGAGCACCAATGCGTGCGGAGGCTTGCGATGGGGATGCAGCAGCTATGCGACGAGCGCATGGGCTGCGCGCACATGGCCAGCGATGGCTGTGTGCGTGCGGCCCATGGGCGTGCAATGCGTAGGGTGTTTGCGTTACGATTAGATCGTTTTGAATGTTTAATTTGAAAATTTCAGTTCACGTAATTTTAATTAATTTTTAAATTAATAATTTAAATTATTTTCTTGGATTTTAATTTTGAATATTATAATTATAATAAATGTTATTTATTCTAATTATTTTACTAAAATTAAAATCATGAATTAATTTAAATAACGACTGAAATTAAATTAAACTTTTTGGATTCAGTTATAAATTTATATGAGCTTTAAATTTTAATTAAATTTGTATGTTTCCGGTTAGACTAGAAATACATTTTTATGTTTAAAATTAGTAAAGCATATGAATTTATTGGTTTAAGTGGGAGCGCTTTTTAGTCACAAACTCTTGATTAGGTCTACAAATCCTTAAGGTTAAAACAACTTGATTAGAATTAATAAGGACTGAATAATTGGTAGATTATTGGTGCCCTTGATTAATTGCTGCAAATGTTTACGTGATGCATAATGTGTTTTACTAACCAGCTATGTGGGCCATTCATGATAATGAATGGGTGAATGGTATATATTGTATATGTACTGTTTTGCAGGTTATGAAGTGACTAGTATGGCCCAAATAGGATAGAAAATATGGTCTGCGTACCATTAATTTGAATGTAATTGGTCTAAAGTACCAAAGTTATTTTTCAATTCAAATATGGTCTGCGTACCATCAAATAGTTGTAATTAGTTATAGCTTATCCTATTTGAAGAAAATGGTGCCTCCCACGGAGATTTTCAAGACGGACTTTGAAGTTAAAGCTTCAAGATGAAGTCGGGCCATACTAGATCACATTTATCTTATGCATGCTTTAAGTTATTTATTGCTTTAAATATGTCTTAAAATGCATGAGATTACGGCTTGATTATGTTGCATGATTAAGGATTTTAGTTCACTTAAAATCTAACCAACATAGTAAGAGCCTTAAGTTCCAAACTTAAAAATTGAGTTAAAAGGTGCCATGCCAAAATATACACTTGCTTGGATATCCTTTACATCAATCTAGTAATAGTTTTCGCTCAGCGAGGTGTTACTTATTGGTCCTAAAGGGGCAAGGTACACAAATAATTGTGAGTACATGTTAGTTTTGGTGAAACTCAACGATATAAGTAAGGAGTCCTTTTATGTCGTGGCAAAATCGATAGGTTTACCTAATAAGTTCTTAGACGTACCTATCAACCAAGAGTAGTTTCTAGACTATTAGCAAAAGGCTTTTGCTTACCTAAGATGTTCTAGGATTAAGTCGACAAACTGTGCTTAGTTCTTCAATGATTTTAGGGTCTTGGAATCATTTTATTCACACCTGCCGGAACAATAAAATCGAATAAAATGCTAATAACTTGTTTGAATTGCATGGTTGCTTTAATTTCAAGTTATTATTCATGATAAATGTTTAGACTTTGCATGCTTCAATGTATGTTTTAATTATTGTTTATAATTAAATATCTTGCACTGCAATAAATCCTTTTAGAAAGGTAACAGTAAATTTCCTCGATTGGTAGTGAATCCAAGAACGATTCACGGAAAAGAGAGAAAGTGAGCAATTTAAAATGTACGTTTCTTATATCCACTTTTATGGCTGTTTTCGAATATCAAAATCGAATGGCAAACCAATTGGTGCTTGTGAATTCAAAATACACTGTAGTTTTGAAATCATGAAGCATTGAGTTTAATACGCTCAGCTTTACCAATGGTTAACAACCTAATATCTTTGTCCATTTAATTCTCGAATGAGTCTAGTCCCTAGACATTCGAATAGATCGATGCTTAGAGAACTTTAGAAGCTTCTGGTAAGATCATCTAGTTGAAACAAAATATTCAACATAAATTAAAATGGTAAAGAACCTTGTTGGTGACATTGGACATGTCTAAAAAAGTATAAAAGTCAACACTAAAGAATTCAATTCTTAAGACTATAAGAAAAGGTACAAGAAATAGGAAAACGAGGAACAAATGAAAGGAATTTACGATTTCGTTTCTACCTATAAGTTTATGTTTAAAGAGAAGTGACCTAGCAATCAAACTTCCTTGGTATCATATACCGCTTGAGGTTCTTACTTCGGTAATAACTCAAACAATGGAAGCTAGGATACACTAATGACCTACAAGTGGGAAATGAAGCATGGCAATGCTACATTAGTTGTAGGGTCATCTAGTTTGTTTTAAGTCCTTCAAAGGCTGGAACTAAATGGCTATTTTGTTCCATAATCAGCATACCTAAATTTCTGTTTTCAAACACAGGAAGACTCACATTCAAGAAAAACAAAAACAATGTTTGTTTGTTTATTTGAATGAAATGGTCAATTACAGGTTGAGTCAATATGCTTGATTAAAACAAACAATTCTTTAAAGAACTTTACTAGGTTCAAATCAAACCCTTGATTTGAGTTCCATTAATCTTTGGCATTGTTGCTTAGACCATATCAACAAGTTAACATTCATAAGCTCTATTTTGATGGACTTTTTGAAAGTTAGTTGATTTCTAGATCAACTTAAGACAAGCTAGTCTTACTTGTTGAAAGTAACAAAGAATATATTGTTAGAACGCCTAGACGATAGAGTTCAAAGCTAAAGAAAGGTTTTATGACTTTATTATTTCACATGGATTTGAGTGAATATAGGTTTATTTACTCAAATGTGATATAAGTTGAATCTGTTTGGCTAGTTCAAAGATTCAGAAGTATAAAATCCACTTGGCAAGAAATCATAAAGATCTAGGTTAGATCATGTTAATGATTACTTGAGACCAAATATGATCATCAATGATTGTGTGTTGTAATTTCACAATCTAGCTCCATAAGATATGGCATATCTACGTTGGAATGATCGAAGTCAATTAGTACTTGATTCGATCAATGATGAATCATAAAGTCTTTTCCTATAATTTCTAAAACAAAATGCTCAACTACCACCAAACTAAACCAAATTCGTCAAAGCTATTGAAAAGTAATTTCAGAATATCTTTTCATAATATATCTAAAGAGTTCCTAAACTCAGTGGGAGCTTACTGTTTGTTATTCAACAAACTAAGGCCCAAGTATAGATATATGTTTCATTGAGATTTATTCAAATGAAACACAAGGGTATTGTTTCTACCACGAATTTTTGAGAACATAATGTTTGTTTGCTCGAAATAATGTCCTTTTGGAGATTCGTTTCCAAAATGACAAGTGGGAGAAAATAGACCTCGAAAGTTTTCGAGGCGAACAACAAACATAAACGGACATTCCGGAGGCTTTTCGAAGTGCTTCAGAAAATCCGAACTTATTCTTTAAGGACCTTAGAAGTGGCTTTAAAGAATAGACATCTCTTAGAAGACTTTACAAGTGCTTCAAGGAGAACAGAATATTCAAAGGACTTTTAAGTGGCTATTGATATTCTATTTGTTTGATGTTCTATACCCAAAGTAGGCATAGAGTTCAGGTCACTGAAACTATGCAATTCCTCTATTAGATAGTGAAGAAACCTACAACTTACAGTCAAACTATTATCATGTAGATTAATGAGTTTGTGACCTGTAAGAAAGCTATGACGAAACCTAGATTCCCTAAAATGGTTAGAGGCCATATATAGACTCAAATGTTTTAAATGGTTAGAGGCCATAAAACATACTCAATGTTTTGATGACAAAATTGAAATTTTGTTGATTTGCAAGAATAGTTTCACACCTATTGGTTGCAAGTTTGTTTTAAGGATAAAAACCATCAAACATGAAATTGTGTTCACACACAAAGCTAGATTAGTTGCTAAAGGTTACAAGCAAATTCACGATGTGGATTGTGTTGAAACCTCATGCAAAATCGTAATGCTTAAGTCTATAATTCAAGCAATGATTGCATATTGGTACATGTGGCAATTGGATGACAAAACATCTTCCTCAGTCAAATGTTGGAAGAAACTATGTACATGGTATGTCATAGGATTTGTGGATCCAAATAAATGCTTGAAAAGAAAAGCTGGCTTATAAAATCTAAGTACAGATTTAAGCAAGCAATTGGGAATTGAAACTGTATTTTAAGTGAAGCTAATAAGTATTTTAGTTTCATAAAATATACATGATTCTTATAGATATATAAGAAGTTTAGTGGGAGTACATAAAACTTAATTGGTCCTATGTGTATCACACACATATCTCTCTATTGTGAAATAACATTCAAATGCTAAATACTTAGATTTGAGATTATTCATCAATGACGGACCAAGGCGAAACTTAGTACATACTGGGTATTAAGATCTATTTACAAAGATCTTATGATATTGTTTTGGATTAAGTAAATGGCATTTACTAAATCAAACACGAAAGTCTCCATTGGAGATATTCGACCCATGTGAATAAATCTAAGTAAAGGATGTTTGAACTATGTATAAGCATTTACTAAGTTAAAGATCAAAGGATCTAAGTAAGATTCTTAACCTATATTATATGTCAAAGAATTTAGTTGGATTCAGTATCTACTGAGACTGGATGAGCTAAAGTTACATGAATAGAATTCAATTGGGAATTATTCTGCAAAAGAATTTATCATGTATATGATATAATATGAGGATCGCCAAAAACGTATCGTATGACTTTAGGCATGACGAACATATACCAATCTCTATTGATCTAAGTAAAGATCAACTAGATTGAGATCAAGAATACTTATGGTACTTGAAAAGGTACATAGGAATAGTTCTTGATTCAACAAAATAAAGATATGCTAAATATTGATGCTACACGCATAAACACTGGCAAAGGATCAAGCAAGACCCTTTGGAGTTAACCATTGATAAGGACGACCAATAGAGCATCGTGTTTTATGGCAACATGGGTTGGAGACCATGAGTTGTTGCGTGAGAAAATAATTTCTATGTTCTAAGATATAGTTGGAGAGTCTTCCACATATCTATGAACTGCTTGGATAGGTAAATCCAAACAAAGCATCACTAGCAACCTAAACAGTTGAAGTAAAAGTACTTATTGCCTAAGAAGCAATAAAACAGGGTTGTTTATGTTAAATAGTTCTTCACTGAACTTGGGAAGATCACCTATCTGCTGGCTTGATGGTTCTTCATTGAAAAATGCGTAGAACCACTCTTGAAGCAAGAAAAAGGTCTGCTAACTTGATGGTTCTTCATAGAAAAATGCGTAGAACCACCATTGTAGCGAGAAAGACTAGATCACAAAATAAACATACTCAAAAGATCTTATCATCTATCTCGAAGAACATTCGATGAAAAGGATATTAAGATTGGCAAAGCATGATAACTAAACCTATGCAACAAGTGAGAAGCAACACTTACATTGTAGCACTGGAAATCAAGCATAGCTTTGAAATTCCATGAACTGTTTTAGAAGATGGGTTTGAGGCCCATGGTTATAAAACAATGGGGTTGAACATTTATCATATATGAAATGTATTTTCATATTCCATTTAATCTTGGTTTAGTATTAAATGATGAGTCCCTTCAATTTGACGATATATTCAAGATAGACTGTCAGGACCAGTCCTGTGACTAAGAAATGTCTATCAAGTGAACTTGAATGTCAAAAGTTGAAAATGGTCCCTAGTCGGAGTTTTCTATAAAATTGGACGCATAGAAAACGTTAGACGATTAGAATGCAAGATGACTAGTAGTTCTGTTTCTTGAACTATGTGGACATGGCAATGTCATAATCATTTGCATAGATACTTACTTTGGGAAGACTAGTATCGGACAAGACCTATGAAACTTTACTGTAAGAGATGAAAATCTGTCATAAGTAAATTTCATTAAAATTATTAGACACTAAATCCTCAATACCTGAGTGATTTGAGATTACTTGTTTGAGAACTGGTTGCTTTGACGTTGACCAACCGTCGCACCGTAAAAGGAGGCTATAAAGGCAACGCTCAGGTAATCACCTATCAAACGAAGTCTAATCTCAAGATCGCAAGATTGGGATTGTCCTCCCATAAATCGGGATGAGATGCTTAAAAGTTGTACAAGGCCACTCGGAGAGCTAGAAACTGTGAAATGCATGGCCGTGCTCGGATGAATCATAGGCTATGATTATCTGTTTATTTGATCAGTTGAACTCTGAAACCGAGGAACACCTCTGGACATAATAAGGATGACAACTCTTACCTTATGTTCAAAGAGCAAGCATCGAGCGACAAAGGAATTAGGAAATGCACACTTGTCCCTAAGGACAAGTGGGAGACTGAAGGAAATAATGCCCTTGGTCCAAGTATGCATTCTATGTTAATTCTAATAAATGCGGTTCAGTATTAATTAAACAAGTTAATAATTCAGTGAGATCAAGTGAGCTGAATGCCTAGCTAGAGGCCGCTTCAGTTCAAGTGGAATTAATGATATTAATCCACAGCTTACTCTTGACTGAACCCGTAGGGTCACACAAATAGTACGTAAACGGATCAAGTATTTAATGGCATTAAATACTCCATCTATGAATATTCGGAACCGACGGATCTTGGTTTCAGTGGGAGCTAAGATCGTCACAGGCAAGAAATGAATACTCCGGAAACGATGATATTGCCGGAAACGGAAATATGGATCGTATCGGAAATATAAATATTATCCAAGTCGTAGATGTTGCCGGAAACGGAAACATGGTACGTATCGGAAAATATTATCGGAAATGGAAATATTGCCAGAATCGGAAATATTGCCGGAAACGGAAATATTGTCAGAATCGGAAATATTACCGGAATCGGAAAATAATTCCGGAAACGGAAATATTAAATATTTGTTCGAAACGGAAATTAATTCCGGAATCGGAAATATTAAATATTGTTCGTATCGGAAATGAATTCCGGAATCGGAAAATTTAATCGGAAGCGCATCGTACGAATAAGCATCGGACGAGGCCTGCCGGACGAGGCCCAGCACGAAGCCAGGCCATCGCCCAGCAAGCCAAGCGCGCCGCACAAACAGCCACGCCAGGCCCAGCGCAAGGCCAGGCCCAGCAGGCTGCGCAGCGCGCGCGAGCAGCAGCACGCGCAGCGCCCGCAGCAGCCCACGCAGCGCCCATCGTGGCTGCCGTGCGTGTGTGTGCAAGTGTTTGTGTTCGTGCACGTTTCCTAAAACATGCAGAGTTCGGTTAATGATTAAATTCCTAATTCTATTTGATAAATTAATTAAAATAGAGTTCTTGTAGGATTCTAGGTTTAATTAATTTGTATCTGAATAGGATTTCGATTCCCTTTCCATACCCCTATAAATATGAGGCTAGGGCTCACAATTTATAACAAGTTTCAAAGTTTTCAAAAAGTGAGTTTTTGAGAGAAAATTAAAACACACATCTTGCCCATAAAGTGCCTAAATTTTCTAGTACCTTAAGGGCGATTCTAGTTGGTCAATCTTAAGGCGGATCCGGACGTGCTGTGGACTATCTACGGAGGGACGACACTTGGAGTCCTAAAGACTTGTTCTTGTTCGGTTCGGGCGCAGCTAGGGAGGGCACGCAACAAAGAGTATGCATCTAAATTATGCTATATGATTATGTGTAAATAATATGTTGTCCTGGGTTAATGGTTGTTTCCGCATGATCTATGTAATGTCATATGTATCATAACCTAACAGCAAAGTCATAAAAGATAGAAACCTGTCAGAATTAGGTGTTGCACTCCAACATAAATCCTAAAAGAGATAGAATTTGCATTCCTGGTATAATTCGAAAATAAGAGTTACGTATTAATTAAATTCCTAACGAACCTAGAGTTCATAACGGGCCCAGACGCATTCCGTCATAATTTAATACGCACTAAAAAAACTCGGATAAGTCTCAAAAGCTCCGCGTTCTAAGAGTCCAAATCTGACAAAGAACTCGGCCCAGATCCCATTTTCAACGCCTGGATCTGGGCGACGAAATCTTCGGCGCCCAGCCCTGGGCGCTGAAAATGCCTGGGGCCGTGTCATCTCCGAATTCTTTTTGGATTCGTATTCTAAAAATCTATCTTTCCACAAACTCTTTCCCTATAAATATAGCCTCAAAACCAACGTGAAAGGGACACACAATTCTGTAACCTGAGTATTGACTCTAGCCTTAAGCCTAGCCTCACGCTGCGAAATTGATCCGGCGTTCTGTCGCAATCGATCCAAAAGTCGAACAGAACGCGTCCTTCCCCTTGTAGCTGATGAATTAAGCCTAAATACTGGAACGTTGCTTAGAAACCCGAGATTCGTTAAATAAAATGAGAAATAGCAAAGCCAAGTGGTTAGTTTTCTGAGAACCGTAACGCACCTCTCAAAGGTGCGTTGTAATGTGTCCCTCATATAATTCAATCGCTTTCATCACCCTTTTCTAAAATTGTCAAACTATTAACTTGATTGATCGATCACGCCTAATAAGATAATACCCTGGACGATTGAATTATCATGCTAGGTACCTTAAATCAATCTAAATAAGATAATCACGATCGATTTAGTGTTATGTGTTGCATATTGCTAAAATCAATTCAGAATAGTTTAATAGTTTAACGCATGTCCCTTCAATTATTTATGCTGAGCTAGTAAGGATAACCTGCCTCTGGAGTTATCGATGAGCACTCCTCTCGGTAGTTACAGTCCCCCGAACTCTCAATCTCTGCCCTGCGGGTGTACGTTGAGCGATCCCCACACTAGAGATCACAAGGGAACCTATGGCCGTCGTGGTCAAACATAATTGAACTCCCTTTATGTCACGATAACCGGGTTTTGTCAGTTTTTCTCATTGTCGTTAAAAACTGAATGACGACTCCTATATTACTAGTCGATTGGGTGTAAACTCACAGGAAATCCAATTACACTTGATCTGACAACGTCACGCCCACGAGGGACGAGGTCACGCATTATCCTCGTGCTTTTTCGACCCCCTCACAGTGGCGACTCCACTGGGGAACGTTAATGAAATACTCGTGCTCGTAGGTAATCAAAATAGCCGAAGGGTGAAACGATCCTACCCCGCGTTGATTTCCCTATCAAGTTGGGACGACCTGAAAATCAGCATATTAATGTGAACGGACAGAACCGCATAACGAATCTCGGCTCCCTTGGCACGTTTCATCTCGGGAGTTGGGACTAAGGATACCCATTGCCAACCAGGGGGTGCATACACTTTGAATGTTGTCCACTCGGCACTTTTCGCTAGTAGTACACCCGTCCCAAACCCAATCGCTCGCCCACTAAGGTCCCTCTCATTGGTGCATGCCCCCTTGGCTTACATCGTGATTGGCCTCTTGGGACGAAATTCGTCCGTTGAATGCACTACCTCGACCGGGGCATGTGTTGGATCTACGATAGAAGCGGTACCAAGCCGACGCAAATATTACCCATAGAAGCCTATCATAAACTACGTGACATATTATTTTTGCTTCATGTTGTAATGTTAGTTATGTGTAGCGAATTACGTGATTGTGTTGTGATTGTGTGTGACAAATAACTATAGAAAACCAACGACCCTAAAAATTGCCCAAACATTCATAAACACCAATTGGCCAAAGAGTTATACCTAAATACGTGCCCCGCAGTCCCGGGCGATCGCCACAAAAATAAGCGACGCCCAGGACGGCCTATAACGGATCCCACGACGCTGCATAACGCGCAAAGGACGTTATTGGGCAAGCACGCAAAATTAAGTCGTATGTACGAAAAAAATAGACGAACAGAATACGAGTACCAGTCAGGGACGTATTTTCAGCGCCCCTGGCTGGGCGCCAATTATTTCAACGCCCCTGCTGGGCGCTGAAGTTGCTGCTTGGCCTTTTGGCCAGGCACCGCAGCCTCGGTGCCCGCGCACAAAATATACGTAGCAATAAAAAATTAGTAACAAATTTGCTATGAGGACGTATGGAAAAGGCACTCAATTCTAAGAACGACTTATAAAATAAATAACTCCTTGCGTCGTCATTAGGCCTCCTATGACGACAATGTTCGGCACCAAAACCAAGCATGCCAATTAATATAACTTTGAATGTCACGCGGACAAGTGTTTCGAAAATCTAAAGAAAGACCAAAAGAAAAGCCAAAATGTACCAACAAGAGTGAGAATAGAAAACCAATAGCAAGAGTCAAAAGTCTAGACTAAGTAATGCTTAACTTTGGGCCTAAACTTTAGCTTGTCTTATGCATAGGGCTGGTTCTGCCACTTGGCGTCGATCTAAAAATCAAAGGTTAGTACGTCTCGAAGATACATCACCAACACAAGGTTTAGCAACTCCAAGCTCCATCCGTCACTCCCCCTTTCAAGGATCTCCGATTCCCAAACCTCGATTCGCACCCACCAACATGTCCATGGAAGAGCTGCGGGACCAAATGGCCCAAATGACCCTACTTATGAATCAACTGAAAATGGAAAACGAATCCTTAGCGGCTGCGCAAGCCAAACATGACCTCGATAACGAGAAGAAGATCGAAAAAATGGTTCTGCAGCAAACTGTGGGGAGCAAGTATTTCTCCCTCGATCCTGAACCTTTTCCCGACAACCTACCGGAAAAGTTTAGTTCATCCGACTTACCGAAGTTCAAAGCCACGGACAATCCCCGTGATCATCTCTTGAGCTTTGTGAATGCCATGAACTTGAAAGGTGTGGACAAGTCCATGTATTTGCCTGCCTTTCCTTTGTCCTTGTAACCTGTGCCACTCAAATGGTACTACCACCAGGACCCTAATCTCTTCCCCACTTGGGAGGACTTTGTCAATGTCTTCATCAAGCAATACTCGTCGAACATGGATTTTTAAGTCACCATGCGCGAGCTGGAAGTCCTCTTCCAAAAGAAAAATGAAGGTTTCACGACCTACTTCGCTAGATGGAGGGACCAAGCGGCCCAACTAATCAATAGGCCTCCTGAAACTGAATTGGTCCAAAAATTCATTGACAACCTAGACCCAACTTATAAACAACATCTTAGATACTTGGGCCTTGATACCTTCAAGAGGGTTTATGATGTAGGAATAAAGATCGAGGATGACCTCACAAAAACAGTACAAAGCAAGCCTGCATTCAAAAGTAATACCTACAACAGGGGCCACACGCCTCAAGCCCAAGAGGTCCACGCCGTAGAAGAAACCCCAACCCGAAGGATCCCCGGAAGGTGGACCCGAGACCGAAAGTTTGCCCCACTCGGGTCGACTCTAGTACAAGCCTTCCAAAGACTAACCAATCAAGGAAAACCAAAGCCCATAGGCCCCACACCCGACCCTTCATTCAAAAATAAATACTGGGTCGAGGGCGCCCGCTGCGAGTTCCATCAAGGAAATGGGCATGATACTGAAAACTGCTGGAATCTAAAAAACACGATCCAGGATATGATAGAGGATGAAATAATACCTCTCCCTAACGTTGGCAAACCCAACAACAACAAGAGCCCACTCGGCTCTTGTCACATCTCTCTCGATCAACCAGAAAATATGAACTTTGACCCTACGGTGTATATTACCCCCCAAGGTGCACCACTCGCCATGGTCCCTATGGATCAAATCGAGAGAGAAGTGTGTGGTGTGTGGGATGATGATGCTGAAGATATCTACCTGTCCCAAGTATCGGGCCAGGACATTTTTACTGAAACTTGGCCCAGGCATGCTCCCATTGACACCATCCCTCAAGAGCCCGAAGTTAACAATCTCACTCGGTCCGGAAGGGTATACCAACAGGATATTCGCCCACCTCCCGTGGATGACATCCCAGTCAGACAGACTCCTGAAAACATGCGGCACAACACCGTCGCAGAAGTCATCGAAAATCCTCTCTTGAAGCAACTAAAAAGAACTAAAGCCGAGATTACCATCTGGGATCTCATGTGCACTTCAAAGGAACATCGTGAAAAACTTATTCGCTCACTTGACCTCATCTTAGTCCCTACGGAAATCACACCTGACTCGTTGGTTAACCACGTCACCAGAGATGTTGAGGAAAAAGCAATAGTTTTTACTGACAAAGACTTACCTAAAGAAGGAGGCGCCCACAATAAGGCTCTCTATCTAGTGGTTGGATACAAAGGACAAAACATCCCCCTAGCACTCGTAGATAACGGTTCAGCGGTAAATGTTTGCCCATTGCGAACCGCCCATTGCTTGGGGCTAGGAAATGATGACTTCCAAACCTCCACGCATGGGGTGCGAGCCTATGATAACTCTCGAAGGCCTGTGTTGGGAAAAATCAACCTCACAATACAAATCGGGCCTGTGGCACGCACCACAGAGTTTTAGATAATTGACATCAAGCCCACTTTCAACCTCCTCTTAGGGCGCCCTTGGCTCCATGACTTAGGAGGTGTGGCTTCTACCTTGCACCAGATGGTTAAACTTAACCATAACGGGGTAATTTTGGAAATATGCGCCCCTCCTCTCGACGTCAGTTGTACTATGGTCGGAACGACCGATGCTGCAGAAGACCTTTACGGTTTTCAAGTGGATGAAGTCATCCAAGTCATTGAGGACTACAATTTAGCATTTCTAGATCCGCGAGCGTCCCGGGTCATCCCTAAAATATTTCTAGCTCAAGGCTATTTCCCGGGAACTCCATTGGGCATAAGGAAGAAGGACAACATGTTCCATCCCCCACCCAACAAAACTACTCCCTTTGGTCTAGGCTATACACCAACGGAGGAAGATATTGCTGACCACTTGTCTAGGCTACGCCTTAAGCCAGCCAAGACAAAACAAGCCACCCTTCTTCCCCATACCAAAGAACCCTTAACGGTATGTTTGTCCGAGAAGGAGAAGAACACCCATGCTGCGACTTCCCTGAACCCTTTGTTCAGGATGGCCTGCTAAAACCCGGATTTGAGATTTTCCATGACTGTCATACTATGGATGAGGCACCCCACCTCACCAAGACTGAAACATCTGAAATATTAGACAACCAAGCTCTATGGACATTGTTTAACGAATCGAGGCCTATGGAGGACGAGACTGTAATAACCACCCTAGCCCTGCAAGATGAAGGTTTCAATCCAACCCGGTTAATCACTCCTACATCAACACCAGAAGAGACCGAGAACGGATGGGTGAAGACATATCAGTGGGTCAATGCAAAGGGAATAGAGTTCAAGATGAGTACGGGCGAAGGACCAAAGTTCTACGAGACTAAACCCAAGGCTTGAGCCATAGAGAGCACTTTAGCAAAACGCCTAGTAGTTCTTTAGATGATAGAAAAAATAAAGCTCTAGAGATGGTCCTAAGACCCCTTAGAATATAGGCTAATTTATTTCAGTGTGTTTTCCTTACTTTCCAAATTAATAAAGGCGTAAAATTTCTCCTAAAAACTTTTATTCTAACATTAAATAAGCACTAATCATACTTGCAAAGGAAGTGGCCCACTCTAGGCCCAATAAAAAGGCCCACTCGATCTTGAATCGTGACATCGAAACCCATCCCCGAAAACCCCGTAATAAACCACACCATCCCCATCATATTTCCAAAACATATAAGGGTCTAACCCGTGCAACCCAAAGAAACCAAAGGAAATCAAACCCAAAACAAATGTAAATGTTGCTTAAAAAGAAAATTAATAAAACATAACCCCACCATACCCTTCATTAACAACACGCACCTCAACCCACCCAAAATCCCTACACAAAGATCTTGACATCTTTCGCACCCTTACTCCATTTTCAAAGCCGTTTTGAGTCACGAATAGATACAATTAATCCGGACGAAAATGCATCTCACGCTAACAGTCCAAAAAGCTTCCGAAATAGCGTCAAAATTGATTTCTGACGAATAAAAAGTAAAACAAAACAAAGAAAAAGAAATAAAAGCAAGAAACATGTGAAAGAAAAGAAGCAACACGCCAAAAATCACCCCAGAAATCATTTTCAGCGCCCAGAGCTGGGCGCCGAAATCATTAACGCCCCAGTCTGGGCGTTGAAACTCTCTGCTTGCCGAAGTTTACCCAGAAGTGCTCGTCATTTTATCCGCACATACACGGAAAAATAACAAACACTTGGGGGGGGGGGGGTACAGCACGTGTTCACGTATTCAGATATACATACCACAAAAAAAAACACATGAAAAAACGATGCGCAAAATACATGTACTAAAAAAAAAATCATAAAGCAAATTTCGACTTACGGCAAAGCAGCAGATTAAAATGAACTTAGCCTATTCTACTGTTTCAAATAATATGTTTCCATCTCAGAACATACTTATCAAATTCGGCATCCTAGAATTCATTCTAGCTAGAACTACGCGCGACCTGATTCTAAGTTAAAGTTATTTAACAAGGATACGTAGGCAATCCTATTTATGGATTCGGTCCAATCAAAAAAATATATAATGTGCATAAGTGTTGGAAATGAGCGAATAAAAAAGAGAAACAAAGCGAGAACAAGAAAGCAAAGAAACCAGAAAAATAAAATTACGCCTTTATTAATATTTAAAAATAATAAGAAGGAAAACAAAAGTGCTAAGGAATGAAAAACAAACACAACTGAAATAAATAAAGGGCACCTACACCCTAGCAAGAACTACACTACTCGAGTTCTTCCGGATCATCAAATAGAGTTTTGTAGAGGGCAATGTTCGCAGGGTCCACCCCCACAGGCTTCTGCGCTGCCCTATGTCGATCTCCATAAGAACAGGCTCCTTGACACTAACTTCCAAGGATGCCAAGGCCTCAGAAACATCTTCAGTCTGAACAGCTATAGCCCGCTCAGCCTCAAGGGCACAAACAATAGTAGGGGAAGAATTATCGACATCAATTGGATCAGCCACAGGTTCTACTGGGGGCTGAACTTTCCTAACCCATACATTATTCCGGCGACGATCTCCGCGAGAGCTTGCATTTCTTTTGGGAACAGCAGGCCCCTTCATGTTAGGTACCTTTTTAGGCCTAGAACTGGAACGGGGAAGAATTTCCTTTCGCTTTCGATCAGGACGAGCTTTCACAGTCTTAATGCCATTGTCGCGAGGGTTAGCAGGATTACGGTTTTCATACTTAGCCCTACCTCGAGGTATCAAAAGTTCAGCCGGCTCTTCATTTCAAGCCTTAGTTCTCACAGCCTTATCATCGGAGCTCATCCACAACTTATAATTCTCGGAAAGACCCACAAAGCCATCTGTAGTCACGGTCCAACGCGGGAGGCCACCATAATATTTAGCCCACGCTTGAACCCGTGCTCGTGAAAAGACCGCTACTTTAGGTGGTACCTTATCAGCAAACGGGATAGTCTGCCTTAAGCCGTATTGTCGCATGACTCGGTAAGGAAAGATGTAAACAGGCCGAGATAATCCCAACAAAGAAACATTAACTAACGTCTCGGAACCCCCCGTCATATTAGTCAAACCCCACCACGGTACCACCCACTTAATAGAGCATATGCCATGAGTAAAATAGGAGGCCCATTCGGCCTCGTCCTGGCCTTGGTGCAAATACTTTCGGTTGCCTAAGGCTATAGGGCGATAATGTTTAGGATCGGCAGGAGCTTCTAGAAGCCTAAGGCGTTCCATGAGCCAAGTCTGCGAAAAAAAAACGGGTACGATCAGAAAAGTAATAAGGCCTGGGATGCATTTTCAACGCCCAGGACCAGGCGCCAGAAATTCCGACGCCCAGCCCTGGGCGCTGAGAATCAGCTCCAGGCAGAGGCAAACGAAAAGAAAAAAATAATAATAAAAATTATATGCGCACAAATTAACGATCAATTACCTGCAGCAATAGGGGGCTCCCCTTAAAAGTTTCAGACTTGGCATCCTTCTTTAACTCATCCGCACCCAACAAGGTCTCGGCAACAATCAACGGCATAATGAAATAACAAATCTCCATCTGACTGATCAGGGGAATCAACCTTATGTCACCAAACTCACCATTGTTATTCGACAGTAAATAGTGGTTCAACAAGAAGAATACAAGTGCCCGGATATTCAATTTCTGTTCAGTCATATTTTTACTAGGCCTAAAGTGAAGTTTTGCAAGCTTCGCCAAATTAACCTTATCACCCACAATGATCTCAGCAAGCGTGTCATCATCTAGTCATCCGCTATAGTTGTTTTACCCTCTTCAACAGTGTCAGGGGTAGCAGGAGTAGCATTGGTAGGATAACCAAGGATTGCGGTAAATTCATCTGGCAAAGGGCATACCTCATTGCCCCGAAAAACAAAAACATGGTGATCAGAATCCCAAAAGTTTAGGGCAGCATACAGAAAGTTATAATCAATGTTAATTTGTTGTAAGCCTAAAAGTGCCTCTAAGTGGTATCCTTTCAGCAAAACCTTTTCTGTGGAATTAAGGGCTCTAAACCAGCGCCTAACAACTCGTTGGAGGGAGAAAGGAGGAATCGACATGGCAAGAGTAGAAAAAAATAAAGTTAGATAATTGTAGGAGAGAAGAAGTTTGCAGTGGTGAAAAAGAAAGACGTACTTAACCCCCTATATATACACGAAATCATCCTGATCTCATTCGGAAACGCGTTGAGAAATCTGGAAAAAAAAGGGCTGCTAGGGCTGGGCGCCGAAATATCTAACGCCTGGCCTGGGGCGATGAAAATGCAGCCCAAGGCCCAAATCTTTCAAAACGCGAACCAGGAAAATGCCTAAAACCGTGTTAGTAGACACGGGGCCCAGTTGTAATCAAGATCAAGCCCAAAGCACTTTTAGAGCCCAAATAGTGAAAGCAAATGTCGAAACTTAGACTCGTCTCAAAAAAATATGTGTACATTTTTCAAAGCAATATAAAAAAAAAGTATAATAATCAAGGTCATTCTTCGAAACAAAAAAAAAAGTCATTACGTCGTTGGTTTCTCAAATTAAAAGCGTTTATTTGTCAAAAAGATCAATCCGGGCCAAAGTAAGCTCGATGTATTAATCATTGAAAAATGAAGCAAACTTTGTCGCCCGGAAAATGAAGTCGCACTCCACGATTTCATCAAAGTAGCATACCACTACAAAGGTCGCTCGCACTTACGAGCACGATCCCAAACACGATCAAGGACGTTGTAAAATACGCACTTTTCTTGGCAAAGAGCGACCACCAAGTACGAATGCTTGGGGGCTTGAAAGAAAGAAAATATACGATGCAAGTTGAAACAACGCTTCCAGGCCGCGTCCCGTGCTTGGACAAATTCAAAAACGGACTCGACCTCAAAGCAAGGTCTCCGTCAACATTCACGTATGGTCCCACCAGTCATTTCGCAAGGACCCAAGTAATGGCATAACTAGGCCAGTTCTAAACGGTGACATACATCCTATGGGCCGCAAAGACTTGTTCAAAACCATGAAAGGCAGACGACCACGAAACGATGGTCCGTTTAGACACGTTGCCAACCCACATTCAGGTTACAACTAAACCCGAGCATCTCTTGAAAGAACTCGCTCTTACAAGAATGAATAAAAAATTCTCAAAAGAAATCCCAAGGATAAATGAAATAGGTTTTGGCCCACCTCGATCAGGCAGGATCGCGTCAGAACCATGCGAGTCCCAAATAAAAAAAAACGAATTCAGGTTCGCCCACCTTCAGCGGGCGGGGTCTGTGTCACTAAACCGCGTAGGTCCTCAGTTTTCGAAAACGAAAAAATAAAATAAAATCTTTAAAAAACCAAAACAGGCTCGCCATCTTCAGCCGACGGGGTCTACGTCACAAACCGCGCAGGTCCTTATTTTCAAAACATCAAAACAAATTCGTCCACTTCTATCGGACGGGGCGTCCACCCTCAGCAGGACAGGCTCGCCCACCTTCAGCGGGCGGGGTCTACGTCACTAACCGCGCAGGTCCTTAGTCGCTGCAGCGATAACTTTTCCTGTTTTCCCTTTTCCAAAAATCAAAGGATGGTTTCCCTTTTCCAAAAATCAAAGGATGGTTTCCCTTTTCCAAAAATCAAAGGACCGTTTCTGTTTTCAAAAATCAAAAAATTGGTTTTCCGCTTTTCCAAAAAAGAGTGATGTGCTGGATTTTCCTTCGTTTTACGTCCTATAAAAACAAGGGGGTTTTCTCGTTTAGCTAACCCTGAAAATGAGAATCTTTAAAAACATTTTTACCTCGTGATTGGGCTTGGCCAGGCCTGGTTACACTTTATAGCTTTGATTTCGAAAACATCTGTAGATACTTCCAATGACAAAGTGAGGGAGTTTCTATACATCTGTAGGTACTTCCAATGAAAAAGTGAGGGAGTTTCTATACTTAACAAATTCCAATGAAACGTGAGGAATGTGTTAACACTTCAAGTGATGACCCTTAAGTCAAATGTTATCACTCGGGGGCTCGTGAGACCCTCGCAAAACAGGTCACATACACCATGGCTTGTATGACGCACTCCGTCTAGTACTTTGACCATCGTCTCATCTCGAGACTCAGTTAAAGTGGGGGCTAACTAAAGACACCTACTTTTTTCCCCATTCCCGAAAGGGAAGGTTCGATGATGAGAACACAAATCTCCACTTGGCAACGCATCTCCTATAAAATAACGGATCTCAATCACCTTTTCATTTCAGCCAAAACTGCTATTTATGGAAACCTGCTAAGAATGGTAACTACCATAAAAGGTAGTTGTTAAAAGTGGCAAAGTCATAAAAGATAGAAACCTGTCAGAATTAGGTGTTGCACTCCAACATAAATCCATAAAGAGATAGAATTTGCATTCCTGGTATAATTCGAAAATAAGAGTTACGTATTAATTAAATTCCTAACGAACCTAGAGTACATAATGGGCCCAGACGCATTCCGTCATAAGTTAATACGTACTAAAAAGACTCGGATAAGTCTCAAAAGCTCCGCGTTCTAAGAGTCCAAATCTGACAAAGAACTCGGCCCAGATCCCGTTTTCAACGCCTGGATCTGGGCGCCGAAATCTTCGGCGCCCAGCCCTGGGCGCTGAAAATGCCTGGGGCCGTGTCGTCTCCGAATTCTTTTTGGATTCTTATTCTAAAAATATATCTTTCCAAAAACTCTTTCCCTATAACTACAGCCTCAAAACCGACGTGAAAGGGAACCCAATTCCATAACCTGAGTATTGACTCTAGCCTTAAGCCTAGCCTCACGCTGCGAAATTGATCCGGCGTTCTGTCGCAATCGACCCAAAAGTCGAACAGAACGCGTCCTGCCCCTTGTAGCTGATGAATTAAGCCTAAATACTGGAACGTTGCTTGGAAACCCGAGATTCGTTAAATAAAAGGAGAAATAGGAAAGCCAAGTGGTTAGTTTTCTGAGAACCGTAACGCACCTCTCAAGGGTGCGTTGTAATGTGTCCCTCATATGATTCAATCACTTTCATCACCCTTTTATAAAATTGTCAAACTATTAACTTGATTGATCAATCACACCTAATAAGATAATACCTTGGACGATTGAATTATCATGCTAGGTACCTTAAATCAATCTAAATAAGATAATCACGATCGATTTAGTGTTATGTGTTGCATATTGCTAAAATCAATTCAGAACAGTTTAATAGTTTAACGCATGTCCCTTCAATTATTTATGCTGAGCTAGTAAGGATAACCTGCCTCTGGAGTTATCGATGAGCACTCCTCTCGGTAGTTACAGTCCTCCGAACTCTCAATCTCTGCCCTGCGGGTGTACGTTAAGCGATCCCCACACAAGGGATCACAAGGGAACCTATGGCCGTCGTGGTCAAACATAATTGCACTCCCTTTATGTCACGATAACCGGGTTTTGTCAGTTTTTCTCATTGTCGTTAAAAACTGAATGACGACTCCTATATTACTAGTCGATTGGGTGTAAACTCACAGGAAATCCAATTACACTTGATCTGACAACGTCACTCCAACGAGGGACGAGGTCACGCATTAGCCTCGTGCTTTTTCGACCCCCTCACAGCGTGCTGGGCTTCGTGCCTGGGCGTTGGTGCAATGCACTGCGCATCGTTTGGGCTGGGCACTTTCTTAGCCACGATGCATCAAATTGTGCAACTTTTCTTCGTTTTATTTCAAGGCCTATTTTTGGGCTTTGGGCTTAATTTTGCACGAAGGGGCTAACGGTGGACTTTTTCATTATTTTCTTTGATTTGACTTGGGCCGGGCCGCGAGTTTAAATATTTAAAATTAAAGGTCCAAATTAAATATTGGTTTAAGTGGGAGCCGTTTAAATGAAATTATTTAAAATAATTAATTATAATTATTTTTCGTAGGACACCTTTATTTTAATTAAATTAATTTTTGATTACAATAATTCTAAGGATTAATAATTTGAAATTGACGAATCTTTTAGGACGCGTTTACATGAACGTGATTTTAATAAATCGTGTAAATACTTGCATATTTTACTTGGGCCATTCGTTTTAGGATACGAATGGATGAAAGCATATATATTGTTTTTATGTATAGCAGGTATTGAAGGTGACTAGTATGGCCAAACTAGGATAGTTAAATACGGCCTGCATGCTGTTTTATCTTTGAATGTAAAGTTTTAAATAGGGTCTGCGTACCATTGAAGTTTTGATGTAATAATTAGATTATTAGGTTCAAGTTCTTCTAGAATATTTAAGATTTTAAGTTAGCTTTTTGAATGGAGTTCACGATGCCAAGCTAACAAGGTGAAGGGAAGATTGGATGCTTCAAGACCAAGTTTTTGGGCCATACTAGTTCACCAAATTATTTATGCTTTTATATAATGGTATATGTATATTATGCATGAATGCGTTGTTTGTATGTTTGATTAAGGATTTAGTTCACTAAATAATCAAACCAACATAGAAACAACTAGGTCCAAGTAATATTGAGTTTAAAAATTGCCTTCCAAATTAAGCACTTACAATAATCTTAGAACATAAGATAGTAGGTTTCCGCCAAAGCGAGGTGCAATTTTAGTATTCTTAGATGGTAAGATATCCCAAAGGAACACGTTGATTGTGGTTTTAACTCAAACAATATTGGTATATGTTGTGGCAATGGAATAAATTATGGCATTAATTTATTAACCAAGAGTAGTTTGGAAATTACTATCAATAGGTTTTGCTTACCTAGAATCTTAAAAGACTTAAGACAAGCCAAAGCATGCTTAAGACTTGGAGAATTTTAGGGTCTTGAAATCGTTTCATTCATTATGGACCATGTTTTATTTTTCATGAATGAAATTTTTAATAGCTTTAATGATTGCATGATTTCTTTTATTTCAAAGTTTTTAAAGGATTATGAATGGTTATTTATTGCAAATTGTTTTCAAATGTAGTAATCAATGGCCGCAAACAATAAGAACTCATTCAATTTGCGTTCAATTCTCGATAAAGAGAAATTGAATGGCAATAACTTCCTCGATTGACAAAAGAACTTACAAAGAGTTCTAATTCATGAGGAAAAGGAGTATGTCCTTGAGGAAGAGTTACCGGAAGCCGCTGGACCGGAGGGAACTCAAGCTGCCCTTAACCGCTGGATCCAGGCCAAAAGGGATGTCAAATGCGTGATGCTTGCATCCATGTATCCTGAACTTCATAAACTCTCATAAACTCGGATGCTTATCAAATCATCTCGGAGTTGAAGAACATGTTTCAGGACCAGGCCAGAATCAAAATATTCAAAATTCAGAGGTTGATCCTTGAGACAAAGCTCAAGAAAGGAGAACCAGTGAGCACGCATGTTCTTAAGATGATTAGATTATTTGAGAACATGAGGGCTCAAGATTCTGATGTCTCTAATGAGATGGCCATTTACGTCATTCTCCATTCACTTCATAGTGTATATGATCAGTTCAAGTTGAATCACAACATGAAAAATATGGAGAAACTCTTACTGAGCTTCACGGTATGCTAAAAACCGCTGAAAAGACGCTTAAGCAAGAGAATAAGCAAGATATGCTTATGGTGCGTAAGGGCAAGGGCTTCAAGAAATCTGGCAAGGGAAAGAGAAAGAAGGGTAAGGGAAAGGCTACACCCACACCTAAGTCGAATAGCACCAGTTCTGATAAACAGAAAAGGTGACTCGTTCTCCTGCCGACTCTGAATGCTTCTATTGTAAGAAGAAGGGGCATTGGAAGAGAGATTGCTTGAAGAGAAAGGAATATGAGAAGAATGGGAACGTTGCTTCTCCTTCAGGTGTATATGTTATACATTGTGATCTTGCAAATTCTATTTCTTGGGTATTATATACTGGTTGTGGCTCACATTTATGTTCCAATTCACTGGGACTAAGGAGAAGTAGAAAGCTTGATAAAGGCGAGATGGATCTACGCGTGGGAAATGGAGCAGGGATTTCTGCATTAGCCGTAGGATCTTATTTTATATATTTGCCTAGTGGTTTTGTTTTTGAACTAGAAAATTGTTACTATGTTCCTACTATCACCAGAAACATGATTTTCGTTTCAAGTTCGGATTCTAAAAGTTTTAGTTTTCAATTTAAAGACAATAGTTGTTCTTTTTCTTTGAATAGAATGTTTTATGGTTCAGCACAACAAGAAAATGGTCTATATGTGCTAGATACAAGCAAGAAAACTTATAACATAAATACCAAAAAGGCTAAAACTGGCGATTTGGATCTCACATATATGTGGCATTGTCGATTAGGCCATATAAACAGAAAACGCGTAGAAAGACTTCAAAAGAAGGGGATTCTAGAATCATTCGACTTAGAGAAGATTGATCAATGAGAATCTTGTTTACTTGGCAAAATGTTAAAGCGACCTTTCTCAAAAGTGGGAGAAAGAGCAAGCGAACTACTAGGGCTAATACATACGGAAGTATGTGGGCCTATGATAACGTTTACGGACGTTTTCAGTAGATATGGCTATATTTACTTAATGAAACACAAGTCTGAATCGTTTGAAAAATTCCGAGAATTTCAAAATGAAGTAGAGAATCAACATGGAAAGAAAATAAAAGATCTAAGATTTGATCGAGGAGGTGAATATCTTAGCCACGAGTTTGATGACCATCTAAAAGAATGCGGTATTCTTTCTGAGTTGACTGCTCCGGGGGCACCTCAATGGAATGGAGTGTTGGAACGCAGAAACAAGACCTTACTAGATATGGTAAGGTAAATGATAGGTCAAGCCAAAATTCCTTTACAATTTTGGGGATATGCGTTGCAAACAACAGTACTCACACTGAATCGTGCTCCGTCAAAAGCTGTTGAAAAGACTCCATATGAATTATGGACTGGGAAACTTCCAAAGTTGTCTTTTCTAAATATTTGGGGTTGCGAAGCATATGTCAAGCGTTTTATTTCGGACAAGCTTGCATCAAAATCTGACAAATGTTTCTTTGTTGGGTATCCAAAAGAAACTAAGGGGTATTACTTCTATAACAAGTCATAGAACAAAGTAGTCGTTGCTCGTGATGGTGTCTTTTTGGAAAGAAATCACATTTCCAAATTGACAAGTGGGAGAATAATAGACCTCGAAGAGATTCGAGACATACAACGAACCAAGAACTCTTTAGAATAAGTTCAAGGTGAAGAATATACAAGGCCTTTAGAAGAGCCAGTGGGAGTAGTTCCTCAAGACGTTGGTTGCCCCTCGTAGATCACATAGAACTAAGGTTCATCCGGATAGATGGACATGCGTCCTCTTGACTAAAAACTTAGAAGTTCCGATATAAGATAGTGATGAACCTATGACCTACAAGCAATCTATGACGAGGCCAAACTCCACAAAATGGTTAGAGGCCATGAAATCTGAAATAGACTCCATGTCTGAAAATCAAGTATGGGATCTTGTTGATTTGCCGGATGGGTTTACACCTATCGGAAGCGAATGAGTCTTCAAATTAAAGAAAGACAAATATGGAGTTGTATACATATACAAAGCTAGATTGGTAGAAAAAGGTTAAAGACAAGTTCGCGACTTTGACTACGATGAAACCTTTTCTCCATTCGTAATGCTTAAGTCTATTCGGATAATCCTTGCGATTGTCGCATTTCATGACTATGAAATATGGAAAATGGATGTAAAAAATTCCTTCTTGAACGGTGTTCTTGAAGAGACTTTGTTTATGATGCAGCCGGAGGGTTTTATCGATCCAAAGAATCAAGGAAAGGTATGTAAGCTTAAGAACCATTTATGGATTGAAGCAAGCTAGCATCAAGGAGTTGGAATATACAATTTGATGAAGCAGTCAATGAATTTGGCTTCATCAAGAATCAGGACGAATCTTGTGTATACAAGAAAGTAAGTGGGAGTAAAATTGCATTCCTAGTCTTGTATGTTGACGACATACTACTTATTGGAAATGACATTCCTATGCTGGAGTCTGTAAATACTTGGCTTGGAAAGTGTTTCTCAATGAAAGACTTAGGAGATGCACGTTACATATTGGGCATCAAGATCTATAAGGATAGATCTAAGAGGATGATTGGACTAAGCCAAAGCACTTACTTTGACAAAGTGCTAGCTAGGTTCAGTATGATGGAAGCAAAGAGAGGCCATCCACCCATGTCACATGGCATATATCAAAGCAAGACTCAGTGTCCCAAGACATCTGATGAGCATAGAAAGATGAGTGGAATTCCATATGCTTCGGCTATTGGATCTATCATGTATGCTATGATTTGTAAAAGGCTGGATGTTTCGTTCGCACTTGGTTCAACAAGCAGGTACCAGTCAGACCTAGGAGAGGCGCATTAGACTGTGGCCAAGAATATCCTAAAGTACCTGAAAAGGACAAAGGATCAATCTCTGGTTTATGGTGGTATAGATGAGTTGATTGTTAAAGGCTATACGGATGCAAGCTTTCAAACCGACATAGACGATTTCAGATCACAGTCTGGTTTTGTGTTCTGCCTTAATGGTGGAGCAGTAAGCTGGAAAAGTGCTAAGCAAAGCACTATTGCGAATTCTACAACTGAAGCCGAGAACAATGCTGCATCAGAACCAGCAAAGGAAGCTGTTTGGATTCGGAAGTTCATTGAATAACTTAGGGTTTTCCCCTCCATAAAAGGACCAATGGCTTTATATTGTGATAATAGTGGAGCCATTGCCCGGGAAAATGAGCCTAGGAGCCACCAGATGTCCAAGCACGTACTACGTCGAGTTCACATACTTTGAGAAATCATTGAACAAAACTAAATCGAGATTTGCAAGGTTGGAACTGACGACAACATTGGGGATCCATTAACTAAACTGTTGCCACATTTGAAGCACAACGCCCATGTAGAAACCATGGGAATCAAGCATGTTGGAGAATTCCTTTGATTTTCTAAGTTTTGTTTATAACATTTGTTAGACCTGTGTTTAAAACAATTGGTTTAACCATTTCATATTTATGAAATTCCTTATTTCATATCCATTTAATTTTGGTTTAGTATTAAATGATAAAGTCCAAGTGATTCAAAACATTCAAATGGGATGTCAAGATGGATTCTTTGACAAAGAAACACCCATAAGTGAACTTGAATATTGAAGTCACAAGGGATCCCTAATCCAGGTCATTAAAAGGTTGGGCGACCAATGAGTAATGAAGATTAGATTGCAAGTAGATTTATAGTTCAGTTTCTTGAACTAGATGGACATTATATGTCAGAAATATTTTGCACAGATACTTATTGGATCTTGTATCGGATTGAATATGAGAACACTTTAATATATTAAAGTCATGTCATAAGTAGTTCTCATTAATGGTGATTAGAACCATTCCTCAAAACATGAGTAATTATGATTGCTCGTTTGAAGATTAGTTCGCTTTGATGCTCGCTAAACGTCGCACTATAAAAGGAGACTATAAAAGCAGTTATTGGATGTACTATGAATCAAAGTGAGTATTCATAGATTGCAAGACTAGATTGTCCTCCTATCTTTGTTAGGATATGGTGTTGTTGTGTAACAAGGCCTCTCGAAGAGTTAGGTACTATGAAAATGCATGGCCGTGCTAAGAATGGTTAAGACTTAACCTTGTATAAGAGTTTAACAGTTGAACTTAGTGATTCGAGAAACACAATGGACCTAATTAATAAGGATGACTTGGATCTTACCTTATGTTCAGCAAGTAACACTAAGTGACAAAGGAATGTGAATACACACTTGTCTGAATGGCAAGTGGGAGATTGGAGGAAATGTGTCCTTCACCCAATGTGCATTAGTATAATACCAAAGGTTCGGATTAATTACGAACAATTAATTCAGTGAGATCAAGTGATCCGAACAGCTGGCTGGAGCAATGCTTCTGATCAGTGAGTTCTAATCCTAATTAGGCTCACAACTTACTCTTGACTGAACCTATAAGGTCACACCATTGGCATGTAACAGATCATAGGATTAAATGAATAGGAAATTCATTTAATAGCTTTTCGTGAAATTAGTTCGGAAAACATAATTATACAATTTAATATTGGATCGTGAAATCGTATATTGTGTTGCGTATATTCGTAAGCTAAGCTAAACGAATAATCGTATCGTACGACAATGGATTGTCAAGTACGAAATGATAAATAAATTATTGAATAAATAATTTAATAGCAAACATGAAAGCAAACCCACGAGCCAAGCACACGAGGCGCAAGGCCCATGGGCGCAGCGCGCATAAGCGCACAGATGGCCTTGGCTATGTAGGCGCACACGCAAGGAAGCACAACAGCAGCAGCAGAGAAGGCCCAAGGCCCAACTGCTCGCTGCGTTGTGGTTGTGTGTGTGTGCATGTGTGGTCGTGGGCCTTGCTGGTCGGTTGAGCTTGTTGCTTGGCCTATTGGCTTTGCTCATGTGATAAGTTATAATAATAACCTACTCCACATGTTTTCCTAATCTAAGAAATCCAATATTCTAACCTAAGGAAAGAGAAAATTGTAATTATCTTTGTGCCTCCATTAGAGTGATCATCCCAAAAGCTAAACTATCATGAAGGAGATCTATGCCATCAATCTCAAGACGGATCTGAACGTGTCGGAGAACCAAGTAGAGGAACGACATTTGGAGCTCTTGTTCGTGTTCGTTGAACTAAGGGAAAACACGCCACAAACTTAAGTAATGCTTGATTTGTACTTTATATATGCTTACTAGCTTTGGGGTTATTCCGCTATCATGTTATGTATTTAACTGTAACCCCTACGCAAATGACCTACGAGCTCCTCCAAGGTAAGGTCTTTCGTCTTATGCATTAACTGATTTCTAAAATCCTTCCTTGAGGGTGGCAGTTTCTCAATCAGAACAATAGCAAGCGTGATATCACAAATACACAGACCCTCAGAATCCATAGCAATACACACATTGTTATAAGAATGAATCTGATCTATAATAGATTTTTCATCTTCGACTTGAAAACCAGACCACATACTAACACATTAACGCATAGTTCCAACATCATCAGTTCCATACTTTTTATCTAATGCATCCGAAATATCCATAGCATGATTATATATAACCCATATAAATATCAAGAAATGCATTCGACGTATGATGCAACAACATGCCCTTACACTTCCTATCATCCTTAGCAAACTTCAACTCAAAGTCGTGAAATTCATATTTGGTTAGGTTATGAACAATATAATTCATGCAAAAAAACCATAAAGCTAGGAATCCATATTAATTGCCACATAATAAATTAACATAATTTAGTATACATACTATGTGATGTGTGCCTTCCCTAGCTGCTCCCGAACCGAACAAGAACAAGTATAGATCTCAAAATGTCGCCCCTCCGTAGATAGTCCACACCACGTTCGGATCCGCCTTAGGTTCAACTAACTAGGATATTATCTATAGTTTTATACACTCTAGAACTCACAATAAGGGATGTGCAATAACTCTAAATCTATTGAATTCAAGTTATGATAATTGATATAAATTTATGATCATGGATCATCTATTTATAGGGGAAGATAGTCGTATTCTACTAGGTTTAGAATTCCCAAAATCCTTAAGATTAGGATTCTAGTTAATCTAAAATACTTAGTCTTTAGGAAAATCCAAATATTTAAATATTAGGGTGGTCCTAAAACTCTAAGTTATGTAGGATAAGGGAAACCAACAACTTGTGGCCCAAGCTACTTGACAAGCAAGTAGACTTGGCGTCAAAGTCTATGACCTGCGCACGTGGGTTGGGCTTTTTTGCTCGCTCCCCCACGCGTGGCTTGTAGCCCACGCTGGGAGCTGCTTACTCGCCCATCACTTCCTTGCTCCCCACAAAAAGCTCGCAGGCCACGCTGTGCGCTGGCTTGCTCGTCGAGCGATGGGTTGGCTTGCATGTCGGCCTGTCGTTGTCGTACTTCCGATTCGTTTTCTGATTCCGGAATTTATTTTCGATTCGAACAATATTTACGTTTCTAATAATATTTCCGATCCCGGCAATATTTTCCGATTTCGACAATCTTTCCGATTCCGATAATATTTCAGTTTCCGGCAATATTTCTATTTCCGATAATTTTTTCTGATTCGAACCATATTTCCGTTTCCGGCAATATATTCGACTTCGATAATATTTATATAGCCGTCATGAACCATATTTCCGTTTCCGGAAATATCTTTATTTCCGGCAAATATTCTTTATTTCCCTTTTAATGATTTTAGCTCCCACTAGAACCAAGATCCATCATTTCCGAATCTCCATAATTAGAGTATTTACTGAATATTATATTCACCTAAATACTTGACCCGTTCACGTACAATATGTGTGACCCTACGGGTTTCGTCAAGAGTAAGTCGATGCATTAATATCATCAATTCCACTTGAACTGAAGCGACCTCTAGCTAGGCATTCAGATCACTTGATCTAACTGAATAATTAACTTGTTTAATTAATACTGAACCCCATTTATAAGACTTAGCATTAAATGCATTAAATGAAAACTTGGACCAAGATTATTATTTCCTTTAGATTCATCATCAGGTTTCACAACATCAGCAATAACATACCAACATCAATTTGTTCTAAATAAAACCGCATCCTAACAACCCAACGTTTATAATTCTTGCCATCAAGATGTTCTAACTTAGACATATATATCAGTATTCAGGAATTTCGAATTAAAATCCATAATTGTCTTTTATATTGTAAGCAGTAAAACAATTAGAATAACTTATCTGGATGTTACGAATACGATTTGAACAATTGTCGCGCTCTGGCCGAACCACTGCTCTAAAAGACAATTTCGCACTATCTAGGTGCAGTAGAACGCTTGTGGTTGTCCTTCAGGGTAACACGACACCAAGGATTATGTGCATTCACAAGCCTCGATTGGAGACCAAAATATTTGCCCATAACAAAAAAGAGAATTTGAGAGAGAATGAGTTTACAATTTTTGTATGTGTTTTTTTTGCACTTCAACAAGAATTTCTAACAGCTTCCTCTTCACTCCCCCCTCAAGCTTGGTGTAGAGGACTTGTAACAGGGAGCTACTAACAATAGCCGCTATTGGAGGACCAAACCAATATCACCACAAAATTTAAAGGACAATTACGTGGTAATGAGTTACCAGGTAAAAGAAGGTAAAGTCATGGTAAAGGAAGAGAAAAAGGAAAAATGGGGCAGTAAATCTTTATAAGGGGGTGGGTAAAAGTTAAGCGGGAAAATTTTCGCCTCATTTCTCACGAAAGCCCCAATTTCAGTTCTTATCCCTCCTCTTCTCCAATTTCATGAAGTTGGGTTCGAGTGCGCGCAAGATAATTCCTTCAAACCCTAAACAAATCTATTAAATGAATCCTCCAATTAGCCAATTTCATTGATTTCATCGAAATATTACTTTCATCAAAATTCAAGAGAAAACCCAAAATTAGCTAATCAACTGGAGAAATCAAAGAGAGAAGGAGATGAATGCTGACGATATGAACGACCTATACTGGTCAGACCTTTCGATAATTTCGACAAAGTTGAAATACTTTGGGGAAAGATTTCATACAAATAAGTTTTGAACTATCACGAGTATCCCTCCTTGCCACAAGGTGGGCTACCGTATTACTTGCTATTTTCACATGAGATTAATAAAAACATCAAACGATTTGGCTAAGCTGCCAATCTCATTATAAGCCAACACCTTAGGAGAAAAGCCACCATGGTTCTCGTCGACCTTCCTTGAAACTATCAAAACATCTCCCTCCAACCACACTCTTCCATACCCCACTTCTTCGCTAGCAGCAGTCTATACCGTACGAAAATTAATTAATTGAAAATTAGTTGATTGGAAATTAGTTATTTAGTTGTTGACTATATTTAATAATTGCAGTATTATGATGATGATAATGACGATCATGTTGGGGGTGATAATAATGAGTGTAATGACGATCATGGTGGGGAGGGGGATGATACTCTTGGGGTGTAATAATGAGGACTATATTTATGAGGAGGGGTTGATCCTTATAGGACTCTGACGAAGAAGAAGATTGTGACAACAAGTTTAGGGAAAGAAAAAGAAATTGCTCCTCCTTAGGTTGGCATGCAATTTCCTACATATGAAGTTGTGGATGAGTATTTCTTTGGCAACAAATGCAACTTCCACTTAACTAGTAAACAAGTAGCCATATTTTAATTCAGCATAACTAAAGACTTTGCATAGATAAGCTTGGCAAACTAATGATGTAGTGCTTGTTTCATTCCATAAAGGGACTCAGTTAAATTGCAGACTTTAGCAGTGAAGAACTCCCCCCATTATTAGGACAGACTGGTAAGCCTAACCTAGAGAGAATTTCATATAGACATCCTCGAGCAAGTCTCCATGTATGAAAGTGGTTTTTACATACAGGTTATCCAACCTTGCATAGAATCCACGACAAGGAGAGAACTCAAGTTTATCATTTTGGCTATAGGGTCAAACTTTGATCATGTATTTGTTGACATCCCAATAAGATGACCAATATGGCTTTATGTTCTCTAAAATGAACCAACTAACTGATCTGAGTGATTTTTGATTGTGTATATCCATTTAGTTCCTATATCCATTTTACCATGTGTCAACTTAGCAATTTGTTGAGTGTCATTATCCTCTAGGGAAACCAATTCATTGTTCATTAATGACACTCAACATGTGTGGTTATCAATTCTTTGAAGGACGTAGGATCATCATACTCGGTTATAGAGGCTAGAAAGCAGGAGAAATAAACTAAGATTGAGGTAAAAGCAAGGTTGGTTAGATATTGGGTGATTATATGATTGACAACTCTTTTTGTCATAGTCTTTCATCACTACAAGAGGCTGAGCACATAAAAGTTGGGATTATCATTCTTAAATCATAATTTCATTAAGCCTCATAATTTTCTAAGTTTCTAGTCCTAAATTTTATGTTAAAAAACCAATTTTCCAATTTCAATGTCTTACCCAAGGATGTTAAATCAAGATCAACCTTGATGAGGTTGTGACTCCAGAGATGAATGTTTATTTTGATCTCGCGCCATGTGATGAAGAAATAAAAGCTTCTCTCTTTCAAATCCACCCGAGCAAAGCTCTCGGACCGGATGGTACGCATGCTCTTTTTTTTCAGAAATTTTGGCACATTGTAGGAGAAGATATTATCATTTTAGTCAAAAATTGGTGGCGTGGGAATGTGGACTTATCTAAAATCAATAGAACGTGCATTGTGTTAATTCCTAAATGTGATGATCTGGAGTACATGGCGGAGTTTAGACCTATTAGCTGTTGTAATGTGGTCTACAAAATTATCTCAAAGACTTTGGAAATATGCTTAAATTGTTTCTGTACGATATTATATCTGTAAACCAAAGTGCTTTTTTTTTCCGGGTCGTCTCATTACGGATAATGCACTTGTAGCGTCGAAAATTTTCACTCGATGAAGGAGAAGGGGGAAGGGAGAAATGGGTTGGTAGCTCTTAAACTTGATATGAGTAAGGCGTATGACATAGTGGAGTGGATTTTTTTGGAAAGGGTGATGTATAAAATGGGTTTTAGTAGTTTGTGGGTAAGGAGGATTATGGATTGTTTGGCGACAATGTCTTTCTCTTTCAAAGTCAATGGCTCTATTGCAGGGGTTGTGTCTCCAACTCGGGGGCTCCGACATGATGATCCTATATCTCTGTACTTATTTTTACTATGTCTTGATGCTTTCTCAACTCTCATTACCAAAGCTGCAGATGAAAATAAGATTCATGGGGCCAAAATATGCTAGGACGCCCCTAGAGTTTCTCACTTATTCTTTGCCGATGATAGTATAATTTTTGCTAGAGCTAACTTGCAGGAATGCTCGGTGATTGCTGATATTATCAGTACTTTTAAAAGAGCATCTGGCCAGAAAATTAAACTCTACAAAACAGAAGTTGCTTTCAGTAAATGGGTGTCTGTAGAGAGGATGAAGGAGATTGTGGACACTTTAGGGGTACGAGCGGTGGAAAGACATGAAACGTATCTTGGATTTTCGACCATAATCGGTAGATCAAAAAAGCGATTTTTGCATGCTTGAAATATAGGATATGGAAGAAGCTGAGTGGGTGGAAGGAGAAACTACTATAAAGACCAGGGAAAGAGGTACTCGTTAAGGCGGTGACACAAGCCATCCCTACTTATATGATGAACATTTTTAAAATCCTGGATGGTCTTATTGATGAGATTCATGCTTTATTAGGCTGGTTTTGGTGGTGTTCTACTATAGATGATCGTAAGCTCCATTGGCATAGTTGGGAGAACTTATGTGTTCCAAAGGAAAAAGGTGGGTTAGAATTCCGTGACTTACGTTGTTTTAAGCAAGCGATACTTGCTAAAAAAATGTGCACCTACATAATGTGAGGGATTCTGTTCTTCACCGGGTGCTAAAAGCATGCTACTTTAAGCACTTAGATGTTCTTGAGGAGTATCGTGGGCATGATCCTAGCTATGCTTGGCAAAGTATTTGGGGTGCAAAATCTTTGTTGAAGGAAGGTCTCTTTTGAAGGATGGGAAATGGAGCTGATATTAATGCATTGTAGGACCCCTGGCTCATAAAAGATGGTAGGACCGTATATCCCGCACCGGACAAAACGAGTGATATGGGTCTGCTTGTTGCGGACTTAATTGATTACGATTGTACGGAGTGGAAAGGTGATATAGTGCGTAGTACTTTTGATGCACAAGTCTATGAGATAATTCTTGCTACCTCCTTATCAAGACGTTGGCCAGAGGGTGAGTTGTATTGGAGGAAATCAACAGAGGGAACTTATACCGTGAGATCAGGCTACTGGCTTGCTAAATTGGGGCATGAGAGTGGTCCTGACATGCCTGCTTCTATGGTAAATGATAAGATTTGGAAGATAATATGGAGCAATGATGGTCCACCGAAGCTCCGACACTTTCTATGGAAGGCGTGTAAAGGGAGTATGGCTGTCAAAGAAAGACTCGAGCATCGTCACATTGTCCATGGCACTACATGCCCAGTTTGTAATGCTGAGTTTGAATCCGTCATTCATACTTTGTTAAGGCTGTTGTGGAAATATGGCGACATAGTGACCTTGCGTCCCATTTGAACGAAACATCTGTAGTTTCATTCTCGAAAAGATGGTTATGGATAGCTCGTAAGGTGAAGGTGGAGGAACTCCGTACTATTGCAGCCCTGCTATGGGAAGCTTCGATGTGTAGAAACAAAAATTATTTTGATCATGAGAACCTGGATGCGTTATCGATAGCCATGGGCCCGGTGAGGTTGGTGGAGAACTATAGAAGCTAATCTAAGAAGGTTTTCGCACCTATAACAAGAACAACACCTACACCTTCGGGAGCTACGTTGTCGAAGCCCTCATTTGGATTCATGAAGATAAAAAATGATGCTCATGTTGTTGATGGGGTGAAGGTTGGGCTTGGAGTTATGGTTCGCAACAGTGAGAGGGAGTTGGTGACTACAACAACTAAGGTGCAACATGCCTACAAACCAAGGATGGCAGAGACTTTGATTGTGAGGTATGGGTTCTCCATTGCACAAAGGTTTGGCTACAAGAAGATCTTGGTGGAAAGCGACTCGATCAATGGTGTGAATGCGGTAAAGGAAGGAAAAATGGGCAACACTCCATTTCAATTGGTGTTGGATGATATCACTGTTGGTAGGTCTTACTTTAATTGTTTTAATATTTGTCATATCAAGCGGGCATGTAATACCGTCGCTTACCTAGTGGCAAAAACTCTTAAATGAACCTGGTCCACCTAAAATTATTGTGGACCAAGCCCAAAAGAGGAAGTTTCTCCTCTTATCCTTTTTATTCACACGTGTGAATTGGACCAGCCCAAAATTTATTATTTTAGCTCTTTCCTTCTATTCATTCTCTCGATGTTTTCTCCCACCTCATTCTCTGGATATTCTTCTTCTCTCCCCTCATTATCACAAGCTTCATCTCACCTCAAGTCCTCAATTTTAATGGATTCTCTCAAGTTTTTGCAATTTTCTTCTACTTGCATCTAATCAGTTCCTTCATTTTCTCTCTCCTTTGTTAGCAATTCCGCCAAAGACTAAGGAGTTGCTTCTGTTGGAGTTCGAAGAGGTCTCCGTAGTTTAGCTACTCGCAAGGAACATTCAGGTCTGTATTTCATCTTAATTTTTTTAATTTTTGTAATTCTTTTAATTTCAGTTTGCTAATTTTAGCCTAATTTAGGCGCATGTTTTTTTGTTGTTTCATGAATTTTTGTGTTTATATTTTCTCCATTGATGTTCTATTGATTATACTAGAGTTTTTTTGCTTGATTTAAAGTTTTGGGGCCACGAATTAGAGTTTGATTTTACTAATTTCCAAAATTAGGGTTCCTATGCTTTTTGTGCTGATTTTTGCGTTGTATTGGTTTGATAAGATGCTAGTCGTCAACATTCACAATTTAAAGGTCACTATGCTACCATTTAAGTCTTCATGTGTAGAATTAAGGGAGTTGTAACTATTATAATCATATAGGTTACTATTCCTTCTTTGATGGTCACAATATGTTGACATGTGGTACAATGATGTTTTGGACTATTTATTATGCAACACTAATTGGTTTTGTTAAGATTATTAATAATTATCATTATATGCTATCTTTGGTTTTGTTAAAAAATTCTGCAATGATTTTCTTTTATGTAAAATTATGTGAGGCAACTAGGTATTAGGTATGCATGGTGTCTTATCGTCGCAAGCATAGAGCTTGCTGAGCTGGTTGGCAGTAGCAATTGGTGAGTCATTGCGATGACATTTGGCCTGTAAGTAAGTCTTTGCCTGACTGATATATTTAGAGTGTAGTTGGGCTTGTGCAGTTGTTGTTGTGTCTGTGTGTGGAAGTATTGGTATAAGCTACTTGTAACATGATCATGTTTCCTCATTATCAATGCATTACTTAAGTTGTTACTTTAGGTAGAATAGGGCTACATGACTCAAAAAAGGGTTATTATATCAGAAAATTGTATTTATTTTGTTTAAGGTCACTTTGCCTAGAAAATGATCACTATACATAAAAGAGAGGGGGACATGGTTTTGAGAATCGGGGATTCAGGTGTAAAATGTGTTGTGATAATGAGTTTCAAATAATAAAGCCTATTAGCTCAATTGGTAGAGCTATGTGCTTTTGCACATGATGTAGGTTCGATTCCTACATAGGCTATTTCAGTATAGGCTATGGAACAATATATCTCGACATTCTATCAAGTCGTAGAAGTTGTTTGACAATATAAGATTATAAATTTCCTCTATCTCTTGTGTTGTGTTGGATGATTAGGACAACTTTCGTACCATACATTACATTATTTCCAATAGGTGTTACATATACTGATGTACCTGGTTGGTAATATATAGAACGGATTTTTCATGAAATACCCCCGAATTATGGCGTAATTCACCAAATGCCCCTCGACTTTCAGAAATTCACCAAATGCCCCTCACAAATGACTTAATACCCAAAATACCCTTACTAATGACGCGCCGTTAGTCCTCCGTTAGCCTAATTTTTAAATTCACCAAATACCCCTATTTTATTACTTATTTCGTATAATACCCCTATTCTGAAACTTAATTCACCAAATACACATAACTTAAAATTACCCATTTTGATGCTCAGCGGCTAGTTTTTATGTTTGAAAATTAGCCGTTGCTTATTGTTTGCTTATAAAAACCCCTTTTCTGACTATTTATTGTAGTTTTTCTATTGTTTTGTTAATTTCATATCATTTTTGTCATGAGTTTTCTTTCAAAATCATCATCCACACCCATGAATCCACATATGTAAGAGTCCCAAACAATTTCTAATATTATGGGAGGAAATTTCCATCTGAGGCTCCGATACAACACTCAGTAAGTTTCAATTATGATCCAATAAGTTCAGGCCTCATCCAGTAAAGACAATGCACTTTAGCTGAGCAAAAGGCCAAAAAACCCCATTTTCAAAGGGATCTTATGTAAGTGAAGCTGAAGTAATCAATCTAAAGCTAACACCTTAATTTTCTTATTGTCCGAATGGTAAAGAAACTAAGAAATCAAGTTCAATAACACATACATTTTTATCACAACCTCGATTTCAACTTGGATTCATGATGTGAAAATCTTGAGTTTGGAGGCAAATCTTTGTGCCAAGATTCATGTTTTTTCACTGGTTCATGAGCTTTGGAACATACCTTAGTTTCATTTTTTTTTCTTGTTCCCTCAAATCCAAAAATAGACATTTGTCCATAAATCTGACCATGTCAATAGGACCTAGCTCAAAAGAAAAGTGGGAAAACCTTTATGCCTCGACTGTAAGGTTGAGAGAAAGTTAGGAGATTGAAGAAAGATGTTTGGAGGCAGTAGAGACAGGAGACAAAAGGGAGTTAACGTTAAATATGTGGCATGGAAGCAATAGAAGCCGAGGTAGCTGGAACATATGCGTTAGAATAAAATTAATAAGAGCTTTATTTTTAATCTGTTTGCATATGTTAAAGATATTTCCCATATTGAAAAAGGAATACCTTCCGATTGCGTGGTAAATATAATTAATTGGTCACATAAAGAATAAGGTACAAAAGAAGTAGCTATTTTCTTGAAGAGTTGCGACGTTTTGAGGTGTTTTTAGGAGTGTTTTCTGTTTTAGTGTTGTACCGGAGCTTCAGATTGAGTGTTGTATCAGATATTCGGATGTCAAATTTTCTCCCATGATAACAAAATTTATTTGGGACTCTTACATATGTGGACTCATTGGGTGTGGATGATGATTTTGAAAGAAAACTCATGACAAAAATGATATGAAATTAACAAAATAATAGGAAAACTACAATAAACCGTCAGAAAAAGAGTATTTATAAGGAAACAATAAGCAACGGCTAATTTTCAAACACAAAAACTAGTCGTTGAGCATCAAAATGAGTAATTTTAAGTTATTGGTATTTGGTGAATTAAGTTTCTGAATAAGGGTATTTGGTGAAATAAGTATTAAAATAGGGGTATTTGGTGAATTTGAAAATTAGGTTAACGGAGGACTAACGGCGCATTATTAGTAAGGGTATTTTGGGTATTAAGTCATTTGTGAGGGGCATTTGGTGAATTTCTGAAAGTCGAGGGGCATTTGGTGAATTACGCCAAAATTCGGGGGTATTTCATGAAAAATCCGTATATAGAATATAGCTAAGTTGGACTGTTCTCGGCCTATTTATGTCCATCACGTTTGATAATACTTCATATTAGGGTGGTGATGGAAGGCCTGTCAGAAATTTCATTTTAGGGTAAGTGATTTTTGTTTTTGGTACTTGTTGCCATCCAACCGTGACTTAAGGCTTACAAGGTTGAAATATGCAACAATAATGAGATGATAGACCAATGCCTCAGTGCTAAATGCTTGGGCTAAATGTGTGGTAAGAGTTCCTAGTATGTGAATCATACTGTAGCATACGAAGATGGGACGAAGCCAGCAACCCATCTTGATGGGGCCGAACAATTTCATTCATTTTTTTGTAAATAAAAAAATAATATAAGTAACATTAATAAAGAAATAAGGAATAATTTTAGGATAGATAATTATTATAAGTATTCTTTGTGAAAGGGATTACGAAGTTATCTTTTAAAGAAAGAAGGGGAGGAAAAGAAAAAAAAAGGGAAGGAGAAAAAAAGAAAAGACAAAAAAATGGAAGGAGAAAGAAAAAAAAAAAGAAAAAAAAAGAAAATGAAAGGAAAAAAAGAAGTCACGCATATTTGCTGAACTTAAGGATCGAACCTTTGACCTCCTGCAAGCATACTCATGTTATCAACCACTGCAACAAGCAACATTTCATTGTTTACTCTATCAAGTTGTATAACTATATTAAAACGTACGTTCTGATTTTTGACATGGGCCGGGGCCCCCTTGGGCCCCAACGTAGATTCGCCCCTGATATGGTGTGTGGTAAGAGTTTCTACATCAGACATTTCCTTTTATCTTCTGTTACAACCTTTTGGCTCAATAATGCTAAAATTTCAATTTCCAAGCTGTGTACACAGTAGCAAAAATAACAACTAGCCAAAATCCTTTCTATGAATCCACCTCAAAGTATCAGATAATGCATAGGATCACTCACATTTGAGCTGCCAAATAAGGATGACATTCATCCATTTCCAGGTTTAGGAAATCAGATCAAAAGAAAGCAATCCGCCCTTACCCAATCTGGAAAGATTCCTGATACACAATGAGAGATAATCAACTTAAGAGAAGACATAATGTGAGGGGGTCGAAAAAGCACGAGGCTAATGCGTGACCTCGTCCCACGTGGGTGTGACGATTCTTTTTATTCAATTAAGTGTAATTGGATTTCCTGTGAGTTTACACTCAATTGACTAGTAATATAGGAGTCGCCATTCAGTTTTTAACGACAATGAGAAAAACTGACAAAACCCGGTTATCGTGACATAAAGGGAGTGCAATTATGTTTGACCACGACGGCCGTAGGTCCCCTTGTGATACCTGGTGTGGGGATCTCTCAACATACACCCACAAGGTAGAGATTGAGGGTTCGGGGGACTGTAACTACCGAGAGGAGTACTCGCTCGTCGATAACTCCAGAGGCAGGATATCCTTACTAGCTCAGCATAAATAATTGAAGGGACATGCGTTAACTATTAAACTAATCTGAGTTGATTTTAACAATATGCAACATATAATACTAGATCGATCGCGATTATCTGATTTAGATTGTTTTAAGGGACCTAGCATGATAATCCAATTTCCCAAAAATATCATATTTATTAAGCGTGATCGAACAATCAGATTTTAGTTAGTTTAACAGTTCATAAAAGGGCGAGGAAAGCAATTAAACCATGGAAAAGGGACACATTACGACGCACCCTTGAGAGGTGCGTCACGGTTCTCAGAAAACTAACCGCTTTGACTTTGCTATTTCTCCTTTTATTTAACGAATCTCAAATTATGGGACAGGATACGTTCTGTTCGATTTATGGATCGATTGCGACAGAACGCGTGAACAATTTCGCAGCGTGAGGCTTAGGCTAGGGGTTGGAGTCAATACTCAGAATATGAATTGTGTGTTGTGATTTCAGGTCGAACTTGGGCTATATTTATAGAAAATAGTTTGTGGAAAGATAGAATTGCAGAGCTCTAATCCACAAATAATTAGGAAAAAACACGTACCCAGGTAATTCCAGCGCCCAGGCTTGTGCGCCGAAGATTTCGGCGCCCAGAGCCAGGCGTTGAAAATAGGGTCTGGGCTGTTTTCTTAGTCGGATTCGGATTCCTGAAATTCGTAGTGTTTGAGACTTAATCGAGTCTTTTAGTGCGTATCAATTTCATGACGGAATGCGTCTGGGCCCGTTATGAACTCTAGGCTCGTCAGGATTTTAATTAATACGTAACTCTTATTTCCGAATCATATTAGGAATAGGATTCTCGCAGTTTTCTATCTCATTTAGGATTTATGTTGGAGTGCAACACCTAATTCTGACATGTTTCTATCTTTTATGACTTGCCACTCTTAGAAGCTACCCTTTACGGCAGTTACTATTTTTAGCAGGTTTCCATAAATAGCAGGTTTCGGGTGAAACGAGAAGGGTGATTGAGATTCGTTATTTTATAGGAGATGCGTTGTCAAGTGGAGATTTATGTTTTCATCATCGTGTTAGGTTATGATACATATGACAATTCATAAATCATGCGGAAAAACCATAAAGCCAGGAAAACATATTATTTACACATAATCATTTAGCATAGTTTAGATGCATACTCTTTGTTGCGTGCCCTCCCTAGCTGCGCCCGAACCGAACAAGAACAAGTCTTTAGGACTCCAAGTGTCGTCCCTCCGTAGATAGTCCACAGCACGTCCGGATCCGCCTTAAGATTGACCAACTAGAATCGCCCTTAAGGTACTTAGAATTTTTGGCACTTTATAGGCAATTGTATGACTGAATTTTGCTCTCAAAAACTCACTTTGAATACTTGAATGCTCGATGTAAATATGTGACCCTAGGAACCTATTTATAGAGTTATGGAAAAGGATTTGGAATCCTATTAGGATACTAATTTATTTAATTATAATCCTACTAGGACTCTAATTAAATAAACTAAATCTTTTAGGATTAGATTTAATCATATGACAAATCCCGGTAGCTTTAGGATTCGAGTAGCACACAAACACACACGCACGCACAACAGCCCACGAGGGGCGCCATGCGTGCGCGCGCAGCCCGCGAGCTCGCAGCCCACTGCCGCAAGCCCACACGCTGCCGTAGCCTTGGCGCGCGCTGGGCCTGCCTTGCGGTGGGCCTGGCCCAGCCTTGGCTGGTGCGTTTGTGGCGCGCTGGCTTGCTGGGCGATGGCCCGGCTTCGTGCTGGGCCTTCGTCTGGCAGGCCTCGTCCGATGCTAATTCGTACGATACGCTTCCGATTAATTTCCCGATTTCGGAATTCATTTCCGATACGAACAATATTCAATATTTCCGATTCCGGAATCAATATCCGTTTCGAACAAATATTTAATATTTCCGTTTCCGGAATTATTTTCCGATTCCGATAATATTTCCGATTCTGACAATATTTCCGTTTCCGGCAATATTTCCGATTCCGGCAATATTTCCATTTCCGATAATATTTTCCGATACGTACCATGTTTCCGTTTCCGGCAACATCTACGACTTGGATAATATTTATATTTCCGATACGATCCATATTTCCGTTTCCGGCAATATCATCGTTTCCGGAGTATTCATTTCTTGCCTGTGACGATCTCAGCTCCCACTGAAACCAAGATCCGTCGATTCCGAATATCCATAGATGGAGTATTTAATGCCAATAAATACTTGATCCGTTTACGTACTATTTGTGGGACCCTACGGGTTCAGTCAAGAGTAAGCTGTGGATTAATATCATTAATTCCACTTGAACTGAAGCGGCCTCTAGCTAGGCATTCAGCTCACTTGATCTCACTGAATTATTAACTTGTTAATTAATACTGAACCGCATTTATTAGACTTAACATTGAATGCATACTTGGACCAAGGGCATTATTTCCTTCAGTCTCCCACTTGTCCTTAGGGACAAGTGTGCATTTCCTAATTCCTTTGTCGCTCGATGCTTGCTCTTGAACATAAGGTAAGAGTTGTCATCCTTATTATGTCCAGAGGTGTTTCTCGGTTTCAGAGTTCAATTGATCAAATAAACAGATAATCATAGCCTATGATTCATCCGAGCACGGCCATGCATTTCACAGTTTCTAGCTCTCCGAGTGGCCTTGTACAACTTTTAAGCATCTCATCCCGATTTATGGGAGGACAATCCCAATCTTGCGATCTTGAGATTAGACTACGTTTGATAGGTGATTACCTGAGCGTTGCCTTTATAGCCTCCTTTTACGGTGCGACGGTTGGTCAACGTCAAAGCAACCAGTTCTCAAACAAGTAATCTCAAATCACTCAGGTATTGAGGATTTAGTGTCTAATAATTTTAATGAAATTTACTTATGACAGATTTTCATCTCTTACAGTAAAGTTTCATAGGTCTTGTCCGATACTAGTCTTCCCAAAGTAAGTATCTATGCAAATGATTATGACATTGCCATGTCCACATAGTTCAAGAAACAGAACTACTAGTCATCTTGCATTCTAGTCGTCTAACGTTTTCTATGCGTCCAATTTTATAGAAAACTCCGACTAGGGACCATTTTCAACCTTTGACATTCAAGTTCACTTGATAGACATTTCTTAGTCACAGGACTGGTCCTGACAGTCTATCTTGAATATATCGTCAAATTGAAGGGACTCATCATTTAATAAACCACAAATTAAATGGAAAAATGAATTCTCTTCATTTATTGTGAATGATTAACCAATAATGTTTTACAAAGATTTAAACTCTAAAACTTTAAAACATTAAACAGGGTCATCAAAGCCATTCTCCAATATGCTTGATTCCCATAGCTACAGTGTGCGAGTTGTGCTTTGCCTGCGGTAGAGGTTTAGTCAATGGATCTGATATGTTGTCATCAGTTCCAATCTTGTTTATCTCGACTTCTTTTCTTTCAACGAACTCTCGTAGAAGGTGAAATCTACGAAGTACATGCTTGACTCTCTGGTGGTGTCTAGGCTCCTTTGCCTGTGCAATAGCTCCGTTATTATCACAATACAGGGCTATTGGTCCTTTAATGGAGGGGACTACACCAAGTTCACCTATGAACTTCCTTAGCCATATAGCTTCCTTTGCTGCTTCATGTGCAGCAATGTACTCCGCTTCAGTTGTAGAATCCGCAATGGTGCTTTGCTTAGCACTTTTCCAGCTTACTGCTCCTCCGTTGAGGCAGAAGACAAACCCAGACTGTGATCTGAAATCATCTTTGTCGGTTTGGAAACTTGCGTCCGTATAGCCTTTAACAATTAATTCATCATCTCCACCATAGACCATGAAGTCATCTTTGTGCCTTTTAAGGTACTTCAGAATATTCTTGGCAGCAGTCCAATGCGCCTCTCCTGGGTCTGACTGGTATCTGCTCGTAGCACTGAGTGCGTACGCAACATCCGGGCGTGTACATATCATAGCATACATTATTGAACCAATCAATGATGCATATGGAATCCCATTCATTCGTCTACGCTCATCAAGTGTTTTTGGGCACTGATTCTTGCTTAGAGTCATTCCATGAGACATAGGTAGGTAGCCTCACTTGGAGTCCGCCATCTTGAACCTATCAAGCACCTTATTGATATAAGTGCTTTGACTAAGTCCAATCATCCTTTTAGATCTATCTCTTTAAATCTTGATGCCCAATATGTACTGTGCTTCTCCTAGATCTTTCATCGAAAAACATTTTTCAAGCCAAATCTTGACAGAGTTCAACATAGGAATGTCATTTCCGATAAGTAATATGTCGTCGACATATAATACTAGGAAAGCAATTTTTCTCCCACTGACCTTCTTGTATACACAAGATTCGTCTGCGTTCTTGATGAAACCAAAGTCACTAACTGCTTCATCAAAACGTATATTCCAGCTCCTGGATGCCTGCTTCAATCCGTAGATTGACTTCTTTAGCTTGCATACCTTTTTAGCATTCTTTGGATCCTCAAAACCTTCAGGCTGTGTCATAAACACAGTTTCTATTAAAACGCCGTTTAAGAAAGCAGTTTTGACATCCATCTGCCATATTTCGTAATCGTAATATGCAGCGATTGCTAACATTATCCGAATAGACTTTAGCATTGCAACTGGTGAAAAGGATTCATCGTAATCCACACCGTGGACTTGCCTGTAACCTTTTTCAACCAATCTAGCTTTGAAAACTTCAAGTTTCCCATCTTTGTCCTTTTTCAGTTTGAAAACCCATTTGCTTCCAATGGCTTGGTAGCCATCTGGCAAATCGACCAAATCCCATACTTGGTTTTCAGACATGGAGTCTAATTCAGATTGCATGGCTTCTTGCCATTGCTTGGAGCTAGGGCTCGTCATAGCTTGTTTGTAAGTCGCAGGTTCATCACTTTCAAGTAATAGAACGTCATAGCTCTCGTTCGTCAAAATACCTAAGTACCTTTCCGGTTGAGATCTATATCTTTGCGATCTACGCGGGGTAACATTTCTAGTTTGACCATGATTCTCACCAGATTCTTCTAAAGATCTCTGAGTTTCATCCTGAATGTCATCTTGAGCATTCTCTAGAGTTTGTTGTTCGACTCGAATTTCTCCGAGGTCTACTTTTCTCCCACTTGTCATTTTGGAAATGTGATCTTTCTCCAAAAAGACACCATCTCGAGCAACAAACACCTTGTTCTCAGATGTATTGTAGAAGTAATACCCCTTTGTTTCCTTTGGATAGCCCACAAGGATACATTTGTCAGATTTTGGATGAAGTTTGTCTGAAATCAATCGTTTGACGTATACTTCAGATCCCCAAATCTTCAGAAAAGACACATTTGGAGGCTTTCCAAACCATAATTCATATGGAGTCTTTTCGACAGCTTTAGACGGAGCTCTATTTATAGTGAGTGCAGCTCTATTTAGTGCATGTCCCCAAAATTCTAATGGATGTTTGGCCTGACCCATCATTGACCTGACCATGTCTAGCAAGGTTCTGTTCCTCCGTTCCGACACACCGTTCCATTGTGGTGTTCCAGGAGGAGTCAATTCTGATAGAATTCCACATTCTTTCAGATGGTCATCAAATTCATAGCTCAGATATTCACCGCCTCTATCAGACCGCAGTGCCTTAATCTTCTTGCCTAATTGATTCTCTACTTCAATCTGAAATTCCTTGAATTTGTCAAAGGATTCAGACTTATGCTTCATTAGGTAGACATAACCATATCTACTGAAGTCATCAGTGAAAGTGATAAAGTAGCTGAAACCACCTCTAGCATTTGTACTCATTGGTCCACATACATCTGTATGGATTAAACCCAATAGTTCATTTGCTCTTTCTCCAACTTTAGAGAAAGGTTGCTTTGTCATTTTGCCAAGTAAACATGATTCGCATTTACCATAATCCTCTAAGTCAAATGGTTCTAGAATTCCTTCCTTTTGAAGTCTTTCTAAGCGTTTCAAGTTTATATGGCCTAATCGACAATGCCACAGATAGGTGAGATCTGAATCATCCTTTTTGGCCCTTTTGGTATTTATGTTATATACTTGTTTGTCGTGATCTAATAAATAAAGTCCATTGACTAATCTAGCAGATCCATAAAACATCTCTTTAAAATAAAACGAACAACTATTGTCTTTTATTAAAAAGGAAAATCCCTTAGCATCTAAGCAAGAAACTGAAATGATGTTTTTAGTAAGACTTGGAACATGGAAACATTCTTCCAGTTCCAAAACTAGCCCGGAGGGCAACGACAAATAGTAAGTTCCTACAGCTAATGCAGCAATCCGTGCTCCATTTCCCACTCGTAGGTCGACTTCACCCTTGCTTAACTTTCTACTTCTTCTTAGTCCCTGTGGATTGGAACATAAGTGTGAGCCACAACCTGTATCTAATACCCAAGAAGTTGAATTAGCAAGTATACAGTCTATAACGAAAATACCTGAAGATGGAACGACTGTTCCGTTCTTCTGATCTTCCTTTAGTTTCAAGCAATCTCTCTTCCAATGCCCCTTCTTCTTGCAGTAGAAGCATTCGGATTCAGAAGTGGGTTGACTGACCTTCCTCTTTACAGATTTGGCGCCAGTTTGCTTAGTTGGGCTGGCCTTGTTGCCACCTTTCTTAGCATTCCTCTTCTTTCCAGATTTCTTGAACTTGCCCCCACGCACCATAAGCACATCCTGCTTATCACTTTTGAGCGTCTTTTCAGCGGTCTTCAGCATACCGTGAAGCTCAGTGAGCGTTTTGTCCAGACTATTCATACTGTAGTTCAGTTTGAACTGATCATACCCGCTATGAAGAGAATGGAGGATGGTGTCTATAGCCATTTCCTGAGAAAATTGCTGATCCAGCCGACTCATATTCTCAATGAGTCCAATCATTTTGAGAACATGTGGACTTACGGGCTCGCCTTTCTTAAGTTTGGTCTCAAGAATTTGCCTATGACTCTCGAATCTTTCGACTCGAGCCAGATCTTGGAACATGTTCTTCAACTCACTGATGATTGTGAAAGCATCTGAGTTGATGAACGTTTTCTGCAGATCCGCACTCATGGTGGCGAGCATTAGACATTTCACATCCTTGTTGGCATCAATCCAACGATTGAGGGCTGCCTGAGTGACCCCGTCGCCTGCGGCTTCGGGCATCGCCTCTTCTAGGACATACTCCTTTTCTTCCTGCATAAGAACTATTTGCAAGTTCCTTTGCCAGTCAAGGAAGTTCTTCCCGTTCAACTTCTCCTTTTCGAGAGTTGATCGAATGTTGAATGAATTGTTGTTTGCCATATTTAAAGCTACAATTGAAAAGAATAAACAAATAAATAACCATTCACAGTTTCTCTTAATAAACTTAAATTCTAGCATACATGCATAATTCAATGTTTATTAAGCATTTTATTCAAGTTATGTGTTCCGGAAGGTGTGAATAAAATGATTCCAAGATCCTAAAATCATTGAAGAACTAAGCACAGTTTGTCGACTTAATCCTAAAACATCTTAGGTAAGCAAAAGCCTTTTGCTAATAGTCTAGAAACTATTCTTGGTTGATAGGTACGTCTAAGAACTTATTAGGTAAACCTATCGATTTTGCCACGACATAAAAGGACTCCTTACTTATATCGTTGAGTTTCACCAAAACTAACATGTACTCATAATTATTTGTGTACCTTACCCCTTTAGGACCAATAAGTAACACCTCCCTGAGCGAAAACTATTACTAGATTGATGTAAAGGATATCCAAGCAAGTGTATATTTTGGCATGGCACCTTTTAACTCAATTTTTAAGTTTGGAACTTAAGGCTCTTACTATGTTGGTTAGATTTTAAGTGAACTAAAATCCTTAATCATGCAACATAATCAAGCTTTTGATCTCATGCATTTTAAGACATATTTAAAAGCAATAAATAACTTAAAACATGCATAAGATAAATGTGATCTAGTATGGCCCGACTTCATCTTGAAGCTTTAACTTCAAAGTCCGTCTTGAAAATCTCCGTGGGAGGCACCATTTTCTTCAAATAGGATAAGCTATAATTAAAACTAATTACAACTATTTGATGGTACGCAGACCATATTTGAATTGAAAAACAACTTTGGTACTTTAGACCAATTACATTCAAATTAATGGTACGCAGACCATATTTTCTATCCTATTTGGGCCATACTAGTCACTTCATAACCTGCAAAACAGTACATATACAATATATACCATTCACCCATTCATTATCATGAATGGCCCACATAGCTGGTTAGTAAAACACATTATGCATCACGTAAACATTTGCAGCAATTAATCAAGGGCACCAATAATATACCAATTATTCAGTCCTTATTAATTCTAATCAAGTTGTTTTAACCTTAAGGATTTGTAGACCTAATCAAGAGTTTATGACTAAAAGGGCTCCCACTTAAACCAATAAATTCATATGCTTTACTAATTTTAAACATAAAAATGTATTTCTAGTCTAACCGGAAACATACAAATTTAATTAAAATTTAAAGCTCATATAAATTTATAATTGAATCCAAAAAGTTTAATTTAATTTCAGTCGTATTTAAATTAATTCATGATTTTAATTTTAGTAAAATAATTAGAATAAATAAAATTTATTATAATTACAATATTCAAAATTAAAATCCAAGAAAATAATTTAAATTATTAATTTTAAAAATAATTAAAATTACGTAAACTGAAAATTTCAAATTAAAATTTCAAAACGATCCAATCGCAACGCAACAACCCCACGCAACGCACGCCCATGGGCCACACGCACACAGCCATCGTTGGCCATGTGCGCGCAGCCCATGCGCTGCGTCGCATCGCTGCTCTCCTTCGCAAGGCATCACGCGAGCTGGTGCTCGCTGCGCGCGCCAGCACTCGATGCACGCGAGCCATCGCTCGCTGCGCTCGCTCGCCAGCGCTCGCTTCATGCGAGCCAGCGCTCGCTGCGCGCGCTCGCCAGCGCTCGCTTTATGCGGGCCATTGCTCGCTGCGCGCGCTTGCCAGCGCTCGATCCTGCGAGCCTCGCTCGCTGCGCGAGGCATCGACGCTGGGCGTAGCACTCGTGGCACGCGAGCTTGCGCTCGCTGCGCGCGAGGCTCCGCACGCTTGCGCGAGGCAGTGCGCGCTGTGGCGCAGCTCGCTTGCTGCCCACACGCGACTGATGTGCCTTGCTTTCGCCCTCGCCCATTCGTCCATTGCTCACAGCCCACGACACAAGGCAGGGCTGCTGCCTTGTGCTCGTGCACCATGGCCTTGCTCATTGCATTCGTGCCGCATGGGCGACGAGCTCCCTTGCTCGTCGTCACATGCCCGCACTATACAACACCCCTTAAGGGTAACACGTAGCGTCCATTGCTTTGTGCGTGCAAGTTATATGAGCGAATCGCATAAAATTTAAAAAATTTATATTTAAAATTAATGACAAATTAATAAATAATATTAATTTCATAATTTTAGGGCGAAAAATCGAAAATTTATTATTCAATTGATTTCCGATTATCATGGATTCAAGCCTAGGTCATAAAAAACTAAAATTTAACATAAATTTACAATTTTTATGGTGGTTTTTAATCATAGGTATCTAATTAAATTATAATTAATTATGAAAATCAAATTAATTCTAAATTATTCTAATTTTCAACAAATTAATCATAATTACAAATTAGATTGCATAATTAACAAGGCTAGGCATTCAAACTTGTTAAACATATAAAGTAGGTCAATCAAAAATTCAAGATTTATCAACAAGAATCGCAAATATTTAATTTAACATCTTAAATTTACGAAATTTTGCATTCGAAAACCTAAATCCTCCGAAAAGTCATAGTTAGGCTTCGAATTTGAGAATTCTGGGTTCGGCAGAAAAAAACTATTTTTGTCAAAATTTTAGAATGCCTTTAACATGAGGAATTGACACAAAAATCACTCGATTTGGATGAGTAACGAAGAAACTGCCGAAAAATTGCGTACGTATAATTAAATAAACGCAATTTGCAATTAATTAACAATTACGAAAATTAATCACCCCTTTTAATTCTTGCAAATTTGTAATATTTAACCATGTTCATGCAATTTTAGATTATGAAAATAATAAGAGGCTCTTGATACCACTGTTAGGTTATGATACATATGACAATTCATAAATCATGCGGAAAAACCATAAAGCCAGGAAAACATATTATTTACACATAATCATTTAGCATAGTTTAGATGCATACTCTTTGTTGCGTGCCCTCCCTAGCTGCGCCCGAACCGAACAAGAACAAGTCTTTAGGACTCCAAGTGTCGTCCCTCCGTAGATAGTCCACAGCACGTCCGGATCCGCCTTAAGATTGACCAACTAGAATCGCCCTTAAGGTACTTAGAATTTTCGGCACTTTATAGGCAATTGTATGACTGAATTTTGCTCTCAAAAACTCACTTTGAATACTTGAATGCTGGATGTAAATATGTGACCCTAGGCACCTATTTATAGAGTTATGGAAAAGGATTTGGAATCCTATTAGGATACTAATTTATTTAATTATAATCCTACTAGGACTCTAATTAAATAAACTAAATCTTTTAGGATTAGATTTAATCATATGACAAATCCCGGTAGCTTTAGGATTCGAGTAGCACACAAACACACACGCACGCACAGCGGCCCACGAGGGGCGCCATGCGCGCGCGCGCAGCCCGCGAGCTCGCAGCCCACTGCCGCAAGCCCACACGCTGCCGTAGCCTTGGCGCGCGCTGGGCCTGCCTTGCCGTGGGCCTGGCGCAACCTTGGCTGGTGTGTTTGTGGCGCGCTGGCTTGCTGGGCGATGGCCCGGCTTCGTACTGGGCCTTCGTCTGGCAGGCCTCGTCCGATGCTAATTCGTACGATACGCTTCCGATTAATTTCCCGATTCCGGAATTCATTTCCGATACGAACAATATTCAATATTTCTGATTCCGGAATCAATTTCCGTTTCGAACAAATATTTAATATTTCCGTTTCCGGAATTATTTTCCGATTCCGATAATATTTCCGATTCTGACAATATTTCCGTTTCCGGCAATATTTTCGATTCCGGCAATATTTCCATTTCCGATAATATTTTCCGATACGTACCATGTTTCCGTTTCCGGCAACATCTACGACTTGGATAATATTTATATTTCCGATACGATCCATATTTCCGTTTCCGGCAATATCATCGTTTCCGGAGTATTCATTTCTTGCCTGTGACGATCTCAGCTCCCACTGAAACCAAGATCCGTCGATTCCGAATATCCATAGATGGAGTATTTAATGCCATTAAATACTTGATCCGTTTACGTACTATTTGTGTGACCCTACGGGTTCAGTCAAGAGTAAGCTGTGGATTAATATCATTAATTCCACTTGAACTGAAGCGGCCTCTAGCTAGGCATTCAGCTCACTTGATCTCACTGAATTATTAACTTGTTAATTAATACTGAACCGCATTTATTAGACTTAACATTGAATGCATACTTGGACCAAGGGCATTATTTCCTTCACATCGAACCTTCCCTTTCGGGAATGGGGACAAAAGTAGGTGTCTACAGTTAGCCCCCACTTTGACTGAGTCTTGGAGTAAGACGATGGTCAAAGTATTAGACGGAGTGCGTCACACAAGCCATGGTGACCTGTTTTTTGCGAGGGTCTCACGAGCCTCCGAGTGATAACATTTGACTTAAGGGTCATCACTTTGAAGTGTCGACATATCCCTCACGTGTCATTGGGATTTGTCAACTGATAGTATAGAAACTTCCTCACTTTGTCATTGGAAGGATCTAAAGGTGCGTAGAAACTCCCTCACTTTGTCATTGGGAGTAGCTACAGATGTTTTCGAAATCAAAGCTGTAAAGTGTAATTGGGCCTGGCCAAGCCCAATCACGAGGTAAAAATGTTTTTAAAGATTCTCATTTTTAGGGTTAGCTAAACGAGAAAACCCCCTTGTTTTTATGGGACGTAAAACGAAGGAAAATCCAGCACATCGTTCTTTTTTGGAAAAAACGGAAAACCAATCTTTGAATTTTTTGTGGAAAAAGGAAAGCTACTCACATCGTTCTTTTTGGAAAAACGCAAAACCAAAAGCTACTCACATCGTTTTTGGGAAAAACGGTAAACCAAAAGCTACTCACATCTGTTATTCCAGTAGGAACACGCACAAGAGGGGGGGGGGGGTGAATTGTAATTAGAACTTTGATAAAGTTTCTTGCGGAACTTAAGAAACAATCAAGAAACTGAGAATAGAGAAGACAATAACAACAATTGTGAAAACTTCTTGATACTAATCAAGAAGAGAATTCTTTTATTATGGTAATGCCTCGATTACAATAATCTCTCCAACACAAGTTCCTCTCAAACTCGTGTTCCTCACAGTAATCTACTTCGATTACAACTCCTTAACTTCTCTCTCTCAGACTTAAACTCTAAGTCTAAACAGGATAACTCTATCCTTACTAATACAAAATATAATTCGTGTTTGGATAACTCTAGATATTAATAATGCTTTTGTGTGGATATAAGGAACTTAGGAACTTTGAATTAACTAGGACACAAACTGTTTTAGAAAATCTTAGACAAAACGTTTTTAGGAAAGCAAGAACTCTCAGAATGTTTGTGTACTTTAAACCAAAAACGATTTCCCTTTTATAGTGTTTATCCTTAGGGTTAGTTCCCTTCAAAACCTCAACTGCTAACTGCCAGCACTTTGGTCTCCACGTCCCTTGACTTGAGGAACAAGGGGAAGACCACTTCCCACGTTCAGCCATAAAGCAGTTAGTGATTTGACTCAATCAAACCCTAAAATATTTCTTTAAAACAGATTTTATTTATCTACAAAAACTTAGGAGAATTTTTAGGAAAATAAGTTTTGTTTAAATAAAATAAAACGTAAATCTATTTTATATTAAATATGCAAAACTTGTTTTTATTTATGAAAATGTTTTCCATAAAAATCGCTTCCAATAAAATAAATGGCCTAATTAAATCATAAGTTCCTTGAGTACTCTATATACCATTAGCATAATTAATATTTACATAAAATTCTAAGTACAGTGGACTACCTAGACTTCATGTCTTCCCTTTGTCTGGAACTTGCAACTCAGAAGCTTCAGACGTTCCAGCCAAGGAACATTGATGAGTTCCTCTCTAGCTAACACAGGAACTCTTGGCTATGAGTCTGTAATAGTTCTTGTGGATATTCGGAACTCTTGATATGTAACTGTGTTGCTCCTCTTGTGACTTCAAACTGGAACAGATACAACTTCCAGCTCTGAAACTCCATTGACTGTTCCAAGTGTACCTCAGGAACTTCACCAGTTTATTCAAGTTCCTATCCTAATAGAAACTTGGGCATATGCCTGTTCAAAGTCATTTAGCAACCATAATCAGGAAGTTTGCAATATGTGTGTGTCATCAACCAAAACTTAGGAACAACAATATTCCCCCTTTTTGGTGATGACAACACTTGCAAACTTTTTACAAAGAGAGTAAGTACAAACAAACAAGAACTTATACAGACTATTGTGAAACAGAACATAAAAATTGAAAAACAAAAGAGAAAGATTAGAGAGAAGAAAGAGGAGCACCCTTGGCTTACAGAGAGATTCAGAGAGATTGATTCAGGAACTGGATTGAGTGTGCCTTGGAAGTTTGCACCCATGACTTCCCCCTGTTGACATCAACAAAAAGCATAGCACGAAATATAGCCATTCCAAACACAGTGCCCCACGATCAACGTTTGGCAAGTTAAGCTAGCCTCAAAGTATTAAACTAACTCATACAATAAATTGAAAGCAAGCAGTAATGATCAAGACTAGAAAGCATAGATATGTGTAACCAAGCAAGTCAAAATAAGATGGAACAAATACCCAAGTTTACAAACCGAAAGCAAATTAAAAAGATTGTTCCATGGCAAAAGATAAAAGAAACATGGGATAGGGTGATTTAGGCTTGGGATGGGGAACCAGAACCAGCAGTTTCTTCTATCACAGTCTCCTCAAAAGATTCCAGATTGTTGATCTTGGTGAGGATTGTGGCACGAGTTGCATTGGCTTGTTCTGAGTAGTGGTGAAGATCGTTTTGGAGAGTCTTGACACTTGTAACCAATGCACCTATGTGGGCCTGCATTGAGCTAATCCTGTGATCTGTTCCCTCCTGTAGTTCCACCAGACGAGCAACTGTTGCCTTTAGCTCCAATATCTGATCATCCTTTGTGTTCCAGGCACCCCCATGATCTTGAACATGTTCCTGTTCAGATGGAACACGACGAGCTTTGGACTTTTTGGAGGATCTGGGTGTCCTTTTTCTTGGCCTAACAGTTTCAGGCAGTTCCTCTTGATTCAGTGGAACAGCATCCTCCTCTATGGGCATCTCCTTGACATCCCCTTCCTCATTTATTTCCATGAAGACAGGCCCTCTTTTCTTGTTCTCCTTCATTGCTACCCTCATGCTCTTTCTTTTTCCTACACTCTTCCTGTTCCCTCGAGGTAAAGGGACCTCTATTTGTTCGAGTTCCTCCTCCTCCTCCACTTCTTCTTTAACTGCAATTCCTTCCTGATCTTCCTCATCTTGTTTCTCTTCCTTTCCAGCCCTAATGACTTTACCCTGAACCACTTTAAGATTTAATAGATGGAGCATTTCAAGTTGAAGGATTTGGGTGGATTTTAAGGGAATCACAAAGTATGGGCTAAGGTCAACTGAGAAGCTTTTGAAGATTTCTGTAAGAAGGGAGGAGTATGGAATTTTGAATTTGGGGATACAGGTGGATAAGTGTTTGATCATGATTGCAGGAAAGTTTATGGGAATTTTCCTTTCAAGACAATACATGAGACATGCATCAAACAGACTTGCTATGTTCCTTTTCTGAGTTCGAGGAACTACACCTCTCCACACAATATTAAACAGTAATTTTTGAAGAGGTGAAAAGCAGTTGTGTGAGGTGGAGGTGGATACTTTAGAATCTCCTCCAATGGAACCAACTATATCTTTCTCATCTACATTATCTATGGTCACTGTGATTTGACCTTTGAGCCACATATCAAAACCCCTATTGGGTGTACCAAACAGCTGTTCCAGATAAGAGGCATCAAATTCGATGCGAGTTCCATTCACTTTACTTGAACATACATTATCAACACATGCAAAGTTCTTGCAGAATTCTTTCATAGCTTCAGGAATTAAGGGGGATTTGGCATAGGTACTCAACAGACTTACCCACTTTTGTTGTTCAAGGATTTCCATCAACTCTTTAAATTTCGTGGCTTCACACCATGTTGAGTTGATTGCGAACCCCTCGACCAGATTGTTTTCCTTTGCAGTGAGTTTCTTGGACCCTTTTGCTTCCCCCTGAGTTTGAGCATTCTCCTCTGTTTCCTCGATGTTTTCACCAGAAGCTTCCACTCGTCGTTTTTTGGATTTTCTTGTGGAGGATCTAGGGTTTGAGATTGGGGATTTCATTTCGATGTCAGTGTTGGTTTGTTCCCCCTGAGTGATTGCGAGCATTGGATTGTGGGATCGAAGAGGAATTGGCGATTGAATGGGTGAGGTATCCATGGGAACAGGAGATGAAGGGTTTCTCTTTCGTTTGAGGGATGTGAGATCAGTGTTGTTGCTTGTGAGAACCATGGTTGAGGTTTTTTTATAGGTGGAAGGAGAGGTGATGTCAGTGGAGAAGGCGTGTGAGAGAGAGAAAGGGGGTTGCATGGATTGATTGTGGAAAGTGAAGAGTTTCTCCTATTTATTGCCAATGGAACCGTTCCAAACATTCTTTGAATATGGGTATTCGGTTTTTAATAAAAAAAATAAATAGATAAAAATAAAAGGAAAATGAAAAAAATTGTGTTTGACTTTGACTTGCTTAATTTCGTATCTCTGACTTAACTAGTTTGAAAGGAACTGCTTACCTTGCTCATTTGAAGTGTGAGTGAATTTGCCACGATGGTAAGCTTCAACTATGTTTGCACACAAGATTTTGTGTTTGTAATAGTCTATATGTACCATGATTTTTGCTTTTGCCTTAGAGGAACTCCAATTTGGCAATTACCTTAGCTTGATCATTCCGAGTTCCATTCTCATTTTCTCATGTTTCTCTCTGTTCAAAGGCTTAGTTAAAATATCAGCAATTTGGTGATCAGTTTGGCAAAAGTCTAATTTGATCAAACCTTTCTCAACATTATCTTTAAGGAAATGGTGTCTGATGTGGATGTGTTTGACTCGGGAATGATGAACCGGATCTTTTGAAATACAAATAGCACTAGTGTTATCACAATAGATAGGAACACAATCATAGATAATACCAAAATCTCTTAGCTGTTGTTTTATCCATAGAATTTGTGAGCAACAAGCTGCAGCAGCTACATACTCAGCTTCAGCTGTGGATAGAGCAACAGTATTCTGTTTCTTGGAACCCCAAGAAACCATGCATGGACCTAGGAACTGTACCATACCTGATGTGCTTTTTCTATTCACTAAGTCACCTGCATAATCAGCATCTGCATATCCTCTTAGCTCGAAGGATCCACTTCTTGGATAGTAAAGGCATAGGTCATCAGTTCCTTTGAGATATCTTAGTATTCTTTTCACCGCAGTTAGATGGGACTCCTTTGGATTTGATTGAAATCTTGCACATAGTCCTACACTAAAAGAAATGTCAGGTCTACTGGCTGTTAAATATAATAGAGATCCAATCATACCTCTGTATTTTGTTTGATTCACACTTTTCCCATTTGGATCAGTGTCTAATCTGGTAGCAGTTCCCATGGGAGTGTGATTTACTTTGGCTGATTCTAGCTCATATTTCTTTAGGAGTTCCTTCACATACTTTTGTTGGTGTATCATGATTCCCTCCTCGGTTTGCTTGATTTGTAAACCAAGGAAGAAGTTGAGTTCCCCCATCATACTCATTTCAAATTCACTGCTCATCAAGCTTGCAAAATCCTTGCACAAATTTTCATTAGTTGCTCCAAATAATATATCATCAACATAAATTTGAACTACTAACAAGTCAGTTCCTCTAGATTTTAAGAATAAGGTTTTGTCTATTCTACCTCTTTTAAAATCATTTTGAAGGAGGAACTTTGATAATCTCTCGTACCAAGATCTAGGGGCTTGTTTTAGTCCATAGAGAGCCTTATCTAATTTGTAAATGTGATTTGGAAATTCGGGATTTTCAAATCCAGGGGGCTGTTCCACATAAACATCTTCCTCTAAGAAACCGTTTAAGAAAGCACATTTAACATCCATTTGATAAAGTTTAAAACCCATGAAAGCAGCAAAAGCAATTAAGATTCTAATGGCTTCTAATCTAGCAACAGGTGCAAATGTTTCTTCAAAGTCAATGCCTTCCTGTTGATTATAACCTTTGACCACTAACCTTGCTTTGTTCCTTATGATTGTTGCATGTTCATCTTTCTTGTTCCGGAACACCCATTTTAGCCCTATCACCTTCTGGTGCTTTGGTTTGGGTTCCAAGTGCCATACCTTATTTCTTTTGAATTCATTTAATTCTTCTTGCATGGCAATGATCCAGTCAGCATCTTCCAGAGCCTCAGTGTGATTTCTTGGCTCAAATATGGAGAGGAACGCGTGGAATGCGCAAAAGTTCCTTAGTTGTGACCTTGTCTGAGTTCCTTTTCTGATGTCACTCACAATGAGTTCCATTGGGTGGGACTTTAGATGCTTCCAAGGTTTAGGTTGAAATTGAGCTACTGGTGTTGTGGCATTTTCGTCAGTTCCTTCTATGACCTGAGTTCCCTGTTGGGGTTCCTCTGGTGTTGTTTCTGGATCTTCTTGGTTTTCTGCTTGTTCCTCTAGTACGGGAACTTCTTGATTTTGTTGAGCAGTTCCTCTTGCTGTGTGTTTGCTTATTTGGAACTCCTCATCATTTTCTGCAGCACGAGATAAACCAATCTCGAAAAATTCTTGTTCCTGTACTATGTCAGTTTTGTTAGATTCATCAAATATTATATGTACACTTTCCTCAACACACATAGATCTTTTGTTATAAACTCTATAAGCCTTGCTATTTAAGGCATATCCTAGGAACACTGCCTCGTCGCTTCTTTCATCAAACTTCCCCAAGTTCCTTTTTCCATTGTTGTGGACAAAACATTTGCTCCCAAAGGCTCTAAAGTAAGAGATGTTGGGTTTTATACCTTTTAGTAGCTCATAGGGGGTTTTGTTTAGGATTGCTCGAATCATAACTCTATTTATAATGTAACAAGCAGTATTGACTGCTTCAGCCCAGAAGTTCCTAGGCAAGGAACTGGCTATTAGCATGGTTCTTGCCATGTCCTCTAGGGTTCTATTTTTCCTCTCAACAACTCCATTTTGTTGTGGAGTTCTGGGAGCTGAGAAATTATGGTCCATACCTTGTTCCTTGCAGTATTCATCGAATTTGTAGTTTTCAAATTCTGTTCCATGATCTGATCTTATATGGATCAGTTGGTGACCTGTGGTTTTCTGGATTTTCTTTGAAAATGTAACAAACTCATCAAACGTTTCATCCTTGCTTGTTAGAAATATGACCCAAGTAAAGCGAGAGTAATCATCAACAATAACTAATACATATTTTTTCCCACTTCTGCTTTGAATTCTCATTGGTCCACATAAGTCCATATGGATGAGTTCCAATGGTTTTGTGGTGCTTACCAATTTCTTAGATTTAAAGGAACTTCGGACATGCTTGCCTTTTGCACATGCATCACACACTTTATCAGTTAGGAACTTGATTGAGGGGAGTCCTCGAACCAGTTCCTTTGATCTTAGTTTGTCAAGCAGCGAGAAACTAGCATGTCCAAACCTCCTGTGCCATAGTAGGGAATTTTCTTCAAGGGCACTGAGGCAGGTTAGATTGTTCCTGGGAACTGTATTGAGATCCACAGAATATGTGTTCCCTTTACGAGTTCCTTCCAAAATAACCTTCCCAGTGTTATTGTTTATGATTTGACAGTTTTCAGAAGTAAAACTTACAGAGTTTCCTTTGTCACAGAATTGAGAGATGCTTAGTAGACTGTGCATCAAACCCTCGACTAAAAATACATTTTCAATGGCGTAGGAACTTGACCTTCCAACTTTTCCAATTCCAATAATTTCTCCTTTCATGTTGTCTCCAAAGGTCACAGTTCCTCCATTGTAGGCTTCTAGTGAGAGGAATTTAGATTTGTCTCCTGTCATGTGTTTGGAACACCCGCTGTCGAGATACCACGAGCTGTTCCCCTTCACTAGAATCTGTAAAGAGATCAAAGGTTAGTTACAGGAACTCGGGTTTCCTCGAGTTCCTTTTCAACTATAACTTCAGACTTCTTAACCCATTTTTGTTTTACATAATTTATGTTTCTTTGATCCTGTTCCTTCATCTTGGAACACTCAGTACTTATGTGACTTCCACTTCCACATGAGAAGCAGACTTTTACACTAGGAAGATCCACATACTTCTTCTTATGACTATTTTTATGGTTAAAGCCCAATCCTTCTGTTCTCTTAGATTGAGCATTCTCAATCCATTTGGGAGGAACTTTAGGTGGTTGTCTCTGTGCCCTGGCCATGGATAGTTCCCTTTCCAGTTTCTCTTTTTGTTCCTTTGTGGTGATCAGATCTTTGTTTAAATTTTCTAAGTCGATGTTAAAAATTCCCATGTTGATTTCCAAGGATTTTGTAGGATCTAAACTTAAATTAAACATCTTATATTGACTGAGTTGAACTTGTAGAAGGATGTTTTCATTTCTAATTTTTTCGAATGACTCATTAATAGAGGTATTTCTATCTAGTAATTCAAAGAACCTGCCTTGGACATCAGATCTAATATTGTTCAGATAATTTATGTGGTCTTTACTGAGTTCCAAGGCTCTATCACTTTGTGCTTTTAATATACTTAGCTTTTTGTAATCATCTAGAGTTTCTAGCAACAGTTCAATTAGTTTTGACTTTGAGAGACACTGAAGAGTGGAGGAACTTACTTCTTCTGATGGAACTTGATCAGTTCCTTCTGTTCTAGCCATAAGGCAGAGATTTGCAGTTTCTTCATTTGGTTGTTCCTCATCGTCTTCTGAGTCTGTTGCTTCGCCCCATGCAGCTATCATGGCCTTCTTGAAGTTTGGTCTGTTGAAGGTAGACTTGTTAAAGCGATCTTTGACCTGTTCCTTCCCTTTTCCTCTGGTCTTGTCGTTCTCCCACAGAGGGCATTCACGAATTTGATGATCAGTTTCTCCACATTTGAAGCAACCTTGCTCAGTTTTGGAACTAGTGATTTTCTTGGCAAAGTTCCTTCCTTTCTGGTTTCCTGGTTTGAAGTTCCTATAGAGCTTTCTCATTCTTCTGACCAGCATGGCAGCCTCTTCTTCATCTGGTTCAGATTCATCGAGTTCCTCAGCCTTTAGAGCAAGTCCTCGACTTCTTGAGCTCTCGGGAACAGCAGCTCCAAGATGCAGTTCGTGTGTCATCAAGGAACCAGCAAGTTGTTCAATGTTGAACTTGGTGAAGTCCTTGGTCTCAAACAGTGCAGTGACCTTTGTTCTCCAGCGATCATCTTGTGGCATGCTTCTTAGTATTTTTCTTACCTGTTCATCTGTGGGAATGATTCTACCAAGAGAAACTAATTCATTGGTTATGTTAGTAAATCTAGTGAACATTTCTTGAATAGTTTCTTTTGGAAGCATCTCAAATCTTTCATATTTAGACATCAAAAGGTCAATTTTGGAACGCTTAACTTCATTAGTTCCTTCGTGGGTTACTTGAAGTAGTTCCCAAATCTGTTTTGCGTTCTTGCACCCCATGACTCTGTTGTGTTCATGAGGTCCAAGCCCGCAATGCAAGATTTTGACAGCCATGGCATTCATCTCATATTTATCAAAGTCTTCTTTAGAAAATTCAGACATTGGTTTAGGAACTACCTCGTTTTCAGCATTGGTCTTTGTTACCTCGAAGTCTCCAACTTCAATTACACGCCAAACTTGGTATTTTTCAGCTTTGATGAATATCTCCATTCTATTCTTCCAGTATGAGTAGAACTTGCCATTGAACATAGGTGGCCTTTGTGTCGAGTAACCTTCTTCCAGTTTCTCTTGTGAGTTCATACTTTCAGGAACTTGACTCAAACAGGGTTTCCTGTGTTTTGGTGAGTACTGGCTCTGATACCAACTGTTATTCCAGTAGGAACACGCACAAGAGGGGGGGGGGGGTGAATTGTAATTAGAACTTTGATAAAGTTTCTTGCGGAACTTAAGAAACAATCAAGAAACTGAGAATAGAGAAGACAATAACAACAATTGTGAAAACTTCTTGATACTAATCAAGAAGAGAATTCTTTTATTATGGTAATGCCTCGATTACAATAATCTCTCCAACACAAGTTCCTCTCAAACTCGTGTTCCTCACAGTAATCTACTTCGATTACAACTCCTTAACTTCTCTCTCTCAGACTTAAACTCTAAGTCTAAACAGGATAACTCTATCCTTACTAATACAAAATATAATTCGTGTTTGGATAACTCTAGATATTAATAATGCTTTTGTGTGGATATAAGGAACTTAGGAACTTTGAATTAACTAGGACACAAACTGTTTTAGAAAATCTTAGACAAAACGTTTTTAGGAAAGCAAGAACTCTCAGAATGTTTGTGTACTTTAAACCAAAAACGATTTCCCTTTTATAGTGTTTATCCTTAGGGTTAGTTCCCTTCAAAACCTCAACTGCTAACTGCCAGCACTTTGGTCTCCACGTCCCTTGACTTGAGGAACAAGGGGAAGACCACTTCCCACGTTCAGCCATAAAGCAGTTAGTGATTTGACTCAATCAAACCCTAAAATATTTCTTTAAAACAGATTTTATTTATCTACAAAAACTTAGGAGAATTTTTAGGAAAATAAGTTTTGTTTAAATAAAATAAAACGTAAATCTATTTTATATTAAATATGCAAAACTTGTTTTTATTTATGAAAATGTTTTCCATAAAAATCGCTTCCAATAAAATAAATGGCCTAATTAAATCATAAGTTCCTTGAGTACTCTATATACCATTAGCATAATTAATATTTACATAAAATTCTAAGTACAGTGGACTACCTAGACTTCATGTCTTCCCTTTGTCTGGAACTTGCAACTCAGAAGCTTCAGACGTTCCAGCCAAGGAACATTGATGAGTTCCTCTCTAGCTAACACAGGAACTCTTGGCTATGAGTCTGTAATAGTTCTTGTGGATATTCGGAACTCTTGATATGTAACTGTGTTGCTCCTCTTGTGACTTCAAACTGGAACAGATACAACTTCCAGCTCTGAAACTCCATTGACTGTTCCAAGTGTACCTCAGGAACTTCACCAGTTTATTCAAGTTCCTATCCTAATAGAAACTTGGGCATATGCCTGTTCAAAGTCATTTAGCAACCATAATCAGGAAGTTTGCAATATGTGTGTGTCATCAACCAAAACTTAGGAACAACAACATCGTTTTTGGAAAAAACGGAAAACCAAAAAAGAGTTATCGCTGCAGCGACTAAGGACCTGCGCGGTTAGTGACGCAGACCACGCCGGCTATAGATGGCGAGCCTGTCCGCTAAGGGTGGACACCCCGTCCGATAGAAGTGGACGAATCTGTTCCGAAATTTGTTTGTGTTTATTTTTTTTGAAAATAAGGACCTACGTGGTTTGCGCCGTAGACCCCGCCGGCTGAAGATGGCGAGCCTATTTCATTTTTGTTGACCCACAGGGTTTTGATGATGACAGGCAAACTTAACTAATAAATGTTTAAGTTTCTATGCTAAGAAAACCAGGAGTTCCAGAGCAGGAACAAGAGAAGGCCAAAGCATGTAGACTTGGACAATCAGAGAAACTGATCAAGCAGGCATAAATAAGTTCCTGATGGGAACATGGTTCGAGAAGTTCCAGAGGTGGAACAACCAACATGCGGAGCAGCATGGAACATGAAGACAGGAAATAAGAGTTTATTTTCTAGGATTCATGTAAGTATGTAGTAGCGTGAAGGTAATGGAACAAGGTGTCAAAAGGAACTCGTGGAACTTAGAGTCAAAAGCATCTAAGAGTCAGTGAATATGTTGCATGTTATTATCGTAATCTGTAGGGATTTATTTAGAGTTTTGTTTCTTAATAAATCTCTACTTGGTTAAGAGTTTTAGATAATATGCACTAGTTATTTTAGGATAAGATTTAGTTTTAAATAAAAGATAAGTTTTAAATTAAATCAACTTTAATTAGGATTCTGATTTTAATTTCATCTTTTATTTATTTTTATCTTACCTGCTTTTGGAAAATAAAGAGTCAAAATTTAAAATACGTATAATGAGTTTGTGAGTGTTGGAACTTGTAATGCAAGTTCCTGCACGAACGAAATCTCATGTATTTATTTCACGTTTATGAAAAGGTTTTCAGTAAAATATTTTTGCATAAGAAAATAAATAAAAAGTGAGTTTTGGAAAAATATCTCCTGGATTATGTTTTGATAAAACGTTGCTTTTTCTCCAAGTATTTATTTTCTTTTTATTTCCTATTTTTACTCTAACTGTTTTACTGTAAACGTGGTATAAGTTGTGCCCAAGACTTTGACTGCTTTCTCCCCAAGTTTCTCCCCAACTAACTGATCATGGGTAAGTGCCTAGAAGTTAGGAAACTTACTGTTAGTGGAGGAATTAGTGGGATTATGGTTAAGTCTTGTACACGCTATAAATAGAGGCTTATATCTTCATTCCAAAGCGTCTGACTCTTGCAGTCATTCCAAAGGGTCTGATTTAGGTGGGATAATTTCATAGAAAAATTTATTTGTTTTCCACGTTTTTCAGTCAGTTCCAGCAGTTCCGAGTTCCTGTCAGTTCCGAGTTCCTTTACAGTTATTCACTCTCTACATATTAGAGTTTAATCAATTATCAAATGTCTATATTTTAAGAGTTGTTCAAGGGTTGAGTGAGCTCTTGTAATGGGTAATTTGTCAAGGGTTTGAGTGAATTCTTGTATAAGTTTTGGGCAGGAACTTGAGTGAGTTCCTGATGTGTATGGGGTAGGAACTTGAGTGAGTTCCTGTTGTATTTGGGGAGGCTTTGAGTGAAGTCTATGAGAGAGAAGCTGATAGGCTTTGAGTGAAGTCTATGAGAGAGAAGCAGAGAGGCTTTGAGTGAAGTCTAAGAGTCAAGAGAGACTTCTAGGGAAGTCAGTGAGAGCGTAGTTATTTGAGGGAACAACTATTGGGAACTTGAGTTCGTAGAGGAACTCAAGTAATGGCCAAGTTTCTTATAGGATTGTAACTGAGTTGTTGCCCTATAGTGAAAAGAGTTTGAGTTGAAATCCCTAGTGGGTCGAGGTTTTCTTTCCAGTTGGGCCCTGGAAAGTTTCCTCGTAAAATCTCTCTTACATTGTTTCTCTACTTGCTTATGTTCTTTATAATTCCGCAAAAATTGGCTAGCAAGTTCCATATTACAATTCACCCCCCCTCTTGTAGTGTTCCATCCAAATAACAATTGGTATCAGAGCCGGAACTCGCTGATAAGCAGGCAACCCTGCTGAGTTAAGTTCCTGGAAGGAGGAACAATTACAAGAAACTTGATGAAAGGAACTCGATCCTACCCATTCAAAGGAACAAGGCAGATCTGACTTTTATTGTTGAATAAAAGTCAGTCAAGGTGTAACAGGCGATCTTCTAAGGTAAATATCTATTCCTTTAGACCTTCTTTGTGTGCATACATTAATTTATTGCGTGTTCCTTGCATTGTTTCTAATGGAACTTCTGTTTTGTTTTGATTTAAAATTAAATTTGAAAAATCTAAAATCTATATTTAATAAATGATTTTTCAATTTATTTTTTTAAACTTCAGTACATTAAAATTATGTCAAGGAAACGTATTTTGAAAAATGCATATTTGTGGAACTCAGAGTTTTTAATTTTTAGGCAACAAAATATCCTACTTATTTGTTCTCTGCCTAAGAACTATTATTTTATATGCTTCATGAATATATTGAATATCATTTATATGAAGGCTTATTGTATCTTGGTAGTAGTTGTTGTGTTGATTATTTTCTTAACAGTTACTACTAACAAGAAGGGACCCAAATCTGTTGGGTTCCCATGACAAAGAAATTGGTACAGGAACAAACAAAGATGCACATTAATATGTCAGAGTTCCTATGAATATAAGTTCCACATTGAGGAACTCACTGGATCACTGTTGACCCACGAGTTACACTTAGTAACTCATGAGGGTGTGACATTATTAAAGATACATTACATCAGCACCCCACTTCGGAACAAGGATCAAAATCCGAAGAGGAACTTCTAGATAAAGGAACTCATTCCAGCACCATTCCAAGGAACAGATAAAGGCTGCAACTAAAAGATCCTTAATGATATATCTAAGGTAAACATCTAATTTTTGAGATCTTTATATGCATACGCTATTTATTTAACTCAAGTTCCTGACAACGTTTTATGAAAATTATTCAAATGTATTTTGAATTTGTTTAATCGATTTTGGATCTTCTCAAATATGTTTTTGTGAGACAAATTTCAGATTCTAAAATTGATTTTACATTTATGCATTATTTGTTTAATAAGAATGGTTCAAGGAACAAGACGAAGGAACAATGCATATAGCCACTCTTGGAACTTGGTTTCCCTGCGAAGGGAACTTTATTCTTTGGGCTACATAATCTAATGTTATATCATTTATTGTCCAAAGAACGATTTTTCCATGTATTATGAGTATATTGAATATTTATTACATGTATGCATGTTGAATCTTAGATCCAGCAGTTTAAGATAATCATTTTCTAAGATGCTAATGCTAAAAAGAAAGGAACTGAAATCATGTCAGGTTCCCAAGACCATTAATTGTTTACAGGTCTGTTAGTTTACAATTTTTTGTATACTTTAATCTTCTAAATTATGCTACTTACATATATTTACTACTAATGCATGATTATGGAACGTAGTAGAAGAGAAATGATTTTTACAGGTTTATAACTCATGATTGAGTGTGTGTATGAAGTAAAGGAACAACATCAGAATTACACCAAGGAAAAATGAGTTGGAAATCCATTAGATTCGTTGGAATAGTGAAGAGGAACTCAGGCTCGGAACTTGGAACTTCAGATGTAAACTAGTTCCAGTTCCACCAGCATGTAAGTTCCTTCCAAATATGATGGGTCATATCAACGAATCAACTCACATGCACTATATAATGGGAAGTCACTTTGAACATCTCAAAGGAACTCAATCATGTGAAATGCTAGTAAGGTTGTTCCCTCATTTTACTTGTGTTAATTAATGTTGAATTTTTTTTATAAACCTGTTTCTCTTAAATTATTGTGCAAACTAACCTTATTTGTGTTATAGGTTTTGTTTTGGAATTTAATATGTATAAAATGCATAATATAAGTTTGATTGATCAAAGGAACTCTTCCTAAGTTCTGGTGAAACAATCAGCGAACTCAAGGTTACAGTAACTTGATAAATTGTGCATAAACTATTTGATAGCAAATTTTTGGTGTCAAAGTTTTTCATGTACAAGTTCTTGGTTCTTGTTAACTTAAGTTCCATGGAACAAAATATATGTTTCATGTTTCTTTCGTGAAGTAACTTTTTCAGGAACATCATATTTTGTTATTATGTTTGAGTATATATATATTTATTTTAGACTAACCTGCTAATCATAACTTTGCACAAAAGTACTACACTTGAGTGTTATTTTTTCCCAGATTACTCATATTAAAATAACTCAAGATGGAGAATGGTCATGAAGACCATAGGAACATGTTCTAGCTTACTTGTAACATGAAAAATGAGGTGGCTACAACTAAGGGGGAACAACTCGTTATATCTCGACAATGATTGTTCTATGAAAGAAAATTCACTATTATCGTTTGGTTGCTACCTACAGTGGAAACTTATAACTTTTGACAGTTAAGGTAAGATTGGTTCCAAATGAAAAGTTGGTAAGTCAAGTTCCTGTTCCATTGTGAATTTTTATTGTCGAGTAATTAATGCACATTTGTTTAGAGTTTCCAAAATTATGTTTTCTCTGGTAATTTTAAAAATAAATTACATCATCAGTAATAAATGTCATAGTTGAAGGGAATCAAAGAGGGAACACATACTTTGTGGATCACAATTTGGTTCCTAACAATAATTTGATATTTCTAGGGGTTATTGAAGATGATCCAGAGTTTACAACAAATATAAAAATGTGAGTTGAAATAAGTGAATATATTACTTGTGATTGAAACTAACATGTCTATTCCCAGCAACAGGTTAAAGTTTATTTCAATATTGAACTCGCAAGTTCCTGTAGAACTAATCGAGTTTCTAATGATAAAATATGTCACTATTAAAAGCAACAGTAGCCAGCTACATAAGCTCATGTCGAGGAACTTCAAACTAAGGTTCAAGTTCCAGTTCATGAAGCTGAAGATCAACTCGATCAATCAATATCATGCAACAAGTTCCACGGCTGCTCTAGTAGTAGAGAAATTGCCAGATTCATTTATCGAGTTCCTGTGTGCACTACAACATTCATTCAATCAATTTATCAATGACATCGACAAAGGAACTCATAGAAGGTTGGTTCTTGAAAGGAACAACCAGCCAGAAAGGTATTGATTTTTAGGAGACTCTTTCTCCAGTAGCTTGTTTATAAGGTAATTATATATAATCCTATGTTGTTGCACATATGGAACGTAGGTTGTTCCAAACAGAAGATGACTTCTTTTTTCTTATAAAGAACAATGTCAAGTCCCTTCTTGAAAACTGATTTTAAAATTAACATATTTTGTTTTCAAGAGAAACTGATTTATTAGTGATATATATACATAAATGTTGAACCTAACGAATTGTTTTATAAGGTTTCATTATCATAAGTGTTTATATGAACATGATGAAAGAACACAACAACCACTCTCTTAATTTCTATAAAAATTAAATAGAGAGTGATAATTGAGATGATCAAATGACAAAAGCACGTCAAGGAACTTCTGAAGAATGATTGACAATATTCGATTACACATGAATGTTTCAATAAGATGTGAGGGCATCAAGATGGTGGAACTAGCACTCTAGGAACTCGAACATAAAGTCATCAAAATCAGTCCAGCACTTCAAAGAAATCATATACATGGTGAAAATTTATATAAGGTAAATTTTTCTTATTCATATCATAGCATGTTTTAATGCGTTATATTGTTAACTTATTAATACAAGTGTACAAGTTTTGCAATGCATTATGTGAATATGCTTTCTTTATGATTTCATCTACTCATGGACTGTTTGGAGGATCAAGACTTAGTGAAGCATGACATGAGCATAACATAGTCTTTAACAAGAGTTTTGTTGATTTGGAACGCATACACATATTTAAATAAGGCACTTATGTATGCTTAAAGTAAATGTGTCACACTTATATTTTGTGCTGTAAAAGGAAAACGCATTATAGCTTATTTTTCCAAAGAACTATTCTTCATGCATCATGAATTTTCTTTAAAAATCCTTCATATGAATGCATGTTATAATTTGGTTGTTGTACGTATTTATCACTGATTATATATTCTTTGGTACAACTAACAAATCTTTGTGTAAGTACTTTACTAAACTCATAAAGTAATATGAGCGTAAGAATGCAGAGACGCATCACACTCCCACAGGAACACGAGCATGACTAGATGAAGGTTCCTAAGGGATGATTGTGAGCCATACACAAAGCTTCAGAGGTATGATTGTTAAATTGTCCAATATTTAACCGCTAATAGACCAAATATTGCCATATCCATAGGTCCAAGCGAGAGGTTCCAATCAAATCTCCGAAAGTCGCATTTTACCATCCTATAACTCTTGATCAGAAGCACGAGAAAATGTGACTGGAACTCAGTATATTCAAGCTGGATATATTTTCCTTGAAGTTCCCCAAATATGGCAAAACTGTAAGTATTTAGCTTTTGGTAAAATTAATCCCACGCAATTCTTGTGTGTGAACATAGATCAGAATTGTACATTGTGAAGGACTCTCCTAATTTCTCGTATTTTGGTTCATAATTACTTGTGCTAACTGATGAAAAGGTAAAAAGAAGAGTCATAAGCCATGTTGTTTTGTGTGTTCCTATTACTAGTACGACAAGCAATTTTTTATATTTTTTCTTTTGATTCAATCTTCGTTTATGTATTTTGAAATAATTTTTCATTATTTTTATTTTGCTTTTCTGTTTTTTTTGGGTGAACTTATTTCTTTCTTTTCTGCTTGTTGCTAAGAAACATTGGCTTATGATAATTTCTTTTCACTTTGAATTCTATTCGCTTGAGTATGATTGTCTAAACAGTACAACATTGAGGGAGATATTTTGCTTTGTCTCTGATTCTGACTAACCATTCTCGTTAGTATGGTGCTGTGACGGGATTAAATTAATACTATTAGCTAAACCTTTTTGATGATGCCAAAAGGGGGAAAAGAAAGGCAAACATTGAAGGCAAAATATTTTGAGTTCCTAGTCTCAAATATCTGCTTTTCTCAAGTATGTTACAACTATGTATATTCTTTTAACTCTTGTAAATATTTTGTTTTAAGATTTCTATGCATGTTGGATTTATTTTCTCTATTAAGTTTGCTTGGTTTGTCATCACCAAAAAGGGGGAATTTGTTGACCCACAGGGTTTTGATGATGACAGGCAAACTTAACTAATAAATGTTTAAGTTTCTATGCTAAGAAAACCAGGAGTTCCAGAGCAGGAACAAGAGAAGGCCAAAGCATGTAGACTTGGACAATCAGAGAAACTGATCAAGCAGGCATAAATAAGTTCCTGATGGGAACATGGTTCGAGAAGTTCCAGAGGTGGAACAACCAACATGCGGAGCAGCATGGAACATGAAGACAGGAAATAAGAGTTTATTTTCTAGGATTCATGTAAGTATGTAGTAGCGTGAAGGTAATGGAACAAGGTGTCAAAAGGAACTCGTGGAACTTAGAGTCAAAAGCATCTAAGAGTCAGTGAATATGTTGCATGTTATTATCGTAATCTGTAGGGATTTATTTAGAGTTTTGTTTCTTAATAAATCTCTACTTGGTTAAGAGTTTTAGATAATATGCACTAGTTATTTTAGGATAAGATTTAGTTTTAAATAAAAGATAAGTTTTAAATTAAATCAACTTTAATTAGGATTCTGATTTTAATTTCATCTTTTATTTATTTTTATCTTACCTGCTTTTGGAAAATAAAGAGTCAAAATTTAAAATACGTATAATGAGTTTGTGAGTGTTGGAACTTGTAATGCAAGTTCCTGCACGAACGAAATCTCATGTATTTATTTCACGTTTATGAAAAGGTTTTCAGTAAAATATTTTTGCATAAGAAAATAAATAAAAAGTGAGTTTTGGAAAAATATCTCCTGGATTATGTTTTGATAAAACGTTGCTTTTTCTCCAAGTATTTATTTTCTTTTTATTTCCTATTTTTACTCTAACTGTTTTACTGTAAACGTGGTATAAGTTGTGCCCAAGACTTTGACTGCTTTCTCCCCAAGTTTCTCCCCAACTAACTGATCATGGGTAAGTGCCTAGAAGTTAGGAAACTTACTGTTAGTGGAGGAATTAGTGGGATTATGGTTAAGTCTTGTACACGCTATAAATAGAGGCTTATATCTTCATTCCAAAGCGTCTGACTCTTGCAGTCATTCCAAAGGGTCTGATTTAGGTGGGATAATTTCATAGAAAAATTTATTTGTTTTCCACGTTTTTCAGTCAGTTCCAGCAGTTCCGAGTTCCTGTCAGTTCCGAGTTCCTTTACAGTTATTCACTCTCTACATATTAGAGTTTAATCAATTATCAAATGTCTATATTTTAAGAGTTGTTCAAGGGTTGAGTGAGCTCTTGTAATGGGTAATTTGTCAAGGGTTTGAGTGAATTCTTGTATAAGTTTTGGGCAGGAACTTGAGTGAGTTCCTGATGTGTATGGGGTAGGAACTTGAGTGAGTTCCTGTTGTATTTGGGGAGGCTTTGAGTGAAGTCTATGAGAGAGAAGCTGATAGGCTTTGAGTGAAGTCTATGAGAGAGAAGCAGAGAGGCTTTGAGTGAAGTCTAAGAGTCAAGAGAGACTTCTAGGGAAGTCAGTGAGAGCGTAGTTATTTGAGGGAACAACTATTGGGAACTTGAGTTCGTAGAGGAACTCAAGTAATGGCCAAGTTTCTTATAGGATTGTAACTGAGTTGTTGCCCTATAGTGAAAAGAGTTTGAGTTGAAATCCCTAGTGGGTCGAGGTTTTCTTTCCAGTTGGGCCCTGGAAAGTTTCCTCGTAAAATCTCTCTTACATTGTTTCTCTACTTGCTTATGTTCTTTATAATTCCGCAAAAATTGGCTAGCAAGTTCCATATTACAATTCACCCCCCCTCTTGTAGTGTTCCATCCAAATAACAATTTTGTTTGTGAAGATTCTATTTTTCGAAAACTGAGGACCTGCGCGGTTAGTGACGCAGACCCCGCCTGCTGCGGGTGGGCGAGCCCTGTCCGCTGAGGGTGGACGCCCCTGAATTCGTTTTTCAATTTGGGACTCGCGTGGTTCGTGATGCGATCCTGCCCACTAAGATGGGCAAGTTTCCTACTTTTTGCATCGTGATTTCTTTTTTGAGAATTTCTTTTATTCATTCTTGCAAGAGTGAATTCTTTCCAGGGATGCTCGGATTTATTTGGAACCTGAACGTGGGTTGACAACGGGTTGAGACGGACCTTTGTCTTGCGACCGTCTGCTTTCGTGGTTTTGAGCTAGTCTTTACGGCTCGATTTTTGCCACTACTTGGTCTTTGATCAGAGGACCATGCACAAGTGTCAATGACGACCTTTCTCTGAGGTCGAACCTGTTTTTTTTGAGATATCCAAACATGAGATGGTGTATGGCGAAGTCCGGGAATGTGATTTTGATTGTGCGCTCCTTGTTGGAGTATATTTTTTTGCGAGCCCCCAAGCACTGGGGCTCGTCGGTCGTTTTTCGCATCTTGTAATCATGTTTGGGGTCATGCTCGTATGCGCGAGCGACCTTTTATAGTAGTGTGCTATTTTAGCGAAGCCGTGGAGTGCGACTTCAGTTTTCAGGCGACATCCGGTTTTAGCTTGGCCCGGATTAATCCTTTGACAGACAAACATTTTTTTATTTGGGAAACCAACGACTTAACGAAACACATTTTTTGGTGTTTCGAAGAATGACCATGATATTTATTTTGATTTGAAAAGTGTACATAAGCATTTTCTGAGACAAGTCTAAGTTTCGACCAAGTTTTAATGTTTATTTTTGCTTATTTAGAAGCTAAAGGTGCTTTTGGGCTTGATCCTACTTGCAATAGGGCCTCGTGTTTAGCAACGCGGTTTTAAGTCCTTTCTTGTTCCGCGTTTTGTGAAATCTGGGCTTTGGGCTGCATTTCCGGCGCTCAAGGCTAGGCGTTAAACATTTCGGCGCCCAGCCATGGGCGCTGGAAGTCTTTTCCTGGTGATATTTGACTTTCGGATTTCCTAACACGTTTCCGAATGGGATCAGGATGTCACTGGGTGCGTTCAGCTATATATAGGGGCTAGATACGTCCCTATTTTCCACCACTCTCAATTTCCTTCTCTCTTTTTTTGCTGTGTTTTAATTACTCATTTCTTTTGCCATATCGATCCCTACTTTCTCACTCCAACGGACTGTTAGGCGTTGGCTACGGGCCCTTACTCCCACAGAAAAGGCTTTGTTAAATGAATACCACTTAGAGGCACTTTTAAGCTTACAAAAAAATTAACATTGTTTATAACTTTCTGCATGCTGCCCTAAGCTTTTGGGACTCCGATCATCATGTTTTTGCCTTTCGGGGCAACGAAATATGTCCTTTGCCAGATGAATTTGCTGCGATCCTTGGTTATCCTACTAATGCTACTCCTGCTACCCCTGGCACTATTGAAGAGGGTAAAACAACCATAGGGGCTTTCCTAGGACTAGATTGTTAGGTTATGATACATATGACAATACATAAATCATGCGGAAAAACCATAAAGCCATGAAAGCATATTATTTACACATAATCATTTAGCATAGTATAGATGCATACACTTTGTAGCGTGCCTTCCCTAGCTGCGCCCGAACCGAACAAGAACAAGTCTTTAGGACTCCAAGTGTCGTCCCTCCGTAGATAGTCCACAGTACATCCGGATCCGCCTCAAGATTGACCAACTAGAATCGCCCTTAAGGTGCTTAGGAATTTTCGGTTATTATTGTGCAAGAGTGTGGCTGAATTTTCTTTCAAAACTTACCCATTTGAATACTTCAATCGTCTTTATAAATTATGACCCTAGGCCCTTATTTATAGAGGTTTAGAAAGGGAATTGGAATCCTAGTAGGATACGATTTAATTAAACTTAGAATCCTACAAGGACTCTATTTAATTAAATAATCCTAATAGGAATAGGAATTTAATCACACACCAAATCCTAATAGATTTAGGAATTGTGCATGGACACAAACACACACGCACGGAGCCACGAGGGCGCCCGCACGCGTGCGCTCGTCCCAAGCAGCCCACGCTGGGCAGCCTTGCCTTGGCGCGCTGGGCCTGCCTTGCGGTGAGCCTGGCGCTGCCTTGGGCTGGGCGTTGGCGCGCGTCTTTGCTTGCTGGGTGATGGCCTGGCTTCGTGCTGGGCCTTCGTCCGGCAGGCCTCGTCCGATGCTTATTCGTACGATACGCTTCTGATTAATTTCCCGGTTCCGGAATTCATTTCCGATACGAACAATATTTAATATTTCCGATTCTGGAATTAATTTCCGTTTCGAACAAATATTTAATATTTCTGTTTCCGGAACTATTTTCCGATTCCGATAATATTTCCGATTCTGACAATATTTCCGTTTCTGACAATGTTTCCGTTTCCTGCAATATTTCCGATTCCGGCAATATTTCCATTTCCGATAATATTTTCCGATACGTACCATGTTTCCGTTTCCGGCAACATCTACGACTTGGATAATATTTATATTTCTGATACGATCCATATTTCCGTTTCCGGCAATATCATCGTTTCCGGAGTATTCATTTCTTGCTTGTGACGATCTCAGCTCCCACTGAAACCAAGATCCGTCGATTCCGAATATCCATAGATATAGTATTTAATGCCATTAAATACTTGATCCGTTGACGTACTATTTGTGTGACCCTACGGGTTCAGTCAAGAGTAAGCTGTGGATTAATTATCATTAATTCCACTTGAACTGAAGCGGCCTCTAGCTAGGCATTCAGCTCACTTGATCTCACTGAATTATTAACTTGTTAATTAATACTGAACAGCATTTATTAGACTTAACATTGAATGCATACTTGGACAATCCCAATCTTGCGATCTTGAGATTAGACTTCGTTTGATAGGTGATTACCTGAGCGTTGCCTTTATAGCCTCCTTTTACGGTGCGACGGTTGGTCAACGTCAAAGCAACCATTTCTCAAACAAGTAATCTCAAATCACTCAGGTATTGAGGATTTAGTGTCTAATAATTTTAATGAAATTTACTTATGACAGATTTTCATCTCTTATAGTAAAGTTTCATAAGTCTGTCCGATACTAGTCTTCTCAAAGTAAGTATCTATGAAAATGATTATGACATTTCCATGTCCACATAGTTCAAGAAACAGAACTACTAGTCATCTTGCATTCTAGTCGTCTAACGTTTTCTATGCGTCCAATTTTATAGAAAACTCCGACCAGAGACCATTTTCAACCTTTGACATTCAAGTTCACTTGATAGACATTTCTTAGTCACAGGACTGGTCCTGACAGTCTATCTTGAATATATCATCAAATTGAAGGGACTCATCATTTAATAAACCACAAATTAAATGGAAAAATGAAAATACATTTCATATATGATAAATGTTCAACCCCAATGTTTTACAACCATGGGCCTCAAACCCATCTTCTAAAACAGTTCATGGAATTTCAAAGCTATGTTTGATTTCCAGTGCTACAATGTGAGTGTTGCTTCTCACTTGTTGCATAGGTTTAGTTATCATGCTTTGCCAATCTTAATATCCTTTTCATCGAATGATTTTCGAGATATAAGATATTTTGAGTTTGTTTATTATGTGATATAGTCTTTCTTACTTCGATAGTGGTTCTACGCATTTTGCAATGAAGAACCATTAAGTTAGCAGACATGTGATCTTCCCAAGTTCAATGAAGAACTCTTCAACATAAACAACCCCGTTTTATTGCTTTCTTAGGCAATAAGTACTTTTACTTCAACTGTTTAGGTTGCCAGTGATGCTTTGTTTGGATTCACTTATTGTGAGGGGGTCGAAAAAGCACGAGGCTAATGCGTGACCTCGTCCCACGTGGGTGTGACGCTTCTTTTTTATTCAATCAAGATTAATTGGATTTCCTGTGAGTTTACACCCAATTGACTAGTAATATAGGAGTCGCCATTCAGTTTTTAACAACAATGAGAAAAACTGACAAAACCCGGTTATCGTGACATAAAGGGAGTGCAATTATGTTTGACCACGACGGCCGTAGGTTCCCTTGTGATCACTGGTGTGGGGATCTCTCAACGTACACCCGCAAGGTAGAGATTGAGGGTTCAGGGGACTGTAACTACCGAGAGGAGAACTTCGCTCGTCGATAACTCAAGAGGCAGGATATGCTTACTAGCTCAGCATAAATAATTGAAGGGACATGCGTTAACTATTAAACTAATCTAAGTTGATTTTTGCAATATGCAACATATAATACTAGATCGATCGCGATTATCTGACTTAAAAAGCATTAAGGGACCTAGCATGATAATCCAATTTCCCGAAAATATTATATTTGTTAGGCGTGATAGAACAATCAGATTTAGTTAGTTTAACAGTTCATAAAAAGGGCGAGGAAAGCAATCAAATCATCGAGAAGGGGCACATTACGACGCACCCTTGAGAGGTGCGTCACGGTTCTAAGAAAACTAACCACTTTGACTTTGCTATTTCTCCTTTTTATTTAACGAATCTAAATTATGGGACAGGATACGTTCTGTTCGATTTATGGATCGATTGCGACAGAACGCGTGAACAATTTCGCAGCGTGAGGCTTAGGCTAAGGGTTGGAGTCAATACTCAGAATATAACTGTGTGTTGTGTGTGTTCTTTTCACGTCGAATTTGGGGCTGTATTTATAGGGAAGAGTTCGTGGAAAGATAGAATTGCAGAGTTCTAATCCATAAAGAATTAGGAAAAAATACGTACCCAGGTATTTTCAGCGCCCAGGCCTGGGCGCCGAAGATTTCGGCGCCCAGAGCCAGGCGTTGAAAATAGGGTCTGGGCTGTTTTCTTTAATCAGATTCGGATTCCGGAAATCCGTAGAGTTTGAGACTTAATCGATTCTTTTAGTGCGTATCAATTTTATGACGGAATGCGTCTGGGCCCCTTACGAACTCTAGGTTCGTTAGGATTTTAATTAATACATAACTCTTATTTCCGAATCATATTAGGAATAGGATTCTCGCAGTTTTCTATCTCATTTAGGATTTACGTTGGAGTGCAACACCTAATTCTGACAGGTTTCTATCTTTTATGACTTGCCACTTTTAACAGCTGCCCATTATGGCAGTTACTATTTTTAGCAGGTTTCCATAAATAGCAGGTTTCGGGTAAAAAAGGGGAATTGAGATTCGTTTATTTTATAGGAGATGCGTTGTCAAGTGGAGATTTATGCTTTCATCATCGAACCTTCCCTTTCGGGAATGGGGACAAAAGTAGGTGTCTACAGTTAGCCCCCACTTTGACTAGGTCAAAGTATTAGACGGAGTGCGTCACACAAGCCATGGTGTATGTGACCTGTTTTGCGAGGGTCTCACGAGCCCCCGAGTAATAACATTTGACTTAAGGGTCATCACTTGAAATGTCGACATATCCCTCACGTGTCATTGGGATTTGTCAACGGATAGTATAGAATACTCCCTCACTTTGTCATTGGAAGTATCTAAAGAGGCGTAGAAACTCCCTCACTTTGTCATTGGGAGTAGCTACAGATGTTTTCGAAATCAAAGCTATAAAGTGTAATTGGGCCTGGCCAAGCCCAACCACGAGGTAAAAATGTTTTTAAAGATTCTCATTTTCAGGGCTAGTTAAACGAGAAAACCCCCTTGTTTTCATGGGACGTAAAACGAATGAAAATCCAGCACATCGCTCTTTTTTGGAAAAAACGGAAAACCAATCCTTTAATTTGTGGAAAAAGGGAAAACCAGTCCTTTAATTTTTGGAAAAAGGGAAAACCAGAAAAAGTTATCGCTGCAGCGACTAAGGACCTGCGCGGTTAGTGGCGCAGACCCCGCCGGCTAAAGATGGCGAACCTGCCCGCTAAGGGTGGACACCCCGTCCGATAGAAGTGGACGAATCTATTTTGAAATTTGTTTGTGCTTTTTGAAAATAAGGACCTACGTGGTTTGTGACGTAGACCCCGCCGGCTGAAGATGGCGAACCTATTTTGAATTTGAAGACTTTATTTTTCGAAACCTGAGGACCTGCACGGCTAGTGATGCAGACCCCGCCCGCTGAAGGTGGGCGAGCCCTGTCCGCTAAGGGTGGACGCCCCGCTCGCTGGAGGTGAGCGAACCTGAATTCGTCTTTTTGATTTGGGATTCGCGCGGTTCGTGGCGCGATCTTGCCCGATTGAGGTGGACAAGTCCCTATTTCATTTTTTCTTGTGATTTCTCTTGAGAATTTCTTTTCTTATTCATTCTCGCAGGAGCGAATTCTTTCGAGGGATGCTCGAATTTAGTTGCAACCTGAATGTGGGTTGACAACGTGCTTAAATGGACCATTGTCTTGTGGTCATCTTCTTTCATGGTTTTGAGCTAGTCTTTTCGGCTCAATTTTGCCATTACCTGGGGTCCTTGATTAGGGGACTATGCATAAGTATCAACGGCGACCTTTGTCTTGAGGTCGTAATCCGGTTTTATCTTTTGAGGTTATCCAAACACGGGACTTCGTACAGCGTAGTCTGGGAATATTGTTTTAACTTTGCATACTCTCTTTTGAAATATATATTTTCTTTCGAGCCCCCAAGCATTCGTGCTTGGCAGACATTTCATGTTGGAGAGGTTCCTAGGGGACACACATTTTGTAATGTCCTTGATCGTGTTTGGGATTGTGCTCGTGAGTGCGAGCGATCTTTGTAGTGGTGTGCTACTCTTAACAAAGCCGTGAGGTGCGACTTTCAGTAAAGAAACCGGCAACTTTCAAGTCAAATGAATATGGCAGGACCCTATAGAACTCAGAGAGGGTCTGGGATCATTTTCGGCGCCCAAGCCTGGGCGTTAAAGATTTCGGCGCCCAGCGCTGGGCGCTGAAAATAATCCCTGGCGAGCTTTCTTGATGACACAGTTGGCCTCTTGGAAGTTTTATGTATTGTCTTCTCTTTTGTTTTTATTTTTAGAATGTGATGATTTCCTTGAGAAGCCGTAGCCGATTGGTGGACTACGGTGCTTGTCGCTTTGGGGCGATCATTTTAAGGAACTGTTGCTCTTAAGGCGTACAGTTATTGCAATAGTTGGGCGAGTCTATTTGGCCCGAGGAACATACCTCGAGGCGTAAGATTTTGATCGCTCTTGTATATATTTTTTTTTCTTTTGAATGCGTTCATGAATGATGATATGTATGTACGAACAAGTGTTCATAGAATGGCCGCTGTGTGCGGTCCATTAATCAGTTTGCTTGAATCATTTTTTTGAACAATGACTGATTTTGAATAGTTTTCTTAGAAGCTTGATAGGGGTCAGGTCTATTCATGAAATGGGCTCAAACATCGTGTCCTTTTGATTGTTTGAACATTTGCTTCGAGATTTTTTTTATTTTGCAATGGTCGTTTCGTAGCTTGGAGCCCTCAAGTATGAATGTTGGGATGCTTCCTTTTGGCGTACGATATTTGTAGGTTATTTCGAGAAAGATGCCTTGGGGTTTCGCTCGTGTAAGTGCGAGCTATCCCTTTCGTGGTAGGTAATATTTTGCTACCTTTAATCCTTAATGTAGAAGTCGTGTGGCTTGCATTTTTAATTTGGGCGATAAGTAGTCTTTGCCTCTTTTACACATACTCTTTGGTCGTGCCCGCATTAGTGCAGTATGCCTTACTCTCTTTTTTTTAGACTTGTACTGTGGGATGGTTAAACTTTATGGTGCGACGTAGGCTTGTGTGGCCTAACAACATGTATTAGAACATTTCTCCAGGTGTTGGGATATCATTGCATTGGAGTACTTCATCACGCCTCGTTCAGGTGCTCGAACAAGTGTAGCACCTTCTGCGTGGGTTTGCACGGCTTATTACTTCGTTCGATGCGAGGATTAATAGATGTTTATTTCTTGTTTTTATATCTGGGCAAAATTTGACAAGCAGAAAGATTCAGCGCCCAGGCTGGGGCGTTAAAGATATCGGCGCCCAGCTCTAGGCGTTAAAAATGATTTTTGGGTATATTTTGACAGTTCTTACCCTTGATTTTTTTCCTTCGCTTTTGCTTTGGGACGATGTAGACTGTGTAACGGGCGCTTTATAGGGCGAGCGTTATGTGCAGTGGTTTGATCGGAGTTTTGGTGACTCGCGATTTTCAGTTACCCTTGATAGTGGGGTGACATTATATATTCTAAGTAGTGCTTTAGAATTTGGGAGGGGTTGTGGCTATTCAAAGGTTCGTTTTACACGATTAAAGTTTAGGATTGTGCCCCTATGATGTATGTATAGCATTAGCGTCGAGAATTTGCGATAAAATCGTCATTTCGAGCATTTTTAGAGTGTTTTTCTCAAGCCTCCAATTGTAGCTACGGGATTGGCTTAGTGCTATAATGCTTTGCATACGTTTTTATGCATTCATGGTGACACGGATCATGAATAGTTTGAACCAGACTCGTTTAATGCGAGGCATGTTCGAGTAGTGATCTGCTACTTCTCTTGTAAATGTCGTATTGTGCGACATTGCCATGGTCAAGGTATTCACATGTTGGAGTGTGCCTTGACCAAAAGCTAGGTGCCTTTCTTTACCCATAACCATATTTAGAAATCTTTGACTCACTTGCAACATTGAGATAAACGCATACTTAGCTTAAACCATCGACACTTTATTATGTTCGAAGAAGTCTTTGAGAATTATTTGAAAATAATTTTAAAATCTGAGTCCTACTGTGTACAATCTGAGGTGTCCAAAGTAGGTTGCCTTATAGAAGGGTTCGTACAGGATTGAATGAATCAAAATACTGTTACGATTTTTGGAACGCTGTCTAAGGATTTGCTGGAAGCCAGGGTGCAGGCGTCAAGATATACTTGTGCCCGTTTGGCATATGCTTTAGGCTTTTAGGGCCATCTTTTCCAGAATTGCGAGAATATAACCGTTTTCAAATTGACTTAGATTTACTTGGTGAATGTCTGTAAAAAAGGTCAAGGTATACTTAGTTCTTTCCCTAGTTCTTCCATTTCAATCTTTTAGCCCCCAATTTCTATTATGTCTTCCTATTAATGATGCTTTTAGATTTCGATTTTAGATGCCCGTGTCATATGTCTGAGTGGGGTGAGCCTTTGGTTAAGTGCCAAGTCTTATTGACAATGTCTGTTTTTTTTTTCAAAGGGGATTCACAAGCATTTGAATTACCATGGACGGGTGCCCTGAGTTCGAAGGAACGATGGGGCGACGCCGTAGAACAATCCTCTTTATTGCAAGCTTACTGCCTTTATTACTTGTTGGCGATTATGACTGTGTCTAGTGGTGAAAGAAGGTCTTTAAGCGAACGACTATGTCTAGTTGTGAAAGAAAGTCTTTAAGTGAGTTAGTTCGCTTTAGGGAGGGTCAAGTCGAGTACTTTAGAGGTCATGGATGCTTGCGCTAGCCCCCATTCAATTGAGGCAAAGCGATTTTTTTTTGAGTCTTGGCTAAGTGCCTAGGAGTGTGAGTGCTCCTTCTGGCAAGGGTACGTGCCCTTATTATTTTTCGATGTGTGCTCATTAATTTTGGCATCTTGATGACTTGGATTCTTTGACTTAAATTTTTCTTTCGACTTGGATCGTAAGTAATTAAGTTTCAATAAGGGACTTTATTTCTTATTCTTGTTTTTCTATAGGCTTTAATATTTTTGCAAATTGGTTGGACCGAATCATGGATTGCCTACGTATCCGCCTTAAATAGATTTAATTTGGAATCAGGTCTTGCGTAGTTCTTAGCCTAGAAAATGGTTTCTTAGAATGCCGAATTCGATAAGTATGTTCTGAGATGGAAACATATTATTTGAAACGGTAGAATAAGTGAAGTTTATTATTATTTAAATCTGCTACCAAAAATTTGTTTTATATTTTTTTGAGTACATGTATTTTTTGGTGGTACGTATACGTGCTGTACCCCTCCAAGTTTTCGTTATTTTTCCGTGCATGTGCGGATAAAATGACGAGCACTTCTGGACAAAATTTAGCAGGCAGAAAGATTCGGCGCCCAGGCAGGGGCGTTAAAAGATTTCGGCGCCCAGCTCTGGGCGCTGAAAATGACTTCTGGGCGGATCTTTTTTGGTGCGCTAAATGCTTCTTTTTCTTTTTAGACTAACTTTAGAGGCGCTTTGCAAAGTTTCTTTTTTATTATTATTATTTTTTTTTTACGTTAAGCGTAGAATGTACTTTTCATTTGTCTTTTTTTTATTTGTGACTCAAGACGGTTTGAAAGATGGGTTGAATGAGATAGGGTAATTTGTATAGGTATTGGTCAAGCATGAGGATTATATCTTCTAGGACTCACAATTTGCAATCTCAAACTAGTGTCATGAGTTTACATCAACCAAGGCCAATGAGTAGTATGGGGACGGCTCAAGGGTATATCAACAGGATGTATCCATACAAGTTATATGGTCATTATGCTAATGGTTGTGCAAGAGCAGGTTTTGGAAATAATGGGTATGACGCACGTGTCGATGGCCGTGCGTGGTTTGCGGTTGACAACAAGTTCAAGAACAAGAGTCGAGGTAATGGTTTCTTGGGTTATGGCAATGAGAACATGGATGGATTAAATGAGCTGAACAGGGGGCCCCCAGGGCGAAGGCGTCTAAGAACATAAGGACTGGAAAGGGTAGACATCGTAGAACTTTATGATTTGGATTGGTTGACTCAATTCTCTTCCTTCGTTTACTTGGGTAAATTTCGTACTTTGGGAGGTATGGGCTAAGTATTTCATGGCTCGCTCTTTTCGCTCTCCCTTTTCTATTTTTTTCTTTTTGCTCGGGATTTCTCCCCCACATAAATTTTTTATTTGGGCTAAAAGGTAGATGGTTGTGGTCTTTGAGTCACGCGGCGAGGCTGAGTGAGCCTCGTTTGGTAGGCCTATAGTGGACCTTTAATTTTAGTGGGCCTAGGGTGGACCTTTAGCTTTAGTGGGCCTAGGGTGGACATTTTAAATTGTCTTACTTTGCAAGCGTATTTAGTCGTTTCTTAAAATGTGCAAATAGCGTAGATTCGAAATTTTGTTTTTACCTTATTGAAATTCAACGAAAGAATTACATCGAAAATATTGTTGTTTCTTTTCAGTCTCCAGTTTCTGGGATTTAATTGGAAGTCGTGATTTAGACTCGAACTTTCATTAATGTTCTGATTATAATCCGTGTATGAATACAAGGAGGTGGCCTAGACTCAAAATAATGACGCGGCGTAAGCCTATAATACTTGACCAAGCGACTCTCAGACTTAGGCTAATTGGACCATAACTTTCGTTGGTTGACACTTTAGATTTTAACCCTTGGGTGTTCATTTGTCATGCGCCATTTTGCTTAATGTTGGCAAGGTAGTTAGTTGGGGAGATCGAATTTTCATTTTTGTAAGACTAGAATCATTAGTGCGGCTTCTCTCTTAGTGTGTATTGCTTTACCCCAATGGTAGTCTCATGGCATGCCGATTTGGGTATTTTCATGGTTGGTCATGTTGCATTCATGGAAAATCTTTTAGTCCGTACTTAGTAGTATTTCAAGGAGCGAGTGACTCGAGAGGACTATGATAGTCGTGACCCAATGTGATTATAAGCCTTGGGGCCATTAATTTTTTCTTTGCCAATGGTATTAACACCTTAGGTTCACTTTGGGGGTTGTGCGACTATGGGGGAATGATTTCCAGAATGTGACCGTTTCCATTTTGCAAATACTATAATATATTCTTTTTATTGGTGAGAGAGAGTATTGAGGCCGTGGATTTCTAGCAAGGGATGACAATTACATATGGGTGCTCATTGATTTAAATGTTAGGAAGGGAGACTCAATATGGTTTAACCTTTTAGCTTGCAGAACGACACCAAGTATTAGGACCGATTCTATGGATAAGACAATTAAGACTTAGGATTTAGATTGTACTTCGGCATAACCTAGTCTAGACTCGGATTTACTTATTTTTCATTTGAACATTTATTTTTTTCTTTGAAAACTTTATTCGAACATCATTTTTTGAATACTTTGCCCATGTGACATTCAAGGTCGTTTAATTAGCATGCTCGGTTTTGGTGCCGAGCATTGTCGTCGTAGGAGGCCTAACAACGACACAAAGAGTTATTTATTTTTATTTTTTGTCGCTTTTAGAATCGAGTGCCTTTTCATACGCCCTTGCAGCAAATTTTACGAAAAGTTTTTTTTTGCTACGTGTTTTTTTTTGCGCGGGCACCGAGGCTGCTGTGCCTGACCAAAAGGCCAGGCAACAACTTCAGCGCCCAGCAGTGGGGGTGGGAAATTTCGGCGCCCAGCCAGGGGCGTTGAAAATGCGTCCCTGGCTGGTTCTCGTTTTCTGTTTGCGTATACGTTTGTTTTTGCGACTTTAATTTTGCGCGCTTGCCTTATAACGTCCTTTATGCGTTGTGTAGCGTTTGTGGGATTCGTTACAGGCCATCCCGAATGTCGCTTTTTTTGTGGCGATCCTTCGGGTTTGCGGAACACGTATTTTGGTATAACTCTTTGTCCAATTGGTTCATGAATGTTTGGGCAATTTTTAAGGTCGTTGGTTTTCTAGCATTATTTGTCTAGCATTATTCGTACGCACAATCATAACATAGTCATATAGTTCGCTACACATAACTACATTACAAACATGGATTTGAAAATTAAATATGTCATGTAGTTTATGATAGGCTTCTATGGGTAGTTATTTGCGCCTGGCTTGGTACCGCTTCTATCGTAGATCCAACACATGCCCCGGTCGAGGTAGTGTCTTCAACAGACGAATTTCGCTCAAGAGGCCAACCCGCAAGTGCAAGCCAAGGGGGCATGCAGGCGAGAGGGACCTAATGAGTGAGCGATTGGGTTTGGGATAGGTGTACTACCTGCACAAGTACCGAGTGGGCAACATGCGCGGCGTATGCACCCCCTATTGGCGGAAAAAGGTATCCTTAGTCCCAACTCCCGAGGGAGCCGAGATTCGTTATGCGGTTTTGCCCGTTCACATTAATATGCTGATTTTCAGGTCGTCCCAACTTGATGGGGAAATAAACGCGGGGTAGGATCGTTTCACCCTTCGGCTATTTTGATTACCTACAAGCACGAGTATTTCCTTCACTATCCCCAGTGGAGTCGCCACTGTGAGGGGGTCGAAAAAGCACGAGGCTAATGCGTGACCTCGTCCCTCATGGGTGTGACGCTTCTTTTTTATTCAATCAAGTGTAATTGGATTTCTTGTGAGTTTACACCCAATTGACTAGTAATATAGGAGTCGCCATTCAGTTTTTAACAACAATGAGAAAAACTGACAAAACCCGGTTATCGTGACATAAAGGGAGTTCAATTATGTTTGACCACGACGGCCGTAGGTTCCCTTGTGATCCCTGGTGTGGGGATCTCTCAACATACACCCGCAAGGTAGAGATTGAGGGTTCGGGGGACTGTAACTACCGAGAGGAGTACTTCGCTCGTCGATAACTCCAGAGGCAGGATATCCTTACTAGCTCAGCATAAATAATTGAAGGGACATGCGTTAACTATTAAACTAATCTGAGTTGATTTTAGCAATATGCAACATATAATACTAGATCGATCGCGATTATCTGATTTAAATAGCATTAAGGGACCTAGCATGATAATCCAATTTCCCAAAAATATTATATTTGTTAGGCGTGATAGAACAATCAGATTTAGTTAGTTTAACAGTTCATAAAAAGGGCGAGGAAAGCAATTAAATCATCGAGAAGGGGCACATTACAACGCACCCTTGAGAGGTGCGTCACGGTTCTCAGAAAACTAACCACTTTGACTTTGCTATTTCTCCTTTTTATTTAACGAATCTCAATTATGGGACAGGATATGTTCTGTTCGATTTACGGATCGATTGCGACAGAACGCGTGAACAATTTCGCAGCGTGAGGCTTAGGCTAAGGGTTGGAGTCAATACTCAGAATATAATTGTGTGTTGTGTGTGTTCTTTTCACGTCGAATTTGGGGCTGTATTTATAGGGAAGAGTTCGTGGAAAGATAGAATTGCAGAGTTCTAATCCATAAAGAATTAGGAAAAAACACGTACCCAGGTATTTTCAGCGCCCAGGCCTGGGCGCCGAAGATTTCGGCGCCCAGAGCCAGGCGTTGAAAATAGGGTCTGGGCTGTTTTCTTTAATCAGATTCGGATTCCTGAAATCCGTAGAGTTTGAGACTTAATCGAGTCTTTTAGTGCGTATCAATTTTATGACGGAATGCGTCTGGGCCCGTTACGAACTCTAGGTTCGTTAGGATTTTAATTAATACGTAACTCTTATTTCCGAATCATATTAGGAATAGGATTCTCGCAGTTTTCTATCTCATTTAGGATTTACGTTGGAGTGCAACGCCTAATTCTGACAGGTTTCTATCTTTTATGACTTGCCACTTTTAACAGCTGCCCATTACGACAGTTACTATTTTTAGCAGGTTTCCATAAATAGCAGGTTTCGGGTAAAAAAGGGGAATTGAGATTCGTTTATTTTATAGGAGATGCGTTGTCAAGTGGAGATTTATGCTTTCATCATCGAACCTTCCCTTTCAGGAATGGGGACAAAAGTAGATGTCTACACTTATCCAAGCAGTTCACAGATTTGTGGAAGACTTTCCAGCTATATCTTAGAACATAGAAATTAATATTTAATTTCCCACGCAACAACTCATGGTCTCCAATCCATGTTGCCATTTCAAAACACGATGCTCTATAGCTCGTCCTTGCCAATGGTTAACTCCAAAGGGTCTTGCTTGATCCTTTGCCAGTGTTCATGCGTGTAGCATCAATATTTAGCATATCTATATTTCCTTGAATCAAGAACTATTCCTATGTACCTTTTCAAGTACCATAAGTATTCTTGATCTCAATCTAGTTGATCTTCACTTAGATCAATAGAGATTGGTATATGTTCGTCATGCCTAAAGTCATACGATACGTTTTTGGCGATCCTCATATTATATCATACATGATAAGTTCTTTTGCAGAATAATTCCCAATTGAATTCTATTCATGTAACTTTAGCTCATTCAATTTCAGTAGATACTGAATCCAGCTAAATCTTTGACATATAATATAGGTTAGGACTCTCACTTAGACTCTTTGATGTTTTAACTTAGTAAATGCTTATACATAGTTCAAACATTCTTTACTTAGATTTATTCACATGGGTCGAATATCTCCAATGGAGTCTTTCGTGTTTGATTTAGTAAATTCCATTACTTAATCCAAAACAATATTATAAGATCTTTGTAAATAGATCTTAATACCCATTATGTACTAAGTTTCGCCATGGTCCATCATTGATGAATAATTTCAAATCTAAGTCATTAGCATTTGAATGTTATTTCACAATAGAGAGATATGTGTGTGATACACATATGACCAATTAAGTTTTACGTACTCCCACTTGAAGGAAATAATGCCCTTGGTCCAAGTATGCATTCTATGTTAAGTCTAATAAATGCGGTTCAGTATTAATTAACAAGTTAATAATTCAGTGAGATCAAGTGAGCTGAATGCCTAGCTAGAGGCCGCTTCAGTTCAAGTGGAATTAATGATATTAATCCACAACTTACTCTTGACTGAACCCGTAGGGTCACACAAATAGTACGTAAACGGATCAAGTATTTAATGGCATTAAATACTCCAACTATGGATATTCGGAATCGACGGATCTTGGTTTCAGTGGGAGCTGAGATCGTCACAGGCAAGAAATGAATACTCCGGAAACGATGATATTGCCGGAAACGGAAATATGGATCGTATCGGAAATATAAATATTATCCAAGTCGTAGATGTTGCCGGAAACGGAAACATGGTACGTATCGGGAAATATTATCGGAAATGGAAATATTGCCGGAATCGGAAATATTGCCGGAAACGGAAATATTGTCAGAATCGGAAATATTATCGGAATCGGAAAATAATTCCGGAAACGGAAATATTAAATATTTGTTCGAAACGGAAATTAATTCCGGAATCGAAAATATTAAATATTGTTCGTATCGGAAATATATTCCGGAATCGGGAATTTAATCGGAAGCGTATCGTACGAATAAGCATCGGACGAGGCCTGCCGGACGAGGGCCCAGCACGAAGCCAGGCCATCGCCCAGCAAGCCAAGCGCGCCACACGAACAGCCAAGGCCACGCCAGGCCCAGCGCAAGGCCAGGCCCAGCAGGCCGTGGCAGCGCGCACAGAGCGCGCAGCTGCGAGCAGTGGGCTGCGAGCATTGCTGCAGCTCGCGTGGGCTTGTAGCTCGCGTGGGCCGTGCGGCCGTGTGGGCTGTGCGCGGGCATGGCCTGCACGCTTGCGGGTCATGCCCGCGTAAGTGTTTGTGTTCGCATACGAAATCTAAAACGTGCAGAATTCGTTTAATGATTAGATTCCTAATTCTATTTGATAAATTAATTAAATAAGAGTTTTATTATAATTCTAATTTAATTAATTCGTATCCTAATAGGATTCCAATTCTCTTTCCATACCCCTATAAATATGTGGCCTGGGTTCACAATTTATAACGAGTTATTCAAGTATTCAAAGTGAGTTTTTGAGAGAAAAATTCAGTCACACATCTTGCTCAAAAGTGCCGAAAATTTATAGTACCTTAGGGGCGATTCTAGTTGGTCAATCTTAAGGCGGATCTGGACGTGCTGTGGACTATCTACGGAGGGACGACACTTGGAGTCCCAAAGACTTGTTCTTGTTCGGTTCGGGCGCAGCTAGGGAAGGCACGCAACAAAGAGTATGCATCTAAACTATGCTAAATGATTATGTGTAAATAATATGTATTCCTGGCTTAATGGTTGTTTCCGCATGATTTATGAATTGTCATATGTATCATAACCTAACAGTGGTATCACAAGCCTCTTATTATTTTCATAATCTAAATTGCATGAACATGGTTAAATATTACAAATTTGCAAGAATTAAAAAGGGGTGATTAATTTTCGTAATTGTTAATTAATTGCAAATTGCGTTTATTTAATTATACGTACGCAGCTTTTCGGCAGTTTCTTCGTTACTCATCCAAATCGAGTGATTTTTGTGTCAATTCCGCATGTAAAAGGCATTATAAAATTATAAAACCCAGAATTCTCAAATTCGAAGCCTAACTATGACTTTTCGAAGGTTTTAGTTTTTCGAATGCAAAATTTCGTAAATTTAAGATGTTAAATTAAATATTTGCGATTCTTGTTGATAAATCTTGAATTTTTGATTGACCTACTATATATGTTTAACAAGTTTGAATGCCTAGCCTTGTTAATTATGCAATCTAATTTGTAATTATGATTAATTAGTTGAAAATTAGAATAATTTAGAATTAATTTGATTTTCATAATTAATTATAATTTAATTAGAAACCTATGATTAAAAACCACCATAAAAATTGTAAATTTATGATAAATTTTAAATTTTTATGACCTAGGCTTGAATCCATGATAATCGGAAATCAATTGAATAATAAATTTTCGATTTTTCGCCCTAAAATTATGAAATTAATATTAATTTATTAATTTGTCATTAATTTTAAATATAAATTTTAAATTTTTATGCGATTCGTTCATATAACTTGCACGCACAAAGCAATGGACGCTTCGTGTTACCCTTAAGGGGTGTTGTATAGTGCGGGCATGCGACGACGAGCAAGGGAGCTCGTCGCCCGTGCGGCACGAATGCAATGAGCAAGGGCATGGTGCACGAGCACAAGGCAGCAGCCCTGCCTTGTGTCGTGGGCCACGAGCTATGGACAAATGTGCATGGGCGAAGGCAAGGCACGGCAGTCGCGTGTGGGCAGCAAGCGAGCTGCGCCACAACGCGCACTGCCTCGCGCAAGCGCGCGCAGCCTCGCGCGCAGCGAGCGCAAGCTCGCGTGCCACGAGCGCTGCGCCCAGCGTCGATCGCGCGCAGCGAGCAATTGCTCGCGCACAGCGAGCGATGGCTCGCGTGCATCGAGCGCTGGAGCGCGCGCACCAAGCGCTGGCGAGCGCGCACAGCGAGCGATGGCTCGCGTGCATCGAGCGCTGGCGCGCGCGCAGCGAGCACCAACTTGTGTGATGGCTTGCGATGGGTAGATGCAGCAGCTATGCGACGAGCGCATGGGCTGTGCGCACATGGCCAGCGATGGCTGTGTGCGTGTGGCCCATGGGCGTGCGATGCATAGGGTGTTTGCATTACGATTAGATCGTTTTGAATGTTTAATTTGAAATTTTCAGTTTACGTAATTTTAATTAATTTTAAAATTAATAATTTAAATTATTTTCTTGGATTTTAATTTTGAATATTGTAATTATAATAAATTTTATTTATTCTAATTATTTTACTAAAATTAAAATCATGAATTAATTTAAATACGACTGAAATCAAATTAAAATTTTTGGATTCAATTATAAATTTATATGGGCTTTAAATTTTAATTAAATTTGTATGTTTCCGGTTAGACTTGAAATACATTTTTATGTTTAAAATTAGTAAAGCATATGAATTTATTGGTTTAAGTGGGAGCGCCTTTTAGTCATAAACTCTTGATTAGGTCTACGAATCCTTAAGGTTAAAACAACTTGATTAGAATTAATAAGGACTGAATAATTGGTAGATTATTGGTGCCCTTGATTAATTGCTGCAAATGTTTACGTGATGCATAATGTGTTTTACTAACCAGCTATGTGGGCCATTCATGATAATGAATGGGTGAATGGTATATATTGTATATGTACTGTTTTGCAGGTTATGAAGTGACTAGTATGGCCCAAATAGGATAGAAAATATGGTATGCGTACCATTAATTTGAATGTAATTGGTCTAAAGTACCAAAGTTGTTTTTCAATTCAAATATGGTCTGCGTACCATCAAATAGTTGTAATTAGTTTTAATTATAGCTTATCCTATTTGAAGAAAATGGTGCCTCCCACGGAGATTTTCAAGACGGACTTTGAAGTTAAAGCTTCAAGATGAAGTCGGGCCATACTAGATCACATTTATCTTATGCATGCTTTAAGTTATTTATTGCTTTAAATATGTCTTAATTATGCATAAGATTGTGGCTTGATTATGTTGCATGATTAAGGATTTTAGTTCACTTAAAATCTAACCAACATAGTAAGAGCCTTAAGTTCCAAACTTAAAAATTGAGTTAAAAGGTGCCATGCCAAAATATACACTTGCTTGGATATCCTTTACATCAATCTAGTAATAGTTTTCGCTCAGCGAGGTGTTACTTATTGGTCCTAAAGGGGCAAGGTACACAAATAATTGTGAGTACATGTTAGTTTTGGTGAAACTCAACGATATAAGTAAGGAGTCCTTTTATGTCGTGGCAAAAATCGATAGGTTTACCTAATAAGTTCTTAGAAGTACCTATCAACCAAGAATAGTTTCTAGACTATTAGCAAAAGGCTTTTGCTTACCTAAGATGTTTTAGGATTAAGTCGACAAACTGTGCTTAGTTCTTCAATGATTTTAGGATCTTCGAATCATTTTATTCACACCTGCCGGAACACATAACTTGAATAAAATTCTTAATAAACATTGAATTATGCATGTATGCTAGAATTTAAGTTTATTAAGAGAAAATGTGAATGGTTATTTATTTGTTTATTCTTTTCAATTGTAGTTTTTAATATGGCAAACAACAATTCATTCAACATTCGATCAATTCTCGAAAAGGAGAAGTTGAACGGGAAAAACTTCCTTGACTGGCAAAGGAACTTGCAAATAGTTCTTATGCAGGAAGAAAAGGAGTATGTCCTAGATGTGGCGATGCCCGAAGCCGCAGGCGACGGGGTCACTCAGGCAGCCCTCAATCGTTGGATTGATGCCAACAAGGATGTGAAATGTCTAATGCTCGCCACCATGAGTGCGGATCTGCAGAAAACGTTCATCAACTCAGATGCTTTCACAATCATTAGTGAGTTGAAGAACATGTTCCAAGATCTGGCTCGAGTCGAAAGATTCGAGACTCATAGGCAAATTCTTGAGACCAAGCTTAAGAAAGGCGAGCCCGTAAGTCCACATGTTCTCAAAATGATTGGACTCATTGAGAATATGAGTCGGCTGGATCAGCAATTTTCTCAGGAAATGGCTATAGACACCATCCTCCATTCTCTTCATAGCGGGTATGATCAGTTCAAACTGAACTACAGTATGAATAGTCTGGACAAAACGCTCACTGAGCTTCACGGTATGCTGAAGACCGCTGAAAAGACGCTCAAAAGTGATAAGCAGGATGTGCTTATGGTGCGTGGGGGCAAGTTCAAGAAATCTGGAAAGAAGAGGAATGCTAAGAAAGGTGGCAACAAGGCCAGCCCAACTAAGCAAACTGGCGCCAAATCTGTAAAGAGGAAGGTCAGTCAACCCACTTCTGAATCCGAATGCTTCTACTGCAAGAAGAAGGGGCATTGGAAGAGAGATTGCTTGAAGCTAAAGGAAGATCAGAAGAACGGAACAGTCGTTCCATCTTCAGGTATTTTCGTTATAGACTGTATACTTGCTAATTCAACTTCTTGGGTATTAGATACAGGTTGTGGCTCACACTTATGTTCCAATCCACAGGGACTAAGAAGAAGTAGAAAGTTAAGCAAGGGTGAAGTCTACCTACGAGTGGGAAATGGAGCACGGATTGCTGCATTAGCTGTAGGAACTTACTTTTTGTCGTTGCCCTCCGAGCTAGTTTTGGAACTGGAAGAATGTTTCCATGTTCCAAGTCTTACTAAAAACATCATTTCAGTTTCTTGCTTAGATGCTAAGGGATTTTCCTTTTTAATAAAAGACAATAGTTGTTCGTTTTATTTTAAAGAGATGTTTTATGGATCTGCTAGATTAGTCAATGGACTTTATTTATTAGATCACGACAAACAAGTATATAACATAAATACCAAAAAGGCCAAAAAGGATGATTCAGATCTCACCTATCTGTGGCATTGTCGATTAGGCCATATAAACTTGAAACGTTTAGAAAGACTTCAAAAGGAAGGAATTCTAGAACCATTTGACTTAGAGGATTATGGTAAATGCGAATCATGTTTATTTGGCAAAATGACAAAGCAACCTTTCTCTAAAGTTGGAGAAAGAGCAAATGAACTATTGGGTTTAATCCATACAGATGTATGTGGACCAATGAGTACAAATGCTAGAGGTGGTTTCAGCTACTTTATCTCTTTCACTGATGACTTCAGTAGATATGGTTATGTCTACCTAATGAAGCATAAGTCTGAATCCTTTGACAAATTCAAGGAATTTCAGAGTGAAGTAGAGAATCAATTAGGCAAGAAGATTAAGGCACTGCGGTCTGATAGAGGCGGTGAATATCTGAGCTATGAATTTGATGACCATCTGAAAGAATGTGGAATTCTATCAGAATTGACTCCTCCTGGAACACCACAATGGAACGGTGTGTCGGAACGGAGGAACAGAACCTTGCTAGACATGGTCAGGTCAATGATGGGTCAGGCCAAACTTCCATTAGAATTTTGGGGACATGCACTAAATACAGCTGCACTCACTATAAATAGAGCTCCGTCTAAAGCTGTCGAAAAGACTCCATACGAATTATGGTTTGGAAAGCCCCACATGTGTCTTTTCTTAAGATTTGGGGATGTGAAGTATACGTCAAACGATTAATTTCAGACAAACTTCATCCAAAATCTGACAAATGTATCCTTGTGGGCTATCCAAAGGAAACAAAGGGGTATTACTTCTACAATACATCTAAGAACAAGGTGTTTGTTGCTCAAGATGGTGTCTTTTTGGAGAAAGATCACATTTCCAAAATGACAAGTGGGAGAAAAGTAGACCTCGAAGAAATTCGAGTCGAACAACAAACTCTAGAGAATGCTCAAGATGACATTCAGGATGAAACTCAGAGATCTTTAGAAGAATCTGGTGAGAATCATGGTCAATCTAGAAATGTTACCCCGCGTAGATCGCAAAGATATAGATCTCAACCGGAAAGGTACTTAGGTATTTTGACGAATGAGAGCTATGACGTTCTATTACTTGAAAGTGATGAACCTGCGACTTACAAACAAGCTATGACGAGCCCTAGCTCCAAGCAGTGGCAAGAAGCCATGCAATCTGAATTAGACTCCATGTCTGAAAACCAAGTATGGGATTTGGTCGATTTGCCAGATGGCTACCAAGCCATTGGAAGCAAATGGGTTTTCAAACTGAAAAAGGACAAGGATGGGAAACTTGAAGTTTTCAAAGCTAGATTGGTAGCAAAAGGTTACAGGCAAGTCCACGGTGTGGATTACGATGAAACCTTTTCACCAGTTGCAATGCTAAAGTCTATTCGGATAATGTTAGCAATCGCTGCATATTACGATTACGAAATATGGCAGATGGATGTCAAAACTGCTTTCTTAAACGGCGTTTTAACAGAAACTGGGTTTATGACACAGCCTGAAGGTTTTGAGGATCCAAAGAATGCTAAAAAGGTATGCAAGCTAAAGAAGTCAATCTACGGATTGAAGCAGGCATCCAGGAGCTGGAATATACGTTTTGATGAAGCAGTCAGTGACTTTGGTTTCATCAAGAACGCGGACGAATCTTGTGTATACAAGAAGGTCAGTGGGAGAAAAATTGCTTTCCTAGTATTATATGTCGACGACATATTACTTATCGGAAATGACATTCCTATGTTGAACTCTGTCAAGATTTGGCTTGGGAAATGTTTTTCGATGAAAGATCTAGGAGAAGCACAGTACATATTGGGCATCAAGATTTACAGAGATAGATCTAAAAAGATGATTGGACTTAGTCAAAGCACTTATATCAATAAGGTGCTTGATAGGTTCAAGATGGCGGACTCCAAGCGAGGCTACCTACCCATGTCTCATGGAATGACTCTAAGCAAGACTCACTGCCCAAAAACACTTGATGAGCGTAGACGAATTAATGGGATTCCATATGAATCATTGATTGGTTCAATAATGTATGCTATGATATGTACACGCCCGGATGTTGCGTACGCACTCAGTGCTACAAGCAGATACCAGTCAGACCCAGGAGAGGCGCATTGGACTGCTGCCAAGAACATTCTGAAGTACCTGAAAAGGCACAAAGATGACTTCCTGGTCTATGGTGGAGATGATGAATTAATTGTTAAAGGCTATACGGACGCAAGTTTCCAAACCGACAAAGATGATTTCAGATCACAGTCTGGGTTTGTCTTCTGCCTCAACGGAGGAGCAGTAAGCTGGAAAAGTGCTAAGCAAAGCACCATTGCGGATTCTACAACTGAAGCGGAGTACATTGTTGCACATGAAGCAGCAAAGGAAGCTATATAGCTAAGGAAGTTCATAGGTGAACTCGGTGTAGTCCCCTCCATTAAAGGACCAATAGCCCTGTATTGTGATAATAACGGAGCTATTGCACAGGCAAAGGAGCCTAGACACCACCAGAGAGTCAAGCATGTACTTCGTAGATTTCACCTTCTACGAGAGTTCGTTGAAAGAAAAGAAGTCGAGATAAGCAAAATTGGTACTGATGACAACAACATATCGCTCGCACACTGCAGCTATGGGAATCAAGCATATTGGAGAATGGCTTTGATGTCTCTGTTTAATGTTTTAAAGTTTTAGAGTTTAAATCTTTGTAAAACATTATTGGTTAATCATTCACAATAAATGAAAAGAATTCATTTTTCCATTTAATTTCTGGTTTATTAAATGATGAGTCCCTTCAATTTGACGATATATTCAATATAGACTGTCAGGACCAATCCTGTGACTAAGAAATGTCTATCAAGTGAACTTGAATGTCAAAGGTTGAAAATGGTCCCTAGTCGGAGTTTTCTATAAAAATTGGACGCATAGAAAACGTTAGACGATTAGAATGCAAGATGACTAGTAGTTCTGTTTCTTGAACTATGTGGACATGGCAATGTCATAATCATTTGCATAGATACTTACTTTGGGAAGACTAGTATCGGACAAGACCTATGAAACTTTACTGTAAGAGATGAAAATCTGTCATAAGTAAATTTCATTAAAATTATTAGACACTAAATCCTCAATACCTGAGTGATTTGAGATTACTTGTTTGAGAACTGGTTGCTTTGACGTTGACCAACCGTCGCATCGTAAAAGGAGGTTATAAAGGCAACGCTCAGGTAATCACATATCAAACGAAGTCTAATCTCAATATCACAAGATTGGGATTGTCCTCCCATAAATCGGGATGAGATGATTAAAAGTTGTACAAGGCCACTCGGAGAGCAAGAAACTGTGAAATGCATGGCCGTGCTCGGATGAATCATAGGCTATGATTATCTGTTTATTTGATCAGTTGAACTCTGAAACCGAGGAACACCTCTGGACATAATAAGGATGACAAATCTTACCTTATGTTCAAGAGCAAGCATCGAGCGACAAAGGAATTAGGAAATGCACACTTGTCCCTAAGGACAAGTGGGAGACTGAAGGAAATAATTCCCTTGGTCCAAGTATGCATTCAATGATAAGTCTAATATATGCGGTTCAGTATTAATTAACAAGTTAATAATTCAGTGAGATCAAGTGAGCTGAATGCCTAGCTAGAGGCCGCTTCAGTTCAAGTGGAATTAATGATATTAAATACTCCATAAACGGATATTCGGAATGGCATTAAATACTCCATCTATGGATATTCGGAATCGACGGATCTTGGTTTCAGTGGGAGCTGAGATCGTCACAGGCAAGAAATGAATACTCCGGAAACGATGATATTGCCGGAAACGGAAATATGGATCGTATCGGAAATATAAATATTATCCAAGTCGTAGATGTTGCCGGAAACGGAAACATGGTACGTATCGGGAAATATTATCGGAAATGGAAATATTGCCGGAATCGGAAATATTGCCGGAAACGGAAATATTGTCAGAATCGGAAATATTATCGGAATCGGAAAATAATTCCGGAAACGGAAATATTAAATATTTGTTCGAAACGGAAATTAATTCCGGAATCGAAAATATTAAATATTGTTCGTATCGGAAATATATTCCGGAATCGGGAATTTAATCGGAAACGTATCGTACGAATAAGCATCGGACGAGGCCTGCCGGACGAGGGCCCAGCACGAAGCCAGGCCATCGCCCAGCAAGCCAAGCGCGCCACACGAACAGCCAAGGCCACGCCAGGCCCAGCAGGCCGTGGCAGCGCGCACAGCGCGCGCAGCGCGCGCAGCTGCGAGCAGTGGGCTGCGAGCATTGCTGCAGCTCGCGTGGGCTTGTAGCTCGCGTGGGCCGTGCGGCCGTGTGGGCTGTGCGCGGGCATGGCCTGCACGCTTGTGGGTCATGCTCGCGTAAGTGTTTGTGTTCGCATACGAAACTTAAAACGTGCAGAATTCGTTTAATGATTAGAGTCCTAATTCTATTTGATAAATTAATTAAATAAGAGTTTTATTATAATTCTAATTTAATTAATTCGTATCCTAATAGGATTCCAATTCTCTTTCCATACCCCTATAAATATGTGGCCTGGGTTCACAATTTATAACGAGTTATTCAAGTATTCAAAGTGAGTTTTTGAGAGAAAAATTCAGTCACACATCTTGCTCAAAAGTGCCGAAAATTTATAGTACCTTAGGGGCGATTCTAGTTGGTCAATCTTAAGGCGGATCTGGACGTGCTGTGGACTATCTACGGAGGGACGACACTTGGAGTCCTAAAGACTTGTTCTTGTTCGGTTCGGGCGCAGCTAGGGAAGGCACGCAACAAAGAGTATGCATCTAAACTATGCTAAATGATTATGTGTAAATAATATGTATTCCTGGCTTAATGGTTGTTTCCGCATGATTTATGAATTGTCATATGTATCATAACCTAACACCACTAAACTTCTTATATATTAGCTTCACTAAAATACAATTCCAATTCCCAATTGCTTGCTTAAATCTGTACTTAGATTTCATAAGCTAGCTTTCCATTTCAAGTATTTATTTGGATCCACAAATCCTATGACATACCATGTACACAGTTTCTTCCAACATTTGAATGAGGAAGATGTTTTGTCATCCAATTGCCATATGTACCAATATGCAATTAGTTCTTGAATTATAGACTTAAGCATTACGATTTTGCATGAGGTTTCAACACAATCCACACCGTGAATTTGCTTGTAACCTTTAGCAACAAATCTAGCTTTGTGTGTGAACACAATTTCATGTTTGATGGTTTTTATCCTTAAAACAAACTTGCAACCAATAGGTGTGAAACTATTCTTGCAAATCAATAAAATTTCAATTTTGTCATCAAAACATTGAGTATGTTTTATGGCCTCTAACCATTTAAAACATTGAGTCTATATATGGCCTCTAACCATTTTAGGGAATCTGGGTTACGTCATAGCTTTCTTACAAGTCATAAACTCATTAATCTACATGATAATAGTTTGACTGCAAGTTGTAGGTTTCTTCGCTATCTAATAGAAGAATCTCATAGTTTCATTGACCTGAACTCTATGTTTCCTCACTATCTAATAGAAGAATCTCATAGTTTCAGTGACTTGAACTCTATGCCTACTTGGGTATAGAACATCAAACAATAGAATATCAACAGGCACTTTGAGAGTCCTTTGAATATTCTGTTCTCCTTGAAGCACTTGTAAGTCCTCTAAGAGATGTGTATTCTTTAAAGCCACTTCTAAAGTCCTTAAAGAATAAGTTCGGATTTTCTGAAGCACTTCGAAAAGCCTCCTGAATGTCCGTTTATGTTTGTTGTTCGCCTCGAAGACTTTCGAGGTCTATTTTCTCCCACTTGTCATTTTGGAAACGAATCTCCAAAAGGACATTATTTCGAGCGAACAAACATTATGTTCTCAAAAATTTGTGGTAGAACAATACCCTTGTGTCTCATTTGAATAATCACAATGAAACATATATCTGTACCTGGGCCTTAGTTTGTCGAATAACAAACACTAAGCTCCCACTGAGTTTCGCAACTCTCAGATATATATTATGAAAAGATATTCTGAAATTACTTTTCAATAGCTTTGACGAATTTGGTTTAGTTTGGTGGTAGTTGAGCATTTTTGTTTTAGAAATTATAGGAAAAGTCTTTATGATTCATCATTGATCGAATCAAGTACTAATTGACTTCGATCATTCCACTTAGATATGCCATATCTCATGGAGCTAGATTGTGAATTTTACTACACACAATCATTGATGATCATTCTTGACTTAAGTAATCATCAACATGATCTAACCTAGATCTTTATGATTTCTTTCCAAGTGGGATTTATACTTCTGCATCTTTGAACTAGCCAAACAGATTCAAACTTATATCACATTGAGTAAATAAACCTATATTCACTCAAATCTCTGTGAAATAATAAAGTCATAAAACCTTTCTTTAGCTTTGAACTCTATTGTCTAGGCGTTCTAACAATAGTTCATATCTTTTGTTACTTTCAACAAGTAAGACTAGTTGTCTTAAATTGATCTAGAAATCAATGAACTTTCAAAAGTCCATCAAAATAGAGCTTTTGAATGTTAACTTGTTGATGTGGTCTAAGCAACAATGCCAAACATTAGTGGAACTCAAATCAAGGGGTTGATTTGAACCTAGTAAAGTTTTTATTGTTAAAGAGTTGTTTGTTTTAATCAAGCATATTGACTCAACCCGTAATTGACCATTTCACTCAAATAAACAAACAAACATTGTTTTTGTTTTTGTTTTTCTTGAATGTGAGTCTTTCTGTGTTTGAAAATAGAAATTTATGTATGCTGATTATGGAACAAAATAGCCATTAAGTTCCAGTCTTGAAAGGACTTAAAACAAACTAGATGACCCTACAACTAATGTAGCATTGCCATGCTTCATTTCCCACTTGTAGGCCATTAGTGTATCCTAGCTTCCATTGTTTGAGTCATTACCAAAGTAAGAACCTCAAGCGGTATATGATACCAAGGAAGTTTGATTGCTAGGTCACTTTTCTTTAAACATAAACTTACAGGTAGAAACGGAATTGTAAATTCCTTTCATTTGTTCCTTGTTTTCCTATTTCTTGTACCCTTTCTTATAGTCTTAAGAATTGAATTCTTTAGTGTTGAGTTTTATACTATGTTAGACATGTCCAACGTCCCTAACAAGGTTCTTTACCATTTTAATTTATGTTGAATATTCTGTTTCAACTAGATGATCTTACCAGAAGCTTCTAAGGTTCTCTAAGCATCGATCTATTCGAATGTCTAGGGACTAGACTCATTCGAGAATTAAATGGACAAAGATATTAGGTTGTTAACCATTGGTAAAGCTGAGTGTTTAAACTCAATGATTTATGATCTCAAAACTACATTGTATTTTGAATTCACAAGCACCAATCGGTTTGCCATTCGACTTTGATACTCGAAAACAACCATAAAAGTCGCTAAAAGAAACGTACATTTAAAATTTCTCATTTTCTCTCATTTCCGTGAATCGTTCTTGGATTCATTACCAATCGAGGAAATTTACTATTACCTTTCTAAAAGGATTTATTGCAGTGCAAGATATTTAATTATAAACAATAATTAAAACATACATTGAAGCATGCAAAGTCTAAACATTTATCATGAGTAATAACTTGAAAATTAAAGCAATCATGCAATTTAAACAAGTTATTAGCATTTTATTCGAGTTATGTGTTCCGGCAGGTGTGAATAAAATGATTCCAAGATCCTAAAATCCATTGAAGAATTAAGCACAGTTTGTCGACTCAATCCTAAAATATCTTAGGTAAGCAAAAACCTTTTGCCAATAGTCTAGAAACTATTCTTGGTTGATAGGCACGTCTAAGAACTTATTAGGTAAACCTATCGATTTTGCCACGACATAAAAGGAATCCTTACTTATATCGTTGAGTTTCACCAAAACTAACATGTACTCACAATTATTTGTGTACCTTGCCCCTTTAGGACCAATAAGTAACACCTCGCTGAGCGAAAACTATTACTAGATTGATGTAAAGGATATCCAAGCAAGTGTATATTTTGGCATGGCACCTTTTAACTCAATTTTTAAGTTTGGAACTTAAGGCTCTTACTATGTTGGTTAGATTTTAAGTGAACTAAAATCCTTAATCATGCAACATAATCAAGCCACAATCTCATGCATAATTAAGACATATTTAAAGCAATAAATAACTTAAAGCATGCATAAGATAAATGTGATCTAGTATGGCCCGACTTCATCTTGAAGCTTCAACTTCAAAGTCCGTCTCGAAAATCTCCGTGGGAGGCACCATTTTCTTCAAATAGGATAAGCTATAGTTAAACTAATTACAACTATTTGATGGTACGCAGACCATATTTGAATTGAAAAACAATTTTGGTACTTTAGACCAATTACATTCAAATTAATGGTACGCAGACCATATTTTCTATCCTATTTGGGCCATACTAGTCACTTCATAACCTGCAAAACAGTACATATACAATATATACCATTCACCCATTCATTATCATGAATGGCCCACATAGCTGGTTAGTAAAACACGTTATGCATCACATGAATATTTGTAGCAATTAATCAAGGGCACCAATAATCTACAAATTATTCAGTCCTTATTAATTCTAATCAAGGTGTTTTAACCTTAAGGATTTGTAGACCTCATCAAGAGTTTATGACTAAAAGGGCTCCCACTTAAACCAATAAATTCATATGCTTTACTAATTTTAAACATAAAAATGTATTTCTAGTCTAACCGGAAACATACAAATTTAATTAAAATTTATAGCTCATATAAATTTATAATTGAATCCACATATTTAATTTATTTGCAGTCGTATTTAAATTAATTCATGATTTTAATTTTAGTAAAATAATTAGAATAAATGAAATTTATTATAATTATAATATTCAAAATTAAAATCCAAGAAAATAATTTAAATTATTAATTTTAAAATTAATTAAAATTACGTAAACTGAAAATTTCAAATTAAAATTTTAAAACGATCTAATCGTAACATAAGGTACGCACCATCACCACGCAACGCACAGCCATAGGCCACACGCACGCAGCCATCGCTGGCCATGTGCGCGCAGCCTATGTGCTGCGTCGCATCTGCTGCTGCTCACCATCGCAAGGCGTGCGTCAGCGCTCGTCGCAACACGCTCGCTGCTCACCATCGCTGGGCGTAGCGCTCGTCGCACGCGAGCTTGCGCTCGCTGCGCGCGAGGCTTCGCACGTTGCGCGTGGCAGTTGCGTCGTGGCGCAGCTCGCCTGCTACCCACACGCGACTGTCGCTGCCTTGCTTTCGCCCTTGCCCACTCGCTCGTCGCACACAGCACACGACACAAGGCAGGGCTGCTGCCTTGTGCTCGTGCACCATAGCCTTGCTCATTGCATTCATACCGCATGGGCGACGAGCTCCTTTGCTCGTCGTCGCATGCCCGCACTATACAACACCCCTTAAGGGTAACACGTAGTGTCTATTGCTTTGTGCGTGCAAGTTATATGAGCGAATCGCATAAAAATTAAAAATTTTATTTTCAAAATTAATGACAAATTAATAAATCATATTAATTTCATAATTTTAGGGCGAAAAATCGAAAATTTATTAATTAATTGATTTCCGATTAACATGGATTCAAGTCTAGGTCATAAAAACTTAAAATTTAACACAAATTTACAATTTTTATGGTGTTTTTAATCATAGGTATCTAATTAAATTTTTAACTAATTATGAAAATCAAATTAATTCTAAATTATTCCAATTTTCAACAAATTAATCATAATTACAAATTAGATTGCATAATTAACAAGGCTAAGAATTCAAACTTGTTAAACATATACAGTAGGTCAATCAAAAATTCAAGATTTATCAACAAGAATCGCAAATATTTAATTTAACATCTTAAATTTACAAAATTTTGCGTTCGAAAGACTAAAACCTCCGAAAAGTCATAGTTAGGCTTCAAATTTGAGAATTCTGGGTTCGGCCGAAAAATATTGTTTTTATCAAAATTTTAGAATGCCTTTTACATGGGGAATTGACACAAAAATCACTCGATTTGGATGAGTAACGAAGAAACTGCCGAAAAACTGCGTACATATAATTAAATAAACGCAATTTGCAATTAATTAACAATTACGAAAATTAATCACCCCTTTTAATTCTTGCAAATTTGTAATATTTAACCATGTTTATGAAATTTAGATTATGAAAATAATAAGAGGCTCGTGATACCACTGTTAGGTTATGATACATATGACAATACATAAATCATGCGGAAAAACCATAAAGCCAGGAAAGCATATTATTTACACATAATCATTTAGCATAGTATAGATGCATACACTTTGTAGCGTGCCTTCCCTAGCTGCGCCTGAACCGAACAAGAACTAGTCTTTAGAACTCCAAGTGTCGTCCCTCCGTAGATAGTCCACAGTACGTCCGGATCCGCCTCAAGATTGACCAACTAGAATCGCCCTTAAGGTGCTTAGGAATTTTCGGTTATTATTGTGCAAGAGTGTGGCTGAATTTTCTTTCAAAACTTACCCTTTTGAATACTTCAATCGTCTTTATAAATTATGACCCTAGGCCCTTATTTATAGAGGTTTAGGAAGGGAATTGGAATCCTAGTAGGATACGATTTAATTAAACTTAGAATCCTATAAGAACTCTAATTAATTAATTTATCCTTTTAGGAATAGGAATTTAATCATATACCAAATCCTAATAACTTTAGGAATCGTGCATGAACACAAACACACACACGCACGGAGCCACGAGGGCGCCCGCACGCGTGCGCTAGGCCCACGCAGCCCACGCTGGGCAGCCTTGCCTTGGCGCGCTGGGCCTGCCTTGCGGTGGGCCTGGCGCTGCCTTGGGCTAGGCGTTGGCGCGCGTCTTTGCTTGCTGGGCGATGGCCTGGCTTCGTGCTGGGCCTTCGTCCGGCAGGCCTCGTCCGATGCTTATTCGTACGATACGCTTCTGATTAATTTCCAGGTTCCGGAATTCATTTCCGATACGAACAATATTTAATATTTCCGATTCCGGAATTAATTTCCGTTTCGAACAAATATTTAATATTTCCATTTCCAGAACTATTTTCCGATTCCGATAATATTTCCGATTCTGACAATATTTCCGTTTCCGGCAATATTTCCGATTCCGGCAATATTTCCATTTCCGATAATATTTTCCGATACGTACCATGTTTCCGTTTCCGGCAACATCTACGACTTGGATAATATTTATATTTCCGATACGATCCATATTTCCGTTTCCGGCAATATCATCGTTTCCGGAGTATTCATTTCTTGCTTGTGACAATCTCAGCTCCCACTGAAACCAAGATCCGTCGATTCCGAATATCCATAGATAGAGTATTTAATGCCATTAAATACTTGATCCGTATACGTACTATTTGTGTGACCCTACGGGTTCAGTCAAGAGTAAGTTGTGGATTAATTATCATTAATTCCACTTGAACTGAAGCGGCCTATAGCTAGGCATTCAGCTCACTTGATCTCACTGAATTATTAACTTGTTAATTAATACTGAACCGCATTTATTAGACTTAACATTGAATGCATACTTGGACCAAGGGCATTATTTCCTTCATAGATGATAACATGTTTGCTGAAATTGTTGTAGGTGACGAGGTTAACTTGGCAAAACTTGTAAAACATCACTTTAGGCCTAGTAAGAATATGACCGAACAGAAATTGAATATTCGAGCCCTTGTATTTTGCTTGTTGAATCACTGTTTGCTGTCGAATAACAATGGCGCGTTCGGTGACATAAGGTTGATCCCCTTGATTAGCCAGATGGAAAGTTGCTATTCTATTATGCCGTTGGTTGTTGCCGAGACTTTGCTGAGTGCGGATGAGCTGAAGAAGGATGCCAAATCTGAACATTTTAAGGGAAGCCCCCTATTACTGCATGTAGACACCTACTTTTGTCCCCGTTCCCGCAAGGGAAAGGTTCGATGATGAAAGCATAAAAACTCCACTTGACAACGCATCTCCTATAAAATAAACGAATCTCGATTCCCCATTTCATTTCACCCGAAACCTGCTATTTATGGAAACCTGCTAAAAATAGTAACTACCGTAAAAGGTAGCTTCTAAAAGTGGCAAATCATAAAAGATAGAAACCTGTCAGAATTAGGTGTTGCATTCCAACATAAATCCTAAATGAGATAGAAAACTGCGAGAATCCTATTCCTAATATGATTCAGAAATAAGAGTTACGTATTAATTAAAATCCTAACGAGCCTAGAGTTCGTAACGGGCCCAGACGCATTCCGTCATAAAATTGATACGCGCTAAAAGACTCGAATTAATCTCAAACTCTACGGATTTCAGGAATCCGAATCTGACAAAGAATTCGGCCCAGACATCACTTTCAACGCCCAGAGCTGGGCGCCGAAATCTTTGACGCCCAGCCCTGGGCGCTGAAATTGCATGGATCTCTATTTTCAACGCCCAGCCCTGGGCGCCAAAATCTTTGACGCCCAGAGTTGGGCGCCAAAATTACCTGGGATGTGTTTTTTCCTAATTCTTTGTGGATTAGAACTCTGCAATTCTATCTTTCCACGAACTCTTCCCTATAAATAGACCCCTAGTTTCGACGTGAAACAACACAAACAACACATAATATATTCTGAGTATTGACTCTAAACCCCTTAGCCTAAGCCTCTCGCTGCGAAACTGTTCACGCGTTCTATCGATCCATAAATCAAACAGAACGTATCCTGTCCCATAATCGAGATTCGTTAAATAAAAAGGAGAAATAGCAAAGTCAAAGTGGTTAGTTTTCTGAGAACCGTGACGCACCTCTCAAGGGTGCGTCGTAATGTGTCCCTTTTCGATGATTTAACCGCTTTCCTCGCCCTTTTTATGAACTGTTAAACTAACCTAATTTGAATGTTCTATCACGCCTAACAAATATAATATTTTTGGGGAATCGGATTATCATGCTAGGTCCCTTAATGCTATTTAAATCAGATAATCACGATCGAATTAGTATTATATGTTGCATATTGCTAAAATCAACTCAGATTAGTTTAATAGTTAACGCATGTCCCTTCAATTATTTATGCTGAGCTAGTAAGGATATCCTGCCTCTGGAGTTATCGACGAGCGAATTACTCCTCTCGATAGTTACAGTCCCCCGAACCCTCAATCTCTACCTTGCGGGTGTATATTGAGAGATCCCCACACCAGGGATCACAAGGGAACCTACGGCCGTCGTGGTCAAACATAATTGCACTCCCTTTATGTCACGATAACCGGGTTTTGTCAGTTTTTCTCATTGTCGTTAAAAACTGAATGGCGACTCCTATATTACTAGTCAATTGGGTGTATACTCAGAGGAAATCCAATTACACTTGATTGAATAAAAAGAATCGTCACACCCACGAGGGACAAGGTCACGCATTAGCCTCGCGCTTTTTCGACCCCCTCACAGTGGCGACTCCACTGGGGATAGTGAAGGAAATACTCGTGCTTGTAGGTAATCAAAATAGCCGAAGGGTGAAACGATCCTACCCCGCGTTTATTTCCCCATCAAGTTGGGACGACCTGAAAATCAGCATATTAATGTGAACGGGCAGAACATCATAACGAATCTCGGCTCCCTCGGGAGTTGGGACTAAGGATACCTTTTTTCGCCAATAGGGGGGTGCATACACCGCGCATATTTCCCACTCGGTACTTGTGCAGGTAGTACACCTATCCCGAACCCAATCGCTCGCCCATTAGGTCCCTCTCGCCTGCCTGCCCCTTTGGCTTGCACTTGCGGGTTGGCCTCTTGAGCGAAATTCGTCTGTTGAAGACACTACCTCGACCGGGGCATGTGTTGGATCTACGATAGAAGCGGTACCAAGCCAGGCGCAGATACTACCCATAGAAGCCTATCATAAACTACGTGACATATTTAAGTTTCAAATCCATGTTTGTAATGTAGTTATGTGTAGCGAACTATGTGACTATGTTATGATTGTGCGTACGAATAATGCTAGACAAATAATGATAGGAAACCAACGACCTTAAAAATATCCCAAACATTCATGAACCAATTGGCCAAAGAGTTATACCAACATACGTGTTCCGCAAGCCTGAACGATCGCCACAAAAATAAGCGACGCTCGGGATGGCCTGTAACGAATCCCACAAACGCTGCACAACGCGTATAGGACGTTATAAGGCAAGCACGCAAAACTAAAGTCGCAAAAACAAAAGTATACGCAAATAGAAAACAAGAACCAGCCAGGGACGCATTTTCAACGCCCCTGGCTGGGCGCCAAAATTTCTCACGCCCACTGCTGGGCGCTGAAGTTGCTGCCTGGCCTTTGGTCAGGCACATCAGCCTCGGTGCCCGCGAATAAAAAATATACGTAGCAAAAAAAAAAAAAACTTTTCGAAAGAAAAAAAACTGCTACGAGAGGCGAATGAAAAAGCACTCGATTCCAAAAGCGACTTATAAAAATAAAATAAAAATATAACTCTTTGTGTCGTTGTTAGGCTTCCTACGACGACAATGCTCGGCACCAAAACCGAGCATGCTAATTAAACGACCTTGAATGTCACATGGGCAAAGTATTCAAAAAATAATGTTCAAAAGGAGTCTTCAAATAATGTTCAAATAAAAAATAAATAAATCTGAGTCTAGACTAGGCTATGCCAAAGTACAATCCAAATCCTAAGTCTTAGTTGTCTTATCCATAGAATCAGTCCTAATGCTTGGTGTCGTTCTGCAAGTTAAAAGGTTAAACCATATTGAGTCTCCCTTTCTAACATTTAAATCAATAAGCACCCATATGTAATTGTCATCCCTTGCTAAGAATCCACGGCCTCAATACTCTCTCTCACCCATAAAAAGAATATGTTATGTATTTGCAAAATGGAAACGGTCACATTCCGAAAATCATTCCCCCATAGTTGCACAACCCCCAAAGTGAACCTAAGGTGTCAATACCATTGGCAAAGAAAAAATTAATGGCCTCAAGGCTTATAATCACATTGGGTCACGACTATCATAGTCCTCTCGAGTCACTCGCTCCTTGAAATACTACTAAGTACGGACTAAAGGATTTTCCATGAATGCAACATGACCGACCATGAAAATACCCAAATCGGCATACCATAAGGCTACCATTGGGGTAAAGCAATACACACTAAGAGAGAAGCCGCACTAATGATTCTAGTCTTGCAAAAATAAAAATTCGATCTCCCCAATTAACTACCTTGCCAACATTAAAGCAAAATGGCGCATGACAAATGAACACCCAAGGGTTAAAATCTAAAGTGTTAACCAACGAAAGTTATGGTCCAATTAGCCTAAGTCTGAGAGTCGCTTGGTCAAGTATTATAGGCTTACGCCACGTCATTATTTTGAGTCTAGGCCACCTCCTTGTATTCATACACGGGTTATAATCAGAAAGATTAATGAAAGTTTGAGTCTAAATCACAACTTCCAATTAAATCCCAGAAACTGGAATCTGAAAAGAAGCAAAAAATTATTTTCGATGTAATTCTTTCGTTAAAATGTAATAAGGTAAAAATAACATTTTGAATCTACGCTATTTGCACATTTTAAGAAACGACTAAATACGCTTGCAAAGTAAGACAATTTAAAAGTCCACCCTAGGCCTACTAAAATTAAAAGGTCCACTATAGGCCTACTAAACGAGGCTCACTCAGTCTCGCCTCGTGACTCAAAGACCACAACCATCTACCTTTTAGCCCAAATTAAAAATTGAAGAATTTATGTTGGGGAGGAATCCCAAGAAAAAAGAAAGAAAAAATAGAAAGAGAAAAGGGAGAGCGAAAAGAGCAAGCCAGGGAATACTTATCCCGTAGTGCAACATTTACCTAAGTAAACGAAGGAAAAGAATTGAGTCAACCAATCCAAATCATAAAATGCTACGATGTCTACCCTTTCCAATCCTTATGTTCTTAGACAACTTCGCTCTGGGGTCCCTGTCCAGCTCATTTAACCCATCCATGCTCTCATTGCCATAAACCAAGAAACCATTACCTCGACTCTTGTTCTTGAACTCGTTGTCAACCGCAAACCACGCACGGCCATCGACACGTGCGTCATACCCCTTATTTTCAAAACCTGCTCTTACACCACCATTAGCATAACGACCATATAACTTGTGTGGATACATCCTGTTGATATACCCTTGAGCCGTCCCCATGCTACTCATTGGCCTTGATTGATGTAAGCTCGTGACACTAGCTTGAGGCTGCAAATTGTGAGTCCTAGTAGATGTGATCCGCATGCTTGACTAATACCCATACAAACCATCCTATCTCATTCGACCCAAGCCGTCTTGAGTCATGAATAAAAAAGGAGACAAATGAAAAGTACATTCTATGCTTAACGTGAAAAAAAATATAATATAAAAAATATGAATAATAAAAAAGAAACTTTGCAAAGCACCTCTAAAGTTAGTCTAAAAAGAAAAATAGAGAAGCATTTAGCGCACCAAAAAAAATATCCGCCCAGAAACCATTTTCAGCGCCCAGAGCTGGGCGCCGAAATCTTTAGCGCCCAAGCCTGGGCGCCCAATCTCTCTGCTTGTTGAAAATTTGTCCAGAAGTGCTCGTCATTTTATCCGCACATGCACGGAAAAGTAACGAACACTTGGAGGGGTACAGCACGTATTTAGATATACGTACCACCAAAAAATACATGTACTCAAAAAAAAAATATGATATAAAAATATGATATAAAAAAATTTTTTGGCTTACGGCAAGGCAGCAGATTTAAATAGTAATAAACTTCACTTATTCTACCATTTCAAATAATATGTTTCCACCTCGGAACGTACTTGTTTAAAATCGGCATTCTAAGAAACCATTTTCTAGGCTAAGAACTACGCAAGACCTGATTCCAAATTAAATCTATTTAAGGCGGATACGTAGGCAATCCATGATTCGGGCCAACCAATTTGCAAAAATATTAAAGCCTATAGAAAAACAAGAATAAAGAATAGAAGTCCCTTATTAAAATTTAATTACTTGCAACCCAAGTCGAAAGAAAAATTTAAGTTAAAGCAAGAATCCAAGCCATCAAAATGCCAAAATAAGCACACATCGAAAAATAATAAGGGCACATACCCTTGCCAGAAGGAGCACTCACACTCCTAGGCACTTAGCCAAGACTCAAAAAGATTGCTTTGCCTCAATTGAATGGGGGCTAGCGCAAGCGTCTATGACCTCTAAAGTACTCGACTTGACCCTCCCTAAAGAGAACTAACTCACTTAAAGACTTTCTTTCACCACTAGACATAGTCGTTCGCTTAAAGACCTTCTTTCACCACTAGACACAGTCATGATAGCCAACAAGTAGTAAAAGCTTTAAGCTTGCAATAAAGAGGATTGTTCTACGGCATCGCCCCATCGTTCCTTCGAACTCAGGGCACCCGTTCATGGTAATTCAAATGCTTGCGAATCCCCTTTGAAAAAAAACAGGCATTGTCAATAGGACTTGGCACTTAACCAAGGCTCACCCCACTCAGACATATGACAAGGGCATCTAAAATCGAAATCTGAAAGCATCATTAATGGGAAGACATAACAGCAACTGGGGGCTAAAAGATTGAAATGAAAGAACTAGGGAAAGAAATAAGTATACCTTGACCTTTTTGCAGACATACACCAAGTAAATCTAAGTCAATTTGACAACGGTTTATATTCCCGTAATACTGGAAAAGATGGCCCTAAAAGCCTAAAGCATATGCCAAACAGGCACAAGTAATATCTTGACGCCTGCACCCTGGCTTCCAGCAAATCCTTAGACAGCATTCCAAAAATCGTAACAGTATTTTGATTCACTCATATAATCCTGTACGAACCTTTCTATAAGTCAACTTACCTAGGACACCTCGGGTTGTACATAGTAGGACTCGGATTTTAAATAATTTTCAAATGATTTTCAAAGACTTCTTCGAACATAATAAAGTGTCGTTGGTTTAAGCTAAGTATGCGTTTATCTCAATGTTGCAAGTGAGTCAAGAGATTTCTAAATATGATTATGGGTAAAGAAAGGCACCTAGCTTTTGGTCAAGGCATACTTCAACATGTGACTACCTTGACCATGGCAATGTCGCATAATACGACATTTACAAGAGAAGTAGCAAATCACTACTCGAGCGTACCTCGCACTAAGCGAGTCTGGTTCAAACTATTCATGATCCATGTCACCATGAATGCATAAAAACGTATGCAAAGCATTATAGCACCAAGCCAATCCCGTAGCTACAATTGGGGGCTTGAGAAAAACACTCTAAAAATGCTCGAAATGACGATTTTATCGAACATTCTCGACGCTAATGCTATACATACATCATAGGGGCACGATCCTAAGGTCTAATCATGTAAAATGAACCTTAGAATGGCTACAACCCCTCCCAAATTCTAAGCGCTACTTAGAATATATAAAGTCACCCCACTAACAAGGGTAACTGAAAATCGCGAGTCACCAAAACTCCGATCAAACCACTGCACATAATGCTCGCCCTATAAAGCGCCCGTTACACAGTCTACACCGTTCCAAAACAAAAGCGAAAGAAAAAATACTGTCAAAGTTCTGCCCAGAAATCATTTTCAACGCCCAGAGCTGGGCGCCGATATCTTTAACGCCCCAGCCTGGGCGCTGAATCTTTCTGCTAGCCAAGTTTTGCCCAGATATAAAAATAAGAAAGAAACACCTATGAATCCTCGCATCGAACGAAGTAATAAGCCGTGCAAACCCATGCAGAAAATGCCACACTTGTTCGGACACCTGAACGAGGCATGATGAAATACTCCAATGCAAAAAATAATAATATCCCAACACCTGGAGAAATGTTCTAAGACACGCCGTTAGCCCACACAAGCCTACGTCGCACCATAAGTTCAACCGTCCCACGGTACAAGTCTAAAAGAAGAGTAAGGCATATTGCACTAATGTAGGCACGACCAAGAGCACGTGTAAAAGAGGCAAAGACTACTTATCGCCCAAATTCAAAATGCAAGCCACACGACTTATACATTAAGGATTAAAAGTAGCAAAATATTACCTACCACGGAAGGGATAGCTCGCACCTACACGAGCGGAACCCCAAGGCATCTTTCTCGAAAGAACCTACAAAAATCGTACGCCAAAAGGAAGCATCCCAACATGCATACTTGGGAGCTCCAAGCTACGAAACAACCATAGCAAAATAAAAAAAACTCTCGAAGAAAATGTTTGAACAATCGAAAGGGCACGATGTTTGAGCCCACTTCATGAATGGACCTGAACCCTATCAAGCTTCTAAGCGAACTATTCAAAATCAGTCATTGCTCAAAAAAAATGATTCAAGCAAACTGATTGATGGACCGCACACAACGGCCATTCTATAAACGCTCGTTCGCACATACATATCATCATTCACGAACACGTTCAAAAAAATATAAGAGCGATCAAAGTCTTACACCTCAAGGTATGTTCCTCGGGCCATATAGACTCGCCCAACTATCGCAATAACTGTACGCCTTAAGTGCAACAGTTCCTTAAAATAATCGCCCCAAAGCAACAAGCATCGTAGTCCACCAATCGGCTACGGCTTCTCAAGAAAATCATCATGTTCTAAAAACAAAGAAAAAAACAAAAGAAAAGAGAATACATAGAACTTCCAAGTGAAATAAACGAATGAACAAGAGGCCAACTGTGTCATAAAAAGACCAGCCCGAACAACACTTTCAACGCCCCACCTGGGCGTGAATTATTTCAACGCCCAGGCCTGGGCGCCAAAAATGAACCCAGGATCAAAAAAGGCCCTAACTTCTATTGGGCCTTGCCATATCCATTCGACTTGAAAGTTGCCGATTTCTTTACTAAAAGTCGCACCTCACGGCTTTGTTAAAGAGTAGCACACCACTACAAAGATCGCTCGCACTTACGAGCATAATCCCAAACATGATTACAAGATGCAAAAAACAACCGACGAGCCCCAACGCTTGGGGGCTCGCAAAAGTGGACTCCAACAAGGAGCGCGCAATCAAAAACACATTCCCAGACTGCGCCACGCACCATATCATGTTTGGATATCTCAAAAAATATATATTGTTAAACAAAAATATACACAGTGTGGACCCACTTACAGGACACATCTAATCAAGAAATATTACGACCCACCAACAGGTTGTAATCACCAAAAGCTCTTCTACATAGGCAAAATAAGAAACTCAAATGGGATCGCCCACCCTCAGCAGGCGGGGTCTGCGTCACTAGCCGCGCAGGTCCTCAGTTTCGAAAAATAAAGTCTTCAAATTTAAAACAGGCTCGTAGGTCCCTATTTTCAAAAAATAAAAAAATAAAATTTCAAAACAGATTCGTCCACTTCTATCGGACGGGGGGTCCACCCTCAGCGGACAGGCTCGCCATCTTCAGCCGGCGGGGTCTACGTCACAAACCGCGAAGGTCCTTATTTTCAAAAAATTTCAAACAGATTCGTCCACTTCTATCGGACGGGGTGTCCACCCTCAGCGGACAAGGTTCGCCACCTTCAGCGGGCGGGGTCTACGTCACAAACCGCGTAGGTCCTTATTTTCAAAAAAATTCAAACAGATTCGTCCACTTCTATCGGACGGGGTGTCCACCCTCAGCGGACAAGGTTCGCCACCTTCAGCGGGCGGGGTCTACGTCACAAACCGCGTAGGTCCTTATTTTCAAAAAAACATCAAACAGATTCGTCCACTTCTATCGGACGGGGGGTCCACCCTCAGCGGACAGGCTTGCCCACCTTCAGCGGGCGGGGTCTGCGTCACTAACAGCGCAGGTCCTTAGTCGCTGCAGCGATAACTTTTATTGGTTTTCCCTTTTTCCAAAAATTAAAGGATTGGTTTGTTGGATTTTCCTTCGTTTTACGTCCTATAAAAACAATGGGGTTTTCTCGTTTAGCTAGCCCTGAAAATGAGAATCTTTAAAAACATTTTACCTCGTGATTAGGCTTGGCCAGGCCCAATTACACTTTACAGCTTTAATTTCGAAAACATTTGTAGCTACTCCCAATGACAGAGTGAGGGAGTTTCTACGCACCTTTAGATCCTTCCAATGACAAAGTGAGGAAGTTTCTATACTATCAGTTGACAAATCCCGATGACGCGTGAGGGATATGTCGACACTTCAAGTGATGACCCTTAAGTCAAATGTTATCACTCGGGGGCTCGTGAGACCCTCGCAAAACAGGTCACATACACCATGGCTTGTGTGACGCACTCCGTCTAATACTTTGACCATCGTCTTACTCCAAGACTCAGTCAAAGTGGGGGCTAACTGTAGACACCTACTTTTGTCCCCGTTCCCGCAAGGGAAAGGTTCGATGATGAAAGCATAAAAACTCCACTTGACAACGCATCTCCTATAAAATAAACGAATCTCGATTCCCCATTTCATTTCACCCGAAACCTGCTATTTATGGAAACCTGCTAAAAATAGTAACTGCCGTAAAAGGTAGCTTCTAAAAGTGGCAAATCATAAAAGATAGAAACCTGTCAGAATTAGGTGTTGCATTCCAACATAAATCCTAAATGAGATAGAAAACTGCGAGAATCCTATTCCTAATATGATTCAGAAATAAGAGTTACGTATTAATTAAAATCCTAACGAGCCTAGAGTTCGTAACGGGCCCAGACGCATTCCGTCATAAAATTGATACGCGCTAAAAGACTCGAATTAATCTCAAACTCTACGGATTTCAAGAATCCGAATCTGACAAAGAATTCGGCCCAGACATCACTTTCAACGCCCAGAGCTGGGCGCCAAAATCTTTGACGCCCAGCCCTGGGCGCTGAAATTGCATGGATCTCTATTTTCAACGCCCAGCCCTGGGCGCCGAAATCTTTGACGCCCAGAGTTGGGCGCCGAAATTACCTGGGATGTGTTTTTTCCTAATTCTTTGTGGATTAGAACTCTGCAATTCTATCTTTCCACGAACTCTTCCCTATAAATAGACCCCTAGTTTCGACGTGAAACAACACACAACAGCACATAATATATTCTGAGTATTGACTCTAAACCCCTTAGCCTAGGCCTCTCGCTGCGAAACTGTTCACGCGTTCTGTCGCAATCGATCCATAAATCAAACAGAACGTATCCTGTCCCATAATCGAGATTCGTTAAATAAAAAGGAGAAATAGCAAAGTCAAAGTGGTTAGTTTTCTGAGAACCGTGACGCACCTCTCAAGGGTGCGTCGTAATGTGTCCCTTTTCGATGATTTAATCGCTTTCCTCGCCCTTTTTATGAACTGTTAAACTAACCTAATTTGAATGTTCTATCACGCCTAACAAATATAATATTTTTGGGGAATCGGATTATCATGCTAGGTCCCTTAATGCTATTTAAATCAGATAATCACAATCGAATTAGTATTATATGTTGCATATTGCTAAAATCAACTCAGATTAGTTTAATAGTTAACGCATGCCCCTTCAATTATTTATGCTGAGCTAGTAAGGATATCCTGCCTCTGGAGTTATCGACGAGCGAATTACTCCTCTCGGTAGTTACAGTCCCCCGAACCCTCAATCTCTACCTTGCGGGTGTATATTGAGAGATCCTCACACCAGGGATCACAAGGGAACCTACGGTCGTCGTGGTCAAACATAATTGCACTCCCTTTATGTCACGATAACCGGGTTTTGTCAGTTTTTCTCATTGTCGTTAAAAACTGAATGGCGACTCCTATATTACTAGTCAATTGGGTGTATACTCACAGGAAATCCAATTACACTTGATTGAATAAAAAGAATCGTCACACCCACGAGGGACAAGGTCACGCATTAGCCTCGCGCTTTTTCGACCCCCTTACACTGCAGGTAATCGATTTTCTTCTTTGCGCACGCATACGCCCCTTTTGCATATATTTCTTTTGCCTGGGGCTGAGTTTCAGCGCCCAGGGCTGGGCGCTGGAGTTTTCGGCGCTTGGTCATGGGCGTTGGAACTGCGCCCCAGGGACCGTTTTTTTTTTCTTTTCATTCTTTTGATTCGATCGTACCCTGTTTTTGTAGATTTGGCTCGCGGAACGGCTTAGGCTCTTAGAAACTCCCGCCGATCATAAACATTATCGCCCTATAGCCTTGGGTAATCGAAAATATCTGCACCGAGGCCAGGACGAGGCCGAATGGGCCTCTTTTTTTACTCATGGTATCTGTTCTATTAAGTGGGTGGTACCATGGTGGGGTTTGGCTACTATGACGGGGGGTTCTGATGTATCGGTTTATGTTTCCTTGTTGGGGCTATCTCGGCCCATTTACATTTTCCCTTACCGTGTCATGCGTTAATATGGCTTAAGGCAGACTATCCCCTTTTCTGATACGGTACCACCTACAGTAGCGGCCCTTTCACAAGCACGGGTTCAAGCATGGGCTAAGTATTATAATGGTCTCCCGCGTTGGGCCGTGGCTACAAATGGTTTTGTGGGTCTTTCTGAAAACTACAAGTTGTGGATGAGTTCCGATGATAAGGCTGTGAGGACCGAGGCTCGAAATGGGGAGCCGGCTGAGCTTTTGATACCTCGCATTCGGGTTTGATATGAGGGCCGTGATTCTGCCAATCCTCGCACCCATAGTTTTAAGACTGTGAAAGCTCGCCCTGATCGAAAGCGAAAGGAAGTTCCTCCCCGTTCCAGTTCTAGGCCTAAGAAGATGCCTAACATGAAGGGGCCTGCTGTTGTTAAAAGAAGTGCAGGCTCTCGCGGAGATCGTCGCCGGAACAATGTATGGGTCAGGAAGGCTCAACCGCCTGTAGAAACAGTGACTAATCCAGTTGATATTAATAACCTTTCCCCTACCATTGTCTGTGCCCTTGAGGCTGAGCGGGCTATAACTGAGAATGTTTCTGAAGCCTTGGCATCTTTGGAGGTTAGTGTCCAGGAGCCGGTTCTTATGGAGATTGATATGGGGGCATCGCAGAAGACTGTGGGGGTGGATCCTGCGAACATTGCCCTCTATAAGACTTTATTTGATGATCCGGAAGAACTAGAGTAGTGTAGTTCTTGCTAAGGTGTAGGTGCCCTTTATTTATTTCAGTTGTGTTTGTTTTTATCCTTAGCACTTTGTTTTCCTTCTTATTATTTTTTCAATAAAGGCGTATTTTTATTTTTCATTTTCATTCATTTCTATTTCTCCTCTTTTTTATGTTTTTATATGTCTTACACTTTTTGCACAAAGAATATGTGTTTTTTTTTATTGGACCGAATCCTTGGTAAGGATTGCCTACGTATCTTGTCAGAATCAGGTCGCGCGTAGTTCTAGCTTAGAATAAGTTCTATTATGCCGGATTTCGGTAGATATGCCCAGAGGTGGAAGCATATTACTTAATCGGTCAAATGAGTGAAGTATTATCATTATTTTCATTTGTCGTTTTTTGCCATAAGTCGCGTAAAAATGAAATTCGACTAATTTGTATGGCTATATTTTTGGTAAGCCTATTTGGATACGTACTGTACCCCCCAAGTGTTCGTTATTTTTCCGTTGTGTGCGGATAAAATGACGAGCACTTCTGAAAAGAAAATTTTTGGCAGGCAGAGAGTTTCAACGCCCCGGCTGGGGCGTTAGAAATTTCGGCGCCCAGCCTTGGGCGCTGAAAATGATTTCTGGCGGTCGTTTTTGACGCTTTGCTTCACATGTTCTTGCATTTATTTCTTTTTTGTGCCTTGATTTTTTTCTAGTATTTAATGTCAATTTTGAGGCTATTTTGGAGGCTTTTTGATTGTTAGCGTGAAATGCATTTTTGTCCGGATTAATTTTTTCTATTCGTGACTCGAAACAGTTTTGAAAATGGAGTTAGGGTGCGGAAGTTATGGAGATCTTTGTGTAGGCTTTTGAGGTGGGTTGAGGTGCATGTCGTTTTTGAAGGATATGGTGGGGTTATATTTTATTAATTCCCCTTTTAAGCAACATTTGCTTTCGTTTTGGATTTTGATTTCCTTTGACTTCTTTGGGTTGTATGGGTTGACTTTTATGGTTACACTGGTTGACTTTTATGTTTTGGGGATATGAATGGGATGGTGCGGTTTATTTTGTGGGTTTCGAGAATTGGCTCCCATGACACTATTTCAAAACCGAGTGGGCTTTGTTTGTTGCGCCTAGAGTGGGCCGCCTCTTTATTTTTGTATTTTGCAAGTACATTTGGTGCTTATTTAGTGTTAGAATAAAAATTTTAGGAGAAATATTACGCCTTTATTGATTCGAAAAGTAAAGAAAACACACTGAAATAAAACTGACCTATATTCTAAGGGGCCTTAGGACCATCTAAAGTCTCTATTATTTTTTTCTACCAATCTAAAGAACTACTAGGCGCTTTTTACTAATGGTGCTCTATGTGGCTCAAGCCTGGGGTTTAGTCTCATAAAACTTCGGTCCTTCACCGGTACTCATCTTGAATTCTATTCCTTTTGCATTGACCCACTGATATGTCTTCACCCATCCGTTGTCGATCTCTTCTAGTGTTGATACAGGAGAGATTAACCGGGTTGGATCGAAATCTTCATCTTGTAAAGCTAGGGTAGTCATCACAGTCTCGTCCTCCATAGGCCTCGATTCGTTAAACAATGTCCATAGAGCCTGGTTGTCCAATATTTCAGCTGTTTTAGTCTTGGTGAGGTGGGGTGCCTCATCCAAGGTGTGGCAGTCATGGAAAATTTCAAATCCGGGTTTTAGCAAGCCATGCTGAACGGAAGGGTTTAGGGAAATCGCAGCATGGGTGTTCTTCTCCTTCCCGAACGAACATCCCGTTAAGGGTTCTTTGATACGGGGGAAGGAGGGTGGTTTGTTTGGCTTTGTTAAGGCGTAGCCCAGACAGGTGGTCAGCAATATCTTCCTCCGTTGGTTCATAGCCTAAGCCAAAGGGAGTAGATTTGTTGGGTAAAGGATGGAATGTGCATTCCTTCTTCCTTATGCCCAATGGGGTTCCTGGGAAATAACCTTGAGCTAGCAGCATTCTAGGGATGACCCGGGATGCATGCGGGTCTAGGAATGCTGGATCATAGTCTTCAATGAACTGGATTGCTTCTTCCATTTGAAACCCATAAAGGTCGTTTGCAGTTTCGGCCGTTCCAACCATAGTACAACTGATATCGAGAGGAGGGGCGCGGATTTCTAGTATTACCCCGTTATGGTTAAGTTTAACTATTTGGTGCAGGATAGAAGCCACACCTCCTAAGTCATGGAGCCAAGGTCGCCCCAATAGGAGGTTGAAAGTGGGCTTGATGTCGATTATTTAAAACTCCGTGGTGCGTGCCACAGGCCCGGTTTATATGGTAAGGTTGATTTTTCCCAATACAGGCCTTCGAGAGTTATCATAGGCTCGTACCCCTTGTGTGGAGGTTTGGAAGTCATCGCTTCCTAGTCCCAAGCAATGGGCGGTTCGCAACGGGCAAACGTTAACCGCCGAACCGTTATCTACGAGCGCTAGGGGGTTGTTTTGCCCTTTGCATCCAACTACTAGATAGAGGGCTTTGTTATGGGCACCCCCCTCTCTGGGTAAATCTTTGTCAGTGAAAACTATGGCCCTTTCTCCAGCATCTCTCGTGATGTGGTTAACCAATGAGTCAGGTGTGATATCTGTAGGCACTGAGATGAGGTCAAGTGAGAGAATAAGCTTTTCGCGATGTTCTTTTGAGGTACACATGAGATCCCAGATGGTAATTTCGGCCTTGGTTCTTTTCAATTGTTTCAAAAGAGGATTTTCAATGACTTCTACGACGGTGGTGTGCCATCCATTCTCAAGAGCTTGTCTGACTGGGATATCGTCCATAGGAGGTGGGCGAATGTCAGGCTGGTATATTCTTCCTGATCTGGTGAGGTTGTCGACTTCGGGTTCTTGAGTGGTGGTGTCGATGAGAGCATACCCGGGCCAAGTTTCAGTAAAGAGGTCCTGGCCCGACACTTGAGATAGGTAGATATCTTCAGCATCATCATCCCACACACCGCACACTTCTCTCTCGATTTGATCCATAGGGACCACATCGAGTGGTGCACCTTGAGGTGTAATGTACACCATAGGGTCGAAGTTCTCATTTTCTGGTTGGTCGAGAGAGATGTGACAAGAGCCGAGTGGGCTCTTGTTGTTGTTGGGTTTGCCAACGTTAGGGAGAGGTATCACTTCATCCTCTATCATGTCCTGGATGGTATTCTTTAGGTTCCAGCAGTTTTCAGTGTCATGCCCATTTCCTTGATGGAATTTGCAGTAAGTACCTTCGACCCAATATTTGCTTTTGGCAGGAGGGTCACGGGTGGGGCCTATAGGTCTCAACTTTCCTTGATTGGTTAATCTTTCAAAGGCTTGTACCAAAGTCAACCCGAGTGGGGCAAACTTTAGGTCTCGGACCCATCTTCCAGGGCTTCTTCGGGCGGGAGTCTCTTCTACAGCATGGACTTCTTGGGCTTGGGATGTGTTACCCCAATTATAGGTGTTGTTTTTATATGTGGGTTTGGTTTTGGCGAGGTCGTCCTCGGTCTTTATTCCCACATCATAAACTCTTTTGAAAGTGTCAAGTCCCAGGTACCTATAGTGTTGTCTGTAAGCCGGGTCCAGGTTGTTAATGAATTTTTGGACCAATTCTGTTTCGGGAGGCCTATTGATTAGCTGGGCCGCCTGGTCCCTCCATCTAGCAAAGTAGGTTGTGAAACCCTCATTTTTCTTTTGGAAGAGAACTTCCAGCTCGCGCATGGTGACTTGGAAATCCATGTTCGACGAGTATTGCTTGATGAAGACATTGACAAAGTCTTCCCAAGTGGGGAAGAGCTTAGGGTCCTGGTGATAGTACCATTTGAGCGGCACAGGTTCCAAGGACAAAGGAAAGGCAGGTAAATACATGGACTTGTCCACGCCTTTCAAGTTCATGGCATTCACAAAGCTCAGTAGATAATCACGGGGATTGTCCGTGGCTTTGAACTTTGGTAAGTCAGATGAACTGAACTTTTCTGGTAGTTTGCCAGGAAAAGGTTCGGGATCGAGGGAGAAGTATTTTCTCCCCATGGTTTGCTGTAGGACCATTTTTTCAATCCTCTTCTCGTTACCGAGGTCTTTTTTGGCTTGTGCAGCCGCTAAAGCTTCATTTTCCATTTTCAATTGGCCCATAAGTTAGGTCATTTGGACCATCTGGTCTAGCAAATCTTCGATGGACATGTTTGAAGGTGCGAATCGAGGTTGGGGAAGCGGAGATCCTTGAAATGAAGGATGACGGACGGAGCTTGGAGTTACTAAACCTGATATTGGTGATGTATCATCGAGACGCACTAACCGTTGATTCCCTGATCGGCACCAAGTGGCAGGACCGGTCCTAGGCATAAGATAAGCTAAAGTTTAGGTTCCCAAAGTTTCAAGCATTACTTAGTCTAGACTTCGACTCTCTCTATTGGTTTTTTTTGCTATTTCTTTTATTGGTACACTTTTTGTTTTTTTTTTGGTCATTCTTTGAATTTTCGAAACACTTGCCCGTGTGACATTCATAGTTATTAGCGTGTTCGGTTTTGGTGCCGAACATTGTCGTCGTAGGAGGCCTATCAACGACACAAAGAGTTATTTATTATTTGTTTTTTTTTGAGTCGCCTCTAGAATCGAGTGCTTTTTCTTACGCCTTCGTAGAAATTCTTTTTATTACGAACGTTTTTTGGTGCTACGTGTTTTTTTCTTTTGCGTGGGCACCGAGGCTGCTGCACCTGACCAGAAGGCCAAGCAGCAACTTCAGCGCCCAGCGTCGGGCGTGAGAAATTCTGGCGCCCAGCCAGGGGCGTTGAAAATGCGTCCCTGGCTGATTCTCGTTTTCTGTTTGCGTCTACTTTCGTTTATGCGACTTCGATTTGCGTGCTTGCCTAATAATGTCCTTTACGCGTTGTGCAGCGTTTATGGGATTCGTTACAGGCCATCCCGAGCGTCGCTTATTTTTTTGGCGATCATTCGGGTTTGCGGAACACGTATTTCGGTATAACTCTTTGGCAAATTAGTCTATGAATGTTTGGGAAATTTTTAAGGTCGCTGGTTTTCTAGGATAGTTTGTCACACACAATCACATATTTCGCTACACATAACTAACATTCATCATGAGGCGATAATAACATGTCATGTAGTTTATGATAGGCTTCTATGGGTAGTTATTTGCGCCTGGTTTGGTACCGCTTCCATCGTAGATCCAACACATGCCCCGGTCGAGGTAGTGTCTGTTAGGTTATGATACATATGACAATTCATAAATCATGCGGAAAAACCATAAAGCCAGGAAAGCTTATTATTTACACATAATCATTTAGCATAGTTTAGATGCATACTCTTTGTTGCGTGCCTTCCCTAGCTGCGCCCGAACCGAACAAGAACAAGTCTTTAGGACTCCAAGTGTCGTCCCTCCGTAGATAGTCCACAGCACGTCCGGATCCGCCTTAAGCTTGACCAACTAGGATCGCCCTTAAGGTACTTAGAATTTTCGGCACTTATAGGCTATTGTATGACTGAATTTTTGCTCTCAAAAATCACTTTGAATACTTGAATACTCCTTTTAAATATGTGACCCTAGGCACCTATTTATAGAGTTATGGAAAAGGATTTGGAATCCTATTAGGATACTAATTTGTTTAATTATAATCCTACTAGGACTCTAATTAAATAAACTAAATCTTTTAGGATTAGATTTAATCATATGACAAATCCCGGTAGCCTTAGGATTCGAGTAACACACTTCGAGTGATACGCTAGCACCGCACGCAGGCCTTGCGGCCCACGCACAGCGCCAGCCCATTCGTCGTAGCCCCGCGCGCGCGCCAAGGCCATTGCTGGGCCTGGCCTTGCGCTATACCGGGCGTGGCTTTGCACCGTGTTTTTGGGCGCTTGGGCTTGCTGAGCGTAGGCCTGGCTTCGTGCTGGGCCTTCGTCTAGCAAGTCTTGTCCGATGCTAATTCGTACGACGCGCTTCTGATTAAATTCCCGATTCCGGAATTTATTTCCGATACGAACAATATTTAATATTTCCGATTCCGGAATTAATTTCCGTTTCGAACAAATATTTAATATTTCCGTTTCCGGAATTATTTTCCGATTCCGATAATATTTCCGATTCTGACAATATTTCCGTTTCCGGCAATATTTCCGATTCCGGCAATATTTCCATTTCCGATAATATTTTCCGATACGTACCATGTTTCCGTTTCCAGCAACATCTACGACTTGGATAATATTTATATTTCCGATACGATCCATATTTCCGTTTCCGGCAATATCATCGTTTCCGGAGTATTCATTTCTTGCATGTGACGATCTCAGCTCCCACTGAAACCAAGATCCGTCGATTCCGAATATCCATAGATGGAGTATTTAATGCCATTAAATACTTGATCCGTTTACGTACTATTTGTGTGACCCTACGGGTTCAGTCAAGAGTAAGCTGTGGATTAATATCATTAATTCCACTTGAACTGAAGCGGCCTCTAGCTAGGCATTCAGCTCACTTGATCTCACTGAATTATTAACTTGTTAATTAATACTGAACCGCATTTATTAGACTTAACATTGAATGCATACTTGGACCAAGGGCATTATTTCCTTCAGTCTCCCACTTGTCCTTAGGGACAAGTGTGCATTTCCTAATTCCTTTGTCGCTCGATGCTTGCTCTTGAACATAAGGTAAGAGTTGTCATCCTTATTATGTCCAGAGGTGTTCCTCGGTTTCAGAGTTCAACTGATCAAATAAACAGATAATCATAGCCTATGATTCATCCGAGCACGGCCATGCATTTCACAGTTTCTAGCTCTCCGAGTGGCCTTGTACAAATTTTAAGCATCTCATCCCGATTTATGGGAGGACAATCCCAATCTTGCGATCTTGAGATTAGACTTCGTTTGATAGGTAATTACCTGAGCGTTGCCTTTATAGCCTCCTTTTACGGTGCGACGGTTGGTCAACGTCAAAGCAACCAGTTCTCAAACAAGTAATCTCAAATCACTCAGGTATTGAGGATTTAGTGTCTAATAATTTTAATGAAATTTACTTATGACAGATTTTCATCTCTTACAGTAAAGTTTCATAGGTCTTGTCCGATACTAGTCTTCCCAAAGTAAGTATCTATGCAAATGATTATGACATTGCCATGTCCACATAGTTCAAGAAACAGAACTACTAGTCATCTTGCATTCTAATCGTCTAACGTTTTCTATGCGTCCAATTTTATAGAAAACTCCGACTAGGGACCATTTTCAACCTTAGACATTCAAGTTCACTTGATAGACATTTCTTAGTCACAGGACTGGTCTTGACAGTCTATCTTGAATATATCGTCAAATTGAAGGGACTCATCATTTAATAAACCACAAATTAAATGGAAAAATGAATTCTTTTCATTTATTGTGAATGATTAACCAATAATGTTTTACAAAGATTTAAACTCTAAAACTTATTTAAAACATTAAACAGGGATATCAAAGCCATTCTCCAATATGCTTGATTCCCATAGCTGTAGTGTGCGAGTTGTGCTTCGCCTGCGGCAGAGGTTTAGTTAATGGATCTAATATGTTGTCATCAGTTCCAATCTTGTTTATCTCGACTTCTTTTCTTTCAACGAACTCTCGTAGAAGGTGAAATCTACGAAGTACATGCTTGACTCTCTGGTGGTGTCTAGGCTCCTTTGCCTGTGCAATAGCTCCGTTATTATCACAATACAGGGCTATTGGTCCTTTAATGGAGGGGACTACACCAAGTTCACTAATGAACTTCCTTAGCCATATAGCTTCCTTTGCTGCTTCATGTGCAGCAATGTACTCCGCTTCAGTTGTAGAATCCTTAATGGTGCTTTGCTTAGCACTTTTCCAGCTTACTGCACCCCCGTTGAGGCAGAAGACAAACCCGGACTGTGATCTGTAATCATCTTTGTCGGTTTGGAAACTTGCGTCCGTATAGCCTTTAACAATTAATTCATCATCTCCACCATAGACCAGGAAGTCATCTTTGTGCCTTTTCAGGTACTTCAGAATATTCTTGGCAGCAGTCCAATGCGCCTCTCCTGGGTCTGACTGGTATCTGCTCGTAGCACTGAGTACGTACGCAACATCCGGGCGTGTACATATCATAGCATACATTATTCAAACAATCAATGATGCATATGGAATCCCATTCATTCGTCTACGCTCATCAAGTGTTTTTGGGCACTGAGTCTTGCTTAGAGTTATTCCATGAGACATGGGTAGGTAGCCTCGCTTGGAGTCCGCCATCTTGAACCTATCAAGCACCTTATCGATATAAGTGCTTTGACTAAGTCCAATCATCCTTTTAGATCTATCTCTGTAAATCTTCATGCCCAATATGTACTGTGCTTCTCCTAGATCTTTCATCGAAAAATATTTCCCAAGCCAAATCTTGACAGAGTTCAACATAGGAATGTCATTTCCGATAAGTAATATGTCGTCGACATATAATACTAGGAAAGCAATTTTGCTCCCACTGACCTTCTTGTATACACAAGATTCGTCTGCGTTCTTGATGAAACCAAAGTCACTGACTGCTTCATCAAAACGTATATTCCAGCTCCTGGATGCCTGCTTCAATCTGTAGATTGACTTCTTTAGCTTGCATACCTTTTCAGCATTCTTTGGATCCTCAAAACCTTCAGGCTGTGTCATAAACACAGTTTCTGTTAAAACACCGTTTAAGAAAGCAGTTTTGACATCCATCTGCCATATTTCGTAATTGTAATATGCAGCGATTGCTAACATTATCCGAATAGACTTTAGCATTGCAACTGGTGAAAAGGTTTCATCGTAATCCACACCGTGGACTTGCCTGTAACCTTTTACAACCAATCTAGCTTTGAAAACTTCAAGTTTCGCATCCTTGTCCTTTTTCAGTTTGAAAACCCATTTGCTTCCAATGGCTTGGTAGCCATCTGGCAAATCGACCAAATCCAATACTTGGTTTTCAGACATGGAGTCTAATTCAGATTGCATGGCTTCTTGCCATTGCTTGGAGCTAGGGCTCGTCATAGCTTGTTTGTAAGTCGCAGGTTCATCACTTTCAAGTAATAGAACGCCATAGCTCTCGTTCGTCAAAATACCTAAGTACCTTTCCGGTTGAGATCTATATCTTTGCGATCTACGCGGGGTAACATTTCTAGATTGACCATGATTCTCACCAGATTCTTCTAAAGATCTCTGAGTTTCATCCTGAATGTCATCTTGAGCATTCTCTAGAGTTTGTTGTTCGACTCGAATTTCTTCGAGATCTACTTTTCTCCCACTTGTCATTTTGGAAATGTGATCTTTCTCCAAAAAGACACCATCTCGAGCAACAAACACCTTGTTCTCAGATGTATTGTAGAAGTAATACCCCTTTGTTTCCTTTGGATAGCCCACAAGGATACATTTGTCAGATTTTGGATGAAGTTTGTCTGAAATTAATCGTTTGACGTATACTTCACATCCCCAAATCTTAAGAAAAGACACATTTGGAGGCTTTCCAAACCATAATTCATATGGAGTCTTTTCGACAGCTTTAGACGGAGCTCTATTTATAGTGAGTGCAGCTGTATTTAGTGCATGTCCCCAAAATTCTAATGGAAGTTTGGCCTGACCCATCATTGACCTGACCATGTCTAGCAAGGTTCTGTTCCTCCGTTCCGACACACCGTTCCATTGTGGTGTTCCTGGAGGAGTCAATTCTGATAGAATTCCACATTCTTTCAGATGGTCATCAAATTCATAGCTCAGATATTCACCGCCTCTATCAGACCGCAGTGCCTTAATCTTCTTGCCTAATTGATTCTCTACTTCACTCTGAAATTCCTTGAATTTGTCAAAGGATTCAGACTTATGCTTCATTAGGTAGACATAACCATACCTACTGAAGTCATCAGTGAAAGTGATAAAGTAGCTGAAACCACCTCTAGCATTTGTACTCATTGGTCCACATACGTCTGTATGGATTAAACCCAATAGTTCATTTGCTCTTTCTCCAACTTTAGAGAAAGGTTGCTTTGTCATTTCGCCAAGTAAACATGATTCGTATTTACCATAATCCTCTAAGTCAAATGGTTCTAGAATTCCTTCCTTTTGAAGGCTTTCTAAGCGTTTCAAGTTTATATGGCCTAATCGACAATGCCACAGATAGGTGAGATCTGAATCATCCTTTTTGGCCTTTTTGGTATTTAAGTTATATACTTGTTTGTCGTGATCTAAAAAATAAAGTCCATTGACTAATCTAGCAGATCCATAAAACATCTCTTTAAAATAAAACGAACAACTATTGTCTTTTATTAAAAAGGAAAATCCCTTAGCATCTAAGCAAGAAACTGAAATGATGTTTTTAGTAAGACTTGGAACATGGAAACATTCTTCCAGTTCCAAAACTAGCCCGGAGGGCAACGACAAATAGTAAGTTCCTACAGCTAATGCAGCAATCCGTGCTCCATTTCCCACTCGTAGGTCGACTTCACCCTTGCTTAACTTTCTACTTCTTCTTAGTCCCTGTGGATTGGAACATAAGTGTGAGCCACAACCTGTATCTAATACCCAAGAAGTTGAATTAGCAAGTATACAGTCTATAACGAAAATACCTGAAGATGGAACGACTGTTCCGTTCTTCTGATCTTCCTTTAGCTTCAAGCAATCTCTCTTCCAATGCCCCTTCTTCTTGCAGTAGAAGCATTCGGATTCAGAAGTGGGTTGACTGACCTTCCTCTTTACAGATTTGGCGCCAGTTTGCTTAGTTGGGCTGGCCTTGTTGCCACCTTTCTTAGCATTCCTCTTCTTTCCAGATTTCTTGAACTTGCCCCCACGCACCATAAGCACATCCTGCTTATCACTTTTGAGCGTCTTTTCAGCGGTCTTCAGCATACCGTGAAGCTCAGTGAGCGTTTTGTCCAGACTATTCATACTGTAGTTCAGTTTGAACTGATCATACCCGCTATGAAGAGAATGGAGGATGGTGTCTATAGCCATTTCCTGAGAAAATTGCTGATTCAGCCGACTCATATTCTCAATGAGTCCAATCATTTTGAGAACATGTGGACTTACGGGCTCGCCTTTCTTAAGCTTGGTCTCAAGAATTTGCCTATGAGTCTCGAATCTTTCGACTCGAGCCAGATCTTGGAACATGTTCTTCAACTCACTGATGATTGTGAAAGCATCTGAGTTGATGAATGTTTTCTGCAGATCTGCACTCATGGTGGCGAGCATTAGACATTTCACATCCTTGTTGGCATCAATCCAACGATTGAGGGCTGCCTGAGTGACCCCGTCGCCTGTGGCTTCGGGCAGCGCCTCTTCTAGGACATACTCCTTTCCTTCCTGCATAACAACTATTTGCAAGTTCCTTTGCCAGTCAAGGAAGTTTTTCCCGTTCAACTTCTCCTTTTCGAGAATTGATCGAATGTTGAATGAATTGTTGTTTGCCATATTAAAAACTACAATTGAAAAGAATAAACAAATAAATAACCATTCACAGTTTCTCTTAATAAACTTAAATTCTAGCATACATGCATAATTCAATGTTCGTTAAGCATTTTATTCAAGTTATGTGTTCCGGCAGGTGTGAATAAAATGATTCCAAGATCCTAAAATCATTGAAGAACTAAGCACAGTTTGTCGACTTAATTCTAAAACATCTTAGGTAAGCAAAAGCCTTTTGCTAATAGTCTAGAAACTATTCTTGGTTGATAGGTACGTCTAAGAACTTATTAGGTAAACCTATCGATTTTGCCACGACATAAAAGGACTCCTTACTTATATCGTTGAGTTTCACCAAAACTAACATGTACTCACAATTATTTGTGTACCTTGCCCCTTTAGGACCAATAAGTAACACCTCGCTGAGCGAAAACTATTACTAGATTGATGTAAAGGATATCCAAGCAAGTGTATATTTTGGCATGGCACCTTTTAACTCAATTTTAAAGTTTGGAACTTAAGGCTCTTACTATGTTGGTTAGATTTTAAGTGAACTAAAATCCTTAATCATGCAACATAATCAAGCTTTTGATCTCATGCATTTTAAGACATATTTAAAAGCAATAAATAACTTAAAACATGCATAAGATAAATGTGATCTAGTATGGCCCGACTTCATCTTGAAACTTTAACTTCAAAGTCTGTCTTGAAAATCTCCGTGGGAGGCACCATTTTCTTCAAATAGAATAAGCTATAATTAAAACTAATTACAACTATTTGATGGTACGCAGACCATATTTGAATTGAAAAACAACTTTGGTACTTTAGACCAATTACATTCAAATTAATGGTACGCAGACCATATTTTCTATTCTATTTGGGCCATACTAGTCACTTCATAACCTGCAAAACAGTACATATACAATATATACCATTCACCCATTCATTATCATGAATGGCCGACATAGCTGGTTAGTAAAACACATTATGCATCACATAAACATTTGCAGCAATTAATCAAGGGCACCAATAATTTACAAATTATTCAGTCCTTATTAATTCTAATCAAGTTGTTTTAACCTTAAGGATTTGTAGACCTAATCAAGAGTTTATGACTAAAAGTGCTCCCACTTAAACCAATAAATTCATATGCTTTACTAATTTTAAACATAAAAATGTATTTCTAGTCTAACCGGAAACATACAAATTTAATTAAAATTTAAAGCTCATATAAATTTATAATTGAATCCATAAAGTTTAATTTAATTTCAGTCGTATTTAAATTAATTCATGATTTTAATTTTAGTAAAATAATTAGAATAAATAAAATTTATTATAATTACAATATTCAAAATTAAAATCCAAGAAAATAATTTAAATTATCAATTTTAAAATTAATTAAAATTACGTAAACTGAAAATTTTAAATTAAAATTTCAAAACGATCTAATCGCAACGCAACAATCCCACGCATCGCACGCCCATGGGCCACACGCACACAGCCATCGCTGGCCATGTGCGCGCAGCCCATGCGCTGCCTCGCATCGCTGCTGCTCACCATCGCAAGGCATCACGCGAGCTGGTGCTCGCTGCGCGCGCCAGCGCTCGACGCACGAGCATGCTGCCGCAGCCCATCGCTGGGCGCAGCGCTCGTCGCACGCACAACAAGCACTCGCAAGCCATCGCAGGGCGCAGCGCTCGTCGCACGCACAACAAGCACTCGCACGCCATCGCTGGGCGCAGCGCTCGTCGCACGCACAACAAGCACTCGCACGCCATCGCTGGGCGCAGCGCTCGTCGCACGCACAACAAGCACTCGCACGCCATCGCTGGGCGCAGCGCTCGTCGCACGCACAATAGCGCGAGCGATCGATGCTTGGCGCAGCACTCGTGGCACGCGAGCTTACGCTCGCTGCGCGCGAGGCAGTGCGCGCTGTGGCGCAGCTCGCTTGCTGCCCACACGCGACTGCTCGTGCCTTGCTCTCGCCCTCGCCCATTCTCCCATTGCACACAGCCCACGACACAAGGCAGGGCTGCTGCCTTGTGCTCGTGCACCATGGCCTTGCTCATTGCATTCGTACCGCATGGGCGACGAGCTCCCTTGCTCGTCGTCACATGCCCGCACTATACAACACCCCTTAAGGGTAACACGTAGCGTCCATTGCTTTGTGCGTGCAAGTTATATGAGCGAATCGCATAAAAATTTAAAATTTATATTCAAAATTAATGACAAATTAATAATTAATATTAATTTCATAATTTTAGGGCGAAAAATCGAAAATTTATTATTCAATTGATTTTCGATTAACATGGATTCAAGTCTAAGTCATAAAAATTTAAAATTTAACATAAATTTACAATTTTTATGGTGGTTTTTAATCATAGGTATCTAATTAAATTATAACTAATTATGAAAATCAAATTAATTCCAAATTATTCCAATTTTCAACAAATTAATCATAATTACAAATTAGATTGCATAATTAACAAGGCTAGGCATTCAAACTTGTTAAACATATACAGTAGGTCAATCAAAAATTCAAGATTTATCAACAAGAATCGCAAATATTTAATTTAACATCTTAAATTTACGAAATTTTGCATTCGAAAAACTAAAACCTCTGAAAAGTCATAGTTAGGCTTCAAATTTGAGAATTCTGGGTTCGGCCGAAAAAGTCTTTTTTCGTCAAAATTTTAGAATGCCTTTTACATACGGAATTGACACAAAAATTACTCGATTTGGATGAGTAACGAAGAAACTGTCGAAAAACTGCGTACGTATAATTAAATAAACGCAATTTGCAATTAATTAACAATTACGCAAAATTAATCACCCCTTTTAATTCTTGCAAATTTGTAATATTTAACCATGTTCATGCAATTTCGATTATGAAAATAATAAGAGGCTCGTGATACCACTGTTAGGTTATGATACATATGACAATTCATAAATCATGCGGAAAAACCATAAAGCCAGGAAAGCATATTATTTACACATAATCATTTAGCATAGTTTAGATGCATACTCTTTGTTGCGTGCCTTCCCTAGCTGTGCCCGAACCGAACAAGAACAAGTCTTTAGGACTCCAAGTGTCGTCCCTCCGTAGATAGTCCACAACACGTCCGGATCCGCCTTAAGCTTGACCAACTAGGATCGCCCTTAAGGTACTTAGAATTTTCGGCACTTATAGGCTATTGTATGACTGAATTTTTGCTCTCAAAAATCACTTTGAATACTTGAATACTCTTTTTAAATATGTGACCCTAGGCACCTATTTATAGAGTTATGGAAAAGGATTTGGAATCCTATTAGGATACTAATTTATTTAATTATAATCCTACTAGGACTCTAATTAAATAAACTAAATCTTTTAGGATTAGATTTAATCATATGACAAATCCCGGTAGCCTTAGGATTCGAGTAACACACTTCGAGTGATACGCTAGCACCGCACGCAGGCCTTGCGGCCCACGCACAGCGCCAGCCCATTCGTCGTAGCCCCGCGCGCGCGCCAAGGCCATTGCTGGGCCTGGCCTTGCGCTGGACCGGGCGTGGCTTTGCAGCGTGTTTTTAGGCGCTGGGGCTTGCTGAGCGTAGGCCTGGCTTCGTGCTGGGCCTTCGTCTAGCAAGTCTCGTCCGATGCTAATTCGTACGACGCGCTTCTGATTAAATTCCCGATTCCGGAATTTATTTCCGATACGAACAATATTTAATATTTCCGATTCCGGAATTAATTTCCGTTTCGAACAAATATTTAATATTTCCGTTTCCGGAATTATTTTCCGATTCCGATAATATTTCCGATTCTGACAATATTTCCGTTTCCGGCAATATTTCCGATTCCGGCAATATTTCCATTTCCGATAATATTTTCCGATACGTACCATGTTTCCGTTTCCGGCAACATCTACGACTTGGATAATATTTATATTTCCGATACGATCCATATATCCGTTTCCGGCAATATCATCGTTTCAGGAGTATTCATTTCTTGCCTGTGACGATCTCAGCTCCCACTGAAACCAAGGTCCGTCAATTCCGAATATCCATAGATGGAGTATTTAATGCCATTAAATACTTGATCCGTTTACGTACTATTTGTGTGACCCTACGGGTTCAGTCAAGAGTAAGCTGTGGATTAATATCATTAATTCCACTTGAACTGAAGCGGCCTCTAGCTAGGCATTCAGCTCACTTGATCTCACTGAATTATTAACTTGTTAATTAATACTGAACTTCATTTATTAGACTTAACATTGAATGCATACTTAGACCAAGGGCATTATTTCCTTCAGTGTCTTCAACAGACGAATTTCGCCCAAGAGGCCAACCCGCAAGTGCAAGCCAAGGGGGCATGCAGGCGAGAGGGACCAAGTGGGCGAGCGATTGGGTTTGGGACGAGTGTACTACTAGCGAAAGTGCCGAGTGGACAACATTCGAAGCGTATGCACCCCCCGATTGGCGATGGGTATCCTTAGTCCAAACTCCCTGAGGGAGCCAAGATTCATTATGCAGTTCTGCCCGTTCACATTAATATGCTGATTTTCAGGTCGTCCCAACTTGATGGGGAAATAAACGCGGGGTAGGATCATTTCACCCTTCGGCTATTTTGATTACCTACAAGCACGAGTATTTCCTTCACTATCCCCAGTGGAGTCGCCACTGTGAGGGGGTCGAAAAAGCACGAGGCTAATGCGTGACCTCGTCCCTCGTGGGTGTGACGATTCTTTTTATTCAATCAAGTGTAATTGGATTTCCTGTGAGTTTACACCCAATTGACTAGTAATATAGGAGTCGCCATTCATTTTTTAGCGACAGTGAGAAAAACTGACAAAACCCAGTTATCGTGACATAAAGGGAGTGCAATTATGTTTGACCACAACGGCCGTAGGTTCCCTTGTGATCCCTGGTGTGGGGATCTCTCAACATACACCCGCAAGGTAGAGATTGAGGGTTCGGGGGACTGTAACTACCGAGAGGAGTACTCGCTCGTCGATAACTCCAGAGGCAGGATATCCTTACTAGCTCAGCATAAATAATTGAAGGGACATGCGTTAACTATTAAACTAATCTGAGTTGATTTTAACAATATGCAACATATAATACTAGATCGATCGCGATTATCTGATTTAGATTGTTTTAAGGGACCTAGCATGATAATCCAATTTCCCAAAAATATCATATTTATTAAGCGTGATCGAACAATCAGATTTTAGTTAGTTTAACAGTTCATAAAAGGGCGAGGAAAGCAATTAAACCATGGAAAAGGGACACATTACGACGCACCTTTGAGAGGTGCGTCACGGTTCTCAGAAAACTAACCGCTTTGACTTTGCTATTTCTCCTTTTATTTAACGAATCTCAAATTATGGGACAGGATACGTTCTGTTCGATTTATGGATCGATTGCGACAGAACGCGTGAACAATTTCGCAGCGTGAGGCTTAGGCTAGGGGTTGGAGTAAATACTCAGAATATGAATTGTGTGTTGTGATTTCACGTCGAACTTGGGCTATATTTATAGAAAAGAGTTTGTGGGAAGATAGAATTGCAGAGCTCTAATCCACAAAGAATTAGGAAAAAACACGTACCCAGGTAATTCCAGCGCCCAGGCCTGGGCGCCGAAGATTTCGGCGCCCAGAGCCAGGCGTTGAAAATAGGGTCTGGGCTGTTTTCTTAGTCAGATTCGGATTCCTGAAATCCGTAGTGTTTGAGACTTAATCGAGTCTTTTAGTGCGTATCAATTTCATGACGGAATGCGTCTGGGCCCGTTACGAACTCTAGGCTCGTTAGGATTTTAATTATTACGTAACTCTTATTTCCGAATCATATTAGGAATAGGATTCTCGCAGTTTTCCATCTCATTTAGGATTTATGTTGGAGTGCAACACCTAATTCTGACAGGTTTCTATCTTTTATGACTTGCCACTCTTAGAAGCTACCCTTTACGGCAGTTACTATTTTTAGCAGGTTTCCATAAATAGCAGGTTTCGGGTGAAACGAGAAGGGTGATTGAGATTCGTTATTTTATAGGAGATGCGTTGTCAAGTGGAGATTTATGTTTTCATCATCGAACCTTCCCTTTCGGGAATGGGGACAAAAGTAGGTGTCTACACATAACAAGATCATAAAATGGTTTATCAGCTACATGCACTCAAAATGGGTGTTTATATGGTTTAAAGTCACTATACGAAGGAGAGGGTCACTATATATATGTAAAATAGTCACTATAAAAAAATAAGTTTACTTTTAACTCAAAAGGGTGTTTATTTGTTGAAGAGTCATAATGAAAGGAAGAAGGTCACTATAGGAAGAATAAGGTGCTTATTTTCATTCAAAAGAGTGTATTTTTTAAAGGGTCACTATGAAAAGAATAAGGTGTTTATATCTTTTCTAAGAGTCATTGTATATGTAAAAATGGTCACTATAGAAAGAATAAGGTTACGCTGATTAAAAATGGTGTTTTATTTAGGAAAAATAGGTGTTTATGTATTAATATCTTGTAGAATCAATAGCCTTTGTAGGATTTGAACCTACATCCTTTGTGCCATTCAACATTCATGGAGACAGTGCTCGGCCAGTTGAGCTGATAGACTTATAGACACCATGAAAAATCTCTAATATCAGTGCTCAACCAACGTGCTTCTCCCCTCCTGCCAATGCACTGCACTAGCAGCTTTTTGCACCACAATTCTAGCAGTACTCGGCACATTCCTTTGCCGTTTGGACTCTAATCAGATTGAGACTTCTGACATCTCACAAGGTCACACCAAAACCTACCCAAAAACATACTCCACATAGTCCTCATGATCAACAACCAATCTCAAAATCCAGCTATTCCAACCTTTAAATTTCTTCAAGGTTTAACATACACTATATAGTTTTTTGTAATGATTTTTTACAACATAGGCTACCACTGTATCCAAGAGTATCATAGGGAATCAAAACTCACAGAAAAAACGGATATGTGTAGGGGGTATTTTTGTACTCTCTTTTGTATTTTCCCCTACGGGGCTTTGTATGTTTTTGGATTTCGAAGGAGTCGCCACCAAACAATTTTAAGGGTCCCGTTTGGAAAGACCAAAGTTGACTCTTTTGTGGATAAGGCATTGAATCTTAGAAACGGATGGGTGAGATCCGGGCAAGGAAACGAAGTGCTTATTCCGCAAGCTTTAAAAATTGTATTCAGGCACATGACAAGAAGCATTTTCGAATAACCCTAGTCATGACACTATGTGGGTTTGAACTTTGAATTTAGAACATAGAACCTCTACTTGTATTGTGACCACTTTGCTTTAAAGTTAATTTGAAGGAAACCAACATCACAAGAAATAAAGGAATTATTGAAAGTGCGTACAAAACCACATCATCTCAAAGTGAGATGAGTAAAGAGTGCGGAATTGAAATAGCAATAGTAAAGGTACGATATTGAAATGCGATATTGAAATGCGTTATTGAAAGGTGCGATATTGAAATTCATTATTGAAAGGTGCGATATTGAAATTGCGGTATTGAAAGGTGCAATATTGAAATTGCGGTATTGAAATTGAACTATTGTATTTGAGATCCGAACGCCAAACGACTACTTAATAATAAGTGCATTCGACACGGATTCAAGTCTAAAAATCTCAACTTTAGGACAAGTTGCTCATCCCAAAAGTGTCTTAGACTTTGGTTATTGAAATTGAACTTTGAATATTGAGTCTTGAATATTGAACTTGAATATTGAATTGAAAATGATTCTAGTTTAAGGAAGTGATTACAAACAACCTTAAACATCATAGAATCTTGAAAATGAAACTTGTACTTGAACAGTGAAATGAGGAGTCTTGAATCTCAAAGATTAGACCTTTTAATGTTAAAAAGGCCTCACCTTTAGTTTTCTCCATAACTTGAAATGATTCTAGTCTAAGGAAGTTATTACAAACAACCTTAAACATCATGGAATCCATAGCTTTGTACTTGAATCATAAAAAGTATTGATTTTGTAAAAATGTATGATTGTTGTAATTAACACTTTTGAGAGCAAAAGTGTCAACTTTACTAATCATTTTGGAAGAAAAATTGAATCTTGTATGGCATAATCAAAATGGTGTTTTTGGATAATCATTTGGAGAGGGTTTCAAGTATGAAACCTCCCCAAAGATGACACCTTTGTATGACTTTCCTAGTTACCCAAAGGCATGAACCCTAAATGGTTACATCATTGGATTTTTGTATTAGAAATGTAGAAGAATAGAATACATGGTAGATTTGAGTAGGAATACGTAATTACCTAGTTAGGGTTAGGTTGGATTTTCGATTAGAACTCCCAATTTCTTGAATACTGGAAATCGTATATGAATTTGAAGATTGAAAATTGATTTTTGTGTTTTGATTTTTGAGATTGATTTCGAAATTACGACGTTCTGATTCTGATTTGGGGCCCTAAAATTCTTGGAAATTAGGGTTTAAATAGAAAATTAGAGGGATAAATGCCAAATGCATGTTGCGCCCAGCGTAGAGCCCTGCGTCTGGCGCCGCTGACGTGGCACAGGAAACGCCAAAGCAAGGACGATGACATCGTCCTTGCGTTTGTCTTTTGTGAATGTACCTTTGTACGAAATGTACGAAATTGGCATGTAGTTGATGCTTAATGTTTAAGGCTTTGGTTTTGCGACTAAAAACTACCCGTTTTTGGGTTTTTGAATTCGGTTTTACGAAACGGGGCCCGGCTTGCTCGGTTTTGTGGGTCCCCGAATTTGGATTTCTTAGTGTCATTTTAACTGGAAAAGGCATTGTAAACCAATGGAGAGGTCCATTGGGTGAGATTGTGTTTGGATTTTGAAATTGCTTTTTGGAAATTGAATTTTGTACCGAGTTCCGTAATGGGAACGGGCTCGGGAATTGGACTTTGGATCTTGGACTTTGGAATGTATTCTAGCAATATGGACTTTTGCACGGAGTTGTACCAACCACCTAACAAGGATAATAGTATCGTCATCATCCCATAGGGGAGACACGATTTAGGTGTCTTCAGATGCCCCCACTTTGACTGAGCGTTCGGTTAGGAAAGCGATAGTCAAAGTTTTCGAATAAGGACGGAGAACGGTCAAGATGTTCTGAAATTAAGACCATTCTTTGTACGCTAGTACCTGCACAAAACAAGCGTTAGAAAAAGGATATAGTCTACCTCCGTGCGGTTGTGACGACTCTGATTTGTACTTGTACTGTTTTTCCGCCTTTGGTTTAGAGCGGAACTTGGCATCGAAATTTTTGATTTTTGAATTTTTGAATTTTTGAATTTTTGAATTTTGAATACCCGGAGTTGATCCGCTGGGGATATGTCCACCGGGGGGAAAGAGTTTTTTACTGACTCTTAAGATCTTGAAATTTCGGCTAACTTTCCTGGAGCTTGGGTCCGTTTGGAGTCGAACGCCTGAATTCTTGTATTTTTCGGACTTTGTACTCTTGAATATTTATCTGTTGATGTTGGAGAAACAGATGTATACTAGTGTTTTCGGAAGGTAGCATGATTTGACGTTTGATGCCTGGTGCAAAAAACCGTAGCAGCAAAGAGCGTGCTATCAGCACGGAGGACCGCCCAGAGAATATTCTGTGCATGCGCAGAAGCGCTGCGCCTGGAGCAGGGGTCGGCGTCTGGCGCGGGGCTTGGTTATAAATACCCCCCTTGTCGTGCCCTTAGAAGAGCAACTTCACTTGTTTTTCTTTCTTTCTATCTCAGAGGTCGACTACTCTCCCCTTGATCTTGTTGTTCTTGCCTTGTCCATGTAAGTTCTTCATGTTTTGTTTATGAAATAACTTTAGGATTGCATGTAGTTTCGATTTTTGTACTTTGAAATGCTTTGTTGATATGATGCTTGTATGGTAGTAGGCTTCTTGAATCTTGTAGGAGAAAATTGTTTGGTAGCCACTTGAACTTGAACTGTTGGAACTTTGTAGATTTTGAACTCTTCTTTGAATTTTGTACTGGGCATTTGTAGATAGTGACCCTATTGATGATTTTATCGGGTGTCTTGTAAGAGAGTAGGCTAGGATGGCCTAGTTGTTGTTGTAGAATTTGAATGCTGGCTTTGGCATGGATAGCCTAAGCGTCGGTGTAGAACTTGAATACCTGCTTCGGCATGGATAGCCTAGGCGTTGGTATAGAACTTGAATACCTGTTTCAGCGTGGATAGCCTAGGCGTTGGTGTAGAACTTGAATACCTGCTTCGGCATGGATAGCCTAGGCGTCGGTGTAGAATTCTCTGTTGACGTAGAGGTCCCTGGCTGAACTTGTATTGCCACTGGGGATTTTTTGTACCTTGATTTTCGTACGGGCTATTATAAGATAGCCCCCAGACTTGAATGTTTATTTTTTGTATTTTGAATGCGTTAGCATGCCTCGTCATACTCGGAGGAAGCTCGCAGAATGCTCGACAGTTCGAGCGGCTATGGAGGATTCTTCGGATAATAAAGCGGCAGCGACATACGTGCTAGCGTCGGGCATGGTACCACGGGCAGTACCCACCTTCGAGGGCACCGGCTGGCAGCCCTCGGATCTTGCATTTCGACCAGAGTTTCATCTGTCCCAACGGCCACGCGCTGGCTTGGTGAGTTTTGTACTGTGTTTTGAACTTGTTTTTTAAACTTGTATAGATCTGAACTGATCCACCCCTTTGTAGGCTGACGGGGAGGCGATGCGTACCTTCTGGTCTTTGAGGGAACTTTGTGTCGTTTACCCGACTGTCTATGACAACGAGGAGACTCGAGCGATCTGGACTCATACGGGTTTGGTTCCTTTCTGGGATGCTTTGGGAGGCGTCCAAGGGAAGACGGGCGTCAAAGCTCGGCTGCAGGCCCTGCTGGAGCGGTGGTGGGATACCACCAACACTTTTCATATGGTATGGGGGGAGATCACCATTACCCCTTTTGAGTTTGCCATGATCACAGGCCTCCATTTTTCCTAGAGGGAGGTGACTTTCGATTCCAAATTGAAATGGTAGTCGGATGGTGTCATGGATTTGATTACGGAGGACACCCGTGCTCCTGTGACGGTGATTATGGCTGGGATCCGCAAGACGGACATATCCGTGGAGCAGAGGGTTCGGCTCTTCCTCCTAGCCCTTGAGAGTAGAGTGATGGCCCCGGGAAGGAATAGCCACGTGGTGGTTGGATTCTTGGGGTCTCTGAGAGACTTGAGGGTTGTTTCAGGCCTCAACTGGGGTGGTCTGGCATACAGCCACCTTCTGTATGAAATGAAGAACGCCTCCGGACTGCACCGGAGAGCAAGGCGAGTGTTGCTGCTTTGTGGAGCGTGCTGGAGGTGTTTAGGACTCTTTGTATTTTGTATTTTGTACTTGTATGTTTGTATCTTGAATTTTGTATGCATAAGACTTGACTGATCCTTTGCTTTCTTTCGAGATTTGGGCGTATGAGCACTTTCCAAGCTTGGCGCCGGCTCGCCCTAGGGGTGCGGCTTATCCATTTGCTGCCTCTTGGGAAGGAGCTGTGCACAGTGATGTATCTTTGACGACCTTCCACGGAGCTTTGCAGGTCTTGCCTGTTTGACAGGTATGCCTTTGTACTGTTCTGGATCTTTGTTTTTGTTGTACTTGTATACTTGTTTGAGCTGTCTGTCTTGTAGGTGGTTTGGTGTCCTTTTGATGGCGCACCTACACCCGCTACGGCCATGCGGGCCTACTATTTTTCTGGACGGCGGGTCCTGCTCCCAGGGGTGTATCGCCATAGGTGGTATCTGGGGGAGCGGGTGTCTCTTCAGCATGGTACGAGAGGTAGGCTCGTTCCTAAGGATCCTCCAGAGACCATGTTAGCGAAGATTGAGGATGTTGCTCAGCTTTACTCGGATGCTATGGAGGCTGGAGGCGAGTCCATTTGTCTCCCTTGGGAGAATTTTATAGATAAGAGGTGCTGTCATGATGACCTTTTGGCGAGGCTCGCTCCACCTGTACGCTTCGTACCGCCGGTGAGCTTTGGATTTGAATCATGTATTCTTGTATTCTTGTATAATCGGATCATTGTATGTGTGCTTGTAGGAGGAGGAGATCGACCCAGAGGATATTCCCCATGCTGACAAGGTTGTCCGCTATGTTGACTCGGACGGAGAGCAGGTGGAGGTCACTGTTCCGGTGGCTTCTCCTCCACATCAGATGGCGTACGATGTTGTACCAGAGTATTATGCAACTGTAAGTACCTTTTAAAGAAAATAATGTTAGGTTATGATACATATGACAAAACATAAATCATGCGGAAAAACCTTAATGCCAGGAAACATATTATTTACACATAATCATTTAGCATAATTTAGGAGCATACACTTTGTAGCGTGCCCTCCCTAGCTGCGCCCGAACCGAACAAGAACAAGTCTTTAGGACTCCAAATGTCGTCCCTCCGTAGGTAGTCCACACGCCCACGAAGCCCATGCGAGCTACCGCAGCCCACGAGGCTGCCATGGCCTAAGCTGCGCGCTGGGCCTGCCTTGCGGTAGGCCTGCCGCAGCCTTGGGCTGTGTTGTGGCGCGCCATTGCTTGCTGGGCGATGGCCTGGCTTCGTGCTGGGCCTTCGTCCGGCAGGCCTCGTCCGATGCTTATTCGTACGATACGCTTCCGATAAAATTCCCGGTTTTCGGAATTCATTTCCGATACGAACAATATTTAATATTTCCGATTCCGGAATTAATTTCCGTTTTGAACAAATATTTAATATTTCCGTTTCCGGAATTATTTTCCGATTCCGATAATATTTCGGATTCTGACAATATTTCCGTTTCCGGCAATATTTCCGATTCCGGCAATATTTCCATTTCCGATAATATTTTCCGATACGTACCATGTTTCCGTTTCCGGCAACATCTACGACTTGGATAATATTTATATTTCCGATACGATCCATATTTCCGTTTCCGGCAATATCATCGTTTCCGGAGTATTCATTTCTTGCTTGTGACGATCTCAGCTCCCACTGAAACCAAGATCCGTCGATTCCGAATATCCATAGATGGAGTATTTAATGCCATTAAATACTTGATCCGTTTACGTACTATTTGTGTGACCCTACGGGTTCAGTCAAGAGTAAGTTGTGGATTAATATAATTAATTCCACTTGAACTGAAGCGGCCTCTAGCTAGGCATTCAGCTCACTTGATCTCACTGAATTATTAACTTGTTAAGTAATACTGAACCGCATTTATTAGACTTAACATTGAATGCATACTTGGACCAAGGGCACTATTTCCTTCAGTCTCCCACTTGTCCTTAGGGACAAGTGTGCATTACCTAATTTCCTTTGTCGCTCGATGCTTGCTCTTGAACATAAGGTAAGAGTTGTCATCCTTATTATGTCCAGAGGTGTTTCTCGGTTTCAGAGTTCAACTGATCAAATAAACAGATAATCATAGCCTATGATTCATCCGAGCACGGCCATGCATTTTACAGTTTCTAGCTCTCCGAGTGGCCACTCATAAGGTAAAAGTTGTACAAGGCCACTCGGAGAGCTAGAAACTGTGAAATGCATGGCCGTGCTCGGATGAATCATAGGCTATGATTATCTGTTTATTTGATCAGTTGAACTCTGAAACCGAGGAACACCTCTGGACATAATAAGGATGACAACTCTTACCTTATGTTCAAGAGCAAGCATCGAGTGACAAAGGAATTAGGAAATGCACACTTGTCCCTAAGAACAAGTGGGAGACTGAAGGAAATAATGCCCTTGGTCCAAGTATGCATTCTATGTTAAGTCTAATAAATGCGGTTCAGTATTAATTAACAAGTTAATAGTTTAGTGAGATCAAGTGAGCTGAATGCCTAGCTAGAGGCCGCTTCAGTTCAAGTGGAATTAATGATATTAATCCACAGCTTACTCTTGACTGAACCCGTAGGGTCACACAAATAGTACGTAAACGGATCAAGTATTTAATGGCATTAAATACTCTATCTATGGATATTCGGAATCGACGGATCTTGGTTTCAGTGGGAGCTGAGATCGTCACAAGCAAGAAATGAATACTCCGGAAACGATGATATTGCCAGAAACGGAAATATGGATCGTATCGGAAATATAAATATTATCCAAGTCGTAGATGTTGCCGGAAACGGAAACATGGTACGTATCGGAAAATATTATCGGAAATGGAAATATTGCCGGAATCGGAAATATTGCCGGAAACGGAAATATTGTCAGAATCGGAAATATTATCGGAATCGGAAAATAATTCCGGAAACGGAAATATTAAATATTTGTTCAAAACGGAAATTAATTCCGGAATCGGAAATATTAAATATTGTTCGTATCGGAAATGAATTCCGAAAACCGGGAATTTTATCGGAAGCGTATCGTACGAATAAGCATCGGACGAGGCCTGCCGGACGAAGGCCCAGCACGAAGCCAGGCCATCGCCCAGCAAGCAATGGCGCGCCACAACACAGCCCAAGGCTGCGGCAGGCCTACCGCAAGGCAGGCCCAGCGCGCAGCTTAGGCCATGGCAGCCTCGTGGGCTGCGGTAGCTCGCATGGGCTTCGTGGGCGTGTGGGCTGTGCGCGGGCATGGCCTGCATGCTTGCGGGTCATGCTCGTGTGTGTGTTTGTGTCCATGCATAATTCCTAAAACTATTAGGATTTGATGTATGATTAAATTCCTATTCCTATTAGGATTATTTAATTAAATAGAGTCCTTGTAGGATTCTAAGTTTAATTAAATCGTATCCTACTAGGATTCCAGTTCCCTTTCCAAACCTCTATAAATAAGGGCCTAGGGTCATAATTTATATGTATGATTGAAGTATTCAAAGGGTAAGTTTTTGAAAGAAAATTCAGCCACTCTCTTGCACTAATAGCCGAAAATTCCTAAGCACCTTAAGGGCGATTCTAGTTGGTCAATCTTGAGGCGGATCCGGACGTACTGTGGACTATCTACGGAGGGACGACACTTGGAGTCCTAAAGACTTGTTCTTGTTCGGTTCGGGCGCAGCTAGGGAAGGCACGCTACAAAGTGTATGCATCTATACTATGCTAAATGATTATGTGTAAATAATATGCTTTCCTAGCTTTATGGTTTTTCCGCATGATTTATGTATTGTCATATGTATCATAACCTAACATAAAGCCATACGATACATTTTTGGCGATCCTCATATTATATCATACATGATGAATTCTTTTGCAGAATTATTCTCAATTGAATTCTATTCATGTAACTTTAGCTCATTCAATTTCAGTAGGTACTGAATCCAGCTAAATTCTTTGACATATAATATAGGTTTAAGAATCTCATTTAGACTCTGATGTTTAACTTAGTAAATGCTTATACATAGTTCAAACATCCTTTACTTAGATTTATTCATATGGGTCGAATATCTCCAATGGAGTCTTTCGTGTTTGATTTAGTAAAGTCCATTACTTAATCTAAAACAATATTATAAGATCTTTGTAACCAGATCTTAATACCCAGTATGTACTAAGTTTCGCCATGGTCCATCATTGATGAATAAGTTCAAATCTAAGTAATTAGCATTTGAATGTTATTTCATAATAGAGAGATATGTGTGTGATACACATAGGACCAATTAAGTTTTATGTACTCCCACTAAACTTCTTATATATCTATAAGAGTCATGTATATTTTATGAAACTAAAATACTTATTAGCTTCACTAAAATACATTTCTAATTCTCAATTGCTTGCTTAAATCTGTACTTTAGATTTCATAAGCTAGCTTTCCTTTTCAAGCATTTATTTGGATCCACAAATCCTATGACATACCATGTACATAGTTTATTCCAACATTTGATTGAGGAATTGTTTTGTCATCCAATTGCCATATGTACCAATATGCAATCAGTGCTTGAATTATAGATTTAAGCATTACGATTTTGTATGAGGTTTCAACACAATCCACACCGTGAATTTGCTTGTAACCTTTAGCAACAAATCTAGCTTTGTGTGTGAACATAATTTCATGTTTTATGGTTTTTATCCTTAAAACAAACTTGCAACCAATAAGTGTGAAATTATTCTTGCAAATCAACAAAATTTCAATTTTTTCATCAATACATTGAGTATGTTTTATGGCCTCTAACCATTTAAAACATTGAGTCTATATATGGCCTCTAACCATTTTAGGGAATCTGGGTTTCATCATAGCCTTCTTACAAGTCACAAACTCATTTATCTATGTGATAATAGTTTGACTGCAAGTTGTAGGTTTCTTCACTATCTAATAGAAGAATCGCATAGCTTCAGTGACCTGATCTCCATGTTTCTTCACTATCTAATAGAAGAATCTCATAGTTTCAGTGACTTGAACTCTATGCCTACTTGGGTATCGAACATCAAACAATAGAATATCAATAGCCACTTGAAAGTCCTTTGAATATTCTGTTCTCCTTGAAGAGATGTCTATTCTTTAAAGCCACTTCTAAAGTCCTTAAAGAATACGTGTTCGGATTTTCTAAAGGACTTCGAAAAGCCTCCGGAATCTCCGTTTATGTTTGTTGTTCGCCTCGAACACTTTCGAGGTCTATTTTCTCCCACTTGTCATTTTGGAAACGAATCTCCAAAAGGACATCATTTCGAGCAAACAAACATTATGTTCTCAAAAATTCGTTGTAGAAACAGTACCCTTGTGTCTCATTTGAATAAATCACAATGAAACATATATCTATTCTTGGGCCTTAGTTTGTTGAATAACAAATTCTAAGCTCCCACTCAGTTTAGGAACTCTTTAGATATATTGTGAAAAGATATTCTGAAATTACTTTTCAATAGCTTTGACGAATTTGGTTTAGTTTGGTGGTAGTTGAGCATTTTGTTTAGAAATTATAGGAAAATTCTTTATGATTCATCATTGATTGAATCAAGTACTAATTGACTTCGATCATTCCAATGTAGATATGCCATATCTTATGGAGCTAGATCGTGAAATTACAACACACAATCATTGATGATCATTCTTGGTATAAGTAATCAACAATATGATCTAACCTAGATCTTTATGATTTCTTGCCAAGTGGATTTTATACTTCTGAATCTTTGAACTAGCCAAACAGATTCAAACTTATATCACATTGAGTAAATAAATTCAAATCTGTGTGAAATAATAAAGTCATAAAACCTTTCTTTAGCTTTAAACTCTATCGTCTAGGCGTTCTAACAATAGTTCATATCTTTTGTTACTGTCAACAAGTAAGACTAGCTTGTCGTGAATTGATCTAGAAATCAATTAACTTTCAAAAGTCCATCGAAATAGAGCTTATGAATGTTAACTTGTTGATATGGTCTAAGCAACAATGCCAAAGATTAGTGGAACTCAAATCAAGGGGTTGATTTGAACCTAGTAAAGTTTTTATTGTTAAAGAGTTGTTTGTTTTAATCAAGCATATTGACTCAACCCGTAATTGACCATTTCATTCAAACAAACATTGTTTTTTGTTTTTCTTGAACGTGAGTCTTTCTGTGTTTGAAAACAGAGATTTAGGTATGCTGATTATGGCACAAAATAGCCATTAAGTTCCAGCCTTTGAAAGGAATTAAAACAAACTTAGATGACCCTACAACTAATGTAGCATTGCCATGCTTCATTTCCCACTTGTAGGTCATTAGTGTATCCTAGCTTCCATTGTTTGAGTTATTACCGAAGTAAGAACCTCAAGCGTATATGATACCAAGGAAGTTTGATTGCTAGGTCACTTCTCTTTAAACATAAACTTTTAGGTAGAAACGGAATTGTAAATTCCTTTCACTTGTTCCTTGTTTTCCTATTTCTTGTACCCTTTCTTATAGACTTAAGAATTGAATTCTCTAGTGTTGACTTTTATACTTTGTTAGACATGTCCAATGTCACCAACAAGGTTCTTTACCATTTTAATTTATGTTGAATATTTTGTTTCAACTAGATGATCTTACCAGAAGCTTCTAAAGTTCTCTAAGCATCGATCTATTCGAATGTCTAGGGTCTAGACTCATTCAAGAATTAAATGGACAAAGATATTAAGTTGTTAACCATTGGTAAAGCTGAGCGTTTAAACTCAATGCTTTATGATCTCAAAACTACATTGTATTTTGAATTCACAAGCACCAATCGGTTTGCCATTCGATTTTGATTCTCGAAAACAACCAGAAAAGTCGCTAAAAGAAACGTACATTTTAAATTGCTCACATCTCTCATTTCCGTGAATCGTTCTTGGATTCACTACCAATCGAGGAAATTTACTGTTACCTTACTAAAAGGGTTTACTGCAGTGCAAGATATTTAATTATAAACAATAATTAAAACATACATTGAAGCATGCAAAGTCTAAACATTTATCATGAATAATAACTTGAAAATTAAAGCAATCATCCAATTCAAACAAGTTATTAGCATTTTATTCGAATTTATTGTTCCGGCAGGTTTGGATAAAATGATTCCAAGACCCTAAAACCATTGAAGAATTAAGCACATTATGTATTTAGACTCAATTCTAAAATATTTTAGGTAAGAAAAGCCTTTTGCTAATAGTCTAGAAACTACTCTTCGTTGATAGGCACGTCTAAGAACTTATTAGGTAAACCTATCGATTTTTCCACGACATAAAAGGACTCCTTACTTATATCGTTGAGTTTCACCAAAACTAACATGTACTCACAATTATTTGTGTACCTTACCCCTTTAGTGTCGATAAGTAACACCTCGCTATGGCGGAAAACTATTACTAAGATCGATGAAGAAAGGATATCCAAGTAAGTGTTATTTTGGCATGGCACCTTTTAACTCAATTTTTAAGTTTGGAACTTAAAGCTCTTACTAGGTTGGTTAGATTTTAAGTGAACTAAAATCCTTAATCATGCAACATAAGCAAGCTTTGATCTCATGCATATTTAAGACATATTTAAAAGCAATAAATAACTTAAAACATGCATAAGATAAATGTGATCTAGTATGCCCCGACTTCATCTTGAAGCTTCAACTTCAAAGTCCGTCTTGAAAATCTCCGTGGGAGGCGCCATTTTCTTCAAATAGGATAAGCTATAATTAAACTAATTACAACTATTTGATGGTACGCAGACCATATTTGAATTGAAAAACAATTTTGGTACTTTAGACCAATTACATTCAAATTAATGGTACGCATACCATATTTTCTATCATATTTGGGCCATACTATTCACTTCATAACCTGCAAAACAGTACATATACAATATATACCATTCACCCATTCATTATCATGAATGGCCCACTTAGCTGGTTATTAAAACACGTTATGAATCACATAAATATTTGCAGCAATTAATCAAGGGCACCAATAATCTACCAATTATTCAGTCCTTATTAATTCTAATCAAGTTGTTTAACCTTAAGGGATTTGTAGACCTAATCAAGAGTTTATGACTAAAAAGGGCTCCCACTTAAACCAATAAATTCATATGCTTTACTAATTTTAAACATAAAAATGTATTTCTAGTCTAACCGGAAACATACAAATTTAATTAAAATTTAAAGCTCATATAAATTTATAATCGAATCCATTAATTTAATTTATCTCAGTTGAATTAAACGAATTTAAATTAATTCAAGATTTAATTTTAGTAAAAAAATTAGTATAAATAAAATTTATAATAATTATAATATTCAAAATTAAAATCCAAGAAAACAATTTAAATTTTGAATTTTAAAATTAATTAAAATCGTTTCCGAACTGAAAATTAAAATTAAAATTTAAAACTCGATAATCGTAACATGAAGAGCACTTGGGCTTGCACCCAAGCCCCATCGATTGCACGACCATCGCTGGCCCATGGCACGTCATCGCAGCAGCCACGCGCAAACGCAGCAAGCCAAGCTACGCTTGCGCGCAGCCTGCCCGCCCATCGCACCGCAGCAGCAACGATGTGCTCGCTCGCTTGCTCGCGCAAGCATGCGCTCGAGGCCACGCGTGTTGGCGCGCTGAGCTGCTATCGCTGGGCGACCAGCTCTCGCCCTCGCGCGCGCGCGCCTCTGCTTGTGCCGTGCCATCGCCCACATGCGCGCAGCGCTCGACACAAGGCAGGGTTGCTGCCTTGTGCTCGCGCGCCATCGCCTTGCTCGCTTCATTCGTACCGCATGGGCGACGAGCTCCCTTGCTCGTCGTCGCATGCCCGCACTATACAACACCCCTTAAGGGTAACACGTAGCGTCCTTTGCTTTGTGCGTGCAAGTTTTATGAGCGAATTGCATAAAAATTAAAACTTTTATTTTCAAAATTAATGACAAATTAATAAATCATATTAATTTCATAATTTTAAGGAGAAAAATCGAAAATTTATTAATTAAATAATTTCCGATTAACATGGATTAAAATCTAGGTCATAAAAATTTAAAATTTAACACAAATTCACAATTTTTATGGTGGATTTTAATCATAGATACCTAATTAAACTATTAATTAATTATGAAAATCAAATTAATTCTAAATTATTCGAATTTCAACAAATTAATCATAATTACGAATTAGGTTGTATAATTAACAAGGCTAGGCATTCAAACTTGTTAAACATATACTGTAGGTCAATCAAAAATTCAAGATTTATCAACAAGAATCGCAAATACTTAATTTAACATCTTAAATTTACAAACTTTTGCGTTCGAAAAACTAAAACCTCCGAAAGGTCATAGTAAGGCTTCGAATTTGGGAATTCTGTGTTCGGCCGAAAACTACTATTTTTGTCAAAATTTTAGAATGCCTTTTACATGCGAAATTGACACAAAAATCACTCAATTTGGATGAGTAACGAAGAAACTGCCGAAAAACTGCGTACATATAATTAAATAAACGCAATTTGCAATTAATTAACAATTACGAAAATTAATCACCCCTTTTAATTCTTGCAAATTTGTAATATTTAACCATGTTTATGCAATTTAGATTATGAAAATAATAAGAGGCTCGTGATACCACTGTTAGGTTATGATACATATGACAAAACATAAATCATGCGGAAAAACCTTAATGCCAGGAAACATATTATTTACAGATAATCATTTAGCATAATTTAGGAGCATACACTTTGTAGCGTGCCCTCCCTAGCTGCGCCCGAACCGAACAAGAACAAGTCTTTAGGACTCCAAATGTCATCCCTCCGTAGATAGTCCACAGTACGTCCGGATCCGCCTCAAGTTAGACCAACTAGAATCGCCCTTAAGGTTACTAGGAATTCCGGCTATTGTGTTTGCAAGTGTATGGCTGATTTTTCTTTCAAAAACTTACCCTTTGAATACTTCAATTGTGTCTATAAATTATGACCCTAGGCTCTTATTTATACAGGTATGGAAAGGGAATTGGAATCCTAGTAGGATACTAATTAATTAAACTTCGAATCCTATAAGAACTCTAATTAATTAATTTATCCTTTTAGGAATAGGAATTTAATCATATACCAAATCCTAATAACTTTAGGAATCGTGCATGAACACAAACACACACACGCACGGCAGCCACGAGGGCCGCCCATGCGCGTGCGTGCGAGCAGCAGCCCACGCCACGAGGCCCACACAGCCGTGGCCTTGGCGCGCGCTGGGCCTGCCTTGCGGTGGGCCTGGGCTCTGCCTTGGCTGGGCGTGTGGCGTGCGTTAAGCTTGCTGGACGATGGCCCGGCTTCGTGGTGGACGATGGCCCGGCTTCGTGCTGGGCCTTCGTCCGGCAGGCCTCGTCCGATGCTTATTCGTACGATACGCTTCCGATTAAATTCCCGGTTCCTGAATTCATTTCTGATACGAACAATATTTAATATTTCCGATTCCGGAATTAATTTCCGTTTCGAACAAATATTTAATATTTCCGTTTCTGGAATTATTTTCCGATTCCGATATTATTTCCGATTCTGACAATATTTCCGTTTCCGGCAATATTTCCGGTTCCGGCAATATTTCCATTTCCGATAATATTTTCCGATACGTACCATGTTTCCGTTTCCGGCAACACCTACGACTTGGATAATATTTATATTTCCGATACGATCCATATTTCCGTTTCCGGCAATATCTTCGTTTCCGGAGTATTCACTTGCTTGTGACGATCTCAGCTCCCACTGAAACCAAGATCCGTCGATTCCGAATATCCATAGATGGAGTATTTAATGCCATTAAATACTTGATCCGTTTACGTACTATTTGTGTGACCCTACGGGTTCAGTCAAGAGTAAGCTGTGGATTAATATCATTAATTCCACTTGAACTGAAGCGGCCTCTAGCCAGGCATTCAGCTAACTTTATCTCACTGAATTATTAACTTGTTAATTAATACTGAACCGTATTTATTAGACTTAACATTGAATGCATACTTGGACCAAGGGCACTATTTCCTTCAAATAATTCCCTTGGTCCAAGTATGCATTTAATGGTAAGTCTTATAAATGCGGTTCAGTGTTAATTATACAAGTTAATAATTCAGTGAGATCAAGTGAACTGTATGCCTAGCTAGAGGCCGCTTCAGTTCAAGTGGATTAATGATATTAATCCACAGCTTACTCTTGACTGAACCTGTAGGGTCACACAAATAGTACGTAAACGGATCAAGTATTTAATGGAATTAAATACTCCATCTAATCGATATTCGGAATCAACGGATCTTGGTTCCAGTGGGAGCTGAGATCGTCAAAGGCAAATAATGAATACTCCGGAAACGATGATATTGCCGGAAACGGAAGTATGGATCGTATCGGAAATATAAATATTATCCAAGTCGTAGATGTTTCCGGAAACGGAAACATGGTACGTATAGGAAAATATTATCGGAAATGGAAATATTGCCAGAATCGGAAATATTGCCGGAAACGGAAATATTGTCAGAATCGGAAATATTATCGGAATCGGAAAATAATTCCGGAAACGAAAATATTAAATATTTTTTCGAAACGGAAATTAATTCCGGAATCGGAAATGTTAAATATTGTTCGTGTCGGAAATGAATTCCGGAATCGGGAAATTAATCGGAAGCACGTCGTACGAATAAGCATCGGACGAGCTTGCTAGACGAAGGCCCAGCTCGAAGCCAGGCCTACGTCCATTAAGCCCAGCGCGCGTTAAATTGCTCATTATTGCTTATTACTGTTACCTTTCAGAAAGGATTTACTGCAGTGCAAGATATTTAATTATAAACAATAATTAAAACATACATTGAAGCATGCAAAGTCTAAACATTTATCATGAATAATAACTTGAAAATTAAAGCAATCATCCAATTCAAACAAGTTATTAGCATTTTATTCGAATTTATTGTTCCGGCAGGTGTGGATAAAATGATTCCAAGACCCTAAAACCATTGAAGAATTAAGCACATTATGTATTTAGACTCAATTCTAAAATCTTTTAGGTAAGCAAAAGCCTTTTGCTAATAGTCTAGAAACTACTCTTGGTTGATAGGTACGTCTAAGAGCTTATTAGGTAAACCAATCGAATTTGCCACGACATAAAAGGACTCCTTACTTATATCGTTGAGTTTCACCAAAACTAACATGTACTCACAATTATTTGTGTACCTTACCCCTTTAGGATCAATAAGTAACACCTCGCTGAGCGTAAAACTATTACTAGATTGATGTAAAGGTTATCCAAGTAAGTGTTATTTTGGCATGACACCTTTTAACTCAATTTTTTAAACTTTGGAACTTAAGGCTCTTACTATGTTGGTTAGATTTTAAGTGAACTACAATCCTTAGTCATGCAACATAATCAAGCCATAATCTCGTGCATAATTAAGACATATTTAAAGCAATAAATAACTTAAAGCATGCATAAGATAAATGTGATCTAGTATGTCCCGACTTCATCTTGAAGCTTCAACTTCAAAGTCCGTCTTGAAAATGGATTGGAAACTCCGTCTTGAATTTCACCATGGGATGCTCCATTTTCTTCAAATAGGATCAGCTATAATTAAACTAATTACAACTATTTGATGGTACGCAGACCATATTTGAATTGAAAAACAAACTTTGGTGCATTAGACCAATTACATTCAAATTAATGGTACGCAGACCATATTTTCTATCCTATTTGGGCCATACTAGTCACTTGATAACCTGCAAAACAGTACATATACAATATATACCATTCACTCATTCATTATCATGAATGGCCCACATAGCTGGTTAGTAAAACACATTGTATGCATCACATAAATATTTGCAGCAATTAATCAAGGGCACCAATAATCTACCAATTATTCAGTCCTTATTAATTCTAATCAAGTTGTTTAACCGGAAACATACAAGTTTAATTAAAATTTAAAGCTCATATAAAATTATAATCGAATCCATTTATTTAATTTATTTTTCAGTTGAATTAAATAAATTTAAATTAATTCAAGATTTAGTTTTAGTAAAATAATTAGTATAAATTAAAATTTATAATAATTATAATATTCAAAATTAAAATCCGAGAAAACAATTTAAATTAATTAATTTTAAAATTAATTAAAATTATTTCTGAAATGAAAATTCAAATTAAAATTCAAAACGACTCAATCGTAACACGACGAGGCACTTGGGCTTGTGCCCAAGCCCCATCGAGTGCACGCCTGATCGCACGGCCATGGCACAATGCAGCAGCAGCTACACGCAAGGGATGCACCGCTCCCTAGGTGCGAGCAATCTCTCGTGGCGAGGCAGCGCTCGTTGGTGCGCAGAGCAGTGCTCGTTGGGCGACCCAGCTTGCGCTCTCCCGCGCGCGCGCCTCGACTTGTGCCACGCCCCATCGCCCACCGCCCATGTACACAACACACACGCCCAGGCAGCCTCGCCTCGCGCGCGCCATACTTGGTTGCTCGCTGCATTCGTACCGCACGGGCGACGAGCTCCCTTGCTCGTCGTCGCGTGCCCGCACTATACAACACCCCTTAAGGGTAACACGTAGCTTCCATTGCTTTGTGCGTGAAACATTTATGGGCGTTTTTCATAAAAAGTTAAAATTTTTTATTCAAAACTAATGACAAATTAATAAAAACATATTAATTTCATAATTTAGGGCGAAAAAATCGAAAATTTATTAATCAATTAATTTCCGATTAACATGGATTCAAATCTACGTCATAAAATTTTAAAATTTAACATAAATTAACAATTTTTATGGTGGTTTTTAATCATGGATACCTAATTATTAATTAATTATGAAAATCAAATCAATTCTAAATTATTCAAATTTCAACAAATTAATCATAATTACAAATTAGGTTGTATAATTAACAAGTCTAGGCATTCAAAGTTGTTAAACATATACTGTAGGTCTAACAAAAACTCAAGATTTATCAACAAGAATCGCAAATATTCAATTTAACATCTTAAATTTACAAACTTTTGCGTTCGAAAAACTAAAACCTCCGAAAAGTCATAGTTAGGCTTCGAATTTGGGAATTCTGGGTTTTGCCGAAAATAGTATTTTTGTCAAAATTTTAGAATGCCTTTTACATGAGGAATTGACACAAAAATCACTCGATTTGGATGAGTAACGAATAAACTGCCAAAAAATTGCGTACGTATAATTAAATAAACGCAATTTGCAATTAATTAACAATTACGAAAATTAATCACCCCTTTTAATTATTTAGAAATTTGTAAAATTTAACCATATCATGCAATTTAGATTATGTAAATAATAAGAGGCTCGTCTAGCCCCTGTTAGGTTATGATACATATGACAAAACATAAATCATGCGGAAAACCTTAATGCCAGGAAACATATTATTTACACATAATCAGTTAGCATAATTTAGGTGCATACACTTTGTAGCTTGCCCTCCCTAGCTGCGCCCGAACTGAACAAGAACAAGTCTTTAGGACTCCAAGTGTCGTCCCTCCGTAGATAGTCCACAGCACGTCCGGATCCGCCTTAAGATTGACCAACTAGAATCGCTCTTAAGGTACTATAATTTTCGGCTATTTATGGGCAAGAATGTGACTGATTTTTCTGCTCAAAAATCACTGCTTTAATTGTATGAATACTTGTTAAAAACTCGTGTATAAATTTATGACCCTAGGCATATATTTACAGAACCATGGAAAGGATTTCGAATCCTGTTAGAATACTAATTAATTAATTAGAATCCTTTTAGAACTTTAAATAATTAATTTTATCTTTTAGGATTAGGATTTCATCATAGCACGAATTCCGATAGCTTTAGGATTCGTATAGCACGCATACGAGCACGAGCACCGCACAGCCCGTGCGCATGCCTCGCAGCCCACGCTGAGCGCACGGCGCCTTGGCCCATGCTTCGCAGCCCATTCGTTGAGTCCGTGTGCGCGCGCCAAGCCTTGGCTGGGCCTGGCCTTGCGCTGGGCCTGGTCGAGGCCTTGGCGTGTTTGTTTGATACGTGTGGCTTGTTGGGCGATGGCCTGGCTTCGTGTTGGGCCTTCGTCTAGCAAGCCTCGTCCGATGCTAATTCGTACGATACGCTTCCGATTAATATCCCGATTCCGGAATTCATTTCCGATACGAACAATATTTAACATTTTCGATTCCCGAATTAATTTCCGTTTCAAACAAATATTTAATATTTCCGTTTCCGGAATTATTTTCCGATTCCGATAATATTTCCGATTCTGACAATATTTATGTTTCCGACAATATTTCCGATTCCGATAATATTTTCCAATACGTACCATGTTTCCGTTTCCGGTAACATCTACGACTTGGATAATATTTATATTTCCGATACGATCCATATTTCCGTTTCCGGCAATATCATCGTTTCCGGAGTATTCATTTACTTGCCTTTGACGATCTCAGCTCCCACTGAAACCAAGATCCGTCGATTCCGAATATCCATAGATGGAGTATTTAATGCCATTAAATACTTGATCCGTTTACGTACTATTTGTGTGACCCTACGGGTTCAGTCAAGAGTAAGCTGTGGATTAATATCATTAATTCCACTTGAACTGAAGCGGCCTCTAGCTAGGCATTCAGCTCACTTGATCTCACTGAATTATTAACTTGTTAATTAATATTGAACCGCATTTATTAGACTTAACATTAAATGCATACTTGGACCAAGCGCATTATTTCCTTCAGCCCCCACTTTGACTGAGATTTTTTGGTTAGAAGAAGCGCAAGTCAAATTATATTCAACTCTTATTGCTTATACACATGCTGATTCTAGCAAAAATTTGCCCATCTTTTCAGGTGTACATACCCACTATAAGCCCCCACTTTGACTGAGGTTTTTTGGTTAGAAAAAGCGCAAGTCAAAGTATATTCAACTCTTGCTTATGCATATGCTAACAAGATTTAGGACGCCGAACTAGGACTAGAATGCTGGAATTTTGAATGGATTGACCCGAAATTGACCCGAAGTGCTGATTCGGACTGCTTGAATTTGCGCGACTTGTGGCTTTTGGAATCTTCTGCATGAATTATTGGGGCTGCACTAGCTGTCCAAAGCTATAAAGAGTGCATACTTGGAATCATAAAGGGGGCGTTGAGCTCGTCCTTGTTGCAGGTCCTGCGCCTGGCGCAGGCTATGGCGCCCAGCGCAGGTGGTCCTTTCGAGTACCACCATAAGTGCTGGTTTTTGTATAAATAGGGAGCTTTCCGGATCACATTCTTGCACCAATCCTTCTCTGCTCTTCTTTTCCTTCTACTTCTTCACAAAAAAAGAAAGAAAATGGCTATATCTTTTGAAAACGCCTTGAACTCTTGGCTTCGTTCGGTAGGCAAATTGGAGAAAATGGAGCTTGATCGCCTGCATCTTGGGGTGCTCGTCTCTTTCCGTTTTGTGAAACTTGACATGCATTTCATTCTTGCTGCTTTGGAGGCTTGGGATCCGATTCACCATGTTTTCCTCTTTAGAAACAATGAGGCATGTCCCCTCCCTGAAGAGTTCAGTGCTATATTGGGATGGCCCCTTATGATAGAGCCTTGCATGCCTAGTGTTGAAGAACACTTTTTCTTGGCTTTTGAAAGGTATTTGGGCTTGAAGCCCCCACTTTGAGTGCTGTTGTATATGGCCGAGGGGTGGATTTGTCCCTCTTTGTCACTTACTTTGCTGGGCTTGACATCCCCAAGGTTTTCCGCTTGAGGGCCTTGAGTTTTTGTATCTTTGCTCGCTTCCTCTTTTCGAAACAGGGGTTTGGCAATGGCGATGCCTCCCTAATAGAGATTGTGGAGCATTTTGCTTGTGGTAGGGACCCAATGCTGCTCGTAATTGGAGAGACATTGATGGGCCTTTATATGCTGAAGTCGGACCCCGGCCTCTTCCTTGCCGTCGGGAAGTCCGGTATTACTCCAAGTAAGGATCTAGAGCTTTCTTGTATATTGAAATTGTACTTGTATTTTGAATGTTGAATTTTGAATTTTGAATTGCTTTTCTTGCATTCTCCCTAAGGTCTGGCTTATGGAGAGACTCATGTTGGTGGCACCACCGGAGAACATGGAAAGCTATAATAGGAAGGGATTCATTGTGCGGCCAATGATGTAAGGCTGGCTTTCACTGGATGAGTGGTGTTGCGCACTCTCGAGGGTTGAATCTTGTATCAGGTGGGTAGTTCCTTGGTGGGGAATTGCCGCTATGCGGTATGCACCTGGCTCTACTGCTTTGAGGGTGCCCAGCCTTACAATGTTAATCTTCTACTCTCCTGCTCGAGTGATGAGATAATATGGCTTGAAGCAAGAAATCTCGGATTGTGTGCTGAGGAGCATCTGAAATCTGTTGTACTAAATGTTGATCGGCTTAAAGTTTGGAGGCAGTATTGGGTTGCCAAACCATTCTTGAATATTCAATTCCCACCTGAGCCTGCTACTCTGCCCGCGGGGTATATTGTATGGATGAAAGGACCAAGCCAAAGGGACATTTCTCTCTCCGGGCCAGTGGGAGCCCGAGGTTTTAGAGATAGATGCCCTGCATCGACTAATTATGAAGAAGGTGACGGGAGTGTGGCCCGTCCGGTGCTTGACCGTTCTGGGTCCAAAGGAGGTTCGTCATCCTCCCGTCTTGGAAGACTAGCAAGTTTCTTCTCCCGCCGCTTGGGCAAGGGGAAGATTGATGAATGATTGCAGGAAGAGCCATGGGATAGTACTCAAGGTGCCAAGACTCGAGAACATAGTCGTCCGATTCCAGATCTTTATAGGCTTAATGTGTTTGAAGTTGTATTAGCAAGAAGTGTGTTTAAGAGTGTGTTTAGAAGATGTGTTTAGGAAGTGTGTTTAGTGGAAGTGAAAAGGCTTTGAACTTTGCTTCACTTGATTCCAACCTTGTACTTTGAATTAGCTTTGAAGGCTTTAGAGCCAAATAAAAGTTATTGTGTTAAATTCCGCTTGAACATGTTTTGCTTTTTAATTGCACATTTGGAATAAAAACAACAACAATTCAATTTTGAATTTTGCTTCGATTTTTAGGATGCCCTTAATTGAGGAAAATTTGAAATTTTTTTTTTTGTATTAAGGTGGCCAGGCCTCTGAATGAGGTTGCCTACGTGTCCCGTTAAGGAATCAGGCCGAACGTAGTTCTAACTTACAGAACTTTTTGAATTTGACTTTGAATTTTGAATTTAGGACTTAGACATAGAACTTCTTGAGTTGATCGAGGTTCGTCAAAGAAAGGAACTCGGTCCCATTGACATCTATTAGCTCGACTGCTCCCCCGGAGAGGAATTTTTTGACAAAGTATGGTCCTGCCCAGTTGGGTCTGAATTTTCCCCTTGGGTCCATGACGCTCTTTCGAAGGGATTTCGGGACAAGCTCGCCTTCTTTGATGTTTCGGGTTCTGACCCTCTTGTTGAAATGTCTGGCCACTTGGCGCTGATAGACTTGTACATGGTGAGCGGCTTGAAGACGACGCTCATCGAGCATGACCAGCTCGTCATATCTTGCTTGTATCCATGCAGCTTCTGGGATTTTGCTTTCGAGGACTATCCTTAGAGAAGGTATCTCTAGCTCAATAGGTTGTACTGCTTCCATTCCATAGACCAATGAAAATGGGGTTGCGTCCGTTGAAGTGCGGATTGAAGTTCGATACCCCCACAATGCAAAGTGTAACTTTTGGGGCCATTCTTTGAAAATTGGTTGTCATTTTCATGATGATGGCTTTGACATTCTTGTTGGCTGCTTCAACTGCCCCATTGGTTTACGGGCGATAAGGCGAAGAACGGTGATGTTGAATTTTGTACTCGGTGAATAGATCTTCACACTCTCCTTGGAAATGGGTTCCCTGGTCACTAATGTACTCGTGAGGAACGCCGTATCTGCATATGATGTTTTCTTGTATGAATTGGGCCACTTGCTTGGAACCCAACACTTTGAATGACCTGGCTTTGACCCACTTAGTGAAGTAATCGATTGCGACCAGTATGAACTCATGACCCCCTGATGCCTGTTGGAGTGACTTTGCCGATGACGTCAATACCCCAAGCTGAGAATGGCCATGGTGATGATTGAGAATATAGCAAGGATGGGGGAATGTGCTTCAGGTTCGCACACTTTTGACAGGTAGGACATTTCTTGACGAAGAAGTAGCAATCCCGTTTGAGGGTGGTCTAGTAATACCGAGCCCTGATGACTTTGAGGGCCAACATCTTCCCATTCATGTGGGTACCACAGACTCCGGCATGCATGGTGTCCATGACTCTTTGTGCTTCGTATTTGTCAACACGTCGGAGATTGGAGCCGCTAGGGGACCTCTTGTATAGAACGCTGCCTTCTATGACGAAGTTGGCTGATTGTATGCGTAAAGCTCTTTGATTCTTGCTTGAAAAGTGCGGGGGATACTCAGAGTTTTGTAGATACCTTTGGATGTCTGTATACCAAGGCTCATCTTTGTCTGGCTCGACGTCGTCGATAGCATGGACATATGCTGCTTCTTGACGCGTTTCAATTGTAAGGGGCATTTCAGCCATGCCATTTGGAATGTTGATCATTGATGCCAGCTTTGCGAGTGCGTCGGCGAATTGATTCTCTTCTCTTGGGAGGTATGTGTAACGAAGCTCTTCTACTTGCTCGGATAGCTTCTCGAGATAGGACTGGTATGGGGCCAAGCTTTCGCTTCTAACTTTCCACTTGCCGTAAATTTGATTGATGATTAGGGAGGAATCCCCGTACACTCGAAGTTTCTGGACACCCAATGCTAAGGCGGCTTCCAGGCCCATAATGCATGCTTCATATTCGGTCGCATTGTTTGTAACATTGAATTGTAGCTTTGCTGACATGGGAATGTGAGTGCCGTCCGGAGCTACTAGGATTACCCCGACACCACATCCGTTCTGATTTGAAGCACCGTCAAAGTGCAGCGACCAACTGTTATCGCTTGTCATTAGAATTCGCTCATCGGGTAAGTCGTAAACCTCCTCTTCTGCCTCGATGGGATAGTCGGCTCGGAAGTCTGAGACCGCCGAACCCTTGATAGAGTTTTGAGGAATGTACTTGAGATCGAATTATGCTAACATAACCAACCATCTGGACAACCGTCCGTTGAGAGTCGGCTTTTCGAATAGGTACTTGAGAGGATCTGCTTTGCAAATCACATAAACTGTGTGGGAGAGCATGTAATGTTGGAGTTTCTTTGTGGCCCAAAATACTAAGCCTTTCGAGTTGAGTATATCTGGTTTCGTACTCGAGCAGCTTCTTGCTTATATAGTATACGAACCTTTCTTTGCCTTCGATCTCTTGGGCAAGCATGGCCCCTACTGCTGAATCAGCCGTTGTGAGGTAAAGCCTGAGGGGATCCCCCGGTATTGCTGGCTTTAACACTGGCGGATTGGAAAGGTAGTCTTTGATGGTGTCAAATGCATGTTGACAGCCTTCGTCCCATACCTTGGGATCACTCTTGCAGAGTTTTCGGAATACTAGCTCACAGATCATGGTGAGTTTTGAAATGAATCTACTGATGTATTGTAACTTGCCAAGGAACCCCCGAATTTATTTCTCATTCGTTGGCGGTTTCATATCTAGAATGGCCTTGATTTTTGAAGGATCAGCCTCGATGCCCCGAGAACTGATGACATACCCGAGCAACTTTCCTAACGTTACCCCGAATGCACATTTTTTAGGATTGAGCCTCATATTGTATTGCCTGAGCCTATCAAAGAATTTTTGAAGTACTGTTTTATGCTCATGTCGCTCTTTGGATTTGATGATCATGTCGTCGACATATACCTCAATTTCTCTGTGAATCATGTCGCTCATAATGGCTGTGGCTGTTCTTTGATACGTAGCCCCCGCGTTCTTCAGTCCGAACGCCATAACTGTGTAGCAATATGTACCCCACTGAGTGATGAAGGTTGTCTTCTCCATTTCTTCCTCTTCCATGGGAATCTGATTGTAGCCTGCGTACCCGTCTATAAAAGAGAGTAAGGCATGATTTGTCGTGTTGTCGACCAAGATGTCGATGTGAAGCAATGGAAAACCGTCTTTAGGGCTAGCCCTGTTAAGATCTTTGTAATCAATGCACATTCGTACTTTGCCGTCTTTCTTTGGAACTAGAACGAAGTTTGTAATCCATTCTGGATACTTGGCTTCTAGAATAAACCCGACCTCTAGCTGCTTAGAGACTTCTTCTTGAATTTTGAGGGAAACATCCGGTTTCATGCGACGGAGTTTCTGCTTGATGGGCTTTGAACCTGTAATGAGGGAAATTGTATGCTGACCGATGCTTGGATCAACCCCTAGCATATCATGATAGGACCATGCGAAGAAGTCTATGTACTTTGAAAGTAGCTTGATAAGATCATCCCGCTCTGCTTGAGATAGAGTCAAACCAATCTGAACTAGTTTTGGATCACTGCTGTTAGAAAGGTTAACTTTTTCTGTTTCCTCAATTATGGGCGTCCTGCTTTCATGATTTTGGATAGCTTTTAAGATTTCAAGGACAGTTTCTTGTGAAGCAAAGTTGTTTGGATTTGGAGTGTGTTTTGAATTTGGACTTGAAGAGTAGGAGGAAATTGAAGTATTATTGAAATTAGCAATCATTACATCGACAGCTTTAGCTTGAAGTTCGGCCTTTAGAGGCTCTTGATTGATGCAAGACTCTAGCCCTAGACTCTTAGACTCATCACTAGACTCAGATCCAGACTCATCCTCTGACTCGGACTCGCTCATCATAGATCCTTCGCCCACAGTAATCTTGAACATTTTGTCATTTGGAGCAGTAATTTTGAGGGACTTCCTCCAGCCATTGACCATCTTCTCACTGGGAGCGATAAGCTTAGACGGGTCAAAATCTTCGATTTAAGTGATCATTTGAACCATAGTATCTTCAAGAATGATCGGTGATACTTCTTAGCCGAACAAGAGACCAAAAGTTGATGAATCAAGGCATTCAGGGGTAGCCTTGTTTTGTACCGGAGGGGCATCCTCGAGGAAGTGACAGTCTTGAAAGATCTCGAACCCAGGGTAGAGGACCCCTTTTGAAGTATCATAGAAAGGCTCAGGGAAGTCAAAGTACAGGTCATCATCTCCTTCTTTTATGAACTGCCCGTTGAGTGTACGCTGATGGGGAGGTACTTTGAATTGGTCATTACCAGCTCGACGGGCCCTTAACTTAGCCTCTTGTTGCTTGTTGTCGTACTTAGTCGGTTTGTATCCCAGACCACAACAGTTAGCCTGACCATGAGTCTTGAAAGGAGATTCGGTAGGCGGTGGCAAAGTAGTGCCCAAGAAGCGTCCACGCCTAATCATTATGTCCCTTGCCATGGGATTCATTTTGGACTCGATGGGTCCTACCTCAGCGTTGAACCCCCAAAGGTCTTCATCATTTTCATCATGTTCTATTAATATCAGAGCCTTGTCAACTATCTTGGTTCTTGGATGGGATGCATTTAGAGTAATGATATTTCCTTGGACCTCCATCCTGACTTTCTGGTAGAGTGAAGATGGCACAGCTTTGAGATCGTGGATCCAAGGTCTCCCCAAAAGGAGATTGAAACTTGCTTTGATGTTGAGCACTTGAAATATTACCTTGCGCTCAATTGGGCCTGTTTGGAGTTGAAGGGTGAGAGTCCCCATTGCTTCCCGACGAGTGTTGTCATAGGCATGAACACCTTGGGAGGAGCTAGAAAAGTCACTAGGAGTGAAGCCCAAATTTTCAGCAGTGCGGAGATGACACACATTGATGGCTGACCCATTATCCACTAGAGTAATGGGGATGATTTTGTCTTTGTAAGCGCCTTGTGATGGCTTGCCCCCTCGGGGGGGAGTTCTTCATTTGTAAAGGTGATTCCTTCTTCCCGATTGGTTAGTAACCCGACCAGCTCGTCAGGAGTGACTTCCGGGGTGACATTCAACTTGACAAGAGCATTGATTAGAGCAGTGCGATGTTCCACAGAGGAAGCCATGAGTTGCCAGATATTGACCTCTGCCTTTGTACGCTTCAATTTTTTGAACAAGGGGTTCTCCTCGGTAGGTAAAGGGACATTAGTTGCCGGTGTTGTTCTGTTGACTGGCTCTTGAATTCGATCGGATCGAGTCATGACCTGAACACTATTCTCTGGCTTAGTGTCCAAGTACCAATCGGCATTCACAATTTCCTGACATTCATCGTCAGAGATGTTCTCAATAGGAGGGTCCTGGTATATGTCTTCATCGTCGATGGCCCATATCCCACAAATTTCTTCTTGAGGTAATCCAGTAACAAACCCGGACTCTGAATTTTCACTAGTTGCGCAAGGTAGGGCACACGCCTCTGGTTATGAAATATTTCCTCTACTTCGAAAGGTCCCACAGCATGGAAAAGAGTTTCCTGATTGTGTTCGAGAGCCCTTATGCGAGCCTCAGCTTCTTCAACACGTTCATAGAGCTCTGCTACAGCCGTTGCCAATGAAGTCATCTTGAATTGGATTTTGAAAGAATGAGTCCGAGCACCTAGTTAGCACATGACTTGAATTTAGAACTTGGACTTCCTGACACGTGATATGATATGCATGCAATGAATGAGACCTAGACTTGACTTTAAGCGCCACTCCGAAGATTCGGGATTTTGGATTTTGCATTTGTATTCGGGATTTGCAACCCGTTTGAAATATTTGGAAGAAGTTTCAACCTATCCAGATTTGTATAAGGATTTGTACTAGTATCGGGATTTACAACCCGTTGGAAATATTATTATTTTTTTGAAATGAGCTTCATTCTTTTGTGGAAACCTCCTCCTTGTACTAGAACTTGGGATATCGAAAGGGGATTTCGACCCATTGGATTTTGTATATTCTAAGGGAGTTTAGACCCAACATAGAGTGTGAAGTATTTTAGGGGAATTTCAACCCGTGGGATTTTGTATTATTTTTGGGGATTTTCAACCCGTTGGAATTGTTTTGGGGGAATCGGATTTGTATTATTTCTGGGGAATTTCAACCCGTAAGAAAGGAAATTGGATTTTGTATATTTCAAGGGAATTTCAACCCATGATAGAATTTGGAAATTGGACTTGTATTATTTCAAGGGATTTTCAACCCATGATAGAATTTGGAAATTGGACTTGTATTATTTCAAGGGATTTTCAACCCATGGTAGAATTTGGAAATTGGACTTGTATTATTTCAAGGGATTTTCAACCCATTGGAGTTTGGGAATTGAGTTTGTAATATTTCAGGGGATTTTCAACCCGATGGAATATTTTTTTTAATTTGGGGTAAATGGAAAGCAAGTGAATTTGAAATTCGAATTTGATTTGGAATTTGAACTTGGAATTGAAAAAAAGGCGTTTTGTATAGAATATGAGGCCTTGAATTTGGAATCTTGGACTTGAAAATCCGGCATTACGCCATCATGGATTTGAAATTTGAGGTTTTTGAATATAGGACTTGAAATCGAGAATTCGAACTTGAGGTTTGAATCGAAATTTTGGCATTACGCCATCATGAGTTTGGACATTTGAACTTGAGGTTTTGAGGTTTGAATAGGAGGTTTGAATATTGAATCGGAAATCCGGCATTATGACGCCGTTGGATTTAATTTTGAATTTGGAACTTGAAATTTGGACTAGAAAATCCGGCATTATGACGTCGTTGGATTGAATTTTGAATTTGGCATTTTGAAATTTGGACTAGAAAATCCGGCATTATGACGCTGTTGGATTGAATTTGGAATTTTGAAATTTGGACTAGAAAATCCGGCATTATAACGCCGTTGGATTGAATTTTAAATTTGGCATCTGTGCGTGAGGCGTGTTTAGGGGTTTTGAATCAAATGGAGTGGCACTCCTAAAAGACCCTAAATCGGCGATTTTAGATGCATGAAGTTTGAATGATGCTCCTAGGGGTTTAGTTTCCTAGTTGGAAGCTAATGGTTTTTGTCAGGTTATGATACATATGACAATTCATAAATCATGCGGAAACAACCATTAAGCCAGGAATACATATTATTTACACATAATCATTTAGCATAGTTTAGATGCATACTCTTTGTTGCGTGCCTTCCCTAGCTGCGCCCGAACCGAACAAGAACAAGTCTTTAGGACTCCAAGTGTCGTCCCTCCGTAGATAGTCCACAGCACGTCCGGATCCGCCTTAAGATTGACCAACTAGAATCGCCCTTAAGGTACTAATAATTTCGGCACTTTTAGGCAAGGTATGTGACTGAATTTTTCTCTCAAAAACTCACTTTGAATACTTGAAAACCTCGTTCTAAATTGTGAACCCAGGCCACATATTTATAGGGGTATGGAAAGAGAATTGGAATTCTACTAGGATACGAATTAATTAAATTAGAATCCTATTGGAACTCTTATTTAATTAATTTATCTTTTAGGATTAGGACTTTAATCATTAAACGAATCCTGTACGTTTTAGGTTTCGTATGGGAACACAAACACACATGCACGCACAGCAGCCCACGAGGGGCGCCATGCGCGCGCGCGCACAGCCCGAGCAACGCAGCCCACGACTGCCGCAGCATTGGGCGCGCGCTGGGCCTACCTTGCGGTGGGCCTGGCGCAGCCTTGGGCTGGCGTGTTGTGGCGCGCGTTTCCCTTGCTGGACGTGGGCTTGGCTTCGTGCTGGGCCTTCGTCTAGCAAGCTCGTCCGATGCTAATTCGTACGACGCGCTTCCGATTAATTTTCCGATTCCGGAATTCATTTCCGATACGAACAATATTTAACATTTCCGATTCCGGAATTAATTTCCGTTTCGAACAAATATTTAATATTTCCGTTTCCGGAATTATTTTCCGATTCCGATAATATTTCCGATTCAGACAATATTTCCGTTTCCGGCAATATTTCCGATTCCGGCAATATTTCTATTTCCGATAATATTTTCCGAATACGTACCATGTTTCCGTTTCCGGCAACATCTACGACTTGGATAATATTTATATTTCTGATACGATCCATATTTCCGTTTCCGGAGTATTCTTTTCTTGCCTGTGACGATCTCAGCTCCCACTGAAACCAAGATCCGTCGATTCCGAATATCCATAGATGGAGTATTTAATGCCATTAAATACTTGATCCGTTTACGTACTATTTGTGTGACCCTACGGGTTCAGTCAAGAGTAAGCTGTGGATTAATATCATTAATTCCACTTGAACTGAAGCGGCCTCTAGCTAGGCATTCAGCTCACTTGATCTCACTGAATTATTAACTTGTTAATTAATACTGAACCGCATTTATTAGACTTAACATTGAATGCATACTTGGACCAAGGGCATATTTCCTTCAGTCTCCCACTTGTCCTTAGGGACAAGTGTGCATTTCCTAATTCCTTTGTCGCTCGATGCTTGCTCTTGAACATAAGGTAAGAGTTGTCATCCTTATTATGTCCAGAGGTGTTCCTCGGTTTCAGAGCTCAACTGATCAAATAAACAGATAATCATAGCCTATGATTCATCCGAGCACGGCCATGCATTTCACAGTTTCTAGCTCTCCGAGTGGCCTTGTACAACTTTTAAGCATCTCATCCCGATTTATGGGAGGACAATCCCAATCTTGCGATCTTGAGATTAGACTTCGTTTGATAGGTGATTACCTGAGCGTTGCCTTTATAGCCTCCTTTTATGGTGCGACGGTTGGTCAACGTCAAAGCAACCAGTTCTCAAACAAGTAATCTCAAATCACTCAGGTATTGAGGATTTAGTGTCTAATAATTTTAATGAAATTTACTTATGACAGATTTTCATCTCTTACAGTAAAGTTTCATAGGTCTTGTCCGATACTAGTCTTCCCAAAGTAAGTATCTATGCAAATGATTATGACATTGCCATGTCCACATAGTTCAAGAAACAGAACTACTAGTCATCTTGCATTCTAATCGTCTAACGTTTTCTATGCGTCCAATTTTATAGAAAACTCCGACTAGGGACCATTTTCAACCTTTGACATTCAAGGTCACTTGATAGACATTTCTTAGTCACAGGACTGGTCCCGACAGTCTATCTTGAATATATCGTCAAATTTGAAGGGACTCATCATTTAATACTAAACCAAGATTAAATGGAATATGAAAATACATTTCATATATGATAAATGTTCAACCCCAATGTTTTATAACCATGGGCCTCAAACCCATCTTCTAAAACAATTCATGGAATTCAAAGCTATGCTTGATTTCCAGTGCTACAACGTGAGTGTTGCTTCTCACTTGTTGCATAGGTTTAGTTATCATGCTTTGCCAATCTTAATATCCTTTTCATCGAATGTTCTTCGAGATATGATGATAAGATCTTTTCGAGTTTGTTTATTATGTGATCTAGTCTTTCTTACTTCGATGGTGGTTTTACTCATTTTGCAATGAAGAACCATCAAGTTAGCAGACGTTTTTCTTGCTTCAAGAGTGGTTCTACGCATTTTTCAATGAAGAACCATCAAGCCAGCAGATAGGTGATCTACCCAAGTTCAGTGAAGAACTTTAAACAACCCTGTTTTATTGCTTCTTAGGCAATAATTACTTTTACTTCAACTGTTTAGGTTGCTAGTGATGCTTTGTTTGGATTTACTTATCCAAGTAGTTCACAGACATGTGGAAGACTTTCCAGCTGTATCTTAGAACATAGAAATTAATATTTTAATTTCCCACGCAACAACTCATGGTCTCCAACCCATGTTGCCATTTTCAAAACACGATGCTCTATAGCTCGTCCTTATCAATGGTTAACTCCAAAGGGTCTTGCTTGATCCTTTGCCAGTGTTTATGCGTGTAGCATCAATATTTAGCATATCTTTATTTCCTTGAATCAAGAACTATTCCTATGTACCTTTTCAAGTACCATAAGTATTCTTGATCTTAATCTAGTTGATCTTTACTTAGATCAATAGAGATTGGTATATGTACGTCATGGCTAAAGTCATACGATACGTTTTTGGCGATCCTCATATTATATCATACATGATAAATTCTTTTGGAGAATAATTCCCAATTGAATTCTATTCATGTAACTTTAGCTTATCTAGTTTCAGTAGATACTAAATTCGGCTAAATTCTTTGACATATAATATAGGTTATGAATCTCATTTAGACTCTATGATGTTTATCTTAGTAAATGCTTATACATAGTTCAAACATCCTTTACTTAGATTTATTCACATGGGTCGAATATCTCCAATGGAGACTTTCGTGTTTGATTTAGTAAATGCCATTACTTAATCCAAAACAATATCATAAGATCTTTGTAAATAGATCTTAATACCCAGTATGTACTAAGTTTCGCCATGGTCCATCATTGATGAATAATTTCAAATCTAAGTCATTAGCATTTGAATGTTGTTTCACAATAGAGAGATATGTGTGTAATACACATAGGACCAATTAAGTTTTAAGTACTCCCACTAAACTTCTTATATATCTATAAGAATCATGTATATTTTATGAAACTAAAATGCTTATTAGCTTCACTTAAAATACAGTTCCAATTCCCAATTGCTTGCTTAAATCTGTACTTAGATTTTATAAGCTAGCTTTTTCTTTCAAGAATTTATTTGGATCCACAAATCCTATGATATAGTTTATTCCAACATTTGATTGAGGATTACGTTTTGTCATCCAATTGCTATATGTACCAATATGCAATCATTGCTTGAATTATAGACTTGATCATTACGATTATGCATGAGGTTTCAACACAATTCACACCATGAATTTGCTTGTAACCTTTTAGCAACTAATCTAGCTTTGTGTTGTGAACACAATTTCATGTTTGATGGTTTTTATCCTTAAAACAAACTTGCAACCAATAGGTGTGAAACTATTCTTGCAAATCAACAAAATTTCAATTTTGTCATCAAAACATTGAGTACGTTTTATGGTCTCTAACCATTTAAAACATTTGAGTCTATATATGGCCTCTAACCATTTTAGGGAATCTGGGTTTCGTCATAGCTTTCTTACAAGTCACAAACTCATTAATCTACATGATAATAGTTTGACTGCAAGTTGTAGGTTTCTTCACTATCTAATAGAAGAATCGTATAGCTTCAGTGACCTGAACTCCATGCCTACTTGGGTATAGAACATCAAACAATAGAATATCAATAGCCACTTGAAATTCCTTTGAATATTCTTATTCTCTTTGAAGCACTTGTAAAGTCTTCTAAGAGATGTCTATTCTTTAAAGCCACTTCTAAAGTCCTTAAAGAATAAGTTTGGTTTTTCTGAAGCACTTCGAAAAGCCTCCGGAATGTCCCTTTATGTTTGTTGTTCGCCTCGAAGACTTTCGAGGTCTATTTTCTCCCACTTGTCATTTTGGAAACGAATCTCCAAAAGGACATTATTTCGAGCAAACAAACATTATGTTCTCAAAAATTCGTGGTAGAAACAATACCCTTGTGTCTCATTTGAATAAATCACAATGAAACATATATCTATACTTGGGGCCTTAGTTTGTTGAATAACAAACACTAAGCTCCCACTGAGTTTAGGAACTCTTTAGATATATTATGAAAAGATATTTTGAAATTACTTTTCAATAGCTTTGACGAATTTGGTTTAGTTTGGTGGTAGTTGAGCATTTTGTTTTAGAAATTATAGGAAAAGTCTTTATGATCCATCATTGATCGAATCAAGTACTAATTGACTTCGATTATTCCAACTAAGATATGCCATATCTTATGGACCTAGATTGTGAAATTACACCACACAATCATTGATGATCATATTTGGTCTCAAGTAATCATCAACATGATCTAACCTAGATCTTTATGATTTCTTGCCAAGTGGATTTTATACTTCTGAATTTTTGAACTAGCCAAACAGATTCAACTTATATCACTTTTGAGTAAATAAACCTATATTCTCTCAAATCCATGTGAAATAATAAAGTCATAAAACCTTTCTTTAGCTTTGAACTCTATCGTCTAGGCGTTCTAACAATAGTTCATATTCTTTGTTACTTTCAACAAGTAAGACTAGCTTGTCTTAAGTTGATCTAGAAATCAACCAACTTTCAAAAGTCCATTAAAATAGAGCTTGTGAATGTTAACTTGTTGACATGGTCTAAGCAACAATGCCAAAGATTAGTGGAACTCAAATCAAGGGTTTGATTTGAACCTAGTAAAGTTTTTATTTAAAGAGTTGTTTGTTTTAATCAAGCATATTGACTCAAACCGTAAATGACCATTTCATTCAAATAAACAAACAAACAAGCATTGTTTTCGTTCTTCTGAATGTGAGTCTTTCTGTGTTTGGAACAAAATAGCCATTAAGTTCCAGCCTTTGAAAGGACTTAAAACAAACTAGATGACCCTACAACTAATGTAGCATTGCCATGCTTCATTTCCCACTTGTAGGCCATTAGTGTAGCCTAGCTTCCATTGTTTGAGTTATTACCGAAGTAAGAACCTCAAGCGGTATATGATACCAAGGAAGTTTGATTGCTAGGTCACTTTTCTTTAAACATAAATTTATAGGTAGAAACGGAATCGTAAATTCCTTTCATTTGTTCCTCGTTTTCCTATTTCTTGTACCCTTTCTTATAGTCTTAAGAATTGAATTCTTTAGTGTTGACTTTTATACTTTGTTAGACATGTCCAATGTCACCAACAAGGTTCTTTACCATTTTAATTTATGTTGAATATTTTGTTTCAACTAGATGATCTTACCAGAAGCTTCTAAAGTTCTCTAAGCATCGATCTATTCGAATGTCTAGGGACTAGACTCATTCGAGAATTAAATGGACAAAGATATTAGGTTGTTAACCATTGGTAAAGCTGAGCGTATTAAACTCAATGCTTTATGATCTCAAAACTACATTGTATTTTGAATTCACAAGCACCAATTGGTTTGCCATTCGATTTTGATATTCGAAAACAACCATAAAAGTCGCTAAAAGAAACGTACATTTTAAATTGCTCACTTTCTCTCATTTCCGTGAATCGTTCTTGGATTCACTACCAATCGAGGAAATTTACTGTTACCTTTCTAAAAGGATTTATTGCAGTGCAAGATATTTAATTATAAACAATAATTAAAACATACATTGAAGCATGCAAAGTCTAAACATTTATCATGAATAATAACTTGAAAAGCAATCATGCAATTTCAACAAGTTATTAGCATTTTATTCGAATTTATTGTTCCGGCAGGTGTGAATAAAATGATTCCAAGATCCTAAAATCATTGAAGAACTAAGCACAGTTTGTCGACTTAATCCTAAAACATCTTAGGTAAGCAAAAGCCTTTTGCTAATAGTCTAGAAACTACTCTTGGTTGATAGGTACGTCTAAGAACTTATTAGGTAAACCTATCGATTTTGCCACGACATAAAAGGACTCCTTACTTATATCGTTGAGTTTCACCAAAACTAACATGTACTCACAATTATTTGTGTACCTTGCCCCTTTAGGACCAATAAGTAACACCTCGCTGAGCGAAAACTATTACTAGATTGATGTAAAGGATATCCAAGCAAGTGTATATTTTGGCATGGCACCTTTTAACTCAATTTTTAAGTTTGGAACTTAAGGCTCTTACTATGTTGGTTAGATTTTAAGTGAACTAAAATCCTTAATCATGCAACATAATCAAGCTTTTGATCTCATGCATTTTAAGACATATTTAAAAGCAATAAATAACTTAAAACATGCATAAGATAAATGTGATCTAGTATGGCCCGACTTCATCTTGAAGCTTTAACTTCAAAGTCCGTCTTGAAAATCTCCGTGGGAGGCACCATTTTCTTCAAATAGGATAAGCTATAATTAAAACTAATTACAACTATTTGATGGTACGCAGACCATATTTGAATTGAAAAACAACTTTGGTACTTTAGACCAATTACATTCAAATTAATGGTACGCAGACCATATTTTCTATCCTATTTGGGCCATACTAGTCACTTCAAAACCTGCAAAACAGTACATATACAATATATACCATTCACCCATTCATTATCATGAATGGCCCACATAGCTGGTTAGTAAAAACACATTATGCATCACGTAAACATTTGCAACAATTAATCAAGGGCACCAATAATCTACCAATTATTCAGTCCTTATTAATTCTAATCAAGTTGTTTTAACCTTAAGGATTTGTAGACCTAATCAAGAGTTTATGACTAAAAGGGCTCCCACTTAAACCAATAAATTCATATGCTTTACTAATTTTAAACATAAAAATGTATTTCTAGTCTAACCGGAAACATACAAATTTAATTAAAATTTTAAAGCTCATATAAATTTATAATTGAATCCAAAAAGTTTAATTTAATTTCAGTCGTATTTAAATTAATTCATGATTTTAATTTTAGTAAAATAATTAGAATAAATAAAATTTATTATAATTACAATATTCAAAATTAAAATCCAAGAAAATAATTTAAATTATTAATTTTAAAATTAATTAAAATTACGTAAACTGAAAATTTCAAATTAAAATTTCAAAACGATCTAATCGTAACGCAAACACCTCATGCATCGCATGCCCATGGGCCACACGCACACAGCCATCGCTGGCCATGTGCGCGCAGCCCATGCGCTGCGTCGCATAGCTGCTGCTGCTTTCCTTCGCAAGACTCCACGCGAGCTTGTGCTCGTTGCGCGCGCGCCAGCGCTCGATGCACGCGAGCCATCGCTCGCTGCATTTGCTCGCCAGCGCTTGCTGCATGCGAGCCAGGGCTCGCTGTGCGCGCTCGCCAGCGCTCGCTTGATGCGAGCCAGCGCTCGTCAGCGCTCGCTTTGTGCGAGCCAGCGCTCGCTGCGCGAGGCATCGACGCTGGGCGCAGCTCTCGTGGCACGCGAGCTTGCGCTCGCTGCGCGCGCTTGCGCGAGGCAGTGCGCGTTGTGGCGCAGCTCGCTTGCTGCCCACACGCGACTGCCGTGCCTTGCCTTCGCCCATGCCCATTCGTCCATTGCTCATAGCCCACGACACAAGGCAGGGCTGCTGCCTTGTGCTCGTGCACCATGCCCTTGCTCATTGCATTCGTGCCGCATGGGCGACGAGCTCCCTTGCTCGTCGTCACATGCCCGCACTATACAACACCCCTTAAGGGTAACACGTAGCGTCCATTGCTTTGTGCGTGCAAGTTTTACGAACGAATCGCATAAAATTTAAAATTTTATATTTAAAATTAATGACAAATTAATAAATAATATTAATTTCATAATTTTAGGGCGAAAAATCGAAAATTTATTATTCAATTGATTTCCGATTATCATGGATTCAAGCCTAGGTCATAAAAATTTAAAATTTATCATAAATTTACAATTTTTATGGTGGTTTTTAATCATAGGTATCTAATTAAATTATAATTAATTATGAAAATCAAATTAATTCTAAATTATTCTAATTTTCAACAAATTAATCATAATTACAAATTAGATTGCATAATTAACAAGGCTAGGCATTCAAACTTGTTAAACATATACAGTAGGTCAATCAAAAATTCAAGATTTATCAACAAGAATCGCAAATATTTAATTTAACATCTGACAATTTACGAAATTTTGCATTCGAAAAACTAAAACCTTCGAAAAGTCATAGTTAGGCTTCGAATTTGAGAATTCTGGGTTCGGCTGAAAATTATTATTTTTGTCAAAATTTTAGAATGCCTTTTACATGCGGAATTGACACAAAAATCATTCGATTTGGATGAGTAACGAAGAAACTGCCGAAAAACTGCGTACGTATAATTAAATAAACGCAATTTGCAATTAATTAACAATTACGAAAATTAATCACCCCTTTTTGTTAGGTTATGATACATATGACAATTCATAAATCATGCGGAAAAACCATTTAGCCAGGAATACATATTATTTACACATAATCATATAGCATAGTTTAGATGCATACTTTTGTTGCGTGCCTTCCCTAGCTGCGCCCGAACCGAACAAGAACAAGTCTTTAGGACTCCAAGTGTCGTCCCTCCGTAGATAGTCCACAGCACGTCCGGATCCGCCTTAAGATTGACCAACTAGAATCGCCCTTAAGGTACTAATAATTTCGGCACTTTTAGGCAAGGTATGTGACTGAATTTTTTCTCTCAAAAACTCACTTTGAATACTTGAATAATCTGTGTAAATATGTGACCCTAGGCACCTATTTATAGAGTTATGGAAAAGGTTTTGGAATCCTATTAGGATACTAATTTATTTAATTATAATCCTACTAGGACTCTAATTAAATAATCATTATCTAATAGTTTTAGGATTTAATCATATTTCGAATCTCGATTGCTTTAGGATTCCCGCACAAGCATTGCATGAGCACCGTACACCCGCGCAAGCCTTGCGGCCCACGCTAGGCGCACAGCACTCGGCCCACTGCTGTGCTCTCGCGCGCGCGCCCCAGGCCTTGGCTGGGCCTGGCCTTGCGCTGGGCCTGGTCGAGGCTTGGCATGCGATGGTGCGTGTTGGCTCGCTGGGCGATGGCCTGGCTTCGTGCTGGGCCTTCGTCTAGCGGGCCTCGTCCGATGCTAATTCGTACGATACGCTTCCGATTAAATTCCCGATTCCGGAATTCATTTCCGATACGAACAATATTTAATATTTCCGATTCCGGAATCAATTTCCGTTTCGAACAAATATTTAATATTTCCGTTTCCGGAATTATTTTCCGATTCCGATAATATTTCCGATTCTGACAATATTTCCGTTTCCGGCAATATTTCCGATTCCGGCAATATTTCCATTTCCAATAATATTTTCCGATACGTACCATGTTTCCGTTTCCGGCAACATCTACGACTTGGATAATATTTATATTTCCGATACGATCCATATTTCCGTTTCCGGCAATATCATCGTTTCCGGAGTATTCATTTCTTGCCTGTGACGATCTCAGCTCCCACTGAAACCAAGATCCGTCGATTCCGAATATCCATAGATGGAGTATTTAATGCCATTAAATACTTGATCCGTTTACGTACTATTTGTGTGACCCTACGGGTTCAGTCAAGAGTAAGCTGTGGATTAATATCATTAATTCCACTTGAACTGAAGCGGCCTCTAGCTAGGCATTCAGCTCACTTGATCTCACTGAATTATTAACTTGTTAATTAATACTGAACCGCATATATTAGATCTAGCATACATGCATAATTCAATGTTTATTAAGCATTTTATTCAAGTTATGTGTTCCGGCAGGTGTGAATAAAATGATTCCAAGATCCTAAAATCATTGAAGAACTAAGCACAGTTTGTCGACTTAATCCTAAAACATCTTAGGTAAGCAAAAGCCTTTTGCTAATAGTCTAGAAACTATTCTTGGTTGATAGGTACGTCTAAGAACTTATTAGGTAAACCTATCGATTTTGCCACGACATAAAAGGACTCCTTACTTATATCGTTGAGTTTCACCTAAACTAACATGTACTCACAATTATTTGTGTACCTCGCAAATAATAAGAGGCTCTGATACCACTGTCAGGTTATGATACATATGACAATTCATAAATCATGCGGAAACAACCATTAAGCCAGGAATACATATTATTTACACATAATCATTTAGCATAGTTTAGATGCATACTCTTTGTTGCGTGCCTTCCCTAGCTGCGCCCGAACCGAACAAGAACAAGTCTTTAGGACTCCAAGTGTCGTCCCTCCGTAGATAGTCCACAGCACGTCCGGATCCGCCTTAAGATTGACCAACTAGAATCGCCCTTAAGGTACTAATAATTTCGGCACTTTTAGGCAAGGTATGTGACTGAATTTTTCTCTCAAAAACTCACTTTGAATACTTGAAAACCTCGTTCTAAATTGTGAATCCAGGCCACATATTTATAGGGGTATGGAAAGAGAATTGGAATCCTACTAGGATACGAATTAATTAAATTAGAATCCTAGTGGAACTCTTATTTAATTAATTTATCTTTTAGGATTAGGAATTTAATCATTAAACGAATCCTGTACGTTTTAGGTTTCGTATGTGAACACAAACACACACGCACGCACAGCAGCCCACGAGGGGCGCCATGCGCGCGCGCGCACATCCCGAGCAACGCAGCCCACGACTGCCGCAGCCTTGGGCGCGCGCTGGGCCTGCCTTGCGGTGGGCCTGGCGCAGCCTTGGGCTGGCGTGTTGTGGCGCGCGTTTCCCTTGCTGGACGTGGGCCTGGCTTTGTGCTGGGCCTTCGTCTAGCAAGCTCGTCCGATGCTAATTCGTACGACGCGCTTCCGATTAATTTTCCGATTCCGGAATTCATTTCTGATACGAACAATATTTAACATTTCCGATTCCGGAATTAATTTCCGTTTCGAACAAATATTTAATATTTCCGTTTCCGGAATTATTTTCCAATTCCGATAATATTTCCGATTCAGACAATATTTCCGTTTCCGGCAATATTTCCGATTCCGGCAATATTTCTATTTCCGATAATATTTTCCGATACGTACCATGTTTCTGTTTCTGGCAACATCTACGACTTGGATAATATTTATATTTCCGATACGACCCATATTTCCGTTTCCGGCAATATCATCGTTTCCGGAGTATTCTTTTCTTGCCTGTGACGATCTCAGCTCCCACTGAAACCAAGATCCGTCGATTCCGAATATCCATAGATGGAGTATTTAATGCCATTAAATACTTGATCCGTTTACGTACTATTTGTGTGACCCTACGGGTTCAGTCAAGAGTAAGCTGTGGATTAATATCATTAATTCCACTTGAACTGAAGCGGCCTCTAGCTAGGCATTCAGCTCACTTGATCTCACTGAATTATTAACTTGTTAATTAATACTGAACCGCATTTATTAGACTTAACATTGAATGCATACTTGGACCAAGGGCATTATTTCCTTCCGTTTTGGCAAAGCTAGAACTCGAGGTTAGTCATTCACGCGTGCAAAGACACCCACACAATGCACAAATAGCACGTCGTCACACTAACATGGATATGAATGTGACATGCAAAGTCCTCAACCTAAGGTCGGTCTAAGTTTTGTATGATGCAAGTGGTCGGCTTTAGGTGTCAAAAGGGTACTTGACTAAGAGGTAGATCCGGCAACAACTATGCACCTCCTCAAAGTGGAGGTGTTGGTTGGCAGACGACCTCCATACTTGACATCGGGAATGTCAAGTAAATGTCAAGTTTTGGTAGGTGCGGAAATGGTCACACACTTTGGTCAGGAACCGTATGGAGAGTCACCATTTCGGTACCCCCGGGGTTAACCTGAATGTAGGACACATTCATGTTGGGCAAGGTAGAAATTCATTTTTTGCACAAATATGGTTTTCGAAATATGCATGACATGCATAAAAATTGGAAATTGAAAATTGTACTCGAATATTGTATTTGAAAAGATCGTTTTTCGACATTCGTTCTCCAGGTTTGGGAGTGTCCTTCGAAATTCAAAACCATAACTGACTCCCACTCGAAATTTTGTGCAGCATGGGCAACCAGCCACCGGAAGCCATTATGCTGGATGTAGGCAACAGTGTCTGACGCAGGGGCCTGCGCCTGGCGCTGGAGCTGGCATCCAGAACTTGAGCATGGAAGTGGCTTGTTGCTCAAAGCATGCTCGTATAATCGAATTTGAAATCAGAACTCGCCGGCGGAGTCGCCAGAATTGTAAGGGGTATTTTCGTACTCTCTTTTGTATTTTCCCCTACGGGGCTTCTTTTTTTTGATTTCGAGGGAGTCGCCACCAAAAAAATTTAAGGGTCCCGTTTGGAAAGACCAAAGTTGATTCTTTTGTGGATAAGACATTGAATCTTAGAAACGGATGGGTGAGATCCGGGCAAGGGAACGAAGTGCTTATTCCGCGAGCTTTAAAATTTGTATTCGAGCACATGACAAGAAGCATTTTCGAATAACCCTAGGCATGACACTATGTGGGTTGAACTTTGAATTTAGTGTGGGTTATGACAAATATAAAACATATATTTCATCCGGAAAAACCATAAAGCCAGGAATCCAAATTAATTGCCACATAGCCAATTAGCATAATTTAGGATGCATATATTCGAAGCGTGCCTTCCCTAGCTGCTCCCGAACCGAATAAGAACAAGTTTAGGACTCCAATTGTAGTCCCTCCGTAGATAGTCCACAACACGTTCGGATCCGCCTTAGATTCAATTAACTAGAATTTAGCCTAAGGTTTTATGTTATTCGTACTTAATTATTTGGCAAATTATTAAGCTTAGTTTAAACTTAAAACTATATGAATACTTGAAATTGATGTGTATAAATTGTGATTTCCATCAACTATTTATAGGGTAGGATTATCGGAACTAGAAACCTACTAGGATTCAATTTATCTAATTCAATTAGAATTAGACTTAAATTAAATCTTTTGATTTTAGTGTTTAGCTTAACAACTAACTCTGGTAGTTTTAGGAAAATAATATAATCGGCCAAATCCTAAACGCCTAAGGATTCGAAACATGCATGAACACAACGACACGCACGAACAGCCCACGAGGAGCTGTTGTGCGCTCCCTGAGCTCGTCCCAGCAAGCTACCACGCGGCCCATTGCAAGGGCGATGTTGCTGCTGGCCTTGCCTTGCTCACTGGGCCTGGCCTTGCTTCGTGCTCGGCTGGGACTGCTTGCTTGGCGGGCTGCTGCTGCTCGCTTGCTGCGCTTGCGCGGGCTTCGCAAGGCGCGGGCCTAGCTTCGTGCGGGGCCTTGCGTCTAGCAAGCTCGTCCGATGTCCATTTCGTACGTCGCGCTTCCGATTTATTTTTTGATTCCGGAATTCATTTCCGATTCGAACAATATTTAATATTTTCCATTCCGGAATTAATTTCCGTTTCGAAAAAATATTTAATATTTCCGATTCCGGAATTTATTTCCGATTCCGATAATATTTCCGATTCCGACAATATTTCCGTTTTCGGCAATATTTCCGATTTCGGCAATATTTCCATTTCCAATAATATTTTCCGATACGTACCATGTTTCCGTTTCCAGCAATATCTACAACTTGGATAATATTTATATTTCCGATACGATCCATATTTCCGTTTTCGGCAATATCATCGTTTCCGGAGTATTCATAATTTGCCTTTTGACGATTTCAGCTCCCACTGGAACCGAGATCCGTCGATTCCGAATATCCATAAATGGAGTATTTAATTCACTTAAATACTTGATCTGTTCACGTACTATTTGTGTGACCCTACGGGTTCAGTCAAGAGTAAGTTGTGGAATAATATTATTAATTCCACTTGAACTGAAGCGGCCTCTAGCTAGGCATACAGTTCACTTGATCTCACTGAATTAACTTGTATAATTAATTACTACTGAATCGCATTTATTAGACTTAACCTTGAATGCATACTTGGACCAAGGGCATTATTTCCTTCATTTATAACATAGAACCTCTACTTGTATCGTGACCACTTTGCTTTAAAGTTAATTTGAAGGAACCTAAGGTCGGTTTGTCCAAGAAATTATCTTTGTTAAGCGTGATGTAACTTTGCATTTTGTTGGATTTAGCATGCGAGGTGATGAAAGCAATAAACAAGCAAAGCAACATCATAAGAAATAAAGGAATTATTGAAAGTGCGTACAAAACCACATCATCTCAGAGTGAGATGAGTAAAGAGTGCGGAATTGAAATAGCAATAGTAAAGGTACAATATTGAAATGCGATATTGAAATGCGTTATTGAAATGTGCGATATTGAAATGCGTTATTGAAAGGTGCGATATTGAAATTGCGGTATTGAAAGGTGCGATATTGAAATTGCGGTATTGAAATTGAACTATTGTATTTGAGATCCGAACGCCAAACGACTACTTAATAATAAGTGCATCCGACACGGATTCAAGTCTAAAAATCACAACTTTAGGACAAGTTGCTCATCCCAAAAGTGTCTTAGATTTTGTTTATTTAAATTGAACTTTGAATATTGAGTCTTGAGACTTCCGCACGAAGTTGTACCAACCACCTAACAAGGATAATAGTATCATCATCCCATAGGGGAGACACGATTTAGGTGTCTACAATATGAAACTCAATTTAGATTGAATTTTCATTAACACATAAAATTCAACGTCAATTATAATCATTAAACTACTGAATGAGTTTCATAATATACTTATATTTATCGGATTTTTCATGAAATGCCCCTGAGGTTTGTCTTAATGCACCAAATACCCCTAAACTTTCCAAAATGCACCAAATACCCCTAAGGTTTAATATAAATACACAAAATGCCCAAAATGACTATTTTCCGTTAACTCCGTTAACTTATCCGTTAACTTTAACTTTAATTTAATTTAATTTTTCTCTTTTCCTTTTAATTTCTTCTTTTTTCATTTGTTTTTCTCTCTCCCCCCTTCCTTCTTCCCTGTTAAAAATGGCAGCCAATTTTTCTGGGTTGGAAGCACCATGACAGCTCTTCTCTTCCTCACCACCAACACACACCGCCATGCTAACCCCTTCTCTTCCTCACCACCACCACCCCACACCGCCACCGCCACCGCTAGACAAACACATACATCGATTTTCCTCTCTCAAAATCCAGATCCCAAAAAATTGATCCCCAAATCAGTAATGGGGGATTTTAATCAACCATTGTTGCCAGTTGCCTTGACCGTAACGGAGGGGGAAGTGAGGGGAAGGGAAACGACGCCGGCGAGGAAGGCGAAGTGGAGTTTGGTGGCGGCGGCAGTGGGGAATGAGGAAGGTGGGGGAAGTGAGGGGGAGGGAAACGCGGGTTTGGTGGTGGCGACAGCAGTGGGTAAGGTGGGGGAGGGGAGGGAAACGCCGCCGGTGAGGAAGGGGGAGTGGGGTTTGATGGTGGTAGCATGGCGGTGGTGGGGTTTGGTGGTGGCGGCATGGCTGCATTCTCTCTCCTCTAATTCGTTGATTCTGTGAGGATGGAGGTGGTTGCAAGGATGGAGCTATGGTTGGTGTTGATAATGGAGAGAGAGGAATTAGGGGTTTGACATGGTGGTGGTGGGACTTGAGGAGACAGAACAAAGGCAACAACAAGGTTGGAATGGAGAATCCAAATTTTTTTGGGTAATTGGTTTTTTCAGACAATAGTTAATTAATTTAATTAAGGATTAATTAATTTAATTAAGGATTAGTTAATGTAATTAAGGTTAATTAATATAATTAAAGGTTAATTAATATAATTAAGGGTTAATGTTAGGATAAATAAAGAAAACGGTTTATTAAGGGCAAAAATGTAAACATACGCTAACGGGGACTTAACGTCCGTTAGCCTTGTGGGCATTTTGTGTATTTATACTAAATCTCGGGGGTATTTAGTGCATTTTGGAAAGTTTAAGGGTATTTGGTGCATTAACACAAACCTCAGGGGCATTTCATGAAAAATCCGTATATTTATTCCACGATATAATTATTCGAATGATAGGTTAAGGCTTCAATCGATCGGTTTTTAATTCAAAATATTGAAGTTGCAAATTCATGTCTATGATCTACAATTAGTTAGAATATGCATTTATTTTATCAATTTTAGCATAATTACACAAATACTAGGTTTAAGTTGTATTTTCAGAGAATTTGAGGTCTTAAAGCGTCATTCTCTGTAGATTATTGAATTCCAGATGCTAGCCAATTCTAAAAAAAAATATTTGTTGAGTTAGATTGAAGATGAGTTCGATTGAAGATGAATTAGTTGAGTTCGTTGAATTCTCTTCGGGATTCTTCATCTGGGACCAGAAATTGTGCCCAGGAGAGAGAAAACGGTATGCGAAGAAGGTGAGAAGCAGAGGAGAGACATTGAGACAAGATAAATTTTCTGGGCTCAAATTATATCGCATGGGTTGGCACGTGTGATCTTTTGATCCACACATATTATTGTGGACCAGGTCCACACAAGAATTTTCCGTGGCAATGTGGGATACCGGTGTTAATTCGGAGTATATTTATATGGGTACATTCTCCCAAAGTATTCACACTTTGGCGGAAATTGACTTAAGCCAATAAAATGTCCGAACTATCTTCCTATAAAAAATAAAAAATAAAAAATCAAAATCAACCTCTTACATAACTAGGTTTTCGTAAAGAGAGAAATATTCCTATGCATTGTGCAACGGAATAGATTTTTTGTTTTTTTTGGGTTGAAATTCCAAATGAATTCCGGGAAAGAAAAAACCCGTGGACTAGGCCACCCCAGTGAGTAACAAACTGAAGCCCAATTTTAAAGGTATTGCGGTACTGGACTTTTGGCCCACCCCAATGCGTAACAAACTGAAGCCCAATTTAAGCCCAGTACTTTATCCCCAAAAAAGTGGAAAAAGAAAAAACCCTTGTTAAACCCTAACACTCGAGTAGTGACAACGAAGCCCGTACCTATAATTGAAAAATGCAGCAACACTGGTGGCGCACCGCCGGAGACCGGCTGAGAAAGGTGGCAGATTATTATAGAAAGTACCATACAATACAAGCCATACCAAGGGAAGTTTCGGGTCCCCGAATATCGGCCCGAGACAGAGCTCAGGGACGGATCCCTGCCGTCGTCTTCTCCTCCGCCGCAGCAGACTCCACAAAGCAGCTGCTTACAACTGAACAGAAGCAGATTCATTCTATTCTTAGTACGGTGGATCCCGCCTTCTTCTGCTCCACCACCTTCAAGCTTCAAGTTCGGGCCGGGTCCGGGTCTTCAGTACTTCTTCACTCTGGAAATGTTCTCCCCGTCAAGGTTACACCAAATAATCAATATTCCGCATTTTTGTTCACCTTTTTTTTCTTAATTTTCGTGATTAAGTTGATCTCATTAGCCTATTATCTCTTTGAAAATTCATTATTGGGACATTTTGTGGTTTAATTTGGCGTAATTTTGTTGCAATTGATTATTACAATTATAATAAGGTTGTAGTTATGGAATTAGTAATTAGTATGAATTTGTTGTTGTTGGAGCAGCTAGCGAGAGATGAGAAGACAGGGAAGGTGATGAATATGGTATTTGTTTGGGCGGAAGAGGGATCAACGTTGGAGGTAGACGTGCCCATTGTTTTCAAGGGTGAAGATTCTTGTCCTGGCCTTAAGAAAGGTTTGTTCTATCTTCTGGCTTTTTCTCGGCGTATTTGTTTCTGGTTTGATGTTATTCAGAGCTATATTATTCAATATGCATCTAATTGTAGTTTTCTATACCATTACTCTGTACAATTTTTTGACTTGTAGATGGTAATTAAGTACTCCCTATGATGCTAGCCTTGAATTGTCGTCCTATTGATGGAGTGAAGGCTGACAATAGCTTTCCTCACATCTTCATTTGCTTCACTCGGACTCTAGAAGATGGTAGCAAGAACAACTTACTGTATAATTTATATGTGGAACTATGTACTTCAATTGTTAAGAAATGCTAGTCTTTGAGCAGTTGCTTACAATATTAAGCTATGATGCTATGTATGTTGGATTTTTCTATCATAGGATTTTTGCTCTGCCTGTAACAACTTTGGCAAATAACAATGTATGGGTATAGATGAGGTTAGTCTTGCCCATATTTGGGATATCCACTAGGAATGTTTTTGAACATCATTACATGCATGCTCTAATGTGAATATGTGATGGGCGTCAATTCTATTGTGAGCCATCCAAGGTCTGCTCTTTCTTCCCCGGTGAACAAATTTGCTGCTTGCGGATTTTATTACATTTGAAATAGATATCCAGTTTTTAACTTATTCCAATACCAGTTTCATTATAACAAATTAACAATCAAAAGTTCAAAACTAGTGGTCTTGGTTGGAACTTTCCACAAGAAAAGTTTATAAAAATATAAAATTTAGGAGTATGTTTCACGGGAGTTAGCTTTGTATTAAAACTTACGGATTATGTTTTATAAGAAGCTTAATGTTAGATTCTTCTTTTTTCTTTAACATCTTCAAACTGTAGAAATATGCTGTAGGTTTCGTTGTTCTTTTCCCCACCTTAAGGAAATGTAGTTGCATATAATGATTTGATTGTGATGGATGTTGTGAGCTTGTGATATCATTTTGTGCTACATATTGTGGGTAGATACTTATAACTGTTAATTTGCAATCGATCTAGCTCTGTAGATCTTGTTAGAATCTTTCATCATTCCTTATACAAGGGGTAGGCTCATTCTCTGCCTGTGTGCTCGTCTAGACATCTGTACTAGACGAGCAGGACAGTTGTTGGTTATGTTTGAAATTTAACAAGTTTGTATAAAATTGTTAAGAATTCAAATAAGACAAGCTCTATCAATTATCAGCGTGCCTGCTTGTGTTAATTTGTCTGTCTTCTCGGAACAAAGAAGACTTCATATAAGAAGTGAATAAGTCGTAAACACAGTGCATTTATTTGTCTGATATCCTCTAGTGGTGCACTGTTTGTGATCTCTTACTTGTTCAGCAGTATTTGCTATCTGGCCTCCCTTCAGCTATAGTAAGTCCAGATTTCCTGGCTGAGCAACTGTTGCTGCTAAATTGTTCTATACCTGTTCAATTGTAGAGTCTCACCCCTTCCTCTCTATCCCCTGGGCTGTGAGCGGTGTTTGGGCCATCTTGTGAGTAAAATTTCTGTGGCTCAATATATTTCTGCTCTTACACGAGCGAAATTAGTTTTTCAAGGATACTGTGTAAACGTTTTACTGCAAATAAGTTCATTGCCAGTTGGTTTTGTATGGGCTAAGATGTCTCAATTGAAGCTGAAGGGAGGAATGTCTATTTTTGGGCACGTGTGCCAGGGCATTGGGGATTGAGGAAGTAACAATTGGCGCGATGTGTTCAAACTTCAAAGAATCAGATACTAATTGCTGTTTCTCAGAATTGGAAGTTTCTGAGCCGTCGAATGTAGTACACACCCTTGGATTTGTATTAGGTTAATGACTCTTTGTTGTTGTTAAATGAGTTATTTCCTTGTTTGAAGCATTATTCTACCTGGATACAAAGTGCACCGTAGTCCTTTTGCTCATTGTTTTGTTTTCTGCTAATATCCTTTTGCTGATTTTATTCTATCGGGATACAGACAGTACATAATTACTTCTCGTGCTATGCAGGAGGACAGCTGAATACCATAAGAAAGAACCTGAAGTATCTATGCCCAACAGAATGCATCCCTCAAAAGATCGAAGTGGACATAAGCAATTTGGAAGTAGGAGACCGGATATTTATGAAGGATATTCAGGTTGATCCGTCATTGAAGCTTTTAAGTGGGAATGATACTAAACCTATCTGCAAGATTGTGGCTTCAGATGTTGATAGTTCACCTCTGGAAACCTAATGTTGTAAGTGTAATGATTCTTCCTTGTTTTGACTCAATCTTTAAGAACCAATTCATGATGAAAGCAGCTTCACTTTGTGGGGGTCTGAAGAAATATGGCAATTTTTGATGGGTAGGCTGTACTGCAAACTTAGAGAGAGAGTATGTGTTTGAAAACTATTAGGTGTATTCGGGTGTACCGTGCAGTCGTGCAACCACATTTTCTCCTCGGGAAAAAGTGTGAGAGTACGCGGTACACCCAGGTGCATCTAATATGCTATGGGGGGAGGGTTCATTGGTGACTCCGGAAAGCTGCTACAAAAAAATGCACCCCTTGTATAACATCTGAACCCGTGCACTATAACATGGACAATCTATTGTAATCCATCCTTAATTTATATGGAGTAGCAGTTATTCTTTTCCTCTGTTCTGTGGCTTTGAAGATTGCACCTTTGTTAATTTTTTTACCCTTTTCGGGTTTGTTACTCGGTAGTCGGTAGGGTCATAGGGTTGTGGCTTTCAGGTGTAGTTTGTAAACGGAGGAAAGTTCACAAAGCTAGCAAGTAGACATTTCTGGCCCTCACAATTCGATTTTTAAGTGTGAATCGTTTATCCCCTAAATCCTAAAAAGTATAGAAGATGTGAAATTAGTTTACCTCGAGGTAGTTTTTTGTTTATGTTTTGACATATCACTTGGGTAGGTTACGTTCCCATTTGTAGAAATTACGATAGTTAATTATGTATTTCATAGAAGGGACATTAATGAACTTTTGTGCATTTTTAACATGCATAGTTGTCTCTCTATTTGCAAATCGAAACTTCCTAGTAAGTAGAACACTCCTTTAATAGGGTACTAGACATCTTTTGTTCAATTATGTGCAAATTCATATTTTTTTTTCAGGATCTTATACAAAGTCGAGCGTGCAATTTGACTATTTGAGAAATTGGAATGCTTTCATTACATGTGTTCTATTGACTTGATTTGTACCTGTGTTTAGACTCTGAACTTAGCTAAACCTATTATAACTTATTGTGGTTGTCGATTGTACAAAGGGCAACTTGTATTTTTCCTAAAATAAATAGGGTTTTGAATAGAGTACGGAGTATGTCGACCGGCAATGCGAGGTCGTTTAGATCATCTCTCGTTCACAAGTTCTGGAGAACAGGCACTATCATGTTGTAGTTTAAGTGAAGAGACACAATCGTAATGTGTGATGGAGGGATTCCATGGTGTTGCTAGGGCATTACAAAATGATTTGTACCAAGTGATTTGGCCTACCTTCCAACGACAAGGTTGTGGTCCATTCCCCACTAGGGGGAGGGTTTGCTTTATCATCTCCCTGCTCTCAAAGTGTTTAGCCCGCTAACTAGCATAGGGTTGCTTTTAAAGTGTCTAGCCCGCTAACTTGCCTAGGGTTACTCTCGAAGCATTTAGCTCGCTAACTTGCATAGGTTCCTTTCAAAGCGTCTAGCCCGCTAACTTGCATATGGTTGTTTTCAAAACGTCTAGCCCGCTAACTTGCATATGGCACTACTCCCTCCGTCCCTTAATACTTGCACCGCTTCTATAAATGAAATTTTTTACCACTATTATATTATTTCTCACATTTACCTACTAACTCAACTACACCCCTACTCCCTACGAAAAATCATTTAAAAATTCACACCTCTCACTCACCATTGCTCACCCCTTACACATTTCCTACTAAATATATTAAGAAAATACTTCACTATCAACTAACACCCATTAAATTAATAAGTCAATTTAAGTGTCAAATTCCGCACCGGTCAAACCGGTGCGAGTATTAAGGGACGGAGGGAAGTATAAGATATTTCAGCCTTATAGGATCCTTCATCTTACTTTATACAAAAGAGAGGGTTATCATCGTTTAGTTGAGTGAGGTATTAAGAAATTACAGAAAGGTGACTTAGGGTTTTCATAATTATATCAAGGGTTAAAATTTTATTTCTTAATTATGCGAGCACCGTGCATAAGAATAATTTCTTGATATATCTGGCCCCCTAAATGATAAATTGATAACAGTCCAGAAAGAAATATTTAAATTGGGTTATGATTATATGTCAATTTTTTAAGATAAGTTTTAGGAAATGATGTTGTGGAATTACTATATAAAAAAAAAAGTTGACTAAAATAACATTAAAATTTTGCTACCAAGAGTAACACATTTTTTTCAATCTATTAAAGGAGTATGCTTTGTAAAACACATGGTGACCTAGCGTCTAGCGAAGCACGGAATATTTCGAGATTGTTTTTGGGATATAAATAAATAATCTTTTGAGATTTGACATGTGAAATTGTGAAGGTTCCACATTTGTTTTTAGAAAGTACTTCGAAATGATTTTTGTCCACTCTCAAAGTTACACGTATTATTGTATATATCCTTCAAATATCTTTCTATGTGAAAATTTTAAGAAGTTGGTGGCTCATTTCTCTTATTTGTTGTTTGACTTTGTAAATCATTACTCGTACGAAATACTTCAATCTAAGTAGAATCATTCAAATGGCGAGACATTTACATTCTTTGAACTTTCAAGCATTGTACTTGTTGACCGCGCTAGCAACATCAATTTTACTCATATAAAGGATTGAGGGGTTTGTTATTCATAACCAAGGTTGTAACTTGAACATCAAATATATTGAATTAATCTTTTTTCTGATAGAAATATCACCCATAATTTTATGTTACGAATGTTTGATATTGGTCATGTTTAGCGAGTAGCGGTTAGTTGTTAGTTAGTTTGACTATCTGTTAGATGTTAGTTGTTGGTATTATCTGGTTTGACTAACTGGTTGAATTAGTTGCTTGTGTAAAGTGTTTGGTAAATTAGTTGTTAGATGTTAGTTTTTCTAATGTGAAAAATGACATTTAACGACATTGACATCAAATGATGTAGGTAAATAAGAGTTGTAATTTTATTCAATAATAGGACAAAGTTGTCATTTTACACCACTTCTTGTCTTCTTCAAACCTCTAATTGAAAAAGTGGAATATCAAAACTCTTTGCAAACCTCTCTTAATCAAACACTCCCATTAGTTTTTTTAAATGGTCAAACTATAATTCACCCAAATAACTCATTTTCTCCAAATTTTTCATAACCATCCCCATGCTTTCAACTACTTTTTGCTTCTTATTACAAGTACTAATATGGAGCCTATTTTAGGTTAACATTTTTCAAAGGTGCTTCCTTTTTTTTTTACAATCCCCAAATTTAAATGAATTCATAAATTATAAGGTGTGCCCTAATTAATTAAAGGTTTGTTTTGTTTCAACGGAAAATATTTTTAAAGGAAAATGATTTTTACAAGAAACAATTTTCAAGGGAAAATAGCAAGGGGAATTAGTTTTTATTTGTTTGTTTCCTTGTAAGAAAAGTTATGAAGAAAAAGAAAATAGAAGTGGAAAGGACTCAAGGAGACATGAGTGGAAGGAGAGAAAAAATAATTGAGGATATTAAGGGTATACTCGTAATTGTACTATTGTATCATATGGGTCTCAGGTACCCGTATTAGGGTAAGCCGTATCATTATATTCACATGGTATCAAGAGCGTAGGTTTTTCTTTAGATCCAACAACCCTAAATCTGATGTAAGGGAAAAGGAAGAAAATGTGAAATTCCTTCTTTTCAAAAGGAATTTTAATTTCCCCCTTTATGAAATGCCCATAACAAAAAAAATGAAAAATTATTTCTCGCAAATGTGTTTTCTTTCAAAACAAACGAAACATAAATGAGGTCCAGTAGGCTCAGATTGGACATAAAGTAACGGGTTGAAAGTTGAAATCCCGGCCATTACTTCATAATTCAAACATGGATTGTCTTTTTATTGGTGGTGTTGTTTGCTTGACCTTATTAAGCTAATTCACTTGCATTCTTCAGCTCAGGGGTGGACCTATGAAGCCCTCGAGGGGTTTATAGGGACCCCCATTATTTTCAAAAAAAAAGTTAAACTGATTTTGAGGTAATTAATTGCACTTAAATAGTAAACATATATATGATTAACTTACACTAATCTTAATAAAATACCTCTAGCATGATGGTTGGTGGACAAATATTTCACCTAGGCCACCTGAGGTCGAATATCCTTAATGGACATTTTAAGATTGTTTTTTTACATTTTAAGATTGTTTTTTTAAAAATTATTTTATCTTTTACTTGTTGTTTGTTGATCCTCTAAATTCTTCATGCTTTGTTTTTATTCTGTCCTTTTCCCTTTATAAGTCATTTTGTCTTATCACTTTTTATTTTTTGTTTTGTTTTTTCTATAATTATACAAGATATAATTTGATTTACAAAAACACAAAAAAAGTGTAGTTTATTTTTTCTTCAAAAATATTTTTTAATTTCCATAAGATATGTTTCTAGTAATGTATATTTATACTCCACTTTTATAAACTTATTGTTGCATGTTACCTTGAACTTTTTAGAGGTCTAATTAATTACTTCGTAAATAGGATTATAATGCCCCGACCACAAGGGTTGAGAATGATGTTCATTTTTCTTTTTATTAGTGTTTGTGTGTGCTATTTGTTCGGAGATAGTTATTGTAATAAAGTAATTCTCCTTCAAAGTATGAAAAACTCGTTTTCCATTTTAAATTGATATCGCACCAAGTTATTGTTATAATTTGGGCTATTGTTATGGAAATCCAAAATTAAAGTTCATAAATTCTCCACATATTTTATTACGATGTTTATAATATTTACTATTTACCTTTCAACTTTAAACCACTAAAAGTAAAACAAATCATAAATAATTTTGGACCCCATAGATTAATTTCTGGGTCCGCCCCTGCTTCAGCTCCTGAGTCACGAAGGAATGCCACAGTCAAACTATTGAATGTTTATTAAGCTTAATTGTGCTTAACTAAAGATTTAATTAAGCGTAAAAACAACGGCAACCAACTTGTATTTTCACATGGTCATCTCTTAATAAGTCAAACTCCTTTTACTTACTCTTGTCAACTCATATTATACTGAATCTTATTGCTCCATACCCTACATGTCTACATATCATCACTTATCAACAAGGTCAACCCTAATTTCACTTATTATTTTTATTAATCAATAATCCTAATCTTAAATTGTACGGACTACAACTAATAGTTAATTATACGAAATTTAGTATATTTTTTTCTTCGTGAGGCTTGGGTTGATTCTTATTCAGCAAGCTACGAGGGAATTTCTAATATCTCTATCGCACAAATGAACAAGTAAATGTTAACCTATATGTTTTTAGAGAGCATGATGTGTATTATGCTCCCAAAAATAACGTACAATCTGATGCAATATAAACGAAAATGATAAATATGTCGTTTTGTTAAGAGGCTTACTATTTACCGTCCCATATTTCTCAAAATCGCCCCATTCATTTACCTATATACCTCCTTTATTTACCCCCGCTCATTCAACATTTACCATCTTTGTTTACTCTCTTACCTTCCCGCCCCAAATCTAGCCACCACCGCCAGCCACCACCTCTGACCACCATCGCTAACCACTAGCTCCGGCCACCACCGCCACCATCACGTCGTAGGCGACAGAATGGTCGAGTCTTAACAAGAGTGTTTTTTTTTGTCCGGATTTCTTTTAGAAACTTATGCATTTTTAGCTTGTACCATGGTACAAGCTTATGAATTTTAAGCTTGTACCATGGTACAAGCTTATGAGTTTTTAGCTTTGACCATGGTATGAACTTATGCAGTTTAAGCTTGTACCATGGAATGAGCTAAAAATTCATAAGCTTGTACCATGGTACAAGCTAAATATTCATAAGTCTATATTATTTAAGGTTTTGATTTGTTGTTGCATTTGATTTAATGTAACCGGAAAAAAAAAATAGACTTGTGAATTTTTAGCTTCTTCCATGGTAAGGGCTTATAAATTTTAAGCTCCTTCCGTGGTACAAGCTTACATTGCATAAGTCAATACCATGGTCGAAGCTAAAAACTCATAAGTCTGTACCATGGTACAAGCTTAAAATTCATAAGCCTGTACCATGGTACAAACTAAAAAAGCATAAGTTTCTAAAAAAAAATCCAGATAAAAATAAAAATCCTCTTGTGAAGACTCGGTCATTTTGTCACCTACGACGTGGTAGTGGTGGCCGGAGGTAGTGGCCGGCGATGGTGGCCGGAGGTAGTGGCCGGCGATGGTGGCTGGAGGTGGTGGCCGGCGATGGTGGGAGATAATTGGAAAGTAAGATTAAGTACGAGTACTAATGGAAAATAAGGGAAAATAGTGGGGCGGTTTTGAGTAATATGGGGCGGCTTTTAGCGCTCCGCTTTGTTAAATAGAACATGAAACATGAAAATGACTTACCAAAATGGCAACAAACATCAGGAAAGCTAACTATGGAAGATGATCGAACAATATATCCAGATAATCTGTTATCCATCAAGCAAGGGTGTTTAGGTTTGTCTGTCGTTAGACCCCTTTCTGGTATATTTGACTTACGAAAAGTAATACTTCGTAAAAGCGAATGTGCAAAGTGACAAATCACAAATGTCAGAATCAATACTGGGAGTGATGGATAGCTCAGTTGGTTAGAGCTTCCATCCCGATTTCAGGTGATCCTAGGATCGATTCTCATCTCCGCCTCCGTGTCTCATTTACACCAAAAAAAACAAATGTCCGAATTAGTTTCCAATCTTCCATGCATATACTAAAGAGAGAATGAGTCATGATGATATCAAAAATCTAACAGTTGCTATGCGTGTTATTTTATTTTAAACAACTCGTTCTTAGAAACATACTCATATGTTCTTTTTGAAGTACTTCATGTTAGCTAAATAAGTAATTGGAACGACTTAACTGGATGTTGCGTAATACGAACTGAAACGATTGTCGTGCCGTGGCCGGACCACTGCTCTAAAAGACAATTCCGCGCTACCTCCGATGCAGTAGAACGCTTGCGGTTGCCCTCCAGGGTTTACACGACACCGAGAATTATGACGTGATTAATGGAGCAGTTTCCAAAGTTAGTGGGTTGAAACCCACCCCACGCCCGCGAACCGCATTCTCCAAGTACCAAGTACCAAGTACCAAGTACCAAGTACCAAGTACCAAGGCCCATGGCCCATGGCCCACGGCCCTCGCCCGAGCCCGGCCCGGCGCGCGCGCGCTTGTGTGTGTTGTGACCACCCATGCCACTCACATGCTTTCTTAAACAAATGTTTCCCTCAAACCCCCAAATATAAACATTGAATATGGTTTGTGTTTTTCCCATGTGGGACTTTTCATATTCCCTCATTTTCCCACTCATTTTCTTTTGTTTTCTCACTAGGATTTCCAACAATCCCCCACAGGTCCGAAGATGAGAAGAAAAAGAAAGAAGTAAAAGAATTGAATTTCTGGGCAAAACAAACAATTGAATAGGTGTCAATGTCTTGCGACTTGAATTGACACTTAGTGACATTCAAGCTAGAATCTCTTTCCTACCAAGTGACTTTCGTATTGAACTTAATAGGGGGTTAGAAACTCATTACTCAAAGCACACAATTGAACATGTATGATATTCTGAATCTCCGCCAATAAAAGTGACGCATTATACTGGCCATACGTCCATAACCTGGATGCTCATAGGTGCTCTAGAGAATAGCCCATGCAATTCTCATAGGAAGCGGCCTCACTTCCACACCTAAGTAGGTGAATCCCATCAAGTGTGAGCTTACCTTACACCACCAAAAGTATGGATATGGGTTCATTAAGAGCCGTATGCTCAACCTCGTTCAATAATTGCAAGCACATCATAAACATCTAAGGGATGGACAGAAAATAAAATTTGTGCTTCTGAATTATTACATAATGTTCCCCTTTGAACTCATGGTGAGTAGGAGTTCATTACCTTACAATTCATCCAATGGGCCTCAAGCCCATCCCCTCCGACGTTTCCAAAACTAGTTTCTTACATAGGCCTTTCGTTAACGGATCCGCGATGTTCTTTTCGGACTTGACATAGTCCAGTGATATCACTCCACTTGACAGCAATTCTTTGACAGCCTTGTGCCTCAAACGAATGTGTCTTTTCTTTCCATTGTAGGCTTGGTTGTTTGCCACGGCAATAGCAGATTGCGAATCACAATGAAGTGCAACTGAAGGAGCTGGCTTCCCCCACAGTGGAATATCTGCAAGCACGTTCCTCAACCATTCTGCCTCTTGACCTGCCAATTCAAGAGCAATAAACTCAGATTCCATAGTAGACATAGCAGTACAAGATTGCTTACAGGATTTCCAAGAGACAGCTCCACCCCCTAGGGTGAAGACATAACCACTAGTGGAGTTGACTTCATCATTTCCGGATACCCAGTTGGCATCACAATAACCCTCCAATGCTCCTGGAAATTTGGAGTAGTGCAATCCCCAATCCATGGTACCCCTTAGGTACCTAAGCAATTGCCTTAACGCACCCCAATGCTCATTGCTTGGGTTATGGGTGTACCTGCTCAATCTACTTACAGAATAGGCAATGTCAGGTCTAGTATGTTTCATGAGAAATATGACACTACCAATAATTTTAGCATACTCAGATTGACAAACAGGATCACCTTTGTTTTTCTTTAAATGAATGCTTATATCATAAGGGGTCTTGATTGGATCAACATAAAATGAATCAAATTTTTTAAGAAGCTTTTCAACATAGTGAGCTTGGCTGAGACAAATGCCATTTGGAGTTCTAATAATTTTCACTCCCAAAATCACATCTGCCTCACCCATATCTTTCATTTCAAATTTTGAACTCAAAAATTCTTTTGTTTCATTCACTCGATCCAAATCAGTACCAAAAATTAGCATGTCATCCACATAAAGACAAATAATCACACAACCAGAAGAATCATGTTTATAATAAACGCAAGAATCACCTTCATTTACATGATAGCCATTACTAGTCATCGTCTTGTCAAACTTGTCATGCCATTGCTTAGGCGCTTGCTTAAGCCCATACAATGACTTGACCAGTTTACAAACTTTGTTTTCTTGACCTGGAACAACAAAACCTTCAGGTTGAACCATATAAATCTCTTCATCTAAATCACCATTCAAAAATGCAGTTTTCACATCCATTTGATGCACAACAAGATCATGAATGCATGCAAGAGCAATTAAGGTTCTAATGGTTGCAATCTTAGTTACAGGAGAGTATGTATCAAAATAATCAATGCCATGTTTTTGAGTAAAACCCCTTACCACAATCCTGGCCTTATATTTATCAATGGACCCACATGATTTCAACTTTTTCCTAAAAATCCACTTACAGGTGATGGGTTTACAACCTCTAGGCAGATCAACCAATTCCAAGTATTATTACTTAGGATTGACTGAAGCTCGCTATCAATGGCCTCTTTCCAGAAAACTGCATCAACCGACCTCATTGCCTCTTCATAGGTTCTAGGGTCGTCTTCTAGGATAAATACATACACAAAATCATCAGTAATCAAGAAAGGTTCAGTTAGGAAAGCAGTAACAAAATCATCACCATAACTTGTTTCCTTTCTTGCCCTTTTGCTTCTCCTTGGTTCTAAATCAGACTCATTATTAGTAGTGGAACAAGGAGCAATGGGTAAAGCATTAGAGGTGCTAGAGGATGGTACATCATTACTAATGCAAGAGATCTTTAAAGGAAAAGTGTTTTCAAAAAACTCAGCACCTCTTGCTTCAATAATGTTACCACTTGCATAAGAGTTGTTAGCACCTTTAACCAAAAAACGATAAGCAGAACTTTGATAAGCATAACCAATAAAGATAGAATCAACCGTTTTGGGACCAATCTTGTCTCTTTTGAAACTAGGTAAGGCAACCTTTGCTAAGCATCCCCACACTTTCAAGTATTTCAGGCTTGGTGCTCGACCTTTCCATAGCTCATATGGGGTCTTGTCCAGCTTCTTGTGAGGCATCCTGTTCAAAACATGACAAGCAGAAAGAATAGCTTCCCCCCACATATTATCAGGAAGCCCAGAACTAATAAGCATTGAATTCATCATATTTTTTAAAGTTCTATTTTTCCTTTCAGCAATCCCGTTTTGTTCGGGTGTGTAAGGAGCTGTTGTTTCGTGAACTATACCATTCTGTTCACAAAACGCCTTAAGAGTGTTAGGGTCATACTCACCCCCCCTATCACTCCTAAGTCTCTTGATTTTCCTGTCTAGCTGGTTTTCAACTTCAGCCTTGTACTTGAGGAACATCTCCTCAGCCTCATCATTAGACCTAAGAAGATAAACCATGGTGAATCTAGAGCAGTCATCAACAAAAGTAATGTAATATCTTTTACCGCCCCTGCTTTCATAGTTTTTAAAATCCCCCAAGTCACTATGAACAAGTTCTAGTACTTCTGTCTGTCTATCTATTGATTTAAAGGGTTTCTTTGCAAATTTTGCTTCAACACATACTTCACATTTTGCAAAATCAGTTTTAGAAAAGCTTGGAATCATGTTCATTTGTTTGAGTCTTTTAATTGAAGCAATATTAACATGACCCAATCTAGCATGCCATAAATCAATAGACTCATCAATATAAGCAGAAGAAGTACTAGCTTTCTTATTCATAATTTCAATGGAAACATCAAGAGTAAACAACCCCCCATTACAAAAACCCTTTCCCACAAATTCCCCATTGTGAGTAATAACTAGCCTATCAGAATCAAAGGACAACTTCAAACCAGCTTTCATAAGTAAACTACCGGAAATTAAATTCCTACGCATTTCTGGAACATGCAAAACATTAGTTAAAGTGAGTGTTTTTCCAGAAGTGAGAGTGAGAACGATCTTCCCTTTGCCTTGAACAGTTGCAGAAGCAGAGTTACCCATGAATACATTTTCACCATCAGTCTTCTCGTAGGAAGTGAACATTTCTTTGTTGGTGCAAATGTGCCTGGTTGCTCCTGTATCAACTATCCACTCACCAACATCACCTGCCAGATTAGCTTCTGAAACAACAGCAATAAAATTGTTAGGATCAGCAACTACTTCAACAAGGTGAGCTTGATTCTGATCTGGCTTCTTCTTGACCCTGCAATCCCTGGACTTGTGACCAGCCTTTCCACATTCAAAACAGTTACCCTTAAACTTATACTTCTGAATTTTCCCTTCAGGCTTGAACTGACTGCCCTTCCCCTTAAACTTATCAGAATAGAAATTGCCCCTAGGTTCAACCAGATTAGCTTTAGCAGACCCGGAAAATACAGATTGACCCTTATCCTTAATACGGTTCTCCTCCTCAATTTTTAGGTGACCTACGAGTTCCTCTAGGGTAAGGTCTTTCTTCTTATGCATTAACTGGTTTCTAAAGTCTTTCCATGAGGGTGGCAGTTTCTCAATTAAAACAATAGCAAGAGTTATATCACATATACTCAAACCCTCGGCAGCCATAGCAATACAGATATTCTCATATGCATGAATCTGATCAATAATAGGTTTATCATCTTCAACTTGAAAACCTAACCATTTACTAACACAATAACGTTTCGTACCGGCATCATCAGTTCCATACTTTTTCTCTAAACCATCCCAAATATCCCTAGCATGATTATAGCCCATGTAAATGTCAAGCAAAACATTCGACATATGATGCAACAGCATTCCCTTACAGGTTCTATCATCCTTAGCAAACTTAACCTCAAAATCATGCAATTCATCATCATTAACAGGTTTCACAACATCAGAAATAACATACGCAACATCAATTTGCTCCAAATAAAATCTCATCCTAACAGCCCAACGTTTATAGTTTTTCCCATCAAGAGGTTCCAATTTCGACATATCAGGAATAAGAAATTTCGACATATTCATAGCCATAACAGAATAATTGTCTTTTAGATTGTTAGCTAAATAAGTAATTGGAACGACTTAACTGGATGTTGCGTAATACGAACTGAAACGATTGTCGTGCCGTGGCCGGACCACTGCTCTAAAAGACAATTCCGCGCTACCTCCGATGCAGTAGAACGCTTGCGGTTGCCCTCCAGGGTTTACACGACACCGAGAATTATGACGTGATTAATGGAGCAGTTTCCAAAGTTAGTGGGTTGATTAAGTCTTCTGACTTAATCAAACCGCCCTTGACCAAAAAGAATAACCCGGCCCACAAAACCCACCCCACGCCCGCGAACCGCCAAGTACCAAGGCCCAAGTACCAAGGCCCAAGGCCCAAGGCCCACGGCCGAGCCCGGCCCGGCGCGCGCGCGCGCGCGTGTGTGTGTTGTGACCACCCATGCCACTCACATGCTTTCTTAAACAAATGTTTCCCTCAAACCCCCAAATATAAACATTGAATATGGTTTGTGTTTTTCCCATGTGGGACTTTTCATATTCCCTCATTTTCCCACTCATTTTATTTTGTTTTCTCACTAGGATTTCCAACACTTCATACATAGAAAATGTTATACTCCGATTCCTCTGTTTTTTTTATGTATCTACTTTTCGGAAAGAGGTGTTTTTTATTTTATGTATCCACTTCTATTTATCCTATTGTTGACAATCATTTTTTTTATCATCTTACCCCTTTTCCTTATAATATAATTACACATTTCATCATATATGTTTTACTTTATCCACTATTACCCATTACTTTATTACATCTTCTTTATTTTTTCACCTTTTTTAAAAGGTAAGATGAATTGCTCTACCGAGTCAGAATCCCAAACGGAACACGAGTCAACCCACACCGAATTAGCTGGCTAGACACTTGAGAGTGGGAGATTGGTAAGTAGAATCCTCTCTCAAAATGCCCATAATAAAATTGAATCAGATGAAATTCAATTTAGTAGGCCAAGACATTGCTTAGTTTGAAGGAGTATACAGATTTACCTATTACTCCCTCTGTATGTATTTAAGGGATATACTTGCCTTTTCCGGCCGTATTTATTTAAGAGATACACTTGCCATTTTTAGTAACTTATCAACCCCACCATCTAATTAAATAATAATTACACCCCACCCCCACCACCTAAAATGACATGATCCCCACCTGTTTTACTTATTAAAATATCTACCAAACCCCACTTATTTTATTATTTTATTTCATTTAATTCTTCTTCTTAATACCCAAACCCGGCCAATCTATACTAATATATTAAAAGGCGTTGTGGAAAATGTATATGTGTCACGTAGTACTCTCCTCACGCCACATCATCCACTCACCAAGTATTATGTAATAGACAACCAAAAATCAATACGATGAGGTTCGAACACCAGACCTCAAGTGTGGATGATAGTTCTCATTACCATCTTAACCAACCACGAACTGTGGTTTATCTCTTCACATTAATTTATAAATAAATGTTCACATGAAGTCTAAAACAAATAAATTTTTATGTGACTTTTTAATGTCTATAGACTATTTTGAAAAGAAAAAAAATTAAAGCATTATGACAACCATGAAGAAACATAATGTCTTAAGTCTCATAAGAATCAACTATAGGATTGCCTTAATTTCTTAAGTCTCATAAGAATCAACTATAGGATTGTCTTACATAGCTGCATATATATCTAATTTGGTGTTTATTAATTTGACGCACTTAGTTCCACGAGAAAACAAATTATACAAATTGTAAGATGTTATGATTGAAAACTTACTTGCCATGATAAATGACTTAGCATATCTGTGTTTGATGAACTTAACGGATATTTTTCATTCTATAGAATACAAGTATTTTGGTCAAGTATTGAACTCAAGAAAAATCTAAAACTTTAGTTATTCAATGTAGCAACCGGGGCATCGCCCGGACCACACACTAATTGTATCTCTTAAATAAATACGGAGGGAGTATATCAACGCGTTTATGAAATTCCTTATCTTATTGACGTCATGTGCCACCGATTACATACAAGATACAAAAGTAAGGGGCTTTGAGCATGAGATACCGAGAGAGGAAAGAAAAGAGGAATCCTCTGGTATTTAATTTAATTTAATTATTTATTTAAAGCAAAGTAATTGCACCGTACTTGTACATTTTATTATTAATGTAAACAGTGGAAAGTTAGAGCACAGTAAAGCAGCAAGTACATTGTGTACGGTAGATCTGGTAGTACGCCTTTATCCCAATTTCCCAAATCAGCTGGCGTACCGTCAGCGATTCATCACTTTGTCGGAGCTGAAATCAAACCAACCAACCCAAAAATTAATTTAACTAGTCTTTCAACGCTTTTTTTTTTATAAGCTAATACTCCATATAAAATAATTTATACTCCCTCCATTCCTTTTTGTTGTTCCCATTTTTTTTTTTGACATTTCTTTTTGTTATACCCATATTGAATCTTTACTATTTTTAGCCATAGTTTTTTACCAAATTACCCTAAGATTCCCCATTATTTACCAAAAAACCCTAAGATTCTACCTTTTTTCCAACCTAAATTTCACTACTTTCCTTATTTTATTCATTCCCTCTTCCCAATTCACCCACCCTCCCAACCGTCCCTATCTTCATCTCTCTCTTCTTTTCTCGGACCTCCTTCACTTTTCTCTTTCTCCTCGTTGCTCCTCTCACTCTCTTTCTCTCCTCCTTCATCCTCTCACTTTTCTGTCAAGAACATATCAGTATATCACCTCCTTCACTTTTCTCTCTCTCTCTCCTCGTCCCTCCTCTCACTTTTCTATCAAGAACACTAAAATGTTCTTCATTTTCCATCTTCCCCTCACGTTTTTTCTCTCTCCTCCAAAATCTCTCTGTTCTTAATTAAGATATGTAGGTGAAATTCTAGATCGTCGCCGCCGCCACCGCCACCACACCTCCGCCACCACTAACACCCTCCGAAAAAAGCGGTAGAATACATATTATGGCTTTAGATGGTGAAAATCGACCATGAAAACTCTAGATCTAGAGTTTTCATGGTCGAATTTGACCTCTAAATCTTCAAAATCGTGATATTGAGATCATGTTGGTATGAATTTATTTTTGTGTTCTTATTTCGAATTTTTTGGATTGATTTTTGACGATTTTCTGGGTTAGTTTTTGTTTAATTTTTGGGTTGTTTTTGGTCGGGATTTTTGGTTGATTTTTTTTGAATTTTTGAATTTGATTTTGGTGGAATTTTGGGTTGAATTTTGTTGATTTTTTGGGTTGATTTTGGTCGAATTTTTAGGATGATTTTTGTCGATTTTCTGGGTTGATTTTTGGTGAATTTTGGGGTTGATTTTGGTCGAATTTCTTGTCGAATTTTTGGGTTGATTTGGTCAAATTTTTGCCTTGACCTTGGTCGATTTTTTGGTTGATTTTTTCTGAATTTTTTGGTCGATTTTTTGGTTTGAATTTTCTGGGTATGTCGATTTTCTGGGTTTGACGATTTTTTGGGGTTTTTGGTTGATTTTTTGGTTTGTCGATTTTCTGGGTTTTTTTTGGTTAATTTTCTGGATTTTTTCTTGATTTTTTTTTGTTGATTTTTTTTTTTGATTTTTCTGGTTTGAATTTTTGTTAATTTTCTGGTTAATCTGATATTTTTTGTTATTAATAATAACATATCTCCCATTTATCTTATTTTTTAAAATATTTTTTCTCTCTCCACTTTATTTTAAATAATCTCTTACACCCAATCATTATTCTTACACCCAATCATTACTCATATCCCAATACAACCCAAGATTCCAATTTTCTTAAAAACCACCCAACATTCTTTAGGGGAACAACAAAAAGGAATGGAGGGAGTAATATACTTCTTCCGTTCTTTTTTAAATGACACAATTATTTAGGCACGTTTGCCAATGCACGATTTCAAACATTAATATCTCTAATTGTGTATCGGAAAAAATTATAAAAAGTTGATATTTAAATAATATTTACTGATACGAATCCAATAAGACCCCACACGACTATATTTTTTCTTATGTATAAACCACAAAAAGAAGTCAAAGGTATTTGTGTGAATAGTGTCTAAAACCCCATTGTATCATGTAAATAAGAACAAAGGAAGTATAATTTACTCCCAAAAAAAAGGAAAAACTTTTTAATGGGTTAAATTTGTAATTTTTTAAAGGCAATTTAATATTTTTCGATCCATTTAAAATTTTCAATAATTTTGTTTATATTTTTCTAAAAAAGCCGATAAGAGCATCTTCAATGGTAAGCTAATTGTCAAATTAGCTTGCCATGCCACATATGATTCCAAGCTAATTTCATTTCTAGCTAGTTTATATCGCAATGGTAAGCTACTAGCTTGTAATTTAAGTGGGTTCCACGTGTCAATTAACTTTTAAATTTTTATTTTATTTATTAAATCCTTATTTTTACTATTTTATAAAAATAAATAATACATTACTCTTGTTTCTTCAGTATCTTGCTTACGTTTACATAACTTCTTTCTTGGAGCATGAGAGTTTTGATTGGTATTGTCTTTAACATTATCCATCTGAAAAATTAACAAAGCAAAGGGAATTAAAAAACTGAACTTCAAAGATTTACGGAGAAGAATAAGAAAATATGAAGTAGCACTGTAGCAGTGATGCACAATAAGTTTAATTAAATAAAGTTGGAAAAAAATAATTCAAACCCATATTCATTATTTATCCGTTGGAAACTTTGAATGAAATTGTTGAGACCATGCAAACATTAAGTGATAAATGGTTGAAGGAAAGTGTGTTGCACGCCCAGATCACATAGCTTTCTTCCGTTGTTGTATATCACGCAAGGACAAAATGGGAAAATGTTTGGTTGACCCTAAGGGTTAGCAACCCTTAAGATACATATAACATAAAATAATACTCCCTCCGTCTCTTTTTGTTCTTTACGTTTTTCTTTTTGGGTATTTCAAAATGTTCTTTACATTTCTTTTTATATTTTCACATAAATGACTTAGCATTCTATCAAAATTTGTGTCCAATTATTACTTTAACCAATTAAATTCATTGGGTCATTTAATCTCTCACACTTTTCCACTGGGACAATAAAATTTTCCCATTTCCCAATATCAGAATTTTGATAAAAGTGAAAATATTATAAATAAACGCAATTTATTTTGTTTAAATAAAAAAATTGAGGAATTTTGATGCAAATTAATTAATCGTTAAAACGCGTGAAAAACACCCAACGTAAAAAACAAAAAGAGAAGGAGGGAGTATATAAGTGTAATTAATTGGAGAGAGAAAGTGTTGTAAGGTGAGTTTTAATGCATTTGTAACCAATCATAATTCAATATTTAAAGGGTTACCAACCCTTAGGGTTACTCTATCATTGTCGGGTCCACTCATTTTTCCAGCTTTTTGTCAAGCAAATTAGCTTGTTTAAGCTAATTTGCTTGGCCAAGCTAATTTGTCATCTTAACTCCAATGGTTAAGCTAATAGCTTGGAATTTTTGCAAATTGTAAGCAAGTCCCTAGCTACAACCATTGGAGATGCTCTTACGATGCTTGTTTTTTTGCTGTATTTTGTGGAAAAAATTAAAAATATACGAAGTATATAAAAATAAGTCTAGCATCAATTCAAATTGGTCCAATTGGGTTTTGGATCGATATTTTCGGTCCAAGCATTGTCGTTCTAGTATCTGGGTCTTCAATTACCAGAATTTTGGTCTTTGTCCAATTCTGGCCAATCCGGTCTGAATCATGACACGTGTATTCCCCTATTTGTCCGTTTTCAAAAGTAACATGACTATTATGAATATGATATGAAATATAACTAATTTTAAGTTCATAGTTTCTATAAATAACGTGACTTTCATATTTGTAAAATAGAAAAAACTACTCACTCCGTATGGAAATGATTGGTGCACTTTGAACGGTACAAAGTCTAATGAACTTGAGTTGGTTTTATTAAAGAATGAAAGAAGCGAGTTAAGTGTGGATTAAATAATTGAAATAAAAGATAATTGAAGTGAGGTAAGTGGAATAAGTGTGGATGAAATGGTTAGATATATATTAGTACTCCGCAGTGACGTATTTGGTGTAAGAAATATATAATAAAATAATGGGAGAAATTTATAAAAATAGAAAGTGCACTAATTATTTAATTACGGCCGATTAATAAAAATGCACAAATCATTTCCATACAAAGGGAGTAAAAGTCTATTTTTATTCTTTACGTTTGATATTATGCATGAGATTTAATAACTAACTAGTTAGTGCCCCGGGCGATGCCCCGGATAGTAGAAAAATGGATTAATTAGATTATTATATAACTCGTTTTGAATCTAATTTAATTTATTACATTACAATATATCTTGCTTTGAGTATGCTTTAATAAATTTTAACATGTAAGGATTACTAACTCGTAAAAGTACTGACTAATTAGTGATGTGATCGAGATTATTAATAAATGATTGAGATCATTTTTCTCATTATATTGACTTAATATAATTGTGCACGAACAAAAAGCAACAAAATGAATTATGGCGTAGTGGTTAAAATATGTGACTAACAAATGAGAGGTCACAAGTTCGAAGCGACATGTCATCGATAATAAGAAGCGACATGTGGCAAGATGACATTCCTTACCTTGGAGTTTTAATAATAGTATAGATTAATTGATTAAAATAATTCTTGGACACAAATTTTAATACTCTATCCGTTTCTTTTGGTTTGTTACGTTTGAACTTTTGCAGGTTTATTAACGTATAATAAATATTCTTTTTCTTTTTTATTAAAAAAATAAACCCAAGTAAAACCTCAATCCACTAATCATTACACCAACCAATAAGATTGTTTTATTTATCAAAATAAACCAATACTGAAAAAACACAAAGATTGCTAACTTAATATACTTGGGAAATTGTAAAGAAATTTAATGAGTTGAAAAAATTGGACCAATTAAAATTAAAAGTTGGCACAAAAAATGATAGTATAATAAGTTTATAAAAGGAAAGATTATTCCCGTAACCAACATGGTGAAACACCCTAAAAGGAATACGTAACAAACAAAAAGAAACGGAGGGAGCAATATATTAAGACATTTATGAGACAATATAAAAAATAAAATGAAATACCGAAATAAAATACTCCCTCCGTCTCTTTATTGTTTTTTACGTTTGATATTTTTCACGCGTTTTAACGATTAATTAATTTGCATCGAGATTCCTCAATTTTTTTATTTAAACAAGATCAATTACATTTATTTATTACAAACTTTTATATAAGGCGGTCTTTCAGAAAAGACCACATTGATGTCATATAAGTTAAGCAATGAAATCAATTAGTTCAACACTTGAACTAATTAGTTAAGCACATAAACAAATTAGTTAAACAATAAAAATAATTAGTTAAGCACTAGAACTAATTAGTTAACCAATAGAACAAATTAGTTAACCAATTAAAATGGTCTTTCCGGTAAGGCGGTCTTACACAAAAGTTGCCGTTTATTTATAATGTTTTCACTTTTATCAAAATTCTGATATTGGGAAATGAGAAAAATTTAATATCCTAATGGAAAAGTGTGAAAGATTAAATGACCAATTAATTTAATTGGTTAAAATAATAATTAAACACAAATTTTGATAGAATACTAAGTCATTTATGTGATAATATAAAAAGAAATGTAAAGAACCTTTTGAAATACCCAAGAAGAAAAACGTAAAGAACAAAAAGAGAGGGAGAGAGTACATAAAGAATAAAAAGAGACAAACAGAATAATTCTAATCCGAATCAGCCTGCTCAAATTTGTAAAACCAAAAACTGAAAACTAATAATAATGATAAAAGAACATCCCTCTAAAATCTAAGCACTGAAATCGCTGTAAAACAGCGGAAATCTTCCAGGAAGGTTGCACACAAAAGAGCAAGAAGGAGGGAAGAGAGAGAAAATTATTATTCACAAAATAGAATTCCCCCATTTCGCAATCTTCCTCTCCTCCCTCCTTCTTCTTCAACCTCTAATTATCATTCATAATAATAATAATAATATAATTTTATTTTTATTTTTGTTGATAATTGTTGGTTTCTATTTTCCCGTACCATTATGATAACAAAATCACAAGGGTTGATTAAATGAATTTGCCACGGTGGCCATTTTCTTCTAATTCAAGTTCTAATTCTAATTCGAATTCTACGTCACCGACGCCGAGTAATCGCCGATTAACCAGAGCTAAGCAGCTCCGTCATCTCCGTGACTGCGACCTTGGTTACCTTGATTTCTTCCTCGGCCACCGTAATCGTCACCGTCACGGTGACGACGACGATTTATTGCGCATTGCTTCTTCTCCGCCTTCTCAGCCGCTTCCCCTCCCGGAGCTTGTTTCCGTCGAAGACAAATCGAAATTCAAATCAAAATCAAAGTCAAAATCAAAGCGAGGTGGCGTTTGTGAGAATTTCAGGTTACCGTCTCCAACAGAAGTTTCCAAAGAGAAAGAATCACCATTTGACAATAAGATCAATGCTAGGTACTATTATTATTACCCCTCATTTGAGTTTCTGAAATTGGTTTTCAATGTTGGATTATTACAAAAAAAAAAAAAAACGCTTTACGGGTGATGGTAAATTGAGTTAATTTTTTATGTTGTTGTTGGTGGAGGAGATGTTGAATTGGGTAAATTGACTTCCTTTTGCCTTTACCCAGAAAGGAAGGAAATATATTTTTTGCTGGTTTGGGGATTTTCTTTTTGTCACAAAAGGCAATAGAAAAAGACGTAAGCAAATTAGTTTATTACAGTTATTGCGTGCTCTACTTACATGGAGGTGTGCCATACCAGTTATATGCTTTTGGTTGAAACTAGTCTAAACAATTTTTTCTAACTTTTTTGTATTAAGTTTTTGAGTTTTGATTGAAATCTTGACTCATTTTGCATTGTAGAAGCAATATAGTTTGTTGATTACTTTTGTAGTTTGATGATTACCTGAGTTGAAATGTGTCTGTATGACTTACTTGGTTTTTAATGTTAACATATCTGAATTTTTATGCACATAACCCATATCCCCGAAATCTGAAGTTGTCAATTTTCTGGCCAGAAAAGTAGTATTAGCTTGTTGTATGGTAGCATATATGTGTCTGATTTGCTGTGCTCTGGTATTTCACCTGCAAACAGTAAGGTAACACCCCAAGATGATCGGAGAGGAATTGTTATTGATGATCAAAGAAGGGTTAGTGCACGGCGAGGAGTTGAAGTGCAAGCGTTAACTGATCCTCGATGTAGTGTGCAGAGTGCGGAAACCTGGCCGTGGAATGTGCCTCGAAAGATACAGGATGCACATCAAACTCAAGAGAATTTTAGCATAGACAGACTGAGTTCGAGTTCCAGTCCCATGTATAGCCCACGAAGGGTGCTTAATGGAGATCCACTTTTCATGTATCCGCACCAGGAAACCACACGTTGGTCTGAACCAGCCATGTCAACAGGTTTCCCATATGCAGGGCTACCAGATAGCAATATGGTTAGCCGTGATAGTCTTTTGATTAAAAGTCCATTAATGAGGAGCCCTAGACCACCCCGAAAGAGCATCAGTGGACCCCCATCACCGCTGCATCCCAGATTATCTGTTGAAATCTATTCCCCACATCATGATAGCAGTGTCCATCCATTACCTCGTCCTCCCACACATTCCTTCTCAGTGCCGGTCTCTCCTGTTCGTCAAGTCAACTCAAGGCCGGAATTCTTGCCCATGAAAAGTCAATGGACAAAAGGGAAGCTTATTGGACGTGGTACATTCGGAAGTGTGTATGCAGCAACTAACCGGTATGTAATTGTGTTCATCTTGTGCTATTGGTTTTAAGTGATTCTGTTGATTATAGCTATCTCCATTTTATTATCTAGAGAAACAGGAGCTTTGTGTGCCATGAAAGAAGTAGACATAATTCCTGATGATCCAAAGTCTGCTGAGTGTATGAGGCAACTTGAAAAGGTATTTTTTTCAAAGGCATCAAATATATCAGTAATATGTTCAGCTATAAACTTTTTTGAGATTACAATCTCCTGTCATCGTGAAATAACTTTTTGTGGTTGTTTTCCAATGTGCTCTGTATATTTCATGCATGTTTCCTTGTTCCTGAAATAGTGTCTTGCTCTTGTTTATGCTTTCATATGATACAGCTGACGACACATGAATTGATAATTTACCTTGATCATGTGGATTGATCAGTTTCTGATTTCACGGATGTGCAAGTTTGGTGTGTGTTTTACGAGATCTAGGTAGTTTAAACTATGCAGAAGAAGTATTGGATTTATTCTAATTAACAATTTGTAGGAAAATGTAAATTGAGTCAAATGTATTATGTCTCCTGGTTACTTACTTGTTTAGGGTAGTCTATATCCTAGGCATTACTTAGTTACTGAGCTGCTCTGAAGCATATCCAGTGTGGCCATTTTGTTTTGATGTAATTGTTGATTTCGACTTGTGATTTCAATCAACTTTATGCTCATTCTCTTTCTTGATACAGGAGATTGAAGTCCTGAGCCAGCTAAAGCATCCAAATATTGTGCAATATTATGGCAGTGAGATAGTAAGTGGATCCAATTATGCATGATTCTTGATATAGCTAACGTGGTTCCAATATTCAACATATCATTTACTTGTGAATATGATTGAGAAATGCAGGTGGATGATAAGTTTTACATATATTTGGAGTATGTTTATCCTGGTTCTATCAATAAATACATCCGTGAACGTTGTGGAGCTATCACAGAAGCAGTTGTCCGCAATTTCACTCGTCATATATTATCTGGATTGGCTTACTTGCACGGCAGGAAGACAATACACAGGTATTACTGAACATACTCATGAGGCTTTACGCTATGGAAGAATATAAAGCTTACATTTCTGTTAGACTGCTTGCACGTCTTTTATGAATCTTTTATGTACTACTTTATTACTCAATTCTTTGTCGTGTTCGAGAAACATAATCTAGGCATCCTCCTATGTTATTTATCTCAGTTTTTAGTTCCTAATACACAGCAATTTGTACTTTCAGGTTGGTATAGGGAAAGATCCCGAGATCATCTTTTGATGGGAGGGGGTAATAAAGGGGTTAAAGGAGTTGTGGCTTTGTCTGGCCATTAGATTCATCGTCTAGTGTCTATCTTCCTCTTGTCATAAAAGCTTAAATATTCACCAAATTGTTTAAAATGATCATTTCTAATGTCCAGGGACATCAAAGGGGCAAACTTACTTGTTGATGCATCTGGAGTCGTCAAGCTTGCAGATTTTGGGATGGCAAAACCGGTGAGTTTCATATTTTTAAAATTTACAGAGGCCAATGTTTATCCTTCTTTAGATACATACTTTTGTGGAACTCTGGAGAGTGTGAAAATCCATTTCTATGAATTTTTAAAGGCAATGGTGGCCTTGGTGGGCATAATGCTCATTTACTGTAATGCATCTGACTTTTTTTTTTAGTTAGTTGATATTCTGCAATGTCTTCAGAGGAGTTTTCATTAGGGCTGAATGTTTTTTAAGCACTAAGTAACTTGGTGGACTCTTATCCTATTCTTCTATGTCCGGAGGAGGATGGGATATGATAGCTTCCGTGGTTCATCATCTGGCACCTGTGATTTACAGTAATCATCAGATTCATAACTTTTAATCTAAAAAGCCTTTTACCTTATGAACTAGTAGTTAGAAGGAACCTTTACTTATGAACCAGTTGGTAAATATGGTGATTCTCCAGTTTCATGCTCACCTATTTTGGGATGTTATTTTGGTACGGTAATCCTTTTAATTGTTGTGGTGATGATGATAACTGATATCTGTCTAGGATAAAACAAAACATGACTATTTTGCATAGTTTATTATGCACTTGTTACACTGCGTTCTAATTTGATTTATATTTCCTTGTCAGCTTACTGAACAATCAGCTGTCCTCTCTCTAAAGGGGAGCCCGTATTGGATGGCTCCAGAGGTGTGTTATCCTTTGTTGAGGTGAACTTTTTTCAGCTATATTCTAGAATTGGCCTTTGTTGACATGATTTTTGTTTCCCCTATAGCTCATGCTATCTGTGGCACAGAACGATAGTAGTTATGATCTGGCTTTTGCTGTTGATATTTGGAGTTTGGGTTGCACCATCATTGAAATGCTGACCGGCAAGCCCCCATGGAGTGAATTTGAAGGGGTAGGTAAACTAAGTAGTCTGTTTATATCTAAATTATGCCTGGTTAAAGATAATGATATTTACTGAAGCTAACACCTTTAGATAGACTGACTTCTCTGCCTTTTTAGTAAAGGTGAGTCAAACAATATAACGTTCGTTGTCTTTTGATGTAGGCTGCGGCCATGTTCAAGGTCTTGAAAGAATCTCCACCCATTCCCGAAACATTGTCACCCGAAGGAAAGGACTTTTTACATTATTGCTTTCAACGCGACCCTGCAGACAGACCACCTGCTATTAAGCTGTTGGACCATCCATTCTTGAGAACCTCTCAGCAAAAGGAGTTTTCATCTTTCCGCGTAGCACCAGATCTTATGATTCCCATGGTAAGTTCCAGTTCCAATCTCTTTCTTCTTATCCACCCATATAGTTTGATGCTTTAGGTCTCTGTTTGGTTTGGTGTAAAACGTTTTCAGTGCAAAATGATTTTCCATGGAAAATATTTTCCAAGGTAAAACACAATTCCAAACTATATGGAAAATCGTTTTTCATCCCCTGCCAAACCAAACAACTTAAAATGATTGAAAAGGGGAAAATCGTTTTCCATGAAAACGTTTTACACTCTACTAAACGGAGCCTTAGTGGGTTTCGTTGATTCAAAATTGGAATTTGATTCCTTTATTTGTTTCTGAATATCAGGATAAAGTAGCTCATAGTCCAAGAGAGATACCTGGTCACAATCTTGAAAAAGTTTTAATGTCCCAAAGAAGATGGACTGCAAATGGAAGAGGCTACATTTAGTAAGACATTCCCTTCTGCATTGGCCCTGATCTTGACTGATATCTACTTTACTGCATTGCAATCCCATGCAAATAAAGAAAGTAGCCTACTTGGTGATCCGTCGCATCTTAAAACTTCTGACGTGGCGGTGGCCTTTAATTTCATCTTAAAACTTGTGACGTGGCAGTGGCCTTTTTTTCATTCACCACGATCTATTTTTGAGCTGGGTATAACTCATCACCTCTACAATCGGGTACCCAAAACTTCCGGTTTGCAGATGTCAAACCCTAAAGGGTGTGATTTCGAGTGCAAATTCTGGAAATGGGGGTTTGGTTGGGGTTCTGAGAGATATCGTATGCAAACACGTACCGCTGCATGATGGTTTGAACTTCCCTTTGCACCTACGCGGAGTTGCCATAGCTGTTGATCGCAGTGTTCTTGACCGCTGTCTGTATTCTGAGTAAACCTGTTAAAAAAGTATGTCCAAGAAGCTGTCAAGGTTAAGTGCAAGTTGCAACTTCAACTTCTCAAGATGCTAATTTTATGTAGCAACAACATCAAAATATGATCATGATGCTTCTGTACTCTGTAGTTTGTACATATTTATTTTTTCCAGCCATTTTCTGTAAAGGGTTGAGTTGATTATACTCTGTAAGTCCGTATAGTTTTACACATTTTATTTTTTGTTTATTACCCCATACAAGCTTAGCTTCCAGAAGCTGTAAAATTTGTTACAGTAATGATTTTGATATGTTATACACACTGATACCAATTATAAATATATTTAATGTGATTAGTTATCTCAATTTAATAAAAACCTCGTTTTACCGAGGCTTATAGCATTGTGGATGGAATATTACTCATATATGAAAGCTCCCTTCGTTCCTTTTTAATCTTTGCGTTTAGAACGCCTAAAACAAAATACGTAAAGAATAAAAAGGGATGGGGGATTACTTCGTAATGCTCAGTGTATGCTTCATACTCCGTAACATTCAACTTTTGTGGTCAAAGATTGAAAATATTGGTAATTATATATAGGAAAATTTGGTAATATTAATCCAACCTTTTGCCGATTTTTTTTTATTAAGCCCACTTACGACATATTTTTTAATAATCCCACCTTTACCACCCAACGTCTTTTATTGGGCCCAACACGTCATAAACTTATTGTCGCCGGTAATATATCCCTACGTGGAAGTACTCTCTCTAGATGTATTCAGTCATCATCATCAATTCATCACCATCTCGATGATTTTTTCACCAGTTATCGGTCACTTAAGCCCAATAAAAGTCGTTGGGTAGTAAAGGTGGGATTATTAAAAAATATGTCGTAGGTGGGATTAATAAAAGAAAACCGGCCAAATGTTGGATTAATATTACCAAATTTTCCTTATATATTTTGTTGAAAAAGTATCAAATTGTAATGTGAAAAGGATCAGATAGAATTCATTTGAACGTAAAATGATACTCATAGTCAACCGTTGAAATCAAAGCAGAGTCCTGAATTTGATGAACTTTACGAGCTTCCACTAACAAAGATAAGTTGGGAAAAAGCAGAATGTACCAGAAAAGGAAAGATGGTTCGCCATCAGTTAGTTGGATGTCCTTATCAAATCCTAACAACATCATACTGAGGGTGAGTTTATCCCTAGTCTTGAAGAGAGTTTCAAGGTGAGTCTCAAGCCTAAATCTTGGGATAATGTGGTAAAAGACTACACCAAGTCTTAAAGTGAGTTTGAAAATCCAAGACTCACTCAAGACTCACTTAAGACTCCACTTTTTTTATTCCTCCAATCAAATCATGCCACATCATCAAACTTAATTTATCTTATTTCACCCAACTAAATTATTGATGGTATATGTATTATTTTGTTTCAATTGCCTTTAAATTTATGTTCTAGATCTTTTGAATTAAATATGTTGTATTATTGTTTCTAATTTGTACGGAATATATGTCAATTTCGAAATTAACATTTTCTGTTTTTTTTTCTCGAATTATAAATTACTTTGTTTTAGCGCTGATCAATATGGGCCAGGCCCATTGACCTGACCTCACCTGGTCCGAAAATTACCGGGTTTTGGGCAGAAGGCCCGACCCGCCCCGATTTTTTAAACAAAATTACGGGCTTTGGACAACGCAAAACAACAATTTTAGTTATAAATTTGAACGGGCCCGAAATTGGCCCGAAAAGCCCGCTATTTTTAGCCCGAAATAGCGGGTTTTGGGCATACAAAATTGACCCGGCCCGCCCCGATATAATGGACAATTTTTTATGTCCTCGGCCCGACCCGAACCCAGATCAGCCCACCTTTTGATCAGGTCTACTATGTTTGTATATGAGAAAACATAGTTTCAATATTGTTTAGAAAATGTACCAAAAAAAATATATACATAAAATATTATTTTAAGAGTTAGGTGAGTCTGAGGTGAGTCTGTGGATAATGTGTAAAAATAGGGTGAGTTTTGTGTAAGTCTGTATAATAAAAAAGTTAGTGAAAAACTGATGTGGCATAGTCTGAAGATTGGAGATGAGTCTGGGGATAAACTCACCCTGAGTTCACATATTGTAGTGTTTAGAAAGATCAGTATGTCCAACATTTTTTTTTTTTTAAAAAAAAACTTTCCAAAAAAGATTGTATTTATATTTCGCAAATGAAAATAAATGTAATTTTCAAAAATCACAAACTTGGTTATTTGATATTGTCTTTGCATAAAAGAAAATTTTAATAAAATAAAACACTCATCTTTTTAACTAGAGTATATTTATAATTTTATATGGAGTACTCCATAATAAAATACAAAAATAGTTGACTAAATTGGTAAGAGTTGTGCTTCAATTTTTCCGGTCACAAGCTCGAATCTTCATTAAAATGTATGCGGCGGCAATTTTGACACGTATTTAACGTTCTTATGCATAATGCTACATAAAATTACAACATCATATAAATGTCACACACACATCGTGTGCATAAACATTAATACTACGTAGTATAAAAATAAGTATAGTAGCATATAGATCTACACGACAATTATGTGTATCTATTACCCTTTCCCTCCTACTCCACTCTCAAAATGTTAAATAATCTCCGACCACAATAATTTATAGGTGCAATCTATTTATGCCAAACACTTGCAACATATTTCATTTTTTTGAATATAGACCCTAATCTAAAGACTCGTGGATTTGGAAGAAAATCTTGCATATACGGCCACTTCTTGTTAAAGGAATGAGATGAAAAGTAGAGTCATGATCAAATATTCTTTTTTGGTTAGATAATTGATGTTGCTCTACTAATTTGATTACATTGTAAAGTTAGATACCTCTGCCATCCAAAACTTGGATCTTACTGTTGATCATTTTATCACTGAAAATCGATATTGGGACATGCATGCTCTTTCTTTAATATTGCCTTCTGCAATAGTTCAGACGATTATAATTATAGGTATCCTTTTACCTATAAATGACTTATCAGATGAACCTAACTTGTTGAGGTTTTTCAAATAATGACTTATCGGATGAATCTATCTGCCACTTGGCTAGCACATAATTTTTTTCTACTTTCAAATGAGAATTCTCTTGGATTTGGAAGCTAGACATTGCTCCAAAACTCAAAATATTTGTGTGGCAATTACTTCATAACGGACATCCCATCCGACTCAATTTTGGCTTACCGTAATTTTGACATTCCCAATGCTTGTCCCCTATGTGTTACTCAAGTAGAATCACAAAATCATTTATTTCTGCAGTGTCCAATCACTAGAGAATATTGGGATGCTAATACCATTGTTCGATGGAAGAGAAATCGTGTTCATGACTCTACTATTGTTGCTCTTTTTCGCAACCGTCGTTGTAATTTTAACCTTCATGTTAAAAATATTAATACTCCACTTTGGAGTATTTGGAAGACTCGCAATAACCTCATTCTTAGACAAACTCCTATTTCTTCTACGACTACTTAATACTCGAGCTCTAAAATAGTTTAAGGAATGGGAAATTCGTACTTATTTTGTTTCGTTGGATAATAGTACTCCCAGTACTCGTACTCCCCACTATCCTAAAACCTTTAGTGTTGCATGGTCATCCCTGGCCCCTAGTTCTGTTAGAATTAAATTTGACGGTTCTGTTCGCAACAACTCAAGATCAACCGTTGTAATTAGAGATAATCTAGGTAACAAAATTATTAGTCGTACGTACAATATTGGCAAATCGTTTTCTATTCTTGCAGAAGTAATGGCTCTCTGCAACAACCATTTACGGGCTATGGAGCATAATATTCGTCATACTTTCATTGAAGATCATAACTTACTAATTATTAATCTTTTGTGGGATAATGAAATTGTCCCTGGAAGATTCGTTTGCTAATAGATGATATCAAGAAGTTGTTGTCCCATTTGAAAAAGTTGATTCTCGCCATGTGTATCGAGAAGCCAATCGAACGGTTAATTATGTTGCTTCCTTAGGTCATCAAGTTCAGACACATCAGGATATTGACCCTTACGTAGACAATAAATTTTCTTATTTTAATTCTTTAGATAAGTTAGGTCATGTTCTGTTCACCTTACTTCCACTTATTTCAGGAAAACACTTATTTCAGGAAAAATAAGTCCAGATAAGATAAGTTCAGAAAAAAAGGGTTGACCAAGTACAATTTATAACTGAAATAAGTTTTGATAAATTCTAATGAGTTCAGATAAGTTCATATAAGATAAGTTCAGGAAAAATAAGTGAAAAATAAGGTGAATAGAACGCAGCCTTAGGATACAATTTTTAGATAAGACTTTCAAACCTTCCGTGTAACTTTCTCGTAAAAAATAATAATAAAATTAAAAAAAAAAAAAAAACATTGGAAACGGACCATGATAGTTACGGAAAAGAATTTGGTTTTTGCTGGTGAAGGAAGAGGGCTAGGGTATTTATACAACACATCACACATGTGAATCCACAAAGAAATCAGACATACATTCATAACCACTGGTTTGGTTTGGGCTTGAAGGGAGGAACCTAAATCCTAAATTCTAAAGCAACGACGTAAAAAGACCACAATTCAAAAGGCATAAGCGAGAGAATGGAGGCGCCCACAACTCAAGCAGTAGAGCAGCCAAGCAGGGGATATCTAGGCACTGATGATCCTGAAGAGAAACTTCTCGATCAAAGGTATTTTAATTTCTTTTATGGAATCACAGATTATTTTACTACAATTTGATTTTAACTTGTTTTTATTTAGATTTTGATTTTGATTTTTTGGGAGTACAGTTGTTCCTGCCTGTTCGATTGTATTCAAGGCCTGTTCGACTTCCTCTGCTGCAATTCTGATTTTTGTTGTTAATTTTTATTAATTTATTAATAGGACTGTAATAAATTACTCATTAATCTTATTATTCGTCAATTGACTTATGCAATTGACCTAACTTGATTACTAATTTCAAATACTCGATTTCTGAATTTCAAATAGAAATATCAAGTTGAAGTTGATGATGTTTTATTAATTGTTCTATTATTAACATGTTTAGTAATCTGGATATCTAATGACATTACCGGACTAATTCTTTACCAATTATGATGTTTTTTTTTGTATCCAATGTTTTTTCTTAGTCCCAAAGCTGAGCTCAATGCCTCAATCATATTGTTCCAATTTTTTGTGCGAATAGACCATAAGATGGGGGGAGGGCCGTAGGGAGATTCCAACGAGCGCTTATGTGATCTAACATGTACATGTTCCTCAGTCTTAACCACTAAGTTAATACTTGGTAACTTAATTGGTATTCATATTGTTTCATTGGGTTAATAACTTGAATAGTAGTATGGCATTAGTCATATTTGGCTGACATATATAAGTTGCTCTAATTAGGGGGTGAACAAAAAGTTAGTGTTTCGAGTGTGGAACTGGGAGAGCGTCTTGAGTGGATATGGTTCTGTCAAGTAGAACAAACGTGAGCAAACCTCGGGGGTTTAAGCGAGGAAATCCCCTCTGATATCTAAGTCAGCAAATGTTTTTGTATTCTTAGAGAGAGAAAATAGAGAAGGTTAAGAATTGTACTTGTATTGAACGTGTCCGCAAATGAATGGGTAAGGTCCTGCTAGACGACAACAAAGATGCGTTTTTAAGTAAAAGGACAAATAACAAGTACATCGCCAGCGTAGACGCGGCAGCATCCGAAAGCATTGTATTACTTTTGCTAATTATCTTGTGGCTGTTTTGCCAGAGGATTCGCCTTAATCCCGACTTGCTCTGCTATGACCGAGATGGTTTGGTAAGTTGCATATATCTCCGTACAGTTATGGTACCCTGAATCGGAAACAAATTTGGGAACCTGTTGCGACAAGTTCCAGTTCTCAAATTTTTTGAACAGGTACGCAATAGGGTACCCTGTGCAAACTAATTCTAACATGGAGTACCCAAAACAAAACAAGGAATGATTCATATGTCTCAAATATTAAACAATCCAAGTTCATTTATGGAAAATATAAATATAGAATTACAACTTAAGCCCAAATTATAAAACAATCAAAGCACAAACCGTAAAGTAGATATTTTTTTCCAATTAATTATCAATAATTTATTCAAATTTTTAAAATAACATGGTACCTTGAATCGGAACATGTTGCAACATGTTCCGTTTCTCATTTTCAGGAACCAGTTGCAACAGATTTCGGTTCCGGTTCGCATTTTAAGAAATATGTTACAACAGATTCCGTTTTCGGTTCCATAAATTTTAATAGTGTACTATGTTGTGCTCACCCCTAGCTCTGATTCTCAATTCTTCAATACTTCCTCCTATCTCTAGCACGTATAGGGTACTAGTTACCAAGTACTAGGGGTGACCAAACTCTGAATCCAAATCGAAACCTGTTAGAAACTTGTGGTTTCGTAACCGAAATGTGTTGTTCATGTTCTGGTTTCAGATAATAAAATTGGGAACCTATTACAACAAATTCCGCTTTTGGTTAATTTTTTGGAACCGGAATCTGGTCCAATATTAGATAAGTTCAACTCAAAAAGTTGTTGGCACACACTATATATTACGAAGTACTTCCTCCGTCCCGGAATACTCGACCCGGTTTGACCGGCACAGAGTTTAAGTGACTTGAATTGACTTATTTAATTTAATAGGTAGTAGTTGATAGTGGGGTATTATTTTAATGTAGTTAGTGGGAGGTGGGTTAAGAGGTGGGGTTGGGGGAGGGTAGGGGTTGAATTTTTAATTACTTTTTGTATGGAGTAGGGGGTAGGTGGGTTAATAGGGGTGGAGTGAGAAATAATATAATATTGTTAGAATATTTCCATTTTTAGAAACAGGTCAAGTATTAAGGGACGACCCGATAAGGAAAACAGGTCAAGTATTCCGGGACGGAGGGAGTACTTATTTACTTCATCCGTTTCTAAATATATGCAACAATTTGACTTTTTACACTATTTATACATTAGCTTTGACCATATTTTTTTTTACTAATATATAAAAATTAAATGTTATTCTATAATATGTTGTTGCGTAAATCTTGATAAAATAAATTAATATTTAACTCTATATAATTACGGTCAAACTAATATCTTCACAGGTGTATCGATCTACAAATATTCACGAACATCGGAGTAATTGTCAAACACGAGTCCGGATCCTCTAAACCATACATTTTAAGATCAATGACTCATATTGATGAAAAAAAAATAGGAGAACTTTTGGAAAGATAATATATAATAGTAAGTTTATATAAAATTAAGACAATCACCAGTAATTTTTCTGTTGTTATGGAGAAATAGTTTTTTTTAGTAGGCCCAAAGTGTCAGCACTAAAGTACACACCAAAAATAGTAAAAGGACATTAGTTCACAAAAGAGAAAAGAAAAAGGGAAAGCGTGCTTTAAAAAATAATCCGTATAATATACATGAAAATTATTATGTACATCCGCGTGTATCTTGTATTCAAGGATATTTTTATACAGAGTACCTATTAGTAGTTCGACATGAGAAAATGTGAGAGGGTACACGGAACACTTGGGTGCATGTAATATGTTCTACAATAATACACTTATACATATACATTGTGTATATCATGTTAGGTTATGATACATATAAACGAATATAAATCATGCGGAAAAACCATAAATGCCAGGATTCCAAATTAATTGTCACATAACAATTAGCATAATTAGGATGCATACTCTTTGTAGCGTGCCCTCCCTTGCTGCGCCCGAACCGAACAAAAACAAGTCTTTAGGACTCCAAGTGTCGTCCCTCCGTAGAAAGTCCACAGCAAGTCCGGATCCGCCTTAAGATTGACCAACTAGAATCGCCCTTAAGGTACTAAAATATTCGGCTATTATGGGCAAGTGTATGGCTGAATTTTTGCTCAAATTCTTACCTTTGAATACTTCAAAACTCGATATAAATTATGAGCCTTGATCTCATATTTATAGGCAATGGAATAAGTAATCGAATCCTACTAGGATACGAATTAATTAAATTAGAATCCTAGTAGAACTCTTATTTATTTAATTTATCTTTTAGGATTAGGAATTTAATCATCAATCGAATCCTATACGATTTAGGTTTCGTAAGTGAACACAAACACACACGCACGCACAACAGCCCACGAGGGGCGCCATGCGCGCGCGCACAGCCCGAGCAACGCAACCCATTCGCCACGAAGCCCACGAGCTGCCGCAGCCTTGGGCGCGCACTGGGCCTGCCTTGCGGTGGGCCTGGCGCAGCCTTGGGCTGGCGTGTTGTGGCGCGCGGTTCCCTTGCTGGACGTGGGCCTGGCTTAGTGCTGGGCCTTCGTCTAGCAAGCTCGTCCGATGCTAATTCGCACGACGCGCTTCCGATTAATTTCCCGATTCCGGAATTCATTTCCGATACGAACAATATTTAACATTTCCGATTCCGGAATTAATTTCCGTCTCGAACAAATATTTAATATTTCCGTTTCCGGAATTATTTTCCGATTCCGAGAATATTTCCGATTCTGACAATATATCCGTTTCCGGCAATATTTTCGATTCCGGCAATATTTCCTTTTCCGATAATATTTTCCGATACGTACCATGTTTCCGTTTCCGGCAACATCTACGACTTGGATAATTTTTATATTTCCGATACGATCCATATTTTCGTTTCCGGCAATATCATCGTTTCCGAAGTATTCATTTTAGTTTGCCTTTGACGATCTTAGCTCCCACTGAAACCAAGATCCGTCGATTCCGAATATGCATTAGATAGAGTATTTAATGCCATTAAATACTTGATCCGTTTACGTACTATTTGTGTGACCCTATGGGTTCAGTCAAGAGTAAGTTGTGGATTAATATCATTAATCCACTTGAACTGAAGCGGCCTCTAGCTAGGCATTCAGTTCACTTGATCTCACTGAATTATTAACTTTTATAATTAATATTGAACCGCATTTATTAGACTTATCATTAAATGCATACTTGGACTAAGGGCATTATTTCCTTCAGTCTCCCACTTGTCCTTAGGGACAAGTGTGCATTTCCTAATTCCTTTGTCACTCGATGCTTGCTCTTGAACATAAGGTAAGAGTTGTCATCCTTATTATGTCCAGAGGTGTTTCTCGGTTTCAGAGTTGAACTGATCAAATAAACAGATAATCATAGCCTATGATTCATTTGAGCACGGCCATGCATTTTACAGTTTCTAGCTCTCCGAGTGGCCTTGTACAACTTTCAGCATCTCATCCCGATTTATGGGAGGACAATCCCAATCTTGCGATCTTGAGATTAGACTTCGTTTGATAGGTGATTACCTGAGCGTTGCCTTTATAGCCTCCTTTTACGGTGCGACGGTTGACAACGTTAAAGTAAGCAGTTCTCAAACAAGTAATCTCAAATCACTCAGGTATTGAGGATTAGTGTCTTATAATTTTAATGAAATTTACTTATGACAGATTTTCATCTCTTACAGTAAAGTTTCATAGGTCTGTCCGATACTAGTCTTCCCAAAGTAAGTATCTATGCAAATGATTACGACATTTCCATCTCCACATAGTTCAAGAAACAGAACTACTAGTCATCTTGCATTCTAGTCGTCTAACGTTTTCTATGCGTCCATCTTTATAGAAAACTCCGACAGGGACCATTTTCAACTTTTGACATTGAAGTTCACTTGATAGACATTTCTTATGAAGGAAATAGTGCCCTTGGTCCAAGTATGCATTCAATGTTAAGTCTAATAAATGCGGTTCAGTATTAATTAACAAGTTAATAATTCAGTGAGATCAAGTGAGCTGAATGCCTAGCTAGAGGCCGCTTCAGTTCAAGTGGAATTAATGATATTAATCCACAGGTTACTCTTGACTGAACCCGTAGGGTCACACAAATAGTACGTAAACGGATCAAGTATTTAATGGCATTAAATACTCCATCTATGGATATTCGGAATCGACGAATCTTGGTTTCAGTGGGAGCTGAGATCGTCACAAGCAAGAAATGAATACTCAGGAAACGATGATATTGCCGGAAACGGAAATATGGATCGTATCGGAAATATAAATATTATCCAAGTCGTAGATGTTGCCGGAAACGGAAACATGGTACGTATCGGAAAATATTATTGGAAATGGAAATATTGCCGGAAACGGAAATATTGTCTGAATCGGAAATATTATCGAAATCGGAAAATAATTCCGGAAACGGAAATATTAAATATTTGTTCGAAACGGAAATTAATTCCGGAATCGGAAATATTAAATATTGTTCGTATCGGAAATGAAATCCGGAATCGGGAATTTAATCGGAAGCGTATCGTACGAATTAGCATCGGACGAGGCTTGCTAGACGAAGGCCCAGCACGAAGCCAGGCCGTCCCCCAGCAAGCCACACGCAACAAACACACGCCAAGCTCGACCAGGCCCAGCGCAAGGCCAGGCCCAGCCAAGCCTTGGCGCGCGCATAATGGGCTGCGGGCAAAGGGGCTGTGCGCCGTGCGTGGGCCGCGAGGCTTGCGCATGGGCGTGCGGCTCGTGCGTACGTAAGTGTTTGTGTTCCTGTACGAATCCTAAAGCTATCGGGATTCTACATATTGATTAAATCCTAATCCTAATAAGATTATATTTATTATTTAGAGTTCAAGTTGGATTCTAATTAATAAATCCAAATCCTAGTAGGATTATAATTCCTTTTCCATACCTCTATAAATAGGAGCCTAGGGTCATAATTTATAGATACAATTGAAGTATTCAAAGGGTAAGTTTTTGAAACAAAACTTCAGCCATACACTTGCACTAACCTAGCCGAAAATCCTAGCACCTTAAGGGCGATTCTAGTTGGTCAATCTTGAGGCGGATCCGGACATACTGTGGACTATCTACGGAGGGACGACACTTGGTCCTAAGACTTGTTCTTGTTCGGTTCGGGCGCATCTAGGGAGGGCACGCAACAAAGTGTATGCATCTAAACTATGCTAAATGATTATGTGTAAATAATATGCTTTCCTGGCTTTATGGTTTTTCCGCATGATTTATGTTTTGTCATATGAATCATAACCTAACAGTGGTATCACGGGCCTCTTATTATTTTCATAATCTAAATTGCATAACATGGTTAAATTTCACAAATTTGCAAGGAATTAAAAGGGGTGATTAATTTTCGTAATTGTTAATTAATTGCAAATTGCGTTTATTTAATTATATGTACGCAGTTTTTCGGCAGTTTCTTCGTTACTCATCCAAATCGAGTGATTTTTGTGTCAATTCCGCATGTAAAAGACATTCTAAAATTTTGACAAAAGTAGAAATTTTCGGCCGAAGCCAGAATTCCCAAATTCGAAGCCTAACTATGACTTTTCGGAGGTTTTAGTTTTTCGAACGCAAAAGTTTGTAAATTTAAGATGTTAAATTAAGTATTTGCGATTCTTGTTGATAAATCTTGAATTTTTGATTGACCTAAAGTATATGTTTAACAAGTTTGAATGCCTAGCCTTGTTAATTATACAACCTAATTCGTAATTATGATTAATTTGTTGAAATTCGAATAATTTAGAATTAATTTGATTTTCATAATTAATTAATAATTAGGTATCTATGATTAAAATCCACCATAAAAAATTGTTAATTTATGTTAAATTTTTAATTTTTATGATCTAGATTTGAATCCATGTTAATCGGAAATTAATTGATTAATAAATTTTTGATTTTTCGCCCTAAAAATTATGAAATTAATATGTTTTATTAATTTGTCATTAATTTTTGAATTAAAAATTTTAAATTTTTATGAAAACGCTCATTAATGTTGCACGCACAAAGCAATGGAAGCTACGTGTTACCCTCAAGGGGTGTTGTATAGTGCGGGCACGCGACGACGAGCAAGGGAGCTCGTCGCCCGTGCGGTACGAATGCAGCGAGCAACATAGCGCATGGCGCGCGCACGAGGCAACGCAGCCTATGCGTGTGTGCATGTGTGCTATGCGATGGGCGAGGGCGACGATGCAAGGCACGAGCGACGAGCAAGACGCGTGTGGGGAGCGATGCTGCCGCGCCACAGCGCGCCAGGCTCGCCCAGCCAGCAAGCAGAACGCGCGAGCAGGGAGCGATCCCTTGCTCGGCGCGCGCTGGCCTGCGCAGCAACACGCGACACAGCACAAGGCTGCGCGCAGCGTGGCCAGCTGTGGCGTGTCGCTGTGTGTGCTTTGTGCTACGATCAATCGAACGGGGCGCGAGCCTCGTAGCTTGATGGGGCTTGGGCGCAAGCCCAAGTGCCTCGTCACGCGACGATTGGTACGTTTTGATTTTAATTTTAATTTTCAGTTCGGAAACGATTTTAATTAATTTTAAAATTCGAAATTTAAATTGTTTTCTTGGATTTTAATTTTGAATATTATAATTATTATGAATTTTATTTATCCTAATTATTTTACTAAAATTAAATCTTGAATTAATTTAAATTCGTTTAATTCAACTGAAATAAATTAAATTAATGGATTCGATTATAAATTTATATGAGCTTTAAATTTTAATTAAATTTGTATGTTTCTGGTTGGACTAGAAATACATTTTTATGTTTAAAATTAGTAAAGCATATGAATTTATTGGTTTAAGTGGGAGCATTTTTAGTCATAAACTCTTGATTAGGTCTACAAATCCCTTAAGGTTAAACAACTTGATTAGAATTAATAAGGACTAAATACTTGGTAGATTATTGGTGCCCTTGATTAATTGCTGCAAATATTTATGTGATGCATAACGTGTTTTACTAACCAGCTATGTGGGCTATTCATGATAATGAATGGGTGAATGGTATATATATTGCATATGTACTGTTTTGCAGGTTATGAAGTGACTAGTATGGCCCAAGTAGGATAGAAAATATGGTTTGCGTACCATTAATTTGAATGTAATTGGTCTAAAGTACCAAAATTGTTTTTCAATTCAAATATGGTCTGCGTACCATCAAATAGTTGTAATTAGTTTAATTATAGCTTATCCTATTTGAAGAAAATGGTGCCTCCCACGGAGATTTTCAAGACGGACTTTGAAGTTGAAGCTTCAAGATGAAGTCGGGCCATACTAAATCACATTTATCTTATGCATGTTTTAAGTTATTTATTGCTTTTAAATATGTCTTAAATATGCATGAGATCAAAGCTTGATTATGTTGCATGATTAAGGATTTTAGTTCACTTAAAATCTAACCAACATAGTAAGAGCTTTAAGTTCCAAACTTAAAAATTGAGTTAAAAGGTGCCATGCCAAAATAACACTTACTTGGATATCCTTTCTTCATCGATCTTAGTAATAGTTTTCCGCCATAGCGAGGTGTTACTTATCGATACTAAAGGGGCAAGGTACACAAATAATTGTGAGTACATGTTAGTTTTGGTGAAACTCAACGATATAAGTAAGGAGTCCTTTTATGTCGTGGCAAAATCGATAGGTTTACCTAATAAGTTCTTAGACGTACCTATCAACCAAGAGTAGTTTCTAGACTATTAGCAAAAGGCTTTTGCTTACCTAAAAGATTTTAGAATTGAGTCTAAATACATAATATGCTTAATTCTTCAATGGATTTTAGGATCTTGGAATCATTTTATTCACACCTGCCGGAACACATAACTTGAATAAAATGCTTAATGAACATTGAATTATGCATGTATGCTAGAATTTAAGTTTATTAAGAGAAACTGTGAATGATTATTTATTTGTTTATTCTTTTTCAATTGTAGTTTTAATTATGGCAAACAACAATTCATTCAACATTCGATCAATTCTCGAAAAGGAGAAGTTGAGCGGGAAAAACATCCTTGACTGGCAAAGGAACTTGCAAATAGTTCTTATGCAGGAAGCAAAGGAGTATGTCCTGGAAGAGGCGATGCCCGAAGCCGCAGGCGAAGGGGTCACTCAAGCAGCCCTCAATAGTTGGATTGATGCCAACAAGGATGTGAAATGTCCAATGCTCGCCACCATGAGTACAGATCTGCAGAAAACGTTCATCAACTCAGATGCTTTCACAATCATCAGTGAGTTGAAGAACATGTTCCAAGATCTGGCTCGAGTCGAAAGATTCGAGACTCATAGGCAAATTTTTGAGACCAAGCTTAAGAAAGGCGAGCCCATAAGTCCACATGTTCTCAAAATGATTGGACTCATTGAGAATATGAGTCGGCTGGATCAGCAATTCTCTCAGGAAATGGCTGTAGACACCATCCTCCATTCTCTTCATAACGGGTATGATCAGTTCAAACTGAACTACAGTATGAATAGTCTGGACAAAACGCTCACTGAGCTTCACGGTATGCTGAAGACCTCTGAAAAGACGCTCAAAAGTGATAAGAAAGATGTGCTTATGGTGCGTGGGGGCAAGTTCAAGAAATCTGGAAAGAAGAGGAATGCTAAGAAAGGTGGCAACAAGGCCAGCCCAACTAAGCAAACTAGCGCCAAGTCTGAAAAGAGGAAGGTCAGTCAACCCACTTCTGAATCCGAATGCTTCTACTGCAAGAAGAAGGGGCATTGGAAGAGAGATTGCTTGAAGCTAAAGGAAGATCAGAAGAACGGAACAGTCGTTCCATCTTCAGGTATTTTCGTTATAGACTGTACACTTGTTAATTCAACTTCTTGGGTATTAGATACAGGTTGTGGCTCACACTTATGTTCCAATTCTCAGGGACTAAGAAGAAGTAGAAAGTTAAGCAAGGGTGAAGTCGACCTACGAGTGGGAAATGGAGCAAGGATTGCTGAATTAGCTGTAGGAACTTATTATTTAATTTGTCGTTGCCCTCTGGGCTAGTTTTGGAACTGGAAGAGTGTTTCCATGTTCCAAGTCTTACTATAAACATCATTTCAGTTTCTTGCTTAGATGCTAAGGGATTTTCCTTTTTAATAAAAGACAATAGTTGTTCGTTTTATTTTAAAGAGATGTTTTATGGATCTGCTAGATTAGTCAATGGACTTTATTTATTAGATCACGACAAACAAGTTTATAACATAAATACCAAAAAGGCCAAAAAGGATGATTCAGATCTCACCTATCTGTGGCATTGTCGATTAGGCCATATTAACTTGAAACGCATGGAAAGACTTCAAAAGGAAGGAATTCTAGAACCATTTGAATTAGAGGATTATGGTAAGTGCGAATCATGTTTACTTGGCAAAATGACAAAGCAACCTTTCTCTAAAGTTGGAGAAAGAGCAACTGAACTATTGGGTTTAATCCATACAGATGTATGTGGACCAATGAGTACAAATGCTAGAGGTGGTTTCAGCTACTTTATCACTTTCACTGATGACTTCAGTAGATATGGTTATGTCTACCTAATGAAGCATAAGTCTGAATCCTTTGATAAATTCAAGGAATTTCAGAGTGAAGTAGAGAATCAATTAGGCAAGAAGATTAAGACACTGCGGTCTGATAGAGGCGGTGAATATCTGAGTCTATGAATTTGTTGACCATCTGAAAGAATGTGGAATTCTATCAGAATTGACTCCTCCTGGAACACCACAATGGAACGGTGTGTCGGAACGGAGGAACATAACCTTGCTAGACATGGTTAGGTCAATGATGGGTCAAGCCGAACTTCCAATAGAATTTTGGGGACATGCACTAAATACAGCTGCACTCACTATAAATAGAGCTCCGTCTAAAGCTGTCGAAAAGACTCTATATGAGTTATGGTTTGGAAAGCCTCCAAAAGTGTCTTTTCTTAAGATTTGGGGATGTGAAGTATACGTCAAACGATTAATTTCAGACAAACTTCATCCAAAATCTAACAAATGTATCCTTGTGGGCTATCCAAAGGAAACAAAGGGGTATTATTTCTACAATTCATCTGAGAACAAGGTCTTTGTTGCTCGAGATGGTGTCTTTTTGGAGAAGGATCACATTTCCAAAATGACAAGTGGGAGAAAAGTAGACCTTGAAGAAATTCGAGTCGAACAAAAAACTCTAGAGAATGCTCAAGATGACATTCAAGATGAAACTCAGAGATCTTTAGAAGTATCTGGTGAGGATCATGGTCAATCTAGAGATGTAACCCCGCGTAGATCGCAGAGATATAGATCTCAACCGGAAAGGTACTTAGGTATTTTGACGAACGAGAGCTATGACGTTCTATTACTTGAAAGTGATGAACCTGCGACTTACAAACAAGCTATGACGAGCCCTAGCTCCAAGCAATGGCAAGAAGCCATGCAATCTGAATTAGACTTCATGTCTGAAAACCAAGTATGGGATTTGGTCGATTTGCCAGATGGCTACCAAGCCATTGGAAGCAAATGGATTTTCAAACTGAAAAAGGACAAGGATGGGAAACTTGAAGTTTTCAAAGCTAGATTGGTTGCAAAAGGTTACAGGCAAGTCCACGGTGTGGAGTACGATGAAACCTTTTCACCAGTTGCAATGCTAAAGTCTATTCGGATAATGTTAGCAATCGCTGCATATTACGATTACGAAATATGGCAGATGGATGTCAAAACCGCTTTCTTAAACGGCGTTTTAACAGAAACTGTGTTTATGACACAGCCTGAAGGTTTTGAGGATCCAAGGAATGCTAAAAAGGTATGCAAGCTATAGAAATCAATCTACGGATTGAAGCAGGTATCCAGGAGCTGGAATATACGTTTTGATGAAGCAGTAAGTGACTTTGGTTTCATCAAAAACGCAGACAAATCTTGTGTATACAAGAAGGTCAGTGGGAGCAAAATTGCTTTCCTAGTATTATATGTCGATGACATATTTCTTATCGGAAATGACATTCCTATGTTGAACTCTGCCAAGATTTGGCTTGGGAAATGTTTTTCGTTGAAGGATCTAGGAGAAGCACAATACATATTGGGCATCAAGATTTACAGAGATAGATCTAAAAAGATGATTGGACTTAGTCAAAGCACTTATATCAATAAGGTGCTTGATAGGTTCAAGATGGCAGACTCCAAGCGAGGCTACCTACCCATGTCTCATGGAATAACTCTAAGCAAGACTCAGTGCCCAAAAACACTTGATGAGCGTAGACGAATGAATGGGATTCCGTATGCATCATTGATCGGTTCAATTACGTATGCTATGATATGTACACGCCCGGATGTTGCGTACGCACTTAGTGCTACGAGCAGATACCAGTCAGACCCAGGAGAGGCACATTGGACTGCTGCCAAGAACATTCTGAAGTACCTGAAAAGGCACAAAGATGACTTCCTAGTCTATGGTAGAGATGATGAATTAATTGTTAAAGGCTATACGGACGCAAGTTTCCAAACCGACAAAGATGATTTCAGATTGTATACACCTACTTTTGTCCCCATTCCGGAAAGGGAAAGGTTCGATGATGAAAGCATAAATCTCCACTTGACAACGCATCTCCTGTAAAATAACGAATCTCAATTCCCCTTTTCATTTCACCCCAAACCTGCTATTTATAGAAACCTGCTAAAAGTAGTAACTGCCGTAAAAGGTAGCTTCTAAAAGTGGCAAATCATAAAGGATAAAAACCTGTCAGAATTAGGTGTTGCATTCCAACATAAATCCTAAATGAGATAGAAAACTGCGAGAATCCTATTCCTAATATGATTCGGAAATAAGAGTTACGTATTAATTAAAATCCTAACGAGCCTAGAGTTCGTAACGGGGCCAGACGCATCCCGTCACAAGATTAATACGCACTAAAAGACTCGATTAAGTCTCAAACACTACGGATTTCAGGAATCCGAATCTGACTAAAGAAAACAGCCCAGACCCTATTTTCAACGCCTGGCTCTGGGCGCCTAAATCTTCGGCGCCCAGGCCTGGGCGCTGGAAATACCTGGGTACGTGTTTTTTCCTAATTCTTTGTGGATTAGAACTCTGCAATTCTATCTTTCCACGAACTCTTCCCTATAAATACAACTCCAAATTCGACGTGAAGAGAACACACACAACACACAATTATATTCTGAGTATTGACTCCAACCTTTAGCCTAAGCCTCACGCTGCGAAATTGTTCACGCGTTCTGTCACAATCGATCCATAAATCGAACAGAACGTATCCTGTCCCATAATTGAGATTCGTTAAATAAAAAGTCAAAGTGGTTAGTTTTCTGAGAACCGTGACGCACCTCTCAAGGGTGCGTCGTAATGTGCCCCTTCTCGATGATTTAATTGCTTTCCTCGCCCTTTTTATGAACTGTTAAACTAACTAAATCTGATTGTTCTATCACGCTAACAAATATAATATTTTCGGGAAATTGGATTATCATGCTAGGTCCCTTAATGCTATTTAAATCAGATAAACACGATCGATCTAGTATTATATGTTGCATATTGCTAAAATCAATTCAGATTAGTTTAATAGTTAACGCATGTCCCTTCAATTATTTATGCTGAGCTAGTAAGGATATCCTGCCTCTGGAGTTATCGACGAGCGAAGTACTCCTCTCGGTAGTTACAGTCCCCCGAACCCTCAATCTCTACCTTGCGGGTGTATGTTGAGAGATCCCCACACCAGGGATCACAAGGGAACCTACGGCCGTCGTGGTCAAACATAATTGCACTCCCTTTATGTCACGATAACCGGGTTTTGTCAGTTTTTCTCATTGTCGTTAAAAACCGAATGGCGACTCCTATATTACTAGTCAATTGGGTGTAAACTCACAGGAAATCCAATTACACTTGATTGAATAAAAAGAATCGTCACACCCACGAGGGACGAGGTCACGCATTAGCCTCGTGCTTTTTCGACCCCCTCACAGTGGCGACTCCACTGGGGATAGTGAAGGAAATACTCGTGCTTGTAGGTAATCAAAATAGCCGAAGGGTGAAACGATCCTACCCCGCGTTTATTTCCCCATCAAGAAGGGTGAAAATCAGCATATTAATGTGAACGGGCAGAACCACATAACGAATCTCGGCTCCCTCGGGAGTTGGGACTAAGGATACCTTTTTCCGCCAATAGGGGGTGCATACGCCGCGCATGTTGCCCACTCGGTACTTGTGCAGGTAGTACACCTATCCCGAACCCAATCGCTCGCTCGTTAGGTCCCTCTCGCCTGCATGCCCCCTTGGCTTGCACTTGCGGGTTGGCCTCTTGGGCGAAATTCGTCTGTTGAAGACACTACCTCGACCGGGGCATGTGTTGGATCTACGATAGAAGCGATACCAAGCCAGGCGCAAATAAACTACCCATAGAAGCCTATCATAAACTATGTGACATATTTAATTTTCAAATCCATGTTTGTAATGTAGTTATGTGTAGCGAAATATGTGATTGTGTGTGACAAACTATCCTGGAAAACCAACGACCTTAAAAATTGCCCAAACATTCATAGACTAATTTGCCAAAGAGTTATACCGAAATACGTGTTCCGCAAACCCGAATGATCGCCACAAAAAGCGATGCCCGGGATGGCGTGTAACGAATCCCACAAACGCTGCACAATGCGTAAAGGACGTTATTAGGCAAGCACACAAATCGAAGTCGCATAAACAGAAGTAGACGTAAACAGAAAACGAGAATCAGCCAGGGACGCATTTTCAACGCCCCTGGCTGGGCGCCAGAATTTCTCACGCCCCTCGCTGGGCGCTGAAGTTGCTGCTTGGCCTTCTGGTCAGGCGCAGCAGCCTCGGTGCCCGCGCGAAAGGAAAATACGTAGCGCGAAAAAATTTTAATAAAAAGAATTGCTACGAGGGCGTAAGAAAAGCACTCGATTTCAAAAGCGACTCGAAAAAAAAAATAGCTCTTTGTGTCGTTGTTAGGCCTCCTACGGCGACGATGCTCGGCACCAAAACCGAACATGCTAACAACTATGAATGTCACACGGGCAAGTGTTTCGAAAATCCAAAGAATGACCAAAAAAAAAAGGACCAAAAAGTGTAACCAACAAAAGAAAGAGTGAAAAACCAATAGAGAGAGTCGAAGTCTAGACTAAGTAATGCTTGAAACTTTGGGGACCTAAACTTTAGCTTATCTTATGCCTAGGACTGGTCCTGCCACTTGGTGCCGATCGGGGAATCAACGGTTAGTGCGTCTCGAAGATACATCACCAACATCAGGTTTAGTGACTCCAAGCTTCGTCCGTCGTCCCTCATTTCAAGGATCTCCGCTTCCCCAACCTTGATTCGCACCTTCAAACATGTCCATCGAAGATTTGCGAGACCAGATGGTCCAAATGACCCAACTTATGGGCCAATTGGAAATGGAAAATGAAGCTCTAGCGGCTGCGCAAGCCAAAAATGACCTCGATAACGAGAAGAGGATTGAAAAAATGGTCCTACAGCAAACCATGGGGAGCAAATACTTCTCCCTCGATCCTGAACCTTTTCCTAGCAAACTACCAGAAAAGTTCAGTTCATCTGACTTACCAAAGTTCAAGGCCACGGACAACCCCCGCGATCATCTACTGAGCTTTGTGAATGCCATGAACTTGAAAGGCGTGGAAAAATCCATGTATTTACCTGCCTTTCCTTTGTCCTTGGAACCCGTGCCGCTCAAATGGTACTATCACCAGGACCCTAAGCTCTTCCCCACTTGGGAAGACTTCGTCAATGTCTTCATCAAGCAATACTCGTCGAACATGGATTTCCAAGTCACCATGCGCGAGATAGAAGTTCTCTTCCAAAAGAAAAATGAGGGTTTCACGACCTACTTTGCTAGATGGAGGAACCAGGCGGCCCAGCTAATCAATAGGCCTCCCGAAACAGAATTGGTCCAAAAATTCATTGACAACCTGGACCCGGCTTACAGACAACACCTTAGGTACCTGAGACTTGACACTTTCAAAAGAGTTTATGATGTGGGAATAAAGATCGAGGACGACCTCGCCAAAACAATACAAAGCCAACCCATATATAAAAACAACACCTATAATCGGGGTAACACGTCCCAAACCCAAGAAGTCCATGCTGTAGAAGAGACTCCCGCCTGAAGAAGCCCTGGAAGATGGGTCCGAGACCGAAAGTTTGCCCCACTCGGGTCGAATTTGGTACAAGCTTTTGAAAGACTAACCAATCAAGGAAAGTTGAGACCTATAGGCCCCACCCGTGACCCTCCTGTCAAAAGCAAATATTGGGTCGAAGGTGCTTACTGCAAATTCCATCAAGGAAATGGGCATGACACTGAAAACTGCTGGAATCTAAAACATACGATCCAGGACATGATAGAGGATGAAGTGATACCTCTCCCTAACGTTGGCAAACCCAACAACAACAAGAGCCCACTCGGCTCTTGTCACATCTCTCTCAACCAACCAGAGAATTTCGACCCCACGGTGTATATTACACCTCAAGGTGCACCACTCGTTGTGGTCCCTATGGATCGAATCGAGAGAGAAGTGTGCGGTGTGTGGAATGATGATGCTGAAGATATTTACCTATCTCAAGCGTCGGGCCAGGACCTCTTCACTGAAACTTGGCCCGGGTATGCTCTCATTGACACCACCCCTCAGGAGCCCGAGGTCGACAACCTCACCCGATCCGGAAGAATATACCAACCGGATATTCACCCACCTCCTATGGACGACATCCCGGTTAGGAAAACTCCTGAGAATGGACGGCACGCCACCGTCGCAGAAGTCATTGAAAATCCTCTCCTGAAACAACTAAAAAGAACCAAGGCCGAGATTACCATCTGGGATCTCATGTGTACTTCAAAGGAACATCGCGAAAAGCTTATTCGCTCACTTGACCTCATCTCAGTACCTACAGATATCACACCTGACTCATTGGTTAGCCATGTCACGAGAGATGCCGGAGAAAAGGCCATAGTTTTCACTGATAAAGACTTACCCAAAGAGGGGGGCGCTCACAATAAAGCCCTTTACCTAGTGGTTGGATGCAAAGGACAAAACATCCCCCTAGCGCTCGTAGATAATGGTTCGGCGGTTAATGTCTGCCCATTGCGAACCTCCCATTGCTTGGGGCTAGGAAACGATGACTTCCAAACCTCCACGCAAGGGGTACGAGCTTATGATAACTCCCGAAGGCCTGTATTGGGAAAAATCAACCTTACCATACAAACCGGGCCTGTGGCACGAACCACGGAGTTTCAAATAATCGACATCATGACCTTTATGGGTTTCAAATGGAAGAAGAAATCCAGTTCATCGAAGATTATGATCCAGCATTCCTAGACCCGCATGCATCCCGAGTCATCCCTAGAATGCTGTTAGCTCAAGGTTATTTCCCAGGAACCCCATTGGGCATAAGGAAGAAGGAATACACATTCCATCCTTTTCCCGACAAATCTACTCCCTTTGGCTTAGGCTATGAACCAACGGAGGAAGATATTGTTGACCGCCTGTCTAGGCTACGCCTTAACAAAACCAAACAAACCACCCTCCTTCCCCCGTATCAAAGGACCCTTAACGGGATGTTCGTTCGGGAAGGGGAAGAACACCCATGCTGTGATTTCCCTGAACCCTTCGTTCAGGATGGCTTGCTAAAACCCGGATTTGAAATTTTCCATGGCTGCCACACCTTGGATGAGGCACCCCACCTCACCAAGACTAAAACAGCTGAAATATTGGACAACCAGGCTCTATGGACATTGTTTAACGAATCGAGGCCTATGGAGAACGAGACTGTGATGACTACCCTAGCTTTACAAGATGAAGGTTTCGATCCAACCCGGTTAATCTCTCCTGCATCAACACTATAAGAGGTCGAGAACGGATTGGTGAAGACATATCAGTGGGTCAATGAAAAAGGAATGGAATTCAAGATGAGTACCGGTGAAGGACCGAAGTTTTATGAGACTAAACCCCAGGCTTGAGCCATATAGAGCACCATTAGTAAAAAGCGCCTAGTAGTTCTTTAGATTGATAGAAAAAAATAATAATAGAGACTTTAGATGGTCCTAAGGCCCCTTAGAATATGGGTCAGTTTTATTTCAGTGTGTTTTCCTTACTTTCCGAATCAATAAAGGCGTAATATTTCTCCTAAAATTTTATTCTAACACTAAATAAACACCAAATGTACTTGCAAAATACAAAAATAAAGAGGCAGCCCACTCCAGGCCCAACAAACAAAGCCCACTCGGTTTTGAAATAGTGCCATGGGAACCAATTCCCGAAACCCACAAAATGAACCACACTATCCCATTCATATCCCCAAAACCTAAAAAGCCCAACCAGTGTCATCATAAGAGTCAATCCATGCAACCCAGAATCAAAGGAAATCAAAATCCAAAACAATGCAAATGTTACCAAAAAAAACAGATTCATAAAACATAGATTCCATCATACCCTTCACTAACAACACGCACTTCAACCCACCTCAAAAGCCTACACAAAGATCTTCATAACTTCCCCACCCTAACCCCATTTTCAAAACTGTTTCGGGTCACGAATAGAAAAAATTAATCTGGACAAAAACGCATTTCACGCTAACAGTCAAAAAGCCTCCAAAATAGCCTCAAAATTGGCTTTAAATACGAGCAAAAAAAATCAAGGCACAAAAAAGGAAATAAATGCAAGAACATGTGAAGCAATGCGTCAAAAATTGACTGCCCAAGTCATTTTCAGCGCCCAGGGCTGGGCGCCGAAATTTCTGACGCCCCAGCCTGGGCGTTGAAACTCTCTGCCTGCCAAAAATTTACTTTTCGAAAGTGCTCGTCATTTTATCCGCACACAACGGAAAAATAACGAACACTTGGGGGGTACAGTACGTATTCAAATAGGTTTACCAAGAATATAGCTATACAAATTAGTCGAATTTTATGCGACCTATGGCAAAAAAACGGCAGACGAAAATAATGACAATACTTCACTCATTTGACCGGTTAAGTAATATGCTATCACCGCAGGGCATATCTATTAAAATCTGGCATCCTAGAACTTATTCAAAAGCTAGAACTATGCGCGACCTGATTCTAACAAGATACGTAGGCAATCCTTACCAAGGATTCGGTCCAATAAAAAAAAACAAATATTCTTTGTGCAAAAAGTGTTAGACATATAAAATACATAAAAAAGAGGAGAAACAAAAATAAATGAAAAATAAAAAAACGCCTTTATTGAGAAATAATAAGAAGGAAAACAAAGTGCTAGGAATAAAAACAAACACAACTGAAATAAATAGAGGGCACTTACACCCTAGCAAGAACTACACTACTCTAGTTCTCCCGGATCATCAAATAAAGTCTTGTAGAGGGCAATGTTCGCAGGATCCACCCCCACAGTCTTCTGCGCTGCCCCAATGTCAATCTCCATAAGAACCGGCTCCTGGACACTAACTTCCAAAGATGCCAAGGCTTCAGAAACATTCTCAGTTATAGCCCGCTCAGCCTCAAGGGCACAGACAATGGTGGGAGAAGGATTATTATCATCAACTAGACTAGCCACTGTTTCTACAGGCAGCTGAGCCTTCCTAACCCATACATCGTTCCGGCGACGATCTCCGCGAGAGCTTGCATTTCTTTTATCAACATCAGGCCCCTTCATGTTAGGCATCTTTTTAGGCCTGAAACTGGAACGGGGAGGAACTTCCTTTCGCTTTCGATCAGGACGAGCTTTCACAGTCTTAATACTATAGGTACGAGGTCTGGCAGAATCAGGACCCTCATACTTAACACGAATACGAGGTATCAAAAGCTCAGCCGGCTCCCCATTACGAGCCTAGGCCCTCACATCTTTATCATCGGAGCTCATCCACAACTTGTAGTTTTCAGAAAGACCCACAAAGCCATTTGTAGCTACGGCCCAACGCGGGAGACCATCATAATACTTAGCCCACGCTAGGACCCGTGTTTGTGAAAAGGCCGCTACCTTAGGTGTGAAGGAAATAATGCCCTTGGTCCAAGTATGCATTCAATGTTAAGTCTAATAAATGCGGTTCAGTATTAATTAACAAGTTAATAATTCAGTGAGATCAAGTGAGCTGAATGCCTAGCTAGAGGCCGCTTCAGTTCAAGTGGAATTAATGATATTAATCCACAGCTTACTCTTGACTGAACCCGTAGGGTCACACAAATAGTACGTAAACGGATCAAGTATTTAATGGCATTAAATACTCCATCTATGGATATTCGGAATCGACGGATCTTGGTTTCAGTGGGAGCTGAGATCGTCACAGGCAAGAAAAGAATACTCCGGAAACGATGATATTGCCGGAAACGGAAATATGAATCGTATCGGAAATATAAATATTATCCAAGTCGTAGATGTTCCCGGAAACGGAAACATGGTACGTATCGGAAAATATTATCGGAAATAGAAATATTGCCGGAATCGGAAATATTGCCGGAAACGGAAATATTGTCTGAATCGGAAATATTATCGGAATCGGAAAATAAATCCGGAAACGGAAATATTAAATATTTGTTCGAAACGGAAATTAATTCCGGAATCGGAAATGTTAAATATTGTTCGTATCGGAAATGAATTCCGGAATCGGAAAATTAATCGGAAGCGCGTCGTACGAATTAGCATCGGACGAGCTTGCTAGACGAAGGCCCAGCACGAAGCCAGGCTCACGTCCAGCAAGGGAAAGGCGCGCCACAACACGCCAGCCCAAGGCTGCGCCAGGCCCACCGCAAGGCAGGCCCAGCGCGCGCCCAAGGCTGCGGCAGTCGTGGGCTGCGTTGCTCGGGCTGTGCGCGCGCGCGCATGGGGCCCCTCGTGGGCTGCTGTGCGTGCGTGTGTGTTTGTGTTCACATACGAAACCTAAAACGTACAGGATTCGTTTAATGATTAAATTCCTAATCCTATTTGATAAATTAATTAAATAAGAGTTTCACTAGGATTCTAATTTAATTAATTCGTATCCTAGTAGGATTCCAATTCTCTTTCCATACCCCTATAAATATGTGGCCTGGGTTCACAATTTATAACGAGTTTTCAAGTATTCAAAGTGAGTTTTTGAGAGAAAAATTCAGTCACATATCTTGCCTAAAAGTGCCGAAAATTATTAGTACCTTAAGGGCGATTCTAGTTGGTCAATCTTAAGGCGGATCCGGACGTGCTGTGGACTATCTACGGAGGGACGACACTTGGAGTCCTAAAGACTTGTTCTTGTTCGGTTCGGGCGCAGCTAGGGAAGGCACGCAACAAAGAGTATGCATCTAAACTATGCTATATGATTATGTGTAAATAATATGTATTCCTGGCTAAATGGTTTTTCCGCATGATTTATAAATTGTCATATGTATCATAACCTAACAGTGGTATCACAAGCCTCTTATTATTTTCATAATCTAAATTGCATGAACATGGTTAAATATTACAAATTTGCAAGAATTAAAAGGGGTGATTAATTTTCGTAATTGTTAATTAATTGCAAATTGCGTTTACTTAATTATACGTACGCAGTTTTTCGGCAGTTTCTTCGTTACTCATCCACATCGAGTGATTTTTGTGTCAATTCCGCATGTAAAAGACATTCTAAAATTTTGACAAAAAGAGTATTTTTCTGCCGAACCCAGAATTCTCAAATTCGAAGCCTAACTATGACTTTTCGAAGGTTTTACTTTTTCGAATGCAAAATTTCGTAAATTTAAGATGTTAAATTAAATATTTGCGATTCTTGTTGATAAATCTTGAATTTTTGATTGACCTGCTGTATATGTTTAACAAGTTTGAATGCCTAGCCTTGTTAATTATGCAATCTAATTTGTAATTATGATTAATTTGTTGAAAATTAGAATAATTTAGAATTAATTTGATTTTCATAATTAATTATAATTTAATTAGATACCTATGATTAAAAACCACCATAAAAATTGTAAATTTATGATAAATTTTAAATTTTTATGACCTAGACTTGAATCCATGTTAATCGGAAATCAATTGAATAATAAATTTTCGATTTTTCGCCCTAAAATTATGAAATTAATATTATTTATTAATTTGTCATTAATTTTAAGTATAAAATTTTAAATTTTATGCGATTCGTTCATATAACTTGCACGCACAAAGCAATGGACGCTACGTGTTACCCTTAAGGGGTGTTGTATAATGCGGGCATGCGACGACGAGCAAGGGAGCTCGTCGCCCATGCGGCACGAATGCAATGAGCAAGACCATGGTGCACGAGCACAAGGCAGCAGCCCTGCCTTGTGTCGTGGGCTATGAGCAATGGACGAATGGGCATGGGCGAAGGCAAGGCACGGCAGTCGCGTGTGGGCAGCAAGCGAGCTGCGCCACAACGCGCACTGCCTCGCGCAAGCGCGCGCAGCCTCGCGCGCAGCAAGCGCAAGCTCGCGTGCCACGAGTGCTGCGCCCAGCGTCGATGCCGCGCGCAGCGAGCGCTGGCTCGCACCAAGCGAGCGCTAGCGAGCGCGCACAGCATGCGCTGGCGAGTGCACGAAGCGAGCGCTGGCGCGCACGCAGCGAGCGATGGCTCGCGTGCATCGAGCGCTGGCGCGCGCGCAGCGAGCACATGCTCGCGTGCATCGAGCGCTGGCGCGCGCGCAGCGAGCATCAGCTCGCGCGATGGCTTGCGAAGGGTAGAAGCAGCAGCTATGCGACGCAGCGCATGGGCTGCGCGCACATGGCCAGCGATGGCTGTGTGCGTGTGGCCCATGGGCGTGTGAGGCGTAGGGTGTTTGCGTTGCGATTAGATCGTTTTGAATGTTTAATTTGAAATTTTCAGTTTACGTAATTTTAATTAATTTTAAAATTAATAATTTAAATTATTTTCTTGGATTTTAATTTTGAATATTGTAATTATAATAAATTTTATTTATTCTAATTATTTTACTAAAATTAAAATCATGAATTAATTTAAATACGACTGAAATTAAATTAAACTTTTGGATTCAATTATAAATTTATATGAGCTTTAAATTTTAATTAAATTTGTATGTTTCCGGTTAGACTAGAAATACATTTTTATGTTTAAAATTAGTAAAGCATATGAATTTATTGGTTTGAGTGGGAGCCCTTTTTAGTCATAAACTCTTGATTAGGTCTACAAATCCTTAAGGTTAAAACAACTTGATTAGAATTAATAAGGACTGAATAATTGGTAGATTATTGGTGCCCTTGATTAATTGCTGCAAATGTTTACGTGATGCATAATGTGTTTTACTAACCAGCTATGTGGGCCATTCATGATAATGAATGGGTGAATGGTATATATTGTATATGTACTATTTTGCAGGTTATGAAGTGACTAGTATGGCCCAAATAGGATAGAAAATATGGTCTGCGTACCATTAATTTGAATGTAATTGGTCTAAAGTACCAAAATAGTTGTTTTTCAATTCAAATATGGTCTGCTTACCATCAAATAGTTGTAATTAGTTTTAATTATAGCTTATCCTATTTGAAGAAAATGGTGCCTCCCACGGAGATTTTCAAGACGGACTTTGAAGTTAAAGCTTCAAGATGAAGTCGGGCCATACTAGATCACATTTATCTTATGCATGTTTTAAGTTATTTATTGCTTTTAAATATGTCTTAAAATGCATGAGATCAAAAGCTTGATTATGTTGCATGATTAAGGATTTTAGTTCACTTAAAATCTAACCAACATAGTAAGAGCCTTAAGTTCCAAACTTAAAAATTGAGTTAAAAGGTGCCATGCCAAAATACACACTTGCTTGGATATCCTTTACATCAATCTAGTAATAGTTTTCGCTCAGCGAGGTGTAACTTATTGGTCCTAAAGGGGCAAGGTACACAAATAATTGTGAGTACATGTTAGTTTTGGTGAAACTCAACGATATAAGTAAGGAGTCCTTTTATGTCGTGGCAAAATCGATAGGTTTACCTAATAAGTTCTTAGACGTACCTATCAACCAAGAATAGTTTCTAGACTATTAGCAAAAGGTTTTTGCTTACCTAAGATGTTTTAGGATTAAGTCGACAAACTGTGCTTAGTTCTTCAATGATTTTAGGATCTTGGAATCATTTTATTCACACCTGCCGGAACACATAACTTGAATAAAATGCTTAATAAACATTGAATTATGCATGTATGCTAGAATTTAAGTTTATTAAGAGAAACTGTGAATGGTTATTTATTTGTTTATTCTTTTCAATTGTAGTTTTAATATGGCAAACAACAATTCATTCAACATTCGATCAATTCTCGAAAAAGAGAAGTTGAACGGGAAAAACTTCCTTGACTGGCAAAGGAACTTGCAAATAGTTCTTATGCAGGAAGAAAAGGAGTATGTCCTAGAAGAGGCGATGCCCGAAGCCGCAGGCGACGGGGTCACTCAGGCGGCCCTCAATCGTTGGATTGATGCCAACAAGGATGTGAAATGTCTAATGCTCGCCACCATGAGTGCGGATCTACAGAAAACGTTCATCAACTCAGATGCTTTCACAATCATCAGTGAGTTGAAGAACATGTTCCAAGATCTGGCTCGAGTCGAAAGATTCGAGACTCATAGGCAAATTCTTGAGACCAAGCTTAAGAAAGGCGAGCCCGTAAGTCCACATGTTCTCAAAATGATTGGACTCATTGAGAATATGAGTCGGCTGGATCAGCAATTTTCTTAGGAAATGGCTATAGACACCATCCTCCATTCTCTTCATAGCGGGTATGATCAGTTCAAACTGAACTACAGTATGAATAGTCTGGACAAAACGCTCACTGAGCTTCACGGTATGCTGAAGACCGCTGAAAAGACGCTCAAAAGTGATAAGCAGGATGTGCTTATGGTGCGTGGGGGCAAGTTCAAGAAATCTGGAAAGAAGAGGAATGCTAAGAAAGGTGGCAACAAGGCCAGCCCAACTAAGCAAACTGGCGCCAAATCTGTAAAGAGGAAGGTCAGTCAACCCACTTCTGAATCCGAATGCTTCTACTGCAAGAAGAAGGGGCATTGGCAGAGACATTGCTTGAAGCTAAAGGAAGATCAGAAGAACGGAACAGTCGTTCCATCTTCAGGTATTTTTGTTATAGACTGTATACTTGCTAATTCAACTTCTTGGGTATTAGATACAGGTTGTGGCTCACACTTATGTTCCAATCCACAGGGACTAAGAAGAAGTAGAAAGTTAAGCAAGGGTGAAGTCGACCTACGAGTGGGAAATGGAGCACGGATTGCTGCATTAGCCGTAGGAACTTACTATTTGTCGTTGCCCTCCGGGCTAGTTTTGGAACTGGAAGAATGTTTCCATGTTCCAAGTCTTACTAAAAACATCATTTCAGTTTCTTGCTTAGATGCTAAGGGATTTTCCTTTTTAATAAAAGACAATAGTTGTTCGTTTTATTTTAAAGAGATGTTTTATGGATCTGCTAGATTAGTCAATGGACTTTATTTATTAGATCACGACAAACAAGTATATAACATAAACACCAAAAGGGCCAAAAAGGATGATTCAGATCTCACCTATCTGTGGCATTGTCGATTAGGCCATATAAACTTGAAACGCTAAGAAAGACTTCAAAAGGAAGGAATTCTAGAACCATTTGACTTAGAGGATTATGGTAAATGCGAATCATGTTTACTTGGCAAAATGACAAAGCAACCTTTCTCTAAAGTTGGAGAAAGAGCAAATGAACTATTGGGTTTAATCCATACAGATGTATGTGGACCAATGAGTACAAATGCTAGAGGTGGTTTCAGCTACTTTATCACTTTCACTGATGACTTCAGTAGATATGGTTATGTCTACCTAATGAAGCATAAGTCTGAATCCTTTGACAAATTCAAGGAATTTCAGAGTGAAGTAGAGAATCAATTAGGTAAGAAGATTAAGGCACTGCGGTCTGATAGAGGCGGTGAATATCTGAGCTATGAATTTGATGACCATCTGAAAGAATGTGGAATTCTATCAGAATTGACTCCTCCAGGAACACCACAATGGAACGGTGTGTCGGAACGGAGGAACAGAACCTTGCTAGACATGGTCAGGTCAATGATGGGTCAGGCCAAACTTCCATTAGAATTTTGGGGACATGCACTAAATACAGCTGCACTCACTATAAATAGAGCTCTGTCTAAAGCTGTCGAAAAGACTCCATATGAATTATGGTTTGGAAAGCCTCCAAATGTGTCTTTTCTTAAGATTTGGGGATGTGAAGTATACGTCAAACGATTAATTTCAGACAAACTTCATCCAAAATCTGACAAATGTATCCTTGTGGGCTATCCAAAGGAAACAAAGGGGTATTACTTCTACAATACATCTGAGAACAAGGTGTTTGTTGCTCGAGATGGTGTCTTTTTGGAGAAAGATCACATTTCCAAAATGACAAGTGGGAGAAAAGTAGACCTCGAAGAAATTCGAGTCGAACAACAAACTCTAGAGAATGCTCAAGATGACATTCAGGATGAAACTCAGAGATCTTTAGAAGAATCTGGTGAGAATCATGGTCAAACTAGAAATGTTACCCCGCGTAGATCGCAAAGATATAGATCTCAACCGGAAAGGTACTTAGGTATTTTGACGAACGAGAGCTATGACATTCTATTACTTGAAAGTGATGAACCTGCGACTTACAAACAAGCTATGACGAGCCCTAGCTCCAAGCAATGGCAAGAAGCCATGCAATCTGAATTAGACTCCATGTCTGAAAACCAAGTATGGGATTTGGTCGATTTGCCAGATGGCTACCAAGCCATTGGAAGCAAATGGGTTTTCAAACTGAAAAAGGACAAGGATGGGAAACTTGAAGTTTTCAAAGCTAGATTGGTTGCAAAAGGTTACAGGCAAGTCCACGGTGTGGATTACGATGAAACCTTTTCACCAGTTGCAATGCTAAAGTCTATTCGGATAATGTTAGCAATCGCTGCATATTACGATTACGAAATATGGCAGATGGATGTCAAAACTGCTTTCTTAAACAGCGTTTTAACAGAAACTGTGTTTATGACACAGCCTGAAGGTTTTGAGGATCCAAAGAATGCTAAAAAGGTATGCAAGCTAAAGAAATCAATCTACGGATTGAAGCAGGCATCCAGGAGCTGGAATATACGTTTTGATGAAGCAGTCAGTGACTTTGGTTTCATCAAGAACGCAGATGAATCTTGTGTATACAAGAAGGTCAGTGGGAGCAAAATTGCTTTCCTAGTATTATATGTCGACGACATATTACTTATCGGAAATGACATTCCTATGTTGAACTCTGTCAAGATTTGGCTTGGGAAATGTTTTTCGATGAAAGATCTATGAGAAGCACAGTACATATTGGGCATCAAGATTTACAGAGATAGATCTAAAAAGATGATTGGACTTAGTCAAATCACTTATATCAATAAGGTGCTTGATAGGTTCAAGATGGCGGACTCCAAGCGAGGCTACCTACCCATGTCTCATGGAATGACTCTAAGCAAGAACTAGTGCCCAAAAACACTTGATGAGCGTAGACGAATGAATGGGATTCCATATGCATCATTGATTGGTTCAATAATGTATGCTATGATATGTACACGCCCGGATGTTGCGTACGCACTCAGTGCTACGAGCAGATACCAGTCAGACCCAGGAGAGGCGCATTGGACTGCTGCCAAGAATATTCTGAAGTACCTGAAAAGGCACAAAGATGACTTCCTGGTCTATGGTGGAGATGATGAATTAATTGTTAAAGGCTATACGGACGCAAGTTTCCAAACCGACAAAGATGATTTCAGATCACAGTCTGGGTTTGTCTTCTGCCTCAACGGAGGAGCAGTAAGCTGGAAAAGTGCTAAGCAAAGCACCATTGCGGATTCTACAACTGAAGCGGAGTACATTGCTGCACATGAAGCAGCAAAGGAAGCTATATGGCTAAGGAAGTTCATAGGTGAACTTGGTGTAGTCCCCTCCATTAAAGGACCAATAGCCCTGTATTGTGATAATAACGGAGCTATTTCACAGGCAAAGGAGCCTAGACACCACCAGAGAGTCAAGCATGTACTTCGTAGATTTCACCTTCTACGAGAGTTCGTTGAAAGAAAAGAAGTCGAGATAAGCAAAATTGGAACTGATGACAACATATCAGATCCATTGACTAAACCTCTGCCGCAGGCGAAGCACAACTCGCACACTGCAGCTATGGGAATCAAGCATATTGGAGAATGGCTTTGATGTCTCTGTTTAATGTTTTAAAGTTTTAGAGTTTAAATCTTTGTAAAACATTATTGGTTAATCATTCACAATAAATGAAGAGAATTCATTTTTCCATTTAATTTGTGGTTTATTGAATGATGAGTCCCTTCAATTTGACGATATATTCAAGATAGACTGTCAGGACCAGTCCTGTGACTAAGAAATGTCTATCAAGTGAACTTGAATGTCAAAGGTTGAAAATGGTCCCTAGTCGGAGTTTTCTATAAAATTGGACGCATAGAAAACGTTAGACGATTAGAATGCAAGATGACTAGTAGTTCTGTTTCTTGAACTATGTGGACATGGCAATGTCATAATCATTTGCATAGATACTTACTTTGTGAAGACTAGTATCGGACAAGACCTATGAAACTTTACTGTAAGAGATGAAAATCTGTCATAAGTAAATTTCATTAAAATTATTAGACACTAAATCCTCAATACCTGAGTGATTCGAGATTACTTGTTTGAGAACTGGTTACTTTGACGTTGACCAACCGTCGCGCCGTAAAAGGAGGCTATAAAGGCAACGCTCAGGTAATCACCTATCAAACGAAGTCTAATCTCAAGATCGCAAGATTGGGATTGTCCTCCCATAAATCGGGATGAGATGCTTAAAAGTTGTACAAGGCCACTCGGAGAGCTAGAAACTGTGAAATGCATGGCCGTGCTCGGATGAATCATAGGCTATGATTATCTGTTTATTTGATCAGTTGAACTCTGAAACCGAGGAACACCTCTGGACATACTAAGGATGACAACTCTTACCTTATGTTCAAGAGCAAGCATCGAGCGACAAAGGAATTAGGAAATGCACACTTGTCCCTAAGGACAAGTGGGAGACTGAAGGAAATAATGCCCTTGGCCCAAGTATGCGTTCAATGATAAGTCTAATATATGCGGTTCAGTATTAATTAACAAGTTAATAATTCAGTGAGATCAAGTGAGCTGAATGCCTAGCTAGAGGCCGCTTCAGTTCAAGTGGAATTAATGATATTAATCCACAGCTTACTCTTGACTGAACCCGTAGGGTCACACAAATAGTACGTAAACGGATCAAGTATTTAATGGCATTAAATACTCCATCTATGGATATTCGGAATCGACGGATCTTGGTTTCAGTGGGAGCTGAGATCGTCACAGGCAAGAAATGAATACTCCGGAAACGATAATGTTGCCGGAAACGGAAATATGGATCGTATCGGAAGTATAAATATTATCCAAGTCGTAGATGTTCCCGGAAACGGAAACATGGTACGTATCGTGAAATATTATTGGAAATAGAAATATTGCCGGAATCGGAAATATTGCCGGAAACGGAAATATTGTCTGAATCGGAAATATTATCGGAATCGGAAAATAATTCCGGAAACGGAAATATTAAATATTTGTTCGAAACATAAATTAATTCCGGAATCGGAAATGTTAAATATTGTTCGTATCGGAAATGAATTCCGGAATCGGAAAATTAATCGGAAGCGCGTCGTACGAATTAGCATCGGACGAGCTTGCTAGACGAAGGCCCAGCACGAAGCCAGGCCCACGTCCAGCAAGGGAAACGTGCGCCACAACACGCCAGCCCAAGGCTGCGCCAGGCCCACCGCAAGGCAGGCCCAACGCGCGCCCAAGGCTGCGGCAGTCGTGGGCTGCGATGCTCGGGCTGTGCGCGCGCGCGCATGGCGCCCCTCGTGGGCTGCTGTGCGTGCGTGGGTGTTTGTGTTCACATTCGAAACCTAAAACGTACAGGATTCGTTTAATGATTAAATTCCTAATTCAATTTGATAAATTAATTAAATAAGAGTTTTATTATGATTCTAATTTAATTAATTCGTATCCTAATTCGATTCCAATTCTCTTTCCATACCCCTATAAATATGTGGCCTGAGTTCACAATTTATAACAAAATTTTCAAGTATTCAAAGTGAGTTTTTGAGAGAAAAATTCAGACACATTCCTTGCTCAAAAGTGCCGAAATTTTTAGTACCTTAAGGGCGATTCTAGTTGGTTAATCTTAAGGCGGATCCGGACGTGCTGTGGACTATCTACGGAGGGACGACACTTGGAGTCCTAAAGACTTGTTCTTGTTCGGCTCGGGCGCAGCTAGGGAAGGCACGCAACAAAGAGTATGCATCTAAACTATGCTATATGATTATGTGTAAATAATATGTATTCCTGGCTAAATGGTTTTTCCGCATGATTTATGAATTGTCATATGTATCATAACCTAACAGTCAAACCCCACCATGGTACCACCCACTTAATAGAACAAATGCCATAAGTAAAAAAGGAGGTCCATTCGGCCTCGTCCTGGCCTTGGTGCAAGTATTTTCGGTTACCCAAGGCTATAGGGCGATAATGTTTAGGATCGGCAGGAGCTTCCAAAAGTCTAAGCCGTTCCGCAAGCCAAATCTGCGAAAACAGGTATAATCGAATCAAAAGAATGAAAAAAGAAAAAAAAAAACGGTCCCTGGGGCGCAGTTTCAACGCCCAGGACCAGGCGCCGAAAACTCCAGCGCCCAGCCCTGGGCGCTGAAACTCAGCCCCAGGCAAAAGAAATATATGCAAAAGTGGCGTATGCGTGCGCAAAGAAGAAAATTGATTACCTGCAGTAATAGGGGGCTTCCCTTAAAATGTTCAGATTTGGCATCCTTCTTCAGCTCATCCGCACTCAGCAAAGTCTCGGCAACAACCAACGGCATGATAGAATAGCAACTTTCCATCTGGCTAATCAAGGGGATCAACCTTATGTCACCGAATTCACCATTGTTATTCGATAGCAAATAGTGATTCAACAAGCAAAATACAAGGGCTCGAATATATAATTTCTGTTCGGTCATATTCTTACTAGGCCTAAAGTGATGTTTTACAAGTTTTGCCAAGTTAACCTTATCATTTACAACAATTTCAGCAAACATGTTATCATCTAGTCCTAGGAAAGCCCTTATGGTTGTTTTACCCTCTTCAATAGTGCCAGGGGTAACAGGAGTAGCATTAGTAGGATAACCAAGGATCGCAGCAAATTCATCGGGCAAAGGACATATTTCGTTGCCCCGAAAGGCAAAAACATGATGATCAGAGTCCCAAAAGCTTAGGGCAGCATGCAGAAAGTTATAATCAATATTGATTTGTTGTAAGCCTAAAAGTGCCTCTAAGTGGTATTCTTTTAACAAAGCTTTTTCTGTGGGAGTAAGGGCCCGTAGCCAATGCCTAACAGTCCGTTGGAGTGAGAAAGTAGGGATCGACATGGCAAAAGCAATGAATAATTAGAGCACAGCAAAAGGAGAGAAAGAATTTGAGAGTGGTGGAAAATAAGGACGTATCTAGCCCCTATATATAGCTGAACGCACCCAATGACATCCTGATCCCATTCGGAAACGCGTTAGGAAATCCGAAAGTCAAAAATTACCAGGAAAGGACTTTCAGCGCCCACGGCTGGGCGCCGAAATGTTTAACGCCTGGCCTTGGGCGCTGAAAATGCACCCCAAGGCCCAGATTTCACAAAACACGGAACAGGAAAGGACTTAAGACCGTGTTGCTAAACACGAGGCCCTATTGCAAGTAGGATCAAGCCCAAAGCACCTTTAGCTCCCAAATAAGCAAGAAAAAGAAAAACATTAAAACTTGGTCGAAACTTAGACTCGTCTCAGAAAATGCTTATGTACACTTTTCAAAAAAAAAACAAGTTAAATATCATGGTCATTCTTCGAAACACCAAAAATATGTGTCGTCAAGTCATTGGTTTTCCAAATAAAAAATGTTTGTCTGTCAAAGGGTTAATCCGGGCCAAGCTAAAACCGGATGTCGCCTGAAAACTAAAGTCGCACTCCACGGCTTCGCTAAAGTAGCACACTACTATAAAAGGTCTCTCGCACATACGAGCATGACCCCAAACATGATTACAAGATGCGAAAAACAACCAACGAGCCCCAGTGCTTGGGGGCTCGCAAAAAATAGACTCCAACAAGGAGCGCGCGATCAAAATCACATTCCCGGACTACGCCATACACCATATCATGTTTGGATATCTCAAAAAAGAACAAAAACAGGTTCGACCTCATCGAAAGGACGTCACTGACACTTGTGCACGGTCCTCTGATCAAAGACCAAGTCGAGCCGTAAAGACTAGCTCAAAATCACGAAAGCAGACGGTCGCAAGACAAAGATCCGTCTGAACACGTTGTCAGCCCACGTTCAGGTTACAACTAAATTTGAGCATCCCTCGAAAGAATTCGCTCTTGCAAGAATGAATAAAAAGAAATTCTCAAAAGAAATCACAAAGAACCAAAGAAATAGGAACTTGCCCATCTTCAGTCGGCAAGATCGCGTCACCAACCGCGCGAGTTCCCAAATCGAAAAAACGAATTCAGGGACGTCCACCCTTAGCGGATAGGGCTCGCCCACCCTCAGCGGGCGGGGTCTGCGTCACTAGCCGCGCAGGTCCTCAGTTTTCGAAAAAATAAAGTCTTCAAAATTAAAACAGGCTCGCCATCTTCAGCCGGCGGGGTCCACGTCACAAACCGCGTAGGTCCTTATTTTCAAAAAAGCAAAACAAATTTCAAAATAGATTCGTCCACTTCTATCGGACGGGGTGTCCACCCTTAGCGGACAAGGTTCGCCATCTTTAGCCGGCGGGGTCTACGTCACAAACCGCGTAGGTCCTTATTTTCAAATTTCAACAACAGATTCGTCCACTTCTATCGGACGGGGTGTCCACCCTTAGCGGACAGGCTCGCCATCTTTAGCTGGCGGGGTCTGCGCCATTAAACCGCGCAGGTCCTTAGTCGCTGCAGCGATAACTTTTGTTGGATTTTCCTTCGTTTTACGTCCTATAAAAACAAGGGTGCCAGATTTTCCTTCGTTTTACGTCCTATAAAAACAAGGGTGCTGGATTTACCTTCGTTTTACGTCCTACAAAAACAAGGGTGCTGGATTTTCCTTCGTTTTACGTCCTATAAAAACAAGGGGGTTTTCTCGTTTAACTAGCCTTGAAAATGAGAATTTTTTAAAAAAACATTTTACCTCGTGATTGGGCTTGGCCAGGCCCAATTACACTTTATAGCTTTGATTTCGAAAACATCTGTAGCTACTCCCAATGACAAAGTGAGGGAGTTTCTACACACCTTTAGATCCTTCCAATGACAAAGTGAGGAAGTTTCTATACTATCAGTTGACAAATCCCAATGACACGTGAGGGATATGTCGACACTTCAAGTGATGACCCTTAAGTCAAATGTTATCACTCGGGGGCTCGTGAGACCCTCGCAAAACAGGTCACATACACCATGGCTTGTGTGACGCACTCCGTCTAATACTTTGACCATCGTCTTACTCCAAGACTCAGTCAAAGTGGGGGCTAACTGTAGACGCCTACTTTTGTCCCCATTCCCGAAAGGGAAAGGTTCGATGACGAAAGCATAAATCTCCACTTGACAACGCATCTCCAATAAAATAAACGAATCTCAATTCCCCTTTTCATTTCACCCGAAACCTGCTATTTATGGAAACCTGCTAAAAATAGTAACTGCCGTAAAAGGTAGCTTCTAAAAGTGGCAAATCATAAAGGATAGAAACCTGTCAGAATTAGGTGTTGCATTCCAACAAAAATCCTAAATGAGATAGAAAACTGCGAGAATCCTATTCCTAATATGATTCGGAAATAAGAGTTACGTATTAATTAAAAACCTAACGAGCCTAGAGTTCGTAACAGGCCCAGACGCATTCCGTCATAAAATTGATACGCGCTAAAAGACTGGAATTAATCTCAAACTCTACGGATTTCAGGAATCCGAATCTGAGTAAAGAAAACAGCCCAGACCCTATTTTCAACGCCTGGCTCTGGGCGCCGAAATCTTCGGCGCCCAGGCCTGGGCGCTGAAAATACCTGGGTACGTGTTTTTTCCTAATTCTTTGTGGATTAGAACTCTGCAATTCTATCTTTCCACGAACTCTTCCCTATAAATAGACCCCTAGATTCGACGTGAAAAGAACACAACAACACATAATTATATTCTGAGTATTGACTCCAACCCTTAGCCTAAGCCTCTCGCTGCGAAATTGTTCACGCGTTCTGTCGCAATCGATCCATAAATCGAACAGAACGTATCCTGTCCCATAATTGAGATTCGTTAAATAAAAAGGAGAAATAGCAAAGTCAAAGTGGTTAGTTTTCTGAGAACCGTGACGCACCTCTCAAGGGTGCGTCGTAATGTGTCCCTTTTCGATGATTTAACTGCTTTCCTCGCCCTTTTTATGAACTGTTAAACTACCTAATCTGATTGTTCTATCACGCCTAACAAATATAATATTTTTGGGAAATCGGATTATCATGCTAGGTCCCTTAATGCTATTTAAATTAGATAATCACGATCGAATTAGTATTATATGTTGCATATTGCTAAAATCAATTCAGATTAGTTTAATAGTTAACGCATGTCCCTTCAATTATTTATGCTGAGCTAGTAAGGATATCCTGCCTCTGGAGTTACCGACGAGCGAAGTACTCCTCTCGGTAGTTACAGTCCCCCGAACCCTCAATCTCTACCTTGCGGGTGTATGTTGAGAGATCCCCACACCAGGGATCACAAGGGAACCTACAGCCGTCGTGGTCAAACATAATTGCACCCCCTTTATGTCACGATAACCGGGTTTTGTCAGTTTTTCATTGTCGTTAAAAACTGAATGGCGACTCCTATATTACTAGTCAATTGGGTGTAAACTCACAGGAAATCCAATTACACTTGATTGAATAAAAAGAATCGTCACACCCACGAGGGACGAGGTCACGCATTAGCCTCGTGCTTTTTCGACCCCCTCACAATTAGGATTAGGATTTAATCAATATGTAGAATCCCGACAGCTTTAGGATTCGTACAAGAACACAAACACTTACGTACGCACGAGCCGCACGCCCATGCGCAAGCCTCGCGGCCCACGCACGGCGCACAACCCCTTTGCCCGCAGCCCATTATGCGCGCGCGCCAAGGCTTGGCTGGGCCTGGCCTTGCGCTGGGCCTGGTCGAGCTTGGCGTGTGTTTGTTATGTGTGGCTTGCTGGGAGACGGCCTAGCTTCGTGCTGGGCCTTCGTCTAGCAAGCCTCGTCCGATGCTAATTTGTACGATACGCTTCCGATTAAATTCCCGATTCCGGATTTCATTTCCGATACGAACAATATTTAATATTTCCGATTCCGGAATTAATTTCCGTTTCGAACAAATATTTAATATTTCCGTTTCCGGAATTATTTTCCGATTTCGATAATATTTCCGATTCTGACAATATTTCCGTTTCCGGCAATATTTCCGATTCCGGTAATATTTCCATTTCCAATAATATTTTCCGATACGTACCATGTTTCCGTTTCCGGCAACACCTACGACTTGGATAATATTTATATTTTCGATACGATCCATATTTCCGTTTCCGGCAATATCATCGTTTCCGGAGTATTCATTTCTTGCTTGTGACGATCTCAGCTCCCACTGAAACCAAGATTCGTCGATTCCGAATATCCATAGATGGAGTATTTAATGCCATTAAATACTTGATCCGTTTACGTACTATTTGTGTGACCCTACGGGTTCAGTCAAGAGTGAGCTGTGGATTAATATCATTAATTCCACTTGAATTGAAGCGGCCTCTAGCTAGGCATTCATCTCACTTGATCTCACTGAATTATTAACTTGTTCATTAATACTGAACCGCATTTACTAGACTTAACATTGAATGCATACTTGGACCAAGGGCACTATTTCCTTCAGTCTCCCACTTGTCCTTAGGGACAAGTGTGCATTTACCTAATTCCTTTGTCTCTCGATGCTTGCTCTTGAACATAAGGTAAGAGTTGTCATCCTTATAATGTCCAGAGGTGTTTCTCGGTTTCAGAGTTCAACTGATCAAATAAACAGATAATCATAGCCTATGATTCATCCGAGCACGGTCATGCATTTTACAGTTTCTAGCTCTCCGAGTGGCCTTGTACAACTTTTAAGCATCTCATCCCGATTTATGGGAGGAAAATCCCAAACTTGAGATCTTGAGATTAGACTTCGTTTGATAGGTGATTACCTGAGCGTTGCCTTTATAGCCTCCTTTTACGGTGCGACGGTTGGTCAACGTCAAAGTAACCAGTTCTCAAACAAGTAATCTCAAATCACTCAGGTATTGAGGATTTAGTGTCTAATAATTTTAATGAAATTAACTTATGACAGATTTTAATCTCTTACAGTAAAGCTTCATAGGTCTGTCCGATACTAGTCTTCCCAAAGTAAGTATCTATGCAAATGATTATGACATTTCCATGTCCACATAGTTCAAGAAACAGAACTACTAGTCATCTTGCATTCTAGTCGTCTAACGTTTTCTATGCGTCCAATTTTATAGAAACCTCCGACCAGGGACCATTTTCAACCTTTGACATTCAATTTCACTTGATAGACATTTCTTAGTCACAGGACTGGTCCTGACAGTCTATCTTGAATATATCGTCAAATTGAAGGGACTCATCATTTAATAAACCACAAATTAAATGGAAAAATGAATTCTATTCATTTATTGTGAATATTTAACCAATAATGTTTTGCAAAGAATTAAACTCTAAAACTTTAAAACATTAAATAAGGACATCAAAGCCATTCTCCAATATGCTTGATTCCCATAGCTGTAGTGTGCGAGTTGTGCTTCGCCTGCGGCAGAGGTTTAGTCAATGGATCTGATATGTTGTCATCAGTTCCAATCTTGCTTATCTCGACTTCTTTTCTTTCAACGAATTCTCGTAGAAGGTGAAATCTACGAAGTACATGCTTGAATCTTTGGTGGTGTCTAGGCTCCTTTAATGGAGGGGACTACACCAAGTTCACCTGTGAACTTCCTTAGCCATATAGCTTCCTTTGCTGCTTCATGTGCAGCAATGTACTCTGCTTCATTTGTAGAATCCGCAATGGTGCTTTGCTAGCACTTTTGCAACTTACTGCACCTCCGTTGAGGCAGAAGATAAACCCAGACTGTGATCTGAAATCATCTTTGTCGGTTTGGAAACTTGCGTCCGTATAGCCTTTAAAAATTAATTCATCATCTCCACCATAGACCAGGAAGTCATCTTTGTGCCTTTTCAGGTACTTCAGAATATTCTTGGCAGCAGTCCAATGTGCCTCTCCTGGGTCTGACTGGTATCTGCTCGTAGCACTGAGTGCGTACGCAACATCCGGGCGTGTACATATCATATCATACATTATTGAACCAATCAATGATGCATATGGAATCCCATTCATTAGTCTACGCTCATCAAGTGTTTTTGGGCACTGAGTCTTGCTTAGAGTCATTCCATGAGACATGGGTAGGTAGCCTCGCTTGGAGTCTGCCATCTTCAACCTATCAAGTACTTTATTGATATAAGTGATTTGACTAAGTCCAATCATCTTTTTAGATCTATCTCTGTAGATCTTGATGCCCAATATGTACTGTGCTTCTCCTAGATCCTTCATCGAAAAACATTTCCCAAGCCAAATCTTGACAGAGTTCAGCATAGGAATGTCATTTCCGATAAGTAATATGTCATCGACATATAATACTAGGAAAGCAATTTTTCTCCCACTGACCTTCTTGTATACACAAGATTCGTCTGCGTTCTTGATGAAACCAAAGTCACTGACTGCTTCATTAAAACGTATATTCGAGCTCCTGGATGCCTGCTTCAATCCGTAGATTGATTTCTTTAGCTTGCATACCTTTTTAGCATTCTTTGGATCCTCAAAACCCTCAGGCTATGTCATAAACACAGTTTCTGTTAAAACGCCGTTTAAGAAAGCGGTTTTGACATCCATTTGCCATATTTCGTAATCGTAATATGCAGCGATTGCTAACATTATCCGAATAGACTTTAGCATTGCAACTGGTGAAAAGGTTTCATCGTAATCCACACCGTGGACTTGCCTGTAACCTTTTGCAACCAATCCAGCTTTGAAAACTTCAAGTTTCCCATCCTTGTCCTTTTTCAGTTTGAAAACCCATTTGCTTCCAATGGCTTGGTAGCCATCCGGCAAATCGACCAAATCCCATACTTGGTTTTCTAACATGGAGTCTAATTCAGATTGCATGGCTTCTTGCCATTGCTTGGATCTAGGGCTCGTCATAGCTTGTTTGTAAGTCGCAGGTTCATCACTTTCAAGTAATAGAACATCATAGCTCTCGTTCGTCAAAATACCTAAGTACCTTTCCGGTTGAGATCTATATCTTTGCGATCTACGCGGGATTACATCTCTAGATTGACCATGATTCTCACTAGATACTTCTAAAGATCTCTAAGTTTCATCTTGAATGTCATCTTGAGCATTCTCTAGAGTTTGTTGTTCGACTCGAATTTCTTTGAGGTCTACTTTTCTCCCACTTGTCATTTTGGAAATGTGATTCTTTTCCAAAAAGATACCATCTCGAGCAACAAACACTTCGTTCTCAGATGTATTGTAGAAGTAATACCCCTTTGTTTCCTTTGGATAGCCCACAAGGATACATTTGTCAGATTTTGGATGAAGTTTGTCTGAAATTAATCGCTTGACGTATACTTCACATCCCCAAATCTTAAGAAAAGACACATTTGGAGGATTTCCAAACCATAAATCATATGGAGTCTTTTCAACAGCTTTAGACGGAGCTCTATTTATAGTGAGTGCAGCTGTATTTAGTGCATGTCCCCAAAATTCTATTGGAAGTTTGGCCTGACCCATCATTGACCTAACCACGTCTAGCAAGGTTCTGTTCCTCCGTTCTGACACACCGTTCCATTGTGGTGTTCCAGGAGGAGTCAATTCTGATAAAATTCCACATTCTTTCAAATGGTCGTCAAATTCATAGCTCAGATATTCACCGCCTCTATCAGACCGCAGTGCTTTAATCTTCTTGCCTAATTGATTCTCTACTTCACTCTGAAATTCCTTGAATTTGTCAAAGGATTCAGACTTATGCTTCATTAGGTAGACATAACCATATCTACTGAAGTCATCAGTGAAAGTGATAAAGTAGCTGAAACCACCCCTAGCATTTGTACTCATTGGTCCACATACATCTGTATGGATTAATCCCAATAGTTCAGTTACTCTTTCTCCAACTTTAGAGAAAGGTTGCTTTGTCATTTTGCCAAGTAAACATGATTCGCACTTACCATAATCCTCTAAGTCAAATGGTTATAGAATTCCTTCCTTTTGAAGTCTTTCTATGCGTTTCAAGTTAATATGGCCTAATCGACAATGCCACAGATAGGTGAGATCTGAATCATCCTTTTTGGCCTTTTTGGTATTTATGTTATAAACTTGTTTGTCGTGATCTAATAAATAATTCCATTGACTAATCTAGCAGATCCATAAAACATCTCTTTAAAATAAAACGAACAACTATTGTCTTTTATTAAAAGGGAAAATCCCTTAGTATCTAAGCAAGAAACAGAAATGATGTTTTTAGTAACACTTGGAACATGGAAACACTGTTCCAGTTCCAAAACTAGCCCAGAGGGCAACGACAAATAATAAGTTCCTACAGCTAATGCAGCAATCCGTGCTCCATTTCCCACTCGTAGGTCGACTTCACCCTTGCTTAACTTTCTACTTCTTCTTAGTCCCTGTGGATTGGAACATAAGTGTGAGCCACAACCTGTATCTAATACCCAAGAAGTTGAATTAGCAAGTATACAGTCTATAACGAAAATACCTGAAGATGGAACTGAAGGAAATAATGCCCTTGGTCCAAGTATGCATTCTATGTTAAGTCTAATAAATGCGGTTCAGTATTAATTAACAAGTTAATAATTCAGTGAGATCAAGTGAGCTGAATGCCTAGCTAGAGGCTGCTTCAGTTCAAGTGGAATTAATGATATTAATCCACAGCTTACTCTTGACTGAACCCGTAGGGTCACACAAATAGTACGTAAACGGATCAAGTATTTAATGGCATTAGATACTCCATCTATGGATATTCGGAATCGACGGATCTTGGTTTCAGTGGGAGCTGAGATCGTCACAGGCAAGAAATGAATACTCCGGATACGATGATATTGCCGGAAACGGAAATATGGATCGTATTGGAAATATAAATATTATCCAAGTCGTAGATGTTGCCGGAAACGGAAACATGGTACGTATCGGAAAATATTATCGGAAATGGAAATATTGCCAGAATCGGAAATATTGCCGGAAACGGAAATATTGTCAGAATCGGAAATATTATCGGAATCGGAAAATAATTCCGGAAACGGAAATATTAAATATTTGTTCGAAACGGAAATTGATTCCGGAATCGGAAATATTAAATATTGTTCGTATCGGAAATGAATTCCGGAACCGGGAATTTAATCGGAAGCGTATCGTACGAATTAGCATCGGACGAGGCCTGCCGGACGAAGGCCCAGCACGAAGTCGGGCCATCGCCCAGCAAGCCAAACGCGCGCCACAAGCCCAGCCAAGGCAGCGCCCAGGCCCACCGCAAGGCAGGCCCAGCGCGCGCCAAGGCCATGGCCTCGCTGCGTGGGCTGCTGCTCGCACGCACACGCATGGGCGGCCCTCGTGGCTGCCGTGTGTGTGTGAGTTTTTGTTCATGCATGATTCCTAAAACTATTAGAGTTAGTATATGATTAAATTCCTATTCCTAAAAGGATAAATTAATTAATTAGAGTTCGTATAGGATTCTAAGTTTAATTAATTCGTATCCTACTAGGATTCCAATTCCCTTTCCATAACTCTATAAATACGTGCCTAGGGTCACATATTTTCAGAGATTAATTCAAGTATTCAAAGTGAGTTTTGAGAGAAAAATTCAGTCATATTTCTTACCTAAGAGTGCCGAAAATTCTAGTACCTTAAGGGCGATTCTAGTTGGTCAATCTTAAGGCGGATCCGGACGTGCTGTGGACTATCTACGGAGGGACGACACTTGGAGTCCTAAAGACTTGTTCTTGTTCGGTTCGGGCGCAGTTAGGGAAGGCACGCAACAAAGAGTATGCATCTAAATTATGCTATATGATTATGTGTAAATAATATGTATTCCTGGCTAAACGGTTGTTTCCGCATGATTTATGAATTGTCATATGTATCATAACCTAACAGTGGTATCACGAGCCCCTTATTATTTTCATAATCTAAATTGCATGAACATGGTTAAATATTACAACTTTGCAAGAATTAAAAGGGGTGATTAATTTTCGTAATTGTTAATTAATTGCAAATTGCGTTTATTTAATTATACGTACGCAGTTTTTCGGCAGTTTCTTCGTTACTCATCCAAATCGAGTGATTTTTGTGTCAATTCCGCATGTAAAAGGCATTCTAAAATTTTGACAAAAATAGTTTTTTTCTGCCGAACCCAGAATTCTCAAATTCGAAGCCTAACTATGACTTTTCGAAGGTTTTAGTTTTTCGAATGCAAAATTTCGCAAATTTAAGATGTTAAATTAAATATTTGCGATTCTTGTTGATAAATCTTGAATTTTTGATTGACCTACTGTATATGTTTAACAAGTTTGAATGCCTAGCCTTGTTAATTATGCAATCTAATTTGTAATTATGATTAATTTGTTGAAAATTAGAATAATTTAGAATTAATTTGATTCTCATAATTAATTATAATTTAATTAGAAACCTATGATTAAAAACCACCATAAAAATTGTAAATTTATGATAAATTTTAAATTTTTATGACCTAGACTTGAATCCATAATAATCGGAAATCAATTGGATAATAAATTTTCGATTTTTTCGCCCTAAAATTATGAAATTAATATTATTTATTAATTTGTCATTAATTTTAAATATAAATTTTAATTTTTTATGCGATTCGTTCATATAACTTGCACGCACAAAGCAATGGACGCTTCGTGTTACCCTTAAGGGGTGTTGTATAGTGCGGGCATGCGACGACGAGCAAGGGAGCTCGTCGCCCGTGCGGCACGAATGCAATGAGCAAGGGCATGGTGCACGAGCACAAGGCAGCAGCCCTGCCTTGTGTCGTGGGCCACGAGCTATGAACAAATGGGCATGGGCGAGAGGCAAGCCAAGGCAGTCGCGTGTGGGCAGCAAGCGAGCTGCGCCACGACGCGCACTGCCTCGCGCAAGCGCGCGCAGCCTCGCGCGCAGCGAGCGCAAGCTCGCGTGCCACGAGCGCTGCGCCCAGCGATTGATCGCGCGCAATTGCTCGCGCGCACAGCGAGCGATGGCTCGCGCGCAGCGAGCGATGGCTCGCGCGCAGCGAGCGCTGGCGAGCGCGCACAGCGAGCGATGGCTCGCGTGCGTCGAGCGCTGGCGCGCGCGCAGCGAGCACCATAGCGTGCGATGGCTTGCGATGGAAGATGCAGCAGCTATGCGACGAGCGCATGGGCTGCGCGCACATGGCCAGCGATGGCTGTGTGCGTGCGGCCCATGGGCGTGCAATGCGTAGGGTGTTTGCGTTGCGATTAGATCGTTTTGAATGATTAATTTGAAATTTATCAGTTTACGTAATTTTAATTAATTTTAAAATTAATAATTTAAATTATTTTCTTGGATTTTAATTTTGAATATTGTAATTATAATAAATTTTATTTATTCTAATTATTTTACTAAAATTAAAATCATGAATTAATTTAAATACGACTGAAATTAAATTAAACTTTTTGGATTCAATTATAAATTTATATGAGCTTTAAATTTTAATTAAATTTGTATGTTTCCGGTTAGACTTGAAATACATTTTTATGTTTAAAATTAATAAAGCATATGAATTTATTGGTTTAAGTGGGAGCCCTTTTAGTCATAAAACTCTTGATTAGGTCTACAAATCCTTAAGGTTAAAACAACTTGATTAGAATTAATAAGGACTGAATAATTGGTAGATTATTGGTGCCCTTGATTAATTGCTGCAAATGTTTACGTGATGCATAATGTGTTTTACTAACCAGCTATGTGGGCCATTCATGATAATGAATGGGTGAATGGTATATATTGTATATGTACTATTTTGCAGGTTATGAAGTGACTAGTATGGCCCAAATAGGATAGAAAATATGGTCTGCGTACCATTAATTTGAATGTAATTGGTCTAAAGTACCAAAGTTATTTTTCAATTCAAATATGGTCTGCGTACCATCAAATAGTTGTAATTAGTTATAGCTTATCCTATTTGAAGAAAATGGTGCCTCCCACGGAGATTTTCAAGACGGACTTTGAAGTCAAAGCTTCAAGATGAAGTCGGGCCATACTAGATCACATTTATCTTATGCATGTTTTAAGTTATTTATTGCTTTTAAATATGTCTTAAAATGCATGAGATCAAAAGCTTGATTATGTTGCATGATTAAGGATTTTAGTTCACTTAAAATCTAACCAACATAGTAAGAGCCTTAAGTTCCAAACTTAAAAATTGAGTTAAAAGGTGCCATGCCAAAATATACACTTGCTTGGATATCCTTTACATCAATCTAGTAATAGTTTTCGCTCAGCAAGGTGTTACTTATTGGTCCTAAAGGGGCAAGGTACAAAAATAATTGTGAGTACATGTTAGTTTTGGTGAAACTCAACGATATAAGTAAGGAGTCCTTTTATGTCGTGGCAAAATCGATAGGTTTACCTAATAAGTTCTTAGACGTACCTATCAACCAAGAATAGTTTCTAGACTATTAGCAAAAGGCTTTTGCTTACCTAAGATGTTCTAGGATTAAGTCGACAAACTGTGCTTAGTTCTTCAATGATTTTAGGATCTTGGAATCATTTTATTCACACCTGCCGGAACACATAACTTGAATAAAATGCTTAATAAACATTGAATTATGCATGTATGCTAGAATTTAAGTTTATTAAGAGAAACTGTGAATGGTTATTTATTTGTTTATTCTTTTCAATTGTAGTTTTAATATGGCAAACAACAATCAAAACATCATCATGGGTTCTGAGCTTATGGTCAAGCTGAACCTGGCAAATTTTCTTGAATGGGAAGCTAAGCTAGTTGAAATAGTCAAACTCAATGGACTTGAGTATGTACTGTCACATCCCATGCCAAGCTACTATGCCAGAGACATGACCCCTGAGAGATTTTACGCCTGGGATGCGGATCTCAAAAAGGTTATGAGTCTCATGCTGAACAATATCCCTGTTGATTGGGCTAAAAGGTTTGTAGCTTATGAACCTTTTACGCTCAACAAGAATCTGAGGGATATCTGTCGTGGAAGTACGGAGGACAGGGACCTGAACGTCCATGAGTTGATTGAATCAACGTCTGGTCTAAAGGTTGGTTCTCCCAACAGGTGTTATAGGATGGAGGTCCAAGAAACACATGTTCAGCTCCTTCGCACTAAACACAGGGTAGGCGTCCCACTGAGGTTCCATGTGGATCTTATGTGTTCATACTTTGATCGCCTAAGTCTACTAGGAACACCAATAAGCGAAAGGATGGCAGTCTCTATCTTGCTCAATTCACTACACAGTGGGTTTGGTCGCTTCAAGCAACTATACCTAAGTGAACCAAGAGAAGAAACAGTTGCAGAATTTGTTCACCTTGTCAGAAAGGCTGAAATAATACTGGACTGTGAAGCCAAAGATTTACTCAAGGCTAGAAGGAGACCGTTCAAGAAAGGTGGAAAGTCCAAGGGCAATGCTAAATCAAAGCAGGACAAGTCCACATCAAGCTGTCTTTATTGTGATGGAATAGGCCATTACAAAAGAGAATGTCCAAAGCTAAAGGAAGATTAGAAGAACGGAACAGTCGTTCCATCTTCAGGTATTTTCGTTATAGACTGTATACTTGCTAATTCAACTTCTTGGGTATTAGATACAGGTTGTGGCTCACACTTATGTTCCAATCCACAGGGACTAAGAAGAAGTAGAAAGTTAAGCAAGGGTGAAGTCGACCTACGAGTGGGAAATGGAGCACGGATTGCTGCATTAGCTGTAGGAACTTACTATTTGTCGTTGCCCTCCGGGCTAGTTTTGGAACTGGAAGAATGTTTCCATGTTCCAAGTCTTACTAAAAACATCATTTCAGTTTCTTGCTTAGATGCTAAGGGATTTTCCTTTTTAATAAAAGACAATAGTTGTTCGTTTTATTTTAAAGAGATGTTTTATGGATCTGCTAGATTAGTCAATGGACTTTATTTATTAGATCACGACAAACAAGTTTATAACATAAATACCAAAAAGGCCAAAAAGGATGATTCAGATCTCACCTATCTGTGGCATTGTCGATTAGGCCATATAAACTTGAAACGCTTAGAAAGACTTCAAAAGGAAGGAATTCTAGAACCATTTGACTTAGAGGATTATGGTAAATGCGAATCATGTTTACTTGGCAAAATGACAAAGCAACCTTTCTCTAAAGTTGGAGAAAGAGCAAATGAACTATTGGGTTTAATCCATACAGATGTATGTGGACCAATGAGTACAAATGCTAGAGGTGGTTTCAGCTACTTTATCACTTTCACCGATGACTTCAGTAGGTATGGTTATGTCTACCTAATGAAGCATAAGTCTGAATCCTTTGACAAATTCAAGGAATTTCAGAGTGAAGTAGAGAATCAATTAGGCAAGAAGATTAAAGCACTGCGGTCTGATAGAGGCGGTGAATATCTGAGCTATGAATTTGATGACCATCTGAAAGAATGTGGAATTCTATCAGAATTGACTCCTCCTGGAACACCACAATGGAACGGTGTGTCGGAACGGAGGAACAGAACCTTGCTAGACATGGTCAGGTCAATGATGGGTCAGGCCGAACTTCCATTAGAATTTTTGGGACATGCACTAAATACAGCTGCACTCACTATAAATAGAGCTCCGTCTAAAGCTGTCGAAAAGACTCCATACGAATTATGGTTTGGAAAGCCTCCAAATGTGTCTTTTCTTAAGATTTGGGGATGTGAAGTATACGTCAAACGATTAATTTCAGACAAACTTCATCCAAAATCTGACAAATGTATCCTTGTGGGCTATCCAAAGGAAACAAAGGGGTATTACTTCTACAATACATCTGAGAACAAAGTGTTTGTTGCTCGAGATGGTGTCTTTTTGGAGAAAGATCACATTTCCAAAATGACAAGTGGGAGAAAAATAGACCTCGAAGAAATTCGAGTCGAACAACAAACTCTAGAGAATGCTCAAGATGACATTCAGGATGAAACTCAGAGATCTTTAGAAGAATCTGGTGAGAATCATGGTCAATCTAGAAATGTTACCCCGTTTAGATCGCAAAGATATAGATCTCAACCGGAAAGGTACTTAGGTATTTTGACGAACGAGAGCTATGACGTTCTATTACTTGAAAGTGATGAACCTGCGACTTACAAACAAGCTATGACGAGCCCTAGCTCCAAGCAATGGCAAGAAGCCATGCAATCTGAATTGGACTCCATGTCTGAAAACCAAGTATGGGATTTGGTCGATTTGCCAGATGGCTACCAAGCCATTGGAAGCAAATGGGTTTTCAAACTGAAAAAGGACAAGGATGGGAAACTTGAAGTTTTCAAAGCTAGATTGGTTGCAAAAGGTTACAGGCAAGTCCACGGTGTGGACTACGATGAAACCTTTTCACCAGTTGCAATGCTAAAGTCTATTCGGATAATGTTAGCAATCGCTGCATATTACGATTACGAAATATGGCAGATGGATGTCAAAACTGCTTTCTTAAACGGCGTTTTAACAGAAACTGTGTTTATGACACAGCCTGAAGGTTTTGAGGATCCAAAGAATGCTAAAAAGGTATGCAAGCTAAAGAAATCAATCTACGGATTGAAGCAGGCATCCAGGAGCTGGAACATACGTTTTGATGAAGCAGTCAAGGACTTTGGTTTCATCAAGAACGCGGACAAATCTTGTGTATACAAGAAGGTCAGTGGGAGCAAAATTGCTTTCCTAGTATTATATGTCGACGACATATTGCTTATCGGAAATGACATTCCTATGTTGAACTCTGTCAAGATTTGGCTTGGGAAATGTTTTTCGATGAAGGATCTAGGAGAAGCACAGTACATATTGGGCATCAAGATTTACAGAGATAGATCTAAAAGGATGATTGGACTTAGTCAAAGCACTTATATCAATAAGGTGCTTGATAGGTTCAAGATGGTGGACTCCAAGCGAGGCTACCTACCCATGTCTCATGGAATAACTCTAAGCAAGACTCAGTGCCCAAAAACACTTGATGAGCGTAGACGAATGAATGGGATTCCATATGCATCATTGATTGGTTCAATAATGTATGCTATGATATGTACACGCCCGGATGTTGCGTACGCACTCAGTGCTACGAGCAGATACCAGTCAGACCCAGGAGAGGCGCATTGGACTGCTGCCAAGAACATTCTGAAGTACCTGAAAAGGCACAAAGATGACTTCCTGGTCTATGGTGGAGATGATGAATTAATTGTTAAAGGCTATACGGACGCAAGTTTCCAAACCGACAAAGATGATTTCAGATCACAGTCTGGGTTTGTCTTCTGCCTCAACGGAGGAGCAGTAAGCTGGAAAAGTGCTAAGCAAAGCACCATTGCGGATTCTACAACTGAAGCGGAGTACATTGCTGCACATGAAGCAGCAAAGGAAGCTATATGGCTAAGGAAGTTCATAGGTGAACTTGGTGTAGTCCCCTCCATTAAAGGACCAATAGCCCTGTATTGTGACAATAACGGAGCTATTGCACAGGCAAAAGAGCCTAGACACCACCAGAGAGTCAAGCATGTACTTCGTAGATTTCACCTTCTACGAGAGTTCGTTGAAAGAAAAGAAGTCGAGATAAGCAAAATTGGAACTGATGACAACATATCAGATCCATTAACTAAACCTCTGCCGCAGGCGAAGCACAACTCGCACACTGCAGCTATGGGAATCAAGCATATTGGAGAATGGCTTTGATGTCTCTGTTTAATGTTTTAAAGTTTTAGAGTTTAAATCTTTGTAAAACATTATTGGTTAATCATTCACAATAAATGAAAAGAATTCATTTTTCCATTTAATTTGTGGTTTATTAAATGATGAGTCCCTTCAATTTGACGATATATTCAAGATAGACTGTCAGGACCAGTCCCGTGACTAAGAAATGTCTATCAAGTGAACTTGAATGTCAAAGGTTGAAAATGGTCCCTAGTCGGAGTTTTCTATAAAAATGGACGCATAGAAAACGTTAGACGATTAGAAAGCAAGATGACTAGTAGTTCTGTTTCTTGAACTATGTGGACATGGCAATGTCATAATCATTTGCATAGATACTTACTTTGGGAAGACTAGTATCGGACAAGACCTATGAAACTTTACTGTAAGAGATGAAAGTCTGTCATAAGTAAATTTCATTAAATTATTAGACACTAAATCCTCAATACCTGAGTGATTTGAGATTACTTGTTTGAGAACTGGTTGCTTTGACGTTGACCAACCGTCGCACCGTAAAAGGAGGCTATAAAGGCAACGCTCAGGTAATCACCTATCAAACGAAGTCTAATCTCAAGATCGCAAGATTGGGATTGTCCTCCCATAAATCGGGATAAGATGCTTAAAAGTTGTACAAGGCCACTCGGAGAGCTAGAAACTGTGAAATGCATGGCCGTGCTCGGATGAATCATAGGCTATGATTTTCTGTTTATTTGATCAGTTGAACTCTGAAACCGAGGAACACCTCTGGACATAATAAGGATGACGACTCTTACCTTATGTTCAAGAGCAAGCATCGAGCGACAAAGGAATTAGGAAATGCACACTTGTCCCTAAGGACAAGTGGGAGACTGAAGGAAATAATGCCCTTGGTCCAAGTATGCATTCTATGTTAAGTCTAATAAATGCGGTTCAGTATTAATTAACAAGTTAATAATTCAGTGAGATCAAGTGAGCTGAATGCCTAGCTAGAGGCCGCTTCAGTTCAAGTGGAATTAATGATATTAATCCACAGCTTACTCTTGACTGAACCCGTAGGGTCACACAAATAGTACGTAAACGGATCAAGTATTTAATGGCATTAGATACTCCATCTATGGATATTCGGAATCGACGGATCTTGGTTTCAGTGGGAGCTGAGATCGTCACAGGCAAGAAATGAATACTCCGGATACGATGATATTGCCGGAAACGGAAATATGGATCGTATCGGAAATATAAATATTATCCAAATCGTAGATGTTGCCGGAAACGGAAACATGGTACGTATCGGAAAATATTATCGGAAATGGAAATATTGCCAGAATCGGAAATATTGCCGGAAACGGAAATATTGTCAGAATCGGAAATATTATCGGAATCGGAAAATAATTCCGGAAACGGAAATATTAAATATTTGTTCGAAACGGAAATTGATTCCGGAATCGGAAATATTAAATATTGTTCGTATCGGAAATGAATTCCGGAACCGGGAATTTAATCGGAAGCGTATCGTACGAATTAGCATCGGACGAGGCCTGCCGGACGAAGGCCCAACACGAAGTCGGGCCATCGCCCAGCAAGCCAAACGCGCGCTACAAGCCCAGCCAAGGCAGCGCCCAGGCCCACCGCAAGGCAGGCCCAGCGCGCGCCAAGGCCATGGCCTCGCTGCGTCGGCTGCTGCTCGCACGCACACGCATGGGCGGCCCTCGTGGCTGCCGTGTGTGTGTGAGTTTGTGTTCATGCATGATTCCTAAAACTATTAGAGTTAGTATATGATTAAATTCCTATTCCTAAAAGGATAAATTAATTAATTAGAGTTCGTATAGGATTCTAAGTTTAATTAATTCGTATCCTACTAGGATTCCAATTCCCTTTCCATAACTCTATAAATACGTGCCTAGGGTCACATATTTTCAGAGATTAATTCAAGTATTCAAAGTGAGTTTTGAGAGAAAAATTCAGTCATATTTCTTACCTAAGAGTGCCGAAAATTCTAGTACCTTAAGGGCGATTCTAGTTGGTCAATCTTAAGGCGGATCCGGACGTGCTGTGGACTATCTACGGAGGGACGACACTTGGAGTCCTAAAGACTTGTTCTTGTTCGGTTCGGGCGCAGCTAGGGAAGGCACGCAACAAAGAGTATGCATCTAAATTATGCTATATGATTATGTGTAAATAATATGTATTTTTGGCTAAATGGTTGTTTCCGCATGATTTATGAATTGTCATATGTATCATAACCTAACAGGAACGACTGTTCCGTTCTTCTGATCTTCCTTTAGCTTCAAACAATCTCTCTTCCAATGCCCCTTCTTCTTGCAGTAGAAGCATTCAGATTCAGAAGTGGGTTGACTGACCTTCCTCTTTTCAGATTTGGCGCCAGTTGGTTTCTTAGTTTGGCTGGCCTTGTTGCCACCTTTGTTAGAATTCCTCTTCTTTCCAGATTTCTTGAACTTGCCCCCACGCACCATAAGCACATCTTGCTTATCACTTTTGAGCGTCTTTTCACACTACTACAAAACGCGTTACTTCTCGACGCTTTTTTTGCTAATTATCGACGCAGATAAGCGTCGAGAAAAAATTTCTCGACGCTCCCAACCAGCGTCGAGAATTCTCCCGTAGAGAAATTCTCGACGCTGATTTGCGTCGACTTTCTCGACGGTTTTCCGTGTCCTCATATAGTTTTGGCGCGTTTCAGCTTCGAGAATGTCGAAGGTGTTTGTTGTAGTGATATTTTTCTCGACGCCATATAGCGTAAGGAATATTTTTGCGGGTGCTCTATTACATATTGCGGGAAATTGCTTTTGACACTAAAAAGCGTCGAGAATTGTTTTTTTTTTCTTTTTTTTTTTGCACGAACCAAAATCAATTAACCTGCTGACAGTGAAAAAAATTTATATTTTTCTTATATATATATTTAAATAACAAGTTAATTTGAAGGTGAAAAAGAGTTAGAGAAAAGATGCTACAAAATCAAAATTTATTCTCAAAAATAAAATATAGTACCACATAACTTACAAGACTAAAACCAATCTGTCCAACAATGATATGAATCACAAAGATTAATAATATCACAGAAAAATAAAGTAAAACATGAAGCAAAGATTCTCTATACATTTTAACGAATTTACAAGTTCAACAAATGCTCAGTTGTAGTAATCAACTATCATTAAAGAAGCCCGCAAATATGCACCACTAGATGAACGTCTGAGATGCTTCCAAGGCTAAAAATAGTTGTAATCTTGAGTTGTCCACTAGCTGCCAAGTTTTGCCAAATTTCATTTCAAAAGAAAAGTAGATTAGCACTATATTAGAGTGAATAATAAGCCCTGCATACATTAGAAAACATGATACATAACATTAATCACAAAGAAACAAAATCTAGACAGATGCAAGAAAATACGAAACTGAATCCAAATTAATTATCTCATGGGTCTGGCTTTATTGAGACACCAATCAATCTCAGTTTTGGGTCCATTGGAGGATGAAAGACCAGCTCTTAAGTTACTATTATACAACAAAAAACAAAGTGCATAAATTATTAAAAGGTTCATGAGTGTAATACGTGCAAGCGTCCTTCATCACTATTTGATGTCGGCTTGGTCACGAATAAGCAATCGCATATGTAACAACCTAGCTAGTATCCGATCTTATATCAGAAGTAAAACCCCTTTCATACTTTTTCATTGAGTTATCTTGTATGGTAAAACGGGGAAGCAATGATAGAAAAAGATCATCGTATGACTTCCCTAGGAACATTTTCATCATGTCAAACGACACAGTTGAAGGGCTTGAGGCACTCTAAAGCATTGCGGTTCTGTTCAGTTCTGTTGTACTATTCTGTTTTATTTGTACAATTTATAAAGCGTGGGAAGTCTGGGAACGCCTTATATGTTGTATACAAGTGATACATGAGCATTACAGTAAGAAAATTATTTCAGGTACTCAAGGTTGGTTAGGAGTGAGAAGACAAGCTAAGTCCCTGATACAGTAGCTAAGTTGCTAAATTGGAGCAGACAACACTACAGGAAAAAGAAAAAATTGGATTGATGTAAAACTTAAGAGTATACAAGGATAACATATGTATACCTTGGTTAAATAACGAAGTAACATTTTTGCAGAAATCATCCCTGGCCAACTTTTTCACACACAATAGCCCTCATGTATGCCCCTTAGAATGTCCTCTTGGACGTGTAGTCTAGATGTTGATGTATCAGTTAGTGAATTGATAGTTTTCTCATTCTACAGTTTCCAAGTCTGAAATCATCATTTAGATACGTCATTAGAAAGTTGAAACCTAGAAAGTTGAAGTAGTTTAGACATTAATTTGAACAAGTATAATAACTTACATAAGTTACATATCATAGGAAACTTGAGAAATTGTACTGCTGTTCTTTTTGCCACAGACTATCTCCAGAAAGACAGCTATAGTTTCACTTTTCTGGTCTCTCATCATGATAAATATCAACAAGTGATGGTCCTGGAAGCCCAAACTGTCTCATACTACATGGGAAAAATGTATACTAGTTGGCCAAAATTCTATGTGAGGTAGATAAACAAAATCCTTACTACTCCCTATGTTTTTGATGAAAGAGAGACAAACACTTAAATCTAGAATGAACTCTTGGCCAATTTACACTGTTTCATACTCACTAATCACTAACCTTTCCACGTCAGCTTTAGGCTTTCTAATTGCTAGCATAATCATCTAGTTAACTCAGTGAGAAAGCTAAGTCCTAACAATTCTCAAAGCCTCTGACCACAAATGCAAAACTCCACCCCCCATAAACATACTTGATGAAAACGGCACCCTAGAGCATACATCGCATCCATTTCTCCAACACAAATCAAACATATGTTAAAATATCAACAGGACTAGCAGCATTCTCCCAAGAAACAACAACATAGAAAAAATACCAAACCTCAGAATGCTCAATTTGCATATAAAAGACACACCTCAATGTGTCAACAACTCAGCAAAGAACAATTTCAGCAACATTTTTTCTTTTGCAGTTCCATTTAGAGTCTTCTTCCTTGTCTTGAAGACTTGATTCATAATGAGCCTTCTTAGTGGAGCGCGTTGGTGAGTTTTCTCTGCATGCTACTTTGTACACCAGAAGAAAAAAACTTCTCAAAATTTCACTTGACTAATTAAGTCACCAAAAGCCCACCTTGGACTTGAGGAACTGGTAAACTGGGGGTGTATTTGGACCATTCACGTCCACCTGCAGTCAGAAGCAGTAGAAGTCATGGTGTCAATAGGTAGGCAACTATGCTTCGCTAGAGATTCTGAGATGGTGAATTCACTAACAAACCTTATCAAAAATAGGCTATCAACTTTGAACCTGGTACATGCAAAATTCTTCATCTCATGATGAGCCAGGTTCTTGGCCTTCAAGTTGATTGAGCGGAAATGCTAAAATCTTAAAGCCTGCACATGGAAAATAATTATCATCTCATTTTTCAGTCTGCAAAATAACAGAGAAGAAGATCTTAAGATTATCGAACCAATAAAGATCATTTGTTTTCAGATATGCACTTCGATGGAATTAAAATACAAAATCTTTTCCACCAACTAGAGCAAGAAATATGCACTAAAGATAGACTAAATTCAAGGCACTACGCCCTTGAATGAGAAATGGATAATGGAGCCAAATGGTGAAAAACAGATAATATTTTCGGTCCCCTATCAAACTCTCTGGTCTTCTAGGCTAATCTTTGTCATATTTTCTTCTAAAGTGAGGTCATTGTTACACGGTTACACCCCATGAAACTACCAAATATTGTTGTCCGCACGAAAAACAAACCAGAAAATTGTTAGCGCCCAGTCACCAACTGTCACCCCGCGATAGAGTGTCAAACCACAAGCAAACAATGAATTCAAATTACCAATACAAAATTCATACGAGAAAGCTAGGAGATCACAACCAAGAAGTCTGCAATTCTGCAAAAAAAAACGTGAACATACACGACTTTGAAAGAGATCAACTGGATGAGAACACTTACATAAGTAATATCCCTACAGCCCCCTTCATTCTACAGCAGAAATCTTCGCATCACAAGCTATAATCCCAAAAATACACATACCAGATATGACCAACACTAACAACAAAATAGAAAACATAAGTACACATGCCAGGAAGCTGAAAGCTAGAAATAGACTCACAAAAGAATAACAGCAAATAAAATTTCCAGATCAATCAAGCAAACAATCCTGAGAAGCAACCTATTACCACTTCTAATGACCCCCCAACCACATAAAGATGAACAACATAATAATATAAATTAGAGGAACTCTTAACACTGCCAAGAAGAACAAGCATGTGTGAGTCGACAGAAGAAAAAATAAAGTACTTGAAGGCTGAAGTGTTTTCAAGTATTCTGTAGTCTCCAGAAGTAACATTATAGAGGTTCACAATCCTGCCATACTACCAATCCATGTGTCATGTATATCTGAGGCGTAAGGCCGCATAACAATATGTTTGCACCTGTTGGCTAAGTTTCACAAGTTACAGAAGGAAAACATACGATATTAGCAACCTACTCAAAGTAGAATAGTTGATTATGAAAAAACTCATCATGCCTCATCAGTAATCATAAAGGTTGAGCTATGCAAATTTTGTCAAAAAATTGTTGTAGCAAAGATTCAAATGATAAATAACTTGCCTATTCTTTCTCTAAAATGAAAACATCTTATCCATCTGTCATTAGTAAATCGTGAAAATCAACGCTAGAAGGAAACATCAGCCCGTCAAAAATGTTATGCGTATATTTATTCCTAGACAAAAATATTGACTCTATTAGCATATCATGGCCACTAGGTCCAACAAGCACGGTAGCACCTCCGTATTTTATACCACCCCCATGTTTTTTCTAAATACCAGCATAACCACATCCAAAGTAAAACATATCATCACCTAAACACCACCATGGACATTTCTAACAGTCTATCATCACCATTATATCCCTTGAAACTAGCATATTAACCACTACAACAACCTTTTCTCTAACATCCGCATTATCCCTTTGTAAGGGGCAATTTCTAGCATATTGCCCTGTTCTTCACATTTATTGTTATAATAACTAATTCCCATTTCATTGGAAATTAATGATGCATTTCCCCTCCCATAAGAAATACAAGCCTATCATAACAGTCCTGGGCTTAAGAATATGTTCGAGAAATTAAATACAAGTATATGATAACAGGATATTTTGACAAAATGCATAAACAAATCAATCTGATGTAGTGGTTGAACTGATTCTCATATAATCCCCACAATATAAGCATATATATAAGTCTTCTTTCCATAACAAATTGGAAAATATATTATGTTTAACCTAGATTTTTACATAGATTAGACAAAAAACATGATTAAAAACAAAGGGCTAGATTTCGAAATAGACTTCTTGACAGTAATCTTTGCAAAAGCTACTCTTGTTACTACTTAAAAAATACCATTCAGTCTAATAGTGCAGTTTCTCATATTTAAGTAAGTAAATGGTATGAATCAGATTTAGATAAAGCAACCTAGTTTCAATGAAGCCTAAATTCATACTGCGTATGCTGAAAGGCATCAAAAAACAAAATCTTTATATCCAAAGTTCTTGAGCAGCAAATTACACAAAGAAAAACCTAAACCTCGAAACCCAGAATATCGAAAATTGAAAAACCAAGAGATCGTAAGAGGGATAAATTACATTACCTTGTGCAAGACCTCCTAAAAGATAGAAACCACATGGAAGATGCAAATTTCATTGTTATAAATGAACAAGTCTGCAAAAATTGTGAAAAAATTAAAACATAGGAAAGAAGAGATAATTAATTATAATTATAAGGGAAACGGAGGAGAAGGTGCAAACCTGCAACTCCATTGATGTTTGAGAGTAGATCTGGGAGAAAGGGGATTTTTTCAGCAATTGGGTAAAGAGGAGTCGATTAGGGTTGACTGGTTGAGAATGAAATGACGAGTGTGAAGTCGCGGGGTAGCTTAGGCGGTTCCTAGCTAGGTCACGTGCGGATCACATGATATTTTACTAATATCTCGACGCCTTTTCTTGTCGAGAGATGATTTTGACTTGGAAACGCGTCGACAAACAACGCGACCTAGACAATGTACTCAGCGCATATTCACACCGTTGAGGCTATACCGTCGAGATTCCACGTCTTTTGTAGTAGTGTCAGCGGTCTTCAGCATACCGTGAAGCTCAGTGAGCGTTTTGTCCAGACTATTCATACTGTAGTTCAGTTTGAACTGATCATACCCGTTATGAAGAGAATGGAGGATGGTGTCTACAGCCATTTCCTGAGAGAATTGCTGATCCAGCCGACTCATATTCTCAATGAGTCCAATCATTTTGAGAACATGTGGACTTACGGGCTCGCCTTTCTTAAGTTTGGTCTCAAGAATTTGCCTATGAGTCTCGAATCTTTCGACTCGAGCCAGATCTTGGAACATGTTCTTTAACTCACTGATGATCGTGAAAGCATCTGAGTTGATGAATGTTTTCTGCAGATCTGCACTCATGGTGGCGAGCATTAGACATTTCACATCCTTGTTGGCATCAATCCAACGATTGAGGGCTGCCTGAGTGACCCCTTCGCCTGCGGCTTCGGGCATCGCCTCTTCCAGGACATACTCCTTTTCTTCCTGCATAAGAACTATTTGCATGTTCCTTTGCCAGTCAAGGAAGTTTTTCCCGCTCAACTTCTCCTTTTCGAGAATTGATCGAATGTTGAATGAATTGTTGTTTGCCATAATTAAAACTACAATTGAAAAGAATAAACAAATAAATAACCATTCACAGTTTCTCTTAATAAACTTAAATTCTAGCATACATGCATAATTCAATGTTCATTAAGCATTTTATTCAAGTTATGTGTTCCGGCAGGTGTGAATAAAATGATTCCAAGACCCTAAAATCCATTGAAGAATTAAGCACATTATGTATTTAGACTCAATTCTAAAATCTTTTAGGTAAGCAAAAGCCTTTTGCTAATAGTCTAGAAACTACTCTTGGTTGATAGGTACGTCTAAGAACTTATTAGGTAAACTTGTCGATTTTGCCACGACATAAAAGGACTCCTTATTTATATCGTTGAGTTTCACCAAAACTAACATGTACTCACAATTATTTGTGTATCTTACCCCTTTAGGACCAATAAGTAACACCTCGCTGAGCGAAAACTATTACTAGATTGATGTAAAGGATATCAAAGCAAGTGTTTATTTTGGCATGGCACCTTTTAACTCAATTTTTAAGTTTGGAACGTAAGGCTCTTACTATGTTGGTTAGATTTTAAGTGAACTAAAATCCTTAATCATGCAACATAATCAAGCCACAATCTCATGCATAATCAAGACATATTTAAAGAAATAAATAACTTAAAGCATGCATAAGATAAATGTGATCTAGTATGGCCCGACTTCATCTTGAAGCTTCAACTTCAAAGCCCGTCTCGAAAATGGTAACTTCGTCTTGAATTTCACCGTGGGAGGCGCCATTTTCTTCAAATAGGATAAGCTATAATTAAACTAATTACAACTATTTGACGGTACGCAGACCATATTTGAATTGAAAAACAAATTTGGTGCATTAGACCAATTACATTCAAATTAATGGTACGCAGACCATATTTTCTATCCTATTTGGGCCATACTAGTCACTCCATAACCTGCAAAACAGTACATATACAATATATACCATTCACCCATTCATTATCATGAATGGCCCACATAGCTGGTTAGTAAAACACGTTATGCATCACATAAATATTTGCAGCAATTAATTAAGGGCACCAATAGTCTACCAATTATTCAGTCCTTATTAATTCTAATCAAGTTGTTTTAACCTTAAAGGATTTGTAGACCTAATCAAGAGTTTATGACTAAAAGGCTCCCACTTAAACCAATAAATTCATATGCATGCTTTACTAATTTTAAACATTAAAATGTATTTCTAGTCTAACCGGAAACATACAAATTTAATTAAAATTTAAAGCTCATATAAATTTATAATCGAATACATTAATTTAATTTATTTCAGTTGAATTAAACGAATTTAAATTAATTCAAGATTTAATTTTAGTAAAATAATTAGTATAAATAAAATTTATAATAATTATAATATTCAAACTTAAAATCCAAGAAAACAATTTAAATTACGAATTTTAAAATTAATTAAAATCGTTCCCAAACTAAAAATTAAAAATTAAATTCAAAGCGCATCAATCGGGTCAAGACGAGGCACTTGGGCTTGCGCCCAAGCCCCATCGAGCTACGAGGCCCATGCCCCGTGAGAAATCATCGTCGCATATCCCTAGCACAGCCATACACTCCCACGCACAAGGCCACGCACACACGCACCCCTTGCGGGCTACGCTGCGCGCAGCATTGCTGCGTCGTGGCTGCTGCTTGTCTTGGCGCGCATGGTGCGTTGTGGCGCAGCGTGCTGCTGCCCACACGCATCGTGCAGTGCCTTGTGTGCCTCGCCCTCGCCCACTGTGCTACGTGCATGCCTAGGCGTTGAGCCTAGCGTGCCGCACACATCGTTGCTCGTTGCATTCGTACCGCACGGGCGACGAGCTCCCTTGCTCATCGTCACGTGCCCGCACTATACAACACCCCTTAAGGGTAACATGTAGCTTCCATTGTTTTGTGCGTGCAACAATAATGAGCGTTTTAAAAAAAAATTAAAATTTAAAATTTAAAATTAATGACAAATTAATAAAACATATTAATTTCATAATTTTAGGGCGAAAAATCGAAAATTTATTAATCAATTAATTTCCGATTAACATGGATTCAAATCTAGGTCATAAAAATTAAAAAATTAACATAAATTAACAATTTTTATGGTGGATTTTAATCATGGATACCTAATTAAATTATTAATTAATTATGAAAATCAAATTAATTCTAAATTATTCGAATTTCAACAAATTAATCATAATTACAAATTAGGTTGTATAATTAACAAGGCTAGGAATTCAAACTTGTTAAACATATACTGTAGGTCAATAAAAAATTCAAGATTTATCAACAAGAATCGCAAATATTTAATTTAACATCTTAAATTTACAAACTTTTGCGTTCGAAAAACTAAAACCTCCGAAAAGTCATAGTTAGGCTTCGAATTTGGGAATTCTGGGTTCGGCCGAAAAATCCTTTATTTGTCAAAAATTTAAAATGCCTTTTACATGCGGAATTGACACAAAAATCACTCTATTTGGATGAGTAACGAAGAAACTGCCGAAAAACTGCGTACATATAATTAAATAAACGCAATTTGCAATTAATTAACAATTACGAAAATTAATCACCCCTTTTAATTCTTTGCAAATTTGTAAAATTTAACCATGTTTATGCAATTTAGATTATGAAAATAATAAGAGGCTCGTGATACCACTGTTAGGTTATGATTCATATGACAAAACATAAATCATGTGGAAAAACCATAAAGCCAGGAAAGCATATTATTTACACATAATCATTTAGCATAGTTTAGATGCATACACTTTGTTGCGTGCCCTCCCTAGCTGCGCCCGAACCGAACAAGAACAAGTCTTTAGGACTCCAAGTGTCGTCCCTCCGTAGATAGTCCACAGCACGTCCGGATCCGCCTTAAGCTTGACCAACTAGAATCGCCCTTAAGGTAGCTTAGGAATTTCGGCTATTTGGTGCAAGTGTATGGCTGATTTTTCTTCAAAATCTTACCTTTAGAATATTTCAATTGTATATATAAATTATGACCCTAGGCTCCTATTTATAGAGGTATGGAAAAGGAATTATAATCCTACTAGGATTTGGATTTATTAATTAGAATCCAACTTGAACTCCAAATAATAAATATAATCTTTTTAGGATTAGGATTTAATCAATACACGAATTCCGATAGGATTAGGATTCGTTACGAACATGAGCATCGTAAGGCCACGACACGAGCATCGCACCACCCGCGCAGGCCTTGCGGCCCACACGAGCAGCTGTTGCTCGCACCCTAACAGCACGCCCAGCGTGCGCGCGCCAAGGCCTTGCTGGGCCTGGCCTTGCGCTGGGCCTGGCGAGGCGTGGCAGCTCCATGTTGGGCGCTCGGCTTGCTGGGCGCGGGCCTGGCTTCGTGCTGGGCCTTCGTCTAGCAAGCCTCGTCCGATGCTAATTTGTACGATGCGCTTCCGATTAAATTCCCGGTTCCGGAATTCATTTCCGATACGAACAATATTTAATATTTTCGATTCCGGAATTAATTTCCGTTTCGAACAAATATTTAATATTTCCGTTTCCGGAATTGTGTTCCGATTCCGATAATATTTCCGATTCCGGAATTATTTTCCGATTCCGATAATATTTCCGTTTCCGGCAATATTTCCATTTCCGATAATATTTTCCGATACGTACCATGTTTCCGTTTCCGGCAACATCTACGACTTGGATAATATTTTTATTTCCAATACGATCCATATTTCCGTTTCCGGCAATATCATCGTTTCCGGAGTATTCATTTCTTGCTTGTGACGATCTCAGCTCCAACTGAAACCAAGATTCGTCGATTCCGAATATCCTTAGATGGAGTATTTAATGCCATTAAATACTTGATCCGTTTACGTACTATTTGTGTGACCCTACGGGTTCAGTCAAGAGTAAGCTGTGGATTAATATCATTAATTCCACTTGAACTGAAGCGGCCTCTAGCTAGGCATTCAGCTCACTTGATCTCACTGAATTATTAACTTGTTAATTAATACTGAACCGCATTTATTAGACTTAATATTATATGCATACTTGGACCAAGGGCATTATTTCCTTCACTGAGTGCATACGCAACATCCGGGCGTGTACATTGAAGGAAATATGTCCTTCACCCAAGGTGCATTAAGTCTAATACCAAGGTTCAGATTAATTGCGAACAATTAATTCAGAGAGATCAAGTGATCGGAAAAGCTAGCTGGAGCAATGCTTCCGATCAGTGAGTTCTAATGGATATTGAACTCACAACTTACTCTTGACTGAACCTACAAGGTCACACCAATGACACGTAACAGATCACCTGATTAAATGAATCGGAAATTCATTTAATAGCTTTTCGGGATTTAAGTTGGAAACGCATTATACGATACGACCTTGCATCGGAATCGTATATCGTATCGCGAATATTCGTAAGCTAGGCGAAACGAATAAATCGTATCGTACGACGGTGATTCGTCGTATACGAAACGATAAATAATATATCGGAAATATATTAAACGCGAATACGAAGAGCGGCCCACGAGCCGAGTGCACGAAGCACTCGAGGCCCATGGGCGCGCGCTAGGCGAGCAAGCAAGGGCCAAGGCAACACGGCACCGCTGGCCCATGGCCGAGCGGAGCTGCGCGTGTGCGAGCGGGCCTATGCAGTGACACAGCCACAGCAGCGAGGCCCATGGCCCAGCGCGTTGTGCTTGTCTCACGCGTGGCTTGCTAGCCGGCCTTGCCTCCAGGCTTGGTCGGTTAGTAAGGTTATGTAAATAACCTTATGACCTAATTTCCAACTTACTGCAATCACAATTCAGATTACTCAAAACCCTAGAGACCCAGAGAACCCTAATTATCTCTGTGCCTCCAAAGTGAGTTCTTCCCAAAAAGCAAAGTATCTTGATTAATTGTCTAAGCTACGATTATCAAGACGGACCTGATCGTTTCGGTGAACCAAGTAGAGGAACGACAATTGGAGTTCTTTGTTTGTGTTCGTTGACGGATTATTGTGGAAAACACGCTTCGAATGTAAGTATGCTTAATCTGTGCTTTATACATGTTTCCTGACTTTGGGGATTGTTCCGCACATGTTATTATGTTTAACTGTATTCCCCTACAGTGGTATCATGAGCCTTATGTATTCAAAGCATGAATTAGCATGATTATTATTGTTTTTGCATTGTCGAAATTCTTGGAATTTTTGTTGATTTTTCGGAATTTTTTCGAATTATTGGATTAATTGCGAAATTGGCAGTTCCGAAATAAAAAATATTCACTTTTTCGATTTTTAAAACCCTAATCTGATGGAAAACGATTTTCTAAGATAACCTCATGAGAATAAAATTGCGAAAACAGGCCTCGAAGCATCAGTTTTTGGGCGTTTTTGTTAATTTTTCATTAAAAATTAAATGTGTCGGACAGTAATTCAATTAAAAGGTCGACCTAAACTACTCGGAATTTCTTGAAATTTTGACACAATGTTTCTGGGTACATTTTTGATCTATGGTACACATTTCAGATTTTTCCGATAAGTATAAACCCCAATTTTGCTTTTCCCCAATTCGTAAAATTTACAACCCTAATTGAATTTTAATTAATTTTGGATTAATAATTCGGTTAATTGGGGGAAGAGGGTATAATTTCATGGGTCAGTGGCTACTTTTAAAAATTATTGGATTAAAATTTTGAATGGTTTCGTTAATTTTAATCGCACTTAAACCAAATTATTAATAATCTGAAATTTAATTGTTTATGAACGATATAAAGTTTCGGATTTTATTAATTAAAAGTTCAAACTTTAAAGTTGATTCGATCGTTCTTAAAAGTTTGAATATTGTTAGCCCTTGATTTATTAATTTTACGAAATTGGATTGTCGTTAAAGTTTATTAAATCGTTAAAAATCGTTGTTTTTCAAAAATTAAATCGTAACCTTTTTGAAAAATAAAATTAATGCAAGTTCGTGAATTAAATTTAATTTTAATTAAGTTGGTCCGTTTTACGAACCAAAAACACGAACATGGGCATGATGGAAGTATGGCTCGTCGAGCCATACGAGGCCATTGTGCTCGCCGCGCCATGCGACACGGGCAGCAGCACAAGGCTGCGTCCCTCGTGCGCGCTAGGCGAGGAGAGGGCAGACATGTTGCTTGCAGGGCTGCGACGAAGCAAGCACAAGGCTTGCGACGTCCAGCACACTCGACGCACAACACACACGCAGCGCAGGGGCAGCTAGGTTGCGGGTACGCGATGCGTGCACGCGAGCGATGGCGCGCGAGCGATGGGGCGCGAGCGATGGGGCGGGGTGCGCGAGCAGTGCTCGTGTGCTCTTGGGCCTCTCGCACGACGGGCTGGGCGCAAGCCTAGGCCGTTTAATTGAATTTTTTTTTTGAATCGTTTAATTAGTTGGGCTTCGTATATTTGCATTAATTTGGGCTAACGGGATATTTAATTTAATATTTTATTTGCTTGAGCCAGACCGCGAGTTTTAATTTAATATTTCATAATTAATTATCCGGAATAATTATTGGTTTGAGTGGGAGCCACTAAATGAAATTAAAATGAAATAATTATTTTAATTGTTTCGTAGGTCGCATTATTTTAATTAAATTCAATTTTAATTAGAATAAAGTCTAAGGATTAATAATTTGGAAATTGATTAATCTTTTAGGACGCATTTATGTGAACGTGAATTTTAATTAATTCACGTAAATACTTGCATATCAACATGGGCCATTCGTTTTAGCATACGAATGGGTTAATGCGTAGAATATATATTTTATGCAATGCAGGTACTCCAAGTGACTAGTATGGCCAAATTTAGGATAGTTAAATACGGTCTGCGCACCGTTCTATCTTTGAATGTAAAGTTTTAAATATGGTATGCGTACCATGGAAATTTTGATGTAATTTATTATTTTCAAGTATTTCTAAGTTTAGAACTTTAAGTTAGCATTTGAACGAAGATTCAAGACCATGCCAAGATAACAAGGAGGTGATGAAGATTGGATGCTTCAAGACAAGAAGTTTTGGGCCATACTAGATCACCAATTATTTATGCAATTTAATATATATATTATGCGTGAATGTATGAATGTATGTATGCTTTGCATGAACAGGTTGTTTCCTATGAATCGATTAGTTTTAAGTTCACTAAATAATCGAACCAACATAGAAACAACTAGTCCAAGTAATATTGAGTTTTAAAATTGCCTTCCAAATCAACACTTACAAAAATCTAGGGATCTAAGATAGTAGGTTTACGCTAAAGCGAGGTGCTATTTTAGTTGACTTAGGTGGTAAGGCGTCCTAAAGGAGCACGTTGATTGTGGTTACAACTCAAACAATAATGGCATTAAGTTGTGGCAATGGGATAAATTATGGCATTAGTTTATTAACCAAGAGTAATTTGGAGATTACCAACAATAGGTTTTGCTTACCTAAAATCTTAAACTACTTAGGACATGCTAAAGCTGCTTAAGGATTTAGGACTTTTGGGGTCTTGGAATCGTTTCATTCATTTTGGACCATGTTTTTGCTTTTTGCATGAATGAAATGTTTAATAGCTTTGATGATTGCGTGAATGCTTTTATATCAAGTTGTTAAAGTATGATAAATGTTTTTCTTTGCTAGTTCATTTTGTAGAATCGTAAATCTTCAACTTTATTGCGTTCGGACGATAGAACTGCGATATTTCCTCGATCGATTGGTAACTATTTTGAGAGCGATTCTCAAACAAAAGGAGAGTGAGAGCGTATCTTGAATGCTATTTTCTTATAGTGATCTTCATGGTTGTTTTCAAACTAAAATTTGAATGGTAGACCAAATGGACCTCATATATTCAGAATACTGGGTACTTTTGAAATAATGAAGTATTGAGTTAAAGACTCATGTATAACCAATGGTTAACAACCAATTTTCTTTTGATTCGATAATGAACTAGACTCATTGGATGCGGTCATTCAAAGTGAATAAAAGAAAGGGACTTTGTACGCATAACAAAGTAAGAAGATCAAGCAAAGAGTAAAGTCTTTAGGACTATAAGAAAACGTGCTAGAAAGGATAGGAAAGGGGAACAAAAGAAATGAATTCAATATTCAATTTCTACCTTGAAGTTTATGTTAAAGAGAAACGACTTAGCAAATAAACTCCTATGGTATTAGATTACCGCTTGAGATTCTAAACTCTTGTTAAGAACTCAAATTTCGGGAGCTAAGTCTGGTTATTGACCTACAAGTGGGAAATGAAGCAAAGTTGTGCTACATTGATTATAGGGTCATCATGTTTGTTTTAAAGTCCTTCTAAAGGCTGGAACTTAATGGTATTATGTTCCATTAATCATCATAATCAATTTCTGTTTGGACAACGGAAAGACTCACATTCAAACAAAAACATTCTTTGAGTGTTTATTTGAATGAAATGGTCATTTAAGGGTTGAGTCATATGATTGATTAATAAACAAACGAATCTCTTCACACTCAAACTTCAAAAGGTTCAAATCAAACATTTTGATTTGTGTTCCACATATCTTTGGCAATGTCATACGACCATATCAACAAGACAACATTCTAAGATTCCATGGCATGGATTTCTGAAAGTTGTTTAATTTAAGACACGTGGGTCTTGCTTGTTGAACATGACATAGAAATGGACTATTGTTAGAAGTTTCTAGAAAATAAAGTTCATGGGCCAAAGATGGATTTTATGACTTACCTATTTCACAAGAATTTGAGAAAATATGGCTATATTTAATCAAAGTGAAATGTGTGAAATACTTCAATGTAATTCACAAAAGGGTATAAAATCAACTTGGCAAGAAATTTGGAACATCTAGACTGGGTCAAGGTGATGTTTGCATGAGCGAAGAAAGATTATCTAGATTGTTTATATGGCATTATAACAATCGAAGCTCCATAAGAAAATGGTATGTCCAAATGGAGAAATCGGAATCTATTCGATTAACGATAATCACGACTATTTTCCTATATAGTTTCTAAATGATACTCTCAAGTGACTTTCACACTAAACAAGGTTGTCAAAGCTAAGATAAGATGTCATAAGGATTGAACTTCGGTTCAGTACATCTTTTCAGCATATATATCTAGGGTTGTCGAACCCAGTGGGAGTTAGTGTTTACATCAAACAAACTCAAGGATAGATATATGTTTCTTTATGAGCGACTCATAGAAACAAAAGGTATTGATTCTACCACAAATCATAGAACATATGGTTGTTGCTCTAGATAATGTCTTTTAGGAAACCATCATATTTCCGAAAAGGCAAGTGGGAGAAAAATGACCTCGAATGGACTTCGAGTCAAGCAACAAACAAATGTAGGATACTTAGGAGTCTTTGGAAAAGCTCCGTACTTAGAAGCCTTTGGAAGTGCTTCAGGAAGACTTTAGAAGTGCTTCAAGAAAATCCTAATACTCAAAGGACTTGAGTAATGTCTTTATAGACACTAATGTTTGATGTTCAATACCTAAGTAAATCGTATGAGGAATAGAATTCAACCAAGATAGATACATATATATCTTGAGGAATGAAATATGAGAAGACTTTGGAAAGTGCTTCAAGAACATACGACTTACAGGTTAGCTACGACGAATTAAAAATTCCCAAGTATGGTTTGAGGCCATCAGAAACATAAGTATGGTTCAAGGCCATACAAAATGGTTTGAGGCCATTTTATCCGAAATATCTTCATCTTAGATAATCAAATCTATGATTTGGTTGAATTACATAAAGGGTTCACTCCCATTGGTTGCAAACATGTTTTCAAAACATACGAAGATGATATTGTATACACATACAAAAGAGAAGCTAGATTGGTGGTTAAAGATTGTAAACAACTTCACGGCGTTGATAATGTTAAAATCTTTTTCACCAAGTCGGAATGCTTGAACTATTTTGGATAAATCTGGAAATCATTGCATATGTCAATATGGAAATTGGAAAACAAAACACCTTCCTTAATTGGACTTGTAGAAAGGAATTGTGTACATCACACAATGTAAAAGTTTTGGATGCTAGATAAAAGAGCAAGCTTAAGAAATCTATTCGTAGATTAAAGCATGCAAGTGGGAATTGGACCATATTTGTCTAAATGGCTATTGAGCAATCATGGCTTTATGAAAATATGGATCATCTTATAGATGAGGAGTTTAGTGGGAGCTAAGTCAAGATTATTGGTTCTATATATGAGATACATATCTCTCTATTGAAAATGACATTCAATGGTTAGATTTGAAAGTATTTGTCAATATTAGAACCATGGCGAAACTTAGAACATACTGGGTTAAAGATCTATTGGATAGGATCTAAAGCGTTGTTTGGATTCTGTAAAAGTAATTACTAAATCAAACACAATGGAGAGACTCTCAACCCATATGAGTAAGTCTAAGTTATGAATGCTTTAACTAAGTATAAAGCTAGGCTGTTATCACTAGAGTTAAGCATGAAGGACCTTGAAGAGGTACCTTCACCTTATATCACATGGCAATGCCAAGATTTTAGCAAGATTCAGTATCTCTTGAAACAGAATAAATCTAAAAGTCACATGGATGGATTTTAAAATGCGAATGGTCTTTGCATTACAATCAATCATGTATAATGTGATATATAGATCGCCAAAATAACTCGTGAACATTGGATCGTGACGAGTTTATACAATCTCTATTGATCTGGATCAAAGATCATTGGAACAGTATCAAGAACATCCAATACATTTGGAGATGTAGGATGAGCACTTGATAAGAGGAAGTGAAGATAACTAAAGTTTTGATGCTACATGCATTTGCCTAAGAAAAAGTTGAATCTTGTTGTTAGGCAAACCACAAACATACACGGGCAATTAGGCGTCGTGATTAAAAGGTGGTAACATAGGTTCTAAACCATATGTGATGCATGGGAAACTGAATCAATGATTAGTTTCCAAGTTCTCAGTTGAAAGATGTATCTCTCACATCTATGTGAACTGGTTGGAGCATTCCAAAAGGAAGCATCATTTGAAATTCTACATAATTGAAATAAATTCATTGTTGCCTAAGAAGCAATGAAAGGGAATTGTTTTTAGTGGGAGTTCTTCAATGAACTCAGGTTGATCACAAGTCTGCTACCTGGATGATTTTCTATTTTAGATATGATTATCATTCTAAACAGCAACGAAAGACTAGATCATTCTAGAAACATATTCAAAGATCTTTTCATTTTACCTCGAAAGGCTTTCGATAGAAAAGATGCTAAGGATAGCAAAGTATGATAAACTAAACCTCTGCATTGAATGATACACAACATTCATATTCAGATATGGAATCAAGTTTGAGTTCCATGAATGTTTTAAGTATTGGGTGAAAGGCCTATATCTGTAAAACATTAAATGCTTGATTTTGGGTTTGAGGCCCACAAATTGGTAAGCATTTGGTTTAAACATTTATCATTTATGAAATTATATTTCACAGTTCATTTGATCTTGGTTTAGTATTACATGATAAGTCCATGTGATTCAAATCATTCAAATGGGATGTCAAGATGGATTCTTTGACAAAGAAACACCCATAAGTGAACTTGAATATTGAAGTCACAAAGGATCCCTAGTCCAGGTCATTGAAAGGTGGATGACCAATGACTAATGAAGATTAGATTGCAAGTAGATTACTTAGTTCTGTTTCTTGAACTAGAGTGACTGGATGTCAGAATCTTTTGCATAGATACTTATTGGATCTTGTATCGGATTGACCATGAAAACGCTTTAAAAGATTAAAGTCATGTCATAGGTAGTTCTCATTAATGGTGATTAGAAACCGTTCCTCAGAACATGAGCGATTATGTCTGCTCGTTTGAGAATTAGTTCGCTTTGATACTAGCTAAACGTCGCACCGTAAAAGGAGGCTATAAAAGCAATTATTGGGCGTACTATGAATCAAAGTGAGTGTTCATAGATTGCAAGAATGGATTGTCCTCCTATCTTTTATAGGATATGGTGTTGTTGTGTAACAAGGCCTCTCGGAGAGTTAGATACTGTAAAATGCATGGCCGTGCTCAGGATGGTTAGGCTTAACCTTCTGCAAAAGTTTGACAGTTGAACTCTGTAATCCGAGAAACACTTTTGGACCTAATAAGGATGGCTTGGATCTTACCTTATGTTCAGTAAGTAACACTAAGCGACAAAGGAATGTGGATGCACACTTGTCTGAATGACAAGTGGGAGATTGAAGGAAATATGTCCTTCACCCAAGGTGCATTAAGTCTAATACCAAGGTTCAGATTAATTGCGAACAATTAATTCAGTGAGATCAAGTGATCGTAACAGCTAGCTGGAGCAATGCTTCCGATCAGTGAGTTCTAATGGATATTGAACTCACAACTTACTCTTGACTGAACCTACAAGGTCACACCAATGACACGTAACAGATCACCGGATTAAATGAATCGGAAATTCATTTAATAGCTTTTCGGGATTTAAGTTGGAAACGTATTATACAATACGACCTTGCATCGGAATCGTATATCGTATCGCGAATATTCGCAAGCTAGGCGAAACGAATAAATCGTATCGTACGACGGTGATTCGTCGTATACGAAACGAAAAATAATATATCGGAAATATATTAAAAGCGAATACGAAGAGCGGCCCACGAGCCGAGTGCACGAAGCACTCGAGGCCCATGGGCGCGCGCTAGGCGAGCAAGCAAGGGCCAAGGCAACACGGCACCGCTGGCCCATGGCCAAGCGGAGCTGCGCGTGTGCGCGCAGGCCTATGCAGCGACACAGCCACAGCAGCGAGGCCCATGGCCCAGCGCGATGTGCTTGTCTCACGCGTGGCTTGCTAGCCGGCCTTGCCTCCGGGCTTGGTCGGTTAGTAAGGTTATGTAAATAACCTTATGACCTAATTTCCAACTTACTGCAATCACAATTCAGATTACTCAAAACCCTAGAGACACAGAGAACCCTAATTCTCTCTGTGCCTCCAAAGTGAGTTCTTCCCAAAAAGCAAAGTATCTTGATTAATTGTCTAAGCTACGATTATCAAGACGGATCTGATCGTGTCGGTGAACCAAGTAGAGGAACGACAATTGGAGTTCTTTTTTCGTGTTCGTTGACGGATTATTGTGGAAAACACGCTTCGAATGTAAGTATGCTTAATCTGTGCTTTATACATGTTTCCTGGCTTTGGGGATTGTTCCGCACATGTTATTATGTTTAACTGTATTCCCCTACATACATATCATTGCATACATTATTGAACCAATAAATGATGCATTTGGAATCCCATCCATTCGTCTACGCTCATCTAGAGTTTTTGGGAACTAAGTCTTGCTTAGAATCATTCCATGAGACATGGGTAGGTAGCCTCGCTTGGAGTATGCCATTTTGAACCTTTCAAGCACCTTTTTGATATAAGTGCATTGACTAAGTCCAATTATCTTCTTAGATCTATCTCTGTAAATCTTGATGCCCAGTATGCACTGTGCTTCTCCTAGATCCTTCATCGAAAAACATTTCTCAAGCCAAATCTTGACAGAGTTCAACATAGGAATGTCATTTCCGATAAGTAATATGTCATCGACATATAATACTAGAAAAGCAATTTTGCTCCCACTGACCTTCTTGTATACACAAGATTCGTCTGCGTTCTTGATGAAACCAAAGTCACTGACTGCTTCATCAAAACGTATATTCCAGCTCCTTGATGCCTGCTTCAATCCGTAGATTGATTTCTTAAGCTTGCATACCTTTTTAGCATTCTTTGGATCCTCAAAACCCTCAGGTTGTGTCATAAACACAGTTTCTGTTAAAACGCCGTTTAAGAAAGCGGTTTTGACATCCATCTGCCATATTTCGTAATAGTAATATGCAACGATTGCTAATATTATCCGAATAGACTTTAGCATTACAACTGGTGAAAAGGTTTCATCGTAATCCACACTGTGGACTTGCCTGTAACCTTTAGCAACCAATCTAGCTTTGAAAACTTCAAGTTTCCCATCCTTGTCCTTTTTCAGTTTGAAAACCCATTTGCTTCCTATGGCTTGGTAGCCATCTGGAAAATCGACAAAATCCCAAACTTGGTTTTCAGACATGGAGTCTAATTCAGATTGCATGGCTTCTTGCCATTGCTTGGAGCTAGGGCTCGTCATATCTTGTTTGTAAGTCGCAGGTTCATCACTTTCAAGTAATAGAACTTCATAGCTCTCGTTCGTCAAAATACCTAAGTACATTTCCGGTTGAGATCTATATCTCTGTGATCTACGCGGGGTTACATTTCTAGATGGTCCTTGATTCTCACTAGATACTTCTAAAGATCTCTGAGTTTCATCCTGAATGTCATCTTGAGCATTCTCTAGAGTTTATTGTTCGACTCGAATTTCTTCGAGGTCTACTTTTCTTCCACTTGTCATTTTGGAAATGTGATCTCTTTCCAAAAAGATACCATCTCGAGCAACAAACACCTTGTTCTCGGATGTATTATAGAAGTAATACCCCTTTGTTTCCTTTGGATAGCCCACAAGGATACATTTGTCAGATTTTGGATGAAGTTTGTCTGAAATTAATCGTTTGACGTATACTTCACATCCCCAAATCTTAAGAAAAGACACTTTTGGAGGCTTTCCAAACCATATCTCATATGGAGTCTTTTCAACAGCTTTAGACGGAGCTCTATTTATAGTGAGTGCAGCTGTATTTAGTGTATGTCCCCAAAATTCTATTGGAAGTTCGGCCTGACCCATCATTGATCTAACCATGTCTAGCAAGGTTTTGTTCCTCCATTCCGACACACCGTTCCATTGTGGTGTTCCAGGAGGAGTCAATTCTGATAGAATTCCATATTCTTTCAGATGGTCATCAAATTCATAGCTCAGATATTCACCGCCTCTGTCTGACTGGAGTGCCTTAATCTTCTTGCCTAATTGATTCTCTACTTCACTCCGAAATTCCTTGAATTTGTCAAAGGATTCAGACTTATGCTTCATTAGGTAGACATAACCATATCTGCTGAAGTCATCAGTGAAAGTGATAAAGTAGCTGAAACCACCTCTAGCATTTGTACTCATTGGTCCACATACATATGTATGGATTAAACCCAATAGTTCAGTTGCTCTTTCTCCAACTTTAGAGAAAGCTTGCTTTGTCATTTTGCCAAGTAAACATTATTCGCACTTACCATAATCCTCTAAGTCAAATGGTTCTAGAATTCCTTCCTTTTGAAGTCTTTCTATGCGTTTCAAGTTAATATGGCCTAATCGACAATGCCACAGATAGGTGAGATCTGAATCATCCTTTTTGGCCTTTTTGGTATTTATAAACTTGTTTGTCGTGATCTAATAAATAAAGTCCATTGACTAATCTAGCAGATCCATAAAACATCTCTTTAAAATAAAACAAACAACTATTGTCTTTTATTAAAAAGGAAAATCCCTTAGCATCTAAGCAAGAAACAGAAATGATGTTTTTAGTAAGACTTGGAACATGGAAACAGTCTTCCAGTTCCAAAACTAGCCCAGAGGGTAACGACAAATAATAAGTTCCTACAGCTAATGCAGCAATCTGTGCTCCATTTCCCACTCGTAGGTCGACTTCACCCTTGCTTAACCTTCTACTTCTTCTTAGTCCCTGTGAATTGGAACATAAGTGTGAGCCACAACCTGTATCTAATACCCAAGAAGTTGAATTAGCAAGTATACAGTCTATAACGAAAGTACATGAAGATGGAACGACTGTTCCGTTCTTCTGATCTTCCTTAAGCTTTAGATATTCTCTTTTGTAATGGCCTATTCCATCACAATAAAGACAACTTGATGTGGACTTGTCCTGCTTTGTCTTAGCATTGCCCTTGGACTTTCCACCTTTATTGAAGGGTCTCCCTTTAGCCTTGAGTAAATCCTTGGCTTCACAGTCGAGTATTATCTCATCCTTTCTGACAAGGTGAACAAACTCTGCAACTGTTTCTTCTCTTGGTTCACTTAGGTATAGTTGCTTAAAGCGACCAACCCTGAAGGAAATATGTCCTTCACCCAAGGTGCATTAAGTCTAATACCAAGGTTCAGATTAATTGCGAACAATTAATTCAGTGAGATCAAGTGATCGGAACAACTAGCTGGAGCAATGCTTCCGATCAGTGAGTTCTAATGGATATTGAAATCACAACTTACTCTTGACTGAACCTACAAGGTCACACCAATGACACGTAACAGATCACCGGATTAAATGAATCGAAAATTCATTTAATAGCTTTTCCGGAATTAGTTGGAAACGTATTATACGATACGACCTTTGTCGGAATCGTATATCGTATCGCGAATATTCGTAAGCTGGGCGACACGAATAAATCGTATCGTACGACGGTGATTCGTCGTATAAGAAACGATAAATAATATATCGGAAATATATTAAATCGCGAATACGAAGGGCATCGGAGTTGTCAGCCCGTCGAGCCAAGCACGTAAGCGTGCAAGGCCCAACGAGCCAGCAAGCTCGCGAGCAAGCAAGGCAAGCCCATTGGGCGCGAGCACGTAACAGCACACATAGCGCAGCAGCAGCGACGAGCGAGCAAGGCCCACGGCCCAGCTACTCGGCGCGCGCGCTGTGGGCTTCGGCCTGCAGTGTGTCGCTGGGCGCGGGCGTGTGTCCGTTGCTTGGCTCGCACGGCTTGCTAGCCGGCCTTGCTTCTTGCTTGGTCGGTTAGTAAGTTTAATGATATAACCTTACAACCTAGTTTCCAACACACAACACAATTCATACACTCAAACCCTAGAGACACAGAGAACCCTAATTCTCTCTGTGCCTCCAAAGTGAGTTCTTCCCAAAAGCAAAGTATCTTGATCAATTGTCTAAGCTACGATTATCAAGACGGATCTGACGTGTCGGTGAACCAAGTAGAGGAACGACAAGTGGAGTTCTTTGTTGGTGTTCGTTGACGGATTAAAGTGGAAAACACGCTTCGAATGTAAGTTTGCTTAATCTGTGCTTTATACATGTTTCCTGGCTTTGGGGATTGTTCCACACATGTTATTATGTTTAATTGTATTCCCCTACAGTGGTATCATGAGCCTTATGTATACAAAGCATGAATTAGCATGATTATTATTGTTTTTGCATTGTCGAAATTTTTGGAATTTTTGTTGATTTTTCGGATTTTTTTCGAATTATGGGATTAATTGCGAAATTGGCAGTTCCGAAATCAAAAATATTCGCTTTTTCGATTTTTAAAACCCTAATCTGATGGAAAACGATTTTCTAAGATCAACTCATGAGAATAGAATTGCGAAAACAGGCCTCGAAGTATCGTTTTTTGGGCGTTTTTGTTAATTTTTCATTAAAAATTAAAAGTGTCGGACAGTAATTCAATTAAAAGGTCGACCTAAACTACTCGGAATTTCTTGAAATTTTGACATAATGTTGCTGGGTACATGCTTGATCTATGTTTCCGATAAGTATAAACCCTAATTTTGCCTTTCCCCAATTCGTAAAATTTGCAACCCTAATTGAATTTTAATAAATTTTGGTTTAATAATTCGGTTAATTGGGGAAGGGGGTATAATTTCATGGGTCAGTGGCTAATTTTAAAAATTATTGGATTAAAATTTTGATTGGTTTCGTTAATTTTAATCGCACTTAAACCAAATTATTAATAATCTGAAATTTAATTGTTTATGACGATATAAAGTTTCGGATTTTATTAATTTAAAGTTCAAACTTTAAAGTTGATTCGATCGTTCTTGAAAGTTTGAATATTGTTAGCCCTTGATTTATTAATTTTACGAAATTGGATTGTCGTTAAAGTTTATTAAATCGTTAAAAATCGTTGTTTTCCGAAAATTAAATCGTAATCTTTTTTTTGAAAAATAAAATTAATGCAAGTTCGTGAATTAAATTTAATTTTAATTAAGTTGATCCGTTTTATGAACCAAAAACACGAACATGGGCATGATGGAAGTATGGCTCGTTGAGCCATACGAGGCCATTGTGCTCGCCAAGCCGTGCAACACGGGCAGCAGCAACGATGCTGCGTGCCTCGTGCGCCCTAGGCAAGGAAGGGGCAGGCGAGGGCGGTTGCGGGGCTGCGACGAAGCAAGGGCAAGCCTTGCGACGTCCAACACACTCGATGCACAACTCACGCAACGCAGGGGCAGCATGGCTGCGGGTACGCGGTACGCATGCGGTGCGATGGGGCTGGGGCGCGCGGGCATTACTCGTGTGCTCTTGGGCCTCACGCACGATGGGGCTGGGGTGCGCGGGCAATGCTCGTGTGCTCTTGGGCTTCACGCAAGGCAGGGCTGGGCGCAAGCCTAGCCCGATTAGGCAATTGAACTTTTTTTTAAATCTTTTAATTCGTTGGGCTTCGTATATTTGCATTAATTTGGGCTAACGGGATATTTAATTTAATATTTTATTTTCTTGGGCCGGGCCGCGATTTTTAATTTAATATTTCATAATTAATTATCCGGAATAATTATTGGTTTGAGTGGGAGCCACTAAATGAAATTAAAATGAAATAATTATTTCGTAGGTCGCATTATTTTAATTAAATTCAATTTTAATTAGAATAAAGTCTAAGGATTAATAATTTGGAAATTGATTAATCTTTTAGGACGCGTTTATGTGAACGTGAATTTTAATTAATTCACGTAAATACTTGCATATTAACATGGGCCATTCGTTTTAGCATACGAATGGGTGAATGCGTAGAATATATATTTTATGCAATGCAGGTACTCCAAGTGACTAGTATGGCCAATTTAGGATAGTTAAATACGGTCTGCGCACCGTACTATCTTTGAATGTAAAGTTTTAAATATGGTCTGCGTACCATCGAAATTTTGATGTAATTTATTATTTTCAAGTATTTCTAAGATTAGAACTTTAAGTTAGCATTTGAACGAAGATTCAAGACGATGCCAAGCTAACAAGGAGGTGATGAAGATTGGATGCTTCAAGACAAGAATTTTTGGGCCATACTAGATCACCAATTATTTATGAAATTTAATATATATATTATGCGTGAATGTATGAATGTATGTATGCTTTGCATGAACAGGTTGTTTCCCATGAATCGATTAGTTTTAAGTTCACTAAATAATCGAACCAACATAGAAACAACTAGGTCCAAGTAATATTGAGTTTTAAAAATTGCCTTCCAAATCAACACTTACAAAAATCTAGGGATCTAAGATAGTAAGTTTACGCTAAAGCGAGGTGCTATTTTAGTTGACTTAGATGGTAAGGTGTCCTAAAGGAGCACGTTGATTGTGGTTACAACTCAAACAACAATGGCATTAAGTTGTGGCAATGGGATAAATTATGGCATTAATTTATTAACCAAGAGTAATTTGGAGATTACTAGCAATAGGTTTTGCTTACCTAAAATCTTAAACTACTTAAGACATGCTAAAGCTGCTTAAGGATTTAGGACTTTTGGGGTCTTGGAATCGTTTCATTCATTTTGGACCATGTTTTTACTTTTGCATGAATGAAATGTTTTAATAGCTTTAATGATTGCATGTTTTTGCTTTTATTTCAAAGTTATTGAATTATATGAATGGTTATTTATTGCAAATTCGTTTCGATTGTAGTAACCAATATGGCCGCGATCAAAACAAAACTCAAAGTAACTGAAATTCTGGATGTAAAATTGAACCTATCAAACTTTCTTGATTGGGAGAGGAAGCTTCGGCAAGTCCTCAGGTGGAACAACATTGAATATGTAGTTGAACATCCCATCCCCAGCTATTACTCAAAGGATATGACTCCAGAAAAGCACTGTACGTGGGCAAGCCACGTGTTGCTAGTGATGGATCTTATTCTTGGCTCTATCCCCAATGATTGGAGTGCAAGGTTCGTTGCATACGAGCCATGGGCACTCCTAAGGCATCTTAGGGATATATGTCGTGGTAGATTCCAACATGGTGGTCAACATGTCGACCAAAATGTTTTTGAATTGGTAAATTCATTTGAGGATCTAAAGCTTAACGCTCCACTGGGTTGTTGCTTTGACGTCGAAAGACAAAAAGCAAGGGAAAGGGTCATTGATCTTGAAATGACAGAACGAACGCCAATTAGAACTCATACAAAGAAAATGGTTGGGCTTCTCAACCGGCTTGAGTTACTTGGTGATCCATTCCCAGATTCTGCAGCTGCGGGAATACTTTTGAATTCTCTTCACCCTGGTTATAAGAAATTCAAACTACTCTATTTCTCCAAGAAAAGGGAGAATACTCTTAGTGAACTAATTTACTTGCTTCATCAGTACGAATTGGACTTTGTAAGTGATAAGCAAGCATCGCTAAAAATAAAGAGTAAGAAAATCAAGAAAAAGGTTCCGGGGAAGATCCAAAGCAAGGGTGCATCTCCATCTACTTCAGGAAGGCAAGTGGCACCATCAAAGAAGAAGATGAAGAAGGATCGTTCTCCATCTACATCGCAATGCTTCAATTGTAATGAAATTGGTCATTACAAGCGAGATTGCCCCAAACTAAAGGAAGAGAAGAAGGACGGAAACGTTGCTTCTCCTTCAGGTATGTATGTTATACATTGTAATCTTGCTAATTCCACTTCTTGGGTATTAGATACTGGTTGTGGCTCACACTTATGTTCCAATTCGCAGGGACTAAGGAGAAGTAGAAAGCTTGATAAAGGCGAGATGGATCTACGCGTGGGAAATGGAGCACGGATTGCTGCATTAGCCGTAGGATCTTATTTTATTTCTTTGCCTAGTGGTTTTGTTTTGGAACTAGAAAACTATTACTATGTTCCTAGTATCACCAGAAACATCAATTCCGTTTCAAGTTTGGATTCTAAAGGTTTTAGTTTTCAATTTAAAGACAATAGTTGTTCTTTTTCTTTGAATGGAATGTTTTATGGTGCATCACAACAAGAAAACGGTCTTTATGTGCTAGATACGAGCAAACACATTTATAACATAAATACCAAAAAGGCTAAAACTGGTGATTCGGATCTCACATTTCTATGGCATTGCCGATTAGGTCATATAAACATAAAGCGCATGGAATTACTTCAACGGAAAGGAATTCTAGAATCATTCGACTTAGAGAAGATTGATCAATGCGAATCTTGTTTACTTGGCAAAATGACAAAGCAACCTTTCTCAAAGGTGGGAGAAAGAGCAACGAACTTCTAGGGCTAATACATACGGACGTATGTGGGCCTATGAGTACGAAAGCTAGAGGTGAGTTCAGCTATTTCATAACGTTTACGGACGACTTCAGTAGATATGGCTATATTTACTTAATGAAGCACAAGTCTGAATCGTTTGTGAAATTCCGAGAATTTCAAAATGAAGTAGAGAATCAACATGGCAAGAAAATCAAAGCTCTAAGATCAGATCGAGGAGGTGAATATCTTAGCCACGAGTTTGATGACCATCTAAAAGAATGCGGTATTCTTTCTAAATTGACTGCTCCGGGGACACCTCAATGGAATGGAGTGTCGGAACGGAGAAATAGGACCTTACTCGATATGGTCAGGTCAATGATGGGTCAGGCCAAACTTCCTTTACAGTTCTGGGGACATGCGTTGCAAACTGCAACACTCACACTGAATCGTGCTCCGTCAAAAGCTGTTGAAAAGACTCCATACGAATTATGGACTTGGAAACTTCCAAAGTTGTCTTTTCTGAAGATTTGGGGTTGCGAAGCATATGTCAAGCGATTAATTTCGGACAAGCTACAACCTAAATCTGACAAATGTTTCTTCGTTGGGTATCCAAAAGAAACTATGGGGTATTACTTCTACAACAAGTCAGACAACAAGGTATTCGTTGCAGGTGACGATGTCTTTTTGGAAAGAAATCATATTTCCAAATTGACAAGTGGGAGAATAATAGACCTCGAAGAGATTCGAGACGAACAACGAACTCAGAACTCTTTAGAAGCAATTCAAGTTGATGAACCTCCAAGGTCTTCAGAAGAGCCAGTGGGAGTAGTTCCTCAAAACGTTGTTGCCCCTCGTAGGTCAAATAGAACTATTTTTCAGCCGGACAGATGGACAGGCGTCCTCTTGACTGAAAACTTAGACGTTCTCATATTGGATAGTGATGAACCTTTGACTTACACGCAAGCTATGACGAGCCCAAGCTCCATTAAATGGTTAGAGGCCATGCAATCTGAAATAGACTCCATGTCTGAAAATCAAGTCTGGGATTTGGTTGATTTTCCGGATGGGTTCACACCTATCGGATGCAAATGGGTCTTCAAGTTGAAGAAAGACAAAGATGGAATTGTATACATATACAAGGCTAGATTGGTAGCAAAAGGTTACAGGCAAGTTCACGGCGTTGACTACGATTAAACCTTTTCTCCAGTCGCGATTGCTTAAGTCTATTCGGATAATCCTTGCGATTGCCGCTTTTCATGACTATGAAATATGGCAAATGGATGTCAAAACTGCCTTCTTGAACGGTGTTCTTGAAGAGACTGTGTTCATGACACAGCCGGAGGGTTTTGTCGATCAAAAGAACCAAGGAAAGGTATGCAAGCTTAAGAAGTCCATCTACGGACTAAAGCAGGCATCAAGGAGTTGGAATAAACGATTTGATGAAGCAGTCAATAAGTTTGGCTTCATCAAGAATCAGGACGTATCTTGTGTATACAAGAAGGTCGGTGGGGGTAAAATTGCATTCCTAGTCTTGTATGTTGACGACATACTGCTTATTGGAAACGACATTCCTATGTTGGAGTCTGTAAAGACTTGGCTTGGGAAGTGTTTCTCAATGAAGGACTTAGGAGAGGCACAGTACATATTGGGCATCAAGATCTATAGGGATAGATCTAAGAGGATGATTGGACTAAGCCAAAGCACCTACATTGACAAAGTGATAGCTAGGTTCAATATGATGGAAGCCAAGAAAGGCCATCTACCCATGTCACATGGCGTATATCTAAGCAAGAATCAGTGTCCCAAAACATCTGATGAGCGTAGAAAGATGAGTGGAATTCCATACGCTTCGGCTATTGGATCCATCATGTATGCTATGATTTGTACAAGACAGGATGTTTCGTTCGCACTCAGTGCAACGAGTAGGTACCAGTCAGAACCAGGTGAGGCGCATTGGACTGCTGCCAAGAACATCTTAAAGTACCTGAAAAGGACTAAGGATCAGTTTTTGGTTTATGGTGGTACAGATGAGTTGATTGTTAAGGGCTATGCGGATGCAAGCTTTCAAACCGACAGAGATAATTTCAGATCACAGTCTGGGCTTGTGTTCTGCCTCAACGGCGGAGCAGTAAGCTGGAAAAGTGCTAAGCAAAGCACTATTGCGGATTCTACAACTGAAGCCGAGTACATTGCTGCCTCAGAAGAAGCAAAGGAAGCTGTTTGGATTCGGAAGTTCATCGAAGAACTTGGTGTTGTCCCCTCCATTAAAGGACTAGTGGCTAGGTATTGCGATAATAGCGAAGCCATTGCCCAGGCAAAGGAGCCTAGGAGCCACCAGAAGTCCAAGCACGTACTGCGGCGATTTCATATACTTCGAGAGATCGTTGAAAGAAAGGAAATCAAGATTTGCAAGGTTGGAACTGACGACAACGTCGCGGTCCATTGACTAAACCGTTGCCACAAGTGAAACACAACGCACATGTAGCAACTATGGGAATCAATAATGTTGGAGAATGGCTTTGATTTTCTAAGTATTGTTTTAGAACATCTGTTAGATCTATGTTTAAAACAATTTGTTTAACCATTTCATATTTATGAAATTTATTTATTTCATATTCATTTAATTGTGGTTTAGAATTGAATGATAAGTCCATGTGATTCAAATCATTCAAATGGGATGTCAAGATGGATTCTTTGGCAAAGAAACACCCATAAGTGAACTTGAATATTGAAGTCACAAAGGATCCCTAATCCAGGTCATAGAAAGGTGGACAACCAATGACTAATGAAGTTTAGATTGCAAGTAGATTACTTAGTTCTGTTTCTTGAACTAGAGTGACTGGATGTCAGAATCTTTTGCATAGATACTTATTGGATCTTGTATCGGATTGACCATGAGAACGCTTTAAGAGATTAAAGTCATGTCATAGGTAGTTCTCAATAATGGTGATTAGAAACCGTTCCTCAGAACATGAGCGATTATGTTTGCTCGTTTGAGAATTAGTTCGCTTTGATACTAGCTAAACGTCGCACCGTAAAAGGAGGCTATAAAAGCAGTTATTGGGGGTACTATGAATCAAAGTGAGTATTCATAGATTGCAAGAATGGATTGTCCTCCTATCTTCGATAGGATATGGTGTTGTTGTGTAACAAGGCCTCTCGGAGAGTTAGATACTGTAAAATGCATGGCCGTGCTCAGAATGGTTAGGCTTAACCTTCTGCAAAAGTTTGACAGTTGAACTCTGTAATCCGAGAAACACTTCTGGACCTAATAAGGATGGCTTGGATCTTACCTTATATTCAGTAAGTAACACTAAGTGACAAAGGAATGTGGATGCACACTTGTCTGAATGACAAGTGGGAGATTGAAGGAAATATGTCCTTCACCCAAGGTGCATTAAGTCTAATACCAAGTTTCAGATTAATTGCGAACAATTAATTCAGTGAGATCAAGTGATCGGAACGGCTAGCTGGAGCAATGCTTCCGATCAGTGAGTTCTAATGGATATTGAACTCACAACTTACTCTTGACTGAACCTACAAGGTCACACCAATGACACGTAACAGATCACCGGATTAAATGAATCGGAAATTCATTTAATAGATTTTCGGGAATTAGTTGGAAACGTATTATACGATACGACCTTTGTCGGAATCGTATATCGTATCGCGAATATTCGTAAGCTGGGCGACACGAATAAATCGTATCGTACGACGGTGATTCGTCGTATACGAAACGATAAATAATATATCGGAAATATATTAAATCGCGAATACGAAGGGCATCGGAGTTGCCGGCCCGTCGAGCCAAGCACGTAAGCATGCAAGGCCCAAGGAGCCAGCAAGTTCGCGAGCAAGCAAGGCAAGCCCATTGGGCGCGAGCACGCAACAGCACACATAGCGCAGCAGCAGCGACGAGCGAGCAAGGCCCACGGCCCAGCTACTCGGCGCGCGCGCTGTGGGCTTCGGCCTGCAGTGTGTCGCTGGGCGCGGGCGTGTGTCCGTTGCTTGGCTCGCACGGCTTGCTAGCCGGCCTTGCTTCTTGCTTGGTCGGTTAGTAAGTTTAATGATATAACCTTACAACCTAGTTTCCAACACACAACACAATTCATACACTCAAACCCTAGAGACATAGAGAACCCTAATTCTCTCTGTGCCTCCAAAGTGAGTTCTTCCCAAAAGCAAAGTATCTTGATCAATTGTCTAAGCTACGATTATCAAGACGGATCTGACGTGTCGGTGAACCAAGTAGAGGAACGACAAGTGGAGTTCTTTGTTCGTGTTCGTTGACGGATTAACGTGGAAAACATGCTTCGAATGTAAGTTTGCTTAATCTGTGCTTTATACATGTTTCCTGGCTTTGGGGATTGTTCAGCACATGTTATTATGTTTAACTGTATTCCCCTACAAAACCCACTATGTAGTGAATTGAGCAAGATAGAGACTGCCATCTTTTCGCTTATTGGTGTTCCTAGCAGACTTAGGCGATCAAAATATGAAAGCATAAGTTCCACATGGAACCTCAGTGGGACGCCCACCCTCTGTTTAGTGCGAAGGAGCTGAACTTGTGTTTCTTGGACCTTCATCCTATAACACCTGTTAGGAGAACCAACCTTTAGACCAGACATTGATTCAATCAACTCATAAACATTTAGGTCCCTGTCCTCTGTGTTTCCACGACAGATATCCCTCAGATTCTTGATGAGCGTAAAAGGTTCGTAAGCTACAAATCTTCTAGCCCATTCATCAGGAATGTTGTTCAGCATGAGACTCATAACCTTTTTGAGATCCGCATCCCAGGCGGAAAATCTTTCAGGGGTCATGTCTCTGGCATAGTAGCTTGGCATGGGATGTAACAGTACATACTCAAGTCCATTGAGTCTGACTATTTCAACAAGCTTAGCTTCCCATTCAAGAAAATTCGTTAGGTTCAGCTTGACCATAAGCTCAGAACCCATGATGATGTTTTGATTGTTGTTTGCCATAGTAAAACTACAATAGAAAAAGAATAAACAAATAAATAACCATTCACAGTTTCTCTTAATAAACTTTAAATTCTAGCAAACATGCATAATTTATCATTTATTAAGCATTTTATTCAAGTTATGTATTCCGGCAGGTGTGAATAAAATGATTCCAAGATCCTTAAATCATTGAAGAATTAACCACATTATGTATTTTGACTCAATTCTAAAATATTTTAGGTAAGCAAAGCCTTTGCTAATAGTCTAGAAACTACTCTTGGTTGATAGGTACGTCTAAGAACTTATTAGGTAAACCTATCGCATTTGCAATGACATAAAAGGACTCCTTACTTATAACGTTGAGTTTCACCAAAACTAACATGTACTCACAATTATTTGTGTACCTTACCCCTTTAGAATCAATAAGTAACACCTCGCTATGGCGGAATACTATTACTAAGATTGATGTAAAGGTTATCCAAGTAAGTGTTATTTTGGCATGACACCTTTTAACTCAATTTTTAAAGTTTGGAACTTAAGGCTCTTACTATGTTGGTTAGATTTTAAGTGAACTAAAATCCTTAATCATGCAACATAATTAATCCATAATCTCATGCATAATTTAGACATATTTAAAGCAATAAATAACTTAAAACATGCATAAGATATAAATGTGATATAGTATGGCCCGACTTCATCTTGAAGCTTCAACTTCAAAGTCCCCCTTGAAAATGGATTGGAAACTCCGTCTTGAATTTCACCATGGGAGGAGCCATTTTCTTCAAATAGGATAAGCTATAATTAAACTAATTACAACTATTTGATGGCACGCAGACCATATTTAAAAGCAATAAAATTTGGTAATTTAGACCAATATTACATTCAAATTAATGGTACGCAAACCATATTTTCTATCCTATTTGGGCCATATTAGTCACTTTTCAATAACCTGCAAAACAGTACATATACAATATATACCATTCACCCATTCATTATCATGAATGGCCCACATAGCTGGTTAGTAGAACATGTTATGCATCACATAAATATTTTCAGTAATTAATCAAGGGCACCAATAATCTACCAATTATTCAGTACTTATTAGTTCTAATCAAGTTGTTTAACCTTAAAGGAATGTAGACCTAATCAAGAGTTTATGACTAAAATACTCCCACTTAAACCAATAAATTCACATGTTTTACTAATTTTAAACATAAAAATGTATTTCCTAGTCTAACCGGAAACATACAAATTTAATTAAAATTTAAAGCTCATATAAATTTATAATTGAATCCATTTAATTTATTTTCAGTTGAATTAAAATGAATTTAAATTAATTCAAGCTTTTAATTTTAGTAAAATAATTAGTATAAATAAAATTTATAATAATTAGATTATTCAAAATTAAATTCCGAGAAAACAATTTAAATTACGAATTTTAAAATTAATTAAAAACGTTTCCGAACTGAAAATTTAAAACTAAAATTAAAACGCATCAATCGTAACAAGACGAGGCACTTGGGCTTGCGCCCAAGCCCCGTCGAGTGCACGAGGCAACATCGCCCCTCGACTGATCGTACGGCATCACGCGAGCAGGCCACACCCAACGCAGCAAGCCCGAGCCACGCTACGCGCAGCCTGCCTCACTCGACGCGTCTGCTTGCTTCGCTGGGCGCGGCAGCGCGCACTGTGGCGCAGCTCGCTTGCTGCCCACATGCGACTGCTCGCCTGGCTTGCGCCAATGCCCATCGCCCCTCGCCCCTCGCATCAATCGTAACAAGACCAGGAACTTGGGCTTGCGCCCAAGCCCCTTCGAGTGCACGAGGCAACATCGCCCCTCGACTGATCGTACGGCACCACGCGAGCAGACCACACGCAACGCAGCAAGCCCGAGCCACGCTGCGCGCAGCCTGCCTCACTCGACGCGTCTGCTTGCTTCGCTGGGCGCGGTAGCGCGCGCTGTGGCGCAGCTCGCTTGCTGCCCACACGCGACTGCTCGCCTGGCTTGCGCCAATGCCCATCGCCCCTCGCCCACGCTGCACACAGCACTCGACACAAGGGCAGCGTGCTGCCTTGTGCTCGTGTGCCATGGCCCTTGCTCACTGCATTATACCGCATGGGCGACGAGCTCCCTTGCTCGTCGTCGCATGCTCGCACTATACAACACCCTTTAAGGGTAACACGTAGCGTCCATTGCTTTGTGCGTGCAAGTTTTATGAGCGAATTTCATAAAAATTAAAACTTTTATTTCAAAATTAATGACAAATTAATAAATCACATTAATTTTATAATTTTAGGGTGAAAAATTGAAAATTTATTAATCAATTAATTTCTGATTATCATGGATTCAAATCTAGGTCATAAAAATCTAAAATTTATCACAAATTAACAATTTTTATGGTGGTTTTTAATCATGGATACCTAATTAAATCGTTAATTAATTATGAAAATCAAATCAATTCTAAATTATTCGAATTTCAACAAATTAATTACAATTACAAATTAGGTTGTATATTTATCAAGCTTAGGCATTCAAATTTGTTAAACATATACAGTAGGTCAATCAAAAATTCAAGATTTAACAACAAGAATCGCAAATATTCAATTTAACATCTTAAAATTACAAACTTTTGTGTTCGAAAAACTAAAACCTCCGAAAAGTCATAGTTAGGCTTCGAATTTGGGAATTCTGGGTTCGGCCGAAAAATAGTAATTTTATCAAAATTTTAGAATGCCTTTTACATGCGGAATTGACACAAAAATCACTCGATTTCGTTGAGTAACGAAGAAACTGCCGAAAACCTGCGTACATATAATTAAATAAACGCAATTTGCAATTAATTAACAATTACGAAAATTAATCACCCCTTTTAATTCTTTGCAAATTTGTAAAATTTAACCATGTTAAGCAATTATTATGGAAATAATTAGAGGCTCGTGATACCACTGTTAGGTTATGATACATATAAACGAATATAAATCATGCGGAAAAACCATAAATGCCAAGATTCTAAATTAATTGCCACATAACAATTAGCATAATTAGGATGCATACTCTTTGTAGCGTGCCCTCCCTTGCTGCGCCCGAACCGAACAAGAACAAGTCTTTAAGACTCCAAGTGTCGTCCCTCCGTAGAAAGTCCACAGCACGTCCGGATCCGCCATAAGATTGACCAACTAGAATCGCCCTTAAGGTACTAAAATATTCGGCTATTATGGGAAAGTGTATGGCTGAATTTTTGCTCAAATTCTTACCTTTGAATACTTCAAAACTCGATATAAATTATAAGCCTTGATCTCATATTTATAGGCCATGGAATAAGTAATCGAATCCTAATAGGATATGAATTAATTAAATTAGAATCCTAGTAGAACTCTTATTTAATTAATTTATCTTTTAGGATTAGGAATTTAATCATCAATCGAATCCTATACGCTTTAGGTTTCGTAAGTGAACATAAACACACACACGTGCACAGCAGCCCACGAGGGGCGCCATGCGCGCGCGCACAGCCCGAGCAACGCAGCCCAATCGCCACGAAGCCCACGAGCTGCCGCAGCCTTGGGCGCGCACTGGGCCTGCCTTGCGGTGGGCCTGGCGCAGCCTCGGGATGGCGTGTTGTGTCGCGCGGTTCCCTTGCTGGACGTGGGCCTGGCTTCGTGCTGGGCCTTCGTCTAGCAAGCTCGTCCGATGCTAATTCGTACGACGCGCTTCCGATTAATTTCCCGATTCCGGAATTAATTTCCGATACGAACAGTATTTAACATTTCCGATTCCGGAATTAATTTCCGTCTCGATCAAATATTTAATATTTTCGTTTCCGGAATTATTTTCCGATTCCGAGAATATTTCCGATTCTGACAATATTTCCGATTCCGGCAATATTTCCATTTCCGATAATATTTCCATTTCCGATAATATTTTCCGATGCGTACCATGTTTCTGTTTCCGGCAACATCTACGACTTGGATAATATTTATATTTCCGATACTATCCATATTTCCGTTTCCGGCAATATCATCGTTTCCGGAGTATTCATTTTAGTTTGCCTTTGACGATCTTAGCTCCCACTGAAACCAAGATCCGTCGATTCCGAATATGCATTAGATAGAGTATTTAATGACATTAAATACTTGATCCGTTTACGTACTATTTGTGTGACCCTATGGGTTCAGTCAAGAGTAAGTTGTGGATTAATATCATTAATCCACTTAAACTGAAGCGGCCTCTAGCCAGGCATTCAGTTCACTTGATCTCACTGAATGATTAACTTGTATAATTAATACTGAACCGCATTTATTAGGCTTATCATTAAATGCATACTTGGACCAAGGGCATTATTTCCTTCATATCATACTTTGTATTTCCTTAAAAATAACTAGTATTTTGACCCGTGCATGCACGGAGAATCCTATTTATAAAGTGTGAACAACTTATATCGTTCGAGATACAATTTTTAGGTATCATAAAATATAATTTTTATGGTACATTCACAAATATTTGGTTAATGTAAGATACAGATAAATAGAAATATTTTATGTTTATTATTGTACTCTCTTTCTACTTAATTTAAGGTTAAAAATCAAACTACACAAAATTCAGGAGTAACAATCAACAACCGTGATAATGTGATATAAAATATAATTTCTTCTAAAATAGCAAAGTGTGAGAAATGATTATATATTGATTAAACTAATACTCCCTCCGTCCCATATTAGTTATTACACTTTTGTCCGTCCCAGATTAGTTGTTACATTTCTAAATTAGGAATGACCCCATAATTATTATATTGTCTCTCTTTCCACTATAGACTTTTTTGTCCCCGCACCATCTCTCATTAAATTAAAAAAAAAATACTCCACTAACTCCTATCACATCTACGTACTCTTTCAATAAAATAACAATTGATAACCAAACAACCACTTATCACCTAAAACTTTGTGCAATGGTAAGTGTAACAACTAATTTGGGACGGAGAAAGTATAAATAAATGGAAAAAAAAATTAAGACCTAGTCATAGAAAGAGTAAAAATACATAAAATGAAAGCATATTACCTAAGAAAATGTATGGTGATATAGTTGATTTTGCATGTGAATGATATATATAACAAAAAAATGGTTGGTAGTCATATTTGTTTATAAGGGGGTACGGGAGATGAGAAGTTGATGGTTTATTAGAAAAAATGCTTAGTTTTCTTGTAATCTTAATTACTATTTTTGAAATTAAGAATTTAAAAAGATTATTAAGTTATAAGTATTAATGTTTATTGATATGTGATTATTTATTTCTATGTTTTTATTATGAGTGTCTTTTAATTAAGTTTTTATTTTTTTCATATACAAGGGTGTCTTTTGATTTTCCACAATTTTAATACAAGTATTAATAATATTCAATAACATTTAATTAATGTGGCAATGAAAAAAAAGGAAAAAATATGAAGAGGATGGAGAAGTGGACACATGTCATACATGTGGATATCGTTTGAGTTCTTAAAGACTAGGTATAGATTTTCTATTCTACTCCGTACAAATTCAACTCTTGAGAAGTTTAGTATCCACGTAATGTCAAATTACCCTTATTTCTATAATTTTTAAATTATTTAATAATGACATTATATGGGATTAATTAATTTAATTCTTCCTTCGTTTTTTTATAAGTGCACCATTTGCAATTTGACATTATCGACGTACTCTCTTTTATGGGTTTTTTTGTGATTTATACATAGTGAATTATATACTTCGTAGTCAGGTTGGGTTTTGTCAGATTCATCTCGATATATATTTTCAAAATATCAATTTTATAATTTTAATTAATGAATAATTCGAGATATTAATAGTTAAAGTTTTGCATTGGCAAGCATGACCGACTAAACGGTACAATTAATTATAAATAATTAAATAAATAAAGCATGTATTTAAGGAGTATATCATTGATAATGTCCCACAAAAGGGTAAAAAACTCAAAAACATTCTCCCTCCTTTTTAAGTAAGTTCGTTGTTTTAATCTGGGCGTAATTTTCGAAATGAGTTGAATCTATCTATCTATAACTATGTATTAAAATAAACACCAAGAATAACACATGTCACTTCCTTATATAATTTTTTCCAACCAAAATATTTTTTTTAATTCTACATAACTATTGTTTTAGAAAATTAAGATAAAAATGAAACAAAGATATAATTCAACTACCATGAATATAAGTATATAAGTATATAACTACATAATATTGTTATTGGAAGAAAATTAAATCAATAATAACTTCCTTTTATATAATATTGTTATTGTTATTGGAAGAAAACTAAATCAATAATATCTTCCTTTTACGTTATTTTTATAATTATATTTATTTTTTTTTATAACAAATTTAAATAATATTAAAATCTTTTAAGATATATGACCAATAAGGTAACCATGAATGATCTCTAACACGGAATATTGAGGTGTTTGTTATTTCAAGAACAAGCTTTTAAAATGACACAAAATTAAGAATAAATAAATTAAAAGGCATCACTTTTGTGAACAATATTTTTAACTAAACAAGATTGGGTAGTCTAATTGCAAAGAGTTTCTTCATTTAATGTTTCATTGGAAAAAAAATTCTTCAATTATATTGTTTTAAAAATAATCATCAATTAACAAAGTTGGACATGATACGTATAAATCATTTATAATTTGACAATTGGACATGATACGTATAAATCATTTATAATTTGGACATGATTTGATCATATCGGTTGTGATATGGACATATCGGTTCAGATCTAAACAACAACATTTTTATTATTAAAGCAATAATAGTAATATTATAACAACAATGACACAACTATATACGCCAATAATAAAATATTATAATAACAACGATATAATAATAATAATAATAATAATGATAATAATAATAATAATAATAATAATAATAATAATAATAATAATAATAATAATAATAATAATAATAATAATTTGGTCTGATTTGAACTTATTTTTTCTGATCTGATTTGGTATGATCTGATTAAATATGAAATAAGTTATAAGATTCTGTAATAAGATGAACTAAACAGGGCCTAATAAAAAAGAGTTAACTTATATTTGTAGAGGTGTCAAACAACTTAACTGAGAAGAATGATTCGGCTTCATTATGATTGGGTCAGATACGGGCCAGTGAACTTTTGAGTTTGGTACATATTGGGTCGAGTCCATTCGTATACAAGTCAATTCCGGGTAGGAGTTTCTAGTGTTTGATACGGGTCAGGTCCATTATGACCAGGTCAGTTGCAGGTAGGGGTGGCAATGGATCAGGTCTGGATCAGTTGAGGTTCAATCTCCATCCATCCATGACATTTCATCCGTCATCCAACCTATCCATCACCCGTAAAAATATTTTATCCACATCCGATCCATCCATCATACACGGGTGATTCGGGTGGATCAAGTGTGAATCGGGTGAAATGTTTTTGAAAATATATAAAAATAACTCAAAGTGACATATATTGCAATTAGGAATCATTAGTCCCCATATAATACACATGACTGTTTTTCTTTTTGAAAACCACAGCATGACTTCTTTTGTGTTACACTTATGTCTAGTATAGTTTTATTTACAAAAATAAATATATTATGAAAGTAAATGATGATAAATTAAATCATAAAACTAATATAATAGGTTGATGGATCGAGTGATGGATCGGGTGGTGGATTGGATGCACCTTCATCCATATCCAACCCACCCGTCACCCGATCCATCCATCATTCGTTAAGCATCCGCTTAGTTTCGGGTTTTCGCCTGTATAATCTGGATCCTGTTAGGTTATGATACATATGATATTACATAAATCATGCGGAAACAACCATTAACCCAGGAATACATATTATTTACACATAATCATATAGCATAGTTTAGATGCATACTCTTTGTTGCGTGCCTTCCCTAGCTGCGCCCGAACCGAACAAGAACAAGTCTTTAGGACTCCAAGTGTCGTCCCTCCGTAGATAGTCCACAGCACGTCCGGATCCGCCTTAAGATTGACCAACTAGAATCGCCCTTAAGGTACTAGAATTTTCGGCACTTTTGAGCAAGATGTGTGATTGAATTTTCTCTCAAAAACTCACTTTGAATACTTTGAAACTCGTTATAAATTGTGAACCCAGGCCACATATTTATAGGGGTATGGAAAGGGAATTGGAATCCTATTCAGATACAAATTAATTAAACCTAGAATCCTACAAGAACTCTAATTAATTAATTTATCAAATAGAATTAGGAATTTAATCATTAACCGAACTCTGCATGTTATAGGAATCGTGCATGAACACAAACACTTACGCACACACACACGGCAACCACGATGGGCCGCCCATGCGCGTGCGTGCGAGCAGCAGCCCACGCAGCGAGGCCTACGCGAGCTACAAGCCCACGTAGCTCCTGCGCGCGTTGTGCGCGCTGTGCGCGCTGCCACGGCCTGCTGGGCCTGGCCTTGCGCTGGGCCTGGCGTGGCCTTGGCTGTTCGTGTGGCGCGCTTGGTTTGCTGGGCGATGGCCTGGCTTCGTGTTGGGCCCTCGTCCGGCAGGCCTCGTCCGATGCTTATTCGTACGATACGCTTTCGATTAAATTTCCGATTCCGGAATTCATTTCCGATACGAACAATATTTAACATTTCCGATTCCGGAATTAATTTCCGTTTCGAACAAATATTTAATATTTCCGTTTCCGGAATTATTTTCCGATTCCGATAATATTTCCGATTCTGACAATATTTCCGTTTCCGGCAATATTTCCGATTCTGGCAATATTTCCATTTCCGATAATATTTTCCGATACGTACCATGTTTCCGTTTCCGGCAACATCTACGACTTGGATAATATTTATATTTCCGATACGATCCATATTTCCGTTTCCGGCAATATCATCGTTTCCGGAGTATTCATTTCTTGCATGTGACGATCTCAGCTCCCACTGAAACCAAGATCCGTCGATTCCGAATATCCATAGATGGAGTATCTAATGTCATTAAATACTTGATCCGTTTACGTACTATTTGTGTGACCCTACGGGTTCAGTCAAGAGTAAGCTTTGGATTAATATCATTAATTCCACTTGAACTGAAGCGGCCTCTAGCTAGGCATTCAGCTCACTTGATCTCACTGAATTATTAACTTGTTAATTAATACTGAACCGCATTTATTAGACTTAACATAGAATGCATACTTGGACCAAGGGCATTATTTCCTTCAGTCTCCCACTTGTCCTTAGGGACAAGTGTGCATTTCCTAATTCCTTTGTCGCTCGATGCTTGCTCTTGAACATAAGGTAAGAGTTGTCATCCTTATTATGTCCAGAGGTGTTCCTCGGTTTCAGAGTTCAACTGATCAAATAAACAGATAATCATAGCCTATGATTCATCCGAGCACGGCCATGCATTTCACAGTTTCTAGCTCTCCGAGTGGCCTTGTACAAATTTTAAGCATCTCATCCCGATTTATGGGAGGACAATCCCAATCTTGCGATCTTGAGATTAGACTTCGTTTGATAGGTGATTACCTGAGCGTTGCCTTTATAGCCTCCTTTTACGGTGCGACGGTTGGTCAACGTCAAAGCAACCAGTTCTCAAACAAGTAATCTCAAATCACTCAGGTATTGAGGATTTAGTGTCTAATAATTTAATAAAATTTACTTATGACAGATTTTCATCTCTTATAGTAAAGTTTCATAGGTCTTGTCCGATACTAGTCTTCCCAAAGTAAGTATCTATGAAAATGATTATGACATTGCCATGTCCACATAGTTCAAGAAACAGAACTACTAGTCATCTTGCATTCTAGTCGTCTAACGTTTTCTATGCGTCCAATTTTATAGAAAACTCCGACTAGGGACCATTTTCAACCTTTGACATTCAAGTTCACTTGATAGACATTTCTTAGTCACAGGACTGGTCCTGACAGTCTATCTTGAATATATCGTCAAATTGAAGGGACTCATCATTTAATAAACCACAAATTAAATGGAAAAATGAATTCTTTTCATTTATTGTGAATGATTAACCAATAATGTTTTACAAAGATTTAAACTCTAAAACTTCAAAACGTTAAACAGAGACATCAAAGCCATTCTCCAATATGCTTGATTCCCATAGCTGCAGTGTGCGAGTTGTGCTTCGCTTGCGGCAGAGGTTTAGTCAATGGATCTGATATGTTGTCATCAGTTCCAATTTTGCTTATCTCGACTTCTTTTCTTTCAACGAACTCTCGTAGAAGGTGAAATCTACGAAGTACATGCTTGACTCTCTGGTGGTGTCTAGGCTCTTTTGCCTGTGCAATAGCTCCGTTATTGTCACAATACAGGGCTATTGGTCCTTTAATGGAGGGGACTACACCAAGTTCACCTATGAACTTCCTTAGCCATATAGCTTCCTTTGCTGCTTCATGTGCAGCAATGTACTCCGCTTCAGTTGTAGAATCCGCAATGGTGCTTTGCTTAGAACTTTTCCAGCTTACTGCTCCTCCGTTGAGGCAGAAGACAAACCCAGACTGTGATCTGAAATCATCTTTGTCGGTTTGGAAACTTGCGTCCGTATAGCCTTTAACAATTAATTCATCATCTCCACCATAGACCAGGAAGTCATCTTTGTGCCTTTTCAGGTACTTCAGAATGTTCTTGGCAGCAGTCCAATGCGCCTCTCCTGGGTCTGACTGGTATCTGCTCGTAGCACTGAGTGCGTACGCAACATCCGGGCGTGTACATATCATAGCATACATTATTGAACCAATAAATGATGCATATGGAATCCCATTCATTCGTCTACGCTCATCAAGTGTTTTTGGGCACTGAGTCTTGCTTAGAGTCATTCCATGAGACATGGGTAGGTAGCCTCGCTTGGAGTCCGCCATCTTGAACCTTTCAAGCACCTTATTGATATAAGTGCTTTGACTAAGTCCAATCATCCTTTTAGATCTATCTCTGTAAATCTTGATGCCCAATATGTACTGTGCTTCTCCTAGATCCTTCATCGAAAAACATTTCCCAAGCCAAATCTTGACAGAGTTCAACATAGGAATGTCATTTCCGATAAGTAATATGTCGTCGACATATAATACTAGGAAAGCAATTTTGCTCCCACTGACCTTCTTGTATACACAAGATTCGTCTGCGTTCTTGATGAAACCAAAGTCACTGACTGCTTCATCAAAACGTATATTCCAGCTCCTGGATGCCTGCTTCAATCCGTAGATTGATTTCTTTAGCTTGCATACCTTTTTAGCATTCTTTGGATCCTCAAAACCTTCAGGCTGTGTCATAAACACAGTTTCTGTTAAAACGCCGTTTAAGAAAGCAGTTTTGACATCCATCTGCCATATTTCGTAATCGTAATATGCAGCGATTGCTAACATTATCCGAATAGACTTTAGCATTGCAACTGGTGAAAAGGTTTCATCATAATCCACACCGTGAACTTGCCTGTAACCTTTTGCAACCAATCTAGCTTTGAAAACTTCAAGTTTCCCATCCTTGTCCTTTTTCAGTTTGAAAACCCATTTGCTTCCAATGGCTTGGTAGCCATCTGGCAAATCGACCAAATCCCATACTTGGTTTTCAGACATGGAGTCCAATTCAGATTGCATGGCTTCTTGCCATTGCTTGGAGCTAGGGCTCGTCATAGCTTGTTTGTAAGTCGCAGGTTCATCACTTTCAAGTAATAGAACGTCATAGCTCTCGTTCGTCAAAATACCTAAGTACCTTTCCGGTTGAGATCTATATCTTTGCGATCTACGCGGGGTAACATTTCTAGATTGACCATGATTCTCACCAGATTCTTCTAAAGATCTCTGAGTTTCATCCTGAATGTCATCTTGAGCATTCTCTAGAGTTTGTTGTTCGACTCGAATTTCTTCGAGGTCTACTTTTCTCCCACTTGTCATTTTGGAAATGTGATCTTTCTCCAAAAAGACACCATCTCGAGCAACAAACACTTTGTTCTCAGATGTATTGTAGAAGTAATACCCCTTTGTTTCCTTTGGATAGCCCACAAGGATACATTTGTCAGATTTTGGATGAAGTTTGTCTGAAATTAATCGTTTGACGTATACTTCACATCCCCAAATCTTAAGAAAAGACACATTTGGAGGCTTTCCAAACCATAATTCGTATGGAGTCTTTTCGACAGCTTTAGACGGAGCTCTATTTATAGTGAGTGCAGCTGTATTTAGTGCATGTCCCCAAAATTCTAATGGAAGTTCGGCCTGACCCATCATTGACCTGACCATGTCTAGCAAGGTTCTGTTCCTCCGTTCCGATACACCGTTCCATTGTGGTGTTCCAGGAGGAGTCAATTCTGATAGAATTCCACATTCTTTCAGATGGTCATCAAATTCATAGCTCAGATATTCACCGCCTCTATCAGACCGCAGTGCCTTAATCTTCTTGCCTAATTGATTCTCTACTTCACTCTGAAATTCCTTGAATTTGTCAAAGGATTCAGACTTATGCTTCATTAGGTAGACATAACCATATCTACTGAAGTCATCAGTGAAAGTGATAAAGTAGCTGAAACCACCTCTAGCATTTGTACTCATTGGTCCACATACATCTGTATGGATTAAACCCAATAGTTCATTTGCTCTTTCTCCAACTTTAGAGAAAGGTTGCTTTGTCATTTTGCCAAGTAAACATGATTCGCATTTACCATAATCCTCTAAGTCAAATGGTTCTAGAATTCCTTCCTTTTGAAGTCTTTCTAAGCGTTTCAAGTTTATATGGCCTAATCGAAAATGCCACAGATAGGTGAGATCTGAATCATCCTTTTTGGCCTTTTTGGTATTTATGTTATATACTTGTTTGTCGTGATCTAATAAATAAAGTCCATTGACTAATCTAGCAGATCCATAAAACATCTCTTTAAAATAAAACGAACAACTATTGTCTTTTATTAAAAAGGAAAATCCCTTAGCATCTAAGCAAGAAACTGAAATGATGTTTTTAGTAAGACTTGGAACATGGAAACATTCTTCCAGTTCCAAAACTAGCCCGGAGGGCAACGACAAATAGTAAGTTCCTACAGCTAATGCAGCAATCCGTGCTCCATTTCCCACTCGTAGGTCGACTTCACCCTTGCTTAACTTTCTACTTCTTCTTAGTCCCTGTGGATTGGAACATAAGTGTGAGCCACAACCTGTATCTAATACCCAAGAAGTTGAATTTGCAAGTATACAGTCTATAACGAAAATACCTGAAGATGGAACGACTGTTCCATTCTTCTGATCTTCCTTTAGCTTCAAGCAATCTCTCTTCCAATGCCCCTTCTTCTTGCAGTAGAAGCATTCGGATTCAGAAGTGGGTTGACTGACCTTCCTCTTTACAGATTTGGCGCCAGTTTGCTTAGTTGGGCTGGCCTTGTTGCCACCTTTCTTAGCATTCCTCTTCTTTCCAGATTTCTTGAACTTGCCCCCACGCACCATAAGCACATCCTGCTTATCACTTTTGAACGTCTTTTCAGCGGTCTTCAGCATACCGTGAAGCTCAGTGAGCGTTTTGTCCAGACTATTCATACTGTAGTTCAGTTTGAACTGATCATACCCGCTATGAAGAGAATGGAGGATGGTGTCTATAGCCATTTCCTGAGAAAATTGCTGATCCAGCCGACTCATATTCTCAATGAGTCCAATCATTTTGAGAACATGTGGACTTACGGGCTCGCCTTTCTTAAGCTTGGTCTCAAGAATTTGCCTATGCGTCTCGAATCTTTCGACTCGAGCCAGATCTTGGAACATGTTCTTCAACTCACTGATGATTGTGAAAGCATCTGAGTTGATGAACGTTTTCTGCAGATCCGCACTCATGGTGGCGAGCATTAGACATTTCACATCCTTGTTGGCATCAATCCAACGATTGAGGGTTGCCTGAGTGACCCTGTCACCTGCAGCTTCGGGCATCGCCTCATCTAGGACATACTCCTTTTCTTCCTGCATAAGAACTATTTGCAAGTTCCTTTGCCAGTCAAGGAAGTTTTTCCCGTTCAACTTCTCCTTTTCGAGAATTGATCGAATGTTGAATGAATTGTTGTTTGCCATATTAAAAACTACAATTGAAAAGAATAAACAAATAAATAACCATTCACAGTTTCTCTTAATAAACTTAAATTCTAGCATACATGCATAATTCAATGTTTATTAAGCATTTTATTCAAGTTATGTGTTCCGGCAGGTGTGAATAAAATGATTCCAAGATCCTAAAATCATTGAAGAACTAAGCACAGTTTGTCGACTTAATCCTAGAACATCTTAGGTAAGCAAAAGCCTTTTGCTAATAGTCTAGAAACTATTCTTGGTTGATAGGTACGTCTAAGAACTTATTAGGTAAACCTATCGATTTTGCCACGACATAAAAGGACTCCTTACTTATATCGTTGAGTTTCACCAAAACTAACATGTACTCACAATTATTTGTGTACCTTGCCCCTTTAGGACCAATAAGTAACACCTCGCTGAGCGAAAACTATTACTAGATTGATGTAAAGGATATCCAAGCAAGTGTATATTTTGGCATGGCACCTTATAACTCAATTTTTAAGTTTGGAACTTAAGGCTCTTACTATGTTGGTTAGATTTTAAGTGAACTAAAATCCTTAATCATGCAACATAATCAAGCTTTTGATCTCATGCATTTTAAGACATATTTAAAAGCAATAAATAACTTAAAACATGCATAAGATAAATGTGATCTAGTATGGCCCGACTTCATCTTGAAGCTTTGACTTCAAAGTCCGTCTTGAAAATCTCCGTGGGAGGCACCATTTTCTTCAAATAGGATAAGCTATAACTAATTACAACTATTTGATGGTACACAGACCATATTTGAATTGAAAAATAACTTTGGTACTTTAGACCAATTACATTCAAATTAATGGTACGCATACCATATTTTCTATCCTATTTGGGCCATACTAGTCACTTCATAACCTGCAAAACAGTACATATACAATATATACCATTCACCCATTCATTATCATGAATGGCCCACATAGCTGGTTAGTAAAACACATTATGCATCACGTAAACATTTGCAGCAATTAATCAAGGGCACCAATAATCTACCAATTATTCAGTCCTTATTAATTCTAATCAAGTTGTTTTAACCTTAAGGATTTGTAGACCTAATCAAGAGTTTTATGACTAAAAGGGCTCCCACTTAAACCAATAAATTCATATGCTTTACTAATTTTAAACATAAAAATGTATTTCTAGTCTAACCGGAAACATACAAATTTAATTAAAATTTAAAGCTCATATAAATTTATAATTGAATCCAAAAGTTTAATTTAATTTCAGTCGTATTTAAATTAATTCATGATTTTAATTTTAGTAAAATAATTAGAATAAATAAAATTTATTATAATTACAATATTCAAAATCAAAATCCAAGAAAATAATTTAAATTATTAATTTTAAAATTAATTAAAATTACGTAAACTGAAAAATTTAAACATTCAAAACGATCTAATCGCAACGCAAACACCCTACGCATCGCACGCCCATGGGCCGCACGCACACAGCCTTCGCTGGCCATGTGCGCGCAGCCCATGCGCTCGTCGCATAGCTGCTGCATCTCCATCGCAAGCCATCGCACGCTGTGGTGCTTGCTGCGCGCGCGACATCGCTCGCTGGGCGCGCGACATCGCTCGCTGGGCGTGCGACATCGCTCGCTGTGCGCGCGAGCAACGCTGGGCGCAGCGCTCGTGGCACGCGAGCTTGCGCTCGCTGCGCGCGAGGCAGTGCGCGTTGTGGCGCAGCTCGCTTGCTGCCCACACGCGACTGCCTTGGCTTGCCTTTCGCCCATGCCCATTTGTTCATAGCTCGTGGCCCACGACACAAGGCAGGGCTGCTGCCTTGTGCTCGCGCACTACGCCCTTGCTCATTGCATTCGTGCCGCACGGGCGACGAGCTCCCTTGCTCGTCGTCGCATGCCCGCACTATACAACACCCCTTAAGGGTAACACGAAGCGTCCATTGCTTTGTGCGTGTAAGTTATATGAACGAATCGCATAAAAATTTAAAATTTATATTTAATATTAATGACAAATTAATAAATAATATTAATTTCATAATTTTAGGGCGAAAAATCGAAAATTTATTATTCAATTGATTTCCGATTTACATGGATTCAAGTCTAGGTCATAAAAATTTAAAATTTATCATAAATTTACAATTTTTATGGTGGTTTTTAATCATAGGTTTCTAATTAAATTATAATTAATTATGAAAATCAAATTAATTCTAAATTATTCTAATTTTCAACAAATTAATCATAATTACAAATTAGATTGCATAATTAACAAGGCTAGGCATTCAAACTTGTTAAACATATACTGTAGGTCAATCAAAAATTCAAGATTTATCAACAAGAATCGCAAATATTTAATTTAACATCTTAAATTTACGAAATTTTGCATTCGAAAAACTAAAACCTTCGAAAAGTCATAGTTAGGCTTCGAATTTGAGAATTCTGGGTTCGGCAGAAAAATATTATTTTTGTCAAAATTTTAGAATGCCTTTTACATGCGGAATTGACACAAAAATCACTCGATTTGGATGAGTAACGAAGAAACTGCCGAAAAACTGCGTACGTGTAATTAAATAAACGCAATTTGCAATTAATTAACAATTACGAAAATTAATCACCCCTTTTAATTCTTGCAAATTTGTAATATTTAACCATGTTCATGCAATTTAGATTATGAAAATAATAAGGGGCTCGTGATACCACTGTTAGGTTATGATACATATGATATTACATAAATCATGCGGAAACAACCATTAACCCATGAATACATATTATTTACACATAATCATATAGCATAGTTTAGATGCATACTCTTTGTTGCATGCCTTCCCTAGCTGCGCCCGAACCGAACAAGAACAAGTCTTTAGGACTCCAAGTGTCGTCCCTCCGTAGATAGTCCACAGCACGTCCGGATCCGCCTTAAGATTGACCAACTAGAATCGCCCTTAAGGTACTAGAATTTTCAGCACTTTTGAGCAAGATGTGTGATTGAATTTTCTCTCAAAAACTCACTTTGAATACTTTGAAACTCGTTATAAATTGTGAACCCAGGCCACATATTTATAGGGGTATGGAAAGGGAATTGGAATCCTATTCAGATACAAATTAATTAAACCTAGAATCCTACAAGAACTCTAATTAATTAATTTATCAAATAGAATTAGGAATTTAATCATTAACCGAACTCTGCATGTTTTAGGAATCGTGCATGAACACAAACACTTACGCACACACACACGGCAGCCACGATGGGCCGCCCATGCGCGTGCGTGCGAGCAGCAGCCCACGCAGCGAGGCCTACGCGAGCTACAAGCCCACGTAGCTCCTGCGCGCGCTGTGCGCGCTGTGCGCGCTGCCACGGCCTGCTGGGCCTGGCCTTGCGCTGGGCCTGGCGTGGCCTTGGCTGTTCGTGTGGCGCGCTTGGCTTGCTGGGCGATGGCCTGGCTTCGTGCTGGGCCCTCGTCCGGCAGGCCTCGTCCGATGCTTATTCGTACGATACGCTTCCGATTAAATTTCCGATTCCGGAATTCATTTCCGATACGAACAATATTTAACATTTCCGATTCCGGAATTAATTTCCGTTTCGAACAAATATTTAATATTTCCGTTTCCGGAATTATTTTCCGATTCCGATAATATTTCCGATTCTGACAATATTTCCGTTTCCGGCAATATTTCCGATTCTGGCAATATTTCCATTTCCGATAATATTTTCCGATACGTACCATGTTTCCGTTTCCGGCAACATCTACGACTTGGATAATATTTATATTTCCGATACGATCCATATTTCCGTTTCCGGCAATATCATCGTTTCCGGAGTATTCATTTCTTGCCTGTGACGATCTCAGCTCCCGCTGAAACCAAGATCCGTCGATTTCGAATATCCATAGATGGAGTATCTAATGCCATTAAATACTTGATCCGTTTACGTACTATTTGTGTGACCCTACGGGTTCAGTCAAGAGTAAGCTGTGGATTAATATCATTAATTCCACTTGAACTGAAGCGGCCTCTAGCTAGGCATTCAGCTCACTTGATCTCACTGAATTATTAACTTGTTAGTTAATACTGAACCGCATTTATTAGACTTAACATAGAATGCATACTTGGACCAAGGGCATTATTTCCTTCAGATCCGGTGGGTGGATATCCATTTTCGGTTGAAATTTCCAACTCTCGTTGTAAGTCTTCTATGTTAAAAAGCCGAGTGATAGCAAATTTTTTGCGTAATTTCTTTGTTCCAATTTTACCCCTCCATCCTGTTATTTACGGAGTATTACAAACTCTTTGCTAATGCAATTTATTTTTATTTGCATGATTGTCAAGCGTTGATCATGAATCAGGTTAAATATTTCCCTCATCAATTCCTTAAATATTGTATCATGGTTAACTTTACGTTTTCAACACATGATTTTGACTCTTAATATCTCGAATTATGTGGAAACACTAGAGGAAAAAACCTTATAGGTTGCCCTTAAAATAGGCTTATAGGTTGCCATGCCAATTGCAAGGGGAACATATGGGGGGGGTCACTTTTGTGAAATTATCAAAGGTTGACCTTAACAAGGGCAACTTATAATCTTATAAGTTGCCCTTGTTTGCAACAAGGGCAACTTATAAGCTTCACATAAGTTTCTCTTGTTGCAAACAAGGGCAACTTTTGAGTTTTTTTTTTTTTTTTTTTTTAAAAAAAAATCTGCAATATAATTCCTGATATTTTGCAATATAAAATTCTGCATTATAATTTATAGAATACTGTTTCACCAAACATCATCTTGACATTCCTCAAAAACGATATAAATTTCAAATTTCCAATAATATTTCCGAATTAATTCAAATGTAATTAATTAAATCGATAAATAACAAAATAATGTAAGAGTCACGAAAAACTACAAGCCTGCTCTAATTATTACACTGAGGGTAATTCACAATCGTTGAAGTAAGTAGCCCACTTGTCTCGAACTTCATCCAACTCCTCTTTGGTGAAGGGCCCCTCCCTTGGAGTTGTGAAAACCTTTAAAAGAACAACGTACATGCAAACCAATAAATTAAATTAAGTTTCATATGCGAAAACAGAAATTATATTGGTCGCGAAAACAACTTTCTGAGTGTACTAAGATTCATTTCAAGTTTTTTATGCACATCTAAGGCTCACTTAGCTCGATATAGATCATATTTGGCAAAAAATGGCATTTTCGATCCCAAATATCAGAAAATGAACCTAAGTACACTTTTTAAATCTTTTCCATGATTTATATGATTAGTTATATGTTTATAAGACTCATTTCAAGTTCGTTATGCACGCTTATGGGTCATTTGGGTCGATATAGGTCATTTATTGCCAAAAATGGCATTTTCGATCCCAACTACCAACAAACGAACTATTTCCACATTATAACCGTTTTTCATGATTCATATGATTAGTTATATGTTTATGAAACTCATTTCAAGTTCGTTATGCAAGCCTAAGGGTCATTTGGGTCGATATATGCCATTTATGGCAAAAAAATGTCATTTTCGAAACCAACTACCAACAAACAAACCTATTTTCACATTCTAACCCTTTTTCATGATTCATATGATTAGTTATATGATTATAAGACTCATTTCATGTTCTTTATGCACGCCTATGGGTCATTTGGGTCAATATAGGTCATTTATGGCCAAAAATGGCATTTTCGATCCCAACTACCAACAAACGAACCTATTTCCATATTCTAAACATTTTTAATGATTCATATGATTATTTATATGTTTATAAGACTCATTTTAAGTTCGTTATGCACGCCTATGGGTCTTTTTGGTCGTTATAGGTCATTTATGGCCAAAAATGAAATTTTCGATCACAACTACCAACAAACGAACCTCTTTCCACATTCTAAACATTTTTCATGATTCATATGATTATTTATATGTTTATAAGACTCATTTCAAGTTCGTTATGCACTGATGAGCGACATTTATGTCGCTCTTAGCCTAGGATTTTATGTTAGTTTTTATGCTTTTTTATAGTTTTTATAGCTTTTTGTGTGAGATTTATAAGTTTTATTCCATCTTGTGCTTTAAAGGTGATCTTGATGAAAAATGATGGAAAACAAGTGAATTTGAGCCAAAACAGGGCTTGTGCGGTCGAGTGGCCTTTTGTGCGCCCGAACAGGTAGTGCAAATGGAGTTCAAGGAGATTCCAGTTTTGTGCGGTCGAATTCCCTCGGTCATTCGGTCGCAAAAAACGGATTTTTGAGGCAGAATGTCCCAAGATTGTAAAACGACCGCACAACCCTGGTAATTCGACAGCATAGGTTTTGTGCGATCGAACGTGCTCTGTTGTTCGGTCGCACAGATTTGGTTTTTGGAGGCAGAATGTCCCTAACTTGGGATGCGACCGCACAATGTTCTCTACTCGACCGCACAAAAGTTGTGCGCCCAAACGGCTTTCCTTGTTCGACCAAATGAAGCTGCGAAGGAATTATGAGCCAAAGAAATCCCATTCGACCGAACAGGGTTCTTCGTTCGGTCGCACATGACGAAGGAAGTGTTCTTCGCTGCCTTCGCTCGCACAAGACCCAGTATTTGCTCGAATGATTCTTTTACGTTCGGAGTGCGTCACACTAGTCATGGTGACCTGCTTTTGCGAGGGTCTCACGAGCCCCCGAGTGATAACATTTGACTTAAGGGTCATCATTTGAAGTGTCGACATATCCCTCACGTGTCATTGGGATTTGTCAACGGATAGTATAGAAACTTCCTCACTTTGTCATTGGAAGGATCTAAAGGTGCGTAGAAACTCCCTCACTTTGTCATTGGGAGTAGCTACAGATGTTTTCGAAATCAAAGCTATAAAGTGTAATTGGGCCTGGCCAAGCCCAACCACGAGGTAAAAATGTTTTTAAATATTCTCATTTTCAGGGCTAGCTAAACGAGAAAACCCCCTTGTTTTTATGGGACGTAAAACGAAGGAAAATCCAGCACATCGCTCTTTTTTGGAAAAAAACGGAAAACCAATCCTTTTAATTTTTGGAAAAGGGAAAACCAGAAAAAGTTATCCCTGCAGCGACTAAGGACCTACGCAGCTTGTGACGTAGACCCCGCCGGCTAAAGATGGCGAGCCTGTCTGCAAAGTGACGAATCTTGTTTTTGAAATTTGAAAATAAGGACCTACGTGGCTTGTGACGTAGACCCCGCCGGCTAAAGATGGCGAACCTGTCCGCTAAGGGTGGACACCCCGTCCGAAAAAGTGGACGAATATTGTTTTTGAAATTTGAAAATAAGGACCTACGTGGCTTGTGACGTAGACCCCGGTGGCTAAAGATGGCGAACCTGTTTTATTTTGAACTTTGAAAATTTCATTTTTGGAAAACTGAGGACCTGCGCGGCTAGTGACGCAGACCCCGCCCGCTGAAGGTGGGCGAGCCCATTTTGAATTTCTTACTTTCTTTATTTTGCCTATGTAGAAGGGCTTTTGTGATTACAACCTGTTGGTGGGTCGTAATATTTCCCGATTAGTTGTGTCCTACAAGTGGGTCCACACTGTGTATATTTTTTTGTTAACGATATTGCAAAGTACCGTTTCTGGGAAAGAAATATCAAGATAACGGATATTTTACACAAATAGGGGATTGTGCGTGCTCGACAGCGAATATTCGCTGTCTAGGAAACACTTTCAGCGCCCAGCTCTGGGCGCGAGAGTTTCTAACGCCCAGTGCTGGGCGTTGAAAATGCGAAGGGGAGAACAGTCTTTAAAAGACGCGACCGTCTTCTTCTTCTTCCCATTTCCGCCATTTTCGTTCTTACTCTTCATATCATTCTACTTATTTTTGCTCGTTTTCTTCACTTTTCTTCACAAATTCTACTCCAAATCACTTCCTAATCTTCCCAATGTAAGTAATTTTCAGTAATTTGAGCTTTTTTGTCAATTTCAGTATTTTTGTCAAGTATTTTTATGCATGAAATTGATTTGGGGGTTTTTGATTTTGTGCCCCTTTCCTTCAATTAGATAGTTGGAAATGTTCTACATAACATGTTAATTAGTTTGTGCATGTTAATTTTCGCAAGTATGTTGATTCTTGTTGATTTGGGGCATTTTTATACTAGCCCCCAAGTATACCTACGACTCTAGTGTTTTCTTACAATGTAGGTGTTTTTGGTATATTGCTTGCGTTCCTCACAATTCATGAATGACAAATTATGGAAGAATTTTCGTTTTGTTGGAGTTAATTAATTTTTTTACTTAGGGAATTTTTGCTCAATATGAACTTAGTATCATGTTTTAGGGAACAAAATTTATATGACTCCATTTTATGAGTGGAATGCACTCCTTTAGTGATTGGTGTGAGTGCCAATTTTGTTAAAGGTATAATGCCTTGTTGTATTATTGATCAGCATGCCTGACGAGTCGTCACCTCCTTCTGGTGGCCACGAGGAGCGTGGCATGACGCGTCAGTCTACTGGCGCGGGACCCCTATGGGTGGGTCCTGAGCTCTACGACGGTCGGGACCTGCACTACGACCTAGAGCACCACGTGACTACCCGCCTTCACGCGAGGAGGGAGACTACGGTTCGCAGCTACGGTGCAGCGACGAGCGAGACTGTTTTTGGTTTCCTGAGCTCGGACGCCCAGGCTTTGGTGAGGGCGAGCTCACTGTTTCCGGTGGTCGAGACCTTCTGGGAGATACTGCGGCTTAACATCTCCCTGTCCTTTCTGCGGTCATTCATGAGGTGGTGGTGGGATACCACCAACACTTTCCATTTTCCTTGGGGTGAGATGACGATCACTCCCGAGGATTACACGGATTTGACGGGCTTGACCTTTACAGGGAACCCCGTTCGTCTGAGGTCGGATGGCCCACCGCCGACCGTTGCTGAGGGTACCAGGCTCCTGGGCTCGTGGATGGGCATGAGATTGCCTTTGTACCAGCCCCGTGGGATACCTTTCGCTGACCTGATGTGGGCCTTGGAGTATGGGGTAGAGGAGTCGTCTTCGAGACAGGCTCGGCTGTTCTACCTCCATTTCATTACTTCCACTTTTCTATCGGGTCCGACTGACACCTTTGACCCGAGGTGGATAGGCATGGTGGAGAACGTGTCTACACTGGGTGACTATTGCTGGGGCGATTTGGGCTATGCGACGCTCGTCGGCCAGATGAGTTTGGCGGTGCGCGACTCGGACCCGAGTAGACGTCACTTTGTCATTACATTGGCGGGAGTGCCGCGTTTGATCGAGGTATGTGCCTAGCCTTTCTTTTGTTTTTCTCGCTTTTACCAGGCCTCTTCCTTTTTGACGTATTATTGTCTTTTTCTTTTGTAGCTGTGGGCTTTTGAGCACTTGCCTTAGCTGGCTCCCCAAAAGGGGCAGAGGCCTTTGGAGTACCCTGCTGGTCGTCGTTGGGGTTGGAAGAAGAAGCTGATTGTGCGTCCACCGCCCGATACCGTGTGGGATCTCATTCGGGATGGGAACCCTGAGCATGTGCAGAATCTTATCCTCTATCTCGTATTTCGCCATTCTTTTTATTTTCTATGTGCGAGATCTGACCGTGTTTGTACAAAACAGGTGGTTTGGACCCCATGGCTCTCCTTTAGGGGTACTTATGCTTCGGTCAGGGATAGTTTTGCCCTGAGCCAGATGCGGGTCTTGTTCGTTGGCCGCCGCGACCCTGTCTGGTACCTGGGAGAGCGTGTACGTATGCAGACGGTCGGGGCTTTTTCGGTGCCTAAGCCTCCGCCCGCGACCATGCTGTCTACTCGTTCGATAGGCGAGTCGTGGAAGGTCCACTCGAGGACTGCGTGCCGGCGACGGAGTTGGTGATAGCGGGAGCTAGCTATTATTAGTTTATCCAGGATTCTCTTCGTCTCCCGGAGCCTGGCGCTGTGAGTTGCCCTCTCTTTTTGTATTGATTTTAGTGTTTTCATGCTCGTGCCCATGTGTTTATGTTTACTGTGTTTTGTGCAGGAGTATCATGACCCTTCGTTAGGGGGATGGGTGCTTCCCGATGCTCGGATCTCGTATACCGGAGAGAGTGGATCCGAGATTGTGGAGACTTTCCCGGAAGACCGGGTTTTCCATGCTCCGCTCCCTGAGGGAGTACAGGCGGTATGCACCTTTATTTGTGCACTCTTCTTATATCTTTCTTTTTTCTTTTGTTACTAACATTCTTGTTTCAGGTTCCGGCCCGTACGGCCAACGCGATGGTGAGGGTGATCAACCGGTTGAAGTCCGCGTTGGTTCGGGCCCGATCTGCACTTTCTTGCAGGAGCCCCCACTCCACTCGGGTAATGTGCCCTCTTTTTCTTTAGATCTGTACCTTTTGTTTGGTTTTCCGTTACTCACCCTCTTTTATTTTTGTAGACGGGGGCTGGACGAGCCGGGGCCGACGACGCGGGTCCCTCGGGTGGGGGACGCGGTCGTGAGGAGAGAGAGAGGGCACGGCACTCGCCCCTACGGCATCGCCGTTCCGATGTGGGGGTGAGTTCTTCCGGGGAGAGGTCCGAGCCGGAGCGTAGGCGACGTTCCATGTCGGTGGCTCGAGAGCCTAGCCCCGAGTTGCAGCCACAGCCTCATTTTTGGGGTGATTCTGGCTGGGGGTCCTCATACCACGGGGAGTGGAGTGGATGGACCGGCGAGGCTTGGAGATATGAAGCCGATGACGAGTCTTAGGCTTACCTCCTGTTTTGTATATATTCATTCTTGTATTCCGCATGTATATATATTTTATTTTTTGCGAATTTTTTGGTGCAAGAATGTTTTGGGCCTTCTGTGGGCTTTGCCTCAACATTTTATAGCAGTATTAGCTTTTTAAACCAACGACGAATTTCGAAAAGAGAAAGAATTCCATATATAGAAAATTGAGTTCATACAAGAGTGCACACATATTTTTTGACTAGCCGACTATTTGGGGTATTACATATGCATGTTCACTATTTTTTCGTTCTTTGCCGACTCGTGCCATACTCCTTCGTTGGGCTTGTTCCTGAAAACTCTTGTGGCTTTGTTTTTCACTTAATTCGGTCTTGTCCATGCATGGGTTAGGGTATAGTGCCCTTTGTAATATCCTTTCTTCTTGATGTGTTGCATGACTTTATTATTTTTTAATTTTTATTGGACCGAATCCTTGATAAGGATTGCCTACGTATCTTGTCAGAATCAGGTCGCGCGTAGTTCTAGCTTTTTGAAATTTTTTGAAAGGGGTGTTCATTACACATCTGCTTCCCCCCCCCCCAAGTGTTCGTGGTTCTTTTGATGATTCGAAAAAGGAGTACGAACACTTGCAGAAGCGGGAGGATAGGTGGCAAGAGAGAATGACGCCCATTCACGGGCGTAGGAAATATCGGCGCCCAGGCCTGGGCGTGGAAAATAACAGCGCCCAGTCCTGGGCGTTGAAACTTTGTCCTTCTCCTTTTTCTACTTTATCGAGTTCTATGCCGTTTGCTTAGAGTAATGTGCAGAATGCTTGCTTATGAGTCTTAATGTGTTTTATTAGATGCCTTAACTCCGGACTGAATTTTATTAAATATAGTACTTTTTCAATTGGTCTAAATTCGTGAGGTTAGCGAATTCCGCTCCATCTATGTCGGCTAGTTGGACTGCTCCGCTAGGTAGGATGGTCTTTACAAAATATGGTCCTGTCCAGTTAGGCCGGAATTTTCCTCGAGGGTCCGTAGTAGGTGCGCGGACTTCTTTTAGCACAAAATCGCCTTCTTTGAAATTTCGAGGTTTGACTCTTTTGTTGAATTGCCTTGCTATGCGCTTTTGATACACTTGCACCCGTGATGTAAAGCTCTCAACCTCCGTTCGTCTAAAAGGACGAGCTCGTCGTACCTAGCTTGAACCCAATCGGCCTCGGGCAGCTTGCTTTCTAGGACGATCCAGAGGGAGGGAATTTCCAACTCGATCGGTTGAACTGCTTCCATTCTGTATACCAAGGAGTAGGGTGTTACTCCAATGGAGGTGCGGATTGAGGTTCGATAGCCCCACAATGCGAAGTGTAATTTGTTGGGCCAATCCTTATAATTTTCGGCCATTTTTTCGATTATGACTTTAATATTTTTGTTGGCCGCCTCTACCGCGCCGTTCATTTGCGGCCTGTAGGGAGAGGATTTATGATATTTGACATGATATTTTTCGAGCAGGTCTTGGACTTCGGCCCTAAAGTGGGAACCTTGGTCACTTATGATTTCATGCGGAACCCCGTATCGACAGAATATGTTCTTTTCTAGGAATCAAGCGACATGTTTGGCCGTTAATTTTGCATAGGAGACTGCCTCTACCCATTTAGTGAAGTAATCAATTGCGACTAAAACGTACTCGTGTCCCCCTACGCCTGTTGGTGTTACCTTGCCGATTATATCTATACCCCAGGTGGAAAAGGGCCATGGAGAAGTGAAGGTGTATAGTTCTGAGGGAGGCAAGTGGTTAAGGTTACTGAAGATTTGGCATTTTGGGCAAGTTTTTACAAAGTGATGGCAATCGGTTTCCATAGTGGTCCAATAGTACCCTGAACGGGATATTTTTTGGGATAGCATTTTTCCGTTCATATGGGGTCCGCACACGCCGTTATGGTATTTTTCCATTAGTCTTTGGGCTTGGTTTTGGTGGACACAAAGTAACTTGATTTTATTCGGCGTGTATTTGTACAGTTCCCCCAGAATTATGCTATATTGTGAAGCGAGGAGGCGTAGGGCCTTTTGTGCTCGCGGGGAGGTGTTTGGGGGGAATTCCCCACTTGTTTTGTATCGAAGGATGTCCGTATACCATGGTTCTTCTTCGGTGTTTTCAGGTTCGGAGTCTATGGCACAGCAGTAAGCCGGCTCTTTCCTTCGCTCGACCCGAAGGGTCATTCCGTCCCATTCATTCGGGATGTTGAGCATTGAAGCTAGCTTCGCTAGTGCATCCGCGAATTGGTTGTCGTCTCTTGGTAAGTACGTATACTCGATTTTTTCAAATTGCTCGACTATTTGGTCTAAGTGAGCTTGATATTTTGAGAGACTAGTGCTTCGGACCTTCCATCTTTTGGATATATGGTTGATTATTAGGGAAGAATCCCCGAAGACTTGTATATGTTTGACTTCGAGGCTAACTGTGGCCTCTAGCCCAACTATGCAGGCTTCATATTCGGCGGCGTTGTTTGTGGCCTCGAAGTCAAGTTTGACGGAAATTGGTATATGGGCCCCTTCGGGACTGACTAGGAGAACTCCGACGCCGCATCCCTTCTGATTGGACGCGCCATCGAAGTATAGTGTCCAATAGTCGTCTCGTATCATCAGAAGTTCCTCGTCGGGGAGGAGGTAAGCTTCCGTGGTTTCCTCATTCGTGGCATGCTCGACCAGGAACTCGGCTACCGCTCTTCCTTTGATTGTTTTTTCTGGCATGAATTTTAGGTCGAACTCTGAGAGCATGACCAGCCACCTGGACAGGCGACCATTTAGTGCGGGCTTTTCAAACATATATTTTAAGGGGTCTAGTTGTGACACTATATGAACAGTGTGGGCCAATAAGTAATGTCTGAGTTTTTTGGATGCCCAGACGAGGGCGAGGCAGGTTTTCTCAAGTTTCGTGTATCTCGTCTCGTACTGTATGAACTTCTTGCTCAAGTAGTAAATGGCTCGCTCGGATCCATGTATACGCTGTGAGAGCATAGCTCCTGCTGCAGTATCCGTGACGGTTAGGTATAGGCGTAAAGGGATCCCGGGCAAAGGCGGGGAAAGGACGGGTGGTTTGCTTAGATATTCTTTGATTTTATCGAAGGCAATTTGGCATTGTTCATCCCATTCGGCCTTTTCTTCTTTTCTTAATTTTTTGAATATTGGCTCGCAAGTCATAGTAAGCTTGGAAATGAACCTACTAATGTATTGCAGCTTTCCTAGGAAGCCCCTTATCTGTTTTTCAGTTTTCGGTGGGGGCATTTCGGTAATGGCTTTGATTTTGGATGGGTCAATCTCGATTCCTCGCGTACTAACAACATATCCTAGCAACTTTCCAGAAGTTACCCCGAACACACATTTTTGTGGATTTAGTCTCATGTTATATTTCAAGATTCGGGTGAAGAACTTTCTAAGTGTCGGGAGGTGACCGTGCCGGTCTTTAGATTTGACGATCATGTCGTCTACATAGACCTCGATTTCTTTGTGTATCATGTCATGGAGTAACGTGGTGGCTATTCTTTGATAGGTGGCCCCCGCGTTTTTCAAACCAAAAGGCATTACAGTGTAACAATATGTACCCCAAGAGGTAATGAAAGTTGTTTTTTCCATGTCTTCTTCTGCCATAAGTATTTGGTTATATCCGGCGTACCCGTCCATAAAGGAGAGAAGCACGTGTTCTGCGGTGTTGTCTACTAGTATGTCAATGTGAGGTAGAGGGAAGTCATCTTTGGGACTGGCTTTGTTGAGGTCTCGGAAGTCTACGCACATTCGCACTCGTCCATCTTTTTTAGCTACGGGGACAATATTGGCCACCCATTCTGGGTAGTTGGAGACTTTTATGAAGCCGGCGTCTAGTTGTTTAGTGACATCTTCTTTTATTTTCAAGGCTATCTCTGGTTTGAGCCGCCGTAGCTTTTGTTTTACTGGCGTCATTTTGGGATCTAGCGGAATTTTATGCTCAGCGATTTCTCGATCTATTCCTGGCATGTCTTTGTAGGACCAAGCAAAGACACCCTCGAATTCCCGCAAAGTGGAGATTAGATCGGCCTTTTCAGTGGGAGTTAAGGTGAGGCCAATTTTAATGATTTTAGGATTTTCTTCTGTTCCCATATTTACCGATTCTGTGTCCTCAATTATAGGAGTTTTGAGTTCTTGTTCATTTACAGCTTTTATTAGTTCGGTATATTCCTCTTCTGGCTCTTTTTCGCGCTCATTAGTGGCGAGACATTCTGCATTATTACTCGAATATTTAAGCGGCATATACTCAAAAGTTTTGTTTATCCTATTAAAGTCATGAAGCATTACATCAAAAAGGTCTCCCGGAGTAGATATTTCCGGGTCTAAACTATTTTTGGGAGGGGTTACAATTTTGCTAGGTTCGGACTCGGAGTCAGACTCGGATTCAGACTCTAATTCTTCGTACATCGGACCCTCTCCCGCAGATATCTTGAACTTCATCCCACGAGCATTAGTCCATTTGAAAGTCTTGCGCCACCCTCGTTGGATTTGGTCGTCTTTTGAGGGTGATGGAGCGATCAATTTAGTAGGATCGAACAATTCATCTTGAAGAGCTAATGCCATAATTTCTGTTTCACTCTTCGCTCTTTTCTTTTCTAACCCAAACAATAGCCCGAAAGCATGTAAGTTGGGGAGCGTTTTTGGCATAGCACGATTCTTTGAGGCGAGTGGCCTTTGAGAACGTAAAGGGTCGTGTTCCAGAGCATGCATCTCTTGGGTTTGTGCGACCTCTAGGTATAGATGTTCGGGATATGCTTCTTCCATCACGTTCCTTGATGGCTATCACGGGTAGGTATTCAGGGGCCCTGCATTATCGTTGTGGAGTAGGAGACACATTAGTTTGTTTCGTGAATCGGTTTTTTGACATTTTATGACTACCCTTAAGTCGGACTAGTATATTTGGACTGCTATGTGTGCACTTTGAACTCTTTATATTTTCGAAAATCTTTGCCCGTGTGACATTCATAGTTACTAGCATGTTCGGTTTTGGTGTCGAACATTGTCGTCGTAGGAGGCCTAACAACGACACAAAGAGTTATTTATTTTTTATGAGTCGCTTTTTAGAATCGAGTGCTTTTCTTACGCCCTCGTAGCAATTCTTTTTACGAACGGTTTTTTTTGCTACGTATTTTCCTTTTGCGCGGGCACCGAGGCTGTTGCGCCTGACCGTAAGGCCAAGCAGCAACATCAGCGCCCAGCGTAGGGCGTGAGAAATTATGGCGCCCAGCCAGGGGCGTTGAAAATACGTCCCTGGCTGATTCTCGTTTTCTGTTCGCGTCTACTTTTGTTTATGCGACTTCGATTTTGCGTGCTTGCCTAATAACGTCCTTTACGCGTCGTGCAGCGTTTGTGGGATTCGTTACAGGCCATCCCGAGCGTCGCTTATTTTTGTGGCGATCGTTCAGGTTTGCGGAACACGTATTTCGGTATAACTCTTTGGCAAATTGGTTTATGAATGTTTGGGCAATTTTCAAGGTCGTTGGTTTTTCTAGGATAGTTTGTCACACACAATCATATATTTCGCTACACATAACTAACATTCCATCATGAGGCAATAATAATATGTCATGTAGTTTATGATAGGCTTCTATGGGTAGTTATTTGCGCCTGGCTTGGTACCGCTTCTATCGTAGATCCAACACATGCCCCGGTCGAGGTAGTGTCTTCAACAGACGAATTTCGCTCAAGAGGCCAACCCGCAAGTGCAAGCCAAGGGGGCATGCAGGCGAGAGGGACCTAATGGGCGAGCGATTGGGTTTGGGACGGGTGTACTACTAGCGAAAGTGCCGAGTGGACAACATTCGAAGCGTATGCACCCCCCGGTTGGCGATGGGTATCCTTAGTCCCAACTCCCGAGATGAAACACCAAGGAAGCTGAGATTCTTTATGCGGTTCTGCCCGTTCACGTTAATATGCTGATTTTCAGGTCGTCCCAACTTGATGGGGAAATAAACGCGGGGTAGGATCGTTTCACCCTTCGGCTATTTTGATTACCTACAAGCACGAGTATTTCCTTCACTTTCCCCAATGGAGTCGCCACTGTGAGGGGGTCGAAAAAGCACGTGGCTAATGCGTGACCTCGTCCCTCGTGGGTGTGACGCTTCTTTTTGTCAAATCAAGTGTAATTGGATTTCCTGTGAGTTTACACCCAATTGACTAGTAATATAGGAGTCGCCATTCAGTTTTTAACGACAATGAGAAAAACTGACAAAACCCGGTTATCGTGACATAAAGGGAGTGCAATTATGTTTGACCACGACGGTCGTAGGTTCCCTTGTGATCCCTGGTGGTGGGGATCTCTCAACGTACACCCGCAGGGTAGAGATTGAGGGTTCGGGGGACTGTAACTACCGAGAGGAGTACTCGCTCTTCGATAACTCCAGAGGCAGGATATCCTTACTAGCTCAGCATAAATAATTGAAGGGACATGCGTTAACTATTAAACTAATCTGAGTTGATTTTAATAATATGCAACATATAGTACTAGATCGAGCGCGATTATCTGATTTAGATTGTTTCAAGGGACCTAGCATGATAATCCATTTTCCCAAAAATATCATATTTATTAAGCGTGATCGAACAATCGGATTTTAGTTAGTTTAACAGTTCATAAAAGGGCGAGGAAAGCAATTAAACCATGGAAAGGGGACACATTACGACGCACCCTTGAGAGGTGCGTCATGGTTCTCAGAAAACTAACCACTTTGACTTTGCTATTTCTCCTTTTATTTAACGAATCTCAAATTATGGGACGGGATACGTTCTGTTCGATTTATGGATCGATTGCGACAGAACGCGTGATCAGTTTTGCAGCGTGAGGCTTAGGCTTAGGGGTTTAGACTCAATACTCAGAATATAATTGTGTGTTGTGTCCTTTTCACGTCGAACTTAAGGCCCTATTTATAGAAAAGAGTTCGTGGAAAGATAGAATTGCAGAACTCTAATCCACGAGGAATTAGGAAAAAACACGTACCATGTATTTTCAGCGCCCAGGCCTGGGCGCCGAAGATTTCGGCGCCCAGAGCCAGGCGTTGAAAATAGGATCTGGACTGTTTTTCTTAGTCAGATTCGGATTCCTAGAATCCGGGGTATTTGAGATTTAATTGAGTCTTTTAGTGCGTATTAACCTTGTGACGGGATGCGTCTGGGCCCGTTACGAACTCTAGGCTCGTGAGGATTTTAATTAATACGTAACTCTTATTTTCGAATCGTATTAGGAATAGGATTCTCTCGCAATTTCTATCTCATTTAGGATTTATGTTGGAGTGCAACACCTAATTCTGACAGGTTTCTATCTTTTATGACTTGCCACTTTTAACAACTACCAATTACGGCAGTTACTATTTTTAGCAGGTTTCCATAAATAGCAGGTTTCTATAAATAGCAGGTTTCGAGTGAAATGAAAAGGGGAATTGAGATTCGTTATTTTATAGGAGATGCGTTGTCAAGTGGACATTTATGTTTTCATCATCGAACCTTCCCTTTCGGGAATGGGGACAAAAGTAGGTGTCTACACTAATACCGTAAATGAGAGGTCTAGGAATGATAACCCTAACATTCCAAATTTTGCTAGGCAGCCTAGAGGGCCCTCTATGTATGGTTCCCACCAAGGCTATGGCCAAGTAAGTGGGTATGATAGCTAAAATCGAGGTGGTTATAGAGCACAAGGCTATCAAAGCCAAGCGCCCTATAGTCAACCTCAAGGTTTTGGCAATCAAAGCCAATACAACCCAGGTAGTTACAATCTCAACCATCAAGGTGGAGGGGGTTATAACTACTCCTATGGGCAATTTAGGGGTGCCTCAAGTGGGGGTTACCCTTTGAACTCGGGAGGTCCTTATGGTGCATCTCAATTGCCACCTCCCGGATTCAATGGACCGAGGACCTTCGGCAATCAATATCAATCAAACCCTAGTGGATATGGCTTTGCACCTCCACCACTCCCGCCTCTCAAGTCTAATCTTGAGGCTCTCATGGAGTCGTTTATGGGGGCGCAAGCCAAAAAGAATGTCGAGTTTGAGGATGGATTCAAACAATCCAACACTCAATTGAAGATGATTGAAAACCAATTAGCTCAACTTGCTAATACCACTAGTGAACATCATGCGCATGCTTGCCTTGTCCGTCTTTATTTTGGTGAGTTTGTTCGGGTTTTGACGGTTCTTTGCGGGACTTGCTCCCACGACATTTCCGGTAACATCCTTCTAACTCTATTGCATTCTTTAGGGGACGGGCATACATCTTGTTGGGGCATTTGGTTGGATGGGTAGCTGTGCCCCTCCTTGCTTGGTTTTAGGCCTTGAGGACATGGCCTAATTCTAGCTTGGGGGGAGTTTTGTTGTGTGGTTGTTGTGTGGTTGCCTATTTGTGATGCTCATTGCTATGAAATCATACCATTATGTGCTTGTTTCTTTGTTTTTAGTTTGATTTAGTTTGATTTTAGTTTCTTTTCTTTTTGTTTGTTTCATTTGCATCTTTTTTGGTGTGTTTTCTTATTTTCTTATTTTCTTCTTTGTTTTGATTTCTTTTTCGTCAAGGCAAGTTTTTCTAGGTTTTCTTAGGCAATATTCTTGATTGGGGCAAATAAAATTGGAACTTGTAGATTAGAATGTTTTTATTCCTAATTGATAGATTTTTTCACGGTTCTTAATGTCTTGGGTCGAGTCTAGGATTTGGTGTCAAGAAGGTTGGTAGAACTAGGGGCAGCATGCGTCATGAACTCTTGGATTGTGGTAAGATGGTGTCGATTTCTCTAGTGATTTGAAACCGGAGAGAGTGGTATTTCCTCCCATGTGAGGTTCGTGTTCAAAAATAGCCCAAACACATATTCATATATTGAGTGGCATGGATCCTTGGAATTGACTTTCTTACTTCCCGAATTTGACTATTTCCTTCCCGAGACCGCGACCGAACTACTTTAGGGGACGATAGAGGAATTTCTTTCGGTGACTATTTTTCTTTTTAGTTTAGGACTTTATTTTCTATTTTTCTCATATATATTTTTGTTTGCAATTGCCCCCTTGCTAGCCATTTGAGCCTTTCCCCTTCATATCTTATAAGCACATTACAAGCCCAATAGCCTTTGTTTTGTTTTCACCCTTAGAAGTGATAGTGAAACTTTGTGTTATGATGCTTGTTGGTTTTGAATGAATATGCAAAGTTGAGGAATGATTGTTATTGGTATGAATGGCAAAGTTTGGGAATTGTATTGTATATAGTGAATAAACAAGTGTGAGGGGGTCGAAAAAGCACGAGGCTAATGCATGACCTCGTCCCTCGTGGGCGTGACGTTGTCAGATCAAGTGTAGTTAGATTTCCTGTGAGTTTACACCCAATCGACTAGTAATATAGGAGTCGTCATTCAGTTTTTAACGACAATGAGAAAAACTGACAAAACCCGGTTATCGTGACATAAAGGGAGTGCAATTATGTTCGACCACGACGGCCGTAGGTTCCCTTGTGATCCCTGGTGTGGGGATCGCTCAACGTACACCCGCAGGGCAGAGATTGAGAGTTCGGGGGACTGTAACTACCGAGAGGAGTGCTCATTGATAACTCCAGAGGCAGGTTATCCTTACTAGCTCAGCATAAATAATTGAAGGGACATGCGTTTAAACTATTAAACTATTCTGAATTGATTTTAGCAATATGCAACACATAATACTAAACCGATCGTGATTATCTTATTTAGATTGATTTAAGGTACCTAGAATGATAATTCAGTTGTCCAATATATTATCTTTATTAGGCGTGATAGATCAATCAAATTAATAGTTTAACAATTTTATAAAAGGGTGATGAAAGCGATTAAATCATGCAAAGGGACACATTACGACGCACCCTTGAGAGGTGCGTCACGGTTCTCAGAAAACTAACCACTTGCCTTTGCTATTTCTCCTTTTATCTAACGAATCTCGGGTTTCTGAGTAGTGTTCCAGTATTTAGGCTTAATTCTTCAGCTACAAGGGACAGGATACGTTCTGTTCGACTTTTGGGTCGATTGCGACAGAACGCGGGATCAATTTCGCGGCGTGAGGCTTAGGCTTAGGGTTGGAGTCAATACTCAGATTATGAATTGTGTGTTGTGTTGTGTCCTTTTCACGTTGGTTTTTAGGCTATATTTATAGGAAAAAGTGGCGTAGAAAGATAGATTTTCAGGAATATAAAATACGAAACGGATTAGGAAAAGAATTCGTCCCAGGTATTTTCGGCGCCCAGCACTGGGCGTCAAAGATTTCGGCGCCCAGGGCTGGGCGTTGAAGATAGGATCTGGGCAGACTTCTTTGTCAGATTGGACTCTAGAGTACGGAGTCCATTAAGAGACTTAATCCGAGTTATTTGGTGCGTATCAATTTACGACGGAATGCGTCTGGGCCCTTTACGAACTCTAGATTCGTTATGAGTTTAATTAATACGTAACTCTTTTATCGAATTGCGATAGGAATAGAATTCCTTTTACAATTTCTATCTCTTTTAGGATTTATGTTGGAGTGCAACACCTAATTCTGACAGGTTTCTATCTTTTTATTCTTACTACTTTTAGCAATTACTTCTTACGGCAGTTACTATTCTTAGCAGGTTTCTATAAATAGCAGTTTTGGCTGAAATGAAAAGGGTGATCGAGATTCGTTATTTTATAGGAGATGAGTTGCTAAGTGGAGATTTATGTTCTCATCATCGAACCTTCCCTTTCGGGAATGGGGACAAAAGTAGGTCTCTACAGTTAGCCCCCACTTTGACTGAGTCTTGGAGTAAGACGATGGTCAAAGTATCAGACGGAGTGCGTCATACAAGCCATGGTGTATGTGACCTATTTTGCGAGGGTCTCACGAGCCCCCGAGTGATAACATTTGACTTAAGGGTCATCACTTGAAGTGTTAACACATTCCTCACGTGTCATTGGAATCTGTTAACCAATAGTATATAAACTCCCTCACTTTGTCATTGGAAGTATCTAAAGATGTATAGAAACTCCCTCACTTTGTCTTTGGAAGTATCTACAGATGTTTTCGAAATCAAAGCTATAAAGTGTAACCAGGCCTGGCCAAGCCCAATCACGAGGTAAAAATGTTTTTAAAGATTCTCATTTTCAGGGTTAGCTAAACGAGAAAACCCCCTTGTTTTTATAGGACGTAAAACGAAGGAAAATCCAGCACATCACTCTTTTTTGGAAAAGCGGAAAACCAATTTTTTTGATTTTTTGAAAAGAGAAACAGTCCTTTGATCTTTGGAAAAGGGAAACCATCTTTTGATTTTTGGAAAAAGATAAACCATCCTTTGTTTTTTGGAAAAGGGAAACCATCTTTTGATTTTTGGAAAAAGATAAACCATCCTTTGTTTTTTGGAAAAGGGAAACCATCTTTTGATTTTTGGAAAAAGATAAACCTTGTTTTGATTTTTGGAAAAAGATAAACCATCTTTTGATTTTTGGAAAAAGATAAACCATCTTTTGATTTTTGAAAAAAGATAAACCATCTTTTGATTTTTGGAAAAAGATAAACCAGGAAGAGTTATCGCTGCAGCGACTAAGGACCTGCGCGGTTAGTGGCGCAGACCCCGCCCGCTGAAGGTGGGCGAGCCTGTCCGCTGAGGGTGGACGCCCCGTCCGATAGAAGTGGACGAATTTGTTTTGATGTTTTTGAAAATAAGGACCTACGCGGTTTGTGACGTAGACCCCGCCGGCTGAAGATGGCGAGCCTGTTTTTTTTGTTTTTGAAAAATTTATTTTCTTTTCATTTTTCGAAAATTGAGGACCTGCGCGGTTAGTGACGCAGACCCCGCCGGCTGAAGATGGCGAGCCTGTTTTGTGTTTTGAAGAATTTATTTTCTTTCGAGGGATGCTTTAGTTGCAACCTGAATGTGGGTCGACAACGTGCTTAGACGGACCATTGTCTCGTGGTCATCATCTTTCATGGTTTTGAGCTAGTCTTTACGGCTCAATTTTGCAACTACTTGGGTCCTTGATTAGGGGACTATGTATAAGTATCAACGGCGACCTTTGTCTTGAGGTCCTAATCCGGTTTTATCTTTTGGGATTTATCCAAAAAACGGGACTTCGTACAGGCGTAGTCTGGGAATATTGTTTTATACTCTCTTTTGAAATATACATTTTCTTTCGAGCCCCCAAGCACTCGTGCTTGACGGTCATTTTTTGTCAAAGAGGTTCCTTGGGGATACGCATTTTGTAATGTCCTTGATCGTGTCTGGGATCGTGCTCGTAAGTGCGAGCCATCTTTGTAGTGGTGTGCTACTCTTAACAAAGCCGTGAGGTGCGACTTTCGGTAAAGAAATCGGCAATTTTCGAGTCGAATGGATACGACAGGACCCTATAGAAGTCAGGGCCTCTTTGGGCTTATTTTCGGCGCCCAGGCCTGGGCGTTGAAATAATTCACGCCCAAGTGGGGCGTTAAAAATATTGTTTGGGCTGGTCTTTTGATGACACAGTTGGCCTCTTGTTCGTTCGTTTATTTCACTTGGAAATTCTACGTATTCTCTTCTCTTTTGTTTTTCTTTATTTTTGGAACGTAGAATTTTATTAGAGATCACAATGAGTTGAGCTGATTTTCAGCGCCCAGAACTGGGCGTCGAAATATCTGGCGCCTGGTCCTGGGCGTTGAAAATGCGTCCCAGGCAGGACTTTTTCGTGATGATTTCTCGAGAAGCCATAGCCGATTGGTGGACTACGGTTTTTGTCGTTTTGGGGCGATTATTTAAAGGAATTGTTTCTCTTAAGGCGTACAGTTATTGCAATAGTGGGGCGAGTCTATATGGCCCGAGGAACATACCTTGAGGTGTAAGACTTTGATCGCTCTTATATTTTTTTCTTTTGAACGTGTTCGTGAATGTTCGATACTTAGAATGCATGTGAGAACGAGCGTTCATAGAATGGCCGTGGCGTGCGGTCCGTTAATCAGTTCGCTTGAATCATTTTTTTTTTTGAGCAGTGACTGATGTTGAATAGTTTTCTTAGAAGCTTGATAGGGTTCAGGCCCATTCCTGAAGTGGGATCAAGCATCGTGCCCTTTCGATCGTTCAAACATTTGTTTTGAGATTTTTTTATTTTGCTACGGTCGTTTCGTAGCTTGGAGCCCCCAAGTATGCATGTTGGGATGCTTCCTTTTGGCGTACGATTTTTGTAGGTTCTTTCGAGAAAGATGCCTTGGGGTTCCGCTCGTGTAGGTGCGAGCTATCCCTTCCGTGGTAGGTAATATTTTGCTACCTTTAATCCTTAATGTAGCAATCATGTGGCTTGCATTTTGAATTTGGGCGATAAGTAGTCTTTTGCCTCTTTTACACATGCTCTTGGTCGTGCCCGCATTAGTGCAATATGCCTTACTCCTTTTTTAGACTTGTACTGTTTATGGTGCGACGTAGGCTTGTGTGGCCTAACAGCGTGTCTTATAACATTCCTCCAGGTGTTGGGATATCATTATTATTTTTTGCATTAGCGTACTTCATTACGCATCGTTCAGGTGTTCGAACAAGTGTAGCACCTTCTGCGTGGGTGTGCACGGCTTATTACTTCGTTCTATGCGAGGATTCATAGATGTTTCTTTCTTGTTTTTATCCTTGATTTTTCTTTCGCTTTTGCTTTGGAACAACGTAAAGTGTGTAACGGGTGCTTGTAAGGCGAGCGTTATGTGCAGTAGTTTGATCGGAGTTTTGGTGACTCGCGATTTTCAGTTACCCTTGTTAGTGGGGTGACTTTATACATTCTAAGTAGTGCTTAGAATTTGGGAGGGGTTGTAGCCATTCTAAGGTTCGTTTTACATGATCAAACCTTAGGATCGTGCCCCTGTGACGTGTGTATAGCATTAGCGTCGAGAATTTGCGATGAAATCGTCATTTCGAGCTTTTTTAGAGTGTTTTTCTCAAGCCCCCAATTGTAGCTACGGGATTGGCTTGGTGCTATAATGCTTGGCATACGTTTTTATGCATTCATGGTGACATGGATCATGAATAGTTTGAACCAGACTCGTTTAGTGCGAGGTACGTTCGAGTAGTGATTTGCTACTTCTCTTGTAAATGTCGTATTGTGCCACATTGCCATGGTCAAGGTAGTCACATGTTGAAGTGTGCCTTGACCAAAAGCTAGGTGCCTTTCTTTACCCATAAGCATATTTAGAAATCCTTTTGACTCACTTGCAACATCGAGATAAACGCATACTTAGCTTAAACCAACGACACTTTTATTATGTTCGAAGAAGTCTTTGAAAATTATTTGAAATCCGAGCCCTACTATGTACAATCCGAGGTGTCCTAAGTAAGTTGACTTATAGAAGGGTTCGTACAGGATTACATGAGTGAACCAAAATACTGTTACGATTTTCGGAATGCTGTCTAAGGATTTGCTGGAAGCCAGGGTGCAGGCGTCAAGATATTACTTGTGCCCGTGTGGCACATGCTTTAGGTTTTTAGGTCCATCATTTCCAGAATTGCAGCAATATAAACTGCTTTCAAATTGACTTAGATTTACTTGGTGTATGTCTGCACAAAAGGTCAAGGTATACTTAGTTCTTTCCCTAGCTCTTTCATTTCAATTCTTAGCCCCCAGTTGCTATTATGTCTTCTCCTTAATGATGCGTTCAGATTTCGATTTTAGATGCCCGTGTCATATGTCTGATTTTTTTTTCAAAGGGGATTCGCAAGCACTTGAATTACCATGAACGGGTACCCTGAGTTCGAAGGAACGATGGGGCGATGCCATAAAACAATCCTCTTTATTGCAAGCTTACTGCCTTTACTACTTGTTGGCGATTATGACTGTGTCTAGTGGTGAAAGAAGGTCTTTAAGTGAGTTACTTTGCTTTAGGGAGGGTCAAGTCGAGTACTTTTTTAGAGGTCATGGACGCTCGCTAGCCCCCATTCAATTGAGGCAAAGCGATCTTTTGAGTATTGGCTAAGTGCCTAGGAATGTGAGTGCTCCTTCTGGCAAGGGTACGTGCCCTTATTATTTTTCGATGTGTTCTCATTTTGGCATCTTGATGACTTGGATTCTTCCTTTGACTTAAATTTTTCTTTTGACCTGGATTGCAAGTAATTAAATTTCAATAAGGGACTCTGTTTTTTATTCTTGTTATTCTATAGGCTCTAACATTTTTGCAAATTGGTTGGACCGAATCATGGATTGCCTACGTATCCACCTTAAATAGATTTAATTTGGAATCAGGTCTTGCGTAGTTCTTAGCCAGAAAATGGTTTCTTAGAATGCCGATTTTAAACAAGTACGTTCGAGTGGAATCGTAATGTTTGAAATAGGGTGAAATAAGTGAAGTTTATTATTATTTTAATCTGCTGCTTTGCCTGTTTTATTTTTTAAGTACATGTATTTGCACAAAAATCTTTTCATGTGTTTTTTGGTACGTATATCTGAATACGTGTTGTACCCCCCCCCCCCAAGTGTTCGTTATTTTTCGTGTATGTGCGGATAAAATGACGAGCACTTTTGGGCAAAGTTTGGCAAGCAGAGAGGATCGGCGCCCAGGCTGGGGCGCTAAAGATTCCGGCGCCCAGCTCTGGGCGCTGAAAATGATTTATGGGCAGATTTTTTTGGTGTGTTGCTTCTTTTCGTTTTGTGCCAAATATTTGCGAATCTTTTTTTGTGCGCTAAATGCTTCTTTTTCTTTTTAGACGAACTTTTAAAGGCACTTTGCAAAGTTTCTTTTTTATTATTTACATTTTTTTTGTTAAGCGTAGAATGTACTTTTCATTTGTCTTTTTTTTATTCGTGACTCAAGACGGCTTGAAAGATGGGTTGAGTGAGATAGGATAATTTGTATATGTATTAGTCAAGCATGAGGATTGGAAAGGGTAGAAGATCGTAGAACTTTATGTAGTTTTTGTGGTATGATTTTGATTGGTTGACTCAATTCTTTTCCTTCATTTACTTGGGTAAATTTCGCACTTTGGGAGGTACGGGCTAAGTATTTCATGGCTCGCTCTTTTCGCTCTCCCTTTTCTCTTTCTCTTTTTTCTTTTTGCTTGGGATTTCTCCCCAACATAAATCCTTCAAATTTTTTTTTTTATTTGGGCTAAAAGGTAGATAGTTGTGGCCTTTGAGTCACGAGGCGAGACTGAGTGAGCCTCGTTTGGTAGGCCTATAGTGGACCTTTAACTTTAGTAGGCCTAGGGCGGACCTTTAAATTGTCTTACTTTGCAAGCGTATTTAGTCGTTTCTTAAAATGTGCAAATAGCGCAGATTCAAAATGTTGTTTTTACTTTATTGAAATTTAACGAAAGAATTACATTGAAAATAATTTTTTTGTTTCTTTTCAGACTCCAGTTTCCGGGATTTAATTGGAAGTTGTGGTTTAGATTCGAACTTTCATTAATTTTTCTGATTATAACCCGTGTGTGAATACAAGGAGGTGGCCTAGACTCAAAATAATGACGTGGCTACTCTCAAACTTAGGCTAATTGGACCATAACTTTCGTTGGTTGACACTTTAGATTTTAACCCTTGGGTGTTCATTTGTCACGCGCCATTTTGCTTATGTTGGCAAGGTAGTTAGTTGGGGAGATCGAATTTTCATTTTTGCAAGACTAGAATCATTAGTGCGGCTTCCCTCTTAGTGTGTATTGCTTTACCCCAATGGTAGCTTTATGGCATGCCGATTTGGGTATTTTCATGGTTCGTCATGTTGCATTCATGGAAAATCTTTTAGTCCGTACTTAGGAGTACTTCAAGGAGCGAGTGGCTCGAGAGGACTATGATAGTTGTGACCCAATGTGATCATAAGCCTTGAGGCCATTAATTTTTTTATGCCAATGGTACTGACACCTTAGGCTCACTTTGGGGGTTGTGCGACTATGGAGGAATGATTTTCAGAATGTGACTGTTTCCATTTTGCAAATACTTGAATTACATAATATATTCTTTTTATTGGTGAGAGAGAGTATTGAGGTCGTAGATTCTTAGCAAGGGATGACAATTACATATGGGTGCTTATTGATTTAAAAGTTAGGAAGGGAGACTCAATATGGTTTAACCTTTTAACTTGCAGAACGACACCAAGCATTAGGACCGTCTCTATTTTATAAGACAACTAAGACTTAGGATTTAGATTGTACTTTGGCATAGCCTAGTCTAGACTCGGATTTATTTATTTTTTATTCGAACATTATTTTTCCTTGAAAACTTTATTTGAACATTATTTTTTGAATACTTCGCCCATGTGACATTCAAGGTCATTTTAATTAGCATGCTCGGTTTTGGTGCCGAACATTGTCGTCATAGGAGGCCTAGTGACGACACAAGGAGTTATTTATTTTATAAGTCGTTCTTAGAATCGAGTGTCTTTTTCCATACGTCCTCGTAGCAAATTTGTTGCGATTTTTTTTTATTGCTACGTATATTTTATGCGTGGGCACCGAGGCTGCTGTGCCTGACCAAAGGCCAGGCAGCAACTTCAGCGCCCAGCTCTGGGCGTTGAAAATGATTGGCGCCCAGCCAGGGGCGCTGAAAATGCGTCCCTGACTGGTACTCGTATTCTGTTCGCGTATCCTTTTTTCGTATATACGACTTAATTTTGCGTGCTTGCCTGATAACGTCCTTTGCGCGTTATGCAACGTCGTGGGATCTGTTACAGGTCGTCCTGGGCGTCGCTTATTTTTGTGGCGATCGCCCGGGGTTGCGGGACACGTATTTAGGTATAACTCTTTGGCCAATTGGTGTTTATGAATGTTTGGGCAATTTTTAGGGTCGTTGGTTTTCTAGCGTTATTTGTCACACACAATCACAATATAATCATGTAATTCGCTACACATAACTAACATTACAACATGAAGCAGAAATAATATGTCACGTAGTTTATGATAGGCTTCTATGGGTAATATTTGCGCCTGGCTTGGTACCGCTTCTATCGTAGATCCAACACATGCCCCGGTCAAGGTAGTGCATTCAACAGACGAATTTCGTCCCAAGAGGCCAATCACGATGTAAGCCAAGGGGGCATGCACCAAGGAGAGGGACATTAGTGGGCGAGCGATTGGGTTTGGGACGGGTGTACTACTAGCGACAAGTGCCGAGTGGACAATATTCGAAGCGTATGCACCCCCCGGTAGGCGATGGGTATCCTTAGTCCCAACTCCCGAGATGAAACATGCCAAGGGAGCCGAGATTCATTATGCGGTTCTGTCCGTTCACATTGATATGCTGATTTTCAGGTCGTCCCAACTTGATAAGGAAATAAACGCGGAGTAGGATCGTTTCACCCTTCGTCTATTTTGATTACCTACGAGCACGAGTATTTCATTAACGTCCCCAGTGGAGTCGCCACTGTGAGGGGGTCGAAAAAGAACGAGGCTAATGCATGACCTCGTCCCTCGTGGGCGTGACGTTGTCAGATCAAGTGTAGTTAGATTTCATGTGAGTTTACACCCAATCGACTAGTAATGTAGGAGTCGCCATTCAGTTTTTAACGACAATGAGAAAAACTGACAAAACCCGGTTATCGTGACATAAAGGGAGTGCAATTATGTTCGACCACGACGGCCGTAGGTTCCCTTGTGATCCCTGGTGTGGGGATCGCTCAACGTACACCTGCAGGGCAGAGATTGAGAGTTCGGGGGACTGTAACTACCGAGAGGAGTGCTCATCGATAACTCCAGATGCAGGTTATCCTTACTAGCTCAGCATAAATAATTGAAGGGACATGCGTTTAAACTATTAAACTATTCTGAATTGATTTTAGCAATATGCAACACATAATACTAAATCGATCGTGATTATCTTATTTAGATTGATTTAAGGTACCTAGCATGATAATTCAGTTGTCCAATATATTATCTTTATTAGGCGTGATAGATCAATCAAATTAATAGTTTAACAATTTTATAAAAGGGTGATGAAAGCGATTAAATCATGCAAAGGGACACATTACGACGCTTGAGAGGTGCGTCACGGTTCTCAGAAAACTAACCACTTGGCTTTGCTATTTCTCCTTTTATCTAACGAATCTCGGGTTTCTGAGCAATGTTCCAGTATTTAGGCTTAATTCTTTAGCTACAAGGGACAGGATACGTTCTGTTCGACTTTTGGGTCGATTGCGACAGAACGCGGGATCAATTTCGCAGCGTGAGGCTTAGGCTTAGGGTTGGAGTCAATACTCAGATTATGAATTGTGTGTTGTGTTGTGTCCTTTTCACGTCGGTTTTTAGGCTATATTTATAGGAAAAAGTGGCGTAGAAAGATAGATTTTCAGGAATATGAATACGAAACGGATTAGGAAAATAATCTGACCCAGGTATTTTCGGCGCCCAGCACTGGGCGTCAAAGATTTCGGCGCCCAGGGTTGGGCGTTGAAGATAGGATCTGGGCAGACTTCTTTGTCATATTGGACTCTAGAGTACGGAGTCCATTAAGAGACTTAATCCGAGTTATTTGGTGCGTATCAATTTACGACGGAATGCGTCTGGGCCCTTTACGAACTCTAGGTTCGTTATGAGTTTAATTAACGTAACTCTTTTATCGAATTGCGATAGGAATATAATTCCTTTTACAATTTCTATCTCTTTTAGGATTTATGTTGGAGTGCAACACCTAATTCTGACAAGTTTCTATCTTTTTATTCTTACTACTTTTAGCAATTACTTCTTACGGCAGTTACTATTCTTAGCAGGTTTCTATAAATAGCAGTTTTGGCTGAAATGAAAAGGGTGATCGAGATTCGTTATTTTATAGGAGATGCGTTGCCAAGTGGAGATTTATGTTCTCATCATCGAACCTTCCCTTTCGGGAATGGGGACAAAAGTAGGTGTCTACAACAAGGCAATGAGAAAAGTTTCAATTGAAACACAAAAAAAAGAGAAAATCAAATCAAGAAAAGTGCAAAAAGAGTTGTAGTTTAGAATAGTTGTTGAATAAGCTTGGGGGTGCTCGGTTGAAGGGGAATTGACTAGTGTTCACCCTCAGTTCGCTTTGCTTGACACTTGAATCTTTCACTCGATTTAGGACATTAGTTAGTGTGTACTCATTTATTTGATTGGTAATATTAGTTTTCTTTTATACTCGTTCCATAATAAAGGCCCTATCTTGGATTTTGTAGTTTGTTTTTGCTTTCTTTTCCTTTCCTTTCTTTCTTTTCTTCTTTTCTTTCTTTCTTTTTCTTGGTTTGCTTTTCAATTTTTAGGTCTTGCCTTGATTAGATTTGTTAGAATTTCTGTTTTTGTCGGTTTTTAGGATTAGGATTGTTGCTCATTCTTCCCTAGTTAAGTTTAGTTTGCTAGAGACTAGCAAACGCTTAGCTTGGGGGAGTTTGATGAGCGACATTAGGGTTTTATGTTAGTTTTTTTTATAGTTTTTATAGCTTTTTGTGTGAGATTTATAAGTTTTGTTCCATCTTGTGTTTTATAGGTGATCTTGATGAAAAATGATGGAAAACAAGTGAATTTGAGCCAAAACAGGGCTTGTGCGGTTGAGTGGCGTTTTGTGCGCCCGAACAGGTAGTGCAAATGGAGTTCAAGGAGATTCCAGTTTTGTGCGGTCGAATTCCCTCTGTCATTCGGTCGCACAAAACGGATTTTTGAGGCAGAATGTCCCAAGATTGTAAAACGGCCGCACAACCCTGGTAATTCGACAGCACAGATTTTGTGCGATCGAACGTGCTCTGTTGTTCGGTCACACAGATTTGGTTTTTGGAGGCAAAATGTCCCTAACTTGGGATGCGACCGCACAATGTTCTCTACTCGACCGCACAAAAGTTGTGCGCCCAAACGGCTTTCCTTGTTCGACCAAATGAAGCTGCGAAGGAATTATGAGCCAAAGAAATCCCATTCGACCGAACAGGGTTCTTCGTTCGATCGCACATGACGAAGGAAGTGTTCTTCGCTGCCTTCGCTCGCACAAGACCCAGTATTTGCTCGAATGATTCTTTTACGTTCGGTCGCACAAAAGGTCTGTACGACCGAATGGTTGCGTGGGCTGCTCTTATTCGAATTCTGGCTTCTATTTGGAGAAACTTATAAATAGATTTTTCGATTTATTTTGTGGAGTGTAGAATTTTAGTTGATAATTGGAGATTCTAAAAGTATATTTTCAGCAATTCTAGAGAGAGAAACTCTCCTCCATTCAAGCTTCAATTTGTAATCCTTCTTAACTCTTCTTCAATTTTGCAATTTAATTCTTAGTTTCTTAATTCTTGCTCTTGCTTTGTTGTTGATTGTTCTTCAATTCCTTAATTTCTTGAATTCTTGATTTCATTGATTGAAGTTACTTTGATTCTTAATTCCTAGTTGATTGTGCAATTGAATTCTTAAATTCTCTTCTCTTACTCCTTCAATTTCATGCTTGCTAGATTAGAATTAATGGATTGCTTAATTTCTAGAATGATTAGTGAGTAGAATTAGGTTAGGGAAAGGGGAGAATCTAGGGGCTTAATTAGGGGAAATTGATGATTGATTGTTGATTGATTCATGTGATTAAATATGATTTGATGATAGTATATCCATGCTAATTGATTGGTAGTTGCAAATGTTATTCGATTAGAATCACGTGGAACCATAGGTTAGGTTTGGCAAGAGATTGTGGGCCTATCTTGTGTGACCAAATGGCAGTGCCTATTATATGCTAGTTAGTTTAATCTAGGATTAGGCGAAAGCTCTTCCGTGGATTAGACGCTTAGCGTTCCCTATCCGAGAGGTGGCGGGTTCGTCTTTAGATGCTATTTGCCTAATCGTCACTTCGTTGCATGATCATCATTGCTAGATAGTTGAATTCATTTCCCCCGATTTCCCTAGTCTATCCCCGACTCCCTAACATCTCCCTTTCTTGATTCAATTTAGCATAATTCGTAGTTTTTAGATTCTTAAAAGTGACAATTCAAAACCAAATTCTTGTTCGAACTAGATTGACTTTCAAACTCGATAACCACCGTTTATTTGGGACGATCCCTTTGCTTACCGCTAGCCGGTTAGTTGAGTGGTTTTATAAATATTGTTTGCATAGGTTGTTTTCTATCAACGACGAAAATACACTTATCATGCACGCCTAAGGGTCATTTGGGTCGATGTAGGTCATTTATGGCCAAAAATGGCATTTTCGATCCCAACTACCAACAAACAAACCTATTTCCATATTCTAAATGTTTTTCATGATTCATATGATTAGTTATATGTTTATAAGACTCATTTTAAGTTCGTTATGCACGCCTATGGGTCATTTGGGTCGATATAGGTCATTTATGGCCCAAAAATGGCATTTTCGAACCCAACTACCAACAAGCTAACCTATTTCCATATTCTAAACGTTTTTCATGATTTTTATGATTAGTCATATGATTATAAGATTCATTTCAAGTTCGTTACGCACGTCTAAGGGTCATTTGGGTCGATACAGGTCATTTATGGCAAAAAATGGCATTTTCGATCCCAACTACCAACAAACGGACTTATATCCACATTCTAAACATTTTTCATGATTTATATGATTAGTTATATGATTATAAGACTGATTTCAAGTTCGTTATGCACGCCTAAGGGTCATTTGGGTCGATATAGGTCATTTATGGCCAAAAATGTCATTTTCGATCCCAACTACCAACAAACGAACTTATATCCATATTCTAAACCTTTTTCATGATTTATATGATTAGTTATATGATTATAAGACTCATTTAAAGTTCATTGTGCACGCCTAAGGGTCATTTGGGTCGATATAAGTCATTTATGGCCAAAAATGGCATTTTCGATCCCAACTACCAACAAACGAACTTATATCCACATTCTAAACCTTTTTCATGATTCATATGATTAGTTATATGTTTATAAGACTAAGTTCAAGTTCGTTATGCAAGCCTAAGGGTCATTTGGGTCGATATAGGTCATTTATGGCCAAAAATGGCATTTTCGATTTCAACTACCAACAAACGAACCTATTTCCATATTCTAAACGTTTTTCATGATTCATAGGATTAGTTATATGTTTATAAGACTCATTTTAAGTTCGTTATGCACGCCTATGGGTCATTTGCGTCGATATAGGTCATTTATGGCCAAAAATGGCATTTTCGATCCCAATTACCAACAAACGAACCTATTTCCACATTCTAATCCTTTTTCATGACTCATATGATTATTTATATGTTTATGAAACTCATTTCAATTTCGTTATGCTTATATCTACATTACAATAACTTATATCTTAATCCAAATTGTTTATATTGAAACTTCATTTGGACAACGTTCTTGTTACCTAAAGAAAATAATCATAAAGCCTAAGTATAGAGAGGATTGGATTCAAATAAGGGCTCGTAACTTCAACTCACAGCATGGGTTCAGATTAATTCAAATAAGTTTATGGGTTTCACGTGAAACTAACAGGCCCTAAGGCAATATTTTTCCAGACTGCAAGACAGCATAATAAAACAATTAAAATATATGCTTATACCAAAAAAAATTCAAGGCAGTTCATAAAATTTTCTATCTCCCAGTCTGCTTGTCCATACGAGATTATGATGAAAAACTAGAAAGGCTATGGAAACTTACAAATTAGATGAATGCTTGATTTTTGTTGGCCCCCAACATTGCACTTTGTATTGACAACCTTACCAAAAGGCTTCCCCAATTCAATCAGCTCCTCCTCAGTGCATTCCCATGGCAAGTTTCTCAAATGAAGCACCTTCAATAGAGGTTGGGTGTAACGAAACTGTGGCTGACTCGACACAGAAGCCATTACGCAAGAAGCCCCAAACCGAGGCAGCCAAGAAAATCCTGCAATACAGGGTAAAAAAAAGCTGAATAATTCCATGTGAAATCAATCATCCACCAAGGTTACTAAATATCAAATTAAAGTTCTGCAATCGACAAAATAGTACGTACTTGGAGCAGTTTGAACAACAGGAAACGGGGGGCTTACCTGGTAAGGTCTCTTCTTGCTTTGGCTGATCATCTTTTGCAACTATAGCAGCAGAAGATACTTCGGTATCAATGGATGAATTCTTGCCCGGTAAATGAGAAGGTGATTGTGAATGATCTGCATGGTTCGCATTTGGTGCAGTAGAAACTGCATCTTGATCACTGCACAAAGTTTGAGATAACAAAACAAATTTAGAGCCAGAGGGATAAAAGCACAATAAGCTTCACAAGCCATCTTATTTAAAAGATGAAAAAAACACACATCCACAAGTAGAAAGACAAATATTAATAAATATGCAATGTAAACATCCAGAGACCACCAAGTTCTCCAATTTCAAGATCTCAGTTTCCATGATTAAAATGAGAATGTTATCTCTCAGATACAAAAAATCACTCAAATGTTGCAACTTAACTTTCATAATCTTGAGATGTTTATTCTCAACGGTATTATCAACTTGGATATCAAAACAGTCATCAGCAAGTTCATGTTAAAATAGGATACTCCGTATTTAATATGAGAAAACATAAAACCCTAACGACTTGAAGTACACTGACCATAAAGAAAGCTCGCTGACAGGTTCCTCGTCAACTGAATCGGTAACAGGGTTAAAGCTCCCATTGCTTTCACCGTCTACTACACAGTTCTCCCCCGATCCCAAAACTTGCATCAAGGCTTCCAAAGCTTAATACATTCTTTATTGCATCAGTGACTTGGATATGCTACAGTATGATGACATGTTGACCATCAGAAAATTTCAACTTCTCAAGCTTTGTGGTTGCATTCTTCACACCTGAGATATTTAGAATGACTTATTCGGAAACTCCTTAAACCAAAACCATTATAGTGTCATCATCACACCATGTCTACCATCAGATCTCGTTTGTGGGCCAAGTAATGTCATTTAAAACATGGGAAAGTGTTTTTTACTTCTGTCAACAGGGGTTTGGGGAAAAGTAGAGATGAAAACTACCCATTTGCTGATCTTGTTGCAGCATGAGCAAATTCACGACTCAGATTATTTATCAAGTGATCAGCAGAAACACGGTTTAAAATCATGGTATGCAAGAATCCAAAACAGGCCAAACATGGCTTTAAAACAAACATTCAACTCTCATGCAGTTAGGCAAGCGTAAGAAAAACATGGTACCAAAGTCCTATTCTTAAATACAGAAAAAGTAAAGAGATGAGAAAAGAAACCACATCACATCATAAAATATTATGTAGAAATGGATGTCTTCAAGCAGTTAAGCCTAACAACTAGCTTCGTAAAGGAAATTAATAATCTCGGAAGGCTGGAATCAAGCAGAGAAGCATCAAGTGCAGACTGAGCAGGGGTGCTCACACTATTATGATTTGCCTAGAGGGCAGGGTCAAAAAACAATTCACGGCCACAGACCAAAGCTTTTCATATGTGAATGGCGATTAAGCTGTGAGAAAGCATGAGATATGTTACAGTTTCTTAGCATCATCCAGAAAACATAACTGCATTGAAACACTGACTCAATAATTGTTATAAAAACCATGCAACAGATGACTTCATCTCCATCTAAATACAAACTTAAAAGTCACAGTTATAAATTGTAACAGTTGGATGTGCTCACGTACCTCCCAATGAATCAATACCTTGTGGTGAGGAAGGCTTGACAATTTAACAATGTCGGAAACATGACTCTTTTCATATACAAGGAATTCACCAGATATCTTTGGATGTTCAACTACTACAATTTCTAACGGCTTCTTTTCACTTGTAGATGAAGATACCTGAGAGCTGACCACATTTTGAGGTCCATTCTGGTTCAAATGACTACCGCATAACGGATCTGAGTGTCCAAGTGAACCTATTCGAAAAATGGAAATTTACTAGTGTGTGCATAACCACTAATGAGCTTCTACTTTAGATTGGAGCAAATACAAAATATGGATAAACCAGAACATGACATAAAAAATAGAAATACCATTAGAAGTGTAATGTGAAAAGGAGTTCCCTCGAGCATTCCTATTTCCTCGCCCTTGATGACCAGGTTTCCACCTAGACTCTTCTCCTGGTCTGCTCTTCACTGTCTGCAGCGATGCATTTGGAAAACTCTCAAGATTAGTAGGAAATAGTAAAAGTATATATAAAGTATCTGCAAGAATCACATATACTGTACTAAGATGAATGCCCTTTTTCTTAAGTAGCACCGTGAAGATCAATTTCACACAGACTTAGGTCCATTTGATCTGTGTTATAACAACTCAACAACATCAACTAGACACCAATTATTTTGTGAAGTGCATTCCCTAAGCATTGATTTGGTATATTTTCAGTAAGGGGTCCTCAATTGCAAGTGTATGCAGAATACTAAACAGCTAAACTATGACCACAACAAAGCATGGTGGAAGTAAACAGGATTAGCTACTAAACGCAATAGATGACCTATCCATCAGGTTAATCAGGGTAATAAATCTCAACCACACCACTACATCACAACTGTATTGTAAGGTTTTTATTTTTCAGCTTAACGCAGGGTTGGATAGTTGTTTACTGATGGTGGCCAAATCTGAAACTTAAAACACTGATATGCATTGAGAAAATAGATCTCCCGATTATGACAAAACTTTTAGAGCTTCTGCCTCATATGACTACAGAAATGATTACAAACTATCAATATATTACAACTCACAAATTTCAATCACAATTCACAAATTATCAATACATTACAACTCAGTAATTCACAAATCACAATTCAAATATTCAATTATTATCAATAGTTAAAAATTTATATGTTTAATAATTACAAACAAATCAACAATACCTCAAGGGTCACGGTTGTTGTCTTGCTGAATCGGGCTTCCTCAATCCTCGATGCTCGGCTCCTCCTCTTCCTCGGTGCTCTGCTCGACGGTGCTCGACTGCTGAATCGGGCTTCAACGGTGCTCGGTAGAATTTAAATGATGAAAACGGTGTCTCCTCCTCTTCCTCGGTGATCGACGCCTCGATTGCTCGCGGCTCGCCTGCTCGGTGACTACTGACTCGGTTCCTCTTCCTCGCGAATCGTCAGTGACTCTCTTTCTCTTCCTCGAACTCGACTGCTCGGATCGCTGGTGGCTGCGTCGAAGAGAGGGGGGGAGCAGGGAGATGGTTTGAAGGGTGAGAGATGAACGTTGGCTGACAGGGAGGAGAGGCAGTGTTGGTTTTTTTTTTAGTTCCTAGGGTAAAGGTTGCGTTTGTTTGGAGGGAACAATTTAGATTTTAATTATTAATTTTTTTTAATTTTTTTTGTTCTTAAAGGTTGCACTTGTTTAATAAGGGCAACCTTTGATGAGCAACTTATAAGGATTTTTCCTCTAGTGAAAATTATAAAATTTGATATTTAGAAAATATATATTGATACTAATCTAATAAGACCGCACATGACTACAATTTTCCTTACTTATTAATAACAAAAGATGATCAAGTTAATGTCTATTATGAATGGTGTAACAATCCAAATTGTGCTATATTCAGGAAAGGGGGAAGTGTGATAGATTGATAGTAGTTTATTCCGTGTTAGATAAGAGCTCATACAGGAAAGCTCATGATGTTGTAATTAATTAAGTATCAGTGTAATAATGTAGGAAGCTCTTATGATAGTTTTGAGGTATTGTTTCTAGCTTGTTGCCTAACTAGAGAAATTAAATGAACTTACAGTCTTGATTATTTAGAAATTTCCGACTATGCATGCAGTGACAAATCCATAAACTTCATATAGGTTATGTACATTTTTCTCAAAATAAAATTCAAATAATTATAATACCCACACATGTCATTGAAGCGTGCACTCATAAATTTAGCATGTTATTAGCTATAACTATGTAATTGTAGATTTTAATGTCCTCCTATAAATACTACTCCATCTCTTTCTTTTTAAATGTATCACTTGGACCGTCACACTTGTCATTGCATCATTATGACCATTAATCATCTTTTATTTCCTATTTCTAAAAATTATAAAAACTTGTTATGATGAAAATATGCATTGTATTTGTGACTAATCAAACAACATTTTACATAATAACATTTTATTTTTATACATTAGTAAAATATCCAAATCAAATTTAGTACATAAATACCGTGAATGTTATAGTGATACATTTAAAAAGAAACAGAGAGATTAGATATATAATAATTATTTTTGTAAATGTAAATATCTTTATGTAGCTTTTTACAAAGATAGAAATATACACTTCTTAACTTGCAAATAAGAATAATAAACTACTTTTAATATAAACAACTAGTGTGTAGCCCGGACGATGCCCCGATCGCTACATTGAATAGTTAAAATTTTAGATCTTTTTTGAGCTCAATATTCGACGAAATACATGTATACCATAAAGTGAAAAACACCAATTAAGTTTGTCAACTTAACAGACACACCGCGTCATTTATCATGCCAAATAATTTTTCTATTAGATCATCTTACAATTTGCATAATTTGTTTTCTAATGGAATTAAGTGCTTCAAATTAATAACACCAAATTAGATATAAGCAGCCATGCAAGGTATTTCTGTAGTTGATGCTTATGAGATTCATGACATCATGTTTCTTCATAGTTGTCATAATTCTTTATTTTTATTTTTTTTAAATATACCATAGAAAATAAAAAATCAAATAACAATTTAGTTGGTTTAGACTTCATGTTAACATTTATTTATAAATTAATGTGAAGAAATAAACCACAAGTGGTGGCTGGTTAAGATGGTAATGAGAATTATCATTCATACATGAGGTCTAGAGTTCAAACCTCATTGTATTGATTTTTGGTTATCCATGACATAACATACCACTTGGTGAGTGAATGATGTGGCGCAAAGGGAAGAGTACTACGTGGCACATAGACGTTTTCCACATCGCCTTTTAATATATTAGTATAGATTAAGAAGCTGTGTCTTTTATGTTATATAACGGACCTTAATTAATACTCCCTCCGTCCCGGAATACTCGAAACGGTTTGACTTTTTGCACTATTCACATAATCCACCTTGACCCTGTTTTATTTCAAATATATGGAAACAAATGTTAATATATAATATATTGTTGGCTTCATCTTAATATATATTTTCAAAATATTAATATTTTATAATGTGTGGTTAAAGATATTGGTGGGTCACATTAGCAAACGTGTCCAGTCAAAACGTTACAAGTATTCCGGAACAGAAGCAGTAAATATAAATAGTATAAATTATAATTGTACATCAAGTCAACACGTGCATAGCCCGTGCTATTGACTAGTCTATTGAAAAATGTACTCCATATCTCCGTATTATAGACTTGGCAATTTTACTCCATTTTGTTTTAGACGGGGCCTTAGATCATCTCCAATGGTTGTAGCTAGGGATTACCTTGAAATTTATAAAAGTTTCAAGCTAATAGCTATACCATTGGAGTGAAAATAACAAATTAGCTTTGCCAAGCAAATTAGCTTAAACAAGCTAATTTGCTTGATAACTAGCTCTCAAAATTGCCAAATAATTAATTGACAGGTGGACAAGTGGAATAAATTTAAATAACAAGCTAGTTGCTAGCCATTGGGCACAAATTAGCTAGACAATAAAATAGCTTGAAATCTTATGTGGCATAATAAGCTAATTGTCAAATTAGCTTACCATTGTGGATGCTCTTAGTGCCCGAGGGGTCAGGTCAATATCTACGAGACAATTCAGTTTTGGGTCATCTAATTTCATGTACACGATCTAATATAATCGACGGTGGAGACCCCACGATCTGGAAACTGAATTTCTGTTTTACATTTTGAAAAAAATAAAAATAAAAATAAAAATAAAGTGGACAATCCGACCATCATTTAACAATGACAACCAAAAATCTTAAAGAAAGAGCCTAAAAAATTTACTCCGTATACCGAGTAATTAATGGTCGAAGTTGTTCAGTCACTCAGAGTAGCAACCTTTCGCAGCTTTTAGCACTTCTGTATTTTTCTTTTAAAAATAAACTAAAAAGAATTCCTTTTCACCTTCAAAAATCTCAAGTCTAGGGTTTTAGGAGCAAACAAAATTCGGTAGAGAAGTTGCAGAGGAAAGAAAAAAAAAGAAAATGGGTGTGAGTTCAAAAAAATGTTACTTGGATATTAGCATAGGAGGTGAGCTTGAAGGAAGAATGATTGTGGAGTTATACAATAATGTAGTTCCTAAAACTGCTGAAAATTTCAGGGCTCTTTGTACTGGTGAATTGGGTCTTTCTCCTATTTCTGGCCTTCCTCTTCACTACAAGGTTTGGGGGTTTTCTGTTCAACTTTATGTTGTTTACTTTTCTGGGTTTTGGGTATTGTATTTCTGATGTAAAGATTGCATCTTATTTCAGTTATTTTCAAGTGTTAATTTCATTTGTTATCTGTCTGTTTTATCAATGTGTTCTGGGTTTCATTCTTTCTGAAATACCACTTTTATTTGGCGTTTTGTTCTGGATATTGAGGGTTTATTCATTATAGTTTAAAGATTGCATCAGATGAATATCAAGAATACTTTCTGTTTTCCCTGTTTACTGCTGGTGTTTAATGTTTATGAGGCATTGATCCGATTAGTTTGATAATCTCTTGAACTGAAGGGTGCATCCCTTTCTTACTTTTCGATTTCGAGTCAGCCGGCTAAATAGTTTGATGAAAGAAATGAAATTGAATGTTTATGAGCTTATCTTTTTTTTTTGAAAGTTATTTGAAATATTATGGAATTATAGAAGACAAGAAATCTTTTTGGGCTCCACAATGAAAATAACTCACCAGTCACCACACATCAAATAATCACTTCAAGTATGAAGTACATTTTGGTATGTACTGCACAAGTAGCTGAATTCTCCATGATAAACTTCTTTGACTATCTTGCTTGTGTTATAGCAGTGATCTTTGACTAAGCTGTTTGCCAACTTAACAATTTGCTAGTTTGGTTTAGCAATTGGGAGTTAAATGGAAGCTAAGGAAGAACTATCTCCTCTAGTTTTCTGGTTTTAGGCTTAAGATTTCTGTAATTATTGTTGAGAAATGAATGCGAAGATGGAATGGTCTCATCTTTAGTGGTATTAGAAACTATACATTCCCTTTAAATGTCGCGAGTTAAATAAACCCTGTTTTGATGTCTGTTGTCTGCTAGATTTGTACTGATGGTTATTTGTTTTAAGGAACAACTTATTCTTGTCCTTGTAATTTAAATTCTAAAAATAATTGGCAGGGTATACATTTCCATCGTATTGTGAAAGGGGCTCTTATTCAAGGCGGAGACATATCTGGGGGTAAAAGTGATGGAGAATCCATCTACGGCACAACATTTGATGATGAGAATTTCGAGCTGAGGCATGAAAGGAAAGGAATGTTATCCATGGTTAATGTTGGCCCCAATACCAATGGATCTCAATTCTTCATCACAACTACTCAAACTCATCAGTTCAATGGTAAGCATGTTGTGTTTGGAAGAGTGATCAAAGGTCTGGGTGTTATACGCTCAATCGAGCATGTTGAGGTTGATGGTGATAATGGGCCGTTGCTTGATATTGTTATCGAGGATTGTGGAGAGATTCCTGAAGGGGAAGATTATGGCATTATCAACTTCTTTAAGGATGGGGACACTTACCCTGACTGGCCGTCTGACCTTGATTCCAAATCAGATGATTTCACTTGGTGGGTTACTGCTGCAGAATGCATTAAGGCTTTTGGTAATGAGAAGTTTAAGGTATTTCAACCTAATTTGTTCCGATAACTTGGATGATTGACTCTGATACTACACTGATATTCTTGCTGAGATATGCAAAGGATATGAATCATGAATTTAGATATTCTGAATTCGTAAGCAAATGTTTTTTTCACGTGCAGAAGGAAGACTATAAGATGGCTATTCGGAAGTATCTAAAAGCTATGCGGTACTTGGATGTGTGCTGGGACATGGAAGCATTAGATGGAGGTGACTTAATTGTTTGTCAATATCACTGTGTCATGCTGATTTCAACTTCAAGAGTTCTTTGACCTGAGTTCATTTACTGTTTTTATGTATCACAGAAAAGAGTTTGTCTTTAAGGAAATTGAGGTCTCAGTTCTACACTAACACTGCGGTAAGATTCATAATCTAACTTATGTTTGTGCAATTTGGCTAAACAGTAAGGGGCATTGGAGAATGTTACTATTGCATTTCTGAAATGTTTCATTTTGAGTTTCTCAAAAAATTATATTGGCGCTAAAATTTTATCGCTTAATTAGAACACAATTGCTGCCTTTTTGCAATCTGGACAAATGCAATTCTCAATTAGCCAAATATGAGATGGTTTTCAAGGTTTTAACATGTTGATGTCATTCTTCCTTAGGCCTGTAAGTTGAAGATGGGAGACATCGAGGGAGCGTTGTGGGATACTGACTTTGCACTTCGTGACGATGAAGAGAATGTGAAGGCTCATTTCCGAAGGGGTCAGGTTAGTGGTTTCCATTCCAACATTAGACCTTCCTTTTTCTTTTTCTTTTATTAAAGTTTTAGCAGCTAATACCCCTTCTTTTCCACAAGCATCATTTCAAATTCTGCACCAGTTTTTACTTTTTAGGACAATGATAAATAAAAATCACACTTGTATATCCAATTCAGGCATTTATCGCTCTCACTGACATAGATTCAGCAGTTGAATCCTTCGAGAAGGCTTTGGAACTTGAACCAAATGATGGTTAGTTTCTTCAGTTATGTATTTTCCAACATTATTTGGGGAAGCTTTGAATGCTAAAGGCCAATGTTTCTTGGTTGTAGGTGCCATAAAGAGAGAACTTGCTGCCACAAAAAAGAAGGTAATATGCACATCCCAATGTTTGTGTTCTGTTAGGTTAGACAGAGAGGCTCAATGTTGTTAGCTCGAGCTAAACCTTTTGATCTGAATACGGTTTCAGATTGCTAATCGACACAACCAAGAGAAGAAAACCTACACTAGAATGTTCCAATGAAGTTCACGGATTGCTGAATGAGTGAATGGTATCTTTCTTTCTTTCTTTCTTTTGCTCCAGATAAGTTGATGCTGGTCTTAGATAACTAAAGTGCAAATTCCAATCCTTAAAATGAACATTCTGTAGCCGTTTTAGAATTCCGGCCCTAGATATGCAGGACGCTTTTGGTTTGTCGAAATTAAAAAGTTTGAATGAATTTCTTTCCAACTGATACTATATGTATGCTATTTTTCAGGTTTTGATGGAAGGAAGATTTTCACTGAATTGGATGGCACAGATGGATTTGATATATTGAGTTTTGTATAGATGGTAAAATAGGGAGAAAGAAAAAAAAAGAAATTGAAAAGCTTGGAAGTACTTTTGATGTACATTTTTGCTAACCTAAACCATCTGAATGGAAGTACTCTTTTTTCCACTGATAAGTTTGATTTGTTTTAATATATCTCTTGTTTTATCCTAAATTTTGTTTTTTGTTAATGCTTTCTTACAAGTGATGCAATGTTATTCTAATTATTTGGAAGCATGATAGGCTAATTACTCTATTACTCGTAGTTTGTACTAGACTACATATTCGTAGAATCGTAGTACTTACAGGTGGGAAGCTTGGAATATACGAGTATAAGATTGAGATGGATTATAGTTAATTATAAATATTGATGGATTATGGTTAATTATAGTTGTATTTGTAAACATTACTACGGGGTATGTAATTTTTTCTGTTGGCTTTAAGTACGGAGTATGTAGTTTTTTCTGTTGGAACTGCTTGTTCTCATTGCCTTATGTTGATTTTTGTTCCAAGAGTTGGTTAATACAAGTATAGTTTTTGCAGAGTGACACCATAAAAAGAAATAAATGTTTGTTAAAACAATTGAGCTGACTCTGCTCAAATTTCAGGTTTAATTTGGTAAAACAATCATTATGTAAGGAACACCAGCAGTTGTTTTTTTAATGTCCCCCCTTTTACATATGGACATACCTATTACGTTAATTTTTAATACTTTGTGGTAACTTTATAAAAGTACCTATCAAATAAAATTTATTTTTAATTGTACTAATATTTATTTATATAAAATGTCACGCACGCATCACGTGCATAAACACTAGAATTGACAGTTCCTTTCATCAAAACTACGATCGTTGAATCATTATTGACAAATAAAATAGAGAAAAGAAGAACAAGGCTTGGTGTTTGTGAAAATCAATTATAGAAGCTGTAATGTTATGATTCATATGACAAAACATAAATCATGCGGAAAAACCATAAAGCCAGGAAAGCATATTATTTACACATAGAAAATATTATCGGAAATGGAAATATTGCCGGAATCGGAAATATTGTCAGAATCGGAAATATTATCGGAATCGGAAAATAATTCCGGAAACGGAAATATTAAATATTTGTTCGAAACGGAAATTAATTCCGGAATCGGAAATATTAAATATTGTTCGTATCGGAAATGAATTTCGGAACCGGGAATTTAATCGGAAGCGTATCGTACGAATAAGCATCGGACGAGGCCTGCCGGACGAGGGCCCAGCACGAAGCCAGGCCATCGCCCAGCAAGCCAAGCGCGCCACACGAACAGCCAAGGCCACGCCAGGCCCAGCGCAAGGCCAGGCCCAGCAGGCCATGGCAGCGCGCGCAGCGCGCGCAGCAATGGGCTGCGAGCATTGCTGCAGCTCGCGTGGGCTTGTAGCTCGCGTGGGCCGAGCGGCCGTGTGGGCTGTGTGCTGGCATGGCCTACACGCTTGCGGGTCATGCTCGTGTAGAGTTTGTGTTCACATACGAAACCTAAAGAGTATAGGATTTGTTTAATGATTAAAATTCCTAATCCTAAAAGATAAATTAATTAAATAAGAATTCTACTAGGATTCTAATTTAATTAATTCGTATCCTAGTAGGATTCGATTACTTATTCCATGGTCTATAAATATGAGTTAAGGGCTCATAATTTATATCGAGTATTGAAGTATTCAAAGGGTAAGTTTTTGAAAGAAAATTCAGCCACACTCTTGCACAATAATAACCGAAATTCCTAAGCACCTTAAGGGCGATTCTAGTTGGTCATTCTTGAGGCGGATCCAGACGTAGTGTGGACTATCTACGGAGGGACGACACTTGGAGTCCTAAAGACTTGTTCTTGTTCGGTTCGGGCGCAGCTAGGGAAGGCACGTTACAAAGTGTATGCATCTATACTATGCTAAATGATTATGTGTAAATAATATGCTTTCCTGGCTTTATGGTTTTTCCGCATGATTTATGTATTGTCATATGTATCATAACCTAACAGTGGTATCACGAGCCTCTTATTATTTTCATAATCTAAATTGCATGAACATGGTTAAATATTACAAATTTGCAAGAATTAAAAGGGGTGATTAATTTTCGTAATTGTTAATTAATTGCAAATTGCGTTTATTTAATTATACGTACGCAGTTTTTCGGCAGTTTCTTCGTTATTCATCCAAATCGAGTGATTTTTGTGTCAATTCCGCATGTAAAAGGCATTCTAAAATTTTGACAAAAAAAATTATTTTTCGGCCGAACCCAAAATTCTCAAATTCGAAGCCTAACTATGACTTTTCGGAGGTTTTAGTTTTTCGAATGCAAAATTTCGTAAATTTAAGATGTTAAATTAAATATTTGCGATTCTTGTTGATAAATCTTGAATTTTTGATTGACCTACTGTATATGTTTAACAAGTTTGAATGCCTAGCCTTGTTAATTATGCAATCTAATTTGTAATTATGATTAATTTGTTGAAAATTGGAATAATTTATAATTAATTTGATTTTCATAATTAGTTATAATTTAATTAGATACCTATGATTAAGAACCACCATAAAAAATTGTAAATTTATGTTAAATTTTAAATTTTTTATGACCTAGACTTGAATCCATGTTAATCGGAAATCAATTAAATAATAAATTTTCGATTTTTCGCCCTAAAATTATGAAATTAATATTATTTATTAATTTGTCATTAATTTTGAATATAAATTTTTAATTTTTATGCGATTCGCTCATATAACTTGCACGCACAAAGCAATGGACGCTACGTGTTACCCTTAAGGGGTGTTGTATAGTGCGGGCATGCGACGACGAGCAAGGGAGCTCGTCGCCCATGCGGTACGAATGCAGCGAGCAAGGGCATGGTGCACGAGCACAAGGCAGCAGCCCTGCCTTGTGTCGTGGGCTGTGAGCAATGGGCGTGTGGGCAGGGGCGAGAGCAAGTCACGAGCAGTCGCGTGTAGGCAGCAAGCGTGCTGCGCCACAGCGCGCACTGCCTCGCGCAAGCATGAGGAGCCTCGCGCGCAGCGAGCGCAAGCTCGCGTGCCACGAGCGCTACGCACAGCGTCGATGGCTCGCGCGCAGCGAGCGCCAGCTCGCATACTGCTGCCTCGTGCGATGAGCGCAAGCTCGCATGCGGGAAAGGCAGGCGCGCAGCGAGCGATGGCTCGCATAAATCGAGCGCTGGGGCGCGTCGCGAGCGATGGCTCGCGTGCATCGAGCGCTGGCGCGCGCAGCGAGCACCAGCTCGCGTGTTCGATTGATGCCTTGCGATGGTGAGCAGCAGCGATGCGACGCAGCGCATGGGCTGCGCGCACATGGCCAGCGATGGCTGTGTGCGTGTGGCCCATGGGCGTGCGTTGCGTGGGATTGTTGCGTTGCGATTAGATCGTTTTGAAATTTTAATTTGAGATTTTCAGTTTACGTAATTTTAATTAATTTTAAAATTAATAATTTAAATTATTTTCTTGGATTTTAATTTTGAATATTGTAATTATAATAAATTTTATTTATTCTAATTATTTTACTAAAATTAAAATCATGAATTAATTTAAATACGACTGAAATTAAATTAAATTTATGGATTCAATTATAAATTTATATGAGCTTTAAATTTTAATTAAATTTGTATGTTTCTGGTTAGACTAGAAATACATTTTTATGTTTAAAATTAGTAAAGCATATGAATTTATTGGTTTAAGTGGGAGCCCCCTTTAGTCATATACTCTTGATTAGGTCTACAAATCCTTAAGGTTAAAACAACTTGATTAGAATTAATAAGGACTGAATAATTTGTACATTATTGGTTCCCTTGATTAATTGCTGCAAATGTTTATGTGATGCATAATGTGTTTTACTAACCAGCTATGTGGGCCATTCATGATAATGAATGGGTGAATGGTATATATTGTATATGTACTGTTTTGCAGGTTATGAAGTGACTAGTATGGCCCAAATAGGATAGAAAATATGGTCTGCGTACCATTAATTTGAATGTAATTGGTCTAAAGTACCAAAATTGTTTTTCAATTCAAATATGGTCTGCGTACCATCAAATAGTTGTAATTAGTTTAATTATAGCTTATCCTATTTGAAGGAAATGGTGCCTCCCACGGAGATTTTCGAGACGGACTTTGAAGTTAAAGCTTCAAGATGAAGTCGGGCCATACTAGATCACATTTATCTTATGCATGTTTTAAGTTATTTATTGCTTTTAAATATGTCTTAAAATGCATGAAATCAAAGCTTGATTATGTTGCATGATTAAGGATTTTAGTTCACTTAAAATCTAACCAACATAGTAAGAGCCTTAAGTTCCAAACTTAAAAAATTGAGTTAAAAGGTGCCATGCCAAAATATACACTTGCTTGGATATCCTTTACATCAATCTAGTAATAGTTTTCGCTCAGCGAGGTGTTACTTATTGGTCCTAAAGGGGCAAGGTACACAAATAATTGTGAGTACATGTTAGTTTTGGTGAAACTCAACGATATAAGTAAGGAGTCCTTTTATGTCGTGGCAAAATCGATAGGTTTACCTAATAAGTTCTTAGACGTACCTATCAACCAAGAATAGTTTCTAGACTATTAGCAAAAGGCTTTTGCTTACCTAAGATGTTTTAGGATTAAGTCGACAAACTGTGCTTAGTTCTTCAATGATTTTAGGGTCTTGGAATCATTTTATTCACACCTGCCGGAACACATAATTCGAATAAAATGCTAATGACTTGTTTAAATTGCATGATTGCTTTCATTTTCAAGTTATTATTCATGATAAATGTTTAGACTTTGCATATTTCAATGTATGTTTTAATTATTGTTTATAATTGAATATCTTGCACTGCAATAAATCCTTTTAGAAAGGTAACAGTAAATTTCCTCGATTGGTAGTGAATCCAAGAACGATTCACGGAAATGAGAGAAAGTGAGCAATTTAAAATGTACGTTTCTTATAGCGACTTTTATGGTTGTTTTCGAACATCAAAGTCGAATGGCAAACCAATTGGTGCTTGTGAATTCAAAATACACTGTAGTTTTGAGATCATAAAGCATTGAGTTTAAACGCTCAGCCTTACCAATGGTTAACAACCTAATATCTTTGTCCATTTATTTCTCGAATGAGTCTAGTCCCTAGACATTCGAATAGATTGATGCTTAGAGAACTTTAGAAGCTTCTGGTAAGATCATCCAGTTGAAACAGAATATTCAACATAAATAAAATGGTAAGAACTCTGTTGGAATGACATCGGACATATCTAACAAAGTATAAACGTCAACACTATAGAATTCAATTCTTAAGACTATAAGAAAGGGTACAAGAAATAGGAAAACAAGGAACAAATGAAAGGAATTTACGATTCCGTTTCTACCTATAAGTTTATGTTTAAAGAGAAGTGACCTAGCAATCAAACTTCCTTGGTATCATATACCGCTTGAGGTTCTTACTTCGGTAATAACTCAAACAATGGAAGCTAGGCTACACTAATGGCCTACAAGTGGGAAATGAAGCATGGCAATGCTACATTAGTTGTAGGGTCATCTAGTTTGTTTTAAGTCCTTTCAAAGGCTGGAACTTAATGGCTATTTTGTTCCATAATCAACATACCTAAATTTCTGTTTTCAAACACAGAAAGACTCACATTCAAGAAAAACAAAAACAATATTTGTTTGTTTATTTGAATGAAATGGTCAATTACGGGTTGAGTCAATATGCTTGATTAAAACAAACAACTCTTTAAAAAAACTTTACTAGGTTCAAATCAACCCCTTGATTTGAGTTCCACTAATCTTTGGCATTGTTGCTTAGACCATATCAACAAGTTAACATTCAAAAGCTCTATTTTGATGGACTTTTAAAAGTTGATTGATTTCTAGATCATTTTAAGACAACTAGTCTTACTTGTTGAAAGTAACAAAAGATATGAACTATTGTTAGAACGCCTAGACAATAGAGTTCAAAGCTAAAGAAAGATTTTATGACTTTATTATTTCACATGGATTTGAGTGAATATAGGTTTATTTACTCAAATGTGATATAAGTTGAATCTGTTTGGCTAGTTCAAAGATTCAGAAGTATAAAATCCACTTGGCAAGAAGTCATAAAGATCTAGGTTAGATCATGTTGATGATTACTTGAGACCAAATACGATCATCAATGATTGTGTGTTGTAATTTCACAATCTAGGTCCATAAGATATGGCATATCTTAGTTGGAATAATCGAAGTCAATTAGTACTTGATTCGATTAATGATGAATCATAAAGACTTTTCCTATAATTTCTAAAACAAAATGCTCAACTACCACCAAACTAAACCAAATTCGTCAAAGCTATTGAAAAGTAATTTCAGAATATCTTTTCATAATATATCTAAAGAGTTCCTAAACTCAGTGGGAGCTTAGTGTTTGTTATTCAACAAACTAAGGCCCAAGTCTAGATATATGTTTCATTGTGATTTATTCAAATGAGACACAAGGGTATTGTTTCTACCACGAATTTTTGAGAACATAATGTTTGTTTGCTCGAAATAATGTCCTTTTGGAGATTCGTTTCCAAAATGACAAGTGGGAGAAAATAGACCTCGAAAGTCTTCGAGGCGAACAACAAACATAAACGGACATTCCGGAGGCTTTTCGAAGTGCTTCAGAAAATTCGAACTTATTCTGTAAGGACTTTACAAGTGGCTTTAAAGAATAGACATCTCTTAGAAGACTTTACAAGTGCTTCAAGGAGAACAGAATATTCAAAGGACTTTCAAGTGGCTATTGATATTCTATTGTTTGATGTTCTATACCCAAGTAGGCATAGAATTCAAGTCACTGAAACTATGAGATTCTTCTATTAGATAGTGAAGAAACATAGAGATCAGGTCAATGAAACTATGAGATTCTTCTATTAAATAGTGAAGAAACCTACAACTTGCAGTCAAACTATTATCATATAGATTAATGAGTTTGTGACTTGTAAGAAAGCTATGACGAAATATAGATTCCCTAAAATGGTTAGAGGCCATATATAGACTATATGTTTAATTGGTTAAAGGCCATAAAACATACTCAATGTTTTGATGACAAAATTGAAATTTTGTTGATTTGCAAGAATAGTTTCACACCTATTGGTTGCAAGTTTGTTTTAAGGATAAAAACCATCAAACATGGAATTGTGTTCACACATAAAGCTAGATTAGTTGCTAAAGGTTACAAGCAAATTCATGGCATGGATTGTGTTGAAACCTCATGCATAATCGTAATACACAAGTCTATAAATCAAGCAATGATTGCATATTGGTACATATGGCAATTGGATGACAAAACGTATTCCTCAATCAAATGATGGAATAAACTATGTACATGGTTTGTCATAGGATTTGTGGATCCAAATAAATGCTTGAAAAAGAAAGCTAGCTTATAAAATCTAAGTACAGATTTAAGCAAGCAAATTGGGAATTAGAAATGTATTTTAGTGAAGCTAATAAGTATTTTAATTTCATAAAATGCACATAATTCTTATAGATATATAAGAAGTTTAGTGGGAGTACATAAAACTTAATTGGTCATATGTGTATCACACACATATCTCTCTATTGTGAAATAACATTCAAATGATAATGACTTAGATTTGAAATTATTCATCAATGATGGACCAAGGCGAAACTTAGTACATACTGGGTATTAAGATCTATTTGCAAAGATCTTATAATATTGTTTTAGATTAAGTAATAGCATTTACTAAATCAAACACGAAAGACTCCATTGGAGATATTCGACCCATGTGAATAAATCTAAGTAAAAGATGTTTGAACTATGTATAAGCATTTACTAAGTTAAACATCAAAGAATCTAATGAGATTCTTCACCTATATTATATCTCAAAGAATTTAGTTGGATTCAGTATCTACTGAAACTGAATGAGCTAAAGTTACATGAATATAATTCAATTGGGAATTATTCTGCAAAATAATTTATCATGTATATAATATAATATGAGGATCGCCAAAAACGTATCGTATGACTTTAGGCATGACGAACATATACCAATCTCTATTGATCTAAGTAAAGATCAACTAGATTGAGATCAAGAAAAACTTATGGTACTTGAAAAGGTACATAGGATTTGTTCTTGATTCAAGGAAATAAAGATATGCTAAATATTGATGCTACACGCATAAACACTGGCAAAGGATCAAGAAAGATCCCTTTGAAGTTAACCATTGACAAGGACGAGCTATAGAGCATTGTGTTTTGAAATGGCAACATGGATTGGAGACCATGAGTTGTTGCGTGGGAAATTAAAATATTAATTTCTATGTTCCAAAGATACAGATGGAAAGTCTTCCACATATCTGTGAACTGCTTGGATAAGTAATTCCAAACAAAGCATCACTAGCAACCTATAAAGTTGAAGTAAAAGTACTTATTGCCTAAGAAGCAATAAAACAGGGTTGTTTATGTTAAAGAGTTCTTCAATGAACTTGGGTGAGATCCTATGTCTGCTGACTTGATGGTTCTTCATTGCAAAATGCGTAGAACCACTATCGAAGTAAGAAAGACTAGATCACATAATAAACAAACTCAAAAGATCTTATCATCATATCTCGAAAAACATTCGATGAAAAGGATGTTAAGATTGGCAAAGCATGATAACTAAACCTATGCAACAAGTGAGAAACAACACTCACATTGTGGCACTGGAAATCAAGCATAGCTTTGAATTCCATGAACTGTTTTAAAGATGGGTTTGAGGCCCATGGTTGTAAAACATTAGGGTTGAACATTTATCATATATGAAATGTATTTTTCATATTCCATTTAATCTTGGTTTAGTATTAAATGATGAGTCCCTTCAATTTGACGATATATTCAAGATAGACTGTCAGGACCAGTCCTGTGACTAAGAATGACTAAGAAATGTCTATCAAGTGAACTTGAATGTCAAAGGTTGAAAATGGTCCCTAGTCGGAGTTTTCTATAAAATTGGACGCATAGAAAACGTTAGACGATTAGAATGCAAGATGACTAGTAGTTCTGTTTCTTGAACTATGTGGACATGGCAATGTCATAATCATTTGCATAGATACTTACTTTGGGAAGACTAGTATCGGACAAGACCTATGAAACTTTACTGTAAGAGATGAAAATCTGTCATAAGTAAATTTCATTAAAATTATTAGACACTAAATCCTCAATACCTGAGTGATTTGAGATTACTTGTTTTGAGAACTAGTTGCTTTGACGTTGACCAATCGTCGCACCGTAAAAGGAGGCTATAAAGGCAACGCTCAGGTAATCACCTATCAAACGAAGTCTAATCTCAAAATCGCAAGATTGGGATTGTCCTCCCATAAATCGGGATGAGATGCTTAAAAGTTGTACAAGGCCACTCGGAGAGCTAGAAACTGTGAAATGCATGGCCGTGCTCGGATGAATCATAGGCTATGATTATCTGTTTATTTGATCAGTTGAACTCTGAAACCGAGGAACTCCTCTGGACATAATAAGGATGACAACTCTTACCTTATGTTCAAGAGCAAGCATCGAGCGACAAAGGAATTAGGAAATGCACACTTGTCCCTAAGGACAAGTGGGAGACTGAAGGAAATAATGCCCTTGGTCCAAGTATGCATTCTATGTTAAGTCTAATAAGTGCGGTTCAGTATTAATTAACAAGTTAATAATTCAGTGAGATCAAGTGAGCTGAATGCCTAGCTAGAGGCCGCTTCAGTTCAAGTGGAATTAATGATATTAATCCACAGCTTACTCTTGACTGAACCCGTAGGGTCACACAAATAGTACGTAAACGGATCAAGTATTTAATGGCATTAAATACTCCATCTATGGATATTCGGAATCGACGGATCTTGGTTTCAGTGGGAGCTGAGATCGTCACAGGCAAGAAATGAATACTCCGGAAACGATGATATTGCCGGAAACGGAAATATGGATCGTATCAGAAATATAAATATTATCCAAGTCGTAGATGTTGCCGGAAACGGAAACATGGTACGTATCGGAAAATATTATCGGAAATGGAAATATTGCCGGAATCGGAAATATTGCCGGAAACGGAAATATTGTCAGAATCGGAAATATTATCGTAATCGGAAAATAATTCCGGAAACGGAAATATTAAATATTTGTTCGAAACGGAAATTAATTCCGGAATCGTAAATATTAAATATTGTTCGTATCGGAAATGAATTCCGGAACCGGAAATTTAATCGGAAGCGTATCGTACGAATAAGCATCGGACGAGGGCCCAGCACGAAGCCAGGCCATCGCCCAGCAAGCCAAGCGCGCCACACGAACAGCCAAGGCCACGCCAGGCCCAGCGCAAGGCCAGGCCCAGCAGGCCATGGCAGCGCGCGCAGCGCGCGCAGCAATGGGCTGCGAGCATTGCTGCAGCTCGCGTGGGCTTGTAGCTCGCGTGGGCCGAGCGGCCGTGTGGGCTGTGCGCGGGCATGGCCTACACGCTTGCGGGTCATGCTCGTGTAGAGTTTGTGTTCACATACGAAACCTAAAGAGTATAGGATTTGTTTAATGATTAAAATTCCTAATCCTAAAAGATAAATTAATAAAATAAGAATTCTACTAGGATTCTAATTTAATTAATTCGTATCCTAGTAGGATTCGATTACTTATTCCATGGTCTATAAATATGAGTTAAGGGCTCATAATTTATATCGAGTATTGAAGTATTCAAAGGGTAAGTTTTTGAAAGAAAATTCAGCCACACTCTTGCACAATAATAACCGAAATTCCTAAGCACCTTAAGGGCGATTCTAGTTGGTCAATCTTGAGGCGGATCCGGACGTACTGTGGACTATCTACGGAGGGACGACACTTGGAGTCCTAAAGACTTGTTCTTGTTCGGTTCGGGCGCAGCTAGGGAAGGCACGCTACAAAGTGTATGCATCTATACTATGCTAAATGATTATGTGTAAATAATATGCTTTCCTGGCTTTATGGTTTTTCCGCATGATTTATGTATTGTCATATGTATCATAACCTAACAGGGGTGGGGGGAGGTAAGAAGGTAACAAAATGAAACACATCACATGGTAATCCATAACCTATCAGAATTCGAATTCAAATTCAAATCGGATTACCCCCTTTTTGAATCAGTAGCGGATGCAGAAATTATAGGTAGCCAAATATTGATGAAATTTTAAATATAATTATGTAATTAAAGAAAGTTAATGAAAATTTAACTAAATTTTTTTTATTGTTCCAAGTAGAGTTAAGGACCTAAAAGTATTGTGGCTCCACTGATTTTAACGAAAAATGGTCGTACCTAATTTTTTTTTTATTTCGCAGTAATTACAAACAAGAAAAAAATACCAAACACACCCATTACTCTTGGCTACTTGCCATTTCATGGGACATACCTATAATCTTACTATTACAAGGCTCTGCACTGCTAGTACAAGACTCGACACTACTGACACAAGACTCGACACTATTGCAAAGAGACGCATATAGAAACTTCTTCCTTGGACGTTGTATACAATCAGATAGCGGGGCATCAACCTTTCTCTTCCTTTCTCCTTTGATCCTGCAAAAAACGGAGTTAGTTTGAGATATAGTAGTGTTGTTCCTCTTAGCCACATGGTTCCTTGTAACCTTCTTTCCAATGCCTCGGCCTACCCTCTTTCTTACTCTAGTTCCTATTCAAAATTCTCGTCTTGTTGGATACTTGACGTTGACTTGAAGAAGGCATCATCCCTAGACTCACTTGCATCTTCAATATGATGATGGTTGTCCGTAATGGTACTCATGGACTCACTTTCTGACTCCCCATCCTTGGATACAAAAATATTGTAATTACCACCCAAATTTAGCTATGCTCTCTTTGATTTTCCTACTCTTCCTTTGTGTCTCTAACTATTAAATTATGTTCTTTCATATCAACTATAGAGGAGTCATCCAACTTTTCCTCTTGACTTTCATAATTCGTTTTTGTAATATTCTTTGGCCCACCACCTCTTACTCTAATCGTCATAGGAGATGCTAACTTAGAATTAAAATATTGTATAGATTTGCCTTTCAACAATAACTGGTAGTCTTTGCTTGAAATGGACAATGATGAACCCGACCTTTTTCGATTCACAAACCGATAATTGGATTCTGCTAGCTTAGAATTCCCAAAGCTTGAAACACTTACAACATCTTCCATCATCTCATCTTTCTTCCCTTTCAATATTGTAGGCATGAGGTTTTCTTCAACAACACTAGAGCATGCCGACGAGCACTTGTCATTCATGGTAGACAAAATTGGCTTAGATACCATATCCTTTTCATGAAGCAGAACTTGATCATTACTATGTTCCTTCACCAATTCTCCTTTAGACTTCTTTTTCGGTGGAGTTAGGCCAAGTCCTAACCCAATTGGTACATCACCTTGAGAACTTTTTCCTGAATCCTCCTTGGGTAGGGATTGTTTTACCTCCTCAAGTTTCTCGAGAACCTCTGGATTTTTAGGATCATTATGAGAGGCCATTATCAAGTCCCAGTAGGCCAAGTCACTTCTCCCTAATTCAATAGCAGCCATGGCTCTTCTAAACATAGCTTTTACATTGCTCGGGCTAAATTCCAATATAATTGAGCATATTTGCCCTACCTGCTCAAACTCCCTTTTTCCACTAAAACAAGATGCTGAATTCAGAAGAATACAATTAGTCAAATAAAAAAATTCAGCTCTATCGTCATTCCCCTCAAACTGAAAACAACCAAGAATAATCCCAACATATCCATATTTTTCAGAGCATCTTCTATACTCCCTTGTTTGAAAAGAAAGTTTCCTGTCTCCTTCATATCCCTTGCAAGATCTAGAACACCCCTAGGATTTTTCGAATTTGAGATTAATTCAATAAAAAACTCATCTTCTTCCATAAGGTTATCCCCCTCTGTGAGAATTCGATTGAGCTCCCCTCTAAATTTATTATACGTCTCCAATGAACACATTTTATCGACCCGAAGAACTCTACGCACTACAAACAGCACCCCCACACAAGAAAATCACCAAAACCAAACTCCAAAACCACACAAGAACTAATTACCAAAATAAGACACTAGAAAGAAGAGAATTGGTTCTTAATACAGAAAAGAAGAAGAACCTCTGATTATTCTGATTGGAAGAAACACCTACTCCTTTCTTTATTTCCTTAATAGATAAAACAAAGGGTCATCCTCTTTATGCGATCGACCGCGAAAATGGATAGCTGCAAAACCTGGAAAGAGGATTATACAAGAAGACTAATAATTGCAGTGCTTAGAAAATTCAGCTCGCCGGAGACCGGAATAGGGTGTTCAGTCCCGTCACCGTCTCCGACAAGCTCAAACAGAAGGAAAGTTGTTTGCTCCAAGAAAGTTTTCTAGAGAGAATATCGAGAAATTTTCTAGTGTCTTTATTTGTTCTGATGGTCCTACCTAATACTCCGTCCATATTATAGTGCTTCCAGAAAGCAAATTTAAAACTTGTTTCATTTGAAAAATCTTTTTTTTATTGAGGATCAAAAATACGGCCCAGTTTTATTGGACTTATTTTGACTGAATTTATATTATTTGAACTTATCTGAAAATAGCTGAACTTATCAGAACTTATCTTAACTTATTTTATCTGGAAAAAACTTAATTTGTACGAAATAAAATTATTTGTGTGTGAAAATATTAGAAAAAGAACTTATTTTTGCTGAACTTATATTATCTGAACTTATCTGAATTTATTTTGTCTAAAATAAATCAAAATAAGTCGAGCAGAACAGAACCCGAACGATAACATAAAATTTAAAATGTAAAGTTTAAAATGATCTAAATAATTTTTTTTTGAGCCTTTGCAAGTTGCAAGCGCGGAAAAAGAAGTTTTGGTAATGACTATCGGATCAAACCAATACTCAAAATAATGATCTACCACTATTATGTGGGATGCATTGTGTCACTAACTCAGTCATTCATGTCGAATATTCTTGTTTTTCCAGAATCTTAACCTCGAAATAAAACTCAAGTCCATCCACTATTTCTACGAGTAATTCACAATTATTCTTTAACCGGTCAAAAATTATCAGCAAAGACATTAACAATTCACGCAAATTCATTTACCGTACTCATATCACAATGTCCGATTCTCATTCCAGGTTTTTCTCTTTCTCTCAATCCTAATATCGCGAATAATTTCTTCATATTCAAGATTTTTGTTTCACTGTTTTCTTTGATTGTTCATACGTTTGTTTCTATCTATTCGATTGCAAAACTGCACCTACTACTAGATAGTCCGATTTTTTTTGTTGAATTTTTTAAATTGGAAAATCAATTAGGGTTTCAGTGGAAACTTATGGGAATGGCTCAATTGATCCTTTTTGCACGGAGGTCATCGTGGTTCGTCATGGAGAAACTGATTGGAATGCTATTGGCAAAATGCAGGTTGATTTTTTTCTCAACCTTTTATGTTTTATTATGGAGTATTATGTTTGTTCTGGTGTGTTTGGATGTAGGCTTGTAGCATCGCTATCTCAATCTAGCTCAGCTTCGTATATCGTCAAACCCTCACATTGTTATTAAATTTTCATTGTACAGTTAGGTTATCGATTCATGCCTGATCATATTCTCTGCATCATAAAATTGTAAATGTGGTAACCTGGTGTTTGTGTAAATAAGTAGGGGAATAGGAATTCGCAAAATTAGGATTAGGATGGGTTATGGGAGGAGTAATTTAGGGAAGCATTCTCTAGGAAAAGATTAATTGATTATACCATTCTGAAATTAGAAGCAATTCTAGTGTCATGCTATCAGCATTTATGGGAGATTAGGAAAAACAGTAGAGGGCTTTAGCAACCGATTCTCGATTCCGTAATTCATTTTATATCATGCAGTCTGGTCAAGGTTTTATCTATGAACTTGGATTCAAGCAGAAATGTTGTTAGCATCTGCAAAGTTTCTGCAGTACATGACTATTTCAATGTCTATTTTCTCCCTTCACTCCTATTACACAGGGGCAATTGGATGTTGAGTTAAATGAGATTGGGAGACAGCAAGCAGTTGCGGTAAGTTAAGGATACTATTTACTGGTGTCATGGTGTGTACTTTGCGTTGCCTAAGTACCTCACGTAATTTTAATTTCTGTTAGGTTGCTGACCGACTATCAAAGGAGCCTAATATATCTGCTGTATATTCATCTGATCTGAAGAGGGCTCTTGAGACTGCAGAGACAATAGCATCAAGATGTGGTGGACTTGAGGTCAGTTCCTGTTCAAAAATACCATTAAAGTAGAATGTGGGGATTTGTCTATGCAGAAGGCTAATGAACTTGTTTTCAGTTCACTGCACATGATTCTTTCTTTCACCGCGAGTTCAAAAGATGTAGGACCCCTTTATTTGTTGTTAGGAAGACAACTAACGAGTCGATTATCATACTTCCTAACACCATAAGTAGTTATTTATGGTGTTATATTTATGAGAGAAATAGGTGTTTTTTTAGTACGGGGTATGTATTACGAAGTATAAGACTGACATAAGGCATGGAAATACTTTTTCTAGCTTCTTGAGGAATTACAAGGAAAACAATCATATGAGTGGAAAGTGAGGTTGAAAAGAAGAAATGCAGACCTAGCTATGTTTACCTTAGAATTACAAGGAAAACAATCATATGAGTGGAAAGTGAGGTTGAAAAGAAGAAATGCGGACCTAGCTATTTTTACCTTAGAATTACAAGGAAAACAATCATATGAGTGGAAAGTGAGGTTGAGAAGAAGAAATGCAGACCTTGCTATTTTACCTTAGAATTACAAGGAAAACAATCATATGAGTGGAAAGTGAGGTTGAAAAGAAGAAATGCGGACCTAGCTATTTTTACCTTAGAATTACAAGGAAAACAATCATATGAGTGGAAAGTGAGGTTGAGAAGAAGAAATGCAGACCTTGCTATTTTACCTTAGAATTACAAGGAAAACAATCATATGAGTGGAAAGTGAGGTTGAAAAGAAGAAATGCGGACCTAGCTATTTTTACCTTAGAATTACAAGGAAAACAATCATATGAGTGGAAAGTGAGGTTGAGAAGGAGAAATGCAGACCTTGCTATTTTACCTTAGAATTACAAGGAAAACAATCATATGAGTGGAAAGTGAGGTTGAAAAGAAGAAATGCAAACCTTCCTATTTTTAGCTTAGAAAAATAAATATCAGGAAAATTATGTTTGGATCTGGGCAAATAAAGTTACTTTAGTTACTGGCCGATAATTTCAGACAATTTCCGTGTTTATTTTTATTTTTATGTGTGGAGGGGATTTATAAGTTCAGTGAAGTACCGATGAGTTCAGATAGGTTCAAATAAGTGCTACCAAGTTTAAATCACTACCAAAAATAAGTTCAGATAAGAAGATTTCAGATACAAGATGAAAACGCAAATGTGGAAGTCTTTGTTTTTAAAAATTTACAGCAGTTATCCTGGTCACTAGTAAAATTCCCAACTTTTATATAACTTTCATGTGGCGGAATATTTTTAGCTAGTTCTTGATCAAAGAAATTAATCATGCATATTTTATAACAATAATCTTCTATTAACCTTCCTATTTAAGCTTTTTATGTTGAGATGGAATCTTTACCTCAGTGGAAATTATTCTGGGTTTCACTACTTGTAAGTCCCTGCAATAGTGTGGATTGATCTTTGATGCAAGTAGGGTATCGTCTGACTTGATGCCTTTTCGTTATTAATTTATTGGCAATGTATTAACCACAGGTTATAACAGACAAAGACCTGCGTGAAAGGCATTTGGGAGATCTGCAAGGACTTGTTTATCAAGCAGTAGCAAAGCTTAACCCTAAAGCTAATGAAGCATTTAAGTCTCACAGAACAGATCAAGAAATCCCGGTGAGTATAGACTCTATGCACTTAATATTATATTTAATATATGGAGTAATACTGTACAACTTATAAATACTGTCCAAATTAGTTGCTCTTGTTTGTCATGCAAGCCTCTTTTGCTTCTACTTTTGATGCTGTTGAGGTACATTTAATATAGAACAACATTGTAAGTTTAAAACTCAAAAGTGCTCAATTTCCTTCTATGCGGTTTAGGAGCTTGGTATTCTTCCCAAACATCAAGGGAATGAGATTTGAATGCTAAAGCAAAGTGAGTTGCACAAAAGCCGCCAAGATCGAGATCATACCTTGATTCGATATTGGTACTCGAGATTAGATTGTAGGATTGGATTGTAGAATTGTTAGTTTTTGTAGATTGATAAAAATGTGATATTAATACCGCCAACATACCAGGAATAATTAATACGAGTACAAAGTAACAAGTTTGTGAAAGTTGCTCAGCGGCATGTTTGTGCATGCAATCATTGAGCCAGCATTCAACATTTGAATGTATAGTTCATTTGACATCCAAGCTAAATATTTGAATGTATTAGTTCATTTGACATTCAAGCTAAATTTTGTAACTCCCTGTGCAGGGTGGAGGTGAAAGTCGTGACCAGCTGTATAAACGGTGTACGTCTTCGTTACAGAGAATTGGTGAAAACCATAGAGGTGATCTATTATTGCTTTTATTCCATTTTTCAACATTCTTAACCTTCAACTCATAACACAGAAAATAAAATAGTGCGTAGGAAGCTGTTTTCAGTTGTGTTCAGAAAACAGGCAATTACTTTTGCGTACGTTCTGATTGCATGTTGTCATTGCAGGGCAACGAGTTGTCGTAGTCAGCCATGGGGGCGCCATAAGATCACTATTTAACCGGGCTGCAGCCAAAGGACAACACCCAGGGAAAATATCTAATACATCGGTTGGTGTAATTCAGCTATATGACGGGGACAAGTGGTCCATCAAATCATGGAACGATGTTAGTCATCTCAAACAAACCGAATTTCTAGAGTCAGGTTTTGGTGGGGATGCTTCTTCAGGCTAGCTCATTCGTGTTTTGATTTAGACTAGTGATTCTGTGCAAGAAACGTTGACCACATGATTTTAGTTACCTTGATCATGTGAGTTACCAACTTACCTAGTATTGTAATTGGAAACTCGTCAATTAGACCTGATGAACAGAAATTCTGCTATGTAGTACCCATTGTGTGTGCTCCGAGTCGAAGACCATGTACTATAGATTGATGTAAAGACCCTGATAACTGATTCCTTTACTCGTAATAAAATATGGAGTACGAGTATATTGATGATAGATGGGATGAATGTTTGGTGCATTTTCATACAATTATACATGTTTTCTTTGTTCTAAATCCATTGGCATCTGCAGCAAATGGCTTCTATTAACAGGTCATATGTGGCTTGTCCTGTTATATGTAATCAACCTTATTCAATATGGTTTCTCAACCTGGGTTCCTGCCCCAGCTTGTTTTGTGCCGTATCAATGTTTCATCAAGGTAAAACCACTATCTTAATACTTCCTCTGTTTTTTTTTTTTTTTTTTATTTTTTATTTATAATTGCACCATTTGAGGTCACGCTTGCCAATGCACAATATTAACCACTAATATCTTTTATATTAGAAAATTTTTATAAAAATTAGATATTTTGAAAGTATGTTTCGAGGCGATTCTAACAAGATTCCATAAGATGACCGTATAAGGGTGTGTGATTGTGTGAATAGTGTCAAAACCCAAATGGAGCAATAATTAAAAAACGCATGAAGTGTAAATTTTCCTCATCCCTGAATACTACTCCGTAGATCAAAACCGGATTTTATTTAACCGGAGTATGATATGAATTATGAAGCATATGAGTACCTTGAGATGGGTTATGGCCATTGTGGGACTTGTGGCTAAGCAGATTAGCAGATGAAAAGTTGGTCAATCCCCCATAGACAACCACTGACCAAGACAAATTAACTTATTAAGTGGATTACACAAAAACAAACAAACGAAGTATCAAGGAAAAAGATGTGCGCTTTTGTTAGGTGGTGCTGTATTAATAAACTAAGCTGACTGCTAAAGAATAAATCCATGAGTCAACAAGAAGACAACATTTAAGCACCAATTACACAGGAGGCTTCATCCTTAAGGGCTTAAACAAAGTCTCCTACATCTTGTTTTCAATTTTCTGCATTTTTCTCAATGGCTGCATCTGATTCCAGGTCTTCTCTCTCTTTGAAATCCCATCATTTCATTTTTGTTTGCTGATAAAACTGTAAAATAATACAGTCATAACTTTGTGCGAAAATAATAAGAAATCTTAAATACATTATTATCATTACAAATCCTAATTTTCCCGAGGAAATAAGTTTCCAGATTTAGGTTTCCTAATTATCGGCTTCATGTGCAGAACTGTTGAAGAACTCTTCCTGTTATCCTATTCCTAATTTTTCTTTTGTTGGTGTTCAATTTGTGAAGGGTGTCAATGGAATGTGTTAAGAATGATACTATAGAAGGAGCAGCAGAGCCAGTTGATGGAACTTGTACAGAGATCATTGTCGTTCGTCATGGTGAAACAGAATGGAATGCTCTTAGAAAAATGCAGGTTTGTTTATTAGTTCTATTCATCTGTGTCTGTGGACAAAAAAAGACAAAATAATTGTTCTTAAACTAGTGCTGCTAATTTGTATTAGTTCTGTTCATCTGTCTTATAAAAAAATAGACAAAATAATCTGACAGCAATTGTATTAGTCCGTGGAAATTTTAGCTTCTTGTTACTCATATTTTGTGTTACACCCATTCACTTGGTGATGACTGAAAAGCAAAAAGGAAGAACTGTGCCCTATTTTTCATTGACAAATATGATAATGGCAGAGAGAAATTGTCCATACATATCATATTAAGAACTAGGGGAGTGATATGATTTTTGTGTTACAACTAGATGAAACTAAAGTCCTACTTTTTTCACCTTAAAAGAAGTCTTGAGTCTAATAAGTTCATATAAAGGCAAATCTATCTGACGAGTTCATGAGTTGTCAAGAGAAAAACTACATAGCCGGAAAAATGTTTTATACAATGAACATCATAAGAATATTTCAATAGTTGTTCCAGAGATACTAACTTGGTCAGACTTCCTTGGTAATCATTGTATCAGCACTTGAGCAGTCAGGCTATGTTAGCTGTTACTATTAACATGTGTTCAATAATAAATTGGACTTTGCTGATATATTCACCAGAAATTTGCATTACACAAAGTTTGCTCCTTAAAAGGACCTTCAAAGTAGATTGTACTCTTATATGCAGTTATATAGTTGTTTCATACTTTTTATGTTCTTATCAGTACCTGTTTATTCAAATTTCTACTTTTATTTGATGTTTCAGGGACAGATGGACATTGATCTAAACGAGGTCGGAAGACAGCAAGCTGTCACAGTAAGTTTAGTTATAATACTCTGTAGTCTGTATTGATCTAATTTTGTTTTTTTTTAAGTCTTTAGTAAAAGGTTATTTTTGTTGTAGGTTGCTCATAGACTTTCAAGGGAGACTAATATATCTTGTATATATTCATCTGATTTGAAGAGGGCTTTCGAGACTGCAGAAACAATAGCATCTAGATGTGGTGGACTTGAGGTTAGTTACTCAATCAAATACGAATACAACTAGTTTCCTCTTTGGCTCTTTGGGATGACAAAGGATCTAATGGATAACTGTCAACAGATGAATTGAACCATAGTATCTATAGAATTTGGTTAAAAACTTGGATTCTGATGGTTAAACACATGCAGTAACAGAGTAGTGATAGGCTTTGCTGTAGTCAGAATTATGTTTCATAAAAAAAATAGTGGAAAATTTACAAAGTACCTACTACCGCCGTTTCATAAAGATGTTTATACTTACTATTTGCACAAAGATTAAGAAAAAAGTAGAAAAGTAGGTTGAATATAATAGAATATGGATAAAGTAAGAGAAATGTGTAAGAATGTAGGTGGGTGTAAGAAAAAAAATGAATAAAGTAAGAGAAAGCGAGTGGAAATTTGCAAATATTGTGGGATAAGATCATAAGAAGGGTAAGGTAGTAATTTTCATATCCAAAAATAGAATAAAGCAAAGTATAAAGAATATTATAAAGCGGATTAAAAAGGAAAGCGTAAAGATCATTTTGAAATGGAGGTAGTATAAATGTTCAAGTGCAAACCAAATGTCAAAAAAACAAAATATAGATATGATTTTCCTAGAGGTGGTGTGGTGTAATTAATGATTAGCTTTTCAAATAGTTAATTTAATCACACATGCAGTAGATTAATTTGTTAAACCAAAAGTGTATTAATGTTTACAGAGTAATTAGTTTCTGATCAGTTACATATGGGTCTCAAAATCAGGTTGTTACAGATAAAGACCTGCGAGAAAGGCATATAGGGGATCTTCAAGGACTTACATTTCGTGAAGCACCAATGGTTAACCCTATAGCCTTTGAAGCATTGAAGTCTCCTGAAAATGATCAAGAAATTCCGGTGTGTATCTTTTATGCGACTATTTGTTTGAGTCAAACGCTCATTTAACATTCAAACTGAAGAATTTTCTGAACTTTTGAACCTTCCAATACTAAATCATCTGCAGGGTGGTGGTGAAAGTCGCGATCAGGTGTACAAAAGATGCACATCTTCATTACAAAGAATTGCTGAAAAACACAGAGGTAATATTTTTTTGGGAAGCTAATTTTTGAGTTACTGATGAAACAACTAATTTTTTCTGGGTGAATGTTGGAAATACAGGAGCGCGAGTAGTTGCAGTAACTCATGGGGCTGTCATAGAAATGCTATACAAAAGAGCTATACCTGGAGGACGCGCTGAAGGGATATGGAATACATCTATAAGTATATTTCAGTTGTTTGAAGGAGATAAGTGGTCAATCAAATTATGGAATGATAAGAGTCATCTCAGAGAAACTGAATATCTGGAATCGGCTTCTGGTGGAGGCGATGCTTCATGCTAGCTAGCTTATGATTTGGGATTCGTGTTTCAACTCGTGATGAGATGTGTTTGTACCAAGGTGGATTGATGTACGCGTCTGTTGTATTTTTGTTAATTGCAAGTCTTAATAATTGCAATTATATATATGGCATGAGTGGAGTTAAAGACTGTCTGGAACCATTTTTCTTAATTAAGAGATCTAAATGCAGGAGTTATATGCATAGAAAAAAAATGTGCATGCGGTCTCGTTTCCGGTAACGGTCACTTTGTCACGAAAACCACTTGTAATGGATGAATAGGATGGATCGCAGTTGACGCAATGTGAAGAAATTCACATTACTGCATTGTAAATCAAAAGTATTACATCAACGCAATATAACCAAAATACGAGTGAGTATTATATTTTGTGAACAAATAACCACCCAAAGTATCATGTTTCATAAACTAATGCCAATTGTGTAAAAGTGTGGTGTAACGTGGAAAAAACCTTCTATCACAGCGAGTCATCGTTACGGACGCGGAGAGAAAGACGTGATTTTTGCCGCACCGTTAAGTAAAGTAGTTTCGCAGAACGGCAAGGCCAAAATCCCGTTACAAAACGGCCATTACGTCACAAAACGGTCGAGTTTTAATTTCATGGTTATATATACTTTGATAAAGGGTAATCCAACACAACTTTAAAACTTGTCTGTTTATAGCAAAGTTGATCATAATCAACATAACATCAGGATCAAATCTCGTCTACATCGCCGCCTCTTATTGTTCTCAATACATTATTTTTAAAAGGGACCAGGAAACAAAAGACTAATGTGTTTGGTGAAGTTTATTAGGTGGTGAAGATCCCCTATTTTTAAAGTACTTTATGTTAATAATAAACTGAGCTGACTGTTACAAAAAGAACATCCCAAAGTCATCATTCATCAATCAGGAACACAGCATTTTGTTAAACAGTACTGCAAGCTTCTTCCTCATCTCCCTGCAATTTTTTTTTTTTAATCAATGGCTACTACCTCTGATTCCAGGTATTCTCTCTGAAAATCTTCTGTCAAGTTTTAAAATTTGCTTACTCTTTTTTGCTTATTGATTGTTCTCCGTAATGTTATTGTGAAATTTAATGTTCAGATAAGTTTAGACAAGCTAATAACTCCCGATAACATTGAGATAATATGGGTTACAGATAAAATAAGTCGAATATAATAGGGATTACATCGTAGCCTTGAATTGGAATTGGAGCGTAATGGTTCAGATTGGTAAACTGTATAGAAACAGTAGTCTGCTAACAATCTAACATAAACTGGAATGAAACACAAGACATGGTATTATATTAACCACACCCATAAAAACACCCAACTAGTCTGTTTGACCAATCCTAAAACAATAGAACCTTAATCTCAAACACAACTGACTAATTGAGCATAATTAAGCTAAGTAGCTAACATATATAATTACAGGCATTCCAACAAATTAACATATATGGAGTACCTAATAGCCCTAAAGATGGGTTGGCCTGGTTGGGCCTTGATATGTGCCAAGCCATGTGTCTCGGGCCTGCATGAGCCTGTTCCATGCTAAGCCCATTTATTTCATGCCGGGCTGGGCCATGTCAACATTTTTTAAAAGGCAGCCAAAACCCACATTTAGGGACGGGTCGTGTCTAATTAGGTGATTTGTCGGGCCGTGTCGTATCCTGCTTTATCCAAAAAACATGGTCGGAGCTCAACCCACGGCCCACAACTTTGTAAATTAGCATGCAATACAGTAGTAGTGACCAGTGAGCATCTTGCACATGTGTCTATGATCTGGTTTGCGATTACATCTGAATTTTTAAGGATAACTTTTCCTCAATTGTCTAAAGTTATTGAAAACCTATTCACTGCAAAATTATGCATCATTAGAGACAAATTTTGAGACGGTTTACTAGAATTTCGTCTCTAAATTAAAATTGAGATGAAATTGTATATGGAGTTTCTCAAATTTCGTCTCAAATTTGTAAAGAATTTGCCAAAATCATGTATCAAAATTTTTGAGACACCCTCTATAGAGACGCCCTATTTCTATCTCAAATCCATTTCTAATGGTTGTTTTGAGACGGATTTGGACTATATATATAGAGACGAAATTCCTCATCTCTATAAAACGATTATTTTGTACTGATTGTCATTGCCTTTTTTACATAACTGTCCTTCTCTCTTTTGGTGTTCCACTTGTAAAGGGTGTCGATGAAATGTGCTGACAATGGTGGTGTAGAAGAAGAAGAAGCAGGGTCAATGAATGGGTCTTGTACAGAGATTGTTATTGTTCGTCATGGTGAAACTGATTGGAATGCTCTTGGAAAAATGCAGGTACGATGATACGTTAATCAATTATCAGGGTATATTAAAATAGAAAGTCAACCAGTATTGGGTGAGATATTAAAAACAAAAAGAGTTGGAGCATAATGGTAGAGGCGTAGAGTTCTCAACTAGAGCTGTACATGTTGGGCCGTGTAGGTCCACTTGTCAAGCCCGCGTGCTCCGTGTCTTAACGTATCGTGTCTGAAATGGGCCAAGGAAAAGACGCATTGTAGGGCTCATATCTCTCTTTTATAAGTAAGGTTCATGTATATCGGGTAGAGCCAAGTTGTGTTGTGCTGTGCCAGTAGGCTCTTTACTAATTTTAATACAAATTGTTTTTTTGTTAATTGGTAAAGAAAAAAAAAGAGTGCTATATGTGGACTGACCCATCATGCTCATGTCAGGCTTGTGTGGAGTTTCTAAAATGACAGTTGATAAACGGCTCTCGTACCATGTCGGCCTTAAAACGGACTCATGCTATGACGAGCAAAGTCTGTGTCGGGCTCAGTCAGGCTACATGTCAGCCCGGCCTGGCCCGGCCCATTCCCAGCACTACCCTAACTTCAAAATGTTAGGGTTTTTCATGCTAGAGTGGGGCTAAGTACAGACAAAAGAAAAAGAGTAAACATTAACGAAACGTGTAAGAAAGCCTCCCCTGTAATATCTTCAACGATAATCCTCTCAAATTCGTAGGTTGCTCTTAAATTACGATAAACTATAGAAAGTGTTAGTCAGATGAATGTACTTAAAATATCAGATTTGAAACGTATAAAACGTGACAAAAGAAAAATGTGACCATATTAATTGTCAAAAAAACATTAACATAATGAAAAACAAACTCAAGATGACAAGATCAAGCTAAACAAACTAATAACAAAGTCCTAAACAAAACACATAGAAATCTTACTAATAATGAAACCTTAATTATTAAGAAATTATATATGTGAAGAGGTAGATCCTTCACATGCATACCTACTTGTAGAATTGTAGAACATCTGATATTGTCTCTGCATTGATAGTGAAGCATTAGGCTGCAACATAGGCAACGATTGCATTGGTAAACCAGCACCGTACGATGACGTCGCCGCACCGACATTATCAACGATTCCTCGCCCTTGATCGTAGTACATTGTATTCATATTGTACATCAAGTTACTCCCCTTACCACCACCACCACCACCACCACCACCACCATCATGATCATCACCCATTAAAGTTGCTACACCCCCTTGATAATAATGATCATTATTAGGGTAATTGAATGGTACTAATTGGTGGCAATATTGTTGATTATTATAATAATAATTATTACTATTGTTAATGGGGTAATTATATGAGGAATATAATTGATTATACCCTTCAATATAAGGGTACCCACCCATTATTTGGTGACCACTCATGACACTAGAGATAGGTGTAGGTGTTGGGATTGGGCTTGGGCTTGGGCTTTGGGTTGGCTCATGATCATAATAGGGTACTAATAAACCCGCCTTTTCAACATCAACATCAACATCAACATCATTACTAATATTATTATTACTACTACTATTACTCTTAATCAAGGCAATCCTTTGCCTAACAAACTCAATTTTGCTATCCAAATGAGCAAGAAACTCAACGAGTTGATCACTTGTTAACCCATCAAACCTAGAATCCCAAGACGGGTACGGGTTCGGGTACTTACTAATCAAACCATTTTTTTGCCTTAATTTCAACAACTCTTGCTCTTCCTTTCGCTTCCAATCATCAACCATGTCGTACAAATTAAGCGACCTCTTGAACTTTTCGTCATTAGGAACACTCAAATACCTATCAATGATCTCTTTAGCAATATTCGGATCCGTAGCCCGACCCAAATCCAAAGAATCTCCTTTGAAGGAATAAACTTCGGGTTGTTCCGTAGATTGCTTCTTCTTCTTCCCTTCATTGTAAGGGTAGATAATAATGCAAACGGGAACATTACATAAGATTGAGAACTCGTGACCTTTTTTAAGCAACCCTTTCTTTCTCTTTGCATAAGTAGTGTTCCTTAACTTTTCCTTGCTTATAAACTCCATTGCTATTTTTGCCCTACCCATAATTAATTCACTTTTTTTTTTCTTAGGAGAGAAAGAGAAAGAGATGGAAATTTAGAGGTGTTGTAATGAATAAATGGTGGAAGTTAATTAATGAAGGTGGGTTTAAGAAGTGAAAGTTCCTTGTAGTACAATTAGGTTAAATTGGAATATTTTGATTCGGAGTATATTTGTATATTGGTAAGTATGCATGTGTAATTAAGGAAATAATGTCAAAACCATATATTTACGATTTTATTACCATTCATTGGAGAGATTAATTCAAAAAAAAAAAAAAAATTATAGTGACGTGCTAATTTTACAGATCACTCTAATTGATTGACCTTTTTTTCCCAATTAACTATAATTTTAAATTGCCCCATATATAATTTCCAAAAATAACATTGATTTTCCTTTATTCTCAAAATATCCATGAGCGATATTGTGAAAGGCTTGAATTTTTAAAAAATATTTTGCCTTTCTTTCCTTTTTTTAAAGATTTTAGAGAGGATTTTGTTGTTACATATATTTGTGTGAATATTAATTAATTACGGAGTATCTCATATACTATACATTATTATTATACACAAATTCTTGTACAATGTTGTCACACTATTATACACAAATTCCTGTACAAGGTTGTCAAACGGTAGAACATATAAAATGAACTGCACACTCTTATATTTTCCCCTTACGGCCCTATTTGATTCAATATTAGTAAAGGAAGGGAAGAGAAGAGAAAGGAAGGGAAGAGAAAGGAAGAGAAAGGAAGAGAAATAAAATATATTTTCCCATGTTTGGTATGATGAATGAAAATGATAGGAAACCCATGTTTGGTACAACATTAGTAAAGGAAGGGAAGGGAATGAAAGAAAAAACGTGAGTTTAAGATTTAATATTTTGTTTGACAGACTTAATTTTTTCTTTCCTTCCAAATTCCTCCAATTTTGGGAGGAAAGGAAAGTAAAACTTGTATACAGGGAGCTTTCCTTCCAATTCCTTTCATTTCCTTCCACTACCCATATAATTTTTTGAACCAAATATAAGAAACGTTATTTTTCCTTTCCTTTCTTTTCTTTTCCTTCCAATTCCTCCCAACCAAATAAAGCCTACATGTTAGAGGGATCACACATGGACATATAAATACCCTTGGATGCATGGTGCACCTGACTGGACCTTAATTTCCAGTCGCGGGTTATAGTTCATCTAGTAAAGTCATAAACAAGAATCTGAGTACCAATTGTTTGTTGGTTCATTGGTGATTGAGGCTGAACTTGATAGGGAGAACCCGTATTCGATCACCAGCACCAATAATTGGAAGGGGACTTAAACCTAACCACCCAAAACACGCACCAAAAACCCTAAAGATGAACCATGTGCTAACACCAAAAAAAACAAAAAAAAAAAAACAAGAATCTGAGTTGATAAAAGTAAGGGAATTGTGTATATACTTCGTATATTGATCAACAGGAAAACCCCCAATTACCTAGGCTAAGGGAAGTTACACAAGTGTACGTACATTTTGAAATACACATGCAATGACTTGCAAAATGTTAATGATCAACTAAAAATTAGGCATTATGGAGTTTTTTTTTTTGGTTACCCACAATAATAGAGTTAATTTAGTTGTTTGGTACGTGTTTAACTGAAAGTTGAACATCTTTTTAGGGTTTACAAAAATTAGGGTTTTCTAAGGCGGAAATAGCCAATTTTCTTCGGAAATTTGGTTAGTTCTGCCCCTTCTCTTTCAATTCTGTTGTATTTTTGCTTTAGATCTCAATAAAATTACATAGTTTCAGTGTAGTAAGTACCCCTATAGTGGGATTGATTGTTTCAGTTTAGTAAGTTGTTTCTAGTTAAGTTTTGTGTGTTTAGTTTAGTTCAGGTTGTTTCTTTGGTAAAGATTTATGCGGGATCGAAGAGGATGTCAATCTTTCGACTACAATCAGACGAATCAGACAGAAATCATATTTGTCACGGCTAGAACAGATCTATAGACCCCCTCGTCAATGAAGGCTGTAAATCTCAGCGATATCAAAGAGGGTATACAGAATGTTTGATATACTACGATCGTAGCTATGGTGAAATAAAGCTTTTATTTGATTCGATTGTTATGTATTAGTTAGATTTAAATCTTTATGTAGATGTCGTATGATTTTTTTATCAATGAATTAATTTGTTTATCAAAAAAAAAAAAATACTGAAAGTTGTACATTTACATGTACTAAATGGGTCCAGGGCTATTATTAAAACTCACTGGTATATAATGCCATCCTGCCACATGTCGCCACCATTAGATGGCAAGTGACATGGCTCCAATTCATAGTCACATTCACATACAGAGTATAATATTTTCTTACAAACACATGAAGAAATGCAATCGTCAATGCTTGAACCCAAGACCTCATGTTCAAGAGCTAGAACTTTAACCACTAATCCAATGACACAACTTATGATATTTAAGCAATTTAAAACATATAAATTATGTTTATTAATACCATGTATTAAAACTTTAATGCCTACCATAATTATACATTTTAATGATTTCTTGTGACACTAAAATATACTTATTTTTTTTCATTTATATTTTCATTCAGGTTCATTTACGATTACCTTTTTTTAGTAGGTCAATTCATTTACATATACTTAGAGAGTTAGAGCTATAAAAAAGAGTAATTGGATTACACATAGCAAATGATTACTCTATTTTTAATTTAAATTTAGTTTACTAAGATATTTAACAAATTTTATATTAAATCACCCTTACATAAATAAAATATAAAAATAAATTATGCACCAATATTTATCTCATATTATATATGTAAGTATTTAAATTTAAACTATTATAATTTATTTTTATTTAAGTCAAATTTTATCAAGATCAATTATCAAATTACGTATAATCACCGGGGTATCGCCCGGGTGACAATAACTAGTTATACTTTCATATATGTAGGTTGCTGATCGACTGTCAAAGGAACCTAAAATAATATGTGGTATTATATATTCATCTGATTTGAAGAGGGCACTTGAGACAGCTCAAACTATTGCATCCAGATGTGGTGGCCTTCAGGTTTATTTTGTTAATTATACGTACTCTTGTTAATCAATACAAGTATTTAATGTTTGAATAGTCAATATAATTAATTATATTGAGTAAGATATATAGATTGGTCTTTTTAATTTATATCCATAAGTTTGTGACAGGGTTGCTTTTGTTTTTGCTACACATTCCTTTTGTCTTTCAAAGAATTACGTTATTTTGTCTATTGGTCTATTTTATTTGTCTCAAATTTGTTTTGTGGGCTTTCCTATTCGATTCTCATTTGTTTTTTAATGAAAAAATACAAGAAGTTAGGGTAGCCTTCTCTCAAGGATGTACCCTAACTTATCTAAAGATATAAAATAAGAAAATTTACTTTCTACATAAAGGTTAATATCTTGATGAATCTGGATGTTGTGACCTATTGCGGCAGCATAGTCTGCTGCGCGATTGGCTTCCCGATAAATGTGGCGAGAGGAAGAAGTGCCAAAATGTTGTAAAAGCTGATTGACGTCTTTCATTAGCACCTGAATCTTCCATGGGCATTGAACTTGACCTTGTAAGATATTAATAAGCAATAAATTATTCTCATGTTTCTATACAGTTGTGTTGTCTTGCCCTCCTAACACCCTCAAGGGCTCAAGGTAGGGTGTCTGGGAAGACGATGGATAATGACTTGGGGGTGAGCAAAAAGTTGGGTAGCCTGAATCGGAACAGGAACCTGTAAGGAACTTGCGGTTTCGGAATGAAGAACCTGCTAATGTAAAAGGTTCCGGTTCCGATTCTCAATTTTTTTGTTACGGGTACCCTGTTTGATCTCTATATTGAGTACCTGAAATCTGGAACTGAAATCAAATATGGTAAGAAGTATATTAGACCAAAACATTCAAAAATTTAAGCTCGTTTTTGAAAAATATAAATAATACTTATATAATAGCAATTTAAGCCCAAATTACAAAATAGTCAAAGCCCAAATTATAAATTAGATATTTTTTTCTTAATAAATTAACAACAATTTATTTAAATCTATAAAATAACATGGTACCCTGAATTGGAACCAGCTATAACATATTCCGGTTCTAGTTGTTGAGAATTTGACGGGATACCCATACTCCTATAGACCTATAGTGCTCACCCTAATAATGATCACTCGTAACATATATATACCCCCTGGGTATGGAATAGTGTCATACTCTGGGTTCCCATTGGTCTATTTCACATAAGCAACCCCACATGAAATTTAAATTTAAATCCAAAATAGCAACCCAACATGAAATTTATAAATCTAAACCAATCACATCCCAGAGTGTGGCACTATTCCATAGCCAGGGGATATATGTAGCCTTTTTGTAACATATAATATAAATTTGTGATATTCTCCGGCCACATATACCCAAATGAATTGATATAAAGGTTGGTTCATTTTGTTTTGTTTGTGAATTACTACAAGTCCGTAATTATAAGAAGTTCATTAAGAACACGAATGTGACAACTAATTCTGAACGGAGTCGTGGAGATAGATGGATCAATTTAAATTGATTTATGTTTTGTGTCTAATATATCAGGTTGTTAAAGATGAACACCTGGTAGAAAGACATCTAGGATGTCTTCAAGGACTTGTATAGTTGTATATGATGAATGAATGAATCATCAAAGATTAATCCCAAAGCTTATGAAGCTCTCGTTAGCTCAGAACAACAAATTCCGGTCTTTACATGTATTCTCTTTCGAAAATAGTGTCTACTACGTAGGGAATGTACTATACTATTATTACCCTTAATAGTTAATTCCTCCGTTCTTATTTACATGAAACAATTTATTTTGGCACACATATTAAGGAGAAAGTAAAAGAAAAATTTAAAGGACAAAAATGTCCCTTAACAACAACAATCAACTATCACTTTCACATCTTTAAATGCAATGGCAAAGATGACAAGTTACTGTATAATACTTTTCCATAATAGAATTGTGTCAACTAAAAAGAAATCTCCCTACAAAATCAAGAGTCTTTCATCATATATACCCAAGGGAGCAACAATTCTAGGCCTCATACATACAAAAATCAATTCAAAATACAAGAAAACATCCTGCACAAACAACCCTAATTTAGGTTTAGGAAGTTTTAGGGAAAAGTCACTAAAATTCCAGGTGAAAACGGTTGGCCCATACCTTTAAACTTGCTCTTAGCTCGTTTTTTTGGAAACGAAAATTTTAATTCTTTAAGCAAATTATGTCATGTAAATAAGAATGGAGAAGCATTACTATAAACTTCAAGGAGCAACAATGGAATTAATATATGCATTCATCATCTGTAGGGTGGTGGTGAAAGTCGCGATCAAGTGTACCAAAGTAGCGCAGCTTCATTGCAAAGAATTGCTGAAAAACATAGAGGTAATGTCTTAATTAATTAAGAAGCTACTCCGTAGTTTGGGCTCGTTCGATATCACTGTCAGTTTCTAAATTTTGGTTATTTGGTTCTGGAAGCAGGGGCGGACCCAGGAATTTATAAATGGGGGTCTAAATTTTTTTTATGGTTTTTACTTTTTAATTTCTCGTATTTGCTTCTTTTAGGGGGTTAAAGTGGATTGGTATGTAGTCGAAATATTAAGAACGCCATAATAAAATATATGAAGGATTTATGAACTTTAATTTTGGGTTTTCATAACAATAAAACTCAACACCTAGTCCAAATTGCAACAATAACTTAGCGCGATTTCAATTTACAATTGATAAAACGAGTTTTTCATACTTTGACGGAGATTACCTTTATTACAATAATTGTCACTAAACAAATAGCACACCAAGACACTAATAAACAAGGAACATCATTTTTAACACTTATGGAGAATTACGCTATTATATAAGATTAAATTAATTAACCCTATACGTCTAAAAAACATACAACTATAAGACTATAAGTCTATAAGTCTATAAAAGTGGAGTATAAAAATACATTACTATTTTTTTGTGTGTTTGTAAAAGCAAAATCATGAACCATTATAGGAAAAATATATAAAAAAAAACAATGAAGGAAAAATGACTTGCAAAGGGAAAAGGAAAAAAAAATAAACATGAAGAATTTAGAAGATCTACGAAGGACAAGTAAAAGACAAAAAAAGGAAAAAAAATGAAAAAAAAGGGAAAAAAACACATTTAATATCCTTTTAGGAGGATTTGAACCCTGGCAACATGTGTAACATACTATTCAAGTAACCATTATGCTACAAGTGTATTTCATTGTCATCAATGTACGTTAATTATACATAAGTTAACTATTTTAAGTGCAATTAATTACCCTAATATTAATTTTACAATTTTTTTTCAAAAATAATGGGGGTCCCTTTGAATCCCTCCGGGTACCCGTAGGTCCGCCCATGTCTGGAAGTCCTATGAATTAGATTGAATCTTGAACCAAAATATAGTCATTGTACTAGTAATTATGTTGATTTTGAAAAATGGCAACAAAAAATTGGAAACTATTTTTTATGGTTTTTAATTTTTGGTTTTTAGTTTTGTATACAACATAAAACAAATAATGATACCGAATGGGGCCTTAGTTAGGGTGTGTTCTATTCACCAGCTGATTTTTACTTATTTTATCTGAACTTAACTAAACTTATTAGAACTTATCAAAACTTATTTTGGTTATAAATTATACTTTGTCAGCCCTTATTTTTCCTGAACTTATCTTATCTGAACTTATCTGAGCTTAACTGAATTTATCTGAACTTATTTTTCCTGAAATAAGTGGAAAAGGGTGAACAGAACAGAGCCCTAGTTGTACGATTTTAATTAATTAATGAAGTACTTCATCAATTTTAAAATTATTTGTCTTATTTCCCTTTTTGCACATTTTTCAATGTAATATTCACACGTTTTTTTTTATAATACATTCACACGTAAATATCTTGAAATAGGAGTGATAAAAAAATTATAAAAAGTTGATCGATATTGTGAAACTATGACTTTTCTAGAAGAATAAAACAAGATCACGCGTGATTTTGAAGTACATATATCGCTACATAGTATAGTACAAAGGGAGTGTTTGGCAATTGGCGGTTTGCGATTAGCTGTCGGCTGTTTTACTTGGCTGGTTTGACTGGCTATTGGCTGTGGTGGCTTTTTAGTAGGTTGTTTGACTTATAAAGATGTTTGGTAAACTCATTTGTTGGCGGTGACTACATAAAATGATACTTATAGACACTATTATGTTTTATTAACCATTTATTACATTCTTACTAATTAATTAACCAAGTTAATTAGTATTTAAATTAATTATTTAATAAATTATTACATAATGTAATTAATAAATAATAAAATAAGTAATAAAATAAATGAATAATAAAAATAACTATTATTTACTTCTAGTTCAAAGAATTATTAACTTTAATATTTATTAATTAGTACGGAGTATTAATTAAAATTATGATTTATTAATTAATTATTGTTAATGCATGGTTAATCATTGAATTATTTAATAAATTATTAAATAATTTAATGAGTAAATAAAAATATATTAATTAAAATTACTATTTAAATAAATAAATAAATTAGTTGTATTTTAAATGATCACTAATTAATTAGTACTTAACTAGTAGCAATTAATCCCACTCTAAAAAAAATAGTACTCATGGTTAAAAATATGAGTAGTAATTAAAAATATGAGTTAGTAATTAACAGTTCTAATGCATAATTAATAATTGATTAGTCCATATTAATTTAATTAATTGCTAATTATTTATTAATATCATTATTCATGGTTAATTAGTGAAAAAATAAGGATTGAAAAGTAATTTGAAGATTGAAAATCCAAAAGCCATACAAAAAAGCTAGTAACACTATCTTTTCATTTTTGGCGAATAAGCTGGCTTTTCAGCTAATCAAAAATCCACTTTACCAAACACTTTTATTGGCTGTTTGACCAACATGAAAAGACAACAACTAAAAGTTAGTGAAAAAGCCACCAAAAAGTCATTTGCCAAACACCCCCGAAGTATTCAATTTTCATTACAGAGTACAATCTTTTAAATATTTCAAATAGGACAAACATTTAGAAATGGATAGAATAATTAAATTATCGTGAAGTGACGTGGTTGGTTAATTAATGTTTGTGTTTGAATACAATGTGGATGTTGAAGGAGAGCCGCCGAGCCGGTGGTAGTAGTAACCCATGGAAGTGTAATAAGAACACTATATAGGTGGTAGTATTGTTCACTTGTTTGACGGAGACGTGTGGTCCATCAAATCATGGAAAGATTACACTCATCTCGATCTCATATTCTGATTCTGACAGACTATAAATTAGCTTCAATTAATTCCCTTTGGATTTGCTTTTTTTTTTTTTTTTTTTTTACCAAGTTTGATATTTTGAAACTCTCAAAGTTGAAAAATTGTAAGGCGTATGTGTTGATTGGATAACATTTGTACGGTTTTGCAAAAGATAATAAGAATAATGAAACGTTGATGGTTATTTGAAATTATATATGAACTCAGAGTTCAAATTTGTTTAGAGTATATTGGATTCGGTAAATTCTCTTGTCAATTCATATACTAAACGAGTACCTGGTTCAAGAATACCACGTCATTTGTAACCTGATGAGTTCAACTATATTTGGTGTATAACATGGCCCGTGAAATCATATACTTCGTATATGAGGTCAAGTTCGAGTTTAAAAGATGTAAAAGAATGGTGGCGGTTAATATGGTATGTATATATGAGATTTTTTAAACGTCAATTGGTTTATCGGTACCAATACAGAATTTGTCGATACAATAACGCAAATGTTAGTATATGTACTCCTTAACTTCACTCCAGTCACTAGCCCTGCACTAGTCTACGTACCAATATCAAATTAGTGGATAGCGACAAGAGTCACTTACATCTATTTTAAACACAAGCCACTTTTAATATAGATCTCCTCGTAATACAGGTAACTTGTGGCTGACTGCTGATGGCGATACAAAGATAATTGGGGATGGATGGCTTAGAGGTGAGTGGTGAGTGGTGAGTAGTGAGTAGGTGACTATGGTTGGGACATGCAGGATTTTGACAAAAAGGGAGGGTCATTTCATGTAAAAAAAATTCAAGCTTGGTCCACCAAAATTGGGTTGGGCTTGTCAGTCCCTTCATTTTTAACCTAAAGTACATTTCCAACGTAAAATTCATGTCCAAAACCAATTCCTTTTAGGTCCGATCCATGTTGAGATCACATTCTTCTCAATCATTTGTTGCTATGTCAAATTTAGAATTCATCTAAGTAATACCACCAATAATAAATAAATAAATAAATGGTAAATTTGCCAAAAATGATCTTTTATAACTCAAATTTTGCAAAGGATTTTTTGTCAAAAAGGACCTTTTATAAGCGTTTTTTTGCGAGAAAGGACCTTTTATGTCAAAATTGGTGAAATGGGACCTAAAATTAAATAATTTTTGTTGACTGGGACCTTTGCCCGGATTCTTGGAGTTGACCCAAGTTTCCGGTATTGACTTTGACACGTGGCAACCGGAAAAGGCCACGTGTCAATATACTCATTTAAAAAAAAAAGTTATTTTTTCCCCAAAATTCCCCTTTTTTTTTTTGACATCAGCGCTTTAAAAATGGTTGATTTCCCACAACCCCCTCATATTTCCCGTCCACCATCACCATTCACCACCGACGAGCCCTCATGCTTCTCTTTTCAACACCGAATTTTCTCTCTCCTCCTTTGCCTCCTTTCTCTAGTGGTTGAGTTTCGACCCTATATATGGTGGTCAATTTTAGCCGGAATTTTCAGATCTGAAACTTTTCCACCATCCTTACCGCCTCGAAACCCTAACTCCAGTCACCGCCCTCTTCCTCCAATCCATCAACACTACCCTCTTTCAGCCTCATACCGTTTTAAGACTAAAAATGGAAACCCGTTTTATTTCTAGACTAAAATAGTTGGGCTTGTTAGTTCAAAAATGGAAAAATGGGGAGAGAGAAAGAGAGGGCTGAGAAGATGTTGAAGCAGAGGAAGTACACACATTCTTCCGTTGTTGTATGCTTTGGGTTGAAATTGGCCATTTTCGACAACATAGTTAGAGGGTGTAATCAAATGTTGGAAATTAAGCTTAGTTCCAAGAAAAAGGAGTAAATTAATTAATCAATTCATTAATGGAGCAAAACAATGATGTGAGAATTGTGAGAAATTCTGGGGATGTATTACTTGTGTATGTTAAGAGAAGGTAATATTGCAGAGAAATTTTGGGGAAGGTAAGAGAAGGTAATATTGCAGGAAGAGTACACAAAAAAAAAGGGAAAATTTGGGGAACAAATATTTTTTTTTCTTTTTTTAAAATGAGTATAAGGACACGTGGCATTTTCCGGTTGCCACGTGTCAAAGTCAATGCCGGAAACTTGGTCAACTCCAAGAATCCGGGCAAAGGTCCCAGTCAACAAAAATTATTTAATTTTAGGTCCCATTTCACCAATTTTGACATAAAAGGTCCTTTCTCGCAAAAAAACGCTTATAAAAGGTCCTTTTTGGCAAAAAATCCTTTTGCAAAATATGACCTTATATAATTTTTTTTTTTGTGAAATCACACCTTAATGTAAATTTTTTTGCGAGAAAGGATCTAGGGGCTAGGGGAAGTTTCTGGCATTGACTGAACTTTTCCGGCCATTGACTTGCGCGTGAGCAGCACGTGTGGCTTAAGTTGGCTAAAGACACTGATTTTCCCTAGTCGTGATTTTCAAACTTGATTTTATTTCGATTTTTTTTTTCAACTTTAGGTTTTAAAGCTTAGAATTTTGGAGGAAAATTGGGTGTGGTTAGCAAAATAAAGTCATACGTGCTTCTCACGTGCAAGTCAATGGCCGAAAAATTTCAGTCAATGCCGGAAACTTACTTTTGGTTGTCTTTCGCAAAAAAAAATGTACATTAAGGTGTGATTTCACAAAAAATAATTATATAAGGTCATTTCTCGCAAAAAAATATTTACATTAAGGTGTGATTTTACAAAAAAAATATATATAAGGTCCTTTCTCGCAAAATTTGGGTTATAAAAGGTCATTTTTAGCAAATTTGCCTAAATAAATAAGTACTTTCTCCATTTCTTCTTAGTTGACACTTTTGTTTTTTTACTTCAAGCATTATTTATATAAGTCATTTTGATTTTATTTTATACTCGCTCCATATTTATTTAAGAGATACACTTGGCCGTACACGAGTATTAAGAAGAAGAATTGAATTAAATAAAATAATAAAGCAAATGAGGTTGGGTAGATATTTTAATAAGTAAACAAGTGGAGACCATGTCATTTTGGGGGGGGGGGGGGGGGGGAGGTGAGGTGGGTTTATGGAATTATTTGTTTAATAGAATTGTGGGTCATAGGGTAAATTAGATGTATTATTTAATTAGATGGTGGGGTTGATAAGTTACTCAAAATGACAAGTGTATCTCTTAAATAATACGGCTGGAAAAGGCAAGTGTATGTGTATCCCTTAAATAAATACGGAGGGAGTAATTTTACTTCAGATAAAGCATAGGCATGTGCGTTGTTGCTAAATCCACATCAACTTTTTATAATTTTACCTTATTGAATATACGGTTTTTTCATTAAATGCCCCTGAGGTTTCACGAAATTCACCAAATACCCCTGCGCGTTTCAAAATACATAATATACCCCTATTTAAAATTAAAGTGCACCAAATACCCTTGTATTTAACGACCGTTAGTTCTCCGTTAGCTTTAATTTACGATTATACCCTTATTTACCTAATATTCTATATTTTAACTTAAAAAAATAAATCTCATTTCTTCTCTCCCCTCTCATCTCCTAGTTCTAACCCATCTTCGATCTCACACCCAATTCATCAATAGCCATTGATTCACCTCAAACTACCCAGAAATACAAGCCTCTTCTTCCGGTGATTGGGTAGTGCAGGTGGTGGGAAGTCCGGCGAATCCACCATTTCCGCCGATGAAGGTTGAAGACTTGAAGGCTGGCGGCGAGAAGAGATCGAGGAAGTCCGACGAATCCATTTTACTGGACAAATTCATTGGGAGGAGAGGGTTAAGCGCGACGGAAGAGAATGAAGGAGAAGACGGCGACGCCTTCTCAATTCTCTCTCCTCAAACCACCTCCTTCTCCCTACCAAACTCCAGACGGAGGAACCCTGACCCGAATGCTTTCCTGGGTCGTTAATTTTTGCTTGAAGTGAGAAACAATGTCGCCTGTAGAAGGATCTCGGGAAGAGAATGTGTACTTGGCCAAATTGGCTGAGCAAGCTGAAGGTATAAGAAGCTTTTTGGTAATACATTGCGATCTAAGACCTTGCAAATTGCAATTGCATTATTATAATTTCGAACGGAACCACTCAACACTATTTTGATCAAATATCACGTTCGAAAAGCTAATTGGTTTGCAAGGGATTGGCAGGCTTTTCAATGTCATTTTTTGTGTGTATTTTGCTAAAGGGATTGAATGATAATCCTCTGTGTGTATTTTGGGAAAAAAACAGAATAAAAATGTTCAATGTTCACTTTTTTAATGTGAATTTCCTGATCAAATGACTTGCAGCACTTTGAGAAGATCATCAAGATCAAACAAAACATGGATTGAGTGTTAATCCTTTGTGTATATTTTGTTAAAATCAGAATAAAAGTGCTCAGCATTCACTTTTTTAATTTGAAATTTCTGGTCATATGAGGTGCAAGAAGTCAGTTCTTAAGAGTGAGATTTTGTTTTTTTTATAATATAAGGGATTGGGTGTCAATCCATTGTGTATATTTTGCGAAAAACAGATTAAAACTTTTAATGGGAATTTCTTGATCAAATGAGGAGCAGAACTTTGAGAAGATCAGAGTAAATCCTTAGTTTGCGTTTTCTCAAAAGAAAATGAAACTTCATCATATGTTATTCCATATAAATTTCCAACACACTCTTGTGCGGCAAGTGAAGGATTAAACTAAAATAAAAGGCTTGCGATCTAGGACAAGGAATAACAGGGGTTTGTCAAGTTTGCAAAGTCATACAACCGAAGGCTTTCACAAGCATTGCCTTCTTCTAATACTTTTTGTTTGTAGCAAAGTGTTCACAAATGCGTTCTGCTCCCTTGATTTTTTTTCTTTATTCTATACTTCCAGTAGTTCCGTCTTCCGATATCAACCAACCATGGAAAAGTGTTTGGGACAGATTAGGGAAGCCACAAAAAGATGTGCCATCCAAAAGCCAGATTGCTGATGTTTGTCCAGGAGACAAAGCTCATTGCAATATAAGTTGGACTAACCAAAATTCAGCTTTGATTCCTAAACCTTATGCACAAATAGATTATGGCAATCAAAGTTTTTGTAAAGTTACTATGCAAATTAATCATCTTTTATGGAATACAATCCCTATTTATTGCTCTAATTTGTTACAAACAGCTCTGATTAGAACTGCAAAGCCGTAAGATTTAAATTATGCAGTTTAAAAGCAGTTTGGGTATTTGGTGCAAACAAGTTTACAAATAGGTGTATATTGTGCAAAAAGTGTATAAATAGGTGCATTTAGTGAATTATAAACATGACTTAACGGAGGACTAACGGAAAGTCAAAATAGGGGTATTTGGTGAACAATAGGAAAAAAATAGGGGTATATTATGTATTTTGAAACGCGCAGGGGTATTTGGTGAATTTCGTGAAACCTCAGGGGTATTTCATGAAAAAACCGTTGAATATATGAATGTTTGATATAATGTATTGACAAGTGTGTCTAAAGAAATGCGTCTAACTAAAAAATTAATTGAGAAAATATAATTAATGGTTTGTGAATGACCATATTATGATCGTTAATCCTTGTCTAATCCTTATAAGTATTTTATTATTTATTATTTTATCCTTATAGGTCTTTTATAAGTATTTTACAATTTTATTCGAGAATGAGTGGATGAGAATTAAGATTGGCGGCAAGAAGAGTTGGTACGTTTATCTTTATATTTTTGGCGGGAGTAGTGTGATGCTGACATATAGTCAGGACATGAGTAACGTCATAATTGAAACAAAAAAAGAAACAAACAAAACCCAATATAACTAATTTGATTATATGACAAAACCGCACTATCTTAGCGGGCCCCAAAAGCTATTAGACAGTTGGTCTAAACACGCGGGAATTTTAACGGTCTTGTCAATTACAATATCATTTGTTAGTTGAATTTCACCTTCTCAAATCAGTAAATCAAAATACACTCCCCACCAACAACAATTGCGGAGAACTCCGGAATTATAACTTCATACAGACTACAGAGTACTCATACTTTTACTGTTTTTCGCAAAATATATATTAAGACGAATTTAACAAGATCTCACGCATGTTTTTCTAAAGTGTAGATTATAAAAAATAAACAAAGTAGATTATGTGAATAGTGCAAAAAACAAAGTGTTGCTACTATTTTGAAGCGGAGGAAGTAGTTTTCATTATGTAGATGTCGATTACTCCCTCTATCCCTCTTTAATCTTTACATTTGGTATCATGCACGTTGTTTAATGACTAACTAATGTGGTTTGATATTCATTCATTTTTTTATTTAAACAATGTAAATTACGTTTCTTTTTACGGAGTACAAGATAAGGTTTTCACTTTTATACAAAATCTGACATCCAAAAAAGTATGATAGATTTAACGTCCTAATGGAAAGGTGTGAGAGATTAAATATCCAATTGAATTTAATTGATTAAAATAATCATTTGGCACACATTTTGACAGAACATTAGGACATTTATGTTATAATATACTCCGTAAAAGAAAATATTAAAAATCTAATGCATAAAATGAAACATCCGAAAATAAAATACTTAAAAAGTAAAGGGACGGAGAGAGTAGTTCTCAGTTAATAACGCAATTTATACATAATCCGTATTAGAGAAGGGATGCAAAGTGATAATTGTGCACTTTTAATTCTCCTTAGTTCACGAATTGAAAATTGTAATCTATACAATTATTTGAGCTTCCCTAAAAAGAAAAAAAATGTTAGTTTTAGTTAATGTCATGTTAATAATAGTTTTTGACAAAAATGAATTTGAAGGGAAAGGGTGATAAAGTTGTTTAGCTACTAAATGGAGAAAAAAAAAGGTTTAGAATGACTGTAAGATCCTACTTAAATTTTAAACCGGTTGGTTTTTTGCTTTTAAATTGAAAGAACACACATCACACATAGAGACTTTAATAACCATGCTTAACTATGGTTTACTGTAGTAAGAGATGATAATTTTTTTCGGGCATTCACTGTTATCGAGAGGCCGATCAAGCGGCTGATCGATTTCTTGACGGCAAAAGGAAGTTCTTGTCCTAATTTGTCGTTATAATTTTCGTCTTTTTATCCTTCCCTTTTCTTCGTCATCCAAAAAAATGAGTTAGATTAAATCTTTTAAAGTGGTTAACGTGATTTATTTTCCTTATTATATCGTTGGTAATTGGTATATCTTACGTCCAACATTTGTTTAATTAATTGCAAAGAAACAAGTAGAAGAAACAACAAACAACACAATAAATGTTTGATAAATCATTAAATCTATATGAGGATGGATTGTGCTTGTCGATCGAGTTGTTAGATTTGTGGGCCCCGATTGTAACCGAAAGGTAAACATAAGTTATGATTATTAATTTTAATTTTTATCGCATAAATTTTGTTTTGAGGCGTGAGGGTTAGCACTATATAACAAATTTGTTTATGTCATTTTATTGCAAACCCCAAATTGAAGTAATGTGCTTTATTATTGATATTGAACTCTTAATTTTGCGATAAAGGTGGCTGAAATGGAGGCACCTGGTTGTAGATGGTCAATGTTTGGCCGTTGACATATTCTAATTATCGAAATATATTATTTGTATCGAGCTAATTTGATGAGCTGCTCGTAACACAGTAACATTAAAATAGGGTGTTATAATTAACTTATTATATGTACTTATTTAGTAAGTATTATACAACAATACAAATCGGAGTAACTAACTAAAGAGTAAAGAGGATCATGGATCAAGTAGCCATACAGTAGATAGAAAAATCATAATGGGGATTACTAGCTAATGGTAACTAACAAATAACAAACAAACCATAATTATTAAGGCTTTTAAAGCCATTGCTCCAACATTAATGTCCCACTATATAAGCTTTAGTACTAAGGCCTTGCATTTTCTCTCTTTCCACTAAAAAAGTGATGTAGTATGTATTCAATAAAAATTGATTTTAATCTATGGAACAATTATAAACCGGTAAAAACCAGGGTGAGATATGTATTAAGGCCTATCATGTATATTGGGCTTTGAATATAAATTGTGTTAATTAGCCTACTAAGCTGTATGATGTATTAGGCTTTAGGTTTAGGCTTTAGGTTGTATATAATACACATCTTCAGAAATACAAACTCAAGAAACACAATTAACCCTAATTTGTCATGGTATCGGAGCTAGCAGCCTAGCAAACCTACCATCTCATTTTTTTTTTCCAGCCGTATTCAAGGACTAGCACCAGCGTGTTTATCTTCTTGATTCTTGCTTAAACCAGAGTGTTCTTGCTTCACCATGGATGACAATGGAAAACTTGATCACTCTTCTCCATACTACCTTGCCTCCGGGGATCGACCAGGCAACCTAATTACTCATGTCCTGCTGCGCGGGGATAACTACTTGGCATGGTCACGAGCGATGATGACATCTCTCAAATCGTGTCGCAAATACGTATTCGTTGATGGCACTATCAACAAACCTACCGATAAGAAAAAGCTCCTTGATTGGGATACGGTGAACTCCATGATTGTCTCTTGGATTATGAAGAGCATGGAACCAAAGGTAGCCTCTGCCGTACCGTACTTTCAGGAAGCTAAACCCCTATGGGATTTCTTGGCCAAGAAATTCAAGGTGGCTAACGGCCCACGTTTACAGCAACTTCGGGCCGACATCATAGCTTGCAAACAAACCAAATCAATGTCTGTCGACGACTACTACACCAAATTGATGGGTCTGTACGAAGAATTGGCTCACTTCAAACCCCTGCGTTCTTGTTCGTGTGGGCAGTGCATTGTGACGTTATCGGGAAACTAGCCTCCGACCGAGACGAGGAAACGTTCCATCAATTTTTAATCGGCATCGATGATGAGCTTTATGGGACTGTTCGCACCAACCTACTCTCTCGCGTCCCTCTTCCTTCTCTGGATGATGCATATCTGGCTTTCACACAGGAGGAGCAGTCACAGGGCATTGCTCGTGGGAAGGCTAGCCAAGACACACTCACCTCTCAATCTATTTTTGCTCTACAGGCAGACAAGCCGAGAAGATTTGAGAAGGATAAGTCCAAGCTCTCATGTTCACACTGCAAGCAAGGGGGGCACGACATCAACACTTACTTTAAAATACACGGTGTACCGGATTGGTACGAGGAATTGCAAAGCCGGCGCAACAAGAACGGGCCTGCTGCACCTCGTTCTAGCTTTGTACTGAAGGAAATAATGCCCTTGGTCCAAGTATGCATTCTATGTTAAGTCTAATAAATGCGGTTCAGTATTAATTAACAAGTTAATAATTCAGTGAGATCAAGTGAGCTGAATGCCTAGCTAGAGGCCGCTTCAGTTCAAGTGGAATTAATGATATTAATCCACAGCTTACTCTTGACTGAACCCGTAGGGTCACACAAATAGTACGTAAACGGATCAAGTATTTAATGACATTAAATACTCCATCTATGGATATTCGGAATCGACGGATCTTGGTTTCAGTGGGAGCTGAGATCGTCACAGGCAAGAAATGAATGCTCCGGAAACGATGATATTGCCGGAAACGGAAATATGGATCGTATCGGAAATATAAATATTATCCAAGTCGTAGATGTTGCTGGAAACGGAAACATGGTACGTATCGGAAAATATTATCGGAAATGGAAATATTGCCGGAATCGGAAATATTGCCGGAAACAGAAATATTGTCAGAATCGGAAATATTATCGGAATCGGAAAATAATTCCGGAAACGGAAATATTAAATATTTGTTCGAAACGGAAATTAATTCCGGAATCGGAAATATTAAATATTGTTCGTATCGGAAATGAATTCCGGAATCGGGAAATTAATCGGAAGCGTATCGTACGAATTAGCATCGGACAAGGCCTGCCAGACGAAGGCCCAGCACGAAGCCGGGCCATCGCACAGCAAGCCAGGGCGCCACAACGCACCAGCCAAGGCTACGCCAGGCTCACCGCAAGGCAGGCCCAGCGCGCGCCAACGCTGCGGCAGCGTGTGGGCCTCGTGGCAATGGGCTGCGAGCTCGCGGGCTGCGCGCGCGCGCATGGCGCCCCTCGTGGGCTGCTGTGCGTGCGTGTGTGTGTTGGTGTGCTATAAGAATCCTTAAGCTATCAGGTTTCGACATATGATTAAATTCCTAAACCTAAAAGGATGAATTAATTAAATAAGAATTCTATTAGGATTCTAGTTTAATTAATTCGTATCCTAATAGGATTACAATTCCCTTTCCATACCTCTATAAATAAAGGCCTAGGGTCATTATTTTGCATAGAGTATTCAAGTATTCAAAGTGATTTTGAGAGCAAAATTTCAGTCATACAATTGCCTACATTAGCCGAAAATTCTAAGTACCTTAAGGGCGATCCTAGTTGGTCAAGCTTAAGGCGGATCCGGACATGCTGGACTATCTACGGAGGGACGACACTTGGAGTCCTAAAGACTTGTTCTTGTTCGGTTCGGGCGCAGCTAGGGAAGGCACGCAACAAAGTGTATGCATCTAAACTATGCTAAATGATTATGTGTAAATAATATGCTTTCCTGGCTTTATGGTTTTTCCGCATGATTTATGAATTGTCATATGTATCATAACCTAACAGTGGTATCACGAGCCTCTTATTATTTTCATAATCTAAATTGCATGAACATGGTTAAATATTACAAATTTGCAAGAACTAAAAGGGGTGATTAATTTTCGTAATTGTTAATTAATTGCAAATTGCGTTTATTTAATTATACGTACGCAGTTTTTCGGCAGTTTCTTCGTTACTCATCCAAATCGAGTGATTTTTGTGTCAATTCCGCGTGTAAAAGGCATTCTAAAATTTTGACAACAAGAGTGTTTTTCGGCCGAACACAGAATTCTCAAATTCGAAGCCTAACTATGACTTTTCGGAGGTTTTAGTTTTTCGAATGCAAAATTTCGTAAATTTAAGATGTTAAATTAAATATTTGCGATTCTTGTTGATAAATCTTGAATTTTTGATTGACCTACTGTATATGTTTAACAAGTTTGAATGCCTAGCCTTGTTAATTATGCAATCTAATTTGTAATTATGATTAATTTGTTGAAAATTGGAATAATTTAGAATTAATTTGATTTTCATAATTAGTTATAATTTAATTAGACACCTATGATTAAAAACCACCATAAAAATTGTAAATTTATGTTAAATTTTAAATTTTTATGACCTAGACTTGAATCCATGTTAATCGGAAATCAATTAAATAATAAATTTTCGATTTTTCGCCCTAAAATTATGAAATTAATATTATTTATTAATTTGTCATTAATTTTGAATATAAATTTTAAATTTTTATGCGATTCGCTCATATAAATTGCACGCACAAAGCAATGGACGCTACGTGTTACCCTTAAGGGGTGTTGTATAGTGCGGGCATGTGACGACGAGCAAGGGAGCTCGTCGCCCATGCGGTACGAATGCTATGAGCAAGGCCATGGTGCACGAGCGCAAGGCAGCAGCCCTGCCTTGTGTCGTGGGCTGTGTGCGATGGGCGAATGGGCGAGGGCGAGAGCAAGGCACGAGCAGTCGCGTGTGGGAAGCAAGCGAGCTGCGCCACAGCGCGCACTGCCTCGCGCAAGCATGCGGAGCCTCGCGCGCAGCGAGCGCTAGTGTGTGTGCGACGAGCGCTGCGCCCAGCGATGGCGTGCAGCGTGCTTGTTGCGGCGTGCGACGAGCGCTGCGCCTAGCGATGGCGAGCAGCTTGCTTGTTGCGACGTGCGACGAGCGCTGCGCCCAGCGATGGGCTGCGGCAGCATGCTTGTTGCGTCGAGCGCTGACGCGCGCAGCAAGCACCAGCTCGGGTGATGCCTTGCGATGGTGAGCAGCAGCGATGCGACGCAGCGCATGGGCTGCGCGCACATGGCCAGCGATGGCTGTGTGCGTGTGGCCCATGGGCGTGCGTTGCGTGGGATTGTTGCGTTGCGATTAGATCGTTTTGAAATTTTAATTTGAAATTTTCAGTTTACGTAATTTTAATTAATTTTAAAATTAATAATTTAAATTATTTTCTTGGGTTTTAATTTTGTATATTGTAATTATAATAAATTTTATTTATTCTAATTATTTTACTAAAATTAAAATCATGAATTAATTTAAATACGACTGAAATTAAATTAAACTTTTTGGATTCAATTATAAATTTATATGAGCTTTAAATTTTAATTAAATTTGTATGTTTCCGGTTAGACTAGAAATACATTTTTATGTTTAAAATTAGTAAAGCATATGAATTTATTGGTTTAAGTGGGAGCCCTTTTTAGTCATAAACTCTTGATTAGGTTTACAAATCCTTAAGGTTAAAACAACTTGATTAGAATTAATAAGGACTGAATAATTTGTAGATTATTGGTGCCCTTGATTAATTGCTGCAAATGTTTATGTGATGCATAATGTGTTTTACTAACCAGCTATGTGGGCCATTCATAATAATGAATGGGTGAATTGTATATATTGTATATGTACTGTTTTGCAGGTTATGAAGTGACTAGTATGGCCCAAATAGGATAGAAAATATGGTCTGCGTACCATTAATTTGAATGTAATTGGTCTAAAGTACCAAAATTGTTTTTCAATTCAAATATGGTCTGCGTACCATCAAATAGTTGTAATTAGTTATAGCTTATCCTATTTGAAGAAAATGGTGCCTCCCACGGAGATTTTCAAGACGGACTTTGAAGTTAAAGCTTCAAGATGAAGTCGGGCCATACTAGATCACATTTATCTTATGCATGTTTTAAGTTATTTATTGCTTTTAAATATGTCTTAAAATGCATGAGATCAAAAGCTTGATTATGTTGCATGATTAAGGATTTTAGTTCACTTAAAATCTAACCAACATAGTAAGAGCCTTAAGTTCCAAACTTAAAAATTGAGTTAAAAGGTGCCATGCCAAAATATACACTTGCTTGGATATCCTTTACATCAATCTAGTAATAGTTTTCGCTCAGCAAGGTGTTACTTATTGGTCCTAAAGGGGCAAGGTACACAAATAATTGTGAGTACATGTTAGTTTTGGTGAAACTCAACGATATAAGTAAGGAGTCCTTTTATGTCGTGGCAAAATCGATAGGTTTACCTAATAAGTTCTTAGACGTACCTATCAACCAAGAATAGTTTCTAGACTATTAGCAAAAGGCTTTTGCTTACCTAAGATGTTTTAGAATTAAGTCGACAAACTGTGCTTAGTTCTTCAATGATTTTAGGATCTTGGAATCATTTTATTCACACCTGCCGGAACACATAACTTGAATAAAATGATTAATGAACATTGAATTATGCATGTATGCTAGAACTTAAGTTTATTAAGAGAAACTGTGAATGGTTATTTATTTGTTTATTCTTTTCAATTGTAGTTTTAAATATGGCAAACAACAATTCATTCAACATTCGATCAATTCTCGAAAAGGAGAAGTTGAACGGGAAAAACTTCCTTGACTGGCAAAGGAACTTGCAAATAGTTCTTATGCAGGAAGAAAAGGAGTATCTCCTAGAAGAGGCGATGCCCGAAGCCGCAGGCGACGGGGTCACTCAGGCAGCCCTCAATCGTTGGATTGATGCCAACAAGGATGTGAAATGTCTAATGCTCGCCACCATGAGTGCAGATCTGCAGAAAACGTTCATCAACTCAGATGCTTTCACAATCATCAGTGAGTTGAAGAAAATGTTCCAAGATCTGGCTCGAGTCGAAAGATTCGAGACTCATAGGCAAATTCTTGAGACCAAGCTTAAGAAAGGCGAGCCCGTAAGTCCACATGTTCTCAAAATGATTGGACTCATTGAGAATATGAGTCGGCTGGATCAACAATTTTCTCAGGAAATGGCTATAGACACCATCCTCCATTCTCTTCATAGCGGGTATGATCAGTTCAAACTGAACTACAGTATGAATAGTCTGGACAAAACGCTCACTGAGCTTCACGGTATGCTAAAGACCGCTGAAAAGACGCTCAAAAGTGATAAGCAGGATGTGCTTATGGTGCGTGGGGGCAAGTTCAAGAAATCTGGAAAGAAGAGGAATGCTAAGAAAGGTGGCAACAAGGGCAGCCCAACTAAGCAAACTGGCGCCAAATCTGTAAAGAGGAAGGTCAGTCAACCCACTTCTGAATCCGAATGCTTCTACTGCAAGAAGAAGGGGCATTGGAAGAGAGATTGCTTGAAGCTAAAGGAAGATCAGAAGAACGGAACAGTCGTTCCATCTTCAGGTATTTTCGTTATAGACTGTATACTTGCTAATTCAACTTCTTGGGTATTAGATACAGGTTGTGGCTCACACTTATGTTCCAATCCACAGGGACTAAGAAGAAGTAGAAAGTTAAGCAAGGGTGAAGTCGACCTACGAGTGGGAAATGGAGCACGGATTGCTGCATTAGCTGTAGGAACTTATTATTTGTCGTTGCCCTCCGGGCTAGTTTTGGAACTAGAAGAGTGTTTCCATGTTCCAAGTCTTACTAAAAACATCATTTCAGTTTCTTGCTTAGATGCTAAGGGATTTTCCTTTTAAATAAAAGACAATAGTTGTTCGTTTTATTTTAAAGAGATGTTTTATGGATCTGCTAGATTAGTCAATGGACTTTATTTATTAGATCACGACAAACAAGTATATAACATAAATACCAAAAAGGCCAAAAAGGATGATTCAGATCTCACCTATCTGTGGCATTGTCGATTAGGCCATATAAACTTGAAACGCTTAGAAAGACTTCAAAAGGAAGGAATTCTAGAACCATTTGACTTAGAGGATTATGGTAAATGCGAATCATGTTTACTTGGCAAAATGACAAAGCAACCTTTCTCTAAAGTTGGAGAAAGAGCAAATGAGCTATTGGGTTTAATCCATACAGATGTATGTGGACCAATGAGTACAAATGCTAGAGGTGGTTTCAGCTACTTTATCACTTTCACTGATGACTTCAGTAGATATGGTTATGTCTACCTAATGAAGCATAAGTCTGAATCCTTTGACAAATTCAAGGAATTTCAGAGTGAAGTAGAGAATCAATTAGGCAAGAAGATTAAGGCACTGCGGTCTGACAGAGGCGGTGAATATCTGAGCTATGAATTTGATGACCATCTGAAAGAATGTGGAATTCTATCAGAATTGACTCCTCCTGGAACAACACAATGGAACGGTGTGTCGGAACGGAGGAACAGAACCTTGCTAGACATGGTCAGGTCAATGATGGGTCAGGCCAAACTTCCATTAGAATTTTGGGGACATGCACTAAATACAGCTGCACTCACTATAAATAGAGCTCCGTCTAAAGCTGTCGAAAAGACTCCATATGAATTATGGTTTGGAAAGCCTCCAAATGTGTCTTTTCTTAAGATTTGGGGATGTGATCGAAGTATACGTCAAACAATTAATTTCAGACAAACTTCATCCAAAATCTGACAAATGTATCCTTGTGGGCTATCCAAAGGAAACAAAGGGGTATTACTTCTACAATACATCTGAGAACAAGGTGTTTGTTGCTCGAGATGGTGTCTTTTTGGAGAAAGATCACATTTCCAAAATGACAAGTGGGAGAAAAGTAGACCTCGAAGAAATTCGAGTCGAACAACAAACTCTAGAGAATGCTCAAGATGACATTCAGGATGAAACTCAGAGATCTTTAGAAGAATCTGGTGAGAATCATGGTCAATCTAGAAATTTTACCCCGCGTAGATCGCAAAGATATAGATCTCAACCGGAAAGGTACTTAGGTATTTTGACGAACGAGAGCTATGACGTTCTATTACTTGAAAGTGATGAACCTGCGACTTACAAACAAGCTATGACGAGCCCTAGCTCCAAGCAATGGCAAGAAGCCATGCAATCTGAATTAGACTCCATGTCTGAAAACCAAGTATGGGATTTGGTCGATTTGCCAGATGGCTACCAAGCCATTGGAAGCAAATGGGTTTTCAAACTGAAAAAGGACAAGGATGGGAAACTTGAAGTTTTCAAAGCTAGATTGGTTGCAAAAGGTTACAGGCAAGTCCACGGTGTGGATTACGATGAAACCTTTTCACCAGTTGCAATGCTAAAGTCTATTCGGATAATGTTAGCAATCGCTGCATATTACGATTACGAAATATGGCTGATGGATGTCAAAACTGCTTTCTTAAACGGCGTTTTAACAGAAACTGTGTTTATGACACAGCCTGAAGGTTTTGAGGATCCAAAGAATGCTAAAAAGGTATGCAAGCTAAAGAAATCAATCTACGGATTGAAGCAGGCATCCAGGAGCTGGAATATACGTTTTGATGAAGCAGTCAGTGACTTTGGTTTCATCAATAACGCAGACGAATCTTGTGTATACAAGAAGGTCAGTGGGAGCAAAATTGCCTTCCTAGTATTATATGTCGACGACATATTACTTATCGGAAATGACATTCCTATGTTGAACTCTGTCAAGATTTGGCTTGGGAAATGTTTTTCGATGAAAGATCTAGGAGAAGCACAGTACATATTGGGCATCAAGAGTTATAGAGATAGATCTAAAAGGATGATTGGACTTAGTCAAAGCACTTATATCAATAAGGTGCTTGATAGGTTCAAGATGGCAGACTCCAAGCGAGGCTACCTACCCATGTCTCATGGAATAACTCTAAGCAAGACTCAGTGCCCAAAAACACTTGATGAGCGTAGACGAATGAATGGGATTCCATATGCATCATTGATTGGTTCAACAATGTATGCTATGATATGTACACGCCCGGATGTTGCGTACGCACTCAGTGCTACGAGCAGATACCAGTTAGACCCAGGAGAGGCGCATTGGACTGCTGCCAAGAATATTCTGAAGTACCTGAAAAGGCACAAAGATGACTTCCTGGTCTATGGTGGAGATGATGAATTAATTGTTAAAGGCTATACAGACGCAAGTTTCCAAACCGACAAAGATGATTTCAGATCACAGTCTGGGTTTGTCTTCTGCCTCAACGGAGGTGCAGGAAGCTGGAAAAGTGCTAAGCAAAGCACCATTGCGGATTCTACAACTGAAGCGGAGTACATTGCTGCACATGAAGCAGCAAAGGAAGCTATATGGCTAAGGAAGTTCATAGGTGAACTTGGTGTAGTCCCCTCCATTAAAGGACCAATAGCCCTGTATTGTGATAATAACGGAGCTATTGCACAGGCAAAGGAGCCTAGACACCACCAGAGAGTCAAGCATGTACTTCGTAGATTTCACCTTCTACGAGAGTTCGTTGAAAGAAAAGAAGTCGAGATAAACAAGATTGGAACTGATGACAACATATCAGATCCATTGACTAAACCTCTGCCGCAGGCGAAGCACAACTCGCACACTGCAGCTATGGGAATCAAGCATATTGGAGAATGGCTTTGATATCCCTGTTTAATGTTTTAAAGTTTTAGAGTTTAAATCTTTGTAAAACATTATTGGTTAATCATTCACAACAAATGAAAAGAATTCATTTTTCCATTTAATTTGTGGTTTATTAAATGATGAGTCCCTTCAATTTGACGATATATTCAAGATAGACTGTCAGGACCAGTCTTGTGACTAAGAAATGTCTATCAAGTGAACTTGAATGTCAAAGGTTGAAAATGGTCCCTAGTCGGAGTTTTCTATAAAATTGGACGCATAGAAAACGTTAGACGATTAGAATGCAAGATGACCAGTAGTTCTGTTTCTTGAACTATGTGGACATGACAATGTCATAATCATTTGCATAGATACTTACTTTGGGAAGACTAGTATCGGACAAGACCTATGAAACTTTACTGTAAGAGATGAAAATCTGTCATAAGTAAATTTCATTAAAATTATTAGACACTAAATCCTCAATACCTGAGTGATTTGAGATTACTTGTTTGAGAACTGGTTGCTTTGACGTTGACCAACCGTCGCACCGTAAAAGGAGGCTATAAAGGCAACGCTTAGGTAATCACCTATCAAACGAAGTCTAATCTCAAGATCGCAAGATTGGAATTGTCCTCCCATAAATCGGGATGAGATGCTTAAAAGTTGTACAAGGCCACTCGGAGAGCTAGAAACTGTAAAATGCATGCCGTGCTCGGATGAATCATAGGCTATGATTATCTGTCTATTTGATCAGTTGAACTCTGAAACCGAGGAACACCTCTGGACATAATAAGGATGACAACTCTTACCTTATGTTCAAGAGCAAGCATCGAGCGACAAAGGAATTAGGAAATGCACACTTGTCCCTAAGGACAAGTGGGAGACTGAAGGAAATAATGCCCTTGGTCCAAGTATGCATTCTATGTTAAGTCTAATAAATGCGGTTCAGTATTAATTAACAAGTTAATAATTCGGTGAGATCAAGTGAGCTGAATACCTAGCTAGAGGCCGCTTCAGTTCAAGTGGAATTAATGATATTAATCCACAGCTTACTCTTGACTGAACCCGTAGGGTCACACAAATAGTACGTAAACGGATCAAGTATTTAATGACATTAAATACTCCATCTATGGTTATTCAGAATCGACGGATCTTGGTTTAAGTGGGAGCTGAGATCGTCACAGGCAAGAAATGAATGCTCCGGAAACGATGATATTGCCGGAAACGGAAATATGGATCGTATCGGAAATATAAATATTATCCAAGTCGTAGATGTTGCCGGAAACGGAAACATGGTACGTATCGGAAAATATTATCGGAAATGGAAATATTGCCGGAATCGGAAATATTGCCGGAAACGGAAATATTGTCAGAATCGGAAATATTATCGGAATCGGAAAATAATTCTGGAAACGGAAATATTAAATATTTGTTCGAAACGGAAATTAATTCCGGAATCGGAAATATTAAATATTGTTCGTATCGGAAATGAATTCCGGAATCGGGAAATTAATCGGAAGCGTATCGTACGAATTAGCATCGGACGAGGCCTGCCAGACGAAGGCCCAGCATGAAGCCGGGCCATCGCACAGCAAGCCAGCGCGCCACAACGCACCAGCCAAGGCTGCGCCAGGCCCACCGCAAGGCAGGCCCAGCGCGCGCTAACGCTGCGGCAGCGTGTGGGCCTCGTGGCAATGGGCTGCGAGCTCGCAGGCTGCGCGCGCGCGCATGGCGCCCCTCGTGGGCTGCTGTGCGTGCGTGTGTGTGTTGGTGTGCTATACGAATCCTAAAGCTATCAGGTTTCGACATATGATTAAATTCCTAAACCTAAAAGGATGAATTAATTAAATAAGAATTCTATTAGGATTCTAGTTTACTTAATTCGTATCCTAATAGGATTACAATTCCCTTTCCATACCTCTATAAATAAAGGCCTAGGGTCATTATTTTGCATAGAGTATTCAAGTATTCAAAGTGATTTTGAGAGCAAAAATTCAGTCATACAATTGCCTACATTAGCCGAAAATTCTAAGTACCTTAAGGGCGATCCTAGTTGGTCAAGCTTAAGGCGGATCCGGACGTGTTGTGGACTATCTACGGAGGGACGACACTTGGAGTCCTAAAGACTTGTTCTTGTTCGGTTCGGGCGCAGCTAGGGAAGGCACGCAACAAAGTGTATGCATCTAAACTATGCTAAATGATTATGTGTAAATAATATGCTTTCCTGGCTTTATGGTTTTTCCGCATGATTTATGAATTGTCATATGCATCATAACCTAACATGTACCTGCTGCCAATACCAGACCTGTTCTTGGCTCACCTGTTCGGGCTAACGTAGCTACTGCTGCTTGTAGCAGTGATGATGGGCCTGAGGTCACCACCTCCCTTGACCTCACCCCAACTCAAACCAAGGTGCTTTTGAACATGATCAATAATCCCAAACTTGATCAAATGACGGGTGAGTTTTCGGCAACCTCTTGGATTATAGATACCGGGGCGTCATATCACGTTACTGGTGACGAATCTTGTTTAACCAATGTGCGACCCATACATGACTGCCCTATTGGTTTGCCTAACGGAGAACATGCTATTGCAACAAAAGAGGGTCAAGTTGTATTGTCTGACAAGTTGACACTAAATAGTGTCCTTTATGTTCCTTCTTTAATGTGCAATTTATTATCAGTGTCTCAATTAACTGATGATTCACGGTGTTTTGTTCGATTCACTAATTCTTTGTGTGCTATACAGGACCAACATTTGGGGAACCTGATTGGGGCCGGTGAACGGAAGGAAGGACTCTATTATTTCAGACGAATTCCTACAGTAGGTGCGGTGTCCGTGGGTGATTTATCTACGTTTGAGCTTTGGCATCGTCGATTGGGGCATCCGTCGGATCGTGTTCTCAAGTTAGTTCCCGAGGTTAAAAGTAGTCTGGCTAGTAAGAAATTAAATAAAGCGTGTACGGTGTGTCCGCAGGCCAAACAACATCGTGATAGTTTTCCTGTTAGTGATAGTAGAGCCACTAGAATATTTGAACTGATTCATTGTGATTTATGGGGGAAGCATAGCACCCCTTCTTCTAGTGGTGCTTATTATTTTTTGACATTGGTAGATGATTTCTCTAGGGCGGTTTGGGTGTACCTTTTACATTCAAAAACTGATGTTTATAAAGCATTTAGTTCTTTTTTCTCTATGATTACCAGACTATTTGAAACCACTGTCAAGTTTGTTCGTAGTGATAACGGCACGGAGTTCAACTGTATGCTTGATTATTTTAATACAAATGGAATTATTTTTCAAACCTCCTGTGTGGGGACTCCACAACAAAACGGCAGAGTCGAACGGAAACATCAACATATACTTAACGTCGCCCGTGCTTTGATGTTTTAGGGTCACTTGCCCATCTCTTTTTGGGGTGAATGTATTTTGGGGGTCGTATATTTGATTAATCGTACTCCATCCGGTCTGTTACAAAATCGGACACCGTTTGAGGTTTTATTTGGCACGGCACCCGACTTATCCAATGTTTGTATTTTTGGGTCTTTATGTTTTGTCTACGATAAAAAATGCAAGACAAACAAGTTTGCATCACGGAGTCGGAGGTGTGCTTTTGTTGGCTATCCAAATGGGAAAAAGGGTAGGAAGGTGTATGACATGGATACGGGAGATATCTTCGTGTCTCAGGATGTGAAATTCCATGAAAATGAATTTTCGTTTGACCTCACACATACTGACATTACGAACAACAATATGTTGGACGTAGGAGCTCATGGGCATGTTGATATGTCAGGTTTGGATTCTGACTTGGATGACATTGATTATGCTGATGGTCCACATGAGGATGGGGCTGCCATGGCCCAACTTGGTCAGCAAGCCCAAATTGATCCTCCCTTGCAAACTGACCACACGGACCAACAAGTCCAGTCCCTTGTCTCTGCAAACTCGCCACCTTCCACTTCGTTGGTCCAGTCCTCGCCACCTTCTCAGTCAGCCACGACCCAGCCTGCCCCTACGGCACCTACACCTGCTGCTCCTACTGCACCGTCAGCTATTCCGCTTGGCCTCGGCAAAGGGTTACGGGCTAGACGTCGTTCCACTTGGCTCGAAGATTATGTTACACCTACTATCAAAACGAGTCCTTCCCCAAGTTCCACGGTCTCTCCAAGTTCCTCAGGTACTCCCTTCCCTATAGCACACTTTGTGAATTGTGATAAATTTTCTGTACAACATCGTATATTCCTTGCAGCTGTGCTATTAAGTTTGGAACCTCGTACTTTTAATGAAGCAATGGAGGATGCGGGGTGGAGAGAGGCCATGCAAAAAGAAATAGGCGCTCTTGAGGAAAATGAGACTTGGGTCATGGAAGAGTTACCGCCCGGTAAGAAAGCTCTTGGATGTAAATGGGTCTACAAGATCAAATTTCATGCTAGCGGTAAAATCGAACGCTTAAAAGCGCGTCTGGTTATTTTTGGTAATCATCAGGTTGAGGGCATTGACTACAACGACACTTTTGCTCCAGTCGCTAAGATGGCCACGGTTCGTGCCTTTCTTGCCGTCGCCGCGGCGAAAAATTGGGAACTCCATCAGATGGATGTTCATAATGCGTTCTTACACGGCGATCTGGAGGAAGAAGTCTACATGAACTTGCCGCCTGGATTCTCGGTGGATAAACCGGGAATGGTCTATCGTTTGAAAAAATCTTTATACGGTCTGAAACAAGCACCGAGATGTTGTTTTGCCAAGTTAGCTGCATCATTGAAACAGTATGGGTTTCTTCAATCATACTCGGATTATTCTCTCTTCAACTTTCACCGAGGATCGATCCAACTACACGTCCTTGTTTATGTGGATGACTTGATAATCTCTGGTAATGACTCTTCCGCTATTGTTGCTTTTAAGGCCTATCTTGGTGAATGTTTTCATATGAAAGACCTGGGTCACTTGAAGTATTTTTTGGGAGTTGAAGTAGCTCGTAGTTCGGCCGGGATATACTTATGTCAACGTAAATACACCCTCGACATCATTACGGAGACGGGTCACTTAGGGGCTAAACCGTGCGGCTTCCCTATGGAACAAAACCACTCTCTCGCCCTTGCCAATGGCGCTATTCTACCAGACCCAGAGCGGTACAGACGTCTAGTCGGTTGCCTCATCTACCTATCTTTCACATGTCCAGATCTAGCTTACGCCGTTCACACTCTCGCGCAATTCATGCAGTCTCCACGGCAGGAACACTGGGACGCGGCAATAAGGGTAGTTCGATATTTGAAGGGGTGCCCGGGTCAAGGCATCCTTCTGCGTGCCGACTCTGATCTCTCCTTGTCCGGTTGGTGTGACTTCGACTGGGCCAGTTGTCCATTGACCAGACGCTCTCTTACAGGTTGGATTGTATTTCTTGGAGGTTCTCCTGTATCCTGGAAAACTAAAAAGCAGCAAACTGTTTCCCGTTCCTCGGCTGAGGCGGAATACCGTTCTATGGCAGCTATCACCGCAGAGCTGAAATGGTTAAAGGCCTTGTTACTGAGTTTGGGCGTCGAACAAACTAGGCCCATGGCATTGTTTAGCGACAGTAAGTCGGCTCTTCATATTGCGCAGAACCCAGTTTTTCACGAACGTACGAAGCACATAGAGATTGATTGTCATTACGTTCGAGATGCAATTCAGGAAGAGGTGATTACTACTAGCCATGTATCGACGCACGACCAATTGGCGGATATATTCACCAAGGCACTCGGAAAACGTCAGTTTTTACGACTACTTGGCAAGTTGGGCATTTGTGATCTACATGCTCCAACTTGAGGGGGGGTATTAAGGCCTATCTTGTATATTGGGCTTTGAATATATATTGTGTTAATTAGCCTACTAAGCTTTATGATGTATCAGGCTTTAGGTTTAGGCTTTAGGTTGTATATAATACACATCTTCAGAAATACAAACTCAAGAAACACAATTAACCCTAATCTGTCAATATGTCACAGTCATACCGTCACGTACTCATGTGTCATCTTTTTCTGAACATAGCATGGCACTCCCTCCGCTTCTAAATATGTGTCATATTTGGATGAATGTGTAATGTTTAAGAAAAATGAGAAGTGTGTAAGAAAAGCAATGATTGAGAGTGTTTTTTGGGGAAAGGATAAAGTAGATAATTGTTTATTGATAAAGTACAAATAAAAGTGGATGTGGGAATTGAAAAGTGAGAAAAGTGTAGAATGTGTAAGAAAAAGTAATCATGTAAAAAAGTGATAAAAGTATATATGAAAAAGTGGGAAAAGTGTACGTTCAAAAATAAAAACAAGACACTTATAAGGAAACACTATGTTTAGATACATGACACATATTTAGGAACGGAGGAAGTATTACATAAGCGAATACGTAAGTAGCTGTATGCTTTTAGCTGAACTCGATTTCTTTTAATCTAGGAAACACGCAAGTTTTTATGGAAGAGGCTATGACTCTTCACAAAGGGATTCAAGAGGCGATTCGGCTAGACATTAAAGATCTCCACATTGAAGGTGACAATCTCCTTGTCATAAATGCAGTTAAAGAAGTTTGGAAAACACCATGGAAGCTCCAGAATATTATTAAGGATATCAAATTACTACTTCAGCACTTCCATATTGTTCATATTCGGCATGTTTACAGAGAAGCTAATAGAGCGACAAATTGGATAGCAATTGTAGGGTATCTTCTTGCCCATCCTATGTATATTGACACTTGTAATAGCCTGCAGTTAGAGCCCATTGTAAGTGATGACTACTTAGGAGTTAGGCCCTGTTCCTTTTGGCTTAATTTCAGTTTCAGGACTTATTTCGCAGTTCAGTTCAGTTCAGTTCAGCTCAGTTCAGGAGCATTCAGTTCAGTTCAGGAACATTCAGTTCAATTCAGTTCAGTTCAGTCTAGTTAAGTTAAGTTAAGTTTAATTATTTAACTCAATTCAACTTAATAATAATAATATTTATTATTTATTATTTATTATTTATTTAGTTCAGTTCAGCTCTAAAGAACAGAGCCTTACCCTTATGTAGAGGGACTCCTAAGTTTTTCTTCTTATCTATATAGAAGAAAAAAAATTCATTCACTTTTATAAAAAAAAATGGTCTCTAACAAAATGTGAACACATGACCGTGCCTCTCATTAATAATGTAAGAAAAATAATTATCATCTAACCTATATAATGTTTATGTTGGTTATACCAACTCAACCTTTAATTTTTTTTTAATATTTCAATAATTAGGTATATTTAAGAACATTTAATATCATATTGTCTGCATTGATCGTTGACCTGAGGCATCTCCCCGGCGAATAACTAGTTGTACAAAACAAAAGTAATGGGAATCTAATTATCGATTCGTAAATTAATTTTTGTTTACTTAGTAATGCATTTTCCTTAACTTTAAGGAGTAAAATCAAGCTCTCCTAAAAAAACCATCCAAACAATTGTTTCAGATCTCGCAACAATATGAACGGCAATGTTACTCACTACATCATTTTATTATAATATTAATTTGTTTTTGAGAGTTAGGAATTAATTTCCTCCAATTGTGTGGAAGACATAGTTTTGAGAGCCAAATTTTCATAGCATTTGCACGAGAAACATATATGTTGATATACTGCTTGAATAGCAATCAACTTGAGCTAGTTCACATTCATTTCATGATTGTTCTTTATTGGAGAATGCAGCTGCAGCCACTTCAGTTTAGATTTGGAATTTGGCAATTATAGTTGGTTGGGTGCGCGTGTGATAATTGATAGGATAAATAGGGCGGCCTCCTTAATAATAATAATAAATAATAATAATAATAATAATCATAATAATAGTAATAAATAAATAAATAAAATAATAATAATAATAATAACATTCTTTCAAATAGAGCATGCTACAAATCAAAGGAATTGAACTCAGTTTGTCTTATTATTTGTTTGGTTCAAATTTCTTTAGAAGACTTGCATGAAATCTTAGAGCTCTGGCAATTTCAAGTAAACTCCTATGTTTTCTCTCAACTCTGTCATTCTATTGAGGAACATGAGGAACACTCTTTTCATGTAGGATTCATTTACTAGCAAACATATATCTGCAAGACTCTTTGACTATTTCAGTCCCATTATCAGACCTGATTTTCTTAACCCTTTTGTAAAATTGTGTTTCAACCATGGAGATAAATTCAGACATAACCTTCTGAACTTGTAACTTGTTGTGGATCAAATAAGTACATGTGATTCGACTGTGATCATCAACTATAGTTAAGAAATATGAAGCACCATCCAAGTTTCTTATTCTATATGAACCCCAAAGATCCATGTGAATTAAATCAAAACAAGCAACAACTCTACTGTCACTCACACGAAAAGGAAATTTATGATGTTTTGAACTATAACATACACCACAATTGTTTTCAATAATCCCTTTGAAATATTCAGCATTTACAAATTTCATTTTGGACAAAGAAGCATGTCCTAGTCTGACATGTAACAAATCCAGTTTGTTTCTAGAATCACCCTTAGGTTGAGAAACACTAGTAGCAGTCTTATTTGGTAAGCTGGTCATATGTACATCAATCAGACTATCAACTGTATTACAACTTGGATGCTGAGAATTACCTTGACTGGTCTCATTATCACCTGGAATTTTGACAAAGTAGTAGAGGCCATTTGTCCATTTTCCAGCACCAATCAGCTTGGAACTAGAGGGGTCCTGGAAAGTATATCCAATTCTGGTAAATGTCACTAGAATACCAGTATGTTCAATCAGTCTACCAATAGACAACAAGTTATGTCTAAATCCTTTAACTAGCAACACATCATTCAGGATTAGGCTATCACTCAATACAGTGTCACCCAACTTTTCAACAGTCATCTGAGTTCCATCAGGCAAACCAACTTCGATAGGCTGAATGAGAACTCTTATGTTAGTCAATATGCTCTCATCATATGTGATATGATCACATGCACCAGAATCAACAATCCACATATGGTCATCAATCTGTTTATTTGTAGTACAATTGAAAGAATGAGAAATTGTACCTGCATAGTTTGCATAAGAACAAGTAGCTCCACTTGTGTCACCACTCTGTAATTGTTTTCCTTGTATCACCTTCATGACTTCTTGGCAGATAGCATTGAGCATTGCACTATTCACCACTCTAGTATCACCAACTGAGTTATCCAGAGGATCATCACCAACATCAGAAGCAGAATTTACATGAGCAGCAAATCTGCTACCACTTGAGTTACTCCCTTTAGAAGCCTTTATAGCATTATACCAATCAGGATAACCTATGATCTTGAAGCATTGTTCAGCAGTATGCCCTTTCCCTTTGCAGTGAGTACAAATTCTATTCAATTTTTCCTTCTTTAGTTCTTTCCAATCCTTCTTTCCATGATTGCCAGTGTATTTCTGAACCTGGCCACCTCTGTAAGCCTGTGCAGCCATAGCACTATTGCTCATAGAATTGCATTCAACAACAACATTACTTACTTCCTTCTGTTTTTCTATTTGTTGAGTAATTGAAAATACTCTATTCAGGTTAGGCATTGGATCCATGGCCAATACATTGGTGACAGTACTATCAAAACCTCCATTCAATCCAAGTAAGAACTTCATGATTTTATGTTCTTCTTCAAACTCAACCATTTTCTTCAAGAATCGACAACTACATGTAATCATTGCACCACATGTACGAGTAGGAAAAGCTCTTAAGGTTTGCATTTCATACCATAGTTTCTTCAGCTTACTGTAATATGAGACTATAGTCATGTTTTCTTGAGTGAGATTCTCAATTTCCTTCTTTAATTGATAGATTAATGGACCATTAGATTTTCCAAATCTTTCACTCAATTCATGCCACAATTCAGCAACATTGTCAATATAACCAAAGTCATCAGCCAAATCATGATTCATAGAACTTAGAATCCAGCTACAACCATAAAATCAGCTCGTTTCCATTTCAAGTAAGCCTTGTGATTAATAGCAGGTTTTGTCAACTCACCATTGATGAAACCTTCTTTGTTCTTAGCAGTTAGTGCTCGCTTAACATTTCTACCCCAGCGAACAAAATTCACACCAGTAAAAGGCACATCAACTAAGGAAGATGTTGGATTATCTGAATCAGCTATGAAATAAGGATCAAAGTTATTGATATTACCTCCATAATTTGCTTGTGAACTCTCACTTTCATTGTTTTCAATCGCCATTGCAATGATCAATCACAATAAGAATCAATTTAGCAAAAACTTGTGCAAAAAACTTTGCAATCGCAAGAAATTTCGCAGCAAATCTTCAGCAAGCTTCAGTGATCACGTACTCTCAGCTAGGAGATTAAGAACAAACGAGATCAATTCTCAAAATGAGAAACCTCAATCTCTCACCAGAGATTTTGCTCTGATACCATGAAGAAACTCAAGAGTTTCAGAAATCTTGAGAGGAAAGAAAATGTGTATTGCTGATCTTAATTAGTTGGAAACAAAAAGAAACAGATACATGGTATATATACATGGCATATCATCACAAACCTAACAAAATTGTAACTGATTTATGTTGAGGAAATAATAAAATAATAATATAAATAAGGTAGTTCCTATAGATATTAACATTAACTTAACTGAATTTATTTTTGCTTTTAATAATTTAATTTAGAAAAAGTATTTGTGTTGAACTTATTTGAACATATTTGAGTCTGTTTTGTTTGACTTAATTTATTTATTTCATACAAAATAAGTACAGATAAGTTCAGATAACTTAAGATAATAAAAGTTCAGACAAAATAATTTTTTTTCAAACATTTTTACACACAAATAAGTTTATTTAGGATAAAATAAGTACATATAATATAAGTTCAGACAATATAAGTCGAATAGAACGAAGCCTAAAATGAACTTATCTAATCATAACTTATTTTGATAAAATAAGTTAACCAAACAGACACTTAATATTACAAGATTTACTTTTACTAACTACTCCCCCCGTCCTTTTTTTCTCTTTACGTTTGGTATCAATCACACGATTTAACGTATAATTAATGAGGATAAATATTCTGCTATTTTTTTTAAATGAACGCAAATTGCTCCATTAATCATGTTTTCACTTTGTCCAAAATTTATTTATTGCCTTTTTTTGGATAAAGTGGAAACAACTTTTCTTCTTTATTAAAAAAAATAAACAAAATAAGACTTCAATCCATTAACTAATCTAACAACCAATAAGATTGATTTATTTAATTTTTTGAACCAATTAAGGCAAAATAAACAGATTGCCATATATAAAAAGATTCTCAATGTAAATAACGAAATCTCTATTCTATGAGGGAACTCCCGAGGTAAACTTAGTAATTGCATTTTTGGTGTCCCCTCTATAGAATAGTCTATTATATCCCCGCTCGCAATTGAATTAATAACAAACTATGCCTTAAATTAAATCAAGAATAATTATATCATAATTGCCAATTTGGAAATAAATTAAATGAATCAAATCATCTTTATGATTTATTGCAATTATAATTTATGCTTAAGCTAAATTTGGGGATAACATCAATTAACCCATAATTCGCGTCAATCACCTCTCAAGAAGCCAAAAATAAGCAGCATTTGTTTACTATATAAAATTAACCCCCTACCCATCTTAATCACTCAAAACACAATATATGTTTTGCTCTCACTTTATGTGATCTCTAATGTATGACTATGTTAAAGCTTTATTATTGGTTGTAGTTGAATACCTACTAATTATACAAATACAACACCACTTTCTTTTATAGTTACGATCTTACAATTATCACACACTTGGTGGATCTCAATCTATCATTTCATTTTAAAGTTTTCAACCTATCGTGATGAAAATAAAGAACTTGATTAGTTCCAAATCTATCGTGATGAATAACATGTATAAATTTTATTTGACAACAAAAATCACGTACAAATTGGATTGTACAAATATTTTTAACAATTTTCTTAACTTTTCGTCTTTTCGACCATGCATTTGTGATGAAATCTTCCAATAGGTATTAAACCATTGATTAAAATATTTTCTTAAGATAAATAAAGAGGTAGTCATTCTATGATAATAAATATTGGTTTATTAATATTGGATTACGTGCATCTTAAAATCTACGCACGCATCACGTGCATGAAATACTAGTACGTAAATAGCAAAAGGGACGGAGGGAGTACTGTAAAGATGGTTGTGGGACGGACTTCTGGTCAAGCGCACTCTATATTGGACCGGGCTGAAAATTTTAAAATAGGGCCCAGGCCTAAGCCAAAATTTACTAAATTTAGCGTGCTTTGTTATGTCTTGTCATTCTTTTTCCAAAAAAAATTGAGCCCCAGGCCATGCCCGCGACGTCGTGCCCGTGCCGGACCGTGCTTTTCTGTGCTCGAGCCATGCCGGGATTTTTTCTTGCCGAATCGGCCTCGGTCCCACAACCATCTTTAGAGTACTATGTAGAATTTTGGACAAATAATGCCAACATTAGATGCTTCATACTTGATTGAGAGTATGTGAGGTTGAAATGTTACAAAAATTCGAAGATGAAGATGGTGCAGAAAACCCACTTAATTAAACACTTAAACATTGATTGGATTGAATTTTGTTGGTTAATTACTACTGGACTACTGGTATATTCATGTAGTAAGTTAGTAGTTGTAACAATAAATGATTGGTAGACATGCATGTGGTGGTTAGCAATTACGCCAATTAGAGCATGCACTTGACTAAAACATACACAATATGTACTCCGTACTACTGTACAACAGAAAGCTGCTAAACTCTAAAAAGGCAATGGTTAAAGGCGTTAATTGCCATTTATGGAATTCAATTAACATGGTTCCGACAGATTTCCAAGCTCAGCCATTTAATTACTACTCCCTCCTCCGTCCCGGAATATTCGACCCGGTTTGACCGGCACAAAGTTTAAGGGACTTGAATTGACTTATTTAATTTAATAGGTAGTAGTTAATAGTGGGGTATTATTTTAATGTAGTTAGTGGGAAATGTGTAAAAGGGTGGGGTTGGGGGAGAGTAGGGGTTGAATTTTTAATTATTTTTTGTATGGAGTAGGGGGTAGGTGGGTTAATAGGGGTGGAGTGAGAAATAATATAATATTGTTAGAATATTTCCATTTTTAGAAATAAGTCAAGTATTAAGCGACGGCCCGATAAGGAAAACAGGTCAAGTATTCCGGGACGGAGGGAGTAGTATTGTATGCATAGTATGTGTGCGAAACATATATAAAAACTAATTTTATTTTCCATTCAACTAATCACCATAAATAATAAGCAAGAAAAAGTTGTTTACAAAGTTCTTACTCCCTCCGTTCCTAAATACATGTCCAGTTTTCATTTATGGTGTTCCCTTTTAAGTGTACAGTTTCCGTTTTTGGACATAAAAACTTTACCAATATTCTCCTTAACTTCTAAACAATTACACAAAATACCTAACTCTCCTAATTATTTGTGCCGAAAATATATTAAAATAATGATTATTTTTTTTTTTTTTTAAAAAGGAAGCCAGACATGGGGAGTTGGGGTTTTTATGGGGAACATTAATTGTCCCCCCATATATTCCCCCACCCACCCCATTCTCACCCGTATTTCTCTCTCTCCTTCATTTCTTCAACTTCCCTCTCTCATTTCTTCACTCTGTTTCTCTGGTTTCTCTCCTTCTCTCTCTAGAATTCGAAAAAATCTCTCAATTTTTTGGGTTTTCTAGGATTAAACCCTAGAAATAAGTTATTGTCTCCTTTGAATTTGTTGTTTTCTTGCTTAGATCTTTCTGAAAAGTGTTTGCATGTGCGTTTTTGGGTTGTTTTTTGGGTTTGATTGAGTTTGGTTGAGTTTCTGGGATTTCTGGGATTTTTTGGTTGAAGATCTGGAAGATCTAGGGTTTCTGGGTTATTTGGGTTACTTTTGTGATCTGGGTGATCTTCGTTTTCTGGGATATCTTGGTTGAAGATCTTGATTCTTTGGTTGAGTTTCTGGGTTTTTCTGGGTTTTTTTCGAGTCTTGTTGAGTTTTTGGGTTTCTGGGTTGACGATCTTGATTCGATCGTTGAGTTTCTGGGTTTTTCTTGATCTTGGTTGAGTTTATGGGTTGAAGATCTGCATGTTTCTGGGTTTTCTGGGTTGAGTTTCTGGGTTATTTGGGTGGAAGTTCTTGATCTTTTGGTTGAGTTTCTGGGTTTTCTGATTATTTAGTTGAGTTTCTGGGTTGATGGATTCAAAAAAAACGGAGAGTTTTCATGGGTTTTCCTCTTTCGATGATAACGTAGGCAAGACGGAGTCATTTGAGTATCAGTGCACCGACGAGCACTGCGATCTTGGTGAGTATTGTGAAGGCGAGCACAACTATAGTTGTGAATATCTCCGTTATTTACGCCAAAGATACGGTTCTTTCTGTGCTTCTCCTTCCACCGGATCTGAAAAAACGGTGGAGGGTAAACCACCGCCACCGCCACCGTCCCCTGGCGGATCTAAAACCCTAATTCCTGATGATGAGGTTGATCAACCTCCACCTAAGTCCCCTGGTGGTGTCGATGTTGGGGGATATGAAACCCTAATTGCTGAGAAAGGGAACGACGATCCCGATGACGGTGGCTCAAAATATGATGGTGCATGTTCGAGGTCCTAGCTTTGTTGGTGTTGCATGTCTACAAGGGGCAGTTTTCTCTTCTTCCCTCTCTCTCTCTCTATTTATGGCTTTCCTTTTAGAATGCATGTTTAGCTGTTGATGAAATTGTAGGCCAACAAGTGTGATCTCTTGCTGGCAAGGGTTGGATTTGTTGTTGTTGAAGGAGAATGTGTTGATGCATGTGGACTTTGGAGGGTTTTATCATGAAATTTTCTCCTGTTTTTTTATGCATGTGGTACGCCCCTGTTTTTATTTGTGATGAAATAATCCCTAAATTTGATCATAAAATTTTACATGATGTATACTTGATGAATTTGTCCCCATTTGATCTTGATGATAACCATGAAAAAATTTCCCTTTTGATGAAATGTCCCTGTTTGAGCTTGGTTTATGTTGATCCCTGTTTGTGTTGATGAATTTGTCCCTTATAAGATAAAATGATGAAATGATGAAATGATGAAATGATCCCTGTTTGTGTTGATGAAATGATTAAATGAACAAATGATGAAATGATGAAATGATAAATGATGAAATGAATTTGTCCCTTATAAGATGAAATGATGAAATGATAAATGTCCCGATGATAAAATGATGAAATGAAATGATGAAATGAAATGATGAAAAGATGAAATGGTGAAATGATGAAATGAAATGATGAATTTGTCCTTGTTTGAGCTTGGTTTATGTTGATCTTGACTTGATTCCATGTCTCAGTTTGTGTTGATGTCTACTGGATGAATTGGTCCCTATTTGATCTGGATGATAACAATGGAAAAATGTCCCTATTTGAGATTTACTTGATGAATTGGTCCATGTTTGAGATTTACTTAATGAAAACGTCCCTGTTTGAGATTTACTTGATGAATTTGTCCCTGATGTGTTTGGTCTGTTGTGTTAACCATGAAAAATTGTCCCCTGTTTGACCCTGTTTGACCCTGTTGTGTTGATCTATGACGAGTCTTTCAATTTGCTGAGAAGCCAAGATAATGTGCTTCAATGAGGCTTGGGGACACCTGAGATCCTTAAACTGATGTGTTTAGGTTTTCGATCTTTTGCCAGTCTTTATGTCTTAGGAAACGAATAGTTTCGTAACACATATAGACTGGCATTAGACCGGAAAACCTATTCATTTCTATGTTGATTCCTAATTGTATCCCCTTAATTTGTCTTTGTGTGTGATCAATGATGAGTCTTTCAATTGCTGAGAAATAAATCCAATAAACTACAAACACTCGTGCTGCCATTAGTATCAATTATGATGCTTCTCCGACGCTAAGTGTTTGTAGTTTGGATTTGTGACTGTGATGCTTGGGGACATTCTGAGATCCTTTTGTGCTATAAACTAAGATTGAAACACTACATATGTTTGACCATGTTTAACTGATTTGTTTAGGTTTCCGATCTTTTTCCAGTTTTCATGTCTTAGGAAACGAATAGTTTCATAACACATATAAACTGGCATTAGACCGGGAAACCTATTCATTTCTATGTTGATTCCTAATTGTTTCCCCTTTATTTGTCTTTGTGTGTGATCAATGATTAGTCTTTCATTTGCTGCCATTAGTATCAATTACGATGCTTCTCCGGCACTAAGTGTTTGTAGTTTGGATTTGTGATTGTGATGCTTGGGGACATTCTGAGATCCTTTTGTGCTTTAAACTGAGATTGAAACACTACATATGTCCACAAAATTTGACTTAATGAAATTGCCATGTTTGGTACGGAATTTTTTTTATGTTTGTTTGATATTCTAAGATTTATGTTTGTTTGAAATTACTACCTTTATTGATTTTGTGTATGATCTATGATGAGACTTCTTATGCTGAGGCTGAAACCCTGTTATTTTTCAATAATACTCGTGCACCATTAGCATCAATGATGCTTTCAGGAGCTAAGTATTATTGGAAAGGGTTCGGTCAATGATGCTTGGGGACATTATGAGATCTTATGTTATTTGATCTGTGATGAGTATTTCATTTATTATCATTCATGTCTTCTGGTTGATCTGTGAATGTGCATGTTAATTAGTTTTTGAATGCAATGATATTACTTGAACCCAAACCAATTTAACTCAGATTAACAAACTATTCATTCATTCCAAAAGGTTACTTTGCTTACAAAATGTTTTGCATACATGTATTGCTTACATTCAAGCTTCCAAAAGTGACTAATTGTCCCCCAAAAATACATGTCCCCAAAACACAAAAGTGTTGTATCCTTTGATCAACCCATGATCCTTAGTCCCCTTGATTCTCTGTTTCTTTCTGGCATGTCTTCCCAGACTTCCCATGCTTGACTTGATCTGTTTGCTTGTGCATTTGAGCTATCTGGAATGTCTTCCCATGCTTGATTGCCTCTGTTTTGTTGTGTATTTGAGCTCTCTGGAATGTCTGCCATTGCTGCCTCACTTGTATTTCTTTGTGCATTTTTGTCCTCTGGCATATCTTGTGCATTTTCAGTGTGTTGTCCATTTTGTGTTCCATACAAGAAATCCCACCCATCATGTACTGCCCACATTGGTGCAATAACTTGAATGGGTAACCTTCCTTGAGCAAAAAGTCTTGCCTTGTTCACATGTGGTAGATCATAATCATTTGAACCCTTGGCTTTTAGTATTTCATTCATCACATATTGGTATGATAACCAAACATTTCCAAGTGTTCTTGCCTCTAACTCATAATAAGCTTGGTTCACTACATCCATCATGTCATCAACATCATTTGGCATTTTCTTGTGCATTAAACTTTGAATACTTCTGAGAAAACCCATGTCTAATATGTTCAAGTCTGGACTGTTTGGTGGTTGTTGAACTAGAATGAAGGTGAAGTCACATTGCTGATGTGCTTGTTGCCATAGTGCATCAGATTGAGTGATGTGTGTTCTTGCATTGTCTTGTTGTATGAATATTGTTTTTGGCCCTTCACTTGGAGGCCATTTTTGCATGACTGCTGGAACAATTTGATTGATGAGCATGTCCCTTGTCTCTTCTTTTCTGACTGATTCAACTACTTTAGTCACCATTGTCCCCTTGTCTCTGTTTTTGAATTCCTCTTTGCTGCTTCTTGATAAGTGAATGGAAAGTTCCCCAATTTTCCATCAAATATGCATTCATTTTGAGCATTGAATCTAGGCCTTGCAACAACTGCTGTGAACATTACCTTTGGTATGAATTTGCTTGACTTTCCTGATCTGTATTTGCCCCTTTCATGCTTCCCCAAATACACCCTTTGTGTTTTTTTGCTCAAGTAGAACCACTTTTCACCAATATGCACAAAATCAAACATTGGTTGGTATTGCCTCTTTGTTTGTGGACCGTCCCCTTATAGTAAATCTAGGACCCACTTGACCCTTTGTGGCATGTTGGGGTCTTGCAAACCCGGATGTAGGGGATTTGTGTGTGCCCTAACATCACCCCTTTTTATCATTCTCCAAAGTGTTGTTGGTCCAATATCTAGCATCATTGCCAAATCCCTAATGCATGTTCTGTCCCCCATGGTTAGACTTGTGATTGTGTCTTGTTCAACTAGAATGAGCTTCCTGCCAGCATTTTTTTCCTTTGTTGCCATGTTGTATCTCTGGAATGCCTCTTTTTGTGCCCTTGCTTGCTTCCAAATTCTTCTGACTATTCTGGGATGCACATTGTACATTTCAGCAATATGTTTAAATGCTCCATAATATGGTTTGTCTTTGTCCCTTTTGCGATGGTTGTTCAACAACCACATCAGAATTTGCAACCTTGTGTCACAACCGAGCCTTGGCTTCTTCTTGCGTTGATGACCCCGGATTCCTACATGTTGTTGCTGAAAGTTGTGTTGATGCTGCTCTGGTGTCTCATTGAGATCAAATGGAAACACTATGTGTTCTATGTCCCCTGTTTCTTCTGCTGCTTCATTCAAGTCGAAAAACGTCCCCTCCTCATCAATGTAGTGACCATCCTCATCGTATTCTGGTAACCAAGCATCATTAATGTTCCAAGCAGCATCTTCCCATCCAGCATCATTTATTTCCTCCATTTTGTCTGAGCAGAAGAAGCCAAATGCAATGAAGCTGCCAGCCCCTGTTTTGAAGAAATGCTCTGTGTTTGTGTAGTTTTTGGGTTCTTTTTGGACACTTTATTCTCTCTCCTGATGTATATGAAAATATTGGAGGGAAAAGTCCTTTTTTTGCCAAAATTTTCCCACCAAAAGTGAGAAGTCCCCACTTTTGTTGGCTGATTCGTGTACTTTATTCCTGCTTTCCTATTGGCTGTTGGATATTTTTCCATGAATTCGATTGGTTGGTTTTTGAGTTAGTGGATTGCTGACTTGGCACTTTTGTACTTTTCTGAATTTCCCTCCTCTTTTCTATGATTCCTTTTTGTACTTTATACAATAAATAATTATCTACTTTTTCCTTTCCCCCAAAAAAACATTCTCAATCATTATCTCTTACACACCATTCAATTTTATTAATTACCGTGTAAATGTCCAAAGTGGACACATATTTAGGAACGGAGGGAGTATTAAAAAAATAGACATCATCTCTATTTAAAAATATTTAAATAATGAAACAATGTAATACATACTATGTATTCGTTAATGGTAAAAGTTTTAAACTGTACGTAGTACCAAAGTAATTGAAAATATCGTAGTTACGAATCAATCGAATTCGTACATCATATTGATGTACCCCTTTAAAAACAAATGAATAAAAGGTGGATAATGGAACTCCGTCATCATGTAAAAAAATTTAAAGTGAAAAATTAAAAAATTTCAATATTTAATATTAATGTGCAAAGAATTACTTACGTGTATCAGGTGCGACGTTGTCAATCGGTTGAAAATGATTGTGGTGGAGTTGTACTTCAACACCCAAAATAGACTATAAACAACATATTGGTATACCTCCACTGCTTTTCTTACCATTGGCTATATGATCCTGAAATGTTAAATTTGTAAATCTCCATAAAAAAAAATTGATTTTAGTTTGGTAATTTGTGCATTACCATCGGATATATCATCATGAATTGTTCAATTTATTAACACAATTTATGTTTTTATTTTTTTTCATTTATGCATGAATGCGGGAGAAAAATATATCTTCGCGACTTCAAGAAAAACGGTGGCAGGAGATTTGGGGTGAACTCGTTTGTTTGATGTACTCTTTAAATTAATTTTGGTTTTCCATATAAATAATAGAGATTTTGACAATTGTAAGTAATTTGTACTCCGTATAATTATTATTTTTATTTTTTATCTCTTTTTTTACTTTTATTTTATTATTTCCGGGAAAGAAAATGAGATATTATAGGACTGATTTCCACAACTTTTGAATTTTTATTCTCATTGCTTTTATGTTTTGTGGAGAAACAATTCAATTCTTGTTGACTTTTTACAGTTATATTGCCTGATATTATGAATAATAATTACTTGGGTTTCCTAATTTCAAAGATTGAAGCAAATCATCAGTTTTTTAAATTAGTAATGAATCAAAATTTAATTTCATTCGTGATTTATGTATGTCTGACTTATATGGTTATCCTGATTTGTTATTACAATAAGTTAAATTACTAAATAATCAACTTTTTTTAATTGAATTGAATTGTGAAGGTGTGAGGGTATTATTGTCTATTCTTAGGGGGACACGAAAAGTGACATTACCGAAATTCCCCTCCCCTCTTCACTTATATAATAGAAGATAATACCACGTACCAATACATATTATGTTAGTTCCCTGTTCGGAGAATCTTTCTTCGGTGTCATTTGGGGAAAAATTTAAAATAAGAATTTTAAATTATTAATTGCACAAGCTACAATATACCACTTAGATGCCTGTGATATTGATTGAATGTGTTTATATTATGTAAGATGTTGAAGTTTCAATCCTTGATCCTTTGTAATTTTTTGGCCAAGATCTGTCCCTGGCTGCTCCCATTATAATCCTAAAATTAATCTTATGTATACAACTATACATGTATCCTTCCCACGAGGAGGACATATAATAATATTCCGTACATGTTAGGTTTGTGTACGCTATTAAAGGCTTTAATGGGTGTTGCTAGGTTTTATTTATGTTCCGGTGTTGAAATAACGGGCTTCGGATTGAAGGCCCTTTTGTTGATGTGGAAGATCTTTCTTGGTTGATCGTGTGGAATCAAAATATACTTGCACAATGACAGAGTTACTAGCCTCGGGGGTGTTTCTGAGGAAAGACCCTACGATGGCTAAGTAAGCACTTGTTCGGATCTAGAGAGAGTTCTCTAGAAAATTGTAAGTGTTAAGGCAATAAATTGGACGTACCTTGATCTATGCGCTTTGGCGGCATATTTATAGTGTTTGTGTAATAAATTCTTTTAGGGCATTTACTACTTGATGGGCCATGGGCCACTTGGATGGCTGTACAACCTTGATGGGTGTTAAGATTTTTAGTTGATATATCCTACTGGGCTTTTGGGCTGTAGGCTCAATTGGGGGCCAATTGGACACCCAAACAACATGCCTCCTAGACCCGTTCCATTTAGGGTTAAAAGGACGGGTGTCGTATGTACTTTGACGGTTTTGAAGTCAAAAAGTCCCGCTTTTTAATTCACAAAACTATTTTGAATTCCTGCATTTATGACAAGTGTCGAAGTCTCTTCATCTTCTTCAGATCGTGTGGTGTTGGGTTTGAAGGGGAGTTTAAGTGGTTTTGGGCTTATTTTTCTATAAATGCTCAACTTAACTCTTCCTTTCAAACTTTATTCCACGCCGCTTTTTTAGAATTCTCTCAAACTCAGGCGAATTTGCTCATTTAATTTTTTTAGATCTTTGTCTCTTGGTTGAAATTTTTCTTTGGGAACTTGTGTCATTCGGCTCGTCGGCGAATTCGGCTTCCGAAGAAGGTAATTTGTTTGTGAATTTCTCATTTTCCCTTCTTTTTCCTCTTTTTTGCCGCCGTTTGAACCCTAGAATTAGATTTTTCGGCAATGGCTAGAGATAAAGCAAAACACAAATTTGAGGTTGATTCTTCCAGTGAGAGGAAAGATAGTGAAATTCCTCTGGTGAGGCCGAAGAAGGCTCCTTGGAACAAGGAGGCTTCGAGGGACGCAATCGCTGGTGGATCTGACGGCTCTACTCGTCTTGAGTCGAGCAGTCATACTGGTTCTTCAGGGAGGTATCATGCTTACCCTCGTTATTTCGAGGAGGCAAATCCGTAATCTAGGCTCATGTCGATTCTGCATGAGACCTCTGAGCTTGGTGGGCCATTAAATAAGGGTCCTAACGGCGCCTGGCTGTTGAAAGCAACGAACTGTCACTATCATCGGGTGCCCAAAGATCTGTATGACATTCAATACTCCCAAGGGTATTGGTACGAGCTTCATGATCAGGAGCATCCTCGGGTGACCCACCCTCCGAGGAGTTTTATCGCCGTCTATACTCACCATCTTGAGCATGGTCTTCGATTCCCTCTGGATCCTTTCGTGGAGGATATTCTGGTTTCTTATAACATTTCGCTGGCTCAACTTACCCCAAAATCTATGAGGCACATCATCGGTTTCTAATGGGTGTGCGACTTTATCAACTTTTCCTGCTCTATAGCTGTTTTCAGGGATCTACATGAGTTGCAGAAGAATACTGATGCTGTGGGTGTTAACGGGTATGGTTGGTGGAGCATTGTTAACAAGAAGGCGGGAAAGAGTGATCCCTCTTACATCACGTCTCATCCCCACCTCTCCTCGGATCGTAATTGGAAAGGGGAGTAGCTTCGTGTTTGGGTTCCCACGGATCCGAAGCATCCTCACTTCTATCGCCCTCCGAAGTGGTTCGTGAAGCCGGATCCAGATATGGTTGGGGTGCGTGCTCCTGATAGGAATAGTAGGATTTATTAGGATCTTCTGCTTTGGTTCATAGCCCGAACCGATAATCCGAAACATCATGAACTTGAGAACTGGCTTCCCAACTTAAATTATATTCTTATGGAGGTCATTCTTGCTGTCGCCGGTCTCAGCAACGTTTTTGATAAGGGTGATACTTCCTTCGGCTGAGACCGTGTTTCAACAGCATGATCTCCATCTTTATTATTTTACTTTTGTATCTGATACTCATTTAATTTTTCTTGTAGAGACTGGTCTTTCCAAGCTTAACCCTGAGGTCCTTGGTATTACCTTGATTTGAAGAAGATTCTCCACCAAGCTTCTGACTATAAGTTTGAAAAGGGGAATCCTCGGAATCCGAAGATCGAACAACATCAGCTTTCGCCCGAACTGCTTGCTTGGGTGAAGGATATCCGATCCGATCCTTGGGACTCTAAGAACCTAGGGGACGACGTTCCTTTGAACGTCATGCTCCGTCCTCTTGTGACGGCTTCGGATCCGGCCACGACGACCTGTTCCGCTTTTTTATTTACAAACATTTAGGAAAGACGGTCTAACGGTTAGACCACTTTATACACTGGAACAACTAATTAGTTAACCACTGAAACCAATTAGTTAAGTCATAAATTCAATTAGTTAAGCAACGAAACCAATTAGTTATGCAACCGAACTAATTAGTTAAGCACTAAACCAATTAGTTAAATAATGAAACTGATTAGTTAAGCAATGAGATCAATTAGTTAAGATTTTATGAGTTTTAGTTAATAATATGTTTGTTCAAAAATAATAATTATTCGGCTCATATATTTAATTATTTGTCTTTATACCTTAACTATTTTGTTATTCAATTAGTTACGATTTTATTACTTTTAGTTATGTTTTACACTAGTTTAGTTAGTACCAAAAAAGTGGTCTAACCGTTAGACGATCTTACACAAAAGTTTCTGTTTTTTATTTGACGGATTCCTCAATGTTGAGAGGATGATTATTGTTTTTGCTTAGTTTTTCAGAACATACTCTCTCATATTTTCAGATTCTCTCTCTAGATAAACACTTAGTTGCTTTACTTTACCTTGCTTATCTAGATTAATCTTAGAAATCAAGATCTAGAATCAATATTGTATTCAACATTTTCAGCAATTTCCCCATTGAAGCTTCATTTGTAAACTCTAAACTTCTCTACTTTTTATTTTAATTAATCAAGTAGTAGTATTATTCATTTTCTTGTTCTTGGCTGTTGATTTCTATCAATATTTATCAACTTATTATCATGTATTGCTTGATTATCGTAGTTGTTGGTTTGATTTCCATGGATTGTGAGTAGTAAATTTCTAGGGTTCGGGTGAACCCCTCTTTTGAGTCATGAACTATTGATTTATGCATGTGAGATTTTAGTGATTGTGGGATGTTTATTAGTTGATTGAAAGGGTTTTATTGCTAGTCTTCATATTTGATCATCATTTAGACTTATTTCTAGTCTCCTCAACCAAGGATCGAAAGATGAAATTGAGTTGTAGGCTCCCATTTTATTGCTAGACTAAAAGACCATGAAAATAGGGCTTTCAAGTCTATGGGATTATTTGTCATTGTAACTTTCGTTTTATTGCGTGAATTCATGTTTTGCACCATGAAAATAGGTTGTAGTTCATGATCAAGTTATCCTTTCTAGCTCGATAGAGTAGTTGGGTGCCTTAGATGACTATCCACTAATTTATTCCCTAATATTGCTTTTAATCCTCATGTTTTTGAACCGCTCATGATTGAATTGAGTGGTGTTGCCCGTACCTTAGTTCCTCTGAATTGATTTTTCATCCTTTAATTATCTTAGTTTGTCCTAATTAGTGTAGAATTCTCAACAAATCAAAACACCCCCGACTTGGCTTAGCTTTTATATTCGATAGCATTTGGTGGTTGATTCATCGCGTCTCTTGGGTTCGACCCTTTCTACTTAGTTAGTAAGACCGAGTTAGGTTATTATTTGATAGGTTGGCGACCCTCTATCACTTATGTTGTGCCGCGTGCTTTTGGCCTCGTCTTAGGCTCAATTAGATCTTTCCATTCCCAGGACTCAGGTACTTAGTTGTTTTTATCTTGTCTATTCTTAGCGTTTCTTCATCTTATTTTGATGTTGGTATCATCCTCTCTTCCCCTTCAGGAGGATAAAAGGAGGTTGAAGAGAAAACCTTTTGCTGAGGGAGGGTCTTCTCCAAAGTAGTGGCAAAAGAGAAAGAATTTGCATCCAAAGGAGAAGGTAAAGCCTGACCCTAAGATTCTTGAGTTTTAGAGGTAACGACCTTTCCTTTCTGAGGCTATGATTCGACAGGTGGTTGTAGAAGATCCTAGTCTTGCCGAGGCGGGTGAGTGTTATCTTGAATGCCAAATGGGCCCACGAAAGCATCTCTGGGGTTGCATCCCTCTGCTTTGAGCCAAACTGAGGAGTGCGCTGGGGGAGGTTTTTCAGCATCCGGTTGACCAATCAATCGCCAAGGATGTTCCCGTGCCTTCTCCTTAGAAGCCATTCGCTCCTATTGGCGTAGTCATCGAGGACGTGACTCATAAGGAGTTTCCGGAGGCAATTGACCTTCCCCCAATTTTTACTGACAAGCTGGTCCAGAAGGGGGAGAGGTGCCTTTTGTCAATTTGGAGGACGATCCAGAGACTCCCGAGAAGGCTTCCGTAGGTCCCTCGGCTGCTGAGAATATTGTGCTGGTGACTATGCCTGCATCGGTTGGAGGGGAGATGCAGACTTTCGCCCCCGTTTCTGCTGAAGGAGGTGGGGCCGAGTTGAGGCGTCCTGTCAAGAGGCCTCGTCTAACGTTGGGTTCAACCTCTACTTCGGTTTTGGAGGGGTAGACCAATGCTAATCCTTGTGCTGACGTTCCTCTGCGGAGGATACCTGATGCGGTTCGAAACGTCATGGCTCAGTATGTGCATCGTTCAGTCCTTGGTGGGGATCCTTCCGCCGATATGAGATCTGTGGTTGGACCCATGGGTGCTCGGGAGAACATCCGAAGTATCCCTCGGTTCAGGGTTCCGGCGAGCAGGAGAGGAATCCTGCCCAAATGGCTCAGTACCACTTGAACGAGGTAAAGATTTTATACTCATTGTCTATATTTCCTTTGAATGTAGCTACTGGGAGGAGAGGTTAGTCAAGAAGTATGACGAGGTTTATGCTCGTGATATTCCTAACCTTGATTGTAAGGCCAATTTCCTCATTTCGGAGCTTGATCATGTTAAGAGAATGTTGGCTGATTTGACCGCTTCGAACGATGTTGTGAGTACTCGTGCTGGAACCGAAGTTGGTAAGCTTACCACCCAAGGTATGGCTGATGCTAAGACGATTCAGCGTCTCGAGAAGGAGAAGGACGAGTTATCCACTTAGTTCCAGCAGGAACTAGAGGAAAGGGAAAGACTCGTCATGGAGAAAGAGGATGCTGAGACTCGGAGCCTCAGGATCGTTGAGATCCGAGCTCTAATTCAGGCCAAAGATGACAGGGTGCCGATGCTTGTTGAGAAATTGAGGGCCAAAATTGAAGAGTGCCAAAAGATTGAAAGGGAGAGAGCTGGCCTTTTATACTGCAGAGCAGTGTCAAGATCAACACTAGGATGATCATTGGTGCTCGTCGAATGTTTTCTAAGAACATGCCTGACTTCGACTGGAAGATGAACATGGATGCGTGGTTTACTGCGAGAGGCCATGACGTTGAGTGCCTTGCGGATCGGGATGATTCCCACGAGGAACAAGAGAGAGCCGTCGAGGAGGTGTGTTTGAGCAAGGTCGCCTCCGAAGGTGATACCAACGTGGATGACTCTTCTAAATCCGTTCTCCATGGTTCCGCCCTTGGTGCTTCCAATTCTTAGGTATTCGGGCAGTGGTCTTCTTCAGAGTCGGTCGATTTTATTTGAGGACTTCTGAATTTGCGCTTGAACTTCTTCCCTTTTTGATTCAGCATTGCGTCGTACTTTTATGTAATACCTCGTATTTTTATAATATTTATAAGTATATTTTATTATATTTATAAAGCATTTTACGATTTATTATCATTTAAATAATATTTAAATGTATTTTATTTAATGTATTCTAATTAATTAGAATATTTATTATTTTAATTAATTACGAAACGAATTTAATTCTTGAGTCGGGAAATTAAATGAGTTGCAAATGATTTTTAAAGCTTCGGGTTTTAAATAAAAAAGTCCAATTCGTTTTATTAATCGAGCCCAATCCAAAGAGTTTAATTTAAATCCTAAGCTAGCCCAATTCATTTAATTCCTAAGCCCAACTCAAATATCCTAAGCCTAGCCCATCAAGGGATTAGGGAGCCTATAAATAGGACTCCGCCATCATTAAATGAGCCCCTAAAATTCATAAACCCTATTTTTGCTTTGCTTGCCCAACACTCCTCTTTCCTCTCTCTTTGCTCGGCACCCGCACGGCCTCGTGCCCTCGAGCCCTCGTGCTCGCCCGCCTCTCGCCCACACACTCTCCCTCGCCTCTCCTCTCTTGCCCGCAGCCGCAGCGAGCACTCGTGCGCTGCTGCTGTTGCTCGTGTGCTCGTGCACATCCCTGCGCGCCTCCCTTGTTGCTCGTATGCTCGCGCACACCCCTTCCTTGTCCCTCTCTCGCTCGTTCCCTCGCGCACAACGCTGCACCCACACCCTCGCTCTCTCCTTCGCGCCTAGCGCCCGCGCGCGCCCCCTCTCTCTCGCTCGCGCCTGTCGCTGCTCGTCGCCCTTGCTGCGTGCACACACACGGTCGTGTGTGTGTGTGTGTTGTTCGTGTTCGTAATTCGATTTCTTTTTTGCCCAATCACATTAATTCGTGGTTGTTCCGTGCTATAGGCCGGATTGGTATAATTCTCTTCTTCCTTACCTATTCTACTTAAATTCCGTATTTTAAATTATTATATTAATATTGTTTTGAGTAATTAAAATTCTGGGAACCGGTTATGAATACCGTGGTTTGAGGATTTGCGTGTTGTGATTCATTAGGCTTGTTTTAATTATTAAAGGATGAATTTTCAGATTTGTTTATTGAATAAAGCATTGATTTTTATGATAATAAACTAGTGTTATTGGGATTTTCAAGTTAGGGTTTTAACCTAGACGTAATGAGTCAATTGATTAGCATAATTAGGTGATGATTTTAATTATGATAATCAATTATATTTTCAGATTTGAATAAAGGTTTAAAGTGTCCATTTTTATTGATTTTAAAGGCGGAAAAAGTATGTTTTCGTACTAAGGATTGATTTTGCAAATTGAGACGAGTTTATTATTGAAAAACGATTGAATTCTAAAGTCTAAAGGAGGTTTGAAATTTTATAAAGTTTCTGGAAATTTAATGAACATGGAAATAATTTAAGTTTCATTATTTTGATGATAGGAGATGATTTCTAGTTGAGTGCTCGTTATTGCAAAGTGGCCCCTACGCTTAGGTATTCAAGGTACGTACAAGTCTAGGGCGACCACACCTTTTTGTCAATGACATTACATGATTGTTGATGATGTGAATTACATTATGTGGAATCATGTTTATTTTGGTGAACGAGTATGTGATTTGTGATGTTGGATTTATTGGATTAATTGTTGAACAAGCCATGTAGGAATTATTATGAGTATGGATTTCATTGTCAATCATGTTGTTCAATATTTATGCATGTATGGTTTATTTCACATGCAAGGGATGGATTATTTATTTGTATGCTATTGTACGGGATGTCTAGCATACTTTGAGCCAATTATTCGTACCTCGTTGTACTATTTATTTTACCACATGTGAAGGGTTAGCTCACGTAAGCCACCGCACATGTAGGGTTCAGTTGGGAATGTTATGTATGAAATGAATTAGGATTTGTCGTGCAAGGGCACAACCCTCATGTTAATATCCATCATGTGGAGTCTCACTTTGGTGAGGAGGAACATGGTAGTAATATCACAAGTGTCTTGCTTGGTTGATCACAAGTCTTAAAGCATTAAAATAAGATTGTTTTGGTTGTTGTTTATTAATTGTATGTGTGTACATTGTCGAGTCTTGAGTTCGCCTTTAATAAAATATTAATAAACGTAAAGTGCAACCCGAACAAGCTTCAAAACTCTTGGAACGTATATACCTTGAGTATGAACAATGGGGGGAGTCTTGCCGGAAAGCTCGTACTCCTACTAATGATACAAGACGTTGTTTCAATTATAATATGCGCAGGAAATCCGTCGGTATGGCCCGACACTCGGTATGGCCCGATTTTATTATTATTATATTTGGTGTATGGTTGGCTCCCATCACCTTTCCTTTATGGAATATTCTTTTGGCCCGTTCGAAGCTTATTCTAATTAAATTGTGAGTCAAGAGCCGAGTCTTGTATTCATGATTGATTGTTAATTATTATATGGCTTTCGCATGTTGATTAACACTTAGTGAGTGATGCATGTTTTAGTTTCATTCACCCTATGCTTGTAAGTACTCAACTTTTGCTGACTACGTGCTTTGTGTGTTCTGGTCATGGCCTTTGCCTTAATGACCCTATGATGATCTATCATTTGCACTTGCATTGATGGGGAGTAGAATAAAATAGCAGGTTGGTAGATCGGAATCATGTGGCTTGGGATGATCGAGAGAGTTGCATGTTTTCGTATTTTGAACTATTGAACTTTACTTTAATTATGTTTGAAATGTTTGAACTATTTATGTTTGGGTTTTTGGGCCATTATGGTTCCAAATTGTAGGAGGCCTCAATACTTCATTTATTATGTTTTTAAAAGTTAGTTGACATTTAATTCCGCTGCGTAATTCTGGTAATAGCCTTAACCGTTATCACGGTGGCGGTAATGCTTTAGTAATTCCTTTATTTTAAGTTGGAAAATGATTTTATAAAAGCAAGGAATTATTAGGGTGTTACATTTAATACCTTAGCTTGTTTTTTCTTTATGTACTTCGGTAGGATGATATAATCTGTTGATGGATGGCGATTTTAGCTTTATTCCATTTTCTTTTTAATTTTGGAGGACTCCTCGGTTTGTTCCGAGCTTTTCTGGCTTAGTTTATGTGTGTGCCCCCGGATATTGAACAGAAAATGAATTTATTTCGCTAAGTACTAGTTTTTCTTTTTGCCTCATCTTTCGGAATGCATGATTTCCTTGGAATATTTTTTTTCTGCTCTTTTTTGGTTGTACATTTCCGAAGTTGATTCCTCGGGGATTTACAACTGTTATGATTTCCCGAGTTAGCTTTGCTCAAGTTATTTAGGTCTTCAAATCCGAGGATCTGTGTGGGAACATGCTTGTTTATCCAATTTCTTGTGATATGAAGATTCATCCAAGAACTTGCTTGTTTGTCCAAGATTCTTGTGATCTGAAGATTCATCTAAGAACTTGCTTGTTTGTCCAAGATTCTTGTGATCCGAAGATTCATCCAAGAACTTGCTTTTTTATCCAAGATTCTTGTGATCCGAAGATTCATCCAAGAACTTTCTTGTTCTTCCAGTTTCTTGTGATCCGAAGATCTGGGCAAGAAATTGCTAGTCATTCTCTCAGTTATATGACTTCGGCTACCCGAGGGTAATTTTCGATTTTATTCTTTCTTAGCCCCACTACTGAAGTGCGTCGATTCAGCCTCCAAGGATAGGCAAAGCTATATTCTTGCGATTACGGCTTCATATTCCGCCTCATTGTTGGTCGCCTTGAATCCCAACTTCAGAGCATACTCGATGATTTTTCCTACTGGAGTTATTAGAACCACACCGGCTCACGAGCCATTGATCATTGAAGATATGTCTGTGTACGTAGACCCCCCAAGTCCTCTTGGTGTCATCTAATACCTCTTGGTACGAGCATTCGGCCAAGAAATCAACGAGTGCATGTGCTTTGATGGTTGTCCTCGAATGATACTTGATCTCGAATTCCGAAAGTTCGAAGGCCCAGGCAGCCAGTCTTCCCGGCCTCTCAATTATATCCACCACTTTTTTGAGTGGCTGGTCAGTTAATACCACAATCTGATGAGATTCGAAGTATGGTCTTAACTTTCTTGCAGCTACCACCACTGTGTAGGCTACTTTCTCGATGAGGGGATACCGAGTCTCGGCTCCCGTTAATGTCCGGCTGGGGAAATAGATCGACTGCTGCTTTTTCTCTTCTTCCCGAAGGAGGACTACACTCATAGTCCCTAGAATAACTGTGACGTATAGGTATAGGGTTTCCTCTCCCTTCAGTCTGGCCAACATCGGAAGCTGAGCTAGGTGGGTTCTAAGCTATTGGAAAGCTTCTTTTTTCTCTTGTTCCCAGGTTTTCTCGGGGTCCACTTTCCTTGGGACGCCTTTATTTTTGACTGGTTTTGCTTCTCCTCCCAGGAGGATCTTTGGTTTGAGAGATTTGAAAAAGGGTGCCCCTTTATCCGAAGATTTCGAGATGAATCTTGACAGTGCGGCTAACCGTCTCTTTTTGTCTTCGACTCGGGAAAATCGATTGTTGCTTGGACTCTATCCGAGTTTGCGTCGATCCTCTTTCGCTCACCATGAGTCCAAGGAACTTTCCTAATTTCACCCCGAAGACACAATTCTTTGGGTTCAGTTTTATCTTGTACTTCCTCAAATTGCCAAATGTTTCGGCTAGGTCTTTGACGTGGTTTTCTTCCTTAACGCTTTTCACTATGGAATCGTCCACATAAACCTCGACGTTCCTTCCCTTCTGATCAGCAAAGACGTGATCAACTAGTCTCTGATAGGTTGCTCCGACATTTTTCAATCCAAAGGGCATCATTATGTAGTTGAACACTCTTGCACTCGTGATGAATGCGGTCTTTGCTCTGTCATCAGGGTGCATGAATAATAGGTGATATCCCGAAAAAGCATCCATGAAACTCAGCATTGTGTGGCCGCTTGTTGAGTCTACCAATTGATCTATCCTCGGGAGACGGTAGCAGTATTTTGGGAAGGCTCTGTTAAAGTCTGTGAATTCCACGCACATGTGCCATGAACCATTTTCTTTTTATACCATCACCACGTTAACTAACCACTTGGGGAAGATGCAGGGCTCAATGAACCCCGCTTCTTGTATCTTCTTTACCTCTTCGTCGATGGCTTTGTTCTTCTCTGAGGAGTAATTCCCCTTCTTCTGCTTAATGGGTCGGGCTTTGACGCTGACATCCACATATCATCTTCGGATCAATCCCTAGCATGTCAGCAGCCGACCAAGCAAAGATGTCTTTATGGTCTCTCAGCAGTTGTATGAGATTAATTCAGAGTTCCGAGCTTAGGCCTTCGCCTATTCGGACACTCCTGTCAGAATCATCTTCTAGGTAATGTCTTCCATTTCCTATTCTGGCTTGAGAGAAGGGCCCTCGGGCCGAGCATCAACCTCTGCGGGTTTTACCAGACTGCTCGGGTCGGCCTTTCTCCTCTTAGCCTCTTTCTCCTCACGCGAGGGCTATTTCTTTTCATTGTCTTTATCATCATCATCCTCGGAACCATCTCCCAGTCTTGGCTTTCGGATGGCGGTATGGCAAGTTCTCCTTGCGACCTCCTAATCTCCTTTTATCCGCTCGGCGAAGCTTGCATCCGAGACATACATCATCGTTTGATGGTACGTAAATGGGATGGCCTGCATTTTGTGGATCATGGTTCGTCCCATTATGACATTGTACACTGAATCGCAGTCCATTACTAGGAATTCCTCTCGGACGTTTCTTGCGGCTTGGCCTTTGCCGATGGTGACTAAGAGGGTTATTTTTCCTCAGGGGATTTCTGAAGAACCATTGAATCCAATCAGCGGGTAGCTGGCCTTCATCATTGACTCCTCGACATCATCAAGGATTAGCTGTTCAAAGTAGTTCCTGAAGATGATGCTGATGGGCACTCCCTCCGTCAACCAACACTCTATGCACATAATGGTTATTGAGATCCATGGAGATCACTAATGGATATTCATGTTTGTACTGGATTCCGAGGCATTCATCAGAAGTGAAGATCATTTTCGGAGGATGGGGTTCTTTCTCCCCGACAGTGTTGAAATTGACTCGGTGGGAGAGAGCTCTTAGATGCTTCTTGTTGGCGTTGGTGGACTTCTGCCCCCCCGAATACCACTAAGATATCATGCTTTTTGTGCCCTGTAGCTTCGTGGATTCTCTGTTGTTGTTTCTCTTGAGACTTGCCGCCATGCTTGTTTTCCTTTTACAGCACTCCTTCTCTTCGGTTAGCAAGTATTGCTTCAAGTACCCTCGGCGGACGAGGTCCTCTATGTTATCCTTTACATGGTTACACTCCTCGGTGTAATGCCCGTAATCGTCATGGAATCGCACCACTTGTTTCAATTTTGTGCGTGGATTTTAACTTGGCTGACTTCTACCACTTCTCGTCGTGCTTATCGAGGTTGTAGATTTTTTTTTGGAGACGGTAAGAGGGGTGTAGTTGGTGCACTTGGGTTAAAGATCACCCTCTTTCCCTTCCTTCTTCGGGCTGCACCCTGCTTCTCTTTCCTCTTTCTTGAGTTTCCCCCAGGCTTGCTCTGATCTGCTTTTGTATCTTTCGGCTCCGAGGAACCTTTTAATTTTGCTGCCTATTTGTTGAACTCTTCAGTTCTGATGAACTCATCCTCCATTTGTTGCACATCAGCTACTTTAATGGGGTTCTTCATTGACAGTTTGTCACGGAAACTTCCTCCCAAAAGTGTGTGCTTCAATGCAAACATTGCAACATCGGGCTGCAAGTTAGGGATGTTGGTTGATTCTTTCATGAACCTGGCCATTAAGTCACGAAGACTATCGCCTATTTCTAGTTTCATCGAAGTAAGCTCAGCAATGGTTCGTTCACGGCGGTTGTTGCTGACAAATTGAACTTGGAATTTCTCGCTCAGACACCCGAAGCTGACGATTCAACCCTTCGGCAGCAATCTGAACCATTCTCTTGCCACCCCGATTAGCGTAGTTGGGAAGTATTTGCACCAACATGCTTCAGATTGGGGGCTCAGGTACATCTGCTGCTAGTAAGAGATAACGTGGTCTCGCGGATCGGTTGTTCCGTTGTATGTCATATGGGTTGGTAGCCTGACCTTTGGGATTTCTTCCATGACCAATTCTTCAATGAATGGAGAGGAGTTCGGCGTAATTACCTTCTTTCCTAGCCTCGCTCTGATTCCTCTACTCCCCAAGGTTTCTGTGCGAGAATTCTCGGGTGTTCGACGGGGGCTAGGAGTTCGGTCACGCCTCCTCTTACTCCTCCTGGCAGCTCGGCTGCTGGTTTCAGGTTGGTCATTCGATCTTCTTGAATCACCAATCCTCTCGTGCACCGAAGGCCTTAGCCTACTAAGCATTATAATTCAGATCCGTGTAGGTCGCCTTGCAATTGTCCCATTGCTTCGGAAGGTCCGCGGGGTCGGAGACCTGAACCAATCTGGTTGATCTTGAGCCTTTTCCTGGGTGTTCCAGGTGCTTTCCGTCCACCGTGATGTCAGGTGAGTCCCGGTCGTCGGTGGAAGTGTTCGGTTAGATCTAGAGGGTTCACCGCTAGGTTGTGGCTCCAGGTTTAGATGTCTCCTCACTCTCCGGTGTGTGCGACGATCATTTATCGCATTATGTTCCTTTTCATTGAAAGGAGATTCTGCATTATGGTTATGGTCGCGATCAGCTCTTCCCGCGTAGGGACCGGAGAGTGAGGAAATGCCCTAAAAGAATTTATTACACAAACAAATATAAATATACCGCCAAAGCGCATAGATCAAGGTAACTGAAGGAAATAATGCCCTTGGTCCAAGTATGCATTCTATGTTAAGTCTAATAAATGCGGTTCAGTATTAATTAACAAGTTAATAATTCAGTGAGATCAAGTGAGCTGAATGCCTAGCTAGAGGCCGCTTCAGTTCAAGTGGAATTAATGATATTAATCCACAACTTACTGTTGACTGAACCCGTAGGGTCACACAAATAGTACGTAAACGGATCAAGTGTTTAAATGGCATTAAATACTCTATCTATGGATATTCGGAATCGACGGATCTTGGTTTCAGTGGGAGCTGAAATCGTCACAAGCAAGAAATGAATACTCCGGAAACGACGATATTGCCGGAAACGGAAATATGGATCCTATCGGAAATATAAATATTATCCAAGTCGTAGATGTTGCCGGAAACGGAAACATGGTACGTATCGGAAAATATTATCGGAAATGGAAATATTGTCGGAAACGGAAATATTGTCAGAATCGGAAATATTATCGGAATCGGAAAATAATTCCGGAAACGGAAATATTAAATATTTGTTCGAAACGGAAATTAATTCCGGAATCGGAAATATTAAATATTTTTCGTATCGGAAATGAATTCCGGAATCGGGAATTTAATCGGAAGCGTATCGTACGAATTAGCATCGGACGAGGCCCGCTAGACGAAGGCCCAGCACGAAGCCAGGCCATCGCCCAGCGAGCCGCACGCACCAACGCACGCCTCGACCAGGCCCAGCGCAAAGCCAGGCCCAGCCAAGGGCGCGCGCGCGCAGCACACCAGCGTGGGCTGTGCGCCTGTCGTGGGCCGCAAGGCCTGCGCGGGTGCACGGCTTGTGCGATGCTTGTGCGGGAAATCCTAATCCTATTAGGATTTGTGCAAAGATTAAAATCCTAATCCTATTAGATTTTCTTTGTTATTTAGAGTCCTAATAAAGTTCTAATTAGAAAATCCACATCCTAGTAGGATTAAAATTCCTTTTCCATACTCCTATAAAATGCCTAGGGTCACAATTTATGGGCACGATTGAAGTATTCGAAGGGTAAGTTTTTGAAATAAAAATCAGCCATACACTTGCAAACACTAGCCGAAATTCCTAAGCACCTTAAGGGCGATTCTAGTTGGTCTAACTTGAGGCGGATCCGGACGTACTGTGGACTATCTACGGAGGGACGACATTTGGAGTCCTAAAGACTTGTTCTTGTTCGGTTCGGGCGCAGCTAGGGAAGGCACGCTACAACATGTATGCATCTATTCTATGCTAAATGATTATGTGTAAATAATATGCTTTCCTGGCTTTATGGTTTTTCCGCATGATTTATGAATTGTCATATGTATCATAACCTAACAGTGGTATCACGAGCCTCTTATTATTTTCATAATCTAAATTGCATAAACATGGTTAAATATTACAAATTTGCAAGAATTAAAAGGGGTGATTAATTTTCGTAATTGTTAATTAATTGGAAATTTCGTTTATTTAATTATACGTACGTAGTTTTTCGGCAGTTTCTTCGTTACTCATCCAAATCGAGTGATTTTTGTGTCAATTACGCATGTAAAAGGCATTCTAAAATTTTGACAAAAATATTTTTTTTCGGCCGAACCCAGAATTCTCAAATTCGAAGCCTAACTATGACTTTTCGGAGGTTTTAGTTTTTCGAATGCAAAATTTCGTAAATTTAAGATGTTAAATTAAATATTTGCGATTCTTGTTGATAAACGTTGAATTTTTGATTGACCTACTGTATATGTTTAACAAGTTTGAATGCCTAGCCTTGTTAATTATGCAATCTAATTTGCAATTATGATTAATTTGTTGAAAATTGGAATAATTTAGAATTAATTTGATTTTCATAATTAGTTATAATTTAATTAGATACCTATGATTAAAAACCACCATAAAAATTGTAAATTTATGTTAAATTTTAAATTTTTATGACCTAGACTTGAATCCATGTTAATCGGAAATCAATTAAATAATAAATTTTCGATTTTTCACCCTAAATTATGACATTAATATGATTTATTAATTTGTCATTAATTTTGAAAATAAATTTTTAATTTTTATGTGATTCGCTCATATAACTTGCACGCACAAAGCAATGGACGCTACGTGTTACCCTTAAGGGGTGTTGTATAGTGCGGGCATGCGACAACGAGCAAGGGAGCTCGTCGCCCATGCGGTATAAATGCAGCGAGCAAGGGCATGGTGCACGAGCACGAGGCAGCAGCCCTGCCTTGTGTCATGGGCTGTGTGCAATGGGCGCATGGGCAAGGGCGAGAACAAGGCACGAGCAGTCGCGTGTGGGCAGCAAGCGAGCTGCGCCACAGCGCGCACTGCCTCGCGCAAGCATGCGGAGCCTCGCGCATAGCGAGCAGCGAACGCGTGCGACGAGTGCTGCGCCCAGCGATGGCGAGCAGCGTGCTTGTTGCGACGTGCGACTAGCGATGCGCCCAGCGATGGTGAGCAGCGTGCTTGTTGCGACGAGCGCTGGCGCGCGCCTTGCGATGGTGAGCAGCAGCGATGCGACGCAGCGCATGGGCTGCGCGCACATGGGCAGCGATGGCTGTGTGCGTGTGGCCCATGGCTATGCGTTGCGTGGGGTTGTTGCGTTACGATTAGATCGTTTTAAAATTTTAATTTGAAATTTTCAGTTTTCGTAATTTTAATTAATTTTAAAATTAATAATTTAAATTATTTTCTTGGATTTTAATTTTGAATATTGTAATTATAATAAATTTTATTTATTCTAATTATTTTACTAAAATTAAAATCATGAATTAATTTAAATACGACTGAAAAATAAATTAAATAAGCGGATTCAATTATAAATTTATATGAGCTTTAAATTTTAATTAAATTTGTATGTTTCCGGTTAGACTAGAAATACATTTTTTATATTTAAAATTAGTAAAGCATATGAATTTATTGGTTTAAGTGGGAGCCCTTTTAGTCATAAACTCTTGATTAGGTCTACAAATCCTTAAGGTTAAAACAACTTGATTAGAATTAATAAGGACTGAATAATTTGTAGATTATTGGTGCCCTTGATTAATTGCTGCAAATGTTTATGTGATGCATAATGTGTTTTACTAACCAGCTATGTGGGCCATTCATGATAATGAATGGGTGAATGGTATATATTGTATATGTACTGTTTTGCAGGTTATGAAGTGACTAGTATGGCCCAAATAGGATAGAAAATATGGTCTGCGTACCATTAATTTGAATGTAATTGGTCTAAAGTACCAAAGTTGTTTTTCAATTCAAATATGGTCTGCGTACCATCAAATAGTTGTAATTAGTTTTAATTATGGCTTATCCTATTTGAAGAAAATGGTGCCTCCCACGGAGATTTTCAAGACGGACTTTGAAGTTGAAGCTTCAAGATGAAGTCGGGCTATACTAGATCACATTTATCTTATGCATGTTTTAAGTTATTTATTGCTTTTAAATATGTCTTAAATATGCATGAGATCAAAGCCTGATTATGTTGCATGATTAAGGATTTTAGTTCACTTAAAATCTAACCAACATAGTAAGAGCCTTAAGTTCCAAACTTAAAAATTGAGTTAAAAGGTGCCATGCCAAAATATACACTTGCTTGGATATCCTTTACATCAATCTAGTAATAGTTTTCGCTCAGCGAGGTGTTACTTATTGGTCCTAAAGGGGCAAGGTACACAAATAATTGTGAGTACATGTTAGTTTTGGTGAAACTTAACGATATAAGTAAGGAGTCCTTTTATGTCGTGGCAAAATCGATAGGTTTACCTAATAAGTTCTTAGATGTACCTATCAACCAAGAGTAGTTTCTAGACTATTAGCAAAAGGTTTTTGCTTACCTAAAATGTTTTAGGATTAAGTCGACAAACTGTGCTTAATTCTTCAATGGTTTTAGGATCTTGGAATCATTTTATTCACACCTGCCGGAACAATAAATTCGAATAAAATGCTTATAACTTGTTTGAATTGCATGATTGCTTTAATTTTCAAGTTATTATTCATGATAAATGTTTAGACTTTGCATGCTTCAATTTATGTTTTAATTATTGTTTATAATTAAATATCTTGCACTGCAGTAAATCCTTTTAGAAAGGTAACAGTAAATTTCCTCGATTGGTAGTGAATCCAAGAGCGATTCACGGAAATGAGAGAAAATGAGCGATTTAATATGTACGTTTCTTATAGAGACTTTTATGGTTGTTTTCGAGTATCAAAGTCGAATGGTAAACCGATTGGTGCTTGTGAATTCAAAATACAATGTAGTTTTGAGATCATAAAGCATTGAGTTTAAACACTCAGCTTTACCAATGGTTAGCAACCTAATATCTTTGTCCATTTAATTCTCGAATGACTCTAGTCCCTAGACATTCGAATAGATCGATGCTTAGGGAACTTTAGAAGCTTTTGGTAAGATCATCTAGTTGAAATAAAATGTTCAACAAAAATTAAAATGGTAAGAACTTTGTTGTAGTAACATTGGACATGTCTAAACAAAGTATAAAAGTCAAACACTAAAGAATTCAATTCTTAAGGCTATAAGAAAGGGTACAAGAAATAGGAAAACAAGGAACAAATGAAAGGAATTTGCGATTCCGTTTCTACCTAAAAGTTAATGTCTAAAGAAAAGTAACCTAGCATCAAACTTCCTTGGTATCATATACCGCTTGAGGTTCTTACTTCGGTAATAACTCAAACAATGGAAGCTAGGCTACACTAATGACCTACAAGTGGGAAATGAGGCATGGCATTGCTACATTAGTTGTAGGGTCATCTAGTTTGTTTTAAGTCCTTTCAAAGGCTGGAACTTAATGGCTATTTTGTTCCATAATCAGCATACCTAAATTTCTGTTTCAAACACAGAAAGACTCATATTCAAGAAAAACAAAAAACAATGTTTGTTTGTTTATTTGAATGAAATGGTCATTTACGGGTTGAGTCAATATGCTTGATTAAAACAAACAACTCTTTAAATAAGAACTTTACTAGGTTCAAATCAATCTCTTGATTTGAGTTCCACTAATCTTTGGCATTGTTGCTTAGACCAAATCAACAAGTTAACATTCAAAAGTTCTATTTTGATGGAATTTTGAAAGTTGATTGATTTCTAGATCATTCAAGACGAACTAGTCTTACTTGTTGAAAGTAACAAAAGATATGAACTATTGTTAGAACGCCTAGACAATAGAGTTCAAAGCTAAAGAAAGATTTTATGACTTTATTATTTCACATTGATTTGAGTGAACATAGGTTTATTTACTCAATGTGATATAAGTTTGAATCTGTTTGGCTAGTTCAAAGATTCAGAAGTATAAAATCCACTTGGCAAGAAATCATAAAGATCTAGGTTAGATCATGTTGATGATTACTTGAGACCAAAAAATGATCATCAATGATTGTGTGTTGTAATTTCAAGATCTAGCTCCATAAGATATGGCATATCTAAGTTGGAATGATCGAAGTCAATTAGTACTTGATTCGATCAATGATGAATCATAAAGACTTTTCCTATAATTTCTAAAACAAAAGGCTCAACTACCACCAAACTAAACCAAATTCGTCAAAGCTATTGAAGAGTAATTTCAGAATAACTTTTCATAATATATATCTAGAGAGTTGCAAAACTCAGTGGGAGCTTAGTGTTTGTAATTCGACAAACTAAAGGCCCAACTATAGGTATATGTTTCATTGTGATTTATTCAAATGAGACACAAGGGTATTGTTTCTACCACGAATTTTTGAGAACATAATGTTTGTTTGCTCGAAATAATGTCCTTTTGGAGAATCGTTTCCAAAATGACAAGTGGGAGAAAATAGACTTCGAAAGTCTTCGAGGCGAACAACAAATATAAACGGAAATTCTGGAGGCTTTTCGAAGTGCTTCAGAAAATCTGAACTTATTCTTTGAGGACTTTAGAAGTGGCTTTAAAGAATAGACATCTCTTAGAAGACTTTACAAGTGCTTCAAGGAGAAAAGAATATTCAAAGGACTTTCAAAGTGTTTGTTGATATTCTATTATTTGATGTTCTATACCCATGTAGGCATAGAGTTCAAGTCACTGAAACTATGAGATTCTTCTATTAGATAGTGAAGAAACATAGAGTTCAAGTCAATGAAACTATGAGATTCTTCTATTAGATAGTGAAGAAACCTACAACTTGCAGTCAAACTATTATCATGTAGATTAATGAGTTTGTGACTTGCAAGAAAGCTATGACGAAATATAGATTCCCTAAAATGGTTAGAGGCCATATATAGACTCAAATGTTTTAAATGGTTGGAGGCCATAAAACATACTCAATGTTTTGATGACAAAATTGAAATTTTGTCGATTTGCAAGAATAGTTTCACACCTATTGGTTGCAAGTTTGTTTTAAGGATAAAAACCATCAAACATGAAATTGTGTTCACACACAAAGCTAGATTAGTTGCTAAAGGTTACAAGCAAATTCATGGCATGGATTGTGTTGAAACCTCATGCATAATCATAATGCTTAAGTCTATAAATCAAGCAATGATTACATATTGGTACATATGGCAATTGGATGAAAAAACATCTTCCTCAATCAAATGTTGGAAGAAACTATGTACATGGAATATCATAGGATTTGTGGATCCAAATAATGCTTGAAAAGGAAAGCTAGCTTATGAAATCTAAGTACAGATTTAAGCAAGCAATTGGGAATTAGAAATGTATTTTAGTGAAGCTAAAAAGTATTTTAGTTTCATAAAATGTACATGATTCTTATAGATATATAAGAAGTTTAGTGGGAGTACATAAAACTTAATTGATCCTATGTGTATCACACACATATCTCTCTATTGTGAAATAACATTCAAATGCTAATGACTTAGATTTGAAATTATTCATCAATGACGGACCAAGGCGAAACTTAGTACATACTGGGTATTAAGATCTGTTAAGTAATGGCATTTACTAAATCAAACACGAAAGACTCCATAGGAGATATTCGACCCATATGAATAAATCTAAGTAATGAATGTTTGAACTATGTATAAGCAGTTACTAAGTTAAACATCAAAGGATCTAAATGAGATTCCTAACCTATATTATATATCAAAGAATTTAGCTGGATTCAGTATCTACTGAAATTAAATGAGCTAAAGTTACATGAATAGAATTCAATTGGGAATTATTCTGCAAAAGAATTTATCATGTATGATATAATATGAGGATCGCCAAAAACGCATCGTATGACTTTGGGCATGACGAACATATACCAATCTCTATTGATCTAAGTGAAGATCAACTAGATTGAGATCAAGAAAAACTTGTGGTACTTGAAAAGGTACATAAGATTAGTTCTTGACTCAAGGAAATAAAGATATGCTAAACTTTGATGCTACACGCATAAACACTGGCAAAGGATCAAGCAAGATCCCTTTGGAGTTAACCATTGGCAAGGACGAGCTATAGAGCATCGTGTTTTGAAAATGGCAACATGGATTGGGGACCATGAGTTGTTGCGTGGGAAATTAAATATTAATTTCTATGTTCTAAGATACAGCTGGAAAGACTTTCACATATCTGTGAACTGCTTGGATAAGTAAATCTAAACAAAGCATCACTAGCAACCTAAATAGTTGAAGTAAAAGTACTTATTGCCTAAGAAGCAATAAAACAGGGTTGTTTATGTTAATGAGTTCTTCATTGAACTTGGGTAGATCACATGTCTGCTGACTTGATAGTTCTTCATTGCAAAATGCGTAGAACCACTCTTGTAGCTAGAAAGAATAGATCACAAACTAAACACACCCAAAAGATCTTATCATCATATCTCGAAGAACATTCGATGAAAAGGATATTAAGATTCGCAAAGCATGATAACTAAACCTCTGCAACAAGTGAGAAACAACACTCACATGGTAGCACTGGAAATCAAGCATAGCTTTGAATTCCATGAACTGTTTTAAAGATGGGTTTGAGGCCCATGGTTGTAAAACACTGGGGTTTAAACATTTATCATATATGAAAAGTATTTTCATATTCCATTTAATCTTGGTTTAGTATTAAATGATGAGTCACTTCAATTTGACGATATATTCAAGATAGACTGTCAGGACCAGTCCTGTGACTAAGAAATGTCTATCAAGTGAACTTAAATGTCAAAGGTTGAAAATGGTCCCTAGTCGGAGTTTTCTATAAAATTGGACGCATAGAAAACGTTAGACGACTAGAATGCAAGATGACTAGTAGTTCTCTTTCTTGAACTATGTGGACATGGAAATGTCATAATCATTTGCATAGATACTTACTTTGGGAAGACTAGTATCGGACAGACCTATGAAACTTTAATGTAAGAGATGAAAATCTGTCATAAGTAAATTTCATTAAAATTATTGGACACTAAATCCTCAATACCTGAGTGATTTGAGATTACTTGTTTGAGAACTGGTTACTTTGACGTTGACCAACCGTCGCACCGTAAAAGGAGGCTATAAAGGCAACGCTCAGGTAATCACCTATCAAACGAAGTCTAATCTCAAGATCGCAAGATTGGGATTGTCCTCCCATAAATCGGGATGAGATGCTTAAAAGTTGTACAAGGCCACTCGGAGAGCTAGAAACTGTGAAATGCATGGCCGTGCTCGGATAAATCATAGGCTATGATTATCTGTTTATTTGATCAGTTGAACTCTGAAACCGAGAAACACCTCTGGACATAATAAGGATGACAACTCTTACCTTATGTTCAAGAGCAAGCATCGAGCGACAAAGGAATTAGGAAATGCACACTTGTCCCTAAGGACAAGTGGGAGACTGAAGGAAATAATGCCCTTGGTCCAAGTATGCATTCTATGTTAAGTCTAATAAATGCGGTTCAGTATTAATTAACAAGTTAATAATTCAGTGAGATCAAGTGAGCTGAATGCCTAGCTAGAGGCCGCTTCAGTTCAAGTGGAATTAATGATATTAATCCACAGCTTACTCTTGACTGAACCCGTAGGGTCACACAAATAGTACGTAAATGGATCAAGTGTTTAAATGGCATTAAATACTCTATCTATGGATATTCGGAATCAACGGATCTTGGTTTCAGTGGGAGCTGAGATCGTCACAAGCAAGAAATGAATACTCCGGAAACGATGATATTGCCGGAAACGGAAATATGGATCGTATCGGAAATATAAATATTATCCAAGTCGTAGATGTTGCCGGAAACGGAAACATGGTACGTATCGGAAAATATTATCGGAAATGGAAATATTGCCGGAATCGGAAATATTGCCGGAAACGGAAATATTGTCAGAATCGGAAATATTATCGGAATCGGAAAATAATTCCGGAAACAGAAATATTAAATATTTGTTCGAAACGGAAATTAATTCCGGAATCGGAAATATTAAATATTTTTCGTATCGGAAATGAATTCCGGAATCGGGCATTTAATCGGAAGCGTATCGTACGAATTAGCATCGGACGAGGCCCGCTAGACGAAGGCCCATCACGAAGCCAGGCCATCGCCCAGCGAGCCGCACGCACCAACGCACGCCTCGACCAGGCCCAGCGCAAAGCCAGGCCCAGCCAAGGGCGCGCGCGCGCAGCACAGCAGCGTGGGATGTGCGCCTGTCGTGGGCCGCAAGGCCTGCGCGGGTGCACGGCTTGTGCGGGAAATCCTAATCCTATTAGGATTTGTGCAAAGATTAAAATCCTAATCCTATTAGATTTGCTTTGTTATTTAGAGTCCTAATAAAGTTCTAATTAGCAAATCCACATCCTAGTAGGATTACAATTCCTTTTCCATACTTCTATAAATAGATGCCTAGGGTCACAATTTATGGGCACGATTGAAGTCTTCAAATGGTAAGTTTTTGAAATAAAAATCAGCCATACACTTGCAAACACTAGCCGAAATTCCTAAGCACCTTAAGGGCGATTCTAGTTGGTCTAACTTGAGGCGGATCCGGACGTACTGTGGACTATCTACGGAGGGTTGACATTTGGAGTCCTAAAGACTTGTTCTTGTTCGGTTTGGGCGCAGCTAGGGAAGGCACACTACAACATGTATGCATCTATTCTATGCTAAATGATTATGTGTAAATAATATGCTTTCCTGGCTTTATGGTTTTTCCGCATGATTTATGAATTGTCATATGTATCATAACCTAACAGTAACGTCCAATTTATTGCCTTAACACTTACAATTGTCTAGAAAACTCTCTCTAGATCCGAACAAGTGCTTACTTAGGCACCAGAGGGTCTTTCCTAGGAAACACCCCCGAGCCTAGTAACTCTGTCATTGTGCAGGTATATTTGGATTCCACACAATCAATCAAAAAAATCTTCCGCATCAACGAAAGGGCCTTCAATCCTAAGTACATTGTTTCTGAAGGAAATGTGTCCTTCACCCAAGGTGCATTAAGTTTAATACAAAGGTTCAGATTAATTACGAACAATTAATTTAGTGAGATCAAGTGATCGGAACAGCTAGATGGAGCAATGCTTTCGATCAGTGAGTTCTAATCTATATTAGGATCACAGCTTACTCTTGACTGAACCTATAAGGTCACACCAATGGCATGTAACAGATCACCGGATTAAATGAATCGGAAATTCATTTAATAACTTTTCGGAAATTAGTTCGGAAAAACATAAATATACGATATGACGTCAGATCGGAATCGTATATCGTATCATGAATATTCGTACGCTAGGCGAAACGAATAATCGTATCGTACAACGGTGATTCGTCAAGTACGATACGATAAATAATAGCCGTAAGGCATTGGTCACGAATACGAGCCGAGACGAAGCTGCCGGCCCATCGAGCCAAGCGCGCAAGGCCCAATGAGCCAGCAGCTCGCGTGCAATGAGAAGCCAGCCCGCAAGGCCAGTTGTGTGCGCGCGCGGAGTGCAGCAAGGCAGCAGACAACGCAGCGAGGCCCAAGGCCCACGGCTGCGATTCCCGCGTGCTGTTGTGGGCTTCGGTGTGCGTGTGGCCGGTTGAGGCCTTGTGGCTTGGCCGGTCATGTTATAACCCACCACCAACAACTTATGTTTTTCCATCCCTAACCTAATTCTAAAATTACGTAAGTTCAGTTTTGCCTCCGTTCATAATTGTTCTTCCCAAAAGCTAAAAACTCTTGAGCATTGTCTAAGCTACGAATCTCAAGACGGATCTGAACGTGTCGGTGAACCAAATAGAGGAACGGGTTGGAGTTCTTTGTTCGTGTTCGTGAATCGATAAACTAAGGAAAACACGCTTCGAATGTAAGTTTGCTTAATCTGTACTTTATACATGTTTCCTGGCTTTGGGGATTGTTCCGCACATGTAAATATGTATTTAACCGTATTCCCCCTACATTTCAACACCAGAACAATTTATATTATTGATAGTTGATAATTAAGAATATACGCAGTACATAAACGTTGATTGTAAGATAATGAAATATGAAGAGATTAGTGTGAGAGAAAGAGAGTTATCGGTGAGTGCATATCACATAAGTCGAGTGAGTGAATTTTCTATTTGAAGTGATGAGCGTGGGATGATAACACTGCAAAATAAAAATAGGAAAATGCTAGGGATGTAGGCTGAATTGTTTACTACGATGAAAATTAAGTTGTGACATGCTAGGAACATTGTTCAAAAAGCAAAATTTGTCCCGATCGATTATGATGCAATCGTATGTTGGAATTAAAGTTAGAAAAGTGCACGAAGCCCCACCGGGCGGTGGCACTGATCGGGGGCGAGTGCAAGTAAGAAATCAAAGTTGAGAAAGCTTTTGTTAAGTGCACCAAAAACCAACCGGGTATGAAAATCCGACCGTTTTGAAACCAACTTAATTTGTGAATGCACTCGCGCCTGACCGGGTTTGAAATCCCGGCTCGACCGATTTTGAAATCAAAGCTTCGTTTTGTCTGATTTTGATTATTCGTTTGGATTCCTTTTATAACAACCCTCTTAATTGGGTTTTAAGAGATTTAATAATTTTGATTATAATGAGGTAATAGTGATTGAAGTTCTTCTTGTTATACAGGTTACTAACTTTTCATTATCAAAGGTTAAATGTGATGATTATTGTCATGGGATTCCTTTGAGTCTCTTGACTTCTTTGGGTTGTTTAGATTCCTCCACTAAATCCTATATATATATATATATATATATATTGCTTTTTTGATGGGGGATTAATGGTTATTATCCTTGGTTAAGGTTATAACATAAGCTCTTCATCTTTTATGAATTGATTCTCTTTATTAATTGGTCATTGATCTCTCAGGATCTTTGGACATCCTTTGGTGGTTGGTTTTCCTAAAACCTGATAGCTTCCTTCACTTCTTAATTGGAATATTATATATACTTCTAATATATTCTCTTTCACTTTGGAAAAACTAACATGAGAAATATTCACAATTGTTATCTCTTTATCTAATCTTCTTCTCTTCTTTTTGGGCATAAGTTTATGTGACTCCTCACCCTGGTTGCAACGAATCTTATTTTCAAGCCAGTAGTTTGGTTACCACGGCGCAACGATTTCCTAAACACGTTCTTATTCTTATTCTTATTCTAGTATTTTGCATTGAAAACCCAATTATTACAACATCGTATACAAATTAAGTTGCCCCCTGAAGGAAATAGTGCCCTTGGTCCAAGTATGCATTCAATGTTAAGTCTAATAAATGCGGTTCAGTATTAATTAACAAGTTAATAATTCAGTGAGATCAAGTGAGCTGAATGCCTAGCTAGAGGCCGCTTCAGTTCAAGTGGAATTAATGATACTAATCCATAGCTTACTCTTGACTGAACCCGTAGGGTCACACAAATAGTACGTAAACGGATCAAGTATTTAATGGCATTAAATACTCCATCTATGGATATTCGGAATCGACGGATCTTGGTTTCAGTGGGAGCTCAGATCGTCACAAGCAAGAAATGAATACTGCGGAAACGATGATATTGCCGGAAACGGAAATATGGATCGTATCGGAAATATAAATATTCTCCAAGTCGTAGATGTTGCCGGAAACGGAAACATGGTACGTATCGGAAAATATTATTGCAAATGGAAATATTACCGGAATCGGAAATATTGCCTGAAACGGAAATATTGTCAGAATCGGAAATATTATCGAAATCGGAAAATAATTCCGGAAACGGAAATATGAAATATTTGTTCGAAACGGAAATTAATTCCGGAATAGGAAATATTAAATATTGTTCGTATCGGAAATGAATTCCGGAATCGGGAATTTAATCGGAAGCGAATCGTACGAATTAGCATCGGACGAGGCTTGCTAGACGAAGGCCCAGCACGAAGCCAGGCCGTCACCCAGCAAGCCACACGCAACAAACACACGCCAAGCTCGACCAGGCCCAGCGTAAGGCCAGGCCCAGCCAAGCCTTGGCGCGCGCGCATAATGGGCTGCGGGCAAAGGGGTTGTGCGCCGTGCGTGGGCCGCGAGGCATGCGCATGGGCGTGCGGCTCGTGCGTGCGTAAGTGTTTGTGTTCCTGTACGAATCCTAAAGCTATCGGGATTCTACATATTGTTTAAATCCTAATCCTAATAAGATTATATTTATTATTTAGAGTTCAAGTTGGATTCTAATTAATAAATCCAAATCCTAGTAGGATTATAATTCCTTTTCCATACCTCTATAAATAGGAGCTTAGGGTCATAATTTATAGATACAATTGAAGTATTCAAAAGGTAAGGTTTTTGAAAGAAAAATTCAGCCATACACTTGCACTAACCTAGCCGAAAATCCTAGTACCTTAAGGGCGATTCTAGTTGGTCAATCTTGAGGCGGATCCGGATGTACTCTGGACTATCTACGGAGGGACGACACTTGGAGTCCTAAAGACTTGTTCTTGTTCAGTTCGGGCGCAGCTAGGGAGGGCACGCAACAAAGTGTATGCATCTAAACTATGCTAAATGATTATGTGTAAATAATATGCTTTCCTGGCTTTATGGTTTTTCCGCATGATTTATGTTTTGTCATATGAATCATAACCTAACAGTGGTATCACCAGCCTCTTATTATTTTCATAATCTAAATTGCATAAACATGGTTAAATATTACAAATTTGCAAGGAATTAAAAGGGGTGATTAATTTTCGTAATTGTTAATTAATTGCAAATTGCGTTTATTTAATTATATGTACACAGTTTTTCGGCAGTTTCTTCGTTACTCATCCAAATCGAGTGATTTTTGTGTCAATTCCGCATGTAAAAGGCATTCTAAATTTTTGACAAAAAAGAGTATTTTTCGGCCGAACCCAGAATTCCCAAATTCGAAGCCTAACTATGACTTTTCGAAGGTTTTAGTTTTTCGAACGCAAAAGTTTGTAAATTTAAGATGTTAATTAAGTATTTGCGATTCTTGTTGATAAATCTTGAATTTTTTATTGACCTACAGTATATGTTTAACAAGTTTGAATGCCTAGCCTTGTTAATTATACAACCTAATTTGTAATTATGATTAATTTGTTGAAATTCGAGTAATTTAGAATTAATTTGATTTTCATAATTAATTAATAATTTAATTAGGTATCTATGATTAAAATCCACCATAAAAATTGTTAATTTATGTTAAATTTTTAATTTTTATGACCTAGATTTGAATCCATGTTAATCGGAAATTAATTGATTAATAAATTTTCGATTTTTCGCCCTAAAATTATGAAATTAATATGTTTTATTAATTTGTCATTAATTTTGAATTCAAAATTTTAAATTTTTATAAAAACGCTCATTAATGTTGCACGCACAAAGCAATGGAAGCTACGTGTTATCCTTAAGGGGTGTTGTATAGTGCGGGCACGTGACGACGAGCAAGGGAGCTCGTCGCCCGTGCGGTACGAATGCAGCGAGCAACATAGCGCATGGCGCGCGCACGAGGTAACGCAGCATGTGCGTGTGTGCTATGCGATGGGCGAGGTTGACGATGCAAGGCACGAGCAACGAGCAAGACGCGTGTGGGCAGCGATGCTGCCGCGCCACAGCGCGCCTGGCTCGCCCAGCCAACAAGCAGAACGCGCGAGCAGGGAGCGATCCCTCGCTCGGCGCGCGCTGGCCTGCGCAGCAACACGCGACACAGCACAAGGCTGCGCGCAGCGTGGCCAGCTGTGGCGTCTGGCTGTGTGTGCTTTGTGCTACGATCAATCGAGAGGGGCACGCTGCCTCGTAGCTTGATGGGGCTTGGGCGCAAGCCCAAACTGCCTCGTCTCGCGACGATTGGTACGTTTTGACTTTAATTTTAATTTTCAGTTCGGAAACGATTTTAATTAATTTTAAAATTCGAAATTAAATTGTTTTCTTGGATTTTAATTTTGAATATTATAATTATTATAAATTTTATTTATACTAATTATTTTACTAAAATTAAATCTTGAATTAATTTAAATTCGTTTAATTCAACTGAAGTAAATTAAATTAATGGATTCGATTATAAATTTATATGAGCTTTAAATTTTAATTAAATTTGTATGTTTCCGGTTAGACTAGAAATACATTTTTATGTTTAAAATTAGTAAAGCATATAAAGTTATTGGTTTAAGTGGGAGCAATTTTAGTCATAAACTCTTGATTAGGTCTACAAATCCCTTAAGGTTAAACAACTTGATTAGAATTAATAAGGACTGAATAATTGGTAGATTATTGGTGCCCTTGATTAATTGCTGCAAATATTTATGTGATGCATAACGTGTTTTACTAACCAGCTATGTGGGTCATTCATGATAATGAATGGGTGAATGGTATATATTGCATATGTACTGTTTTGCAGGTTATGAAGTGACTAGTATGGCGCAAATAGGATAGAAAATATGGTATGCGTACCATTAATTTGAATGTAATTGGTCTAAAGTACCAAAATTGTTTTTTAATTCAAATATGGTCTGCGTACCATCAAATAGTTGTAATTAGTTTAATTATAGCTTATCCTATTTGAAGAAAATGGTGCCTCCCACGGAGATTTTCAAGACGGACTTTGAAGTTGAAGCTTCAAGATGAAGTCGGGCCATACTAGATCACATTTATCTTATGCATGTTTTAAGTTATTTATTGCTTTTAAATATGTCTTAAATATGCATGAGATCAAAGCTTGATTATGTTACATGATTAAGGATTTTAGTTCACTTAAAATCTAACCAACATAGTAAGAGCCTTAAGTTCCAAACTTAAAAATTGAGTTAAAAGGTGCCATGCCAAAATAACACTTACTTGGATATCCTTTCTTCATCGATCTTAGTAATAGTTTTCCGCCATAGCGAGGTGTTACTTATCGATACTAAAGGGGTAAGGTACACAAATAATTGTGAGTACATGTTAGTTTTGGTGAAACTCAACGATATAAGTAAGGAGTCCTTTTATGTCGTGGCAAAATCGATAGGTTTACCTAATAAGTTCTTAGACGTGCCTATTAACCAAGAGTAGTTTCTAGACTATTAGCAAAAGGCTTTTGCTTACCTAAAATATTTTAGAATTGAGTCAAAATACATAATGTGCTTAATTCTTCAATGGATTTTAGGGTCTTGGAATCATTTTATTCACACCTGCCGGAACACATAACTTGTTTGAATTGCATGATTGCTTTAATTTTCAAGTTATTATTCATGATAAATGTTTAGACTTTAAATGCTTCAACGAATGTTTTAATTATTGTTTATAATTAAATATCCTGTACTGCAGTAAATCCTTTTAGAAAGGTTACAGTAAAATTCCTCGATTGGTAGTGAATCCAAGAACGATTCACGGAAATGAGAGAGAATGAGCAATTTAAGATGTACGTTTCTTTTAGTGACTTTTATGGTTGTTCAATCGAATGGCAAACCAATTGGTGCTTGTGAATTCAAAATACAATGTAGTTTTGAGATCATAAAGCATTGAGTTTAAACGCTCAGCTTTACCAATAGTTAACAACCTAAAATCTTTTTTCCATTTAATTCTCGAATGAGTCTAGACCCTACACATTCGAATAGATCGATGCTTAGAGAACTTTAGAAGCTTCTGGTAAGATCATCTAGTTGAAACAGAATTTTCAACATAAATAAAATGGTAAGAACTTTGGAATGACATTGGACATGTCTAACAAAGTATAAAAGTCAACACTAAAGAATTCAATTCTTAAGACTATAAGAAAGGGTACAAGAAATAAGAAAACAAGGAACAAATGAAAGGAATTTACGATTCCGTTTCTACCTATAAGTTTATGTTTAAAGAGAGGTGACCTAGCAATCAAACTTCCTTGGTATCATATACCGCTTGAGGTTCTTACTTCGGTAATAACTCAAACAATGGAAGCTAGGCTACACTAATGGCCTACAAGTGGGAAATGAAGCATGGCAATGCTACATTAGTTGTAGGGTCATCTAGTTTGTTTTAAGTCCTTTCAAAGGCTGGAACTTAATGGCTATTTTGTTCCATAATCAACATACCTAAATTTCTGCTTCAAACACAGAAAGACTCACATTCAGAAGAACGAAAACAATGTTTGTTTGTTTGTTTGTTTGAATGAAATGGTCATTTACGGGATGAGTCAATATGCTTGATTAAAAAAAACAACTCTTGAACAATAAAAACTTTACTAGGTTCAAATCAACCCCTTGATTTAAGTTCCACTAATCTTTGGCATTGTTGCTTAGACCATGTCAACAAGTTAACATTCAAAAGCTCTATTTTGATGGACTTTTTAAAGTTGATTGATTTCTAGATCATTCAAGACGAGCTAGTCTTACTTGTTGAAAGTAACAAAAGATTAGAACGCCTAGACGATAGAGTTCAAAGCTAAAGAAAGGTTTTAGGACTTTATTATTTCACATAGATTTGAGGGAATATAGGTTTATTTACTCAATGTGATATAAGTTTGAATCTGTTTGGCTAATTCAAAGATTCGGAAGTATAAATCCCACTTGGCAAGAAATCATAAAGATCTAGGTTAGATCAGGTTGATGATTACTTAAGTCAAGAATGATCATCAATGATTGTGTGTAGTAAAATTCACAATCTAGCTCCATAAGAATAGCATATCTAAGTTGGAATGATCGAAATCGATTAGTACTTGATTCGATCAATGATGAATCATAAAGAATTTTCCTATAATTTCTAAACAAAATGCTCAACTACCACCAAACTAAACCAAATTCGTCAAAGCTATTGAAAAGTAATTTCAGAATATCTTTTCATAATATATCTAAAGAGTTCCTAAACTCAGTGGGAGCTTAGTGTTTGTTATTCAACAAACTAAAGCCCAAGTATAGATATATGTTTCATTGTGATTTATTCAAATGAGACACAAGGGTATTGTTTCTACCACGAATTTTTGAGAACATAATGTTTGTTTGCTCGAAATAATGTCCTTTTGGAGATTCGTTTCCAAAATGACAAGTGGGAGAAAATAGACCTCGAAAGTCTTCGAGGCGAACAACAAATATAAACGGACAATCCGGAGGCTTTTCGAAGTTCTTTAGAAAATCCGAACACGTATTATTTAAGGACTTTAGAAGTGGCTTTTAAAGAATAGACATCTCTTAGAAGACTTTACAAGTGCTTCAAGGAGAACAGAATATTCAAAGGACTTTCAAGTGGCTATTGATATTCTATTGTTTGATGTTCTATTCCCAAGTAGGCATAGAGATCAAATCACTGAAACTATGAGATTCTTCTATTAGATAGTGAAGAAACATGGAGTTCAGGTCACTGAAACTATGCAATTCTTCTATTAGATAGTGAAGAAACCTACAACTTGCAGTCAAACTATTATCATGTAGATTAATGAGTTTGTGACCTGTAAGAAAGCTATGACGAAACCCAGATTCCCTAAAATGGTTAGAGGCCATATATAGACTCAAATGTTTTAAGTGGTCAGAGGCCATAAAACATACTCAATGTTTTGATGACAAAATTGAAATTTTGTTGATTGGCAAGAATAGTTTCACACCTATAGGTTACAAGTTTTTTTTAAGGATAAAAACCATCAAACATGAAATTGTGTTCACACACAAAGCTAGATTAGTTGCTAAAGGTTACAAGCAAATTCACGGCGTGGATTGTGTTGAAACCTCATGCATAATCGTAATGCTCAAGTCTATAATTCAAGCACTGATTGCATATTGGTACATATGGCAATTGGATGACAAAACATCTTCCTCATTCAAATGTTGGAAGAAACTGTGTACATGGTATGTCATAGGATTTGTGGATCCAAATAAATACTTGAAATGGAAAGCTAGCTTATGAAATCTAAGTATAGATTTAAGCAAGCAATTGGGAATTGGAATTGTATTTTAGTGAAGCTAATAAGTATTTCAGTTTCATAAAATGTACATGATTCTTATAGATATATAAGAAGTTTAGTGGGAGTACGTAAAACTTAATTGGTCCTATGTGTATCACACACATATCTCTCTATTGTGAAATAACATTCAAATGCTAATGACTTAGATTTGAAATTATTCATCAATGATGGACCATGACGAAACTTAGTACATACTGGGTATTAAGATCTATTTACAAAGATCTTATAATATTGTTTTGGATTAAGTAATGGAATTTACTAAATCAAACACGAAAGACTCCATTGGAGATATTCGACCCATGTGAATAAATCTAAGTAAAGAATGTCTGAACTATGTATAAGCATTTACTAAGTTAAACATCAAAGGATTTAAGTAAGATTCTTAACCTATATTATATGTCAAAGAATTTAGCTGGATTTAGTATCTACTGAAACTAGATGAGCTAAAGTTACATGAATAGAATTCAATTGGGAATTATTCTGCAAAAGAATTTATCATGTATGATATAATATGAGGATCGCCAAATGAAGGAAATATGTCCTTCAGCCAAGGTGCATTAAGTCTAATACCAAGGTTCAGATTAATTGCGAACAATTAATTCAGTGAGATCAAGTGATCGGAACAGATAGCTGGAGCAATGCTTCCGATTAGTGAGTTCTAATGGATATTGAACTCACAACTTACTCATGACTGAACCTACAAGGTCACATCAATGACACGTAACAGATCACCGGATTAAATGAATCGGAAATTCATTTAATAGCTTTTCGGGATTTAAGTTGGAAACGCATTATACGATACGACCTTGCATCGGAATCGTATATCGTATCGCGAATATTCGTAAGCTAGGCGAAACGAATAAATCGTATCGTACGACGGTCATTCGTCGTATACGAAACGATAAATAATATATCGGAAATATATTAAACGCGGATACGAGGAGCGGCCCACGAGCCGAATGCACGAAGCACTCAAGGCCCATGGGCGCGCGCACTAGGCAAGCAAGCAAGGCGACACAACAGCGCTGGCCCATGGCCGAGCAGTTGTGTGCGCGCGCGGGCCAAGACCACGACACAGCAGCAGCAGCGCGGCCCACGGCCCAGCTCGTCGTGCGTGTGCATGTGATGCTGCGCGGGCTTGCTAGTCGGCCTTGCCTCATGGCTTGGTCGGTTAGTAAGGTTATGTAAATAACCTTATGACCTAATTTCCAACTAAGGCAATCACAATTCAGATTACACACAACCCTAGGAGAAAACAGAGAACCCTAATTCTCTCTGTGCCTCCATAGTGTGTTCATCCCAAAAGCAAATCTCTTGATCGATTGTCTAAGCTACGATAATCAAGACGGATCTGATCGTGTCGGTGAACCAAGTAGAGGAACGACAAGTGGAGTTCTTTGTTCATGTTCGCTGACAGATTATTGTGGAAAACGCGCTTCGAATGTAAGTTTGCTTAATCTGTGCTTTATACATGTTTCCTGGCTTTGGGGATTGTTCCGCACATGTTATTATGTTTAACTGTATTCCCCTACAGTGGTATCATGAGCCTTATGTATTCAAAGCATGAATTATCATGATTATTATTTTTTTTGCATTGTCGAAATTTTTGGAATTTTTGTTGATTTTTCGGAATTTTTTCGAATTATGGGATTAATTGCGAAATTGGCAGTTCCGAAATCAAAAATATTCGCTTTTTAGATTTTTAAAACCCTAATCTGATGGAAAACGATTTTCTAAGATCAACTCATGAGAATAGAATTGCGAAAACAGGCCTCGAAGCATCAGTTTTTGGGCATTTTTTGTTAATTTTTCATTAAAAATTAAATGTGTCGGACAGTAATTCAATTAAAAGGTCGACCTAAACTACTTGGAATTGCTTGATCTATGGTAAAAATTTCAGATTTTTCCAATAAGTATAAACCCTAATTTTGCCTTTCCTGAATTCTTAAAATTTACAACCCTAATTGATTTTTAATTAATTATGGATTAATAATTCGGTTAATTGGGAAAGGGGGTATAATTTCTTGGGTCAGTGGCTAATTTTAAAAATTATTGGATTAAAATTTTGAATGGTTTCGTTAATTTTAATCACACTTAAACCAATTTATTAATAATCTGAAATTTAATTGTTTATGAACGATGTAAAATTTCGGATTTTTTTAATTAAAGGTTCAAATTTTAAAGTTGATTCGATCGTTCTTAAAAGTTTGAATATTGTTAGCCCTTGATTTATTAATTTTACGAAATTGGATTGTCGTTAAAGTTTATTAAATCGTTAAAAATCGTTGTTTTTCGAAAAATTAAATCGTAACTTTTTTGAAAAATAAAACTAATGCAAGTTCGTGAATTAAAATTTAATTTTAATTAGGTTGGTCCCTTTTACGAACCAAAAACACGAACATGGGCATGATGGAAGTATGGCTCGTCGAGCCATACGAGGTCGTTATGCGAGCCGTGCCATGCGACACGGGCAGCAGCACGAGCTGCGTGCCTCGTGCGCGCTAGGCAAGGCAGGGGCGGGCGATGCCTGCGGGGCTGCGACGAAGAAAAGCACGATGCTTGCGACGTCGAGCGCCCACGATGCACAACACACACGCAACGCAGGGCAGCTAGGCTGCGGGTACGCGATGCGCATGCGCAAGGCATGGCACGCGGCATGGCGCGCGAGCGATGGGCGAGCGATGGCATGCTATGCGATGCGATGGGCTGGGCGCGCGCGGGCAATTCTCGTGCGCTCTTGGGCCTCTCGCACGATGGGCTGGGCGCAAGCCTAGGCCATTTGATTGAACTTTTTTTTAAATCGTTTAATTAGTTATGCTTCGTGTATTTGCATTAATTTGGGCTAACGGGATATTTAATTTAATATTTTATTTACTTGGGCCGGGCCGCGAGTTTTAATTTAATATTTCATAATTAATTATCCGGAATAATTATTGGTTTGAGTGGGAGCCACTAAATGAAATTAAAATGAAATAATTATTTTAATTATTTCGTAGGTCGCATTATTTTAATTAAATTCGATTTTAATTAGAATAAAGTCTAAGGATTAATAATTTGGAAATTGATTAATTTAGGACGTGTTTATGTGAACATGAATTTTAATTAACAACTAGGTCCAAATAATATTGAGTTTCAAAATTGCCTTCCAAATCAACACTTACAAAAATCTAGGGATCTAAGATAGTAGGTTTACGCTAAAGCGAGGTGCTATTTTAGTTGACTTAGGTGGTAAGGCGTCCTAAAGGAGCACGTTGATTGTGGTTATAACTCAAACAACAATGGCATTAAGTTGTGGCAAAGGGATAAATTATGGCATTAATTTATTAACCAAGAGTAATTTGGAGATTACTAGCAATAGGTTTTGCTTACCTAAAATCTTAAAATACTTAAGACATGCTAAAGCTGCTTAAGGATTTAGGACTTTTGGGGTCTTGGAATCGTTTCATTCATTTCGGACCATGTTTTTGCTTTTTGCATGAATGAAATGTTTTAATAGCTTTAATGATTGCATGTTTTTGCTTTTATTTCATAGTTATTGAATTGTATGAATGGTTATTTATTGCAAATTCTTTTCGATTGTAGTAATCAAAATGGTCGCAAACATAACAACAATCATATCATCTGAAATTCTGGATGTCGAGTTAGACTTGACTAATTTTCTTGAATGGAAAGGGAAACTTGTCGAAGTTTTGAAAGTTAATGGCATACATTATGTCATTGAACAACCTTTCCCTAGCTATGATGCGCGAGGCATGACTCCTGAAAGGTACAGAAGTTGGGCACTTCACAAGTACCTTGTCACGTAGTTCATCCTTAAGTCTATCCCTGAGAGTTGGAGAGGGAGGTTCATTACTTTTGAACCTCAAGCTCTCCTAAGTAGCCTCGAGGATAAGTGTGCGGGTTTTCGACCCTTGTGCCAAACTGGTGGCAATGGGGTTGACGAATTGGCTAATTCGATGAGCAATCTCAAGCTCATAACCCCACGCAAGTCGTGCCTAGAATTCGAACTTCTGGAGGCACAAAGGCGCATCTACTCTGTCAAGATGGACAAAAACACATCAATTCGGTCTCATGTGGATATGATGTCTGGATTATTTTTCACAATTGAGAGACTTGGTGGTTCCATCAAAGAGTCGGTAGCTATTGCACTAGTGCTGAATTCTCTTCATAAGGATTATGAGGGTTTTAAGATGCACTATCTCTTTCATCAGAAAGAGAGCACATTCTCTGAACTTGTGGAATTACTCATGAAATGCGAGAAAATCCTTAAGTTCAATCAAGACCCTTTGAATGTGAGGTGCACTAAATTCAAGAAAACAGGCAAGGGGAAGAAAAGCAAGGCTGCATCTTCGTCCACTCCCGGAGGGCATCTGGCGCCTTCTAAGAGCAAGATGAAGAGGAATGCTTCTCCTTCCACATCGCAATGCTTCAATTGTAATGAAATTGGTCATTACAAGCGAGATTGCCCCAAACTAAAGGAAGAGAAGAAGGACGGAAACGTTGCTTCTCCTTCAGGTATGTATGTTATACATTGTAATCTAGCTAATTCTACTTCTTGGGTATTAGATACTGGTTGTAGCTCACACTTATGTTCCAATCCACAGGGACTAAGGAGAAGTAGAAAGCTTGATAAAGGCGAGATGGATCTACGCGTGGGAAATGGAGCACGGATTGCTGCATTAGCCGTAGGATCTTATTTTATTTCTTTGCCTAGTGGGTTTGTTTTGGAACTAGAAAACTGTTACTATGTTCCTAGTATCACCAGAAACATCATTTCCGTTTCAAGTTTAGATTCTAAAGGTTTTAGTTTTCAATTTAAAGACAATAGTTGTTCTTTTGCTTTGAATGGAATGTTTTATGGTTCAGCACAACAAGAAAACGGTCTTTACGTGCTAGATACGAGCAAACACATTTATAACATAAATACCAAAAAGGCTAAAACTGGTGATTCGAATCTCGCATTTCTGTGGCATTGTCGATTAGGCCATATAAACATAAAGCGCATGGAATTACTTCAACGGAAAGGAATTCTAGAATCATTCGACTTAGAGAATATTGATCAATGCGAATCTTGTTTACTTGGCAAAATGACAAAGCAACCTTTCTCAAAGGTGGGAGAAAGAGCAAGCGAACTACTAGGGCTAATACATACGGACGTATGTGGGCCTATGAGTACGAAAGCTAGAGGTGAGTTCAGCTATTTCATAACGTTTACGGACGACTTCAGTAGATATGGCTATATTTACTTAATGAAGCACAAGTCTGAATCGTTTGAGAAATTCCGAGAATTTCAAAATGAAGTAGAGAATCAACATGGCAAGAAAATCAAAGCTCTAAGATCGGATCGAGGAGGTGAATATCTTAGCCACGAGTTTGATGACCATCTAAAAGAATGCGGTATTCTTTCTGAATTGACTGCGCCGGGGACACCTCAATGGAATGGAGTGTCGGAACGGAGAAACAGGACCTTACTCGATATGGTCAGGTCAATGATGAGTCAGGCCGAACTTCCTTTACAGTTCTAGGGACATGCGTTGCAAACTGCAGCACTCACACTGAATCGTGCTCCGTCAAAAGCTGTTGAAAAGACTCCATACGAATTATGGACTGGGAAACTTCCAAAGTTGTCTTTTCTGAAGATTTGGGGTTGCGAAGCATATGTGAAGCGATTAATTTCAGACAAGCTACAACCTAAATCTGACAAATGTTTCTTCGTTGGGTATCCAAAAGAAACTATGGGGTATTACTTCTACAACAAGTCAGACAACAAGGTATTCGTTGCTCGTGACGGTGTCTTTTTGGAAAGAAATCATATTTCCAAATTGACAAGTGGGAGAATAATAGACCTCGAAGAGATTCGAGACGAACAACGAACTCAGAACTCTTTAGAAGCAGTTCAAGTTGATGAACCTCCAAGGTCTTTAGAAGAGCCAGTGGGAGTAGTTCCTCAAAACGTTGTTGCCCCTCGTAGGTCAAATAGAACTATTTTTCAGCCGGACAGATGGACAGACGTCCTCCTGACTGAAAACTTAGACGTTCTCATATTGGATAGTGATGAACCTTTGACTTACAAGCAAGCTATGACGAGCCCAAGCTCCATTAAATGGTTAGAGGCCATGCAATCGGAAATAGACTCCATGTCTGAAAATCAAGTCTGGGATTTGGTTGATTTGCCGGATGGGTTCACACCTATCGGATGCAAATGGGTCTTCAAATTGAAGAAAGACAAAGATGGAATTGTATACATATACAAGGCTAGATTGGTAGCAAAAGGTTACAGGCAAGTTCACGGCGTTGACTACGATGAAACCTTTTCTCCAGTCGCGATGCTTAAGTCTATTCGGATAATCCTTGCGATTGCCGCTTTTCATGACTATGAAATATGGCAAATGGATGTCAAAACTGCCTTCTTGAACGGTGTTCTTGAAGAGAATGTGTTCATGACACAACCGGAGGGTTTTGTCGATCAAAAGAACCAAGGAAAGGTATGCAAGCTTAAGAAGTCCATCTACGGACTAAAGCAGGCATCAAGGAGTTGGAATAAACGATTTGATGAAGCAGTCAATAAGTTTGGCTTCATCAAGAATCAAGACGAATCTTGTGTATACAAGAAGGTCAGTGGGAGTAAAATTGCATTCCTAGTCTTGTATGTTGACGACATACTGCTTATTGGAAACGACATTCCTATGTTGGAGTCTGTAAAGACTTGGCTCGGGAAGTGTTTCTCAATGAAGGACTTAGGAGAGGCACAGTACATATTGGGCATCAAGATCTATAGGGATAGATCTAAAAGGATGATTGGACTAAGCCAAAGCACTTACATTGACAAAGTGCTAGCTAGGTTCAATATGATGGAAGCCAAGAGGGGCCATCTACCCATGTCACATGGCGTATATCTAAGCAAGAATCAGTGTCCGAAAACATCTGATGAGCGTAGAAAGATGAGTGGAATTCCATACGCTTCGGCTATTGGATCCATCATGTATGCTATGATTTGTACAAGGCCGGATGTTTCGTTCGCACTCAGTGCAACGAGCACGGTACCAGTCAGAACCAGGTGAGGCGCATTGGACTGCTGCCAAGAACATCCTAAAGTACCTGAAAAGGACTAAGGACCAGTTTCTGGTTTATGGTGGTACAAATGAGTTGATTGTTAAGGGCTATACGGACGCAAGCTTTCAAACCGACAGAGATGATTTCAGATCACAGTCTGGGTTTGTGTTCTGCCTCAACGGCGGAGCAGTAAGCTGGAAAAATGCTAAGCAAAGCACTATTGCGGATTCTACAACTGAAGCCGAGTACATTGCTGCCTCAGAAGCAGCAAAGGAAGCTGTTTGGATTCGGAAGTTCATCGAAGAACTTGGTGTTGTCCCCTCCATTAAAGGACCAGTGGCTTTGTATTATGACAATAGCGGAGCCATTGCCCAGGCAAAGGAGCCTAGGAGCCACCAGAAGTCCAAGCACGTACTGCGGCGATTTCATATACTTCGAGAGATCGTTGAAAGAAAGGAAATCGAGATTTGCAAGGTTGGAACTGACGACAACGTCGCGGATCCATTGACTAAACCGTTGCCACAAGTGAAACACAACGCACATGTAGCAACCATGGGAATCAAGCATGTTGGAGAATGGCTTTGATTTTCTAAGTATTGTTTTAGAACATCTGTTAGATCTATGTTTAAAACAATTGGTTTAACCATTTCATATTTATGAAATTTATTATTTCATATTCATTTAATTGTGGTTTAGAATTAAATGATAAGTCCATGTGATTCAAATCATTCAAATGGGATGTCAAGATGGATTCTTTGGCAAAGAAACACCCATAAGTGAACTTGAATATTAAAGTCACAAAGGATCCCTAATCCAGGTCATTGAAAGGTGGACGACCAATGACTAATGAAGATTAGATTGCAAGTAGATTACTTAGTTTTGTTTCTTGAACTAGAGTGACTGGATGTCAGAATCTTTTGCATAGATACTTATTGGATCTTGTATCGGATTGACCATGAGAACGCTTTAAGAGATTAAAGTCATGTCATAGGTAGTTCTCATTAATGGTGATTAGAAACCGTTCCTCAGAACATGAGCGATTATGTCTGCTCGTTTGAGAATTAGTTCGCTTTGATACTAGCTAAACGTCGCACCGTAAAAGGAGGCTATAAAAGCAGTTATTGGGCGTACTATGAATCAAAGTGAGTGTTCATAGATTGCAAGAATGGATTGTCCTCCTATCTTTGATAGGATATGGTGTTGTTGTGTAACAAGGCCTCTCGGAGAGTTAGATACTGTAAAATGCATGGCCGTGCTCATAATGGTTAGGCTTAACCTTCTGCAAAAGTTTGACAGTTGAACTGTGTAATCCGAGAAACACTTCTGGACCTAATAAGGATGGCTTGGATCTTACCTTATGTTCAGTAAGTAACACTAAGCGACAAAGGAATGTGGATGCACACTTGTCTGAATGACAAGTGGGAGATTGAAGGAAATATGTCCTTCACCCAAGGTGCATTAAGTCTAATACCAAGGTTCAGATTAATTGCGAACAATTAATTCAATGAGATCAAGTGATCGGAATAGCTAGCTGGAGCAATGCTTTCGATCAGTGAGTTCTAATGGATATTGAACTCACAACTTACTCTTGACTGAACCTACAAGGTCACACCAATGACACGTAACAGATCACCGGATTAAATGAATCGGAAATTCATTTAATAGCTTTTCGGGATTTAAGTTGGAAACGCATTATACGATACGACCTTGCATCGGAATCGTATATAGTATCGCGAATATTCGTAAGCTAGGCGAAACAAATAAATCGTATCGTACGACGGTCATTCGTCGTATACGAAACGATAAATAATATATCGGAAATATATTAAACGCGGATACGAGGAGCGGCCCACGAGCCGAATGCACAAAGCACTCAAGGCCCATGGGCGCGCGCGCTAGGCAAGCAAGCAAGGCGAAACAACAGCGCTAGCCCATGGCCGAGCAGCTGTGTGCGCGCGCGAGCCAAGACCACGACACAGCAGCAGCAGCGCGGCCCACGGCCCAGCTCGCTGTGCGTGTGCGTGTGATGCTGCGCGGGCTTGCTAGCCGGCCTTGCCTCATGGCTTGGTCGGTTAGTAAGGTTATGTAAATAACCTTATGACCTAATTTCCAACTAAGGCAATCACAATTCAGATTACACACAACCCTAGGAGAAAACAGAGAACCCTAATTCTCTCTGTGCCTCCATAGTGTGTTCATCCCAAAAGCAAATCTCTTGATCGATTGTCTAAGCTACGATAATCAAGACGGATCTGATCGTGTCGGTGAACCAAGTAGAGGAACGACAAGTGGAGTTCTTTGTTCGTGTTCGTTGACAGATTATTGTGGAAAACGCGCTTCGAATGTAAGTTTGCTTAATCTGTGCTTTATACATGTTTCCTGGCTTTGGGGATTGTTCCGCACATGTTATTATGTTTAACTGTATTCCCCTACACCAAAAACGTATTGTATGACTTTAGGCATGACGAACATATACCAATCTCTATTGATCTAAGTGAAGATCAACTAGATTGAGATCAAGAATACTTATGGTACTTGAAAGAGTACATAGGAATAGTTCTTGATTCAAGGAAATGAATATATGCTAAATATTGATGCTACACGCATAAACACTGGCAAAGGATCAAGAAAGACCCTTTGTAGTTAACCATTGATAAGGACGAGCTATAGAGCATCGTGTTTTGAAATTGCAACATGGATTGGAGACCATGAGTTGTTGCGTGGGATATTGAAATATTAATTTCTATGTTCTAAGATACAGCTGGAAAGTATTCCGCATATCTATGAACTGCTTGGATAAGTAAATCCAAACAAAGCATCACTAGCAACCTAAACAGTTGAAGTAAAAGTACTTATTGCCTAAGAAGCAATAAAACAGAGTTGTTTATATAAAGAGTTCTTCACTGAACTTGGGTGGATCATATGTCTGCTGACTTGATGGTTCTTCATTGCAAAATGCGTAGAACCACTATTGTAGCTAGAAAGACTAGATCACAAAATAAACATACTCAAAATATCTTATCATCCTATCTCAAAGAACATTCGATGAAAAGGATATTAAGATTGGCAAAGCATGAAAACTAAACCTATGCAACAAATGAGAAACAACACTCACATTGTGGCACTGGAAATCAAGCATAGCTTTGAAATTCCATGAAATGTTTTAAAGATGGGTTTGAGGCCCATGGTTGTGAAACATTGGGGTTGAACATTTATCATATATGAAATGTATTTTCATATTCCATTTAATCTTGGTTTAGTATTAAATGATGAGTCCCTTCAATTTGACAATATATTCAAGATAGATTGTCAGGACCAGTCCTGTGACTAAGAAATGTCTATCAAGTGAACTTGAATGTCAAAAGTTGAAAATGGTCCCTGGTCGGAGTTTTCTATAAAATTGGACGCATAGAAAACCTTAGACGACTAGAATGCAAGATGACTAGTAGTTCTGTTTCTTGAACTATGTGGATATGGCAATGTCAAAATCATTTGCATAGATACTTACTTTGGGAAGACTAGTATCGGACAGACCTATGAAACTTTACTGTTAGAGATGAAAATCTGTCATAAGTAAATTTCATTAAAATTATTAGACACTAAATCCTCAATACCTGAGTGATTTGAGATTACTTGTTTGAGAACTGGTTACTTTGACGTTGACCAACCTTCGCACCGTAAAAGGAGGCTATAAAGGCAACGCTCAGGTAATCACCTATCAAACGAAGTCTAATCTCAAGATCGCAAGATTGGGATTGTCCTCCCATAAATCGGGATGAGATGCTTAAAAGTTGTACAAGGCCACTCGGAGAGCTAGAAACTGTGAAATGCATGGCCGTGCTCGGATGAATCATAGGCTATGATTATCTGTTTATTTGATCAGTTGAACTCTGAAACCGAGAAACACCTCTGGACATAATAAGGATGACAACTCTTACCTTATGTTCAAGAGCAAGCATCGAGTGACAAAGGAATTAGGTAATGCACACTTGTCCCTAAGGACAAGCGGGAGACTGAAGGAAATAGTGCCCTTGGTCCAAGTATGCATTCAATGTTAAGTCTAATAAATGCGGTTCAGTATTAATTAACAAGTTAATAATTCAGTGAGATCAAGTGAGCTGAATGCCTAGCTAGAGGCCGCTTCAGTTCAAGTGGAATTAATGATATTAATCCACAGCTTACTCTTGACTGAACCCGTAGGGTCACACAAATAGTACGTAAACGGATCAAGTATTTAATGGCATTAAATACTCCATCTATGGATATTCGGAATCGACGGATCTTGGTTTCAGTGGGAGCTGAGATCGTCACAAGCAAGAAATGAAAACTCCGGAAACGATGATATTGCCGGAAACGGAAATATGGATCGTATCGGAAATATAAATATTATCCAACTCATAGATGTTGCCGGAAACGGAAACATGGTACGTATCGGAAAATATTATTGCAAATGGAAATATTACCGGAATCGGAAATATTGCCGGAAACGGAAATATTGTCAGAATCAGAAATATTATCGAAATCGGAAAATAATTCCGGAAACGGAAATATTAAATATTTGTTCGAAACGGAAATTAATTCCGGAATCGGAAATATTAAATATTGTTCGTATCGGAAATGAATTCCGGAATCGGGAATTTAATCGGAAGCGAATCGTACGAATTAGCATCGGACGAGGCTTGCTAGACGAAGGCCCAGCATGAAGCCTGGCCGTCGCCCAGCAAGCCACACGCAACAAACACACGCCAAGCTCGACCAGGCCCAGCGCAAGGCCAGGCCCAGCCAAGCCTTGGCGCGCGCATAATGGGCTGCGGGCAAAGGGGTTGTGCGCCGTGCGTGGGCCGCGAGGCTTGCGCATGGGCGTGCGGCTCGTGCGTGCGTAAGTGTTTGTGTTCCTGTACGAATCCTAAAGCTATCGGGATTCTACATATTGATTAAATCCTAATCCTAATAAGATTATATTTATTATTTAGAGTTCAAGTTGGATTCTAATTAATAAATCCAAATCCTAGTAGGATTATAATTCCTTTTCCATACCTCTATAAATAGGAGCCTAGGGTAATAATTTATAGATGCAATTGAAGTATTCGAGAGGTAAGGTTTTTGAAAGAAAAATTCAGCCATACACTTGCACTAACCTAGCCGAAAATCCTAGTACCTTAAGGGCGATTCTAGTTGGTCAATCTTGAGGCGGATCCGGACGTACTGTGGACTATCTACGGAGGGACGACACTTGGAGTCCTAAAGACTTGTTCTTGTTCGGTTCGGGCGCAGCTAGGGAGGGCACGCAACAAAGTGTATGCATCTAAACTATGCTAAATGATTATGTGTAAATAATATGCTTTCCTGGCTTTATGGTTTTTCCGCATGATTTATGTTTTGTCATATGAATCATAACCGAAACACCCCCCTCTCCCCAATATTTAACACAATGATCTTCCAAATTAAATTGTGCACTCAAATGAAAAAGATTTTGGAACATGTAATATCTCAGAACTATGAACAAAATTTTCCAAATTATTAAACGGAAAGAAGTAAGAATATGGCTGGCATTTTGTGTCTCTTTTTCAATATCAAAGAACTCTTTTTAAAATCACAACCAAAAACATGTGGAATGAAATATAGAATTGCGAGATGAAGAACACACACGTTTAATAAGATACCTCTCTTATTATCTTTAAGGAAAATCACTCAAAACCTTAAACTCACAATCTCATAAGTTATACCACAACTTGGTATCTCCTTATATATAACTCTATTAGATAACTCCTAAATAACACTAGAAGAGAGTTTAAGGAGATACCAAGTTGTGGTATAACTTATGAGATTGTGAGTTTAAGGTTTTGAGTGATTTTCCTTAAAAATAATAAGAGAGGTATTCTTATTAAACGTGTGTGTTCTTAATCTCGAAATTCTATATTTGGTATCAGAGCCAAAGAAGTCCGATCGTGAGGAATTGAGAAGAAGAAGAAATCGACCACAGTAAAACCCTAGGAGAAACGACCATGCATGGACGATAAGGAAGAAAAGGATGTGGAAATCAAAGCCAAAGAAGTCGGACCCTCATCCATTAAGTGTCCAATGCTCAATAACACAAACTATACAGTTTGGTCTATATGTATGAAGGTGGCACTCAAGGTTCACAAAGTATGGGAAACCATTGACCCGGGAACGAAGGATAATGACAAGAACAACATGGCCATAGCCTTACTGTTCCAATCTATACCAAAGGCACTGATTTTACAAGTAGGATATCTTGACACTTGAAAAGGAGTATTGGATGCTATAAAGGCGAGACATGTTGGAGATGATCAGGTGAAAGAGGCCCGACTACAAACCCTAATAATTCGATCGATTAAAGATGAAAGATACCGATAAGATTGATGATTTTGTCGGTAAGATCTCAGAACTTTCCTCAAAATCTGTAAAATTTGGGTGAAACAATTGAGGAACCAAAACTGGTCAAGAAATTTCTCAAAAGTCTACCAAGAAATAGATACATACACATTGTTGCATCTCTTGAACAAGTTCTGGACCTCAATACAACAAGCTTTGAGGATATTGTTGGAAGACTAAAAGCCTATGAGGAAAGAATCAGTGGGGAAGAAGAAGAAGATCAAGTTGAATATGATGATCAAGGCAAATTCATGTATTGCAACACATATTCACGACAATATCCTCAATATAACTATGGAGGCAACAGAGGAAGAGGACGAGGGGGTTGCTTTCAATGGAGAGGAAGAGGTTGTGGACGATATGGGAATTATCAGAGACGAGACAAAGAACTTGAGAAATCGATAACATACTATCGCTGTGATAAGAAAAGTCATTATGCGTCAAATTGCCCCGATAGACTGCTTAAGCTCCAAGAAGCTGTGGAGAAGAAAGATGATGACACTCAAGAAGCCGATGGATTGATGATGCACGAGGTAGTGTATCTCAATGAGAAAAAGGTGCAACCAAGTAAGTTTGAAGGTGAACTAGACACAAAGAATGTGTGGTACCTTGATAATGGTGCAAGTAACCATATGTGTGGAAATCGTGAGTTCTTCTTAGATCTTGATGAAACAGTCACGGGAAAGGTGAGATTTGGAGATGATTCTCGTATCGATATAAAAGTTAAAAAGTTTCTATTCGATTCTTGTTCAAAAACAGTGAAAATAAGGTCTTGAGCAACATATACTACATACCAGAGTTGAGGAGCAACATCATAAGCCTTGGTCAGGCCACATAAGCAGGATGTGAAGTAAGTATGAAAGAAGATCGATTGATGCTCTATGATTAATTAGGTCAATTATTGGTGAGAACAACCAAATCAAAGAACCGCCTGAAGGAAATAATACCCTTGGTCCAAGTTTGCATTTAATGCATTTAATGCTAAGTCTAATAAACGCGGTTCAGTATTAATTAAGCAAGTTAATTATTCAGTGAGATCAAGTGATCTGAATGCCTAGCTAGAGGCCGTTTCAGTTCAAGTGGAATTAATATAATTAATTCCACAACTTACTCTTGACTGAACCCGTAAGGTCACACAAATAGTACGTTAACGAATCAAGAATTTAGTTGAATATTATATTCAATACATACTCTAATTATGGAAATTCAGAAACGACAGATGTTGGTTTCAGTGGGAGCTAAACGAACTGTCAAAAAACAAAGAAAGAATATTTGTCGGAAATGGAGATATTGTCGGAAACGGAAATATGGTTCATAATGGAAATATAAATATTATCGAAGTCGAAGATATTGCAGGAAACGGAAATATGGTTCATATCGGAAACATTAATCGAAAATAGAAATATTGCCGGAATCGGAAATATTACCGGAAACGGAAATATTACCAAAATCGAAAATATTGTCGAAATCGAAAATATTATCGGAATCGGAAATATTATCGGAAACGAAAATATTGTTCGAGTCGGAAATAAATTCCGGGATCAGAAAAACAAATCGGAAGCACGAAACAAGCGACAGACCGTTGCACGAAGGCCATGGCACAGCGCGCCTATGGGTCAAGCGCCTATGGGTCAAGCGCAACACGCAAGCCACAAGGCCAGAGCTGCTGGTCAGTGCGCATGGCTTGTGCGAGGGCCAGCGCTGCTGGGATTTTCGTGCAGGCCAAGCAAGTTGGTCGGATTACTTGCTTAGAAAACAAAGCAGCCGGTCAGCATATGGTAATTAGGGGTTTTGTTATTTTTGGTATATTTTCCTAAACTTTCCTAAAACCGTGCTAGGGTTTTGGCACCTAGGGTTTTTCCTATTTCCTATAAATACATGGCCTATGGTCATGAATTATTACACATCATTGAAACACAATTCAATTCTCTTTGCTCATCACATTAAAGTGAGAACCCGAAATTCATAAACCTTATATTATATCCTAGTTGGTACGATCTAAGGCGGATCCGGACGTGCTGTGGACTTTCTACGGAGGGACGACGTTTGGTGTTCTAACTTGTTCTTGTTCGGTTCAGGAGCAGCTAGGGAAGGCACGCATTACAAAGTGTGTTCACTAAATTATGCTAAATGATTATGTTCATTTAATTTGGATCTTGGCATTTATGGTTTTTCCGCATGACATTAGATTGTTCATAACCTAACATCGTCTTTACAAGGTCATATTGGAGGTAGAAAACATCAAGTGTCTACAGTTAACAGCATCAACTGAATCATCCAAGTGGCACACATGACTAGGTCACGTTAACTTGGAAACAATGAAACTAATGATCAACAAAGAGTTAGTAACTGGTATACCAAAAGTCGTAGTAGAAAAGGGAACATGTGAATCATGTCTTCGTGGGAAACAAACAAGGAAGCCCTTTCCACAAGCCACCTCATATCGATCTACTCAAAATCTTGAACTTATTCATGGGGATCTATGTGGCCCTATCACACCCTGTACACCAGCTCCCAAGAGGTATGTATTCGTACTCATTGATGATTACTCACGCTACATGTGGCAATTTTGTTGAAGGTGAAGAGTGAAGCTTGACAGGCTAAATCGCACTCTTATCAAAGATAAACCTAACATTCACCAACTAAAAATATAGCAAGGGAAGTAGGGATCGTATCCACAGGGAAACAATATTCTTTCTACTACTAATCAACAAGTCTAGACTATTGGTAACAAGTGAAGGAAATAATGCCCTTGGTCCAAGTATGCATTTAATGTTATGTCTAATAAATGCGGTTCAATATTAATTATACAAGGTAATAATTCAGTGAGATCAAGTGAACTGTATGCCTAGCTAGAGGCCGCTTCAAATCAAGTGGAAATTAATAATAATATTAATCCACAGCTTACTCTTGACTGGACCCGTAGGGTCACACAAATAGTACGTGAACGGATCAAGTATTTAATGGAATTAAATACTCCATCTATGGATATTCGGAATCGATGGATCTTGGTTCCAGTGGGAGCTGAGATCGTCAAAGGCAAATTATGAATACTCCGGAAACGATGATATTGCCGGAAACGGAAATATGGATCGTATCGGAAATATAAATATTATCCAAGTCGTAGATGTTGCCGGAAACGGAAACATGGTACGTATTGGAAAATATTAGTCTGGAAAAAACGCTCACTGAGCTTCACGGTATGCTGAAGACCGCTGAAAAGACGCTCAAAAGTGATAAGAAAGATGTGCTTATGGTGCGTGGGGGCAAGTTCAAGAAATCTGGCAAGAAGAGGAATGCTAAGAAAGGTGGCAAGAAGGCCAGCCCAACTAAGCAACCTGGCGGCACCAAGTCTGAAAAGAAGAAGGTGAGCCAACCCACTTCTGAATCTGAATGCTTCTACTGCAAGAAGAAGGGGCATTGGAAGAGAGATTGCTTGAAGCTTAAGGAAGATCAGAAGAACGGAACAGTCGTTCCATCTTCAGGTATTTTTGTAATAGACTGTATACTTGTTAATTCAACTTCTTGGGTATTAGATACAGGTTGTGGCTCACACTTATGTTCCAATTCGCAGGGACTAAGAAGAAGTAGAAGGTTAAGCAAGGGTGAAGTCGACCTACGAGTGGGAAATGGAGCACGGATTGCTGCATTAGCTGTAGGAACTTATTATTTGTCGTTGCCCTCTGGGCTAGTTTTGGAACTGGAAGATTGTTTTCATGTTCCAAGTCTTACTAAAAACATCATTTATGTTTCTTGATTAGATGCTAAGGGATTTTCCTTTTTAATAAAAGACAATGGTTGCTCGTTTTATTTTAAAGAGATGTTTTTATGGATCTGCTAGATTAGTCAATGGACTTTATTTACTAGATCATGACAAACAAGTTTATAACATAAATACCAAAAAGGCCAAAAAGAATGAATCAGATCTCACCTATCTGTGGCATTGTCGATTAGGCCATATTAACTTGAAACGCATAGAAAGACTTCAAAAGGAAGGAATTCTAGAACCATTCGACTTAGAGGATTATGGTAAGTGAGAATCATGTTTACTTGGCAAAATGACAAAGCAACCTTTCTCTAAAGTTGGAGAAAGAGAAAATGAGCTATTGGGTTTAATCCATACAGATGTATGTTGACCAATGAGTACAAATGCTAGAGGTGGTTTCAGCTACTTTATCACTTTCACTGAAGACTTTAGTAGATATGGTTATGTCTACCTAATGAAGCATAAGTCTGAATCCTTTGACAAATTCAAGGAATTTCAGAGTGAAGTAGAGAATCAATTAGGCAAGAAGATTAAGGCACTGCGGTCTGATAGAGGCGGTGAATATCTGAGCTATGAATTTGATGACCATCTGAAAGAATGTGGAATTCTATCAGAATTGACTCCTCCTGGAACACCTCAATGGAACGGTTGAACGGAGGATTAGAACCTTGCTAGACATGGTTAGATCAATGATGGGTCAGGCCGAACTTCCAATAGAATTTTGGGGACATGCACTGAACACAACTGCACTCACTATAAATAGAGCTCCGTCTAAAGCTGTTGAAAAGACTCCATATGAGTTATGGTTTGGAAATCCTCCAAAAGTGTCTTTTCTTAAGATTTGGGGTTGTGAAGTATACGTCAAACGATTAATTTCAGACAAACTTCAACCAAAATCTGACAAATATATCCTTGTGGGCTACCCAAAGGAAACAAAGGGGTATTACTTCTACAATACATCTGAGAACAAGGTGTTTGTTGCTCGAGATGGTATCTTTTTGGAAAGAGATCACATTTCCAAAATGACAAGTGGGAGAAAAGTAGACCTCGAAGAAATTCGAGTCGAACAACAAACTCTAGAGAATGCTCAAGATGACATTCAGGTTCAAACTCATAGATCTTTAGAAGTATCTGGTGAGAATCAAGGACCATCTAGAAATGTAACTCCGCGTAGATTGCAAAGATATAGATCTCAACCGGAAAGGTACTTAGGTATTTTGACAAACGAGAGCTATGAAGTTCTATTACTTGAAAGTGATGAACCTGCGACTTACAAACAAGCTATGACGAGCCCTAGCTCCAAGCAATGGCAAGAAGCCATGCAATCTGAATCAGACTCCATGTCTGAAAACCAAGTTTGGGATTTGGTCGATTTGCCAGATGGCTACCAAGCCATAGGAAGCAAATGGGTTTTCAAACTGGAAAAGGACAAGGATGGGAAACTTGAAGTTTTCAAAGCTAGATTGGTTGCAAAAGGTTACAGGCAAGTCCAAGGTGTGGATTACGATGAAACCTTTTCACCAGTTGCAATGCTAAAGTCTATTCGGATAATGTTAGCAATCGTTGCATATTACGATTACGAAATATGGCAGATGGATGTCAAAACCTCTTTCTTAAACGACGTTTTAACAGAAACTGTATTTATGACACAGCCTGAGGGTTTTGAGGATCCAAAGAATGCTAAAAAGGTATGCAAGCTTAAGAAATCAATCTACGGATTGAAGCAAGCATCAAGGAGCTGGAATATACGTTTTGATGAAGCAGTCAGTGACTTTGGTTTCATCAAGAACGCAGATGAATCTTGTGTATACAAGAAGGTCAATGGGAGCAAAATTTCTTTTTCTAGTATTATATGTCGACGACATATTACTTACCGGAAATGACATTCCTATGTTGAACTCTGTCAAGATTTGGCTTGGGAAATGTTTTTCGATGAAGGATCTAGGAGAAGCACAGTACATACTAGGCATCAAGATTTACAGAGATAGAGCTAAGAAGATGATTGGACTCAGTCAAAGCACTTATATCAATAAGGAGCTTGAAAGATTCAATATGGCAGACTCCAAGCGAGGCTACCTACCCATGTCTCATGGTATGACTCTAAGCAAGACTTAGTGCCCAAAACACTTGATGAGCATAGACGAATGAGTGGGATTCCATATACATCATTGATTGGTTCAATAATGTATGCTATGATATGTACACGCCCGGATGTTGCGTACGCACTCAGTGCTACGAGAAGATACCAGTCAGACCTAGGAGAGGCACATTGGACTGCTGCCAAGAATATTCTGAAGTACCTGAAAAGGCAAAAAGATGATTTCCTGGTCTATGGTGGAGATGATGAATTAATTGTTAAAGGTTATACGGACGCAATTTTCCAAACCGACAAAGATGATTACATATCACAGTCTGGGTTTGTCTTCTGCCTCAACGGAGGTGCAGTAAGCTGGAAAAGTGCTAAGCAAAGCACCATTGCGGATTCTATAACTGAAGCGGAGTACATTGCTGTACATGAAGCAGCAAAGGAAGCTATATGGCTAAGGAAGTTCATAAGTGAACTTGGTGTAGTCCCCTCCATTAAAGGACCAATAGCTCTGTATTGTGATAATAATGGAGCTATTGCACAGACAAAGGAGCCTAGATACCACCAGAGAGTTAAGCATGTACTTCGTAGATTTCACCTTCTACGAGAGTTCGTTGAAAGAAAAGAAGTCGAGATAAGCAAGATTGGAACTGATGACAGCATCTCAGATCCATTAACTAAACCTCTGCCGCAGGCGAAGCACAACTCGCACACTGCAGCTATGGGAATCAAGCATGTTGGAGAATGGCTTTGATGTCCTTATTTAATGTTTTAAAGTTTTAAAGTTTTAAAGTTTAATACTTTGTAAAACGTTATTGGTTAACCATTCACATTAATGAATATAATTCATTTTTCCATTTAATTTGTGGTTTATTAAATGATGAGTCCCTTCAATTTGACGATATATTCAAGATAGACTGTCAGGACCAGTCTTGTGACTAAGAAATATCTATCAAGTGAACTTGAATGTCAAAATTTAAAAATGGTCCCTGGTCGGAGTTTTCTATAAAGATGGACGCATAGAAAACGTTAGACGACTAGAATGCAAGATGACTAGTAGTTCCGTTTCTTGAACTATTTGGATATGGCAATGTCGCAATCATTTGCATAGATACTTACATTGGGAAGACGGAAATATTAAATATTTGTTCGAAATGGAAATTCATTCCGGAATCATAAATATTAAATATTGTTCGAATTGGAAATGAATTCCGGAATACGAAAATTAATCGGAAGCGTGACGTACGAAATAAACATCTAACGAGCTTGCTAGACGCAAGGCCCAGCACGAAGCTAGGCCCAACGCCTAGCGAAGCCCGCGCGCACAAGCACATAGGCGCAGCCCGCTGCGACCAAGCAAGCAAGGCCAGCGAGCTGGCGCGCCCTTCGTGGGCTGCGAGCAGCTGCTGCCGAGCTCAGCGCGCGCGCACAGCGCCCTTCGTGGGCTGTGTGTGTGTGTTTGTGTTTGTGTACGAAGCCTTGATCTATTAGGATTCGTTTTGATTAAATTCCTAAAACTACTAGAAATTAGATGATTGAATTTAAGTCAAATTCAGATTAGCTAATTTGAATCCTAGTAGGTTTCTAAAATCCGATTTCCCTACCCTATAAATAGGTGATCATATTCACAATTTATGGACAATCTAATTCAAGTATTCATATAAGTTTTAGGCTTAAAACTCAGATTTTTATTTGCTATTAAATCCGAAAATTACATAGAACCTTAGGTGGAATTCTAGTTAATTAAATCTAAGGCGGATCCGAGCGTGCTGTGGACAATCTACGGAGGGACGACATTTGGAGTCCTAGACTTGTTCTTGTTCGGTTCGACAGCAGCTAGGGAGGGCACGCTACAAAGTGTATGTGTCCTAAATTATGCTAATTGTTATGTGGCAATTAATTTGGATTCCTGGCTTTATGGTTTTTCCGCATGATTTATATTCATTTATATGTATCATAACCTAACAACAAGGGATTATGTTTGGTTTGTAAATTAAAACTAAGGCAATAATTAAATCGGAAAATATCAATATTAAGGGAATCTAGGGCAACAGTCACCACAAATGCAGATCGGGATTGGACAACAGATAACAACAATCAATTAACAATCATAACTAGAAAAACATGCATCTCTCGAATCTTATGAATTCCTTAGGAAATTATAACTAGCAGGCTCTCGCTATGTACTAGAAACAAGTCCGACCGAACAGAATTGACGAACAATTAAAATAAGCTATAGAAATCACAATAAATTAATCAATAATCAAGTCCAAATCCAATCCCAATCATGCATCCATGGATCCCCTAAACCCTAGGAAAATGACTACTCAAACATAATGAAAATAGCTAAAACAATATTAATCAATGGAGACATAATTTGAATAATTAATAAAGCAAGTAAAAGCAATGAAATTGAATAAATAAACTTTAGATTGAAGTAATACCTAAATGAAGAACAAGGGAAGAACTCAAAAGTTGGAGCTTTTTGATTGAAATAATAAAACTAAGTGTTGATAAATTGAGAAAATAACTAAGTAATGAAAATAAACTAAGGGTTCTAAGCTAGAAAATAAGATGTCCACTAAAAAAAATATAAGGCTTAGTATTTATAGTTTTCCCAAAATATAATAAAAAAAACCGGAAATAAAACTCGCGAAAAACGCTGGAGGTTGGCGTCACCGGATCGGGAAGTGATAAATCATATTTATATAGGGTATTCTAGGCTCATTTAGGTTGCATTTCTAGGCATTTGTCTCATTTTAGTTGCATTTAGAGTCATAATTGCATAAGTCGTCGTTATTGTACTCTATTACGCTCCGTTTGTGTTTTCTTTGATATTTCAGGTGATTTTATAATCATTTGGGTACTTTCGGAGTGTTTGGAGGTGGATCGAATGATCACCGGATGGTTTGAGTCGGAGACAAAGTGTTTGATCGGAGAACTAAGCTTTTCGGGAACGATTATGTCAATCTGGACGATCAGCTCGATGTATCTCTTGTGCATGAGATCGCTACATCCCTCGTTGGCCCGCCGCATCCCTCGTTGTGTTTCATCGTGCATTGCTACGCCTCACTACGGCAACAAGGGATGGCTCGCTAGCTCCCTCGCTGCTTTGCATTGTGCTAGCTCCATCGCTGCCCCCATTGCCTCATCATTGCTTGTGCGCACACACACAGGGCACTGAGGGATGGTGCGCGAGATCCATCACTGCCTCGGTCCTTGCTTTATCTTGCTATACGCTTCACTAGGAAGTGAGGGATGGTGCGCGAGATCCCTTGCTGCCTCGTTGCTCTGTTGCTTGTCTTGCTGCACTTCACTCGGCCAGCGAGGGATGGCTCGCTAGCTTCGCCGCTGCCTTGCCTCGCTCCATGCTCTACATTTCTACGCTTCACCAGGCCAGCGAGGGATGGTGCGCGATATCCCTCGCTTCCCATGCCACGCCAATTCTTGCTTTGCGTGCATGGCCTAGACGGTTCAGTCGTGCTCGGGTTCGGCTGCCACGTCATCGCTCCATCGACCAATCATCGACGACTTTTATCTTTATTTTCTTATTTATTTATTTATTTATTTATTTTATTTTAGAAAATAGGGAGCATATAAATACTCAAGGGAATTAACTTATTTCCCTTATGTTATTTTTCCTTAGAATTCTTTTGAACGCTTAGTTTTATTTTTCTCTCTTCACATTATTGAGCCCTAATACATTCCATTCGATTGATAAATATAGAAGTATTTTCATAATTCTTCTTGTTTCTGAATTATTTTTTTCTATTATTGTTCATTATGAATTTCATTGTTATTTCATATTTCATGTTCGTTAATTTAGTCATGAGCGAGTAGTTTTATTCTAGGGCTAAGTAAGGGAAGCCATGTTTATACCATGATTGTTATGCATTTAAGTTTGTAAGTTTATAGATTATTGCTTGATAATTCCAATTGATTTCTTTTAATTTTTGATTCATGTTATCGGCCAACTTCATGGATTGATTATCTAGCTAATAGGAATTAGAATCGAAAGATCCTATTTTTAGAGGCTTAGTGCAATTGGCAATTCTGATTATTAGCGATCGTACTGCATATGTTGAATTGAAAGTGTTAAGACCCGACCGTATAGGATTAGCATGTACTTTAATTACTCGGCTTAGTTTTTTCATTTCCGAATTGATTGTGTTCTTGGATTGGTATAAGCATGGTGAACCGAACAGAAGCCCTAGACCTTTAATTCATTGATAATTCCTACATTTATATTATTGCTTTAGTTTTACTAGTTAATACTCAAAATCAACTTTCGTTTTTGAAATAGTTTATATGATTGGGCAAAAACTAATAGAACTTGTCTCCCTGTGGGATCGACCCGTATTTGCTAAGTATCTGCTAACAACAGACGTCGTGCACTTGCGGTATCACTTTTTAACTCATCAAGTTTTTGGCGCCGTTGCCGGGGAGACGGCTAGATTCTATTAGTTTTAGTTTGATTATTTGAAATGTTTCCATTGTCTCATTGGAACTCTCAGTTCCAATTGAGGAAAATCTCACTGCGTTTTTCTTTCTTTGTTGTTTATGCCCAGGTCTGCCAGAACGGGTACCTTGGTTCCTCCCGATCCCAATCTTGGAAAGACCCTTCGTCAACTAAAAAAGCAACAAAAGAAGAAGAAGAAGTCAGGGTCCCAAGACTTACAGACTCCACAGAGTCACACGATGTCTAAATCCCTGAAATCATATGGGGTGCCTTCCTCGAATAGTGTTCCGACTGGGCTCACAATGCCAAGTATTGATGCAGTCAACTTTGAGATCAAGCCCGCTCTAATCTCCATGGTCTCACAAAATCAATATGGTGGCTGTCCATCTGAGGAACCCACCAATCATTTGCAGAGGTTCAACCAAATGTGTGGTACTATCAAGCATCAAGGGGTCACTCAAGACCAATTGAAAGTTATGTTGTTTAGGTTTAGCCTTCGTGATAATTCTCAAACATGGTTGAACGATGTCAAGGTGACAGAGTGGAGTGCTATTTCACAGGCCTTTCTAGAAGAATTATTTCCATTTACCAAGACTGCTGAAATAAGGCACAAGCTGACCACATTTACTCAAGAACCCGGTGAATCACTTAGAGAAGCCTGGGATAGATTCAAGGCATTGCAGCGGTCTTGTCCGCATCACAACATTGAAAAGTGGTTCTTGGTTCAGATCTTCTACCATGGGTTGTAAGATGATACAAAGAACACAATTGATTCTGCTGCTGGGGGTGTTTTCCTTGACAAAGAAGTGGATGTAGGTTGTGATTTTCTTGCCAATTTAGCTGCTAATCATTACAGCACCAGAACTACATCTAAGAAGGGCAAGATGGATGTCGATGCTTATGCTCTATTTTCCTCACAAGTGGCAGCCTTGAACCTGAAGATAGATTCTTTGAAGGCCCCTCAGTCTGGTACTCCCCCAATGAGTATCAATGCTATGTCTAGTGTAGCTCCAATAACAACTTCTTACTGCGAAGTATGTGGAATTCAAGGTCACTTTGTTCATGATTGCTCTTATAGTTCGCAGGATACCACATAAATGGAGCAAGTGAATGCTTTTCAACAGAGGTAGCCTAATGACCCATATTCCAATTCATATAATCTGGGTTGGAGGAATCATCCAAATTTCTCATATCGGGGCAACAATGTTCAGAATCCTCAACCCCAACAACAATGGTCACAACCACAGTTCCATCCACCTCAACCACATGTTTTTAGGCCTCCATTTCCACAAGGAGCCTCACATAATGCTCCCTCGGGGTTTAATAGGCCCCCGCATCAAGGATATCAACAATATCCTCAGAGCAGTGCTACTCTAGAGCCTAACATGGGTGATCTGTATAAGCTCATTGCAAATATGCAGAAGACCGCAGAGATAGCTCAAAAGAATCATGATGAGAGCATCAAAGAGTTGAAGAATCAGAATAGAATGTTGGAGAATCAAGTTGCTCAACTTGCTGACACTCTATCTCAAAGGCAACCGGGTACACTACCAGGGCAACCTACTCCGCCCTAGAATAGAGAAAGTGCCAATGCTATCACTCTTAGAAGTGGCACTAAATATGATGGACCCCCGATGCCCACTGATGATGCAACTCTTGCTAAGGAGAACACAGAGGGACCAGAGAAAGAAATTGATGTAGAGCCTCAAGTCCCGGAAGTTGATAATGCTGATGATGTTGGCGCAAATAAGGGGAAGGAGAAGATTTCTGATTCTCTCCCTATTGTGCCTAAGTTGCCTTTCCCTCACCGGATGCAGAAAACTAAGGTCGATCAACAACTTGGTAAGTTCTTGGCAATGGTCAAGAATCTTGAGGTAACGGTCCCTTTTACTGAGTTAATATCTCAAGTTCCTGTGTATGCAAAATTTTTGAAAGAGATGATCACTAAGAAAAGGGAGTATGGTGGTGTGGAGAGAGTCGCTCTAACTGAAGAGTGCAGTGCCATATTGCAAAATAAGTCTCCACCCAAACTTAAGGATCCGGGTAGTTTTTTCATCCCATCCCATGTCATGTAGGTGCATTGGTCATTGATAAAGCATTATGTGATTTAGGTGCAAGTGTGTCTATCATGCCCCTTTCTGTCTGTAATAGGTTGAATATGGGAAAACTAAAATGCACAAAAATCACTTTGCAAATGGCAGATCGTTCTATAAAATATCCTTTAGGTATTTTGGAGGGTGTTCCTGTACGGGTGGGGAAATTCTACATTCCTATTGATTTTGTGGTGCTAGATATGGAGGAGGATAGTCAAATCCCCATAATTTTGGGTAGGCCATTTTATGTACTGCAGGTGCTGTTATTGATGTTAAGTCTGGGTCTCTTACTTTGAGTGTTGGTGATGATACTGTTACTTTTAATCTAACCAATGCTATGAAGTCTCCTATGCTTGAGAATACTTGTTACAGGATTGATATTGTAGAAGAGATTTCTCTAGACAATATCCCTAGAATGTTGTATGATGATCTATTGCTGGCGACTCTCGCCTTGGAGGCCCAAAAAGGAGAAGGAGATTGTGAGATTGATTCCTTGATCTCGGATTTAGATGGAATTGAAGCTGAGAAGGTCGATGGTTTTGAGGTATTAGAAACTGTTTGCTCTATTTCCGAGCCACATGTAACGAAGGTAGAACTAAGACCATTACCATCTCACCTTAAATATGCATTTCTTGATGATAATGTGGATTTTCCTTTGGTCGTTAATGTTGCACTTGACGATAGCCAGCTTTCTAAGCTTCTGACCGTGCTCCGTATGCACAAAAAGGCAATCGGGTATAGCATTGACGATCTCAAGGGGATTAGTCCTGACTTTTGTATGCATAGAATTAGTTTGGAAGCAGATCACCGTCCTCGCATCCATCCACAACGTCGTTTGAATCTTAATATGCAAGATGTGGTGAGAAAAGAGGTAGTGAAACTCTTGACGCGAGCATCATCTACCCCATTTCAGATTCTAAATGGGTGAGCCCAGTGCAAGTCGTTCCCAAGAAGGGGGGGGACAACGGTTGTTAAGAATGATAAGGATGAGCTTATCCCCACTCGTGTTGTTACAGGTTGGCGTATGTGTATAGATTATCGAATGTTGAATACGACCACCTTGAAGGATCACTTTCCCCTCCCTTTTATTGATCAGATGCTAGAAAGATTAGCAAAACCCAACGTTTTCTGTTATTTGGATGGATATTCAGGTTTCTTTCAGATTCCCATTCACCCAGACGACCAGGAGAAGACAACGTTCACTTGTCCTTATGGAACTTTTGCATACCGCAGAATGCTGTTTGGTTTGTGCAATGCCCCTGCTACATTTCAAAGGTGTATGATGGCCATTTTTTCTGACTTCATCGAGGATATCATGGAGGTATTTATGGATGATTTTAGTGTTTATGGTTCTGACTTTGATGTATGTTTGCATAATCTTTCTAAAGTGCTTAAACGTTGTTCTAAAGTGAATTTGGTATTGAACTGGGAAAAGTGCCACTTTATGGTCAATGAAGGAGTGGTACTTGGTCATCTTATTTCTGAGCGTGGCATCCAAGTTGACCGAGCAAAAATTGAGGTGATTGAGAAACTTCCCCCTCCCGTGAATGTCAAGGGAGTGAGGAGTTTTCTCGGTCATGCGGGTTTCTATCGCCGTTTCATAAAAGATTTTTCTAAAATTGCGAAACCCTTCACTCAATTATTGCTCAAGGATGCCACATTTGAGTTCACTGATGCTTGTTTGGAGTCTTTTGACAGGATTAAGAAAGCATTGATAATTTCTCCAATCATTCAGCCTCTGGATTGGGATTTGCCGTTTGAAATTATGTGCAATGCGAGTGATTATGATGTTGGAGCAGTGCTTGGCCAAAGAAAGAACAAGGTGTTGCATGCCATCTATTATGCAAGCAAAACCTTGGATGGAGCTCAGATGAATTATGCTACTACTGAGAAAGATCTTCTTGCAGTTGTTTATGCTCTTGACAAATTTCGGACGTATCTTGTTGGTTCGAAAGTCATTGTACACACTGATCATGCCGCCCTGAAGTATTTGTTGGCCAAGAAAGAGGCCAAACCAAGACTTATTCGATGGATTCTTCATCTCCAGGAGTTTGATTTGGAGATTCGGGATAAGAAGGGTGCTGAGAATTTGTTGCAGATCATCTCTCTCGGTTGAAGTTTCAATCTAGCACAGATGGGCCTATCAATGATTCATTTCCGGACGATCATCTGTTCCCTATGTCCACTCAATCCCCATGGTATGCGGACTTTGCAAACTATTGTGTTGGTGGCTCCCATCCTTCTGGGTTGACATATCAACAACGTAAGAGATTCTACCATGATGCTAAGCGGTATTTTTGGGACGATCCACATTTGTATCAGAAGTGTGCTGATGGTATGTTTCGTAGGTGTGTGGCGGATTGGGATACACACGGTGTTCTTAAGCATTTCCACAGTTACCTTCTAGTGGCCATCTTGGTGCTATTCCGACCGCCCATCGAACTCTTCAAAGTGGTTTCTATTGGCCTTCTATATTCAAGGATGCCCGTTTCTTTTACAATGCATGCGACGAATTTCAACGGACGGGCAACATTTCAAAAAGGCAAGAGCTACCACACACTGGAATTCTTGAGGTTGAGCCCTTTGATGTATGGGGCATTGATTTTATGGGATCGTTCCCTTCTTCATGTGGGAATCGATACATCTTGGTTGCCGTTGATTATGTTACAAAGTGGGTGGAAGCTATTGCATCGCCAACCAACGACTCTAACGTCGTTAAGAAGCTTTTCAAGAAAATCATCTTTCCGCGCTTCGGAGTCCCAAGGGTCGTGATTAGTGATGGGGGTTCCCATTTTCATCAACGAACTTTTAAGGCTCTTCTGAAGAAGCACGGAGTTACTCAAAAGGTTGGCATGGCTTATCATCCTCAAACGAGTGGCCAAGTTGAAGTTTCTAATCGACAGATCAAGAGAATTCTCAAAAAGTGCTCCGTTGCTTGTCTTGCTGCACTTCACTCGGCCAGCGAGGGATGGCTCGCTAGCTCCCTCGCTGCCTTGCCTCGCTCCTTGCTCTACATTGCTACGCTTCACCAGGCCAGCGAGGGATGGTGCGCGAGATCCCTCGCTGCCCATGACACGCCAATTCTTGTTTTGCGTGCGTGGCCTAGACGGTTCGGTCGTGCTCGGGTTTGGCTGCCACGTCATCGCTCCATCGACCAATCATCGACGACTTTTATCTTTATTTTCTTTTTCATTCATTTATTTTATTTTAGAAAATAGGGAGCATATAAATACTCAAGGGAATTAACTTATTTCCCTTATGTTATTTTTCCTTAGAATTCTTTTGAACGCTTAGTTTTATTTTTCTCTCTTTACATTATTGAGCCCTAATACCTTCCATTCGATTGATAAATATAGAGGTATTTTCATAATTCTTCTTGCTTTGAATTATTGTTTTCTATTATTGTTCATTATGAATTTCATTGTTATTTCATATTTCATGTTCGTTAATTTAGTCATGAGCGAGTAGTTTTATTCTAGGGCTAAGTAAGGGAAGCCATGTTTATACCATGATTGTTATGCATTTAAGTTTGTAAGTTTATAGATTATTGATTGAGTAATTCCAATTGATTTGTTTTAATTGTTGATTCATGTTATCGGCCAATTTCATGGATGGATTATCTAGCTAATAGGAATTAGAATCGAAAGATCGTATTTTTAGAGGCTTAGTGCAATTGGCAATTCTGATTATGTTAGCGATCGTAATGCATATGTTGAGTTGAAAGTGTTAAGACCCGACCGTAGGATTAGCATGTACTTTAATTACTCGGCTTAGTTTTTTCATTTCCGAATTGATTTGTGTTCTTGGATTGGTATAAGCATGGTGAACCGAACAGATGCCCTAGACCTTTAATTCATTGATAATTCCTACATTTATATTATTGCTTTAGTTTTACTAGTTAATACTCAAAATCAACTTTCGTTATTGAAATAGTTTATATAATTGGGCAAAAACTAATAGAACTTGTCACCTTGTGGGATCGACCCGTATTTGCTAAGTATCTGCTAACAACAGACGCCGTGCACTTGCGGTATCACTTTTTAACTCATCAGGCAAACGACCGCCCGATCGGGCATTCTGCTCGACAAACAGGTCGATCGGGCGAAATTCCGCCCAATCGGGCGGATGAGAATTGCTCTATATAGCCTTCATGATGGGCACCCGATGGGCACCGGGCGAAGCTCGCCCGACCGGGCTAGCGTTGAAACTGGCAGTTGTCTTTTTCTTCGCCCGATTTTCTCATTTCACCCTCCAATCATAGGGCGATTAGCAAAATGCATCGTCCTTCACTCATAGCACCAAGTCTAACTCTCGGGGCTCAAACATAGACATCCTAGGCTCCCAAGGGTCGACCATGATCATCCCGAACCTACTCGGGAACTGTGTAGTGGCCTATATCATCGGGAAACGAGCCTAAAAATGCTAATTTCTCATCAGAAGATCTTGAAACTCAAGGCACACTTACAACACATACATTAGTACTAAAAATGGCTCCTAAGAGCTCATTTGATGCAGAAAAGTAATGTGTGTTGTAAGTGTGCCTTGAGTTTTATGTCCTAAAATACACATATCAAAGCTCTTGACAAATTCAAGAAATTCAAGATGCTTGGTGAACAAGAAACGAGAATTGTAATCAAAACGTTCCGAACAGATAGGGGTGGAGAGTTTGTGTCCTACGAGTTTCAAGCCTAATGTGACAAATATGGCATCAAAAGACACTTGACTTCACCCTATTAACCTCAACAAAACGGGGTAGTCGAAAGACGCAATAGAACAATCTTGGAGATGACTAGGTGTATCTTAAAGCACAAGAGTTTACCAAACTATCTATGGGGAGAGGCTGTGAGGCATGCTACATACCTAATCAATAGAGTTGCGATGTGATCCCTAGTTACAAAAAACTCCATACGAGGTGCTTAAGGGGAAGAAACCTAATCTTGAACATCTTAGAGTATTTGGTTGTATCGGGTATACAAGGACAGAAGCTATAGGAAGAAAGAAGCTAGATGATAGATCGAGGAGGTTGGTACACTTAGGGACATAACCGGGTTCAAAGGCCTATCGTCTACTTGATCCTTCAACCTCGAAGACTGTTAGGTTATGAACAATATAATTCATGCGGAAAAACCATAAAAGCCAGGAATCCAAATTAATTGCCACATAGTCAATTAACATTATTTAGTATACATACTATATGATGCATGCCTTCCCTAGCTCCACCTGAACCGAACAAGAACAAGTAAAGGAATCCAAGTGTCGTCCCTCAGTAGCAAGTCCACAACACGTCCGGATCCGCCTTAGATTCAACCGACTAGAATATTCTCTAAGGGCTTTAGTGCACTCGGGAAACTCACAGATGTGGTAGGCAAATATTAAATTTTCCCTTGAATTTAATGTATTGAATGTGTTGTATAAATTGTGATCACGAACCACATATTTATAGGGTGGGAAATAGAGAATTGAAATCCTACTAGGAATATATTAACTAAATCTATTAGGACTCTAGTTAATTAATAATATTAGAATTCTAGGGATAATCAAATACTTAGTATTTCAAATCTACCCTTGATATCTAATTTTAGTAGGATTAAGAAAACAATAACTTGAGGCCCAAATTATTTGCCGCACAAGTAGCTTGGCTCCCAAGCTTTACTTGGCGTGCAAGAAACAGACGGCCCAGCCCCTTGCAGCGTGTGGCTTGAGGCCCGCGTTGGCGCTCGAGGCTTAGCGTCAAGGCACACAGCACGCGACCCACTTGTTAGGCGCTGCTGCACTTGCTTGGCCCATGAGAGATGCTCCGTGCGGGCTTGCTAGGCGTTGGTCCTGGCGCTTGCGCTGGCCCTTGCGTCTCGCAAGCTCGTTCGTCGAGCATTCGCTCGTCGTGCTTCCGAGTCGTTTTCCGATTTCGGAATTTTTTCCGATTCGAACAATATTCACGTTTCCGAAAATATTTTCGATTCCGACAATATTTTCCGATTTCGACAATATTTCCGATTCTGGTAATATTTCCGTTTCCGGCAATATTTCTATTTCCGGTAATATGTTCCATATGAACCATGTTTCCGTTTCCGGCAATATCTTTGACTTGGATAATATTTATATTTCCGTCATGAACCATATTTTCGTTTCGGGTAATATCTTCATTTTCGGTAATACCATTTCTTTGCCTTGTGATGATTTTAGCTCCCACTGGAACCAAGATCCATGATTTCCGAATGACCATAAATAGAGTACTTAATGAATATTATATTCACTCAAATACTTGATCCATTTATGCACTATTTGTGTGATCCTACGGGTTCAGTCAAGAGTAAGATGTGGATTAATATTATTAATTCAACTTGAACTGAAGCGGCCTCTAGCCCGACATTCAGATCACTTGATCTCACTGAATTATTAACTTGTTAATAAATACTGAACCGCATTTGTTAGACTTAGCATTAAATGCATTAAATGAAAACTTGGACCAAGGGCATTTTCAAATATAATAGTGAGTCGTGATGTTATTCGATGAAGATAAAAGTTGGAGCTGGAAAAATGTTGAAAGAGAAGCAAGTAGAGTCTCCGAAACTTTTATTATCGACATGGGAGAGTTTGGTAATTGAGGTATAAGTGATCATGAAATTATCATATAAATCGAAGGAGTCGATCCTAATGAAGGAGGCGATCGTAGCACTCGAGTTATGAGTGATAAAGAAGACAACCCAGAAAGAGCGCCAAACTCTGAACTCGTCAGCTCTGTACGCCCAAGAGCAGCGTCGGTCTACGTATCGTCTGAAGCAGGAAGCCCTGCTCGTGAAATCAGTGGGGATTTTGCTGATGATCAAGCTCCTATAAGAAGATCATCAAGGCCGAGTGAAACCGGCGTATTTGAATGATTATGTTTGTCTTGCGGAAGTTGAGTGTGAACGTCTTCTAATCTTCATCAATGAGGAACCTTGGGATTTTAGTGAAGCAAAGGAATCAAAGTATTGGGTAATGGATTATGAAGATGAGGTCTCATCGATAACCAAGAACAAGACATGGAACTTGGTTGATCTACCGATTGGAGCCAAGGAAATTGTGCTGAAATGGGTTTTCAAGATAAAACGTAATCTCGATGGAAGTATCAACAAATATAAAGCAAGACTAGTTTTGAAAGGGTATGTACAAAGACTTGGTATTGATTTTGAAGAAGTCTTTGCCCCGGTAGCACGCATTGAGACAATTTGATTCATCATTGCTCTAGCTGCATCGAATGATTGGGAGATACATCATCTTGATGTAAAAACCGCGTTTCTACATGGAGAATTGAAGGAAGTGGTGTATGTCACCCAACCAGAAGGGTTTGAGATCAAAGGAAGTGAAGATAAGGTGTACAAAATGAACAAAGCACTTTACGGATTAAAACAAGCACCTAGGGCTTGGAATAAGATATTGAACAAGATTCTTAAAGAGTTAGGCTTTAGTAAGTGTTCCAAGGAACCATCACTTTATAGAAAGGAGGAGAAAGGACATATTTTGGTTGTAGCTGTATATGTGGATGATCTCTTGGTTACAGGTTCAAACCTTGATATGGTACTCGAGTTTAAGAAGGAAATGGCAACAAAGTTTGAGATGTGTGACCTTGGAAAGCTAACGTATTATCTTGGTATTGAAGTACTTCAACACAAGGATGGTATAACACTGAAACAAGAAAGGTATGCATCTAAGATTCTGGAAGAAGCTGGAATGAATGAGTGCAATGCTTCTCAAGTGCCAATGGATCAAATGTGAAACTATCAAAGGGACTTGAAGAGCGTTGCATTGATGAACATAATTATAGAAGAAGTATTGGGTGTCTCCGATACTTAATTCACACAAGACCTGATCTCTCTTTCAGTGTTGGTGTTCTTATTCGATACATTCAAGAACCAAAGGAGTCTCATGGAGCAGCCCTAAAGCAAGTTCTAAGGTACTTACGAGGAACTTTGTCTTATGGACTTACTTTTGAGCGATCCAATGGTACGAGACTAGTAGGGTATAGTGACAGCAACCACAATGTTGACGTGGATGATGGGAAGAGAATAACCGGCCCTGTTTTATACTTTGATGAGTGTCCTATCACGTGGTGTTCACAAAAGCAAGAAACGGTAGCACTATCCTCTTGTGAAGTAGAATTTATGTCAGGCACGGAAGCTGCAAAACAAGCTATTTGGCTTCAAGAACTCTTTGCTGAAGTAACTGGTAGAGAATGTGAAAGAGTGACTATTCGAGTTGATAATAAATCTGCGATAACCCTTACTAAGATTCCAGTTTTTCACGGCCGTAGTAAACATATACACACGAGATATCATTTTATCCGTGAATGTGTTGAGAATGAGCAAGTGGAGGTTGAGCACGTTCCAGGTGATATGCAAAAGGCTGATATCTTGACAAAATCACTTGGAAGAAACAAATTCAAGTAAATGAGGAGTCTTGTTGGAGTTTAAGATGTGAAGGAAGATGGTTTCAAGCTTAAGGGGAAGAATGTTGTTGTAAGCTTGAAATAGCTTGAGATCCAAGCCAAGTATATTTAGGAGAATCTAAATATATATATATATATATATATATATATATATATATATATATATATATATATATATATATATGAGAAGATCCTTATAATTAGAAGAATGAGAAGCGATCTTAATCGTGCAATAGAATTGATCTAACGACTACAATCTGATGCGTACGAGAAACGATTACTCTAAATAAAAACAAACCCCACTCTTGGCTTTCTCTCTCCTCCAACTATCACTTCCTACACAGACAAATCAGACAAACTTCCTCCGACACTGCATAAAAAAAAGGAGTAAAAAAGTTGGAAAAAATAGCACAAAAACAACCTAAATAAAGTAAAAAAATCCATGACATCGTGTTCTATCACCTTCTCTGCTTTCTTCTTCTTATTTCCATGGAAATAATGGACAAAAGTCAGCTGCTAATTTTTTTTCATGTGATTATGTTGATTAACAAGATTATATGATTGATGAAATTGGGGTTTTGGAGGAATCAAGATACAGTATAGGAGGAGAGAGAAAAGTAAAAGTCATTCTTAATTAATTGGGGGGAATCATCCACATTAAATTGGGAGTTTCTTTGTTGTTGGAGCCGAAAAGTTTCATCTAATTTCCTTAATATGTGGTCTGGGACGACTGAGAGCAGAGAAAGTAAAGAGAGATTCTGAAAAATAGATTATTTTGTGTAATGAGCAAAACAATTTGCTCATTTTGTCAAAATGAGCAAAACAGTTTGCTCATTTTATTCAAATGAGCAAAAACATTAGCTCATTTTATTCAAATGAGCAAATCAATTATCAAATGAGCAAAACAAATTTATCAAATGCGCAAATTATCATATAAATCGCGATTCACGATCCACCTCGATCTTTCTCTCTCTTCCAGCTTTCACTTTCCATGGATAATTTCTCTCCTCCATCTTCCACTTTTCATGGATAATTTCTCTCCATCTTTCATTCCAAATGAACAAAAATGAAAGTTTTGATTTTGGCTTTGGCAGATTACGGTGGTGGTCCGGTGGCTGGTTAGGAGGAGAGAGAAAATAAATATGAAAGCTTTTAACATCCATGGAAGTTTTAATTTCGTGGATAGGGAAGCTAAGAGGAGGAGAGAAAGAGCAAAGAGAGATCATATCAGTCATAACACGTGGAGGTTTATAAAAATACACGTGGAGGTTTATAGAAAAGTTCCAAATTTACTCGTACAATGGACTTTGTAACAAACAATGCAAATAATTTTGCTCCGTCAGATATATTTGATCGAGTGACCGAAATTTCTTCTCATTTTTCTCATTATAAGGTGTCTTCTCATTTGAATAAATACATATATATATATATATATATATATATATATATATATATATATATATATATATATATATATATATATATATATATATATATATATATATATATATATATATATAGCAGTTGGGCTGTATGGTTGATGTCTGCCTTGACTGCTGCTGTTGATGATGTAAGGTCAGTTAGAGGGAAGTGGTGGGGTGACAGTGCTGCTGTGATGATGTTTTGAGCAGGTCTGGTTGTGCTGGTCATTTGGGGAAGCAGCCTGGAAATTGTAGCAGACAAGTTTGTGTGTTGAAGACTGCTTTGCTGGAATGGATGCATGGTGTCATTTTTTAAAAGACTACCCGAAAGCTTCGCTTTAGCAACTTCGTACCAAGAGCTTCGCATAAGCGTGTAAACAAAAGCATAGCTTTAGCGAATCTCCTTAAACTCTTCGAGCTTTAGCGAGTCAACAAAAGCATAGCTTTAGCCAGTCAACTTCCTCAGAATCAGAAGACGATGACGCGCATTCTCCTTCACTCTTATTCCCTTGAAAAGAGACGATTCGATAAAAGACTCTTCTGTTTTCAGACGATAAGGAAGATACTCAGGTAAGGGCAGAGATTGTAGCTAAGACTGTCTCGGCTCCTTGCCTTGCTCAATGCTTCTCCATCAACTGCAGCGGGAATAAGGGGAACAACAGCCTTCAGTATCCGAACTGCTTCCCCATTAGAAACTGCCAGCAAACTGCAGTCAGCAGAACATAAATAAGAACAGGGCAGATCAGTAGCAGATCATAGAATCAGCAAGCAGAGATCAGAACAGAAACCCCAGCTCAACAGAAATAAGTGAAACAGGACCCAGCAGTCCCAGAATAAGCCCATGACAGAACAGATCTGCATCACAGACAGCAGTTGATCAAACCAAGACCTATCAGCCTCGGTCCACTTCCTGACAATCAGCTGCTGCACTCTAGTGCACACATCAAATTGTACTCTCTTGATCAAGGCAGCAGGGGTCATAAGAGCAGCATCCCAATATGCCTTGTTCCTAGCAAACCACAGAAACCAAGGCAGCAAGACATGAGAACACAATTTGCCTTTGAACTCTACTTTTGCAATTCCTTCCCCATTTCCTCCAAAGCTTCTCAAGAGGCCTACTATGAATGCCAATCCAGTTACAGAGTCACTGTTTACACATATTACTATACTGACATTGAAAAAACACATGATTTGCATTTTCCATATCAATACCACAAAGTAAGCAATCCCCACAAACATCAACCCCTGCTTTAATTAACCTGTCCCTTGTTCTCAGCCTGTCATGAGCTAGCAACCAAGCAATAAAAGAGTGCCTTGGAAGGTTATACTTATTCCATACCCAATAAGTCCATGGAACTGTCTGAGCCTTCCCTTTCACTTATAGCCTGCTTTAATGGTGTAAGCATTGCCAGAACCCCACCCATTTGACAGGAACCCACCCTTCATTTCCATCTTCAGTCCACAGATAACCTTCCAAGACCAACTGGCTTCCCTAAGTGGGACATACTCCCACCAGTCCTGCTGTTTTAAGTACACACTATGTACCCATTTCACCCAAACATTATCTGCTTTTATAGCTACAGCCCAAATATACTTCCCAAGATAAGCAATATTTCGAACACCTAAACCACCATTGGCTTTAGGCTTACAAACCACACCCCGAGACACAAGACTTAGTATAAGTAGCAGTCCCTTCCCATAGAAAGGTCCTACATATACTATGAATTTTGCTCAAAACAGACACAGGAAGCATAAACACACCAGCCCAGTATAGATGAATATTCATCAACACAAAATTAATCAACTGTAATCTGCCACTATAAGAAAGGTGTCTTGAAAACTCTTACCCGTTTGAAAATTTTTTCCACTAAAGCATCACAATCAGAAACATTTCATCTTTTAGTAGATAAAGGGATGCCCAAGTATCTGAAAGGAAGAGAGCCCACGGAGAAACAAGAAGCATTCAAAATACTGTTTTTCACATTTTGCTGCACATTTCCAAAGTAGACAGTAGACTTTTGGGGATTTGCAGAGAGACCAGAGGCAAGGGATAAGGTATAGAACCCCCTAAGCAATAAAATAACAGACTGAAGATCACCTTTGCTAAACATGATCAAATCATCGGCAAAGAAAAATGAAGGGAAATAGCTTTACACATAGAATGATATTTGAAACTTGGAACAGTTCCCACCTTATTTAAGATTCTACTTAGATACTCCATGCACAGCACAAACAGAAGGGGAGAAAGTGGATCCCCTTGTCTAAGACCCTTCCTTCCAGGGAAGTAGCCATGCAAACCACCATTAAAAAAAATGGAGTATTTAGGGGAAGTGACACAGAGCATAATCCATTTAGTGAAGCAAACAGGAAACTCCAAGGCAATCAACATTTCATGAAGAAAATCCCAACTGATAGAATCATAAGCCTTTTTAAGATCCATTTTAACCACACATCTAGGAGAGATCGATTTCCTATTGTAATGTTTAAACAGATCATGGCTAATCTGTTATGCACAAGCACTCGGATTTGAGGAGACTATATCAGGCAGCACAAGCCTAAGCCTTGAACATAAAAGCTTAGAAATCGTTTTGTAGATAACAGAGCAATATGCAATAGGCCTATAGTCCATGACACTCTTGGGTTGGTCAGACTTAGGAATCATAGTTAGGGAGGTACTAGAAATCTGCCCTAACTATTTACCACTGTTAAAAAAATCCAAGATAGCTGCAATAACATCCATCCCCACTACATCCCAAGAATCCTTGAAGAACTTGCTACTATAACCATCTGGGCCAGGACTTTTGTTATTAGGAATAGAAAAAAGAGTTTTCCTTACCTCATCAGATTGAAAAGGTAAGCATAATAACCTTTTATGCTCATCATTAAGCACTGGACCATTCTTGATAACATCAACATTCACATGAATTCTGTCAGTCACTTCAGACCCTAGCAGTTGAGTGTAATAATCGATGAATGCATGAGGCACATCATTAGGATTATTGATCATTTGACCCTGAGCATCCTGGATAGCAAACACTTTCTTTTTCTTCTTTCTTGCTTTAATAGAAGCATGGAATAAAGTTATGATCCCCTCCAAAAGCATAGCTTTAGCTATTAAAAATCCGAAAGCTTCGCTTAAGCTCAAAAGCTCGAAGAAGGTTGTTTACATGCTTAAACTTCGCTTTAGCTTGAAAACAAGCAAGGGCGAAGTTGCGCTAACGCGCTATATCTTGGTCCAAAAGCATAGCTTTAGCTATTACAAATCCAAAAACTTCGCTTTAGCGACTTCTTATCCTTTGAGCCAATGAGCTTTGGCTTTTTGTTTCAGGAATTTCTTCTTAGCTTTTGAGAGAAACAAGTAATTACGCAAAGCTTGTTTCTCTTCAACTGCTAAATTAGTATTACTAGGATCAGCTTGCAATTGATTCTGAATGGCTATCAGGTTTGATTTGCAACATCAGCCTGTTTCTCAATATCTGAAAATAAAGCAACATTCAGATTTTTCCTTTTTTAGATGTTTCAGTTTAGTTACCACCTTATACATACAAGTCCCTCTGATATCTTCCTCCCACACTCTTTTCACAGAAGAAAGAAAACCCGGAGCTTCTGCCCACATGTTGAAGTATCTGAAGGGGCAGTTCCTCATCTGAGAAAGATTGGTAAACTGGACAATCCCAGGGCAATGATCAAACCTCAGTCAAAAAATGTAGAATCAGGCATAGAATCCAACCAGATAGAATTAATTAAAACCCTATCTATTTTACTGCATACTCTATTCACACCCAGCTGCTTGTTGGTCCAAGTAAAAAAAGGTCCAGTAGCTTTCAGATCTTGTAGGTCACAACTATCCACACACTGCCTAAAATAATGAACCTCATATATATATATATATATATATATATATATATATATATATATATATATATATATATATATATATATATATATATATATATATATATATATATATATATATATATATATATATATATATATATATATATATATATATATATATATATATATATATATATATTCTCCTAAATATACTTGGCTTGGATCTCAAGCTATTTCAAGCTTACAACAACATGAACTACATAATCGAAAAGTCTCATAATCAGTGAACTCTTCATCACGCCATGGTTCAAAACATTAGACACACCGCAATGGGCTGCACAGGTCCAAAACAGGACCGGATCAGACCGAATCTGGTTTGGACCGTATCAGAATCGGAATCAAGAAAATTTGTTTACCGAAAACCGTACCAAAAAATACTAGGTCTGGACTGGATCGGACAGGAAAAACCGGTCCGGGTTTAGACCGGATTGGACCGAAATTATTTATATGGTTTATTTATTTCCATACAAAATATAGTTAGAAAATGTTTCAAATTTAATTCTCCATTTTTAAGGGATCAGTAGAGATGGATATAGATAGGCAAGAGTAGGAAAACAAAATAACATAACACATGATTTTAGAGCATTAAAGATGATTAATGATTTATTTAATATAAACCGTGTCAACAACTTCGGACCGAAAAAATCCGATTTTGGACCGGACAGGACCGGAAACCCGACAATCAAAATTTAAAGGACCGAAAACCAGATCGAAATCAACCGGTACTGTCCCACCCTAAACCATTATGATTTCGATCTATTTTCCGATCCAGGCCAATTTTTAAATACCCGTACACCGCACACATGTCATAAACACGAACTCCTGCTTCTATCCCAAACCACCATTATCATTTTGCTGATAAGACCTTAAATCTATCTTTTCTGTCGAGGGGCAAATGACATAACTTAAGGACCAAGCTGCTATAAAATTAAGATACGTAAGTAACAAATTTTCAGCACCTCTATTTAATGCTTACCTATCATTCATGTGATAGGGCGGCTCCTCATCTGTATAGTCTTGAATCTCTTGAAGGAGAACTTTAAAAACAAAAAATAAAAAGAAAAAAATATGTATTAGTGGCCTAGTGGGAATTATTGCTAGTCCGATAGTACCCAAATAAAAGGTATTGCGGAAATATTCCAATTCGACAAACACAAAATATATACGTCATGTGTAATAAAAAATACCTCATCTATTTGCCAAAAATAAATAAAAATATACCTCACCTATTTTATTGAAACTAAATATCTTTATCTTTTTGGACGACTTTTATTGTGATATTCACCAAATTGGGACGATTTCAACTATTCTCAATCACCAAGAATATAAGCATTTCAGATTTTCAGTGAGTGTGTAATTCTCATGGTAAAGCATATTCAGGTACGATAAGGTTATGATTTGGCTCGGATAACAAATTTACGGCATAATTAGGCTTTCCTACTGCCACCACTGTTTCAGAAAGTTCTTTACGCTAATGTGTCTAAAGTATGAAAACTTTGACCTTAAATTACCACTATTATATACATCAAAATGTTACAAGTAAGATTTTGTTAGACTGGTCTCGTTATTCATTTTCAGAATATCAACTTTTTTTAATTTTTTCACATATGAAATTGGATATATTAGTAGTTAAATATTGCATTGGAGTCCGTGTAAATAGTAACTGTAAAAAACTTTATGAAACAGAGGTAGTAGTTTTTTTCCTTTTTCCTTTTCCCGTAAGCTTTTGTTATGTAAAAAAAACGATCATTATGTATGTCCAACAATGTACCCAAATCACCTTAATCAGGGGAGAGGGGTAAGTAATTGATCGAATGTCATCTCAACTGTTTTTATTTTTTGTTGTGGGGTTTGATTACATGGACTTAAGATTCAAATGTCTTCAAATGTCTAGTGCAGTCTACCACCAAGAGATTTGCATAATGTAGCATGCAAACAACATGGTACATGTTTATTTTTATCAACTTTTGTGTCTGTCCTTGTGTATACAAACTCAAAGATGATACTCCAATCCGTGTGTGTGCAAAATAAAATGATATGAGTACTCAATTAGCATCCAACTAGCTAGTTGACTTCCTACTACATTTTGCATTTTCAGTAATTAGTGGAGTAAAATAGGGAAGTGGAGAAACTCGAGCTGAGTTTATAGGCCTTTCGCTAGCCGGCGTGTTGTGCTTGTTGATGGAATTTTTAGGGAATCTTTTTTCCAAAGGAAAAAAATATAAAAAGTTATGATAAGATAAGTTAATACAAAGTGTATAATACGAAGTATATCGTATGAATAAGTGAAATTTAGATGAATAAAACGGTATTTATTAAGTCTAACATTTATGTTCAGAGTAAATTGTAAAAGGTCGTAATTGGGAAATAGAAAGGCTAAAGAAATGATTAAGATAGCAACTTCGTTTTGCAAGGTGTTACATCGTGATGCATTGACTTAGAGAAACTTCAATCATTGCTCCCTACCCAACTTTGTCAATGAACATAATCTATTCTTATCATCAAAAAACAAAGCTCAGCAATACTGTAAAAGGTCGTATTTGGAAAATATAATAATACTTTATTCGTTTCAGTATTATTGTAACATTTCCCTTTTAAGAAAGTTTTACGAATATTAACCATTTTTATTTTAAGAAATAAAATATTTGCGTTTACATTACGAATACTCAATGTACCCTTACATGTCAACTCTCGTTGATTAATTTAATGGTTCAATCATACGCAAGTTTCTTTTTTCGTCTTTATCTTTCTTTCCTTTTCAACTACAAAAAAAAAAAAATTAGTGTCCAACCCCCATGGTGCAATAAGTACGGAACATATGAAGTATGTAAAGCCATTTTTAGGTTTGATTTGACGGAAAATAGGTAGTGTGTCGTTATTTGACGTCCTCATTCGCTAAAAACACCAGCGTATTTTACATGAAATGACGTTTGTGCCCTTATAAAATATACCCCACCTCTTCAGTTTTTACCACAAACTTTCACCCTCCCTCTTTCTCCGTTATGTGAGAACAGTTTCCGGAAACAAAATTCGGCAGCCCCGTCACCATCTCCACCACCACCACCACTGTTCATTAAAAATGATTTAGAGAGACCCTCCCCGTCTCCACCACCATCATCTTTACCACCGTCTCCACCACCAGCTCCTTCACCGGCTCACGCTCCTTCACCGTCTCCACCACCATCATCTTCACCACCTCTGTTTCGCTCCACGTACCACGCACCACCACGCACAACCACCTGCACCTCACCACCACCATGAACGCATCACCTCATGGACGATGATGTTCCTTCAACGTCGTAGTCGTCGACCATGTGGGTAGCCTCGTCGTTGGAGGTTTAATTTTTTTTTTAAATTGAAACGCCACTGCCGCCCAGAATTGGCGGTGGGGGACCATGGTGGGCCGCCCAGAAATGGCGGCACCCACCATGGCTCAGCCGCAGATTTTGGGTAGCTGAGCCATGGTGGGTGCCGCCATGTTTGGGGGCCCCACCATGGTCCCCCGCCGCCAATTTTGGGTGGCAGCCAGATATTTTAAAAAATAAAATGTCTTTTTGTTAATTTTTCGCGTCTTTGTTTTATTTATTTTTGAAAAAAAAATATTTCTTTAAAATTGTGTTTCCATTTTAAATAATTTTAAAGTTCTTAAAAAATTATGAAACTTTAGAATTAGTTTATAAAAATCATGATATATTTTGTTAAAAATCTGAAGAAAAAAAATTATGTTAAAATAAAAAAATAAAAAAAAATCTAAATATACAGTGCCGCCCAAAAATGGCGGTTGGGACCGTGGTTTTGCCGCCCAAGAAAAGCGGCACCGGTCGACGGCGACCATAGTTCAGCCGCCATTTCTGGGCGGCAATGTCAAGTTCAAAGAAGAAAAAAAAATTAAACCCTTACCACTCGAAGTTGCGGCGCAAGCGAAGGTAGGGACGGTGGGTGCATTGTTGGCCTCTTTGGCGGCATCTCCTTTTCTTGGTTCCTTTCCGTGGTTCTTCTTCTCTTCGCAGCAGAGCACCAGCGCAACGGTGGGAGGTAAGGGAGGTGTTTATGTGCAGCGGCAACGGAAGGGGAGGGGAGGTGTTTACGTGCAGCGGCAGGGGCGCAGAGGTGTTCAGGTGGAGGAGTTTAGGTGTTTATGAGGAGGTAGATGTTTTGGGTGCAGCGGCAGGGGTGCAGAGGTTTTGCGGCAGTGGTTTTGGCCGCTGGAACCGAATGGCCAGTAGTGGTGAAGGGGTCAAAGAGAAGGGGTGATTGGGGATGGGGTGAATTTTCTTATAAAGGGTAATTGTGTACTTTAACCCAAAATACGCGGGCATTTTTAGCAAATTAGGACGCCGAATAAAAACCCCCGAATAGGTAAGGGTATCAACTACTCCGTAGCAAATAAGTAATCCATCGTACCTTCCAAGCTACAATTTGCATTTCTACTTTCATCCTTCATACTTCAATCCGTATCATAAGTATATGATGGGTGAGGAGTGGTCTATGGTGTTCTCTATAACATGTTGGTGGTTATGGAGGTGGAGGAATGCTAGGAGTTTTGACTCCAATCCTAACATCCCAATCGACCAACTTAGTTTCATCTTTGCTAGAGTAGGAACGGTGAAGAAGGCATTTGAGCGTAGTTTGGGTGTGGTGGATAAACCGGCTACGAGGAGAAGGGAGGTCTTTATTAGGCGGAAACATCCAGGTGAAGGGTGGGTTAAACTAAATACGGATGGGGCAGCTAAGGGCAATCCGGGAGCAGCAGGGGCATGAGGTATTATTCGAGGCAGTAGAGGTGAACTCTTTGAGGTTTTTGCTCTGAACTGTGGGGTGGGAACGTGCACAAGGGCTGAGTTACTAGCAGTACAAAGGGGATTGTCAATTGCTTGGAACGGGAACACAAGAAGGTTCAAGTGGAGGTTGATTCAGAGGTCGTGGTTCGCTTGCTAGGGGCTGAGTGTCCTTCTAGCTCGCCATATATACACATCATCCGTAAATGTAAGGCTCTCATGGCAAGGCCTGAATGGGATGTTACTATGGCTCACTGTTATAGGGAAGCTAATCGTGTCGCGGATTGGTTAGCCAACTTTGGTGTGCGTTCGGAACAGAAATTAGTCATTCTCTCGGCGATCCCGAAGGATCTTCGTGCTATTTTATTGGAGGACCAAAGTGGAGTGTCGTGACCTAGGTTGGTTCCAGAGATGGCCAGGCAGGGAAGCATGGATGAGGAATGTAGATCCAACTTTCGATTCACTCGTGGGATCCGGGCGGTCCGGGGGCTGGGATAGGGGCCTGTGGAGCTGTCTTAATTTCAGCAATTTTCGTTATTAGTTTGTAGTGTTTCAGTTTTCTTTGGGTTCATTCCCTCTTTTCACACCCCCCAAAAAAAAATCATAAGTATATCCCAATTATTACTTTTCACATTTGCCAATGGACATTTTGTATTATTTTTACATCTCTAATTATTAAAATATACGGATTTTTCATGAAATGCCCCTGAGGTTTATCTTAATGCACCAAATACCCTTAAACTTTCCAGAATGCACCAAATACCCCCGAGATTTAGTATAAATACACAAAATACCCAAAATGACTATTTTCCGTTAACTCCGTTAACTTATCCGTTAACTTTAACTTTAATTTAATTTAATTTTTATTTTTTCTCTTTCCCTTTTAATTTCTTATTTTTTATTTTTTGTTTTTTTCTCTCTCCCCTTCCTTCTTCCCTGTCTTCCATGGCAGCCCTTCTCTTCATCACCACCACCACACACACCACCCTGCTAACCCCTTCTCTTCCTCACCACCACCCCACACCGCCACCGACACCAGCCTGTTCCACGGCAGATAAGCACATCGATTTTCCTCTCTCCTCAAAATCTAGATCCCAAAAAAATTGATCCCCAAATCAGCAATCTAGTCGCAATTATCGTAACGGAGGGGGAAGTGGGGGGTGGGCAACGACGCCGGTGAGGAAGGGGGAGTGGGGTTTGGTGGCGGCGGTAGTGGGGAGCAATGAGGAAGGTGGGGGAAGTGCAGGGAAGGGAAACACGGGTTTGGTGGTGGCGGCGGCAGTGGGGAGCAATGAGGAAGATGGGGGAAGTGCGGGGGAGGGAAACGTCATCGGTGAGGAAGGGGGAGTGGGGTTTGGTGGTGGCGGCATGGCGGCGGTGGGGTTTGGTGGTGGTGGCGTTCTCTCTCCTCTAATTCGTTGGTGCTGCGAGGATGAAGGTCATGTGGTTGCTTAACTCCTCAAATTCGATCAGTGTGGAGGGTGAGGGGAGGAGAGAGATTAGGCATGGAGGTGGAACTTGGAAGCAGGAGTTATGGTTGGTATTGATAATGGAGAGAGGGTTGACATGGTGGTGGTGGGAATTGAGGAGACAGACCAAAGGAAACAACAGGGTGGCAATGGAGAATCCAAAAAAATTTGGGGGTAATTGGTTTTTTTAGATAATAATTAATTAATTTAATTAAGGGTTAATTAATTTAATTAAGGATTAGTTAATGTAATTAAGGGTTAATTAATTTAATTAAGGATTAATTAATGTAATTAAGAGTTGATTAATATAATTAAGGGGTTAATGTTAGGATAAGTAGAGAAAACGGTTGATTAAGGGCATAAAGGTAAACATACGCTAACGGGTACTTAACGTCCGTTAGCCTTGTGGGCATTTTGTGTATTTATACTAAACCTCAGGGGTATTTGGTGCATTCTGGAAAGTTTAGGGGTATTTGGTGCATTAAGATAAACCTCAGGGGCATTTCATAAAAAATCCGTAAAATATAACATTTTAGTATTATTAAAGTACTCATTGAAACAAATCAAACAAGATCCCACATTAAATTATTTTTCCCTATGTATTGAAAAAAATTTAGAAGATTATCTTCAATGGTAAATAATGTCAAAATTCTAAATTAGAACATCATTATGTAACGAGTGCTTTAAAATGCTACATTCGATCAATTTCCCCTTTTTCATGTACAAACAGAGCCTAAGAATAAATACTGCACGGCTAATTTTTTTTGGATTGAATAAATCTAAAAACTGAAATTTTGAAATAAAGGTACATAAAAAATGGTCTAAGAGTAGTACTCGTAACATTTTCAAAATAATGTAAATAATGAAAAAACCATGCCCATCTCTTTCACCAATAAAATATATTTTTTTTGAAAAAACCCGGATGTATGCCACCTGGACATAATTATGGTCAGACAGGACCATCTAACCGGTCCACATTAAAACCCCAGCACTTGCTCCTTTAATCTCTCTCTTTCCTTTATTTTTCTTCTTTTTTTTCCCTTTTTCTTTCTCTCTCTAACACTTGACCCTTTTTTTTTTTCCAGTTTGTGATTTGTCTCCATAAAAATTTCCACTCAAACTCTAAACACCACCACCTCACACCAGACACCAATAGTAGACTAGTAGTAGTGGGAGAAACCTCAATTCCTTTCTCTCTCTCCTGCTTGATAACTCAGCAATGGCGTTCACACTCTGACAGGAATACCACAGTTTCAGGTTAACTGAATTAAAAAAAGAGGGAGGAGGGTAAAATAAAGGGAAAAAAGAAAAATGGGTATGTGTACTTCTAAACCACCGCCGGAAACCTATCATTCCGATCCAAAACCACCGGAAGATGGAACTAATCAGCAACCTCCCCCGAGAAATTCCGTCGAAAGCCAGACAAAAAAATCCCCGTTTTTCGGGATCTACAGTCCCAGTCCAGCTCACTACCTATTCTCAAAGAAATCACCTCTATGGTCTCCCGCTACAAATGCGAGTTCAAATTCAAATCCCAACACCCCGAAACGTTTCTTCAAACGGCCGTTTCCTCCGCCTTCCCCGGCGAAACACATAAAAGCTGTTCTCGCGAGAAGACAGGGGACAGTGAAGCCTAACAGCAGCGGCGTCGGGGGTTCGATTCCCGAGGGAAGTGAAAGTGGTGGTGGTGCAAGTGGCGTGGGTTTGGATAAAAGATTTGGATTTTCCAAGCATTTTGGGGATAAGTATGAAGTTGGTGAAGAAGTTGGGCGAGGGCATTTTGGGTATACTAGGGTTGCTACCGCTAAAAAGGGTGATTTGAAGGGCCAACAAGTCGCTGTTAAGATCATCCCCAAAACCAAGGTTCATCTTCTTTTTTCTGCTTTTCTTTTGAATATTTCCACCTTTTTTTCTGTCCGTTTGAACTCAATTGTACCCTGTTGGTAATTTGAATTTAAATTTGAATGCATATTTATCTTAGGAAAATGATATACCCTGTGTATTACGGAGCCTAAAAATAGAAATATTAAGCTAAATCAAACATGAATTATACAGTTACACTGCACTGGTCGTCGATCATGATTAATTAACTCCAATTTCTCTTTTAATAATTGTAAATAATTTTATTATTATATTTTTAAAAAATGTTAATAGTAGGTGATTGTTTTTGGATGGTTGAGCTACGGGATAGAGCTGCAATCATGTAATGACAAGATTGGTTGAATGTTGTTGGGATTGAAGATATCAGATCTGTTGAAGTATTAAAAAATGTACTTGGAAAAACAGGTGGGGGGGGGGGGGGGGGTGGTGGAAATTGTTGATTTCTGTTTAAGTAAGTGATTTAAGAGGTCATGTGATGGTGGGGATAATGGAACATGCATAAGTATAAATTTATCAGTACAATATTTCTATTTCTATTTTTTTATGGTATCAAGATCAGGCTTCTTTGTGAAAGTTGTAAATTAGTTTGGAATTGGCACTCCTGCACGGCTGCACCAACCCATGTTTGTCTTATTGGATGGAATTCGTGCCGAGGGCGTGTGGAGTGTTTAACGGGAACTTGCACTCGAGGAAGCATTACATCGATTCATCGTTTCAACCTCGTTGTATTGAGTCGGATGCCTTGTCGCACTTTTCGATGTCATGGTGTTAGTTTTTTAATGATCTGGTTTGCGGCTTTGAGACCATTTGTTTATGTACTCTATACAACTGATTTCATAGGCATGGGAGGCAGTGCACTATTATTCTATGGTATTAAATTATATGAGTAGAAGCTAGACACAGACAAACTTTGTCATATTTGAAGAGGAAACTTTAGAGAGAGAATCTTTGGAAACTGGAGTTCCAAGATGGTTTATTACAGTGAGGTTTTTAAGGACCTCGAACTCAAGTATGGAATTAAAGAGGATTGGACTGACATCAAGAACAATGTACTTGGCGTATTTGATCATCTGACAAGTAATGATAAAATGATGAAATGTATTACTGTTTTTGGTTGGTGTCTCTTCATCTGATCTACTTTATTCGAGTACTGCATCTCAAATGGTTGTTTGATGAGTTTGCTTTTTTATAGGATGTTTGTATCTTGTGTTCTAGTTGTCTTGATTAATTATCCATATAAATATAAAAATTAACTGATAGATCTGAAAGGTTTGTCAATGAAATAATCGTTGTATAAATTTGATCCTTGATGGTTGTTGTGAAAGTAGAATATTGGCCGTGATTATGGTTCAATATATTTTTTGTAATTCATTTTTAAAATTATGCTTTTGAGGTGGCCCGGTAATGAAATAAAGGAATATGATCAAAGTGTCAAGGTAAACTTTTATTCTATGGACTAGTCAGTTTAGTTCTCATAAATATTTAGAAATATCAGCTAAAGCATCCAACAAATTTCTGGTTGATACTTTTCTTTTGCACTAACGCTTTCTCGTTGTGTCTTGTTGCTAGATGACCACGGCTATTGCTATTGAAGATGTTAGGAGGGAGGTAAAAATCTTAAAAGGCCTTGCTGGACATGGCAATCTCATAAAAATTTACGATGCATATGAAGACAATGATAATGTTTACATAGTGATGGAGTAAGTAGAGTCCTCAAGCTTACTAGTTATTACGCTGTCTATGTATGCTGATTCTGCTAATTTAGTCTGACAGCTTGCTGTATTTCTTCAGCTCTGTTCTTCTCAACTTATTTTTTCTTGAACTTAACTTATTCTTACTTAAATAAATGTAATTTTGCTGAAACTTATTTAACAAGCTGAGGAGAACTGGACCCTCGTATCATTGCGAGTTTATAGTTTTGTTGGATTCACATAAATACATACTTCGTATGTGTCTTTTGTGTGTAAATCAATGTACTTGAAACTATATAAATCATGTGACGGGAGTAAGAGGTGTCAGGCTTGGTTTCTAGAATTGCTTGTTTTTTTTATAGTCATGCTGCTTCCACATTGCCAATTTTGAGTTCACATCCTATTGTCCTGAGTGGCATTTTCTGGTGGTTGAATGATTTGAACTTGGAGCAGTATATTATTTTGCTGTTCTACCTGCTAAATGTTAGCTTGCCATGGGTTTCCAGGTTGTGTCGAGGAGGGGAGTTACTGGACAGAATACTTTCAAGGTAAATAATTCTTGTCTTAGATTTTTGAGGTACCCTTATCACGAATTTCAGTACTCGTAATAACATATACTTGGTTGATGATAGCTGTGATTTGTATTTGAATATTCCATTATATTATTTCATAGGGGTGGGAAATACTCAGAAGACGATGCCAAGGCTGTGTTAATTCAGATTTTAAATGTTGTCTCATTCTGCCACCTGCAAGGGGTGGTACATCGAGATCTCAAACCAGAGGTACTGAAAAAAAAATTGCGTTTGCATTAAAATTTTCATATTTATATCTTAATGTGCAGTCACCAAGTATTCAATAATTTGGGAATTGTGGCAACACAACCAATCAGTTGCTTGGTTGATGTATTATCTCATGGGACATGATTTACAAAAGACATCCAATAAAATCCTAAAAATGGCAGAGACATTTTCTGGCTTACTCACCACAATCCTCAATTTATGATTGTGTTTTATACACTTTAAAATTATTTAGTTGCCTCTTTGCATGTCATCACTCATCAGCTCATGAATCAAGTGTTTCTATCATGTCTAATTTTTAACTTCTTGCTGTTGGGTCAGAATTTCCTCTTTATGTCAAAGGACGAAGATTCATCATTGAAGGCCATTGACTTTGGCTTGTCAGATTTTGTTAAACCAGGTTTGTCATTTTATTTCTTACGCTTTTGCAAATGGGTTGTCCTCCAAATCTGTAATATGTACTCGTATATTGCAGATGAGAAGTTAAATGACATTGTTGGGAGTGCATATTATGTTGCCCCAGAAGTTCTACACAGATCTTATACCACAGAGGCTGATGTTTGGAGCGTGGGTGTAATTGCATATATTCTACTGTGTGGAAGTAGACCATTCTGGGCACGTACAGAATCTGGTATCTTTAGAGCTGTCCTGAAAGCTGATCCAAGTTTTGATGAACCACCTTGGCCTTCTTTGTCCTTGGAGGCGAAAGACTTTGTCAAGCGCATGCTAAACAAAGATCCAAGAAAACGAATTACTGCTGCTCAAGCTCTATGTGAGTATATCTGCTAATCTGCCAGATTCCTATGGAAGCTATACCTGCATTTCTATGCTGCCTCTAATTACCTTCTTTTGCAGGCCATCCCTGGCTTAGAAATCAAGGAGAAGTAAAAGTTCCTCTTGATATACTCGTCTTCAAACTTCTTAAGATTTACATGCGTTCGTCTTCTCTTCGCAAAGCTGCTTTGAAGGTAGGCATACTAAAAATAAAAGGAAAAAAATACTATTTCTTTGAATTTTTTGGATATTGAGGGAAACAGAAATTGTGATTACATTGAGGAATATAACGAAACAAAATATCAGTGTTCCTCCCATCAAATAAAAGTTTCCCTTTTGCCGTCATAATTTCTAAATGGCTTCCATTGTCACTTCTTTGACAGGCTCTGTCGAAAACATTGACAGTTGATGAACTTTTTTACTTAAAGGAGCAGTTTTCACTACTGCAACCTAGCAAAAACGGAACAATAAGTTTGGACAATATTAAAGAGGTAGGGGTTTTGAAGAATATGCATGAATGGTTTGCAATGTGAAGGGGTTTTATGTAAATTTGTAATCGTTTCCTTGATCTGGTCAGGCCTTGATGAAAAATGCAACAGATGCCATGAAGGAGTCACGTGCTCATGAAATTTTGACCTCTGTAAGTGCTTTTGGATTTGGTGGATGATGCCAGTTGTCACCTTTAAATAAAGATTCTAACCTGACTATTGTTTATGGCGTGCTTCTCTTGCTCGGACAGTTAACTGCACTTCAGTATAGAAAAATGGATTTTGAGGAATTCGGTGCAGCTGCCTTAAGTGTGTATCAACTCGAAGCTCTTGAAAGATGGGATCAGCATGCTCGTTGTGCCTATGAACTTTTTGAGAAGGATGGTAACAGACCCATCATGATTGAAGAGCTAGCTTCAGTAAGTTATCTATCTTCTATTTTCCAGTCTTTTGGATTCCTAATTATGTATTGATGGTTCCCGTGTATCACTTATCAAGGGCTGTTAAAAACTGACCCGATCCAACCGATTTCTGACAAAAACCCAAGTGACCCGATTTTTTTTTTCACACATTGAATCCGCATAAGCTCAATGACCCCGCACAACTATATTATCCGATTATACCCGACCCGTAGCCGACCAATGACCCGATTTGACAGCCCTAGTCGTAGATGACAGCTTCGCCTGTATCAAATGAAATTGGTTTTATCGATTAGTCTTCCATTGTTGTCATTTTCTCTGCCATTTTAATGCTCTTAAGTCAACACAGCTCTTTGCATGATCATATCCCAATCGAACTGTAGGCATTGTTACTTGCTGAATTGGCCTGCTGTTTCTTGCTTTTGTGTTCTCGTTGTTTACTCTCTATACAAGTTCTGTGAAAAAATGGAAAGAAAAGAATTTCAAAGTTTCTTAGAATTGTGCTCATGGTGATGTTTTCAGGAGCTTGGGCTGGGGTCGAACATACCAGTTCATGCTGTCCTTCATGATTGGATTCGGCATACTGATGGGAAGCTGAGCTTTCTTGGTTTTGTCAAACTACTACATGGAGTGTCATCCAGGACTCTCATTAAACCTCATTAAAGATGTACAATTATCATCATTTGTGGTGCCTCTTATTATCGTGGTTTTGTTTCAAGCAAGTGCCGTGTTGACTCATGCCTAGTGTTCTTCTCGGTGTTGAATCTTCTGTGGGGGTTGAACGAGGAGCCTGTAACTGGCGAAAACAACAGAGTTGAGTTTTGTAGGTCAGCTCAGTAACAGGAATTAGGTTAATTGTGTCTGACCACAAAATGGAATGTATACACCGATTGTTGTTCAAAGCCAGGGTAAAAATGCGATTCAATTTTCGCAACCATATCCTGTATTTTCATTGCCAACAACAGAGTTGAGTATGTTATATGGGTTGTATCCATATCCTTCAAGAATATAAAAATATCACTTGCACAAATAGGGGCCATGGCCAACCCCAACCCCCCTTGACTCCGCCCCTGTTAATTTTTAGCCCAGAATTGTTTTACACACAAATCATGTTTTAGGTTGTCAAAAGTTAGAAGAATGAGGGTGCTTAATTGCTTATCATTATTTTGCTTGTGGCTAATACTCCGTATGTTTTTGTTTCCGACTTTCATTTAAGTGACTTTTTTGTCAAAAGCTTTTTTGTTAGACCGCCTAACGATTAGATCACTTTTTTGGTACTAATTAAACTAGTGTAAAACATAACTAAAAGTAATAAAATCATAACTAATTGAATAATAAAATACTTAAGGTATAAAGACAAACAGTTAATTTTATGAGTCGAATAGTTGTTATTTTTTAACAAACTTATTATTAACTAAAACTTATAAAATCTTAACTAATTGATCTCATTGCTTAACTAATCAGTTTCATTGTTTAACTAATTGGTTCAGTGCTTAACTAATTGGTTCGGTTGCATAACTAATAGGTTTCGTTGCTTAACTAATTGAATTTTAGACTTAACTAATTGGTTTAGTAGTTAACTAATTAGTTACAGTGCATAACTAATTGGTTTCAGTACATAAAAATAGTCTAACCGTTGGACCGTCTTTCCTAAAAGGTTGTACATAGGATTACTTGTCGTGGTAGAAACTGAATCGTTAGGACGTGTTTGTTAACATTTCCCATCTTAGGACGTGTTTGGTTAGGACGTCGCTTCGCCCGAAGACCCATCCCCTATGGACTACTCTCCAAGATCTTCGTTTGCTGATTCATCGGATTCAATCGAATCCACATTCTCATTCCAATCGCCGGCGCCGTTGGACAAAGGAAAGGCACCCATGAAATTCACTCTGTCCAGGAAGGGTGACAAAGTTTGGAAATGGGTTAAACATATATGTCCTTTGAAGCGCAAGGAGATATGAGAGGCTGACGGAGAAGTGAAACAGCCTGATGATGGCGCGACTCCGGTGTGTTGTTCGTTGTTGTTTCCTTTTAAGAAGAGAAAGTTTTCTTCTGAATCTAGGTCACCTAAGGGTTCCTTTTCTGGGGGCCCAACTGACCGTGTAGTGGTCTCTCGTGATGGGCCACCAACAGATAAGTGAAGACTTGTGCTTGGAACTGCAGGGGTTTAGGTTCAGCGGACTCCCCTAAAGTTTCCTATCTTGCTTCATTGGTCCGCTCTTTTGGTTTGGATGTTTTGTTTTTAATGGAAACAATGGTCGATGTAGATATTGCGTGTCAAAAGCTGTCTTCCCTTCCCTTTACAGGTTTTTGCGGGGTAGATGCGGTAGGTCTAAGTGGTGGTTTGGTCCTTTTGTGGTCTTCAGATGTACAGTTAGTGCTAGTTTCAGTATCTAGTCGTTTTGTACTTTGTAAAATTACGAATGTAAATAATGAAATAAGCTATATGCTGTTTGTGTACGGCGCTCCTCACTACTCTGACAGGTGGCCAGTTTGGGAAAAAATCTCTTCAATTATTGCGGAATTCCCAAATATTATCCTTATTGGGGATTTCAACCAAGTTGAGTTTCTTGATGATAAACTTGGGGGTTCTACCCATATTCAAGGCAGGCATGAGTTTATAAACTGGCGTTTGGATAATGGTTTAATCGACATTCCATTCTCGGGTTCTCCTTTTACTTGGACAAATGGTAGGCATGATAATTCCATCACTTTTGAGCGCCTTGACAAAGCTTATGCCTCAGATACTTGGTTTCAGGTGTTCCTGGACGCCTCGCTTCTCCATCAACCTTTGTTACTTTCAGACCATGCTGCTATTATTTTACGTACTGATTGTGTTTTGAGTTCTTCTCGGCCTTATCGAATTGAGAACTGGTGCTTACAGGCAAAGCAAGTGGTTGATTTTATTGTAGCGACTTGGGCACAACAATTTTTAGGTTCACCTATGTTTTCTGTATCTTCAAAGTTAAACGTGATTAGGAGATTTATGTTATCCTGGTGTGTTCAAAATAAGCTTATGTGGGGTATCAACTGGAGACAGTTGTCTTCTGAGGTGTTTAATGCTGCTGTGTCGCTCAGTCCTGGGCCTTCGGCCAGTTTATTTATTACCACTCGGGATGAGTGTGTGGCTCGGGCGCAAGCTACTTTCATGTACTGGAGGCAACGATCTAAGGTTAAGTGGGATGCGTTTGGTGACTGTCATTCAAAATTGTTATTTTCTTCTGTACAAGCTAGGAAGCGGAAGAATCGTATCCTTAGTCTCCAGGATACGGCTGGCCGGTGGATTTCTTCTGCTCATGGCTTACGCTCTTTGATTTTTGATTTCTATTCCGACCTCTTCCAGGTCTATGGTCTTGCAGATCCGCTTGTTTATGACTGGAGTCAGGTTCAGTTGCCTGAACTTTCTTCTTCGGATAAGGATTTCTTGATGACACCTTTTACGCCGGAAGATATTCGGCGGCAATGTTTAATATTGGAGATTCCAAGTCTCCAGGGCCTGATGGGTTTTCCGCATCCTTCTTTAAGACCCACTGGGGCGTTGTTGGCGCTCAAGTTGTTTCGGCAGTCCAATATTTCTTCGCCCATGGGTATATGTTGAAAGACTGGAACCGCTCGTTTCTGGTTTTAATTCCTAAGGTGGAGCACCCGGTCTTGGTGTCTCAATTTCGGCCCATTGGTTTATGCAATGTTATTTACAAGTGTATTGCTAAGTGCATTGCTCATCGTCTGAGGCCTGTCCTTCCCTCTTTGATTTCTGATACTAAGAATGCTTTTGTTCCGGGCAGGCTCATGTCGGATGATTGTTTAATTGCTCATGAGCTCATTTCTTTCATTAACGCTGCTAAGGCAAGGAAGAAATTTTTCGCCGTCCTAAAGTTAGACATGAATAAGGCCTATGACAGAGTTCGTTGGGACTTCTTGTTTCAAGCGCTGCAGGCTTTTGGGTTTCCGCCTTATTGGGTGAATTGAAGGAAATAATGCCCTTGGTCCAAGTATGCATTCTATGTTAAGTCTAATAAATGCGGTTCAATATTAATTAACAAGTTAATAATTCAGTGAGATCAAGTGAGCTGAATGCCTAGCTAGAGGCCGCTTCAGTTCAAGTGGAATTAATGATATTAATCCACAGCTTACTCTTGACTGAACCCGTAGGGTCACACAAATAGTACGTAAACGGATCAAGTATTTAATGGCATTAAATACTCTATCTATGGATATTCGAAATCGACGGATCTTGGTTTCAGTGGGAGCTGAGATCGTCACAGGCAAGAAATGAATACTCCAGAAACGATGATATTACCGGAAACGGAAATATTGATCGTATCGGAAATGTAAATATTATCCAAGTCGTAGATGTTGCCGGAAACGGAAACATGGTACGTATCGGAAAATATTATCGGAAATGGAAATATTGCCGGAATCGGAAATATTGCCGGAAACGGAAATATTGTCAGAATCGGAAATATTATCGGAATCGGAAAATAATTCCGGAAACGGAAATATTAAATATTTGTTCGAAAAGGAAATTAATTCCGGAATCGGAAATATTAAATGTTGTTCGTATCGGAAATGAATTCCGGAATCGGGAATTTAATCGGAAGCGTATCGTACGAATTAGCATCGGACGAGGCCCGCTAGACGAAGGCCCAGCACGAAGCCAGGCCATCGCCCAGCGAGCCGCACGCAGCAACGCACGCCTCGACCAGGCCCAGCGCAAGGCCAGGCCCAGCCAAGGGCGCGCGCGCACGCAGCACCGCACATGGGCTGTGCGCTTGTCGTGGGCCGCAAGGCCTGCGCGGGTGCACGGCTTGTACGATGCGTGTGCGGGAAATCCTAATTCTATTAGGATTCGTGCGAAGATTAAAATCCTAATCTTATTAGATTTGCTTTGTTATTTAGAGTCCTAATAAAGTTCTAATTAACAAATCCACATCCTAGTAGGATTACAATTCCTTTTCCATACCTCTATAAATAAGGGCCTAGGGTCATTATTTATAAATAAGTTTTCAAGTATTCAAAGCTAGGATTTTTAAGCAGAAAAATCAGCCATAACTCTTGCCCATTTAGCCGAAAATAAGTAGTACCTTAAGGGCGATTCTAGTTGGTCAATCTTAAGGCGGATCCGGACGTGCTGTGGACTATCTACGGAGGGACGACACTTGGAGTCCTAAAGACTTGTTCTTGTTCGGTTCGGGCGCAGCTAGGAAAGGCACGCAACAAAGAGTATGCATCTAAACTATGCTAAATGATTATGTGTAAATAATATGCTTTCCTGGCTTTATGGTTTTTTCCGCATGATTTATGAATTGTCATATGTATCATAACCTAACAGTGGTATCACGAGCCTCTTATTATTTTCATAATCTAAATGGCATGAACATGGTTAAATATTACAAATTTGCAAGAATTAAAAGGGGTGATTAATTTTCGTAATTGTTAATTAATTGCAAATTGCGTTTATTTAATTATACGTACGCAGTTTTTCGGCAGTTTCTTCGTTACTCATCCAAATCGAGTGATTTTTGTGTCAATTCCGTATGTAAAAGGCATTCTAAAATTTTGACAAGAATAGTGTTTTTCGGCCGAACCCAGAATTCTCAAATTCGAAGCCTAACTATGACTTTTCGGAGGTTTTAGTTTTTCGAATGCAAAATTTCGTAAATTTAAGATGTTAAATTAAATATTTGCGATTCTTGTTGATAAATCTTGAATTTTTGATTGACCTACTGTATATGTTTAACAAGTTTGAATGCCTAGCCTTGTTAAATATGCAATCTAATTTGTAATTATGATTAATTTGTTGAAAATTGGAATAATTTAGAATTAATTTGATTTTCATAATTAGTTATAATTTAATTAGATACCTATGATTAAAAACCACCATAAAAATTGTAAATTTATGTTAAATTTTAAATTTTTATGACCTAGACTTGAATCCATGTTAATCGGAAATCAATTGAATAATAAATTTTCGATTTTTCGCCCTGAAATTATGAAATTAATATTATTTATTAATTTGTCATTAATTTTGAATATAAATTTTAAATTTTTTATGCGATTCGCTCATATAACTTGCACGCACAAAGCAATGGACGCTACGTATTACCCTTAAGGGGTGTTGTATAGTGCGGGCATGTGACGACGAGCAAGGGAGCTCGTCGCCCATGCGGTACGAATGCAATGAGCAAGGCCATGGTCCACGAGCACAAGGCAGCAGCCCTGCCTTGTGTCGTGGGCTGTGTGCAATGGGCGAATGGGCGAGGGCGAGAGCAAAGGCACGAGCAGTCGTGTGTGGGCAGCAAGCGAGCTGCGCCACAGCGCGCACTGCCTAGCGCAAGCGTGCGGAGCCTCGCGCGCAGCGAGCGTAAGCTCGCGTGCCACGAGTGCTGCGCCAAGCATCGATCGCTCATGCGCAGCGAGCGCTGTTGTGCGTGCGACGAGCGCTGCGCCCAGCGATGGCGTGCGAGTGCTTGTTGTGCGTGCGACGAGCGCTGCGCCCAGCGATGGCGTGTGAGTGCTTGTTGTGCGTGCGACGAGCGCTGCGCCCAGCGATGGCGTGCGGGTGTGTGTTGCGACGTGCGACGAGCGCTGCGCCCAGCGATGGGCTGCGGCAGCATGCTCGTGCGTCGAGCGCTGGCGCGCGCAGCGAGCACCATGCGTGATGCCTTGCGATGGTGAGCAGCAGTGATGCGAGGCAGCGCATGGGCTGCGCGCACATGGCCAGCGATGGCTGTGTGCGTGTGGCCCATGGGCATGCGATGCGTGGGATTGTTGCGTTGCGATTAGATCGTTTTGAAATTTTTAATTTGAAATTTTCAGTTTACGTAATTTTAATTAATTTTAAAATTGATAATTTAAATTATTTTCTTGGATTTTAATTTTGAATATTGTAATTATAATAAATTTTATTTATTCTAATTATTTTACTAAAATTAAAATCATGAATTAATTTAAATACGACTGAAATTAAATTAAACTTTTGGATTCAATTATAAATTTATATGAGCTTTAAATTTTAATTAAATTTGTATGTTTCCGGTTAGACTAGAAATACATTTTTATGTTTAAAATTAGTAAAGCATATGAATTTATTGGTTTAAGTGGGAGCCCCTTTTAGTCATAAACTCTTGATTAGGTCTACAAATCCTTAAGGTTAAAACAGCTTGATTAGAATTAATAAGGACTGAATAATTTGTAGATTATTGGTGCCCTTGATTAATTGCTGCAAATGTTTATGTGATGCATAATGTGTTTTACTAACCAGCTATGTGGGCCATTCATGATAATGAATGGGTGAATGGTATATATTGTATATGTACTGTTTTGCAGGTTATGAAGTGACTAGTATGGCCCAAATAGGATAGAAAATATGGTCTGCGTACCATTAATTTGAATGTAATTGGTCTAAAGTACCAAAGTTGTTTTTCAATTCAAATATGGCCTGCGTACCATCAAATAGTTGTAATTAGTTTTAATTATAGCTTATTCTATTTGAAGAAAATGGTGCCTCCCACGGAGATTTTAAGACGGACTTTGAAGTTAAAGCTTCAAGATGAAGTCGGGCCATACTAGATCACATTTATCTTATGCATGTTTTAAGTTATTTATTGCTTTTAAATATGTCTTAAAATGCATGAGATCAAAAGCTTGATTATGTTGCATGATTAAGGATTTTAGTTCACTTAAAATCTAACCAACATAGTAAGAGCCTTAAGTTCCAAACTTAAAAATTGAGTTATAAGGTGCCATGCCAAAATATACACTTGCTTGGATATCCTTTACATCAATCTAGTAATAGTTTTCGCTCAGCGAGGTGTTACTTATTGGTCCTAAAGGGGCAAGGTACACAAATAATTGTGAGTACATGTTAGTTTTGGTGAAACTCAACGATATAAGTAAGGAGTCCTTTTATGTCGTGGCAAAATCGATAGGTTTACCTAATAAGTTCTTAGACGTACCTATCAACCAAGAATAGTTTCTAGACTATTAGCAAAAGGCTTTTGCTTACCTAAGATGTTTTAGGATTAAGTCGACAAACTGTGCTTAATTCTTCAATGATTTTAGGATCTTGGAATCATTTTATTCACACCTGCCGGAACAATAAATTCGAATAAAATGCTAATAACTTGTTGAAATTGTATGATTGCTTTAATTTTCAAGTTATTACTCATGATAAATGTTTAGACTTTGCATGTTTCAATGTATGTTTTAATTATTGTTTATAATTAAATATCTTGCACTGCAGTAAATCCTTTTAGAAAGGTAACAGTAAATTTCCTCGATTGGTAGTGAATCCAAGAACGATTCACGGAAATGAGAGAAAATGAGCAATTTAAAATGTACGTTTCTTTTAGCGACTTTTATGGTTGTTTTCGAATATCAAAATCGAATGGCAAACCAATTGGTGCTTGTGAATTCAAAATACAATGTAGTTTTGAGATCATAAAGCATTGAGTTTAAACGCTCAGCTTTACCAATGGTTAACAACCTAAAATATTTTTTCCATTTAATTCTCGAATGAGTCTAGTCCCTATACATTCGAGTAGATCGATGCTTAGAGAACTTTAGAAGCTTCTAGTAAGATCATCTAGTTGAAACAAAATATTCAACATAAATTAAAATGGTAAAGAACCTTGTTGGTGACATTGGACATGTCTAACAAAGTATAAAAGTCAACACTAAAGAATTCAATTCTTAAGACTATAAGAAAGGGTACAAGAAATAGGAAAACAAAGGAACAAATGAAAGGAATTTATAATTCCGTTTCTACCTATAAGTTTATGTTTAAAGAGAAGTGACCTAGGAATCAAACTTCCTTGGTATCATATACCGCTTGAGGTTCTTACTTCGGTAATAACTCAAATAATGGAAGCTAGGCTACACTAATGGCCTACAAGTGGGAAATGAAGCATGGCAATGCTACATTAGCTGTAGGGTCATCTAGTTTGTTTTAAGTCCTTTCAAGGCTGGAACTAAATGGCTATTTTGTTCCATAATCAGCATACCTAAATTTCTGCTTCAAAAGACTCACATTCAGAAGAACAAAAACAATGCTTGTTTGTTTGTTTATTTGAATGAAATGGTCATTTACGGGATGAGTCAATATGCTTGATTAAAACAAACAACTCTTTAAAGAACTTTACTAGGTTCAAATCAACCCCTTGATTTGAGTTCCACTAATCTTTGGCATTGTTGCTTAGACCATATCAATAAGTTAACATTCAAAAGCTCTATTTTGATGGACTTTTGAAAGTTCATTGATTTATAAATCAATTTAAGACAACTAGTCTTACTTGTTGAAAGTAACAAAAGATATGAACTATTGTTAGAACGCCTAGACAATAGAGTTCAAAGCTAAAGAAAGATTTTATGACTTTATTATTTCACATGGATTTGAGTGAATATAGGTTTATTTACTCAAATGTGATATAAGTTGAATCTGTTTGGCCAGTTCAAAGATTCAGAAGTATAAAATCCACTTGGCAAGAAATCATAAAGATCTAGGTTAGATCATGTTGATGATTACTTAAGACCAAATATGATCATCAATGGTTGTGTGTTGTAATTTCACAATCTAGGTCCATAAGATATGGCATATCTTAGTTGGAATAATTGAAGTCAATTAGTACTTGATTCGATTAATGATGAATCATAAGGACTTTTCCTAAAATTTCTAAAACAAAATGCTCAACTACCACGAAACTAAACCAAATTCGTCAAAGCTATTGAAAAGTAATTTCAGAATAACTTTTCATAAAATATATCTAGAGAGTTGCAAAACTCAGTGGGAGCTTAGTGTTTGTCATTCGACAAACTAAGGCCCAAGTATAGATATATGTTTCATTGTGATTTATTCAAATGAGACACAAGGGTATTGTTTCTACCACGAATTTTTGAGAACATAATGTTTGTTTGCTCGAAATAATGTCCTTTTGGAGATTCGTTTCCAAAATGACAAGTGGGAGAAAATAGACCTCGAAAGTCTTCGAGCTTCGAGGCAAACAACAAACATAAACGGACATTCCGGAGGCTTTTCGAAGTTCTTTAGAAAATCCGAACACTTATTCTTTAAGGACTTTAGAAGTGGCTTTAAAGAATAGACATCTCTTAGAAGACTTTACAAGTGCTTCAAAGAGAATAGAATATTCAAAGGACTCTCAAAGTGCCTGTTGATATTCTATTGTTTGATGTTCTATACCCAAGTAGGCATAGAGTTCAAGTCACTGGAACTATGAGATTCTTCTATTAGATAGTAAAGAAACATAGAGTTCTGGTCAATGAAACTATGAGATTCTTCTATTAGATAGTGAAGAAACCTACAACTTGCAGTCAAACTATTATCATGTAGATTAATGAGTTTGTGACTTGTAAGAAAGCTATGACGAAACCTAGATTCCCTAAAATGGTTAGAGGCCATATATAGACTCAAATATTTTAATGGTTAGAGGCCATAAAACATACTCAATGTTTTGATGACAAACTTAAAATTTTGTTGATTTGCAAGAATAGTTTCACACCTATTGGTTGCAAGTTTGTTTTAAGGATAAAAACCATCAAACATGAAATTGTGTTCACACACAAAGCTAGATTAGTTGCTAAAGGTTACAAGCAAATTCATGACATGGATTGTGTTGAAACCTCATGCATAATCGTAATGCTCAAGTCTATAAATCAAGCAATGATTGCATATTGGTACATATGGCAATTGGATGACAAAACATATTCCTCAATCAAATGTTGGAAGAAAACTATGTACATGGCATGTCATAGGATTTGTGGATCCAAATAATGCTTGAAATGAATGCCAGCTTAAGAAATCTAAGTACAGATTTAAGCAAGCAATTGGGAATTGGAATTGTATTCTAGTGAAGCTAATAAGTATTTTAGTTTCACAAAATATACATGATTCTTATAGATATATAAGAAGTTTAGTGGGAGTACGTAAAACTTAATTGGTCCTATGTGTATCATACATATATCTCTCTATTGTGAAATAACATTCAAATGCTAATGACTTAGATTTGAAATTATTCATCAATGATGGACCATGGCGAAACTTAGTACATATTGGGTTTTAAGATCTATTTACAAAGATCTTATAATATTGTTTTGGATTAAGTAATGGCATTTACTAAATCAAACACGAAATACTCCATTGGAGATATTCGACCCATATGAATAAATCTAAGTAAAGGATGTTTGAACTATGTATAAGCATTTACTAAGTTAAACATCAAAGAGTCTAAATGAGATTCTTAACCTATATTATATGTCAAAGAATTTAGCTGAATTTAGTATCTACTGAAACTAGATAAGCTAAAGTTACATGAATAGAATTCAATTGGGAATTATTCTGCAAAAGAATTTATCATGTATGATATAATATGAGGATCGCCAAAAACGTATCGTATGACTTTAGGCATGACGAACATATACCAATCTCTATTGATCTAAGTGAAGATCAACTAGATTGAGATCAAGAATACTTATGGTACTTGAAAAGGTACATTGGAATAGTTCTTGATTCAAGGAAATAAAGATATGCTAAATATTGATGCTACACGCATAAACACTGGCAAAGGATCAAGCAAGACCCTTTGGAGTTAACCATTGATAAGGACTAGCTATAGAGCATCGTGTTTTGAAATGGCAACATGGATTGGAGACCATGAGTTGTTGCGTGGGATATTAAAATATTAATTTCTATGTTCTAAGATACAGCTGGAAAGTATTCCACATATCTGTGAACTGCTTGGATAAGTAATTCCAAACAAAGCATCACTAGCAACCTATAAAGTTGAAGTAAAAGTACTTATTGCCTAAGAAGCAATAAAACAGAGTTGTTTATATTAATGAGTTCTTCATTGAACTTGGGAAGATCACATGTCTGTTGACTTAATGGTTCTTCATTGCAAAATGCGTAGAACCACTAATGTAGCAAGAAAGACTAGATCACAAAATAAACATACTCAAAAGTTCATATCATCATATCTCGAAGAACATTCGATGAAAAGGATGTTAAGATTGGCAAAGCGTGATAACTAAACCTATGCAACAAGTGAGAAGCAACACTCACGTTGTAGCACTGGAAATCAAGCATAGCTTTGAATTCCGTGAACTGTTTTAAAGATGGGTTTGAGGCCCATGGTTGTAAAACAATAGGGTTGAACATTTATCATATATGAAATGTACTTTCATATTCCATTTAATCTTGGTTTAGTATTAAATGATGAGTCCCTTCAATTTGACGATATATTCAAGATAGACTGTCAGGACCAGTCCTGTGACTAAGAAATGTCTATCAAGTGAACTTGAATGTCAAAGGTTGAAAATGGTCCCTGGTCGGAGTTTTCTATAAAATTGGACGCATAGAAAACGTTAGACGATTAGAATGCAAGATGACTAGTAGTTCTGTTTCTTGAACTATGTGGACATGGCAATGTCATAATCATTTGCATAGATACTTACTTTGGGAAGACTAGTATCGGACAAGACCTATGAAACTTTACTGTAAGAGATGAAAATCTGTCATAAGTAAATTTCATTAAAATTATTAGACACTAAATCCTCAATACTTGAGTGATTTGAGATTACTTGTTTGAGAACTGGTTGCTTTGACGTTGACCAACCGTCGCACCGTAAAAGGAGGCTATAAAGGCAACGCTCAGGTAATCACCTATCAAACGAAGTCTAATCTCAAGATCGCAAGATTGGGATTGTCCTCCCATAAATCGGGATGAGATGCTTAAAAGTTGTACAAGGCCACTCGGAGAGCTAGAAATTGTGAAATGCATGGCCGTGCTCGGATGAATCATAGGCTATGATTATCTGTTTATTTGATCAGTTGAACTCTGAAACCGAGGAACACCTCTGGACATAATAAGGATGACAACTCTTACCTTATGTTCAAGAGCAAGCATCGAGCGACAAAGGAATTAGGAAACGCACACTTGTCCCTAAGGACGAGTGGGAGACTGAAGGAAATAATTCCCTTGGTCCAAGTATGCATTCTATGTTAAGTCTAATAAATGCGGTTCAGTATTAATTAACAAGTTAATAATTCAGTGAGATCAAGTGAGCTGAATGCCTAGCTAGAGGCCGCTTCAGTTCAAGTGGAATTAATGATATTAATCCACAACTTACTCTTGACTGAACCCGTAGGGTCACACAAATAGTACGTAAACGGATCAAGTATTTAATGGCATTAAATACTCTATCTATGGATATTCGGAATCGACGGATCTTGGTTTCAGTGGGAGCTGAGATCGTCACAGGCAAGAAATGAATACTCCGGAAACGATGATATTACCGGAAACGGAAATATGGATCGTATCGGAAATGTAAATATTATCCAAGTCGTAGATGTTGCCGGAAACGGAAACATGGTACGTATCGGAAAATATTATCGGAAATGGAAATATTGCCGTATTCGGAAATATTGCCGGAAACGGAAATATTGTCAGAATCGGAAATATTATCGGAATCGGAAAATAATTCCGGAAACGGAAATATTAAATATTTGTTCGAAACGGAAATTAATTCCGGAATCGGAAATATTAAATGTTGTTCGTATCGGAAATGAATTCCGGAATCGGGAATTTAATCGGAAGCGTATCGTACGAATTAGCATCGGACGAAGCCCGCTAGACGAAGGCCCAGCACGAAGCCAGGCCATCGCCCAGCGAGCCGCACGCAGCAACGCACGCCTCGACCAGGCCCAACGCAAGGCCAGGCCCAGCCAAGGGCGCGCGCGCACGCAGCACCGCACATGGGCTGTGCGCTTGTCGTGGGCCGCAAGGCCTGCGCGGGTGCACGGCTTGTACGATGCATGTGCGGGAAATCCTAATTCTATTAGGATTCGTGCGAAGATTAAAATCCTAATCTTATTAGATTTGCTTTGTTATTTAGAGTCCTAATAAAGTTCTAATTAACAAATCCACATCCTAGTAGGATTACAATTCCTTTTCCATACCTCTACAAAAAAGGGCCTAGGGTCATTATTTATAAATAAGTTTTCAAGTATTCAAAGCTAGGATTTTTAAGCAGAAAAATCAGCCATAACTCTTGCCCATTTAGCCTAAAATAAGTAGTACCTTAAGGGCGATTCTAGTTGGTCAATCTTAAGGCGGATCCGGACGTGCTGTGGACTATCTACGGAGGGACGACACTTGGAGTCCTAAAGACTTGTTCTTGTTCGGTTCGGGCGCAGCTAGGGAAGGCACGCAACAAAGAGTATGCATCTAAACTATGCTAAATGATTATGTGTAAATAATATGCTTTCCTGGCTTTATGGTTTTTTCCGCATGATTTATTAATTGTCATATGTATCATAACCTAACATGAATATCATTAGACAATGTGTTACGTCTGTTTCTTACCAGGTACTGGTTAATGGGGAGCCATCTCGTTCCTTTCAGCCAAGGTGTGGTCTGCGTCAAGGGGATCCCCTTTCCCCGTATCTTTTTGTCCTCTGTATGGAGGTTCTGTCTGCTTTCCTTCGTCAGGCGGAGTCTCAACGGCTTATTGAGGGGATTTCTATTGCCAGGGGGCGCCGCCTATTTCCCATCTTTTCTTTGCAGATGACTCCCTTTTGTTCTTCCGGGTAACGCCTAAGGTGTGTGATGACGTTCTTTCTTTGCTTTCAGAGTTCAGCTCCATCTCGGGGCAAATGAGAAATCATCAGAAATCCTTTGTTAAGTTCAGCCCTAATACTCCCCCGGATTATCGGGATTACTTAGCTAGCTCTCTGAGGCTTACTCAAAAAACCTCGTTGGGCCCTTATCTGGGGGTGCCTGTGGATTTGGTCAGATCGAAATGTTCTGCTTTTTACGATCTTGTGGATAAGATTGCTCGACGGATTGCTAATTTCACTTCCTTGCGTCTTTCTTCGGCGACTAAGTTGGTGGTTATTAATTCAGTTCTGATAGCCTCCATTACTCATGTGCTTTCTGTTTTCAAAGTTTCGCAGACCATTTGTGATTGCATAGATCAGCTTTGTCTTAGGTTTTGGTGGAGGACAAAACCCAGAATCCAAGGGAATTGCCTTAGTCTCAGCCTCGTCGTTTCATCTTCCAAGGGGTATGGGAGGGCTGGGAATTAGGAAGGTTAGGGCTTTTAATCAGGCGCTTCTGGAAAAATCGGCCTGGAGAATGGTTCATCACCCTCAGCTACTTATTTCGCGTTTGTTTAAAGCTCGTTACCCTGCCTTATCTCTGCAGAATTGTAACCCTAGGGTCTCTCGTCCGTCTTGGGGTTTTTGGAGTATTGTGCAGGGTTTTCAGGTTCTGGATTTGGGAATTGCCTGAAAACCGGGGTTAGGGAATAAGGTTCGTATCCGGGAGGATGTTTGGGTTTCTGACAGAATGGTTGAGTTTAGGCCTTCTGTAATTGGGTTGGGAATTCCAACTCATGTTTCCTCTTTACTTGATCCGCGTTCTTACGCGTGGGATGTTAGGCTGGTTCGTAGCCTTTTTCCTAATGAGGTGTCCAGTCAAATTCTTGCTTTGGAGCGGCCGACCCATCCGACGGAGGACTTCGTTTACTGGAAACGATCTCTGGATGGTCTTTTCTCGGTTCGGTATGAAGGAAATAATGCCCTTGGTCCAAGTATGCATTCTATGTTAAGTCTAATAAATGCGGTTCAGTATTAATTAACAAGTTAATAATTCAGTGAGATCAAGTGAGCTGAATGCCTAGCTAGAGGCCGCTTCAGTTCAAGTGGAATTAATGATATTAATCCACAGCTTACTCTTGACTGAACCCGTAGGGTCACACAAATAGTACGTAAACGGATCAAGTATTTAATGGCATTAAATACTCCATCTATGAATATTCGGAACCGACGGATCTTGGTTTCAGTGGGAGCTAAGATCGTCACAGGCAAGAAATGAATACTCCGGAAACGATGATATTGCCGGAAACGGAAATATGGATCGTATCGGAAATATGAATATTATCCAAGTCGTAGATGTTACCGGAAACGGAAACATGGTACGTATCGGAAAATATTATTGGAAATGGAAATATTACCAGAATCGGAAATATTGCCGGAAACGGAAATATTGTCAGAATCGGAAATATTGCCGGAATCGGAAAATAATTCCGAAAACGGAAATATTAAATATTTGTTCGAAACGGAAATTAATTCCGGAATCGGAAATATTAAATATTGTTCGTATCGGAAATAGATTCCGGAAATGGAAATTTAATCGGAAGCGTATCGTACGAATTAGCATCGGACGAGGCCTGCCGGACGAAGGCCCAGCACGAAGCCAGGCCATCGCCCAGCAAGCACGCACGCCACAGCCCAGCGCGCACAAGGCCACGCATGCGTGGGCCGCGCTGCGTGGGCTGCTGCTCGCATGCGTGGGCAGCCCTTGTGGCTGCCGTGTGTGTGTGAGTTTGAGCTCATGCGAGATTCCTGAATCTGCAAGAGTCAGTGTATGATTAAATGTCTATTCCTATTGGATAAATTGATTAAGTAGAATTCATGTAGAATTCTAATTCCAATTAATTCGCATCCTACTAGGATTACGATTCCTTTTCCATAACTCTATAAATAAAGGCCTAGGGGTCATAATTTATACATAAGTTTCAAAGTATTCAAAAGTGAGTTTTTTGAGAGAAAATTCAAACACCCATCTTGCCCCAAAAGTGCCGAATTTTCTGAGTACCTTAAGGGCGATTCTAGTTGGTCAATCTTAAGGCGGATCCGGACGTGCTGTGGACTTTCTACGGAGGGACGACACTTGGAGTCCTAAAAGACTTGTTCTTGTTCGGTTCGGGCGCAGCTAGGGAAGGCACGCAACAAAGAGTATGCATCTAATTATGCTATATGATTATGTGTAAATAATATGTTTCCTGGGTTAATGGTTGTTTCCGCATGATCTATGTAAATGTCATATGTATCATAACCTAACAGTGGTATCACGAGCCCCTTATTATTTTCATAATCTAAATTGCATGAACATGGTTAAATATTACAAATTTGCAAGAATTAAAAGGGGTGATTAATTTTCGTAATTGTTAATTAATTGCAAATTGCGTTTATTTAAATATATGTACGCAGTTTTTCGGCAGTTTCTTCATTACTCATCCGAATTGAGTGATTTTTGTGTCAATTCCGTATGTAAAAGGCATTCTAAAATTTTGACAAAAATAGTATTTTTCTGCCGAACCCAGAATTCTCAAATTCGAAGCCTAACTATGACTTTTCGAAGGTTTTAGTTTTTCGGATGCAAAATTTCGTAAATTTAAGATGTTAAATTAAATATTTGCGATTCCTGTTGATAAATCTTGAATTTTTGATTGACCTACTGCATATGTTTAACAAGTTTGAATGCCTAGTCTTGTTAATTATGCAATCTAATTTGTAATTATGATTAATTTGTTGAAAATTAGAATAATTTAGAATTAATTTGATTTTCATAATTAATTGTAATTTAATTAGAAACCTATGATTAAAAACCACCATAAAAATTGTAAATTTACGATAAATTTTAAATTTTTATGACCTAGACTTGAATCCATATCAATCGGAAATCAATTGGATAATAAATTTTCGATTTTTTCGCCCTAAAATTATGAAATTAATAATATTTATTAATTTGTCATTAATTTTAAATATAAATTTTAAATTTTTATGCGATTCGTTCAAATAACTTGCACGCACGAAGCAATGGACGCTTCGTGTTACCCTTAAGGGGTGTTGTATAATGCGGGCATGCGACGACGAGCAAGGGAGCTCGTCGCCCGTGCGGCACGAATGCAATGAGCAAGGGCGTAGTGCACGAGCACAAGGCAGCAGCCCTGCCTTGTGACGTGTGCCACGAGCAATGAACGGATGGGCATGGGCGAGAGGCGAGCCAAGGCAGTCGCGTGTGGGCAGCAAGCGAGCTGCGCCACAGCGCGCGCTGCCTCGCACAACAGCGCGCAGCCTCGTGCGCAGCGAGCGCAAGCTCGCGTGCCACGAGCGCTGCGCACAGCATCACTCGCGCGCACAGCGCGCGACGTCGCCCGCCCAGCGAGCGATGTCGCGCACCAGCGAGCGATGGCTCGCGCGCGCGCAGCGAGCGATCTCGCGCGCGCGCAGCGAGCGATCTCGCGCGCCAGCGAGCGATGGCTCGCGCGCACCAGCGAGCGATCTCGCGCGCCAGCGAGCGATGGCTCGCGCGCACCAGCAAGCGATCTCGCGCGCCAGCGAGCGATCTCGCGCGCCAGCGAGCGAACCAGCGCGCCCAGCGAGCGATCTCGCGCGCGCACTGCGAGCGATAGCTCGCGTGCGATGGGGCGCTGTGCGGAGGCTTGCGTATGGGACAGCAGCAGCTATGCAACGAGCGCATGGGCTGCGCGCACATGGCCAGCAATGGCTGTGTGCGTACAGCCCATGGGCGTGCAACGCGTAGGGTGTTTGCGTTTCGATTAGATCGTTTTGAATGTTTAATTTGAAAATTTCAGTTCACGTAATTTTAATTAATTTTAAAATTAATAATTTGAATTAATTTCTTGGATTTTAATTTTGAATATTATAATTATAATAAATGGAATTTATTCTAATTATTTTACTAAAATTAAAATCATGAATTAATTTAAATGCGACTGAAATTAAATTAAATTTTGGATTCAATTATAAATTTATATGAGCTTTAAATTTTAATTAAATTTGTATGTTTCCGGTTAGACTAGAAATACAATTTTATGTTTAAAATTAGTAAAGCATATGAATTTATTGGTTTGAGTGGGAGCACTTTTTAGTCATAAACTCTTGATTAGGTCTACAAATCCTTAAGGTTAAAACAACTCGATTAGAATTAATAAGGACTGAATAATTGGTAGATTATTGGTGCCCTTGATTAATTGCTGCAAATGTTTACGTGATGCATAATGTGTTTAACTAACCAGCTATGTGGGCCATTCATGATAATGAATGGGTGAATGGTATATATTGTATATGTACTGTTTTGCAGGTTATGAAGTGACTAGTATGGCCCAAATAGGATAGAAAATATGGTCTGCGTACCATTAATTTGAATGTAATTGGTCTAAAGTACCAAAGTTGTTTTTCAATTCAAATATGGTCTGCGTACCATCAAATAGTTGTAATTAGTTATAACTTATCCTATTTGAAGAAAATGGTGCCTCCCACGGAGATTTTCAAGACGGACTTTGAAGTCAAAGCTTCAAGATGAAGTCGGGCCATACTAGATCACAAATATCTTATGCATGTTTTAAGTTATTTATTGCTTTAAATATGTCTTAAAATGCATGAGATCAAAAGCTTGATTATGTTGCATGATTAAGGATTTTAGTTCACTTAAAATCTAACCAACATAGTAAGAGCCTTAAGTTCCAAACTTAAAAATTGAGTTAAAAGGTGCCATGCCAAAATATACACTTGCTTGGATATCCTTTACATCAATCTAGTAATAGTTTTCGCTCAGCGAGGTGTTACTTATTGGTCCTAAAGGGGCAAGGTACACAAATAATTGTGAGTACATGTTAGTTTTGGTGAAACTCAACGATATAAGTAAGGAGTCCTTTTATGTCGTGGCAAATTCGATAGGTTTACCTAATAAGTTCTTAGACGTACCTATCAACCAAGAATAGTTTCTAGACTATTAGCAAAAGGCTTTTGCTTACCTAAGATGTTCTAGGATTAAGTCGACAAACTGTGCTTAGTTCTTCAATGATTTTAGGATCTTGGAATCATTTTATTCACACCTGCCGGAACACATAACTTGAATAAAATGCTTAATAAACATTGAATTATGCATGAATGCTAGAATTTAAGTTTATTAAGAGAAACTGTGAATGGTTATTTATTTGTTTATTCTTTTCAATTGTAGTTTTAATATGGCAAACAACAATCAAAACATCATCATGGGTTCTGAGCTTATGGTCAAGCTGAACCTGACAAATTTTCTTGAATGGGAAGCTAAGCTAGTTGAAATAGTCAAACTCAATGGACTTGAGTATGTACTATCACATCCCATGCCAAGCTACTATGCCAGAGACATGACCCCTGAGAGATTTTACGCCTGGGATGCGGATCTCAAAAAGGTTATGAGTCTCATGCTGAACAATATCCCTGATGATTGGGCTAGAAGGTTTGTAGCCTATGAACCTTTTACGCTCATCAAGAATCTGAGGGATATCTGTCGTGGAAGTACGGAGGACAGGGACCTGAACGTCCATGAGTTGATTGAATCAATGTCTGGGCTAAAGGTTAGTTCTCCCAACAGGTGTTATAGGATGGAGGTCCAAGAAACACATGTTCAGCTCCTTCGCACTAAACAGAGGGTAGGCGTCCCACTGAGGTTCCATGTGGATCTTATGTGTTCATATTTTGATCGCCTAAGTCTACTAGGAACACCAATAAGCGAAAGGATGGCAGTCTCTGTCTTGCTCAATTCACTACACAGTGGGTTTGGTCGCTTCAAGCAACAATACCTAAGTGAACCAAGAGAAGAAACAGTTGCAGAATTTATTCACCTTGTCAGAAAGGCTGAAATAGTACTGGACTGTGAAGCCAAAGATTTACTCAAGGCTAGAAAGAGACCATTCAAGAAAGGTGGAAAGTCCAAGGGCAATGCTAAATCAAAGCAGGACAAGTCCACATCAAGCTGTCTTTATTGTGATGGAATAGGCCATTACAAAAGAGAATGTCCAAAGCTAAAGGAAGATCAGAAGAACGGAACAGTCGTTCCATCTTCAGGTATTTTCGTTATAGACTGTATACTTGCTAATTCAACTTCTTGGGTATTAGATACAGGTTGTGGCTCACACTTATGTTCCAATCCACAGGGACTAAGAAGAAGTAGAAAGTTAAGCAAGGGTGAAGTCGACCTACGAGTGGGAAATGGAGCACGGATTGCTGCATTAGCTGTAGGAACATACTATTTGTCGTTGCCCTCCGGGCTAGTTTTGGAACTGGAAGAATGTTTCCATGTTCCAAGTCTTACTAAAAACATCATTTCAGTTTCTTGCTTAGATGCTAAGGGATTTTCCTTTATAATAAAAGACAATAGTTGTTCGTTTTATTTTAAAGAGATGTTTTATGGATCTGCTAGATTAGTCAATGGACTTTATTTATTAGATCACGACAAATAAGTATATAACATAAATACCAAAAAGGCCAAAAAGGATGATTCAGATCTCACCTATCTGTGGCATTGTCGATTAGGCCATATAAACTTGAAACGCTTAGAAAGACTTCAAAGGGAAGGAATTCTAGAACCATTTGACTTAGAGGATTATGGTAAATGCGAATCATGTTTACTTGGCAAAATGACAAAGCAACCTTTCTCTAAAGCAAATGAACTATTGGGTTTAATCCATACAGATGTATGTGGACCAATGAGTACAAATGCTAGAGGTGGTTTCAGCTACTTTATCACTTTCACTGATGACTTCAGTAGGTATGGTTATGTCTACCTAATGAAGCATAAGTCTGAATCCTTTGACAAATTCAAGGAATTTCAGAGTGAAGTAGAGAATCAATTAGGCAAGAAGATCAAGGCACTGCGGTCTGATAGAGGCGGTGAATATCTGAGCCATGAATTTGATGACCATCTGAAAGAATGTGGAATTCTATCAGAATTGACTCCTCCTGGAACACCACAATGGAACGGTGTGTCAGAACGGAGGAACAGAACCTTGCTAGACATGGTCAGGTCAATGATGGGTCAGGCCGAACTTCCATTAGAATTTTGGGGACATGCACTAAATACAGCTGCACTCACTATAAATAGAGCTCCGTCTAAAGCTGTCGAAAAGACTCCATACGAATTATGGTTTGGAAAGCCTCCAAATGTGTCTTTTCTTAAGATTTGGGGATGTGAAGTATACGTCAAACGATTAATTTCAGACAAACTTCATCCAAAATCTGACAAATGTATCCTTGTGGGCTATCCAAAGGAAACAAAGGGGTATTACTTCTACAATACATCTGAGAACAAAGTGTTTGTTGCTCGAGATGATGTCTTTTTGGAGAAAGATCACATTTCCAAAATGACAAGTGGGAGAAAAGTAGACCTCGAAGAAATTCGAGTCGAACAACAAACTCTAGAGAATGCTCAAGATGACATTCAGGATGAAACTCAGAGACCTTTAGAAGAATCTGGTGAGAATCATGGTCAATCTAGAAATGTTACCCCGCGTAGATCGCAAAGATATAGATCTCAACCGGAAAGGTACTTAGGTATTTTGACGAACGAGAGCTATGACGTTCTATTACTTGAAAGTGATGAACCTGCGACTTACAAGCAAGCTATGACGAGCCCTAGCTCCAAGCAATGGCAAGAAGCCATGCAATCTGAATTAGACTCCATGTCTGAAAACCAAGTATGGGATTTGGTCGATTTGCCAGATGGCTACCAAGCCATTGGAAGCAAATGGGTTTTCAAACTGAAAAAGGACAAGGATGGGAAACTTGAAGTTTTCAAAGCTAGATTGGTTGCGAAAGGTTACAGGCAAGTCCACGGTGTGGATTACGATGAAACCTTTTCACCAGTTGCAATGCTAAAGTCTATTCGAATAATGTTAGCAATCGCTGCATATTACGATTACGAAATATGGCAGATGGATGTCAAAACTGCTTTCTTAAACGGCGTTTTAACAGAAACTATGTTTATGACACAGCCTGAAGGTTTTGAGGATCCAAAGAATGCTAAAAAGGTATGCAAGCTAAAGAAGTCAATCTACGGATTGAAGCAGGCATCCAGGAGCTGGAATATACGTTTTGATGAAGCAGTCAGTGACTTTGGTTTCATCAAGAACGCGGACGAATCTTGTGTATACAAGAAGGTCAGTGGGAGCAAAATTGCTTTCCTAGTATTATATGTCGACGACATATTGCTTATCGGAAATGACATTCCTATGTTGAACTCTGTCAAGATTTGGCTTGGGAAATGTTTTTCGATGAAGGATCTAGGGGAAGCACAGTACATATTGGGCATCAAGATTTACAGAGATAGATCTAAAAAGATGATTGGACTTAGTCAAAGCACTTATATCAATAAGGTGCTTGATAGGTTCAAGATGGCGGACTCCAAGCGAGGCTACCTACCCATGTCTCATGGAATGACTCTAAGCAAGACTCAGTGCCCAAAAACACTTGATGAGCGTAGACGAATGAATGGGATTCCATATGCATCATTGATTGGTTCAATAATGTATGCTATGATATGTACACGCCCGGATGTTGCGTACGCACTCAGTGCTACGAGCAGATACCAGTCAGACCCAGGAGAGGCGCATTGGACTGCTGCCAAGAATATTCTGAAGTACCTGAAAAGGCACAAAGATGACTTCCTGGTCTATGGTGGAGATGATGAATTAATTGTTAAAGGCTATACGGACGCAAGTTTCCAAACCGACAAAGATGATTTCAGATCACAGTCTGGGTTTGTCTTCTGCCTCAACGGAGGAGCAGTAAGCTGGAAAAGTGCTAAGCAAAGCACCATTGCGGATTCTACAACTGAAGCGGAGTACATTGCTGCACATGAAGCAGCAAAGGAAGCTATATGGCTAAGGAAGTTCATAGGAGAACTTGGTGTAGTCCCCTCCATTAAAGGACCAATAGCCCTGTATTGTGATAATAACGGAGCTATTGCACAGGCAAAAGAGCCTAGACACCACCAGAGAGTCAAGCATGTACTTCGTAGATTTCACCTTCTACGAGAGTTCGTTGAAAGAAAAGAAGTCGAGATAAGCAAAATTGGAACTGATGACAACATATCAGATCCATTAACTAAACCTCTGCCGCAAGCGAAGCACAACTCGCACACTGCAGCTATGGGAATCAAGCATATTGGAGAATGGCTTTGATGTCTCTGTTTAATGTTTTAAAGTTTTAGAGTTTAAATCTTTGTAAAACATTATTGGTTAATCATTCACAATAAATGAAAGGAATTCATTTTTCCATTTAATTTGTGGTTTATTAAATGATGAGTCCCTTCAACTTGACGATATATTCAAGATAGACTGTCAGGACCAGTCCTGTGACTAAGAAATGTCTATCAAGTGAACTTGAATGTCAAAGGTTGAAAATGGTCCCTAGTCGGAGTTTTCTATAAAATTGGACGCATAGAAAACGTTAGACGATTAGAATGCAAGATGACTAGTAGTTCTGTTTCTTGAACTATGTGGACATGGCAATGTCATAATCATTTGCATAGATACTTACTTTGGGAAGACTAGTATCGGACAAGACCTATGAAACTTTACTGTAAGAGATGAAAGTCTGTCATAAGTAAATTTCATTAAATTATTAGACACTAAATCCTCAATACCTGAGTGATTTGAGATTACTTGTTTGAGAACTGGTTGCTTTGACGTTGACCAACCGTCGCACCGTAAAAGGAGGCTATAAAGGCAACGCTCAGGTAATCACCTATCAAACGAAGTCTAATCTCAAGATCGCAAGATTGGGATTGTCCTCCCATAAATCGGGATGAGATGCTTAAAAGTTGTACAAGGCCACTCGGAGAGCTAGAAACTGTGAAATGCATGGCCGTGCTCGGATGAATCATAGGCTATGATTATCTGTTTATTTGATCAGTTGAACTCTGAAACCGAGGAACACCTCTGGACATAATAAGGATGACAACTCTTACCTTATGTTCAAGAGCAAGCATCGAGCGACAAAGGAATTAGGAAATGCACACTTGTCCCTAAGGACAAGTGGGAGACTGAAGGAAATAATGCCCTTGGTCCAAGTATGCATTCTATGTTAAGTCTAATAAATGCGGTTCAGTATTAATTAACAAGTTAATAATTCAGTGAGATCAAGTGAGCTGAATGCCTAGCTAGAGGCCGCTTCAGTTCAAGTGGAATTAATGATATTAATCCACAGCTTACTCTTGACTGAACCCGTAGGGTCACACAAATAGTACGTAAACGGATCAAGTATTTAATGGCATTAAATACTCCATCTATGAATATTCGGAACCGACGGATCTTGGTTTCAGTGGGAGCTAAGATCGTCACAGGCAAGAAATGAATACTCCGGAAACGATGATATTGCCGGAAACGGAAATATGGATCGTATCGGAAATATGAATATTATCCAAGTCGTAGATGTTACCGGAAACGGAAACATGGTACGTATCGGAAAATATTATTGGAAATGGAAATATTACCAGAATCGGAAATATTGCCGGAAACGGAAATATTGTCAGAATCGGAAATATTGCCGGAATCGGAAAATAATTCCGAAAACGGAAATATTAAATATTTGTTCGAAACGGAAATTAATTCCGGAATCGGAAATATTAAATATTGTTCGTATCGGAAATAGATTCCGGAAATGGAAATTTAATCGGAAGCGTATCGTACGAATTAGCATCGGACGAGGCCTGCCGGACGAAGGCCCAGCACGAAGCCAGGCCATCGCCCAGCAAGCACGCACGCCACAGCCCAGCGCGCACAAGGCCACGCATGCGTGGGCCGCGCTGCGTGGGCTGCTGCTCGCATGCGTGGGCAGCCCTTGTGGCTGCCGTGTGTGTGTGAGTTTGAGCTCATGCGAGATTCCTGAATCTGCAAGAGTCAGTGTATGATTAAATGTCTATTCCTATTGGATAAATTGATTAAGTAGAATTCATGTAGAATTCTAATTCCAATTAATTCGCATCCTACTAGGATTACGATTCCTTTTCCATAACTCTATAAATAAAGGCCTAGGGGTCATAATTTATACATAAGTTTCAAAGTATTCAAAAGTGAGTTTTTTGAGAGAAAATTCAAACACCCATCTTGCCCCAAAAGTGCCGAATTTTCTGAGTACCTTAAGGGCGATTCTAGTTGGTCAATCTTAAGGCGGATCCGGACGTGCTGTGGACTTTCTACGGAGGGACGACACTTGGAGTCCTAAAAGACTTGTTCTTGTTCGGTTCGGGCGCAGCTAGGGAAGGCACGCAACAAAGAGTATGCATCTAATTATGCTATATGATTATGTGTAAATAATATGTTTCCTGGGTTAATGGTTGTTTCCGCATGATCTATGTAAATGTCATATGTATCATAACCTAACACGGTATACTTACGCCATGCTTCTACAAGATGGTCACAATGTTGCCTCTAGTCATTCGATTCCCTCCGCAGCTTGGTGGAAGAGTCTTTGGGGTCTCAAGCTTTTGCCACGTTTCAAGGTCTTCCTCTGGAAGCTGCTTTGGGATGGACTACCTTTGGCTGGTATTCTTCATCAGAGAGGTATGCCTGTTGATTCGTCGTGTTCGCTTTGTCACCAGGTTCCGGAATTTGCGTCGCATTTATTTAGGGATTGTCCTTTCATCTCTCATGTTTGGGATGCGGGACCTCTTTCCTGTTTCTGTCCCAACCAGTCTTCTGGGTCGCTTGTGGATTGGTGTGCTCGGATTGTGGTTAATATCTCCTCTTCTCCAAGGAGGTTCAGGGATGGCAGGCTAGATGTTCGTCGGCTCACAGGATTCGTCAACACCATGGTCCTCCTCAGGTCTATACCGGCCTCCAGACTCTGGGTTGTACTTTTGCAACTTCCGGTTTGTCTATGTTGCATATTGCGGATTTTGATGTCCGTATTATTTTTGATGGTGCTTGGGTTGCTTTATCTAATACCGCAGGGACTGGTTGGATAATCAAGATCATAGTTCTCGGATCCAGTTTGGGGGTGGTGCTCAGGCGTGTATTTTGAGTTCAGCTCTGCATGCTGAGCTTACGGCTTGTTTGTTGGCGACTAAAATGGCTATCAAACGTGGTTTTTCTAGGCTTCTTCTTTATTCGGAATGTTCGACGCTAGTTCGTCTGTTATCTGGGTCTGATATTCCCTCTATTTCGGTTTCCTGGTTGGTCATGGAGATCCGTGACTTACTTCATTCTCTGGCAAGGGTTTCTATTTGTAAGGCGGCTCGTACTCTTATCTCGCCGGCTCATGATCTTGCGACCTCTGCCAGGCGTAGGGAGCTTCTTCGCCTTCGTTTCTAGTTTTTTAGTAGTTTTGCCTCTTTGTTTTTATTGGTAGTCCTCTTGTCGAAAAAAAAAACATTTCCCATCTTGTTTGGTTATCAACGGAAGGCATTGAAGTTGAAGCTTCTCTACTGTTGTGTTTGATAATTAATTTGTCATTCTAAGTTTAATAAAAATTAAAAGTGGTGTTAATTGGTCTGGGAGAATGATAGAGTAACCCTAAGGGTTGGTAACCCTAAGGGTTGGTAACCCTTTCAACATTGATATTTGATTGGTTACAAATGCATTGAAACTTTACATACAACACTTTCTCTCTCCAATTAATTATGTTTATATATTATTTTATGTTATATGTATCTTAGGGGTTGCCAACCCTTAGGGTCAACCAAACATTTTCCATTGGTCTGCCCCATGACTTTTACGGAGTATTGATTTTTGGGGATTAGGGAGACTCGGACATGTTTTTGTTGGGCACGGATGTGTTAATTTAACTCATTTTAAGTTATACTAATCGATATTGTCTGAAATAAGTCAAAAGAATTTGAATATGGCTATAATGGTTTAAGACACCAACATAAAGTTGTTGAAAATATAGTTACAGAGTGGAGTATTTTTTTTTTTTTTAAGATCAACGGCACCCGCCTCTATTATTATTATTTAGGTAAAAATCAGAAGCTACAATATCTTCTACGATACTTGGACAACCCCCTATCCACACTCGTGTAGAATAAACGAGAGGGCTAAGGTGAGCCATAGTATGTGCCGCTAATTGGACAAGGCTTGGATTCTTGCTTCAATTCAGAACAAAACCAGTATGAGAGATAATAGGAACAAGAAATATGTTTAGGGCGCTTGATTTTTACTTTTTTAAACTGAACAAAACTTTCATTTTTTCTTTTTCGTTTTAACTACATTTTTTTGAACTTGTAAGAAATTATTTAAAACATTTTAGTTGTAATTAAATTGGATAGTTTTATTTTTCCTGAAATTAACCACTTTAAACTTAATTTACGTGAATTGAAATTGTCCCGACCTTTTCATTTTCCTTTCTTGAGATGAACTTAATGATTAATCTTGTATGGACTTATTTTTCATGAAATGAACTTATTCAAACTTAGTTATCTTTTTTGAAATGAACCTATCGACTTATCTTATCTGGCCTTATTTTCTTGAAATGAAATAATCAAACTCATTTTTCTTGTAATAAGTAAAAATAAGGCAAAATGCACATTGTTGTAGGACAATAAAATGAAAACACTACTCCGTATTAGGTTTGTGGTTTGGTTTGGTTTAAACCAAACTCTAAACAAGCCTAAGACTGCTTGGATCGACTAGAAAACTACTCGCAACTCTTTAAACTCGATCTTCCGGACTCATGCTCTTTAAACATTTAACCAGAGCTTTTAGGTTTTGAAGCTTGTAACTTATATAGTTGTGTGACCTGTTTTTTGTGTGTGTGTAGAGAGGGTCAAAAAGGGTAAATGACATAGATCCCTTCGACCTCACTTTTAGGCCATACCATCCTTCAAGACTTGTGCCGTGTTTTAGTATTTCATTGTCTACACTTCATATCAAAGCGAACCCCATGATTGGGGTCTAAGTTTTACAATAAATCACCAATTAGACCTAATAGTTTTTTTTTCACCAATTGAGACCTCACTTCCTCCTTTTATTTTTTTTTATTTTTTATTTTTATCAAAGTTAATTAGTGTGGTTAAAGAAAAGTTAGGTATTTTAGTTAAGAAATAGATTATATATATATATATATATATATATATATATATATATATATATATATATATATATATATATATATATATATATATATATAAGTACAAACTAATTAATTATTCTCTTACTATTTTCTCAGTCCTCCTATTTTCCTCTTTCACCCGCACCACCAACACCACCATATAGTTTCTCTTTCCTTTATCAATGGAGTTTCATCCATAAGTAGTTCACTTCGGTGATAATTATCAAAAGATGCTAAGTAGTGGAAGTAATTTCTAATACGCAGTTGTTAAACATAGAAACACAAAAGAAATTGTCATTGTTTGAAAACATCATTTTATTACCTTTAGAAGAGTACGTGGTGCCATGACAAGAGGTGCAACAACGAAGAAGCAAGCAAATAATCATACTCGAAATATCAGAAAAAATGTAAAGGTAAACAAAAATAGAACTATAAGAAGGATGAAAATACTGATGGGGTGGTTTCATCGACTGGATGATTCATCGGAGTAAATCCCTACGATTGTGATGCTGGAGCTGCCACGCCACCTGAAGAAAGGGAAATGCAAAGAGCCTCAAATTCGAATTCTATTGCGAGCAATAGAATTATACCCCAATAAAAAAAAATCCAGACCAACCTGCAAATGTAATTCCTACTTAGAGCGTGGTTCAAATCCCCGTTCTAACTCCATTAGCTCCGAAAAATCAGCTGGTAAGGATTTTGAGGCATTATTTTTTCAACTGATTGAGGGTAAACCCTAAACCTTTTTATTTAAATAGGAGAACACAGAGAGAAGAGAGGACAAAGAGAATAAACAATTTAATTATCTTGGTTAAATGTTGACTCAGTCGAAGAAAATGGGTAGAGCTAGAGGAGGAAGAGGTCGGTGAAGGAAAGGCGGCCAGTGAAGAGGAGGAAAGTGAGGTGAGATAAACAACTTATCAATTTATCCTATTTTATGCATATTTTTGCTAGCCAATTTATTTCTTATAATATTTTAAATCCTTATACTCCTTAAGTATTTTATATTTGATTTACTTTATTAGTTTCAAAAGTCAACCTTGGATTAAAAGGGAGTTAATCTACCTTAGGTTCTAATTGATGACTAAAAAATAAGGTTCTAGTTAGGGGTGTTTATCGGTCCAAACCCGAATCGGACCGGACCGACCCAGACCGGATCGAATACCAAAATTTTGATAATTTAAGACCCGAACATCAGACCGATTATGCTTGGACTAAACCCAGACCGGACCGGAAAAATCAGTCCAAACCCTGGACCGGAACGGTTTGGACCGATTGTAGACCTATTTCTATATATTTTTAATTTTTTCTAAAAATTATGGTAAAAATAAAAAATATATTTTAAAAAATCAATTGTTTAAGGCATTTTTTGAAAGCTAAAATAAAATATACTCCGTATCATAATATAGTAATATTTACAACATATTAAAGAAGAGAATTAAATGTTTAAATAGTTTATACTCCGTATTATATTTTATTTAGGAAAAATCAGTCCGGCCCAAAACCGGCATTTGGGCCGGACCGAAGACCGAAAACTGATATTTATCAACCCGGAGAGCGGACCATTGCCTTAGGTCCGATCCGATCCATTTTTGCGGTCCAGACCAATTTTTGCACACCCCTAGTTCTAATTGGTGATAAAATCTACTCCCTTCGTCCCAAAATTATAGTCATGTTTTCTAAATCGGGCGTTCCAAAATTATAGTCATGTTTCTAATTTTGGCTATTAAGGTCCCCACTTTTCCATGTACTATACTCCGTATTAATTAAAAATGCATTGAAAACCCCACCCATGTACTATATTTCATTTTTTCATGTACTATATTTTCTTTCCCATGTACTTTATTCCACATTTCCATGCAACTCAATCATCATTTGTACTTCATTCCAATTTTCAATGTACTATATTCCCTCTTTCTTAAAACTGTGTTTTTGGTCAAACGAAAATATAATTATGGGACAGAGGGAGTACTATGTAGAACTTAGAGCATCTCTAATGGTAAGATAATTTGACAATTAGCTTGTTATGCCACATAAGATTTCAAGCTATTACATTGTCTAGTTAATTTGTGCTCCAATGACTAACAACTAGCTTGTTATTTAAATTGGTCTCATGTCCCACTTGTTAATTAATTACTTGGTAATTTTGTAGAGCTAGTTGTCAAGCAAATTAGCCTGTTTAAGCTAATTTGGTTGGCCAAACTAATTTATTATTTTCACTCCAATAGTCTAGCTATTAGCTTGAAGCTTTTATAAATTTCAAGCTAGCCCCTACCTACAACCATTACTCCATTAGATATGCTCTTAGAACCCCAACCATGTATAGTTAAGTCTTTCGTATCATACTATCATGTTGTTCCAAATTAGTACGTCCAAATCCAATAAAATCGACTCATTGATGGACCCAAAGTGTTGGGCCCCACCCGGTGAAATGTAACCTATAAAGTCCGCAAACTGAAACCGAAGGAGAGAGAAACAAAAGCGAACTCTTCAATTTTGATATTGACGACACAAAAACCGTTCTCAGGAATCACCGGAATCGCATCAATCACCCTCTCGCTAGTATGCTGTTGCATCTGCAATGGCAAGCATTAAAGGAAAGAGCATCTTAATTCACCTTTCTTCATCCTCTTCTTCCGACGATAATGGCGACGATATCGACAGCGCCTCCGATTCAGCTTCATTGTCAAGGTTTATTATCTGAATTTTCTTTCTGCGTTTCCTCCTTTATTTTTCGAATTCATTGCTAAAATCTAAGATAGAGATTGAAAACAATTGCTATTATTTGATTTTTGATTTTTGATTTTGAGGATTTTGGTTTGATTTTCGCTAGAAAAGCAAATGAAAATTTGAATATTTGATTCAGTGGAGATGAATGTGAGTCGAGTGACGATGATGTTTATGAGGTGGATGAAGACGGATCCGAGGAGGACGAAGAATCGAATGAAAAATTTGATAATGAATGCCATGGAGCTGAAGATGACGACCTTTCTCTCTCTAACCGAGTCATTCAGTTTCTTCAAGGTTTCAGTACTATCCATTGCTTCTATTCGTTTTAAATTATCTGTTCATTCAGTTTCTCCATTGCTACTGTTTAGTGACTATTTGATTTTGAAGAATCTTGTGACAAATTGCTAGATTTAAGAATAAAGAAAGGAGACTTCTTATTTCCTTATATTATGCCTCGAGACTGCTACAAATTTATACACAAAATTAGGCTAGTTCCAGTTAAAATTAGTTAGGAAATTACGCTACCACATCGGAAATGATACAACTATATATTCTATTTATGAATAATATGCCTAATAATATGCCTAATACTCCCCCTCAAGTTGGAGCATGAAGATCTCAAATGCATAACTTGTAAAAAGTCTCAAAAAATGTGATTTTCCAAGAGCCTTTGTAAAGATATCCGCCTATTGATCACTCGTTCGTATGTATGACGTAGAAATACTACCAGTCTTTAGCTTATCTCGAACAAAATGATAATCCACCTCAATGTGCTTCGTACGTTCATGGAAAGCCGACTGACTATCACAATATAGGGGCATAGGCCGATCATGTCGTACACAAAGACAAAATGAAATAGACTTCTAACCATTTTAACTCGCAAGTAGTCGTAGCCATGGAACGATATTCTGCCTTGGCGGAAGAGCGTGAAACTGTTGGTTGCTTCTTTGTCTTCCAAGATACCGGGGAAGACCCAAGAAGCACAAAATAACCGGTCAAAGATCGTCGTGTAATAGGACAACTAGCCCAATCACTATCACAAAAACCATATATTTGCAAGTTGCACTGACGATGTAGCAAAATTCCTTGACCGGGGCACCCCTTAAGATATCTAAGAACGCGAAGTGCTGCCTCCCAACGGGTGATCATAGGAGAAGACAACTTGAGCTAACACATGAACCGAATAAGAGAGCTCAGGTGGAGTAATCGTCAAGTGGTCCAACCTCCCTACAATTTTCAGGTTCTGAAAACAATTCTCCCTCGACACGAACTAATTGATGATTTTGCTCCATTGGAGTAGAGATAGACTTGGACCCTAATAAGTTGACCTCGCTTATGATATCCAAGACATATTTTCTTTGACTAAAAAACAAGCCATCGGGACCTCGAGAATCGAGCCACCTCAATTCCAAGAAAGCACTTAAGTACCCCAAGATCCTTCATATGAAAACAATCACGCAGATAGGCCTTCAATTTTAGGACCGCATCATGACCTGAACCGGCTGAACCTGCAATGAGCAGATCGTCCACATATACAAGAACATACAATGACACATCCCCCTTAGTATAGCAAAATAATGAGTAATCTGCAGTGGACTGTTTAGACAAAGACAATTGCTAAGTTCAAGCAGGACGGGTATCTGAAACGACTGAAGGGGCGTCGTATTGTCTTTGGCAATAGACAATTGTCTGGTATTGACTTTATTGAAACATTTGCACCAGTCGCAAAGAAGCAACCCACAGTTTCACGCTCTTCCGTCGAGGCATAATATCATACCATGGCTATGACTATTTGCGAGTTAAAATGGTTGAAGTCTATTTTATTTTGTCTTGGTGTACGACATGATCCAGTATTCCATGAACGTACGAAGCACATTGAGGTGGATTGTCATTTTGTTCGAGATGAGCTTAAGGATGGTAGTATTGCTAGTCATACATACGAACGTGTGATCAATTGACGGATATCTTTACAAAGGCTCTTGGAAAATCACAGTTTTTGATATTTCTTCGCAAGTTAGGCATTCGAGATATTCATGCTCCAACTTAAGTGGGACTGTGGGAATATTAGTTATTTTATTAGGCATATTATATTAGGAATATTATTCATAAATAGAATATAGATAGTTGTATCATTTCTGATTTGGTAGCTTAATTTCCTAACTAATCTTAGCTAGAATTAGGCTAATTTTGTGAATAAATTGGTAGCAACCGCAAGACATAATATAAGGAAATACAGAAGATAATTCCTCTCCTTTCTTTATTCTTAAATCAAGCATGGTATCAGAGCAGGTTTGATTTAACACCCAGGTTGTGGAAATTGACAATAATCACAACTCAGTTTAACACTTACATGAAAAATATACTTACCTCAGTTTTACTAGCGGACTTGTGGTTCGTATTTACATACAGATATGTAAGGATCATTAGGTACGGAGTTGTGGTGATTTTTTCTTTTTGGTAAACAAAAAAATTTATTGCTTCAACAAATAGCATTTACAACATAGGAATAAGGTGCCAAGACAAACCTTCTAGGAAGGACCCCCTAAAGGACCTTAGCTTTAGGTACAAACTAGGCCTAACAATGGCCAAAAGCAACAAGAACTACTAAAAAAACAGGAAATTATAAAGCATATAGCCACTGTCCTTGTGCTCTTACAGTTTCTCCAATGATGCTAAGTATTCTATTTTTTACAATGAATTTGATTTCCTTTACAGTACAATTTTGTTGTTCCATAGAGCATCGTTCTGATCTTCCGTATGTGATATACAACTGTTGCAATTGCTGCATAACACATCTTCTTCTTGAATAGGGCGCCTTTATAGGACCTTCTGGTCCATTTCAGTGTTGTTGCTGTTATTCCCAATACCCAGCCACTGCGTGCCTTCCTTATATCTGCAAGTACTCTTCCGTTGTATACACACTCGCAGAATAGATGTTTGTGACACTCTTTCGCAGTGCCACAATTAAGCAAACATCTAACTCACATACACCAAAAATTCTTCCGCCTATCCCTTACTTGAAGCGTCTCCCTCATCCGTGTTTTGGAATGGAATATCTATTCCAAACAGCTTACTCCAGAAAATGGGTTTCTCAAGGGCACACATGTCATGATACAAATTTTTAATTGAATAACCGGATATAGAGAGAAATTGATTATTCCTTAACATGCCTTTCATTTCCTCCTTAATGCCATAAATATGTTTCACAAACCAACTAGCAGTCTTCGGAGGTATAAATCCCTCAAATTGTGGGATTTCACATAAACCTATGCACCCATTTTACCCATAGTTTGTCTTGCTTTTGTTTTATTGCCCAAATTTTCCTACCAACATCATCCTTGTTCCAAAGCATGACCTGTCTCATTTCCAGACCATCACTACTCTTCCTTGTGCACACAGTATCCCATGCAACATTTCCAGGCTGCTAGCATCATCTTTTCCATGCCACAGAAAAGCTCAACAATCTACATATAATAACTATGGTCTTTTTCAAAACCAGCTTAGGGATAAAAAAAACTCGAGCCCAATAAACGTGAATCCTCATTAGGATTGAGTTGACGAGTTGCTTCCTCCCAGCAAACGATAAATTTCTGGTACTCCACACTTTGATCTTGCTTGTCATTTTTCAATAAGGTTCTCACACTCGTAAGCCTTGAGTTTTTTTTGCATTTATAGGTACCCCAAGGGCCAAGATACTAAAAAGGGAGATTTCCAAGATTAAACCAGAGATGCCCTGAATTGCCTTCACTTCCTCATCTCTCATCCCACAGTGATAGACGGCTAACTTGCTTTTATTGACTTTAAGGCCTGTAGTATCTGAAAAAGGCTTAAAACCATGTAGCATATTCTGAATTGTTGTCGGATCACCCGTGCAAAACATTAGCAGGTCATCTGCAAAGCATAAATGATTTAGCTTCATGGCTTTACACCTAGGATGTTACTTAAAACCTTCTTGGTCACCAATAAATTTCATCTTCCTAGAAAAATATTCCTTACAGAGGACAAAAGCAAGGGAGAGAGGGGATCTCCTTGCCTAAGTCCCCTGTTTGAGTTGAATTGAAAAACCTGGTAGGTTCTCTATTAATCAATAATGTGTACCTGGGTGTAGTTAAGCAAGTCATGACTAAGATTGTGAAGAAATCGGCAAAACCTAGTCCTTTCATCATTTCTCCGATAAATTCCCAGGCCATCGTATCATAAGCCTTTTTGAGGTCTAGCTTCATCATGCCACAAGACTGTTTTTGGCTTTGCTTGCACATTTTAACAATACCTTGGCAGAGTTGAACATTGTCGATAACGATTTTCAAAAATAGGTAGGGTATTGGTAAATATGGAATGGGTTGATCATTTTCCACAGTTGCCCATTAGGGTGATTTTGATCACACTCTTGTCGTCCTATGTCCTATGTCGTCCTATGATCTTATGAACAATTGATTCAGAAGGTTGAGTATGTATAGCAACAATCTTCAACAACTGATGGGTCTCCATTCATACTCAACCTTCAGAATCAATTGTTTCCCTTTTTCATTAATAATTCTGAATTTTGATTTCCTCTGGATATTCCTGATCAAGCATCACTTCTACCAAAACCCGGGCAGAAAACAATTTCTCTTCTGGACTGTTGCTTGATCCATTTTTAGGCGTTTCCCAATAGCACCAACAATCTTGAAAAGCCTTCGATTTCTTTGCGTTCGATTTCTTTCCTTTTCTGGTTGGACTTGCACTCCATTCCCTTTCTCTATGTGCTTGTAATTTTTCCGCACGCCTCATGTCTTTGCCATGGTCGACGTCGGTCAGAGTTAAGAACTCTGTTCCAACGAGAGAAACTTGGCGTGGCTAATAAACACGTGTCATCTGCAGGTTTAATAGTGACTTTTCGCAATTGTTTAGTTGTGGTGAATTTGCCCGGAGGTAAAGGATCAGGCCGGCATGACTGAATTTTCTTCGGTCTTAGGCTTACAGCAAGTAGGGAAAGGTGAAGCCAACCTTATTTAGGCTGTGGTGACAGAATTTGTGGAAGTAGCTAATGTTCATATTGTTTTATCGAGATCCGACTACTATTGAATTGTTAATTTAAGTGAGCTGTTTAAAATGTGTTCAGCTTATCAGTTCTATTGATAAGTTGTTTCATTCTTCGGCTATGTATTTAGTAACATACTCTATAATGGTTACAAGTTTAATGCTATCCAAATGTTCAATCTGGCCAGCTGTGAACTATTTTTTATTTTATATCATGTTGCTGTTTTATATTGGTGGTGCTTACATTTGTGCTCAATGAAACATTGCAATATTATCCCTCAAAACCAACACTTCTTTTGTTTGTAGTCGATGAAGAAGCTTCCTTCTATGCTAGAAATTTCCAATGTGCAGTTATAGTCTGTGTTTTCACTAGATATTGCTCTTTTCTCAATCAGGAAGACGGGATTTGCAAGGGCTAAGTCTTAAAGCATGCAAAGCATATTTGAGAAGACATGGCCTTAGAGTGTCTGGGAATAAGGATGAGTGTGCTAGTAGGGTACAAGAGCACTGGAGGTAGTTTCTTTCGTATTAATGTAATACGTGGCTGGTGTGATGTTTGACAGTTTTTTCCTGTTAGTGTAAGAACTAAAGTGTAAGTTGATTCATCCAAAGGATAAAAGATGGGAAAGCTGAAATTCTTTACCCAAGGTCATCCTTCGTCATCAATTGCACAGGTATGCCGATATTTCCAACACAATCTATTTCCTTCCATCAAGTGTTCTTGCTAGCTTCAAGGTCTCTTCAATAGTTTTTCTTACTTTTTTTGATATTGGACTTATAAACAGGTGACGTTTGCAAGGGTGATATTGTCCTCTTCAAACAAAAAGTCTATGGCAGGTATATTTCTTATCCAAGTTTGTTTCTAACTAATCATCCTTGGGATCCTTTCTCTGTTTATGGCGACAATGTTTCTCCTTTTTCCTTTTTCTCCTTGCGGGTGAGGAGTTGTGTAGTCTCAGTCTTCGAATTTTAAGGACAATCTTCTCGGCTCTGATCTACAAAAAAACCTGGGAATATTTCTTATACGAAAGTTTTGTATTTTATTTTTCTCTTGTTCTTCTTTCTGTGTAAAGTGGAACTCTCACCCAAAGAAGTTTTGACAAAGTGCAAGGAAAGGTAAACTTCGGGGGAAACGAACAGTTGCTGGACGAGTCGTGAAAGAAAGCTACGGTGCAGAAAAGCAACAACATACATTCACGGTAAGGACATATCCTTGACATTTATTTTTATTTATCATACGTTACATACGAAGTATGATCTCTACATTAGGTAAATTGTGAAGCACGGAATATATATATATAAGTTCGTAGAACATGCTTTATGTTTCTTTTTGAATTTTTATCATCTATTTACAATTAATCCACCCTCTGAATGGAATTATAGAGTATCTTTGTGTGTAAAAGATACTTTATCATTAGTGTTCGCTACTTTTGAAGCTTATTTTGTTCCCAGTTAACCTCTTTTCATCTGCCAGGTTGAGGTGCTATGGAGCCAGGGAATGAGGAAACTATCTCCTCTTTTTCCTTTGCTCATCAAGGGCCGGAATCTCTATAGATTGAAGACCTACAGGCAGGTGAATAACTTCTCTGTTTTTCTTTGCATATGCTTTAGTTTCGTCTAATTTTTTCTAATTGGCACAAATGTCAAAACTTCAAGCCGTGGAAGAACGAGGGGGAAAGAAGAAAAGTTCTTGCAGAAAAGCATAGACGAGGGACAGCTGCACGATGCAAGAGAGAAAAGAGGAAGAATGCTTTGTCTACTGATAAAGGTTTGAAAGACTGAGAGCCCATGCTTGTTTTGTAGAAATATAAAACGCATCTAGCTCTCCATGGTATGAAGTCTGAAACCAAAGATCATTTGAATGTCTTAGGAAGGAAATCTCGGAAGATATCTGAACTTGGAAGGCCATTTCAGCCGAGTTATCCTAAAGGAGGTGACCATTTTGGTTCTAGGCAAGGGGCCTCCTCCTCGGAAACCACCATTCGCAATAGTAAGCAGCGTAATGTGAAACAAGGAGCTGTCGAAAATATTAGTAGAGCTAAATTCTCCAGACCTTTCCCAACCCCTCAAAAGCTAGTATCCCGGGTTGCTGTACCTTCCACATTGCAGTCATGTGATGGTGCTTCCCAAAGATATTCCGAATCACTAGTAAGACCGTACTATAGGGTTGAGCCTTTTGGTCCACATTTTGCAGAATTCCGGTGTGAAATTCCTTATCATAGTCCGAGGATGGTGCCTGCAGCACAAAATGGTGTTTACACTAATAGGTCCTTCTGTAATCCTTATGATATTCCACAACCATGGGAGACTCGTGTGGACTATAGGCAGCTCACCCCTCCAAGAACTGCACGTGGACAATGGATGAATGGTCTTTTGAACTGCTCGATTTGCGGGTGTAATCACCATGGATCTAATAGATGTGCCATTGCTGCATGTTGGAGATGTTGTCGAAGGGTGAGGATGGGAGAATGCAATGTCCATAGATGACGACTATCTCTACGGCGCTGCTTGGCTGCCTTATCCATATCTTTTGAGCATCTCTTTTCCCTGGTTGGTACCATCTTTTGATATTACTGTTGAACTTGTAGCTGGATTTTTTTGATCTCGGTTTATGTCTAGCGAGGAATGTTTTGCATAGCTTAGCGGGAAAAAAATCCTAACACTGAAATTGGATATTATGCTTTTAAATTATGTTCCCTCTATCTTGAAAAATAGTCGTATATTCTACTTTCGGATGTCTGATAAAAATTGTCCCGTTTCCAATTGTAGTGGTGATTTGTGATTGGTTGCCCCAAATTTCTTTGCTAAGATTGAGAGATGGGGATAGTGTCAGTCCTACTGTGATATTATATGACACTTGCTATTTTAAGCTTCCCCGGATGTATGATCAATCAAGGAGAAGTGATATTTTAGTAACGGAAACTGAACCCAGTATCTCGATTCCTCACCCTGTCAAAGGTGTAGTTATCATTAATGGTGGAAAGTCTGGTAGTTGTTCAGGGTGGATGATGTTTAGTTTTGTGTTATACATTCATTTTATATTTTTAAAGGTCATACCCAGTATTCATTTTATATTATTACATTTGGGAAATCCATCTTGGTAAATCCAGACCCAACTTTGACGCCTCATCGTGGTTAATGTTGCCAGGTCTAGTGTTAAGTTCCATAATTTTATGTTCACTGTCACTGCTTTTTTTTTTTTTTTTTTTTTTTTTTTTTTTTTTAAAGATAAGAATCACCACTCAATGACCATCCATTTTACCTGTCTACGGTGCAGGTGAATGTTTATTAACAAGCCTTATTGCTGAGATGGATGCGGTTTGAACTTTTCATCTCTACAAGGTGCTTGTGTCTGAGGATTTAGCTTATGCTGTGGACCTTTTTGCCAATTTGCTGAATGCTTTTCATCGTCAACCTGGTATGTATTTTTTTTTTCTTTTCCGGATTGTAATACCGTGACATCTTGTCAGTTATTTATGGTATTTCATTGAAAATATGCAGAAGAACAATACGAAGTACTAAACTATTCACAAGCTTGTTTTAAGTCATACTACGTAGGAGAGTAGAGATGTAGAGCTCCAGCAAGTTCTAGTCGTAACAAACGGTGATCCACTGCATTTTCACGTGTAGTTTAGATCACTATTGTCTTATTTGTTGCTGCTAGCTCTGTTACCCGGGCTCATCACTTTATCTCAAATACTCGTGTCGGATCCTCGACACTTGGACATGGATACTTGAACACTTAATTTTGGACCAATTTTGGACCAAAACCAATGCAACTGTTTCACAAAATAGCTGTGTCGGACACTTGGACACGTACCCGTGTCCGATATGGGTATTTGAGTCCGGGTAACATAGGCTGCTGGCCTGCTAGGTATATCCGTATATGTATCTGTTGAGGTGATGGAGCTTTTGTTTTAACTATTCATCCCCTTCTAAAATATACAGTATATGTCGAGAAAAACTGCCCTGTCACTTGAAAAAAGTATCTATGAAAAGAAAACCTTGAAAAGTAGCCGAGGCTCACGCTCTGAACCTTCAATCCATTTTAGATGCTAGTTCCCAACTTGGACCATTCAGATTAGGGTTTGCTTTCTCATCTTGTACATATACCTGACTATAACCAACATAAGTTGGTGGAGTTGGTGGGGAACTCACATTGTGACTTGGAGGTCACAAGTTCGAGCCCCATCAACTGCGAAATGCTTGGGAGTGGCTCAAGCGATGACCTGCGGAGCTGGGCTGGTTCACCTGTGCTAGGTGCTGGTTCAGTTAGGGTCCCTTCTTCTTACCTATTAAAAAAAAAAAAAAAAAAAAATATACCTGACTATAAAGACTAATAGTTATTGGGGAGTAGACAATTAACAGTGTCATGTCGTGTCTTCAACTTTTGAGATGTTTGATATTGGATCTTAGTTGTGAAGATGCTGGACAAGGCTGGAAACAGAGAACTTGGATGTGTTGCAGTATGCACATGATAGGGGTAAAGCCCCCACTTAGTGACAGCCCTAGACATGGAAATATCACTAATCTGAATCAGTTCCCAAATTTCCTTTTTGACTGGACTACATAGGGCACCTTAACCTACATCCTATCAATTTCCAATAACAACAATTCGACCATCCGAACGATACTGGGCTACTGGAGTGACTTTTCTTGTCAGACATAGAGAAGAAATGGGCGGGGCCATTGTCTTTTTAATTAAGCCACAATGAGTTTGTGTCCTCCATTACAACACGAAGCTTCCTTAATTTCCATAAAACCGTTGCCCGACTTGTCCCCACAGTTCACTCCATTTACACTATTTGAGTCATTATTTAAGCTGGATCCATATTTTTTAGGGCCAACCCAACATAAACTTTACTAGATTCGCATTATCAATTATTCTTATAGCAGTATGCCTAAGTCCCTAAAGTGGCATTTGGTGACGTACACACATAATGAGTTAATGACTCACAAAGCACTTGCTATTATGCCAGCAACTTGGGGGCAAAAAAAACATACTACTTCCAACCAATTTAGTTTGTAATTAAGTGAAGGCACTATGTCTTATGGCAAAAGCAATGACTGGGGTTTAGGTCTGGTTTTAATCATTGTTTAGAGTTTAGGGAATGGACATGCTTCTGGCCAGGTGATAAATCATATGTTTGTCATTCACAATAGCTGGAATCAAGTTGTTCAACTATGATATTATGTACTCCCTCCGTCTCTTTTTGTTTTTTACGTTTGGTATTTTTCACGCGTTTTAATGACTAATTAATATGTATTGAGATTCTTCTAAGTTTTTATGTAAACGAGGAAAATTACGTTTATTTATAATGTTTCCACTCTTATCAAAATTCTGATATTGGAAAAATGTGAAAAAATTAATATTCTAATGGAAAAGTGTGAGAGATTAAATGACCAAATGGATTTAATTGGTTAAAATAATAACTTGGCACAAATTTTGATAGAATATCAAGTAATTTATGTGATAATATAAAAGGAAATGTAAAGAACATTTTGAGACACCCAAAAAGAAAAACGTAAAGAACAAAAAGAGACGGAGGGAGTAGTATGTAGTTTACAAGCGTATACATTAAGGAAAATGTTTTTCGGTTTATCCATATAAAATTCACCACTTCAATTTGCACGTAATGGACATGCATACGAAATCGACAATAGTCTGAATATCCACCAAAAAAGAGAGCAAATTCTTATACACACAGTTCAAACATAAATAAATAAATAAAAAGAATCAATCACAACAACATTTCCCATCCACCCTCACTTGTCAACTTGGATTTAACTCAAGATCTGGTGTCGTGCAAATTTAACTCAACATTTCCAATCACATCTCCATTTTTTTTTTCTTCCCCAAATCAACACAATACCAAACTATGATTTGAAACCCAGTGGTTGCCAAATGACTGACTTGTTGATGACAAGTGATGGTAGTTTTAGCTTTTTGCTGGTTCAAATATTTTAGACGCCGTGAATTGACTGTTTTAGTACAAGGGTGTAAAAAATGGGTAAAACATACTAGTTGCATGGTTGGAGTGTGGATTGTGGACTGGTTTGGAACTAGAAGAACCTAAATGTGGTTGAAGGACGAAGGTCAATCTCTTGTGTCCAAGCTGAGCGATCTTGAAGATGCAAGTGCCAGTAGGTTTGAGCTAGAGCATCTGGGTCCATCAGGCCATCTGCTGCTGCTGCTGCTGCTGCTACTGCTACTGCTGCTCCTCCTCCTCCGCTTTGTTGCTCCCCAACATTTGCTCTCTGCAATATACTTGGCACCCTGCATTATTTTCCCACTACTCTCAGTCTATCTAATCTACAGTGCCATCAATTAAATCCAACTAGTGATTTGCATAGCCTTCCTCTTAACACATACCTTCAATTTTCTAATATTTTTTTTTTCTCTTGGGATGAATCTACATGTTGATTAAACACTTTAAGTTTAGCCTTGACTCAGAAACCTATTACTAACTCATGAATGCTAGGGTCAGCTTGGGTTATTATTTTTATTAATTTTCTAATTTTTTTTCTTTCTCTTGGGATGAATCTACATGTTGATTAAACATTGTAAATTTAGCTTGACTCAGCAACTTATTACTAACTCATGAATACTAGGGTCAGCTTGGGTTGTTATTTTTATTACTCCCTCCGTTTCTAAATAGTAGTCCTGTATTCCTAATTAAGCGTTCCCTTATACTAGTCCTGGTTTTATTTTTGGGCATGCAAACATTCTCCATTTTTTTCCATTTTTCCATAAATCATGATTGATATGTCTTACATAAATTTGTTTTTTCCTACCCAACCATTCTAACATCCACTTTTGTTTGTACTTTATCAATAAACAATCACTTACTTTATCCCCTTCCCCATAAAAATAATCACAATCATTTTTTTCCTTACACACTCATCACATTTCTACCCATGCTTTCACCAAATGAGACTATTATTTAGGAATGGAGTAACTTTAGTTTGGCAATTGGAGAGAAATAAATGGATTTTCTAGAGTAAGATTTCAGGCGTTTGAGGATTACTTTTATCTTGTTCCCTAAATATAAAACGAAAGGTCGAAAGCCATTTTTTTTCCAAATAACTGAGACCGGAGTAGGAATCTAAACGAAAGATCCTATTGAAATGAATGAAGAGTTGTGACTAGGGAGGTGCACACAACTTACCTGGGTGCTCCGACCAATCCATCAATGATAACATGAGCAACATGTATTCCCTGTGACTGAAATTCTCTTGCCAGGCACTGTGATAGTCCTCTTAACGCAAACTTCCCACAACCTTTATTCAAACAAAAAAGTATTCATGGAACATTTACGACCCATTACATGTAACTAATAATATTGAACTAAAAGCTTCTAAAAAATAAATTATACTTTCATTTTTGCAGTATTGGTGATATTTTCAAATATTAGATATCATAAATAAGACGTACATAATTCAGAGAAGCCAGACATGCCATTGAGAGAAGCTGAACAGCCTGTAAAGAGTATTGTCCCTTTCCCTCTCTCCATCATACCTGGAAGAACCTAACCCAAGCCCATTAGAAGTTTCCATTAGTTATTCACTTTTAAAATCCAGATAGAGGGAGTGAGTTAGAGGGTGGAGGAAAGCTTAAATTACCTGCTTAGCACAATGAAAGGCACCAACAGATGAAACAGCGAGCGATTTCTCAAAAGAATTGACTGGAATGTCAGTGAAATTTTTTGGATGCAAAGAGAGTGGTTGGTATGCAGCATTATAGATCAACACTTCGACGAATCCGAGAGAGAGAACCCCTTCAAAAGCTTCTGTAACACTTCTGGTATCTGAGCAGTCAATTCTTATGGCAAACACTTGAGCTTTCTCTTCCCTTGCTATCTCTTCTGCAATCCTTCCTAGCCTCACTGTGTCCAAACCACAGAAATATCATACGTTTACTCAAGAATGAAAAGGGAAAAAAAATGAACAGAAAGAGTAAAAAGAGAATAAAAAATAAAAAGAAAAGGAAAGGAAATTATAAATACAATATGAGTGGAGGAAAATTGGTGGCTTGCCTAAATCCCTTGAGAGGATGGCAACTGTGTAGCCTTCATGAGCAAACTTGCGGGCGATGGATTTTCCAAGTTTTGGGCCTACCCCAACAATGGCAGCAATGCCTTTAGAGGTTGTTGAGGAGAAACTGCTTGAGTCTGACATTTTTGTTACTGCTAAGTTTTCTGAACTAAGAGCTGATAGGGAATGAAACCAGTTATGCTTAGCGGAGGGTGAGGAGAAGGAGGATATTACTAGTGGCAGAAACTGGCATTAATACTACGTTTTGAAACCAACATTTTGTTTGACTCTGTGATCAGAGATGTGATAATTTTATCCATCTATTTATGTTTTAAAACATTTAAAAAAAGTAGAAAAAACAATAGCAAGAGTTTGTTTCTAGAAATCATTAGAAATTTTATTGTAGGACAGAGGCAGTAATAGCCAATAGGTAAGGTAGACGAAACGGCAAACATGATATGTAGAAGTAGAACCTACATACAGACATAACTACAATTGATTTGTAGTCGGTGTTAACTTTGCCTCCTCTTGAGAGACTAGTAAGTAGTACAATATTTTGCTGAAGTATTAGAAATGAGAATGACGTGTATGATTAATCTCCTTTCAGTTCTTTAGTATTTTTACTTCCCTCCCTATCTCAAAGTCCAATCCCTTCCTATGCATTGGGTACTGTGTGGTAGTTTTTTTTAGTTTTTATTCTCTTAGACCCCCCAAATTCCATTCCGTTGAGAGGAAATCCATATATTTATGGTGGAAGTATCTTTTATTGATCAGCTAGATTTGATACCGCTTACCAAGCTGGCTTATTTAGGTAGTGAACTGTCATACGCGGCCCGTCTCTTTAGCTATGCTACTTGGATTCTTCATTTTATCTTTGACTCGTGTCGTATTCTTAACATTCGGACATGGTGAACACTTCATTTTGGACCAAGTTCATGATTTATTTTCCCATAAAATACAACACGTACCCATATCCGACATTGGTACCTGAGTCCGAGTAACATACTCCGTAGCTCTTTAGTATTTGAGAAAATATGGCCACTTCACCCTTTTCCAGCTTTTACTTGGTCCAGAAAAGGAAAATAGAAGAAAAACACAATGTTTCCCTGGTCTTTCTCAACATGTTGTGTACATTGTTAATGATTGGTGAGTTATTGCTACACGTCAGGATCTATACAAATCCAAGTGAGACCAAAATCTATAAATTGGATACAGTGACTTTGGTAGGAAATCATTTTCAGCACACCCACTTGTAGGAAATTCCATTTAAGCTCAAATTTGTTTAACTACCTGCTTTATGGCGGAGTTGAACTCAGGGGGTCCATTTCAAATTTTTAACAGAGGCCATTTTAGCTGTTCAGCATCTGTGACGCGGCCTAAAATATATACTACGGCATGAAGTTCTACTCCCTCCGTATTTATTTAAGAGATACACTTGGTCGGGCACGCGTAGAATTCCACCCCAGATTGATGGTTTGATTTATAAAATCTACTCCGTAATCCGTACAAAGGATGAAGTGTTCTCAACTCCTCACCCTACGTCCCTACCTTCATCCTCTAAGGCTAGTTAGAAGGGCATTGGAGGCATCTTACTTTGTGTACTTGGCTTCCTTGCCAATCCAAACAAACCCGGATTTTTTTTGTTCGGTTGGGGTTTACATCAGACATGCCAAGGTAGCGTCTAATAAATACGACATACTCTTATATAGCACTTGGCATCAGTTGGGAATTTTAAATTACTAAATACTCTCTTCGTCCCTTTTTAATTGTTTCATGGAAGAAACTTTACTTTATTAAGAATTGGGTATAAATAATTTATATAGGTTAGTAATGTGGTCTCATGATGAGAGAGAGAGAAAAAAAACAAGTGAGAAAACTTACTATTTAGGGCACGCTTGGATTGGGTGTAATGAATTATGGGGGTAATAAAAGTCAAACCACCATAATAAAAGGACAATGAAGGTGAATTGAGGTGGTTGCAAGGAGGGTGGTGTGGAGGTATTGTGATGAGAAGTTGTGATAGTGGTGGTGTTGTGAGGAGAAGGGAGGAAGAGGGGAAGTAATTACCCCCCAAATGAGGGTAATAATCACCCTAGTGGGATGGTGGGTAACTATTCCTCCTATGATGAGGGTATTTGTTCCCCCTTTCCTTAAGGGCATGCTTGAATTGAGGGTAATGTATTAAAGGGTTAATAAAAGTCAAACTAAGGTAATTGAAGGTGATGATGAGAGGATGAAGTGGTGGCAAAGGGAACAAGCTAGTGTTGGCAAGAAGAAAAAAAAAGGGAAGGAGGAACAAATACCCTCAACATGGGGGGAATAGTTACTCACCATCCCACTAGGGTGATTATTACCCTCATTTGAGGGGTAATTACTTCCCCCCCTTCCTCCCTTCTCCTCACAACACCACCACTACCACAATTTCTCATCACAATATCACCACACCACCTTCCTTGCAACCACCTCATTCATCTTCATTGTCCTTTTATTATGATGGTTTGACTTTTATTACCCCCATAATCCATTACACCAATCTAAGCGTGCCCTTAAGGTATGAAGCAATATTAAAGGGACATCTCAAAAAGGAAAATGAGGCAAACAGAAACAGACGGAGAGGGTAGGCAACTCTTACATCGAAAAAATAGACATTTTGTAGTTTTGGGCATTATATGGTCCTCATACACACCTAGGTGGGCCGTGGGTCTAGCACACAAATGAGCAAATGCTATACTCATTTTGTTTATTACTCTTTTCCTCTAGGAATGCTTTAGCTCAATTCCTTTGAAGATGAGCATTAAAGGGGTTAGGTGTACCATTAGTAGAGTATACCCCGCTGCATGATACATAGTTGCATACTACGAAAAACGTACTTCAAAGACAATAACGAAAGAAATAAAATCTCCAGCTTGGCATTACAACCCTTACAAAAGCAAACCTCACGATGTGCTTGTATTGAAGTATTTAGCTGTCCAAAAAATTACCTAGATTGGAATTTGAAAAGTTAGGTGTTCTTTTCGCCAGATAAATATGAACTTATCTGAACTTATTGGAATTGGTTAAACCTGATTGACTTGATATGATCTGATTAGACCTAATTGCAAAAGAGGAAATTTGAGATAGTCAAATTACAAGACCTGCTTGGAATTCATTGGGCCTGATTGGAACTCATTACCTGATAGAACCTGATTATAACTTATTTCAACTGATTAGAGATGAAACTGTTGGTGTGCATTGTTCTTCTGACCACAACACACTTCATCACAACAAGAGCAGCAACTCAGCAATGATGCACGAGGCTTCTAGAAGTGTATGACATCATACAGATGACATCATACAGATGACATCAGCTCTAACCACCATCCCTAGAAATCAGGGAGTTAGTTAGCATTCAGTTACATGTAATAGATCATTGTAGATGCTGAGCTGTACTTTTGCTTCACTCTAATTGGTTGAGACACCTCACCAATCAGCTTGTATTTATAGTTCTAGTTGTTGCTGTAATCATTCAAGAATTCAATTCAATAATAAGAATTCCCTCTCTTTCTCTCTATGTTCATATTCTCTTTTGTTCTTACTGATGTTTCAGTAATTAGTTCATGCAAGATCATGAACTTTAACATGGTATCAGAGCAGATGATCGATTGATCCTGCATCTTTTCTTTCTCTTTTTCAAATCTTTCACAGACAAGTCACAATAATCTGTAGTTTTGCATCATCAAAATGCCTACAGAACAGCAAGATCAAACACTAAATCCTAATTCTGCTTACTATTTGAGTAATAGTGATCTAAATGCTACAAAGTTAGTCAGTTTTGAATTCGAAGGAGAAGGTAAAAATTTCAATGATTGGAGGAGATCAATGATGATAGCATTGTCAGCTAGAAACAAGTTATGCTTTGTTGATGGCAGCCTAAATCAACCAGCAGCAAATTCTGCAAACTATAGAGTTTGGATCAGGTGCAATGACTTAGTGATTTCTTGGATGCTTGCTTCCTTGGAACCTAAAATAGCAAGGAGTGTGTTATATCTCAAAACAACAAGAGCAATATGGCTTGAGTTAGAGGACAAATTTTGCAGAGAATCAGGACCTCAACTCTTTTCTGTGCAACAACAACTCAGTGAGCTAACTCAAGGTGATGATGAATTAATTGCCAGTTTTTTCACTAAAATTAAAATGTTATGGGACCAGCTGGATGGCTTAGAACCATTGCCTGTCTGTGTATGCACTGGCTGTAGTTGCACACTCACACAGCAGTTACTCAAAACTCAACAGAATCAAAGGCTAATTCAATTTCTTATGAAGTTGAATCAGAAATATGAACTTCCTAAGAGTACTATACTTATGATGAATCCGTTACCTACTATCTCAAAAGCCTATGGATTATTACTTCAGGAGGAACAACAAAAGGAAGTGAATAATCATAGAGTTCAGATACATTCAGAATCTAGTGCATTCAGTGCTAGGAGATTTGAGAACAAACCTTACAAGAATCAGTTTAATTCTGGTTCTAATTCTCAGTATGCAGGAACTGGTTATCATATCAGAAATTCTAGTGATCATAACACTAGAAATAGCCTATTCTGTGAACACTGCAAAATGAAAAATCATACTATTGACAAGTGCTGGAAGCTTCATGGTTATCCAAAAGATTTTAAAGGAAAAGGAAAGAGAGTTGCAGCAGCAGCCAACTTGGATGTTTCTCAAGACATTCAAGAAAATTCAGAATCTGGTATAGTCCATGCTTCTTTCACTGAAGAGCAATACAGTCAATTAATGAAGTGTCTACATAGCCAACAAAATGCTAATCAAGTTGATAATTCAAGCACTCACTCACTTGGAATGGCAACCAGTTATCAACCTCAAGGTACATTCTGTCTCCTATCTAATTTCAGATTAAAGTGGATATTAGATAGTGGTGCCACTGACCACATGTGTTCAGACTTGTCTCTCTTTACATCATTTGAACCTATGCATGATGGACAACATACAATCACTATACCTAATGGAACTGAATTACAAGTAAAGAACAAGGGTTCAGTGAACTTAGGTGGAGGAATCATTCTCAGAAATGTTTTGCATGTTCCAGAGTTCCAGTTTAATCTGATATCTATCTCTAAACTGTGCTATGATGAAAATTGTTCAGTCTCATTTACAAATGGTGAATGTTACATTCAGGACCTTTCCAAGAACAAGCGTATTCTGCTTGGTAAGTTGGAGAAGGGTCTGTACAGCTTGAGTGAAGATCTGTTGACATCAGAGAATAATACAGCTTCAAAACCTTTTGCATTGTCTACTACCAAGTCTACTGCAGTACAAGAGGCCAAACTCTGGCACCTTAGACTAGGGCATATGTCTTTTGGTAAAATAAAGGGACTAACAGGGGTTGATGTACATGGTTGCTTAGCTGAAACTTTTTGTCAAATATGTCCTATGGCCAAACAGACCAGATTACCTTTTCCAAGTAGTTTCATCAAGACTAATAAGCCTTTTGAATTGTTGCATATTGATGTATGGGGGCCCTATTCTGTTCTTGATTCATCTAAGTGTAATCAGTTTCTCACTATTGTTGATGACTATACTAGGATGACTTGGACACACCTCATGAGAAATAAAACAGATTCAGTTCAAATCATGTCTCAGTTTTTGTCATATGTTGAGAATCATTTTGGAACTTCTGTCAAATATGTAAGATCAGACAATGCACCTGATCTAACTGAGGGTGGCATGAAAGATATATTTCTCAGAAAAGGCATTTTGGGACAAACAAGTTGCAGTCACACACCTCAGCAAAATGGTGTTGTTGAAAGAAAACATAAGCACCTACTTGAGACAGCTAGAGCATTGTCTTTTCAGTCCAAGCTACCTGACAAATACTGGAGTAGTTGTGTTCTTGCAGCAACATATTTAATCAACAGAATGCCACTGAAAAGCATCAATTTCTCCACTCCCTATGAACAGTTGTTCAAAACCAAACCTAATCTGTCCCACTTGAAGGTATTTGGATGCTTGTGTTACATTACAACTTCTAAAGTTCAGAGATCAAAATTTGATCCAAGAGCTGATCCTTGTGTTTTTATTGGTTATCCTTCCACTCAAAAGGCCTATAAAGTTCTCAATCTCACAACTAACAAGATTCTCACTTCTAGAGATGTTACATTCTATGAACATCATTTTCCCTTTCATTATTCTTCCACTCCTAAATCAGCCTATGATAATCAATTCTTCCTTCCTGTTGTCACATCCTTTTCAGAACACATTAATCCCAATTCAGATACACCTCTATCTGATATTTCTAACCCACACTCACATACTCCTTCTTCAACTCCCATCACTTCTCCAGTACCTATATCACCTCATTCATCTTCTCCCACAGTATCTATTACTTCTTCTACATCTCTTCCTAATCAGTCTGCACCTACTGATCAGCCTAGCCTCACAGAAGATCAACAAGAACTTCTAAACCTCCAGCTCATTTACAGGATTTTGTTTGTTCTAAACCTGTCAAACACTGATGCAATCTTATTGCTTATGACAGTCTTTCTGATCAGCAAAAGGTTCTAATTGCTGCTTCTTTGCACCATATTGAGCCAACATCTTACAGAGAAGCTGCTTCAGATACTAACTGGTTGGAAGCAATGGAAAAAGAAATCACTGCTTTAAACAATAATCATACTTGGGATTTTGTTCTTCTTCCAAAGGGAAAGAAGGCCATTGGATGCAAGTGGGTGTACAGAATAAAAAAGCATGCAGATGGCACTATAGAAAGATACAAGGCCAGATTGGTTGCTAAGGGTTTCACTCAAAAATATGGTATTGATTACCATGAAACATTCTCTCCAGTTGTGAAGATGTCCACTGTAAGATGCCTGATTTCACTTGCAGCCAGCAGAAACTGGAAATTGTTCCAGTTAGATATCAATAATGCATTTCTCCATGGCAAATTGGATGAAGAGGTTTACATGAAGGTTCCTGAAGGACTCACTGCCCCTCCTGGTCATGTATGTAAACTTTCCAAGTCACTCTATGGCTTGAAACAAGCCTCCAGACAATGGTTTGCTCGTCTCCTTGATGAACTCAAGTCTCAAGGTTACAGACAATCAAAAAATGATTACTCTCTTTTTATCAAACATCAATCATCACACATTACAATTGTTGCTGTGTATGTAGATGATATCATCATCACAGGGTCTGATGAGACAGAAATCTCTTCTCTCAAATCTCGCCTTCACAACACCTTCAGCATTAAGGATCTAGGACTTCTAAACTACTTCCTTGGAATTGAAGTTACACATACTCCAGATGGTTATATTCTCACTCAAAGAAAGTACACTAAAGAGTTGCTATCTGAGTGTGAACTTGACATTTCTAAACCTGCTGTCACCCCTTTTCCCCTGCATCTCAAACTCTCTACAGAAGGTGAACCTTATCCCAATGCTGATCTATACAGATGTTATGTTGGGAAGCTCAATTTCCTAACTCATACTAGGCCAGACCTTGCATTTGCTGTACAGTCTCTAAGTCAGTTTATGCATTCTCCTACACTTTCTCACATTGATGCCCTTACTCATACTCTAAGATATGTTAACCATACAGCAGGCCAGGGCATTCTACTCAAAGCTGAAAATCATCTCACTCTTCAAGCCTTTTCTGACTCTGATTGGGCAGCTTGTTCTTCTACCAGAAGATCAGTCACAGGTTACATACTTCTTCTAGGTAATTCTCCTATCAGCTGGAAATCTAAGAAGCAATCTACTGTGTCTAAAAGTTCTTCTGAAGCAGAATACAGAGCCATGTCACAGGCTGCTAGTGAGGTTTCTTGGATAGTTAGACTTTTGGAGGAATTAGGCATCCATAATCTACAACCTGTTCAGCTTCATTGTGACAACCAATCTGCCCTTCATATAGCTAAAAATCCCATTTTTCATGAAAGGACAAAACACATTGAAGTGGATTGTCACTTCACTAGAGATAAGGTTCTTGAAGATCTCTTACAATTAAGCTATCTTCCTACTACACACCAACTTGCTGACATTTTCACCAAGATACTTCCTGGCTGTCAACACAGAACATTATCATCCAAACTTGGCATGGTCAATCCCTTACCCATACCAAGTTTGAAGGGGGGTGTTGGTGTGCATTGTTCTTCTGACCACAGCACACTTCATCACAACAAGAGCAGCAACTCAGCAATGATGCACGAGGCTTCTAGAAGTGTATGACATCATACAGATGACATCATACAGATGACATCAGCTCTAACCACCATCCCTAGAAATCAGGGAGTTAGTTAGCATTCAGTTACATGTAATAGATCATTGTAGATGCTGAGCTGTACTTTTGCTTCACTCTAATTGGTTGAGACACCTCACCAATCAGCTTGTATTTATAGTTCTAGTTGTTGCTGTAATCATTCAAGAATTCAATTCAATAATAAGAATTCCCTCTCTTTCTCTCTATGTTCATATTCTCTTTTGTTCTTACTGATGTTTCAGTAATTAGTTCATGCAAGATCATGAACTTTAACAGAAACTTATTTTCTTTTAAGATGAAAATAACTCACCTTTATTCATTTCAATTACAGAGTAGTTATATGTCAATTTTCAAACAATTCTTAACCGATCTTAGTGGTGGATTGGTACATAATATCGAGTTCACATCAGAGTTAAAAGATGGGCTGCTAAAAAACCATGGTTTTCCCAGCGATCTAATATGATTGATGCAGTTAGACGTGTTAAACGGGTCGCTCGGGTCGGGTTGTAAAAAATTATTTTCGGGTTTGGGTTAAATCGGGTCCGTCACTTTCGGGTTCAGGTTTATAAATGCTTGTTCAAGACTCAAAACTTTCGGGTTCTAGTCGACCCAACGGGTTGAGAGATTTTAAAACACATATATTTTCATTATTAGGTAATAAATATTGAAAATACCGGCACAAATTAACAAATTTTCCTAAACAAGTTTATATTTAGTCAAATTTCACCATAGGATGTTGTATAATCTATTCTAATATTTAATAACAGGGAGATTTGCAAGAAATGTGGAGCGCCACGTGTCCCCTTTTGTTTTCCTTTTTCCCTTTCTCTTTCTCTGTTTCTCATTCTCTTCTTCCTCATCTCCCAAACGACACCTTTCGGATTGTAATTTCCTTTCTTTTAACCTTCATTAGCAGATAGGAAATTCAACTGTAAATTCAATTAAAATTCTCCTTCTTCTTTTGATTCACTTCAAACAAACAAATTCATTTATTTTTCTCTAATTCTCCTCCCCTTTTCAAATCTGTTTCATCATCAGAGGTCTATAAGTTTCATCATCAGAGGTTAGATTTTTTATTATAATTATTATTATTTAAGATGAATTTTCAATCTCAACTTAATCTTTTTAGTCATTGATATCGATGGTTTATTGTTCAATTGTGGTATTTGAATTATACTTCACTACGGTAACGACCCAAGGAAATCAAATAAGGTTCTTATTTGGTGTTTTATTTTTCGATAATTAGTTTGATGACGATTTTTGCGACTTCTATACCCAGTATCGGACAAATTGAGCAAAAGATAATAACAATCCCAATTTGCATATTTTTACGGTTACTAGAGTTGTAACTTTTCAATAATTTTTAATTCATAATGCGGCATTTGTTTTGACAAAATGAAAAAATTTCTTTTGATTCACTTGTATTAACGTAACCAATAGAGGAAAGCTTTTAAAGTCGATTATATCATACCCGTAGCAAGAAAATTCACCATGTACTCATTGAATGAGATGGTTAATGTATTGGTATCAGCGTCTTAGATAGAAATTGAAGTTCTAGATTTTGTAAAATTATCCGTTGTTGAGATGTTCATTGATGATTTCAATGGTATTAGTGTATAATGATAGTAACTGACTCATTTGAGTGTATCCAATCCAACAATATTTGAGTTCTTTCGAGCTCAATGGGTTGCTTCGCAATTATTGTTACCGACTCAACAATTTTACTGCTAAATACTAAACCTCATCTTGCATTTAGTTTCCAACCAACTTATGAAATGACCCTAACTCATTTTCGTGCATAGAGGTCGACATTGCATGTGAGCCGTAAAAGTTTCAAACCATCTTTTAATTACTACTCCGTATTAGAGAAATCTCATATTTTCACCTAAGTTTCAGAGAAAAAATTCATAGAAACGGTCCAAAACTATGTATTATATATTGTGAAATATACAGGTACATGTTGCTTAATTTTATTGTTTCAAGCCTCTCTCCATCCCACTACTAAGCTCTTCTAGATTATAAGCTTTCATAATGTGTCACCACTACACAAGTGTTTCAAAGGATAACTTTAGATTGCAAAAGATATTAAACCTGTAATTGACTATCAATATGGTTAGGAGTATATGACTTTACCATAGGCAATTAGCTTAATACATAAATTTTAATTCAAAAATTCCTACAAATATTAGTTTAAACAAAAATAAAGCCGTGCATCGCACGGGACAATAACTAGTTCAAATTAAAATCATATTATACCCAACAATAGTAAAAAGCAACGTGTTTCCTATGCTTAATGTTCTCATAATCTCAGTTATTACTATAAATACAATGATTTCCAATCGGTCGGATAAAAAATGGATTCAGTCGGATTTTGACCCATTACTTTTCGGATTGCTCGAGTTCGGATAAAATCGGGTTACGGGTAACAAAATCTTATTTAAAACCCATTATTTTCTGGTCGAATACAGGTCGATTTTTAAGTGGGGTCAATTTTTAACAGGTCTAGATGCACTTGATAGGGAACCAAAAAAAAATATCAATTTGATTAAAAGCAAAGCACATACGGGGTACTCCGTAGGAAGACAAGGGCCATGGATATGAATTCGCTGACCAATGAGAACTACTTTTGAGTCTTTTTGTCAAGAAAAGCGGATTGGTTCCCTTCCCTTATTTCTGGTCCCATACTCCAATCATTGGTCACTGGTTAATTGATAAGTGTACTGTACTACTCCCTCCGTCCCTTAATAATCGCATCGTTTTGACTGTACATGCTTGCCAATGCACAAGTTTGACCACCAATATCTTTAACTACATATTATAAAAACTTATAAAATATTAATATTTTAAAAATATGTATTGAGATGAAGCCAACAATATAATCCGTATTACATACTAACATTTGTTTTCATATACTATAAATAAAATAGGGTCAAAGTGAATTATATGAATAGTGCAAAAATTCAAAACGGTGCGAGTATTAAGGGACAGAGGAAGTAATTGATAATGTGTCATTTACCAAATTGCCAACTCAGGATCACATCTGTATTTAGTACGGAGTATTTTATGGGACCTTCATATTCAAAGTGCCAAGTTTCTAATTGGAAATGTTGAGAAGAAATTTTCCCAATTAGGTGTCCATGCTCCGGCCAAAGGATGAACCTAGACTACCGGTGACAATAAAAATGTACCAAGTATTCTTTTTTCACAATCATACTCTTCATGGAAGGAGAAAATGCTATTGGAGTATAAGTTTTTCCATTATGGTTTTAGGGCTTATTTGGCCGAATTAGTCATTATTGATTTACAACAGCAAACGGGAAATTTTCTTCAATTGATTAGTGATAAACACTTGGGCTTTCTATTTGGATAACGTGGTTGAAAACATAATAAAAGAGGTATAGAGAAAATTCAAAAAGACACCCCAAAATGGCATGTGGGGCAATCAATAAAGGATAGACCGAGTAGTTGTTGGCCATCGCCAAACAACTAAGGTTGAGTTTGGATAATTATTTTTATTTATTTTAAAAGTAGACTTTTATAGAGGGGAATTGCTTATGTAGATATTTTGGAAGTTTAAGGACCCAGTAAAGAACACCTTGAGAAGTTTCCCCATCAAGTTAGAACCCCATGACTTTACTTGGCCAATAGGAAGGCCAAATTTTGAGAAAGCGTCCATTTTCCTCCTTTGTTCTAAAGTTTTAATACGCAGTACAATGTAAGAGTAATACAAAGTAATATGGAGGTAAAAAAAGGTCAAAGAAAGTGGGAGATCATCTTCCTTGTTTGGATATAACCTAGGGAAGGAGAGGGAGGGCAATGGATGGATCCATTTTCCTTCCACTTTCATAAACTATTGTTTGGATATGACCCAGGGAAGGAGAGGGAGGGTAATGGATGGATCCATTTTCCTTCCACTTTCATAAACCAAATCTTTCCAACGTTGAAAGGAAAATGCAAGCTCTTATCTTCTTTTCCTTCACCTCTCTTTCTTTTCTATGTTGAAGTATTCCCTTAGCGAGCTTATCTACATCGATATAGTACATTTGCTACAATAGCAAATATAGGGGGTATTTTAGACATTTTACATTTGTTGATTGGGATACGCACTAAACACTTGGTGACTGGGACTAGATAACTGAGCAGTGTTTGGTAACTAGGATGATGGTATACATATACTCCGTACTATATTATTTTGAATACGTATATCGTATTTCAATTTATTCACTTCACTGAAAGAGGAAGAGAGGGAAAATTGCTCTCAATATAGAAGAACGAACACCTTGAAGAAAAGTGGAGTGAAAAATCATCCGTGAAGAAGTTCGAAGACAACTATAAAGCTAAATTCAGATTTTCTCCAAAATTTTATAAAACTATAATTCTTGGGTCCATGAATTACAGTTGGCTTCAAAATTGATGAAAATTATGATGCAATTATTGACGAAAATCCAAAAAATCTTATCACATATGGTTAAATTTGAATATGTTAGCATAATTTTGCTTTTGGTGGGATTGATCGAAATTTGTTTTTCCAATAAAATCGAAAATGAACAGGGGAGATCATAAATGTAGCTGAAAGAACACCCCAAAACTTGAATTGCACAGTTTAATTTTGAATTTGGATAATTATTTAATTTTCTTTGCTTGCACAGTTTGATTGAAATTTAGATTTTGCATGTTGAATTTGTATGTTAATTTGGACAAATGAATTGAAAAACGTAGACGATCAATGGGCAAAAGAAAATCAAACATACAAGCACCGAAGTTGAATAAGCTTATATGATAGGAGATAGAGGAGGAGGATTGGAACGATGAAACATACAATCCTAGTATTTCTGAGAAGAATAATGAAGACATCAACATGGATGAGATCAGCATTGAGGAAGCAAACTATATGAAACAGATAAGTTGTGTTTTTTTGAAGTTTGAATACAAATTGCGGGAAGAGGAAGGAATTGCAAATGCAGAAAGCTAGAGGGAGAGGGAGAGGGAGAGGGAAAGGGAGAGGAAGAGGAGAAAAGGGCAAGGGTCGAGGAGAACCTGGTATTGGATGATGTGAGCTCCGATACAGAAGATGACAACCTAGACAAAGTGGCGGAGTGGGTTTGTGATTATGTGGTTTGTTAATTTTTTCTTACTTAATTTGGATACTACTATAATTTTGTCTTGCTTATTAGGTTGAATTTATATGTTTGTTTATTTGTTTATCGATCATAGAGTTGATTTATAGTTGATTTCTGTTGAATCTAGATTTTTGACAACAGTTGATTAAGTCAACTCTTGCAATATATGCATGTATATTATGTCGGTTTATCATAGGGTTGAGTATAGTTGACTCCTGTTGAATCTAGAATATTAGTTTATGCTCTTGACTCTGTTGAATTTGAGGTGTTTTGAAAGATTGGTTATTGTTGTCGTTTGAAAACCTAAACCTAAACATATGTTTGTAATAGGTTAATTTTGGATGAAACCTAGAGAAGATGCTTGCTTTTGAGTGTTTTGACACTAGTTGACTAATGTTGACTTTGTTGAAAAATTATTCAAGAGTTGGAAGAGGAAGAATTTGAGGGTTTTTACTTGATTTTTGTAGTATAAAAAAATGGATTAATAGAAGAGGAAGAAAAATCTACAACACTGAAGGGGAAGAGAAAGCATACAAGTGGAAAAGTTTCAACACCTCCAGAAGATGACAAAAAGACCGTGCCATCAGTAAAGATAATAGAAGAGATATTGAAGGTAATATATTTTTCTTCTTCTTTACTGTGAAAGTATCTCATAGAATTATGGCTTTAATATAATATAAGAGTGTGACTTAACTTTGTTATATTCTTAAAGAATCATCAGTTAAGTGTGGGTGGTCAGTTAAGCCGACGAGATGGTCCTGCAGACCCTGCGTAAGCATTTCACCAAATCCGTAAACCTAAATTGTCGAGTAGAGACTTTTGCTACCATTGTCTTTGACTTTTGTCCAACTAAGAAGCAGTGGATGAAAAAAATGGATTTGCGTCATTAAGCTGGTTGGTGAACAGAATCCAACCGAGAGAACTTTGCTATTGGTTGCTGACTAAGGTAGATCCACTACGGAAAGAACTGGTGGTTGATTGCATCTTTGTCTTAAGAAAGATGATCCTAACATTTTATTGCATCTTTGCAGAACAAATAAGAAAGATGATCCTAGCTTTTTCTTACCATCAACCACCAGTTCTTTGCGTAATGGATCTACCTCATTCAGCAAATAATAGCAAAGTTCTCTCGGTTGCGTTCTGTTCACCAACCAACTTAATGCCGCAAATCTCATTTCTTTCATCCACCGCTTCTTGGTTGGACAGAAGTCAGAGACAATGGCATCAAAAGCCTCCACTCGACAATATAGATTTGCCGACTTGGTGAAATGCTTAGGCAGGGTCTGCATGACCGTCTCGTCAGCTATAACCTGACAACCTAAACTTAACTTATTATTTTTAAGAATATAACAAAGTTAAGTCACACTCCAATATGATATTAATGCCATAATTCTATGAGATACTTTCACTGTAAAGAAGAAGAAAAATATATTACCTTTAATATCTCTTATGTTATCTTTACTGATGACAGGGTCTTTTTGTCATCTTCTCAAAGTGTTGAAACCTTTCCACTTTTATGCTTACTCTTCCTCTTCATTATTGTAGATTCTTCTTTCTCTTCTATTAATCCATTTTTTTTATACTTCAAAAATTAAGTATAAACCCTATGATTCTTCCTCTTCCAACTCTTGACTAATTTTTCAACAAAGTCAACATTAGTCAACTAGTGTCAAAACACTCTCAAAAGTAGGCATCTTCTCTAGGTTTTATCCCAAATTAGCCTATTAAAAACAATATTTTTTATAAGACAATTTTTAGCTAATATTTAATTTATAAGATAGTTTTTGTCATTTGTTTTATTTTATTTTAAAAAGAATGATTTATTAGAAGAATTGCATTTTGTCTAGCGGCATGCATACGCAACTACGCACTACTCCGCATTAAGTGATGCATATCTCTTTGTATAGAAATAAAGTCCATTTATAGAATTTTTTGACAACTAGATGAATTACTCTTTCTATATTGTCCAATAAATTGTATCTGACAACTTGCGCATGTGCTACGGACCAGCAATCTTTTCTATGCGCCATTATTTTTCCGTGTTTATATTCCCTTTCAAACAACTTGATCTTGGTGGCCCTTCATTTCAAGTCACTTGCTAGTTACGAAGTATTACAGTTAATAATTAATACTCCCTCCGTCCCTTAATACTCGCATCGTTTTGACTGGACACGTATGCCGATGCACAACTTTGACCACCAATATTTTTAAATACATATTATAAAAACTTATAAAATTTTAATATTTTGAAAATATATATTAAGATGAAGCCAACAATATATTATATACTAACATTAGTTTTCATATACTATAAATAAAATAGGGTCAAAGTGAATTATGTGAATAGTGGAAAAAGTCAAAACGGTGCGAATATTAAGGGACAGAGGGAGTACTACGTATGGAGTATGGAGTATTGAGAAGCTTCTTGATACATCACTATTACCTGTAGTTTGTCTAATCTAAAAGATATATATTTTCCCATAATTTCTTATTTGAAACCCTATCATATCATTGATGCTTTGAGAAAAATAAAGGGTATCTCTGGCCCAATGAATACCCAAATAGAGCCGTTGCGTTCAAATTTGGGGGTTTCTGTAACTCAGCGTCAAAACTCTGGATTGGGCGGTGCAGTGCAAGGAAGTGTGGAAGTGCAAAGTAGAATTGGAGCTTTGGCTCACCATCTTGAGGAGACTGTGAATCCGAGTCGTCCCATCTATTCCCCTGTTATTGCCTTGTTCGAAGCAATGTTGATGGACCACCAGCCCAAAGGAGGTTAGAGATGCAAGCTCATGCTGCTCCTTGGTCCAGTCTCTTCCAGCGCTCACCATTGATAGGTAAAGGGGTTTCTCTTCAATTTGTAGCACCTGTTGTTAAAGATGGGAAGAAAGTTGCTCACTTGCAAAAATCCGAGGTTGATGCCATGACTAGAAAATGGATTAGTTCTCTTGTGCTTTATGTGGTGGGTGATACACCAACTATTGCTTCTATCAAACGATATATTACTGCTAATTGGACATATGTTGGGACCCCTAATGTTTTCTTACATGATGATGGTTACTTCATCATTCAGTTTGACTCTGTTGATGATAGGAACACAATTATGAGTGGGGGTCCTTACACTTTCTTTAATAAGCCTATGATTATTAAACCTTGGTCATCTGAGTTTAATTTCTATGAAGAAGTTCTGAGGGTCATTCCTCTGTGGGTCAGATTGCCTAATTTGCCATTGAATTGCTGGAGTAGTGATTCATTAAGAGAATAGCTAGCTTGCTAGGTGTTCCAATTTGTGCTGATGACTGTACCTCTAGGCAACAGAGAGTCTCATTTGCTAGAATCTTGGTGGAAATGGATGTGACTGCTGTTCTTCCTGATCACATATGGATTGAAGATATTAATGGCACAACATTTAAACAGCAGGTGCAGTATGACTGGAAGCCTACCTGCTGTGCTAAGTGCCAAATGCCTGGCCACAACTGTGCCATTGTAACCAAGACTCATGCCCAGAATGTTAATAAGGTTCCACAGGTGAAGAAAGTTTGGGTCCCTAAGAAAACTCAGGTGGTGGTTCCTCCAACTACTGTCACTCCTTCTGCTACACCTTTGAACCAAATTGTGCATTTGAATCAGTCTGGAGCTGATGCAGGATGGAGAGTTGCAACTAAGGGTGCTAGAAGTAGAGGAGTTCCCACTAGTAACACATTCTGCCCCTTAGTTGAAGATGATTCTGATGGGGAATCAGTGGAGGATGATGTGGAGTTGCAAGAAGGAGAGGGGGATATTATTCTTCCTAATGATCTCTCATGATGAATATGTGTACTTGGAATGTTAGGGGGTTAAATGATCCCTCTAAGGTGACTGAGGTTAAAAGGTTGATTAATACTCACAATATTAAAGTAATTGCTCTTTTTGAAACTAGGGTTAAAAATAGTAAAGTTAATTCTATTACTAGTAAGTTTGGTAGATTCTGGACATGGGATCACAATTACATTCACTATGATAGGGGAAGAATATGGTTGGGTTGGCAGTCAAACTTAGTGACAGTCAGAATGGTGAGGTCTCACACTCAATTCATGCATTGTGAGATTATTGACCAGAAAGGGGATTTTTGCTTCTTTTTCACTGCAGTTTATGGTTTACACACTATAGATGATATGAGGAGTCTTTGGAGTAGTCTGGGGGGCTATCAATGGCTTAGTTGGTAAGCTTCCCTGGCTGCTTGCTGGTGATTTTAATGCAATTATGAGTACTCAAGATAGAATTAATGGTGCCCCAGTTACTTGGGCTGAAATCAAGGACTTTGTTGAGTTTGTGGATACTAATCAAGTATATGAACTTCAGAGTAGAGGGCATTTCTATTCATGGCATAAAGGTGAAGATGTTAACAAGACTGCAAGCAGGATTGACAGGTGCTTGGGGAATGGAGATTGGATGAGTGTTAATGGTGGAATTTACTCTGAATACCTTAATTCCTCTCTCTCTGATCACTGTCCAATCTTAATCAAGTGTGTTCCAGAGGCATAGGGGGGTGGTAGACCTTTTCGATTTCTTAATTACTTAGCAGATCATGCTGACTTCATCTCTTTGGTTGAACATTGTTGGAATACCACTGTTACAGGAACAACCATGTACTCAGTCTGGGAAAGGTTGAAGATGATTAAAGGCAAGTTGAAAACTCTTCATCAACAGGAATTTCAGGGGAATAAATGCAGAATTGATCAAGCTAGGCAACAACTGGATGCCACTCAAACTCAACTGCAGCAAGATCATTCTAATACATCCTTGTTGAGACAGGAACAAGAGTGTGTTGTTCAGCTTAGAAAGTGGTTGAGGATTGAAGAACTTGTATTGAAACAGAAATCCAGGCTGCACTGGTTAAAGGTAGGGGATTCAAATAATGGCTTCTTCTTTGCTGCAGTAAAAGAGAGGCACAGAACTAACAGGATCTCAGAGCTGGTAGATGATAACAACAACAGGTTGGTAAAACCTGATGAGATACAGGCTGAAGTGTTAAAATTTTATGGGCAACTTTTGGGTACTAGAGCTCATTCTTTGCCAATGATTGATGTGCCCACAATGAGATCTGGTGCCACTCTCAGTAACTCTGAAAGAGCTCTCTTATGTCAACCTGTAACAGAAACTGAAATTGATCTTGCTCTAAAAGGGATTGATGATACTAAAGCTCCAGGAATTGATGGTTTCAATGCTGTTTTCTTCAAGAAAACATGGAATGTGATTAAATCTGATGTGTATGCTGCTATATTTGATTTCTTTAATCACAAGAAATTGTTGAAACAGGTCAACTGCACCACTGTCACTCTGGTTCCCAAAGTTCCCAACCCCACTAGAGTCAAAGACTTTAGACCAATAGCATATTGCACCACTATTTACAAGATTATCTCAAAAATCTTGACTGCTAGGCTCCAGAAAGTGGTGGGTTCAGTTGTTAATGAATGCCAAGCAGGGTTTATACCAGGGAGACACATCTTTGATAATATCCTTTTATCCACTGAGTTAGTTAAGGGATACACTAGGAGGAATATGTCTCCTAGGTGCATGATCAAGGTTGATATGAAGAAGGCTTATGACTCAGTGGAGTGGAGTTTTCTCTTGGATGTAATGAGAGAGTAGGGATTTCCCGAGGTTTTTCTTGACTGGATTCTGTGCTGTATCTCATCTGTTTCTTATAGTATACTTATTAATGGCTCCCCTTGCCCTCCATTTCCTGCTAAGAAAGGATTAAGGCAAGGAGACCCACTTTCTCCATTTCTTTTTGCTATAGGCATGGAATACTTATCCAGGAGTTTGGGGCAACTCAAAGAGGACCCAGATTTCAATTTTCACCCCAGATGTGAGAGATTAAACATCACTCACATGATGTTTGCTGATGACTTGCTCATGTTTGCCAAAGCTGACCCTATTTCAACTGCTATGATCTTCCAGAAATTCTTGCTCTTCTCTAAAGCATCAGGGCTGGAGGCCAACCTGGACAAGAGCAATGCTTATATATGTGGTGTGAGTGTGGAAATCCAGAATCAGATAATGCTTACCCTGAATATCCCTCATGGTGAGTTTCCTTTTAGATAATTGGGTGTTCCCTTATCTACTAAGAAGCTTTCTTACATTCAGTGCAAACCTCTGATTGATAAAGTGCTAGCTAGAGCAAAGAGTTGGACAGTTAGATACTTATCTTATGCTGGAAGATTGCAACTTGTTCGAACTATTCTACTTAGTCTGCAGTCCTTTTGGTGTCAAATTTTTGTTCTCCCTAAGAAAGCTATCAAAGAAATTCAAAGCTATTGCAGAATCTTCTTATGGACAGGTGGTACTGAGGTGTCTAAAAAAGCTCTGGTATCTTGGTCCAATATGTGTCTTCCTAGAACTGCTGGAGGGTGAAACGGTCAAGAATATGGAGCTTTGGAACAAAGCAGCAATCTGTAAACTTCGGTGGGCCATCACACACAAGAAAGACAAACTGTGGAGTAGATGGGTTGATGGTTATTATATGAAAGGCAGGCCCCTAACTAGCTTTCAATGCCCTTCCACTATGTCTTGGGCATTGAAGAAGATCTTTGGTTGTATGGAACTGGTGGAAAGAGTTGGTGGGTGGAGTGCTGTCATGAAGAAAGGTTGCTTCTCTATTAAATTGATGTACTCCAAACTCTGTGGTAATTATCCTAAGATGCCCTGGAGAAGAGTTCTATGTAACAACTCTTCTACACCCAAGAGCCTCTTTATTTTGTGGGTTGCTATTTGGAGGAGATTGCCCACACTTGATAGATTATTACACTGGGGGATTGTTCAATCTGATGCTTGTTCTTTGTGTACCAGTTACCCTGAGTCCATAGATCACCTATTTTTTGCTTGTCCCTTTTCTTGTCAAGTATGGCAGAAAGTTCTTAACTTGCTGTGTTTCCATAGAAGACCTGATCTGTTTCATGAGGAGCTGCAGTTGGTTATGAAAAGCAGTAAAAGGAGTGGCAGCAAACATAAGCTGCTGATGATGTTTTTTGCAGAAAGTGTCTACTCAATTTGGCTGCATAGGAACAATGTAGTTTATTCTCAACATTGCAAAAATCATGATGCCTTGTTTAGGGAAATTCAGTTTCATGTAGCTAGTAGAGCATCTGATGTACTTAGTAATGCTTTAGTTGCTTTGAGCAGTTAGAGCAGTAGAGGTGTAATTGGTTGTTTAGCTGTGAGCTTGTAATAGGCTGTTGCCTAACTATCCTTCCTTTTGGTAATAAATCTTATTTACCAAAAGAAAAATAAAAAATAAAAAATAAATAAAGTAAAAAGACATTGTGGTTAATTCTTTTTGTTTCCTGTTCCTAACACTTGTGTTCATTACCTCGTATTTTGCTCTATCGTCGACCAAATGATAGAAAAGCGATGGTGAGGATCCTTTCGGATTATGGTGTTAAAATAAGTTCGGATAAGGTGAATACTGTCATGTCATGTCCTAAAAGATTTTGTTTGAGTTCGTTTATAAGTAGGGTCAGGTAAGCTAATGTAATGACATGTCACATGGGACTTCTTTTTTATTTTTTTTGACATAAGGTGAATTTTGCATAAAATAAAGAGTTACTATCTCCGTTTCATAAAGATCTTTACGGTTACTATTTGCACAAATATTAAGACAAAAATGGAAATTTTTGTTGAATATAAAAAAAATATAGATAAAATAAGAGAAATGTGTAAAAATGTGGGCAGGGGTAAGAAAATATGAATAAAGTAAGAGAAAGTAAGTGGAAAATTGTAAATATTGTTGGATAAGAAAGGTAACGTTGTAAATTTTCATGTTAAAAACTAGAATAAAAAATGTGTAAAGAACATTATGAAACGGCGTAAAACGTAAAGTGTAAAGATCATTTTGAAACGGAAGTAGTATTACACAACTACATACTACAATGTAAAACTACACTAAGGCCTAATAAACCATTTCATATACTAAAGTAACTAAATACTCAAGAGTAGATAACGAAAGGTAGTGCGCTCTTCTCGTTGTGGTCATGGTTGGTGGAAAGATCTTCCGTACACCCTCTATACGATGATATCTTACCAAGGTAATTTGTGTGGATGAGTTTTCTTTGTAGAAGGTGGCACTGATATGGGGCCAGATACCAGTAGGAGTCTCCTTGAAGTACTTTTAGAACTTTTTTTTGCTAGGAAAGTAAGAATAATATTAAAACTCCAATCAATTACAACCTACACCAACTCAGGGAGAAACAAACCAACTAGGTTGGACCATTTCGACCAAGAGCTAGCAACAATTAAACTCCGAAAATAGCTTATAGAGCCATAAACCACACACCATCTTATCTACTTATATTTTTAGGCATAACTACCATTACTCTACTTCTTACAACTTGTTTCAATGCAGTCATCACATGTTGAATTGTTGGAAATGATTTATAGTTTCTGCTCCTCCAAACCAAGTAGACAGTGTTGCTACTCCTGCATGCAGAACATTCCTTTTGAACCTTGAACACCTACTATGAGCAATACTCATGATAATCCTCTAAAGTGTAGAAGTAGGACTCTGAATTCCCAACCATATTTTCATCTCAGCCAGGCTTAATATCTTTACACCTTGGATGAAACTGAATTGAATGAGATAACTTCTTGACAAATATTCCATCCAGATCATAAACAAGAGATGAGACATGGGATCCCCCTGCCTCAAGCCTCTCCGGAACTTAAAGAATCTATGCATAGTGCCATTAATCATCAGTGAAAACATAGGAGTGGTGACACGCTCCATAACCTTTTACAAACTGAATAAGGAACCCTAAATGCTCAAGCATTTCTTGCAGAAACAACCGGTCAACTATATCATAAGCCTTCTGGAGATCTATCTTCAGCAGGCAACTAGGTTTAACATTTTTTCTGCCATAGTGCTACACTAAATCCTGCACAACCATAATGTTATGCACAATATATCTACCATGGACAAACCCACTCTGAGTCTTCGGGATCAAATCAGGGAGAATTTGCCTTAATCTCCCACATATCACTTTAGTAATACATTTGTATAATGTATTACAACATGAAATGGGCCTGAACTTTGGTCATTAGTTTTAGGGATCAAGGTAATGACCGTGTGATTAAGTTCCTTCAACAGCTTGCCTTGTTGCAGAATATCTAATACATCATCAATGACCTCCTCCCCCACTATATGCCATACATCCTTATAGAAAAAAGATCCAAACCCATCAGGTCTTGGAGAGGAGAGCTTGCTTCACTTCATCCTTAATATAAGGAGTATTCAAGATTGGTCTATGTTGATCATTAACAAGAAGACCATTATGAACAATGTGCTTTAAAACAGCTCCTTTAGAAGGCTGAGAAACCCCTATTAAAGAGGTATAATAAGTTAGAAAAGCATATGACATATCTGCAGGATTATCCTTCCAAACCCCACCCATGTCATGAATACTATACACTTGATTTTGAGTATTTCCGCTCTTAATACTTTGATGAAATAAGGATGTATTCCCATCACCAGCCATAATCCAATCAAGTGTAGCTTTCTGCTTCAAAAAAATTCCAGATATGCTTGATTTTGAACTTTATAGTTCTGAATAGCATTCAATTCAAAGTCAGCTAGCCCCTGATCTGAAGGGTGTAGATGCATAGCTTCTTGAGCTGATATCATATCATGATAAGATTTTAAATATGCTCCCTGGATATCTGTAAAGCTAATTCTATTAAGCTCCTTTAGTGAAACCTTAATTTTCTTCATCTTAGTAACCAAAACAAACATTTTAAACCCAGAAATTTGAGAATTCCAGTGAGCTTGAATGATACTAGGAGAGGTTTTCCACATTGTGAAGTACTTAAATGGTTTTTTCCCTCAAACATTTCTAGGGTACACAATGATCATACCAGGAGAGTGATCAAAAGCTTCCTAACTCAGAAAACAAACTTCAGTAGAAGAATAACACCTTGCCAAGCTGCATTAGCCAAAACTCTATCCAAGTAAAGAAATTACCAATACTCTTGATGTCCTCCATACTACAGCTATGCATGCAGTTATTGATCTCCATAATTTCAGAATGCTTGACAGCCGGCTCTACTCAACAGCCATGACATAGTTAAAATCACCACAGAGAGTCCTCAAATCTCTCTATAATTTAGTTCTTTGCTGACAATCATTGAAAGCATACACAAAAGTACAATAAAAACCAGTCATACCACTAATTGGTGTGACATGACAATGCAACTATTATATTGACAGTATAGCTACCAGGCTTCCAAGCCACTACAATTCATCCTCCATTATGGAAGCTAGCATTACTAGTAAATGACCAATTAGAAAACAATTTTTGATAAAGCTTACCTAGATTAGCAAGCTTTACCTTATGTTCTAGGAGATCCACCAATCCAACTTCATACTTCTGGATGAACCTTCTCATTTCTTCCTGTTTCAACTGAATTGAGACCCCTGACATTCCAACATAACACTTTATCCATGAGGTGGTGAAGGGTCCTCCCTTCCACTTCCACCTCCCATGTGATCACCCACATTCCCTTCTCCAACTGAGTATCAGGTTCATGTTGTGCCTCATCATGTAATAACTGAAAATAATTGGCAATTTGAGTTGGCTCCAAATAAGACACTCTAACTCTAATTGGCCTGAGAGCTCTCTGAAATCCCTCATGATCCACTTCAGGAACTGATGCAGCCACCCTGTTGTTGTTATGTGCTTATCTATTTCTGAAACCATACCCTTCTAGGCTGACCTGGTCTACATTCTGACTCCAAATGCCTCACCAAGCTACACTTCCCTCACACAGGGTGCCTCCATTCATACCTCAACTCAACCTGAATCAATTCTCCATGCTTATTCGTGAAGGATGTTTGATCAGGAAGACTTTGAGACATTGGATCTTCTACCATAACCCTAGCATATTGCAGTTTGTCTCTACAAGTTGTGGCAGAATCTCTCTTAGTGGGTCCCCCACTTGGCTGATTATCTTAAACAAAGACTTCTCACCCCAATACTTGAAGTTCAACTTCTTGAATCCAAATAGGGACAACCCTCACCTCCTCCTTCTCCATATCCATATCCACAATCCAAGGTTTCAAGATCAATGGCTTGTTGTCAAAGAAGTAATGACCAGCAAGAACCTTATCCTCGACTCCATTGTCATAAACCTCACAAGATACACCCCTTTTTCACCATAACCACCTTGTCCACCTTCAGATTCCTCCAAATTCTCCTAATAAAACCCTTCATTACATGAATTCGGGGATTTGCACCAATAATATAACAAACAAAAGAAGAGTTCCATAAATCAACTTCAACCTGTATATCATCTAAATCAATCTGAATTGGGTTCACACTCTCAGGGATTGAATAAGAATCAGGTTCATTATCATTACTACCTAAAGCTACTTCATCAAATTTCTGTAAAATGGGTACTAAGATCGTACATATATCTAGAATAGGGCAAGAAGTAGTTCATTTCATCATAATAGTTGAATTATGAATCACCTCCATAAATTCATTGAAGGAGTGCCTCATATCTGAACGAAATTAAAGTTGCGACATCGACGGTTTTGCCTTGAAAATTTCATTTTCAATCCTAAAATCCAGAGCCTGCACACCAATAACTTCATCAATCGAGTGTGTTTTAAGTGCTTGAGAATCAGAAGTAAGACCTCGAGGCTTCCCATTTCCATGTCCATGCTTGCTTCTATGAGATTTGGCGCCAGATTTCCTTGCCATGTCTACGGCGTACGATAAGCTATCGTGCACTGAGAGAAAACTTGGAGAGAAAGTAAGGGTCCTTTACCTGTAGAACGTGGGAAACAAGGAAATGAGCAAAAGAGAAACAATCTTACGGGGTAGGTTAATAAACCCCCATAAAATCGGAAACATCGTTCAGATAAAGGTTTTTGAAAGTGCTAAAAAGAACTCTTAATGCTAACCTAAAAGGAGGGATACCAAAAGTTACCCTCCAGTAGACCACGACCAAAGGACAACCCATACCTGAGGACATTGAACCTTCCCATTACTCATTTCTCCTTCCCCAACCACACACCTAAGACAACAAACCCTAAGCCCATACTCAAACCCAACGAAGATACACTCCATTTTTACAACATCAGCTCCATTAGTTGGGAGTCTGACCTGTACAATGATGTGGATCCTACGCCCTTGTTAATAAGGTTTGTAAAAAAAATCCAGTAATCTTGAATAAAGGTCTGATCTTGGTCAAAAATTGAAGATTAAAGTAACCGTACCAATAAACCAATAGCCCAGAAACACTCTTTGCCTCTTAGATCAATCCAAAAATAAGATAAATTGGGGCCTTGAAGAATGCAAACAATCAAGTAAGCACTCACCAAGAAACGAGAGATAATACTCACGTAATAAGCATAAAGTTGTAGAATAAAATTATGAAGTTGTATTGATTGTGAAAAAAAATAAAATATATTACTAAGGTTGTTTATATAGAGATAGTTCTAAGACTTAGATATGGTAACTAATTCTAGAAGGATTGGAATTTAAGAAGGAAAAATAAATCCTATGCCCAAACAAGTAAAACCGAACCCAATTAGGTTCCAAAAACCTTTGGGCAAAAATTATAGAAAGTGAATTTAAGATAGATTAGGAAAGACTAAAGCAGTTGTTTCCTAGCCTAGGTTCGGACTTAGTTCTTGTTGTTGCTTGCTGCCTAACCAACTTAGGTAGGAGTATTGTCCACCCCATCCTTGCTTGTCGTCCAAGTAATCTTTGTTACCCAAGCCTATCTTTTATCAAAGTCAAACCCCATCGGGTTAAGTAACAACGTGATAGGCTCTTCAAAAGAATTTCTCTTAGCATTCACATCATTATCCCCTGCTTCAAAAGAATTTTCCCTCAAATTCACATCATCTAAATAAGTAGAAAGGTCACCCATAGTAAAAGTAGCACTGACACCTCCATATTCACTAGGCAAGTCAATCTTATAAGCGATATCTCCATATGCCTCAATACCCTCAAAAGGACCATCTACCCTTGGCATAAGCTTGTTTTTCCTCTTACTTGGAAATCTTTCTTTTCGCAAATGAAGCCAAACAAGATCTCCCGGCTTGAAAACGGTTTGCTTACGCTTCTTATCAGCTCTAATTTTGTACATTGCATTGATCTTTTCAATCTTTTCAATCTTTGCCTTAACTTGTTCACAAGTTTTCTGGTAAACCTCCAAACGCTTCTTTGCATCCACATGGATATCATCTTTATGTAAATGGAGTCAATAGGTAAGAAAGGATTAATACCATAAACGACCTCAAATGGAGACCTTTGAGTAGTAGATGAATGAGAACGGTTGTATGCAAATTCGGGATGACACAACTTGATATCCCAATCCTAGTTCTATTAGTCACCTCGGTTTGACCATCCAAAAATGACTAAGGAACTTAGAATCACGATCGGAAACTATACTCCTCGGAACACCATGTAAACGTACTATTTCCTTGAAGTACAAATAAGCCACATGTTGTGCGCCATCCGTCTTGTGCATAGGAAGAAAATGTGCCATCTTGGAAAACCTATCCACAAACACCATGATTAAATCCTTACCTCTTTCAGTACGAGGTAAACCGACAACGAAGTCCATACATACACTATCCCATGGGCAATCTGCAACCGGTAAAGGTGTGTACAAACCCTTTGAAAATGAGCTTTTCGCCTTTTGACAAGTAGCACATCGGGAAACAATGCTCTGAACGTCTTTGATCATCTTAGGCCAAAAGAAACTTTCATTCAACATATCAACTGTTTTATGAACACCAAAATGATCTGCAATTGCACCACTGTGGATTTCACGAATAAGTAACTCTCGAACACCACTTTGCGGGATACATAGTCTATTTCCACGAAATAAAAACCCATCTTGCAAAACATATGTACGTGAAGGATTCACATATTCCTGCTTAAAATCAGGGCATATTGCGTATAATTCCTTGATATGCTCAAACAAATCACACGGGCATCGACCATAGCCAATAAATAAGAACGTCTTGATAATGCATCTGCCACACTATTGGATTTCCCTTCTTTATACTTGGATGAAAAAGTAAAAGATAGGAGAAATTCAACCCATTTTGCATGACGATAATTCAACTTTTGTTGGCCATGTGTGAACTTTAAAGCTTCATGATCCGAGTGCAAAACAAATGGTTTAGGTCGTAAGTAATGTGACCAATGATCCAATGACCGAACACTTGCATAAAACTCTCTATTATAATTTGAATAATTTAGTTCTACGCCACTTAGCTTTTCGCTAAAGAATGAAATCAGTCTCTTTCTTTGCAACAACATAGCACCTATACCAGCCTCACTAGCATCACATTCAACTTCAAACAACTCAGTGAAGTCGGGCAAAGCCAAAACAGGAGCGTTGCAAAGTTTCTCTTTAATCTCTTCAAATGATAATTGGGATGATGTAGTCCACACAAAATCAGATTTGGAATTCTTATTAATTCAGTAATAGGAGCCACAATTGATGAAAAATTCTTAATAAATCACCTATAAAATGAAGCCAAACCATGAAAACTTCTCACTTCGCGCACATTTTTAGGTACTACCCAAGATGAAATCGCTTCCACCTTACTTGGATCGGCTCAACTCCACGATCAGAAATAATGTATCCAAGAAAAGAAATACTTGGAACCATGAAAGAACACTTTTCAAGCTTACCGTAAAGCTTTTGTTCACCCAAACGCTCGAACAATCACCTCAAATGAAAAATATGCTCAATTTTGTCTCTACTATAAATCAGAATATCATCAAGATAAACAACGATATATTTGTTTAAGAAAGGATGTAATACCTCATTCATGAGCCTCATGAACGAACTAGGAGCATTGCATAGACCAAAAGGCATAACCATCCACTCGTACAAGCCTTGCTTGGTCTTGAAGGCTGTTATTCACTCATCACCTTCCCGAATCCGCATTTGATGATAACCACTTCTAAGATCAAATTTAGAGAAAATCGTAGCACCATGTAGTTCATCAAGCATATCCTCCAATCTAGGCATAGGAAATCTGTATTTGATTGTGATATTATTCACGACCCTCGAATCAACGCACATCCTCCATGTACCATCCTTCTTTGGGACTAATAACGCCGGAACTGCACAAGGACTCATACTTTCACGAACATAGCCTTTTTCAATCAAATCTTCAATCTGCCTTTGTAACTCTTTTGAAGCCTCGGGATCACACCTATAAACAGGTTTATTAGGTAACGGGGCACCTGGAATGAGATCAACAACACGCTCAATTCCTCTCAAGAGAGGCAACCCCCTAGGCAAATCATCTGGAAAAACGTCTTGGAATTCACCAAGTAAATCCGTAAGCAAAGGATCAACTACAGTCTGATTTTTTTTCTGTTTCCTTTACCACCAATGCAAAAACCGTACCTCCATTCTCCTCTACTTCACTCTCAAACTCCTTTGCACTAAAAAATAGACTAGTTTTCTTTTCGGCATCTTTCGATGAAGCATAATACTCATTTTGGTGACAAAGGTTGAAGCCGAATTCTCTTGTTTACGACTAGGACATAATACACATTCGTTTCGCCCTCATGTCTCACCTTTCTATCAAATTTCCACGGTCTACCAAGTAAAAGATGGCACACACTCATAGGAATCACATCACACCATAACTCATCCTTGTAACTTCCAATAGAAAAACTGACCAAAGCTTGTTTCTTCACGTTCAAACCCTTAGAATTATCTAACCAACTCAATTTGTAAGGTTTTGAATGATTACGCAATGGTAATTTTAGTTTATTCGCCATCTCCACCGAAGCAACATTAGTGCATGAACCACTATCAATGATCATGTTACAAGTACGACTTTCAACCTTGCATCTAGTGTGAAATAAGTTTTCTCTTTGGTCAGAAGTAGAAGAACTTTCTGCGTGCAACATTCTTCTAATAATAAGTAGATTAGAGTCAGCCTCGGCATAAGCTATCTCCTCGTCATCCTCCTCATCCGTTTCTATTTCAATTCGATCATTTGTCAACAAATTTCATAATTCTTCTCTTCTTCATCCCACTCAATGTATTGCTTCATTATAAGAGTTTTACGGGAAGGGAATTCACTAGCCATGTGTCCCTTGCCTTGACACTTGAAACACTTCCTTCTATTCTCAAATTCTTCCTTGGAAACAAATATTTTTGGTTTCTCCCCAAACTTCTTATCCCCTTCTTTCGACACAACATCCTTCTTTGGGGTGGCAAACGGGTTTTTGAACGTACTAGAAGAAGATGAGTGCTGAAATTTGTCTTTGACGACGTACCCTTAAAACCACCAGAATACGACGCGCCAAATTTAGCCTTATCTTCACTGAACTGAATCTCAATTTTCAACGCCAGTTTCATAACTTCATTCATCGAGCTATATTTACTCAGTTCAATTTTCTTTGAAATAGGCGGAATTAAGCCCTTGATAAATCGAGCAATTCACATTGAATCCTTCTCCGTCAAGTCACAAATAGAGGACAACCTATCAAATTCAGCAATATAAGCAGCTACGGACATAATATCTTGAGACAAATTTGCGAGTTTCACATATTGTTCTTGCTCAAAATCATCTGGCACATATTTAGATCGCAACTTCTTTTTCAAAACAGACCAAGTATTGATCTTTTCCTTTGCTGCTCTAGACCTCCGTGCTTTCAAGCATTCATACCACGTACCTACATTCTTTGTTAGTCGGATATTAGCAATTTTAAAATCTTTTCGTCATTGAAACCCTTGTATTCAAAAATCTTCTCAACCTGCCTTTCCCATTCAAGAAAGTTCTCGGGGGTTCCTAACCCTTTGAAATCATCTAACTTGATTCCCATGTCCTCAATTCGATCAATGTTCTTGCTTGAATCTGACACAAAATCCCCGTAATCAAAGCTATCATTGTCGCTCTCTTTCTTAAGAAAAAAATGGACAGAGGTGGGATCTAATTTTTTATCAAACTTTTTGTTTATGGCATCCATACATGTGTGAGATTTTTCCAATTCTGATTCCACTAATTCAATCTTGGATTCCATCGTATCAAGTTTCTGCAGCTTGCCCAACATTTGAGCGAGCATCTTGTCGTTCGTAACCATGTTGTCGAACAAAAACGTGCCGCTAAAGTAACTCCACCGACTCCCAAATCAATAGTATAACAATTTCCAGCAGCAGAATTACAACCAAAATGAACAATACACCAAAATAACGCGCAAAAGAAACGGAAGCAACTACCAATTTTACGAATCAAACAACTCTAAACAAAGAATTGACGTACACCTTATAACAATTAAATCTCAGTAAAATCCTAGCAGGTTCACGCAACTTAAAGAAAATCAGAGGGAGTTTCAAGAAACCAGAATACTTATCCTCGAAGCGTGCTTGTATAAGAACAATAAAACATGTAAATCTCTGGAATATGATACCAATTTGATGTGGATCCTACGCTCTTGTTCATAAGGGTTGTAAAAAAAATCCAGTAATCTTGAATAAAGGTCTGATCTGGGTTAAAACTTGAGGATTAAAATAACCGTACCAATAAACCAATAGCGAAGAAACGATATTTCAAATAAGCGAATCAATCCAGAAACACTCTTTGAATTCCAATCCTCTTAGATCAATCCAAAAATAAGATAAATTGGGGCCTTGAAGAATGCAAACAATCCAGTAAGCACTCACCAAGAAACGAGAGATAATACTCACATAATAAGCATAAAGCTGTAGAATAAAATTATGAAGTTGTATTGATTGTGAAAAAAAAAAATATTACTAAGGTTGTTTATATAGAGATAGTTCTAAGACTTAGATATGGAAACTAATTCTAGAAGGATTAGAATTTAAGAAGGAAAAATAAATCCTAAGCCCAAAGAAGTAAAACCGAACCCAATTAGGTTCCAAAAACCTTGGGGCAAAAATTATAGAAAGTGAATTTAAGATAGATTAGGAAAGACCAAAGCAGGCGTTTCCTAGCCTAGGTTCGGACCTAGGTCTTGTTGTTGCTTGCTGCCCAAGCAACTTAGGTAGGAGTATCGTCCACACCATCCTTGCTTGTCGTCCAATTAATCTTTGTTACCCAAGCCTGTCTTTTATCAAAGTGAAACCCCATCGGGTTAAGTAACAACGTGATAGGCTCTTCAGAAGAATTCCTCTTAGCATTCACATCAACAATTTAACTCCCCACGTACAACAAATAAACCCCCATTTTTGAACTACTACCAAGGGGAAACCACCTCCAAATTTAAAAAGATACATCCAATTTAAACCAGAAAACCCAATTAAACACCACAATCAACAACCTCATACGAGCAACAACTAACAAAATCAAGAAGAAACCAACACATTACTACCCAAACCACTGGTAGACTCAGCTAAGGCCAGAGGAGCATGTGCCACCCTCATAAAAAAGAAAAAAAAAACCCAAAAATCTTAGCAATAAAATTATCTAATACGAGTTACATACTAAACCGTGCACAATATGAACAGAAGTTGCAAAATGGCGCAGTGGTATGTAGGTAAATTTTCAAGCGCTTTGTCAGATGGTCTGGGATTCGACAACTGGTTATAACAAATTGACCTTTTTTTATTGTTTTTTTATGTAAATAAAAGCAACTTTTTTGTTTTTTTCACCTCCATATATACATAGTTGCATTTTTTTTCCTTTTTTAACCTCCATATTTTTTATAGTTCTTACTAGTTTGTACATATTTAATTGGACTACGCTTTTTTAATAAAAATAATTTCCTTCAACTATTATTTTATCATATTATTTTTTTTAAATAAAATTCTCAATAAATTTGAGCTTTTGTGGTGCCCACAATCAACAACGAAGTACACTAATATGATATCATGTAAAAAAAAAAAAACTACAATTTACCCATTTTTATCTAATTATAATAATTATACACTGGCAATCTCCTCTATGACTTTTCGTGCTACCCCTAACCAATAATCCTGGGCCCGCCACTGACCTAAACCAAAGTAAAAAATCGAAACATACTACTCCCTCCGTCCCAGATTAGTTGTTACACTTACCTTTGCACAAAGTTTTAGGTGATAAGTGGTTGTTTGGTTATCAATTGTTATTTTATTGAAAAAGTAGATGTGATAAGAGTTAGTGGTGTATTTTTTTTAATTGAATGAGAGAGGGTATGGGGACAAAAAATAATTTAGTGGGAAGAGAGAGACAATATAATAATTGTGGGGTCTTTCCGAATTTAGAAGTGTAACGACTAATCTGGGACGGACGAAAAAAGAAAAGTGTAACAACTAATCTGGGAACAATTAATCAAGAGATCAACGCAAGACAAAGCACATGAGGTATACGGGCAACACAATCGGAAAAATCAAACCCAACAACATGAAACCCTAAGTACCTTTACCTGTCAAAGTCAGGGTGGGTCGACACTACAAGACGGGGTGAATGCCTTTACCGTCCAGATCGGGGTGGTCCGACACAAAACAAGACTACGACAATTATAAGTGCATGGGAAAAATAAGCCGAATAACCACAAAAGGACATTACCCAAAAAAATGTATACAAATATAGTGAAAAATGCTGAATTACATAAAAAGCATGTCATATATGTAGTTAATTGTAGAAAAGGGAAAAAAAAAATGTTAAGCGGAGAATTATTCAATAGTAGTGATTGTATTATTCACGCATACAAAAGCGTATAAATCATTTGGGAAAAAATAAAACGGTTTTTTCATGAAATGCCCCTGAGGTTTGCAATAATGCACCAAATACACCTGCGCGTTTCAAAATTCATAAAATACCCCTAAAGTTCCGTACTGTTCATTAAATGCTCCTGGATTTAATGGAAGTTAGCTTGCCGTTAGTGATGTTTTACCAATTTGCCCTTAATTGTTGTTTGGCGCGATTTAGGTAACAACTGTGACTGAAATTCCAAAAAAAAAAAACTCCTCAACTTCTCTTCTTTCTCTCTCCTTTCCCCTGTTCTTCAACCCTCATCAATTCTACTGTAACTGACAAAATTCTGGGTAGATCTTCAAGAATTTAGTGAAATTTGTTGCGTTCTCTTTTGGCGAGTTCGTGGGTGTTTGTTTGGTGAATTCGCGACAAAAAGGGGGCAACTTGGAGGCGATTTAGAGCTTCGGGTGCAGTGGACGAACAAGGGCCCTTTTCCTAGTTGGATTATCTACTTCAAGGTAATAATCCCTTCTTCGCTGATTTATTTTGCTTGTAAAGTACAATTTTTTTCGCGAAATTGATTAGGGTTAGGGTTTTGCGAAATTGTCAGTGATTTTTTGAAATGGTCAGTTGAGATTAATTGATTGGTTAGAAGTTAGTTATTCCTTGGATTTGTTGTGAATAATTGTTTGGTTAGTTGTAAGTTGTGATTGTGACCTGTTGAATTTCATTGTGATCATGATTGTGGTTGTTTATTGATGAATTGTTGTTGGTTGAATCGAAATTCATGTTTTTTTTTCTTAAATTTTCCCTTTAGGATGACTGCAATGTGGTTGTTATTGCATCATGGATCACATAGCTTTGATGTGAGAGTTACAGACATGGAAAAGTATCGTCTTTTGAGGTTGTTTTTGGATATTTTTGAGGAATCTGTTAGGCAGGATGTGTTTTTACCTAGTACATTTGCCCTGTTTATTGAGTCTCCCTGTGGTAGAGTTGAGTTGGTAGATGATAAGACAATGAAGCTAATGTGGGGATGGAATTGGGGTAAGGACACTGCTGAAATATGGGTTGAGGGTACAGACAAACCAGGAGTGGTGTTTAGAAATGTTGTTGCCACAATTGAGCATCATAGGAAGGAGAGTGAGAGAAAGCTCAAAGAGAGACAAGATGAACTTCTTAGGGCTCAAAGAAAGGAGGAAGAGGAAATGAGGAAAAAACAGGAGAGAGAGGACATTTTAAGGGAACTTCAGGAACAAATGGAGTACGCAGTAGCTGTGGAGGTGCCTGTGGTTGATTGTGAGGACTTAAGCACTGAGTATGTGAGGATTATAAGCAAGGATGGTGCTGATGAGGTGTTTCCAGGAGCCTCTCAACCACAACCCACACAAGAATCTTCACCCTCCAAAAAACCTACTTCTCCTAAACCAAAACAAAAGGCCAAAGTCAAGCCAACTACTCCAAAAGCTCCTAAGGTTCCTAAAGCCAAGAAACTGATCCCTAAGAGGAGACCCACCCCAACTCAAAAACAGGCCACACCAAAGGCAAAAAAACCCACCCCAACAACAAAAAAGCCCACCTCAACACCACAGCAACCCACCCCAACTCCAGAACAATCAATCCCACCAGCACAGCAACCCACCCCAACAACACAGCAGCCCATCCCACCACCACAGCAACCCAACCCATCACCACAAACACACCCCACCCATTCCCCACTACCACAGAACACCCAAAATGATCAACCACCCCATTCCCCACCACCACAGAACACCCAAAATGATCAGCCACCCCATTCAACACCAACACAGAATCAGTCTGAAGCTGTTAAAAGGAAGGGGGGCAGAACTAGACCTACAGGGTTCAGGGTGAACAAAGTGACTGCCAAGAAAGCTGGAACTTGGGTATCCAAAGGGAAGGGCATAGGTAGGAAGGGTACAGGGAGGTCAAAGAGTGCAAGGGTGTTCACTGATGTTGAGGATATAGGTTCAGAAGAGGAGAGTGAGGATTCAGATTGGGAGGAATCAGAACCAGACTCTGAACTAGAGGAGGATAAACTTGATGATTAGGTTGACTCTGATGTGGAGGCTGAGGTGATAACAGATGATGTGCCTGACTTATTGTTTGAGGAATGTTTGGATGGTTCTAGTAAGATGGATAAGGCCTACAAGAATGGAAAGATATGGACTCATCAACCATATGGGTCCATCAAATTAGAACCTTGGTTGATCTTTCCAGACAAGTCCACTTTCCTAGATGTTTTGAGGAGTTTTTGCATACAAGAGGGGTTTGGACTTAGTGTTGAGAGGGCTGACAGTAAGAGGTACACTGCAGTGTGTGCAATAGAAACTTGTGACTGGAGGATACATGCAAGTAAGATGTTTGACAGTGTCAGTTGGGCTATTAAGGGGATCAGTGGGTGCCACAAAACTTGTGGGATATTGGAGGAGAACCCTGTGGTGACCTCTGAGTGGCTATGTAAGAACATGATGAGTCTAATTGAGGCCAACACTGAAATTCCTGTTGAGACATTGAGAAGGTATGCACAGGAGACATTTCAATTGAGGGTTAAAAAGAGATTGTTGTACAAAGTAAGGAGTATGGCAATAGAGAAGATACATGGTGGTTGGGCTGAGGCTTATGAGTTGCTTCCTAGGTATGCTGAGATGATGAAACAGACAAACCCAGGAAGTTATGCACTGATTTCATGGGGTGCTACAAGTGGGGATGTGAACCCCAAGTTCAGAGCTTGTTTCTTCTCCTTTGCTGCTCAAGTCAAGGGGTTTTTGAGGGGGTGCAGGCCTATAATTGGAATAGATGGGGCTCATCTAAGTGGGTTTTACAAGGGAATCCTACTCACAGCTGTTGGCATTGATGGGAACAATGAAATATTTGTTCTGGCTTATGGGATAGTGGACACTGAGAGCTGTGATAGTTGGACACATTTCATGACATGCTTGAGGCAGATGTTTGAGCAAGAGGGTTGCAACAAAGATGATTGGACCTTCATCAGTGACAGGATGAAGGTATATGTTCATTTTGCTCCTTTTTTGTTTCAATTTTATAATATTGCAACAGATATGATTGGCCTAAAATGAACATATTCTGTGTAGGGAGTTGACTTGGCAGTGAGAGATACTTTTCCTAGAGCTACTAGGAGAGTTTGCTGCCAACACTTGTACATGAATTGCAAAAACAATGGATTTAGTGGATCTGCTTTCTTCAAACTGTTTTGGATAGCTGCAAATGCACACAATGAGTATGTGTATGGTAAAGCATTAGAGAAGATCACTGCTCATGATCCAAATGCTGCTGCATACTTGGACACATGCCAGGAGCAGTGGTCCAGGCATATGTTTGACCCTGCTGTTTGTTGTGATCACAACACAACAAACTTTGTGGAGTCATTCAATGCATGCACAAAACCATACAGAGACATGCATGTATTCTCATTGTTGGAAGGTATAGCTCACCACTTCATGTTCTGTTCCTTTATTTTCTGATGTTTGTGATGTTCTGTGTATAATGTTGTATGTTGTTGTGTTGTTGTACAGCAATCAGAAAGTGGTGTATGGAGAGGGTTGGGGCAAGATTTGACATGGCAATTGATATGGAGGATGGTTAGTTGACTGAGTATGCCAAGAAAGAGGTGGATGAAAGAACAGGAGAGTCTAGGTTCTGCTATGCTATAGCCTGTGGTGGGGGGGAATTTGAGGTCAGAGATGCACATGTGAACTTCCCCATCAGGTTATCAACTAGAAGATGTGGGTGTGGGAAGTGGCAAATTTCTGGAATCCCCTGCAAGCATGCACTCAGGGTGATTTATGACCAAAGGCTGAACCCCATTGATTTTGTCTCCCCATTCTTCAAGTCTGCTGCATACAAGCTTACATATGCAGACCACACTCACCCCATGTCAGACCCAACATAGTGGCCTAACTTTTCTCTCCCTACCATTCAGCCTCTAGTCATCAAAAGACAAGCTGGCAGACCTGCTAAGAAGAGAAAGAGAGGACCAAATGAACCCAGGAAGGGGAAAAGGAACAGCAATGTGAAATGTGGAAAGTGCAGGGAGTTTGGTCATAACTCAAGGACATGTAAGAATGGAGGACCAAGCATTGGACCAAGCACTTCAGCAGCAGCAGGAGCAAGTACATCACAAGGGGGTCCAAGGGGGAGGAAAAGAGCAAACACAGCAACTTAACCATGCACAAAGTTAAAAGTTAGTCAGTTTTTGGTGAATTGTAGGTGCACAAAGTTAAAATAGCTTAGGAAATTTACAGTTAGTATTACTTTTTGGAAAGAACACAAGTGCTTAGACAAGATGTTTTTGTGCAGTTTCAGTGGCATTTGTCCACTTAGAAATCAGTTTTTGTAAAGCTCATATGCTTAAACAAGTGATGTTATTGCTTGAAATTTGTTACAACTCTACTTCATTGCTATCCAAATTAGAAATGCAAACATTATTACACCAATTTTTATTGCAAACTTGAATTGTTGTTTCTGTTGTTTCAGTTTCTTCTTCAATAGCTTCAACTCTTCATGCATTCCCCTGCTTCCTTCTTGCATTCCCCTGTTTTCTTCTTGCATTCTCCTGTTTTCATCAGCTCTGTTTCCCTTGCTTTGAGCTTCATCAAATGTCTGCTCAACAAAACCTTTGCACCACTTGAAATTATCACAAGGATCACACTTGTAGTAAAGCTTTTGCGGATTTTTAGCCGTTTCCGAGCTCCTAATTGCAAATCTTCTCCCACAATTGCAGTTTTTATTTGGAACTCTTAGGTATGACAAATTTGGGATGGAAGAGGATCCGGTTTTTGACTAGAACTCATGGCTATTTAGGAAATAGAGGGCTAAACATGGAGCAAGTCAAGTGAACAACAGCCTTACTTATAGGAAGCATGAACATAACGGCTATATTGTATTAAAACTAGCCGTTGGATTCAAATTATGAAGTTTGGGTATTTGGTGCAAAGAACTTTACAAATAGGTGTATACTATGCAAAACCTTTATATTTAGGTGCATTTTATGAATTTTAAACATGACTTAACGGAGGACTAACGGAAAGTCATAATAGGGGTATTTGGTGAACAGTTTTGAGTAAATAGGGGTATTTTATGAATTTTAAAACGCGCAGGTGTATTTGGTGCATTATTGCAAACCTCAGGGGCATTTCATGAAAAAACCGAAAATAAAAATATTGAAGACGTGTGTATTTTCTAGAAACATGAGTTGTGAGAAGTTCCTCTCATGAATTCCTCTTTTCCAATGACAATAATTGATTGCTCCTCATTCGCATCATCATCATCATCATCATCATCATCATCATCATCATCATCATCATCATCATCAGAAAGGTCCACAAAGATAGGCGGATGTCTTTTTACCCCTTAGCAGCAAGACGCATACTCCTTCGAGTTCCCTTATGTGGAATATTCATCTTTTTAGATTGCTTGTTCTTCTTGATCTTCATCGAACAAGAATTCGAAGAATGTTTTTTCCCAGTCTCGGATTCATTGAGAGTAATTGGAAAAAGTTGGCCAGAGTATGGAGGAGAACTAGAGATTCGATATTAAAATTGTCAAGAAAAGGAAAACAAAGGATGTTGCTGCCAAGAGGATTCGAACCTCATACCACCCGAAAACCAAATATGAAGTCAACATAAACAATGTTTTTCATGGACTTGTGACTCAAACCACTATTGATAAGGTATTTGAGGGAAATATTTGCCTTTTAAGGGTTAGGCATATATAGTAGTATGCACTATTCTATTTGCTACTTTTTATGCAAAATTAAAACACTTAGCACCTTTTCCAAAACACAACTTGACCGTAAATATCTCTATTTTTTTTAGATCTTACAATTTAATACTATGAAAATATACAATGAAATATGTCCATCTACATTATACTCGTAACATTTAGTTTTTGTAAATTAGTAAAAAAAATACATGGTCAAAGTTAGTATATGAATAGTGATAAAACTAAAAATGTTGCAATTTTTATGAAATAGAGGAAATATTATTTTTTCTCATTCTAATGGAAAATTGACAATTTATATACTTCCCCCGTTCCTATCGCACCATTTTGTTGTTCTCACTATTCCCACTATGATTTTGACAATTTTTTGTGATTCATACGTAAGAAAATTGTAATCATGTGGGGTCATGTTAGATTCTTATCGATATATATTTTCTAAATATCAAATTTTTATAATCTTTACATATACACAATTTGAGATATTAAGAGTCAAGGTACTGTGTTAGAGGGGTAAAAGTCAACCATGGTGCGATATTTAAGGAATGGAGGAAGTATTTAGTTAGAGCTATCAATTCTCAACCCTAATTAACAGTTGAACCTGTTGGGTTATTCGATCGTTGAGAACCCGAACCGTTGATAATCCGCGAGTTGGAACTGAAAACTGATATGATATGATTATATTTGTAACAGCCCACCCTTAGCGAGTTGCTTGCAAGTTACAATTAAAACCTGCTAAACAAACTTTAACTCTTCAAACAACTTCAAAGATTTTAATCTCGGCTTAGCCTATCTCAAAGACACTAATTAAAACTCTTAAACTTAATTAATTATTAACATTTAGGCAGCACTTCCCCTAAATGTCGACAACCTAAAACATTGCTTAGGACATTACGTCAGATTTTCTTTCACCTGCATCAAATAACACATTCCAAAATATAACATTTCTCAAAACAACACCAGGGTGTCACTGCAACAACCCACACTTAATAAGCTAGCACACTTAACCTTGAATTGAACAACTTAACTCAAAATATTATCTAACTTAATTTCGAACTCGACAAGGATTAAGAATCCAAAAATTATGAACTAAAACCTCTTATAAGGAATAATACAAGCCACAATAAGTTCTGCAATGACTTAATTACACCTTAGTGAATTCATAACCCCGCCTTGAGCCAAATGAGACTTTTGGAGAACTTTAGGCACCTTGAACCTTGAACTAGATTCGATCTTTGCTGCCTGCAAAACGTTCTAACACTGCCCCCACCAGGACAGGTTCATAGAACAAAGTCAGCGAAAATCTGAGTACACACGTCCAACCTGAACTGCATTGGTTAGGTGGCTCAAAATAATTTTTTTTTCTAGTTTTATATTTTTCTTTGAAAAGCAACTTCAATTTTTTTTTTTTTTTTGGCAAGCAAGTTAAGATTTTTATTGATCCAACATCAACAATTTACAACAAGAGAAGGGAGAGGAGAGAACTCCAACAGGCTCAAACAAACAGGAGGCTAAGAGCACCTAGCCTAAAACACCTAGTTACACAGAAACTACAAACTGTGGAACCACAAAAGATCACTACTAGAGACTTTCTTGCTGATCAGATGTTGTACTCGATATTTGACATCACCTTGAATGTCTTTGACAAGTTTCTGAATGCTAGGGACTTACAGCTGCCAGATGCAGGTGTTCCTAGCTTTCCACACATGATACACAATAGCAGCAATAGCAGTATAAGCCACCCTCCTTCTGAATTCACTAGAAATAGTTCTCTGAACCCATCTAAGTAAAGCATTGAGGCCAGACTTGCAATGAGAAAAGGAAAGCCATTTCAACACAGCAGTACCACACTCCACACTGTAGGTGCACTCAAAGAACAAGTGTGCCACAGTTTCTGGCTGAATACCACAAATAGGGCAACTACAATCAGTAGCAATCCCCATTCTGTGAAGTCTGAATCTGGTTTTTAATTTATCAAGAGTAGCCAACCATAGAATGAATCTATGTTTAGGAATAGACAGTCTATTCCAAATATATTTGTGCCACTGAACTTTCTCCCCTTGAGACAAATTGTTCAGATACATCTCCTTAATGGAGTATCTAGTTCCCAGAAGCCATTGAGTATGTCCTTGCTGTATAAAGTGATTTTTAACTTGACAAATGTACTTCACCACCCAGCTAGCAGCAGCAGAGGGGGTGAACTGAGCCCAATCATGATCTTTAACATATAAAGCATGCACCCATTTAACCCACAGGTTATCTTTTTTCTGTGCAATAGCCCAAGCTAGCTTGCCAATAGCAGTTTGGTTCCTGATTAGCAGATTTCTAAAACCCAATCCCCCCTGATTTTTAGCTTTACATAACTTATCCCATGCCACAGCACCAGGTCTGCTGTCTTCATAGTTACCTTACCATAGAAAGGATCTGCATATGGCATTAATCTTCTTCAACACAGCCTTGGGGAAAACAAAGATTTGTGCCCAATAGACACAGATGCTCATTAAAACTGAGTTGATCAGCTGCATCCTACCAGCAAAGGAGATGTTCCTTGAACTCCAAATTTTGATTCTAAGAACCATTTTATCCACTATGGCCCCACAGTCACTAGGTTTCAGTTTACAGGTACTCATAGGAACCCCTAGGTATCTGAATGGAAGATTTCCAATCTTGAACCCAGTAGTAGCACAATGTCATCCATAACAGCAGAATTAATTCCACAACTGTAAATGGAGGATTTAGCAGCATTGACTCCCAGACCAGTAGTGTCAGCATACACCTGAAATCCTTCCATCATCAATTGGATCACCTGTTTTTCACCCTTGCAGAACATGAGTAAATCATCTGCAAAACAAAGGTGATTGAGGCCAAGCCTTCTGCATCTAGGGTGGAAGCTAAAATTAGGGTGTTCACTCACTGTAACCATAGCCCTAGTAAAATATTCCATGCAGAGGGTAAAAAGGAGGGGAGAAAGGGGATCACCCTGTCTTAAACCCCTTTGGGGCTGAATTAAGTCAGTAGGCACCCCATTGATCAAAATGGAGTATTGAGTGGTGGTAAGGCAAGTCATAATCAGGTTGATAAAATGAGTAGGGAACCCCAAATCAATCATGATCTCCTTGATAAACCCCCACTCAACTGTATCATAAGCTTTCCTGAGGTCCAACTTCATTAAGCAACATTTAGCCTTTTGACCTTTCCTATACATTTTCACCAGATCTTGGCATACAAGAACATTATGCAGAATGGATCTGCCAGCCACAAATGCCCCTTGATTCTGAGAAATGATGTCAGGGAGAACTGAATTAAGTTTGCTACAAAGCAATTTTGATATGCACTTGTATAACACAGAGCAGCAAGCTATAGGTCTGAAGTCTCCCACAGTAGCAGGAACACTGACCTTTGGCACCAATGTAATTGAGGTAACATTTATCTCTTTTAGGATTTTCCCTGTAACAAAAAAATCCTTCACAGCATCATAAATTTCATCTTTCATAGTATTCCAGGAGTGCTTGAAGAAGAGACTGCCAAAACCATCCATGCCAGGTGCTTTGTTACTTGGGATGTCATCAAGAACGTTTTTGATATCATCAGCAGAGAATTGGCAAAGAAGCAAATCCCTGTGGGAGTCAGTGAGTCTAGCCCCCCTATCCATGATCTCTGGTAAAACATGAAGTCTATTATCTTTCTTGGAGCAGAAAATAGTTTTATAGAACTGCACAAAGGCAGCCTGCACCCCATTCTCAGTTCTGATCCACTCACCCATTTCATTCTGGATATAATGAATACAATTTTGCTTCCTTCTTTGTTTTATACTTTGGTAAAAAACTTTAGAGTTTTCATCCCCATGTTGTAACCAGTGACATTTTGCAGTCTGTTGTAAATAAGAAATGAATCTGTCATTAGCAATTCTGTAATTCTGAGCAGCCATTTTCTCTTCATTGATTAGGTGAGCATTGAGGGGGGGCAGCATGCATCTGTTGCTGAGTATCCAAGAGAATCTTGTAGTATTTGTGTTTTTCAGCTTCCACATTACTAAAAGCTTCCTTGTTCAGAAGTTTAAGGTCTGCTTTTATCCACTTCATCTTTTGCAGAACCCTGTACATTGGACAACCATAAACATATCTATTCCAGTTGTTTTCAATGATCTCATTGTAAGATGGGGAAGTAGTCCACATGTTAAAAAATCTGAAAGGCTTCCTCTGAGCTCTAACTGCATAGCAAGAAAGAACCATTGGACAATGATCAAATTCTCCTTCTGGGAGAAAGGCAGCTTCCATATTGTCATGCAGTGCATCCCATGCACCATTAGCTAGCACTCTGTCTATTCTTGAAAACACCCTATCCTCACCCTTTTGTTTGTTATTACAAGTGTAGTGTCTCCCAACAGTTTTCACTTCAGATAACTTGCACATACTCATACAACTTTTCATTGGTTGGACCTCTGAAATTCTCACTGTGGACCCAATTCTGTCCTCCAGGTGTAAGATAGAGTTGAAATCACCCAAGACTAGCCAAGATCCATTGCAGAGAGCAGCTAGTTGCTGTAACTGATCCCACATAGGCTCTCTCCCCTTCTTATCATTCATCCCATAAATGAAGGTGCAAAAGAACCCTTTGTCACTTCTTCTAGGGGTAACATGACAATGTATCATTTGAGGGTCCATGTGTATAATGATCAAAGTAAATGAGTTAGGATCCCAACCAACTACAATTCTACCATTATGGTGACAACTGAGGTTAGATGTGAAACACCAAGATGGGAAAACATTCAGATAAAGGTCCCCCATCTTTGGAGCTTTCACCCTTGTTTCTAAGAAGCTGAACAACTTGATGTGGTGAGACATGATCATGCTTTTCACCACCTTTTGCTTGTCTTTCTTGTTCAGTCCTCTTACATTCCAACAGAGGATACTATCCATCAGGTTCAGGGGATCTCACCCCCTGCCCTGATGCCCCAACTGAGTTGTTTACAGATTGGAAATCATTGTTGTCATGTAAAGACTCCATATCTTCAAGAACCTGAAATTTGTTACCAGTGCACACTGGTTTTAGTTGACTGCATCTCTGTCTGCTAAAACCATTAGCCAACACAAATCCATCCTGCCCAGGAGAGGTGGGAGTGGGATTATTGGTAGTTGTATGGACTACCACAGGTCTAGTAGGCTGAATTGCTTTAGGTATCCACTTTTTCTGAGTGATTCTCCTAGAACAGACCTCCTGTTTATGTCCCAGCCCCTTACACAGACCACATGTAATAGGAATCCACTCATACTCCACAGTTTGGTGAATGATCACCCTTTTCTCATCCTTAAACTGAATTTCAGTGGGGAACTCCTGGTCAACACATACCTCCACAAGCACTTTAGCAAACAACAATTTATCTCTATGCAATGTAGCTTGATCAACTTTAACCACTCGACCAATTAGGCCAGCAATCTTATTTAGACTCTTTTCTCCCCAAAATTTCACATCAAGGCCAATCAGTTTGATCCATATAGGCAGCATTTTAACAGGATCTTTAGCAAAATTCTGATCAGGTGACCATGGCTTAACCACAACTGGTTTAGAATCAAAGAATTGTGTGCTCCCCTGCAACACCTTCTAACAATTCTCCATGGTCTTAAATCGAATGAGGTAAACCCCCCTCCCAACCAGTGACACCTTGTCAATGCCATACTTTCCCCAAATGCGATGCACAAAACCTGACATAACATTCTGAGGAGGGTTTGCACCCAAAATATAACACACAACAGAGGATTTCCAATATGCAATTTCATCTTCCACATCCTCTAATTCAATCTGGACTAGGTTATTATTCGGAATCGCAAAATTATCCAGATTAGGTTGATTATCATCGGTATTTAAATGGGGAGTTAAGGATTCAAAAATGGGTCCATTCCCGCCAGAAAAATGGGTACAAATGTTCTTGCCACTATTAAGGCCAGATAACCAAGCATTGAAGTTCGATTTCACCTGAGATTGTTGTTGTAAGTCACGAAGGCCTGATTCTGGTGAGAGAATTTAATCCTCGAGCATTTGTTCAATGTCTGGGTGCGAAATTCTCGAAACAGAGTTATGATCCAAAACCTCCATTGATGGTGCAGGAGTGTTCAAAGCTTGCGCGCGAGTCACCGGACGCGCCATTGCAGTAGTTTCCTTGTTCTTCTTCCCATTTCTGGGTTGGCTAGCTTGCTTGCGAGGTCTTCCCATGGGGGTCGAGAGAGTCGCCTCTTCGAAACCTCTCAAGAGCTTTGATGATTTTAGATTCTCATTTTTAGTTTTGAGTTTTACTTGAGATAAAAAATTAATTATAATAATTGTGCAGCAACTTCGATTTTTTTTTTTTTTTTTGGCAAGCAAGTAATAAATTTTATTGATCACCCAAAACAGTTTACACACAGGCTAACCTGCTATCACAAGGAAACAGGAGCAAACAAAAAAGCTAAGAAACCTTAGCTAACCAGACCCACCCTTTACAGGTTGAAAAACCAGTCCCTATCCCTTGTACTTGCTTTACTACTTAGGAGATTAGTGACTCTACCCTTTACTTCAGTTTGTACAGACTGAACAATACACTTGATACTAGGAACCTTTAAGTTCCACACTGCAGAGTTCCTTGCCTTCCATATGTGGTACACCAGACATGCAACAGCAGTGTATAGGATGGTTTTATGAACTTTGCTTCTACCATATCTGTGGATCCACTTCAAGAGAGGTAACATGGAGTTTCTGCCTTGTTGGAAGCCCAACCAGGCCAAGACCTGCTGTCTGCAAGCAGTGCCAAAAGAGCACTCAAAGAAGAGGTGCATTGTGGATTCAGTGCCAGTCCCACACACAGGACACAAATCATCAGTGCTGATGTTTAACTTATACAATCTATCTTTAGTCTTTAATCTGTCCAATAGAGCAAGCCATAGAATGAATCTATGTTTAGGAACACTCAACCTGTTCCAGACATAAGATTGCCATTGAACTTTGGCTCCTTGAGTACAAATCTCACTATAAGTTCCCCTGATGGAGTACTTGGGCTTAGACATCCATTGAGTAGAGTTAAAATGGTGATTGCAGTGACTTTTGATTTTGCATAGTACTTTCACTACCCAGCTAGCAGCAGTGGGGGCAGTGAACTGGCTCCTTTCTTTGTCTTTCACATAGACAGTATGGATCCACTTGACCCATAGATTGTCTTGCTTTTGAGCAATAGCCCATACCTGTTTCCCAACAGCTGCTTGGTTCCAAATTAAGATGTTCCTAAACCCAAGACCACCCTATGCTTTTGGTTGACATAAGTTATCCCAGGCAACTGCTCTTGGTCTGCTATCATCATAGGTGCCAAACCAGAGGAAAGATCTGCATACAGCATTGATTTTTTTAAGGATAGCACTAGGAAGCAAGAACATTTGAGACCAGTAAACACAGATGCTCATCAGAACAGAATTCACCAGTTGAGCCCTACCAGCAAAGGAGAGATTCTAAGAGCTCCAAAATTTAATTTTGGAGGTCATTTTATCTATGAGGCAATCACAATCCTTAGCTTTCATTTTCCATGGACTGACTGGAACACCAAGATAAGAAAAAGGAAGAGACACCAGTTTGAAACCAGTAAGAGTTGTCATTTCCTGTGACTGAGAAACAGACATGCCACAGCAATAAAGAGAGGATTTATGAGCATTAACCTCTAGCCCAGTGCTGTCAGAAAACCATTTGAAACCTTGCAGAGCTAAATTCACAGACTGAGCATCACCTTTACAGAAAAGAAGAAGGTCATCTGCAAAGAAAAGGTGGTTAAGCTTTAATATTCTACATCTAGAGTGGAATCTGAATTCAGTTTGATCACCAATGTATGTCATTGCTCTTGTGAGATACTCCATGCAAAGAGTAAAAAGCAATGGTGACAAAGGGTCACCTTGTCTCAACCCTCTTCTTGGGTGAATCAGTTCTGTAGGTGTTCCATTGATCAGAATTGAATATTGAGTTGTTGTCAGGCAAGTCATGATCAATTGAATAAAATGAGAAGGAAAACCTAGGTCCAGTAGAACTTCCTCAATAAAGTCCCACTCAACTGTATCATATGCTTTTTTGAGGTCCAGTTTCATCATACAGTTAGCTTGAAGTTGACCTTTCCTGTACATCTTGATTATATCCTGGCACACCAGGACATTGTGGAGAATGGATCTCCCTTTCACAAAAGCTCCCTGGTTAGGAGAAATGATATCTGGCAGAACTGAACCCAACTTTTCACACAAAAGCTTGGATATGCATTTGTACAGAACTGAGCAACAGGCTATTGGTCTGAAATCATTGACTGAAGAAGAGACATTTGTTTTTGGGATCAAGGTGATTGAAGTGACATTAATCTCTCTTAGTATTTTCCCAGTTTCAAAGAAGTCATTAATTGCAGCAAGGAGATCATTCTTGATGATATCCCAGGAACTTTTGTAGAAATGGTTATTGAACCCATCTAAACCAGGAGCTTTATTTCTTGGTATGCTATCCAAAACTCTCTTGACATCATTCAAAGAGAATTTACAAGTGAGGAGATTCCTGTGGGTCTCAGTGAGCCTTGGCCCTCTATCCATGATGCTTTTCTGAATGGGAATCCTGTTGTCTTTTTTGTAGCAAAAAAGGTTCCTGTAAAAGTCCAAGAAAGCAACTTGGACCTCCTTAGGTGAATTCACCCACACCCCTGCAGCATTTTGAATGGAATGGATGGTATTGTATTTTCTTCTTTGTTTAATGCTCTGATAAAAAGCTTTGGAGTTTTCATCTCCCTTTTCAAGCCAATGCACTTTGGTTGTTTGGTGTAGGAAAGACAACAGGTTGTCTTGTGCTTTCCTATAGGCAGCTGCATCATTCTTCTCTGCTGTAGATAAATCAATGTTGGTGGGATCAGAGTGAAGTTTATCCTGAATCTCAGCCAGATGGACTTGCATCTGCACTTTGGTTGCCTCAACATTGTTGTAACCAGTTTTGTTTAGGAGTTTCAGATCATGCTTGATCCATTTCAGCTTCTGAATGATTTTGAACATCACACAACCATAAACATATTTTGACCAGTTCCTCTCCACAATGGGAATGAACTCATCTGATGATGTCCACATGTTATAAAATCTGAATGGCTTCTTCTGGTGTATGGTAGGGTATGAACTCAGAACCATGGGGCAATGGTCATAGGTGCCTTCAGGGAGGTATAATGCTTCTGCATTGGGAAACATAACATCCCATGCGGAGTTGGAGAGAACTCTGTCAATTCTAGAGAACACCCTATTACCACCATCTTGTTTGTTGTTCCAAGTGTAAAGTCTGCCTATGGTTTTTACTTCTGTAAGCTGGCACTTAGCCATGCAGTTTCTCATTGGCCGGATATCTGACAGTCTCACAGGAGAGCCAATCCTGTCTTCTATTTCTTTTACATCATTGAAATCACCCATGATCACCCAAGCAGAGTGGATCATGCCAGCTAGAGTGCATAGAGTGGCCCATAATGGTTCTCTCTCAGTTGCAAGGTTAAAACCATAAATGAAAGAGACAAAGAATCCCACTCCAGAGTATCTAGGGATCACAAAACCATGAATCATTTGACTGTCCATATGGATAATATTCATCTGAAACACATCAGGGTCCCAAGCTAGGACAATTCTACCATTTCTGTGATGACTTAGATTAGAAGTAAAGCACCAATTTGGGAAAATGTTAAGATACAGATCACCCATTTTGGTTGACTTTACTCTTGTTTCCAGGAGGCAACAGAGTTTTATTGTGTGAGAATGAATCATTGATCTCACATCTGCTTGTTTATCTTTTCTGTTGATCCCCCTTACATTCCAACATAGCACTTTATCCATTAGGACTAGGGGATGCCACCCCCCTGCCTAATGAGTGCACACTACCAGCATGATTCTTCATAGACACCTCAACATCACTTTCCACTTCATTATCAGATTCAGACAAGGCTTGGTATGTGTTTGAGGTGACCACTGGTTTCAACTGCTGTCCCACTATCCTACTGAACTTGGTTGCTTGAACAAACACATTGGTTGGTTCCACAGGTTGTATAGGTTGAGTAGTAGTTGTGTCCTGCTGAATAGGTTTTGGAACCCATACCTTTCTAGTATGTCCGATCCAGCAGGTTTCCTAGTGCATTTGACCTTGTCATGCCCCATACCCCCACAAATTGTACAAGATATAGGCAACCAGTCATATTTGACCTGTTGATCAACCTGGATTCCTTTTTCATTGATGAAGTGAATCATCTCTGGGAATGGTTGGTCCACACTGACCTCCACAAGGACTCTTGCATACAACAATTTATCCCTATTTTTTGTAGCCTGATCAACTTTGAGCATGGTACCAAGTTGACTAACAATCTTGGTGAGACTTTTATCCCCCCAGCATTTGACATCCAAGCCTTGCAATTGGATCCAAATTGGGATTTTCTTGATAGGGTCCTTACTGAAATTGATGTCAAGTGACCATGGTTTCACAATTAATGGTTTGGAATCAAAGAACTGGAAACCACTCTGGAGAACTTTCTCACAATTCTCCATAGTTGTAAATCGAACCAGGTATATGCCTTTCCCAACCAGAGAAACTTTGTCTACCCCAAATTTCCCCCAAATTCGTCTCACATATCCTTCCATCACATTTTGTGGAGGGTTTGCACCCAACACATAACAAACAATAGCTGATTCCCAGAATTCCAGTTCCTCTTTAATGTCATCAAAATCAATTGTCACCACAGAGGGTAAAACAGGGGATGGGATTGGGTCACAGTCATTACTACTCAGGTTTGCATTATTAGTGAGATTAATGGGTGTATTCATAGTCAGGGATTTATTTTCAATCACAGGAATGCTCAACCTATTAGCATTCGCGCCAAATTTCGAATTCGATTGAAAGTGGGTTCGAGCATCCTTACCACTATGGAGTCCATTTAGCCAGGCATTGAATTCTCCTCGGACTTGCGATTGTTGCTGTAAATGTTGTAGGCTTGATTTTGGTGTCAAAATCTCATTCAGATTGAAAGCTTGATCTTTTGGGTTTTCCTCTGAGTTTATGGAAATATCATCGCATTCCTCCATTGAAGGGTTCTTGGCAAGCTTTTCCTGGGTTTTAGTCTTATGTGTCATTCTCGATTGTGCTTGTGGTGTTTTTGTTTTGGATTTTCTTCCACCATTGTTGTTTTTCTTGGATTGCTTTCGCGTGTTTGCCATGGCGACGAAGGAGGAGAGAATCCTCTTCGAACCCGCAAAAGTAATTAGGACTGCAACTTCGATTTTTAAACGCACTTGGGAAACAATTACTTAATAAAAACGTTATAATTTCTTTAAAATATATTTCAAGAAATCCTTATTGTTCAAACAAAATATATGAAAACAATACAATAGTTTTTACTCACAATAATTACAGACTTTCCTTAATATTCCACATGATTCCCAAATTCACAATCACCTCAATAATTTACTCTAGTTATTGTCGTACTCTTATTCATTTCCAATCATAACTCTATAAGTCATTTACTCATAATATTTATTTATTCATATCTTAATACGAAACCCATTGCCACAATATTACCAAAGTCTTATAGCTTTGCTACATAACATTCTCACAAACAAAATTCAAACTCACAATGCATATTCGATATAATTTCATAATTCAATGCGAAAGAGATAATTTATTTCAATATATTAGTTTGCAGTTGGGGAAAGTGAACACGAATATAGAGGGGTCAGCACGACCAGCTGTCTCTATACGGTGGAGGTCGTCACCCTCCTGATAAACATACGCTTGCAAGACTTAACTAGGACATGTCCCTAACTACGGGTCAAGCCTGCTTGCCACGAGTAATACTCGCTTCCAAATATGGGTCAAGCCCATTTACCACGAGTCTATTGATATAGCACTCGCTTCCAAATATGGGTCAAGCCCATTTACCACGAGTCTAATGATATAGCACTCGCTTCCAAATATGGGTCAAGCTCATTTACCACGAGTTTACTGATGTAGCACTCGCTTCCAATGTTTTTCATCACCGATGCATGTGAGCATTATGCCACACATACACGGCTACTTTCCCCTACTTAAGCATTTATTACAAATTTTGAGGTTCGCTCTCAAACTTAAGGTACAATTCCTAAATCGTGAATTAGCTTTTTCCTCATTATATTTCAACTCAGCTTCTATCTTATATAAATCTTTAACCCGATTTCACTATCAAACTCAAGACTCGTTGACTCTTTGAACTTACACTACTCACACTGTAAAGATCTAGTTAACACATGAGTTCACTCTTATTGATTTGTTCCTCTGATTAAACTTCTTAACCAACAAACTCATAATTTGACCTCAAAAGGGTAACATCCTTAACATAAATCTATTTGAGACTCTAATGAATAATTGAATAGACTCGAAGTATGATTTGGTTATAAATCACTACTACAAAAATGGGGATAGAGTACTGTTGAAATATACTTTATAGGACGCCTTAGAGGCGTTCTCCAACTCAACGCGCTATAAAGTTTATAAAACGGGTAAAAGAAGCGTTTTATATACCTAGTTATAAAGTACAGCGATAAGAGATAAGCGTCCTCTATTCCCTTCCTAAAATCAGGAAATAAAGAAGGAATATAGAACGGTTAACGTATATAACCGTCTCCTATACTCTATAATAAAGCGCGCCTTCCGCACATAACCGTCCTCTATTCTTCCTATTAAATATTGAGATTAGAACATCTTCCGTACATAGGCGTACTATATACTTCATGTTTAATATTAAAATAGAAAGTTGTTTCCTTACACAACCGTTCTATATTCTACCCTTTTTTTTAATATTATTTAAAAACAGCCTACGCATTTTTTATTAATATTTTTTATTTAAAAATAGGATATTACAATTCCAGTATGTAAACCAAATCTAAAACGATAAAATAAAAATGATATCGACACGATCTTTCCAAAAATCATTTTATTAAATAACAAAATAATATTGTTCATTCTATAACAAAATCCTATTATTCATTCATAAAATAAATAAATAAATCACTGTAAAAAAAAATCCAATATCACTGTAAAAAAAAAAAAAAATCAACAGCAACAGCAGGAACTCAACAGCAACAGCACGAACTCAACAGCGCGCAACAGCACGAACAATTCTGCAGCAACAGCAGCGTCTGCAGCAGGAACAGACTGCAGCAACAGCAGCTTCTAGAGCAGGAACAACAACAACCATGTCCTTGATGAGCTAGCTTAAGTCACACTAGATCATCGTCATCATCATCTTCATCTTCATCGTTATTTGGTTGGGGATACTCGGTAACATATGAGATCCACCTCTCCCTTAGCTCGTCGATCGTAGTTTGAGAATACGTGGGAGTTTTGGAAAAATACTACAAGACTAAGTTAAAATATAAGAGTAAGAAAGAACATGATAGCAAGCAGAAATAGTATTCTTTGAGCTGTAACAAGATATTCTGATTTGCGTAGCAAACTGTAAGCCTAGCATAACAAAGGTATCTAAGATCCGAGTAAAGATAGAAGCTACTGTATTTCATAACCCTAGAACGATGAACAACTCTGCAGCCAACATTCTATACATGAATCATCGAAAAAGAATATGCCGAGTTGTGGCAAAAAAATCTCTGAATATAGAGACAACGATAATGTAAAGAAGTATAACCAAAATATCTATAAGATGAAACCTAAAAGAACAAATATATAAGCACAACATTCAAAAGGAAAGCCGCAGGTGCAGCAGTCCTCAGACCAGAGGAAGCTATCTGGATGGTCAAATTGCAATTTCCTGTGGAGATATTCTGAGTCGTTAGCTTAGCCAAACCTCTAAAGTGGCAGGCCTCAAGTTTTTGATACTGGGTCTGATAGTAGACATTAAAGGCATAGGAGATATTCTCATTAGCATCTAATCCATGACAAGAGGATCCATACCCTAGAGGAGTATAATCAGCATAAGTGCATGCAAAATTAATGTTATCTCCCAGCTTGCTCAGATCCCTAGCATATTTGGGTTAAACTCACACCATTCGTTCTCGAGATAATTGTTACTGAGAACCAAAACACCATCCCTATAGCAGACTGGATATGGAATTGGCTTCGGATGCTCAGGAAAAAACAAGAGAGTGACGATAACGAAACTGCCTACTTTACAGCTACTCTTTGGGCAATATGGTGTATGAGAAATGATATCACCTTCATTAACAAAAAATGCAATGCAAAAACCATCCTGGAACAAATTGAGAGAGACTACAGGTCGGAGATGAAAAGTGTTGAGAAGATATGACACCAGGGCCAGGAACAGGAACTCAGAGGATGATCTAACAGAACCACCAGCAGCAAAGACCACTAGTGACAGTAGCCAAACTACCTTGTGGACAAATGCAACTACACCAGACGATTAACTTATCAAATCCGAATTACTAATTAAAATTTGTACCATCTAGAGTTCTTCATTTCCTCAATTTCGGAAAATTCCCACCTTAATATTGTTAATTCACTAATGCTTTTATCACATGATCAACTAATTTTACTGGAACTGATTTCACATGAGCTGAAAAGAATGGCCCCTACTATATTATCAGAAGATCAATTTTCTATTTCATAAAAGATGTCAGACATTAAAAGCCAAGCACATTGTCCACAACCAAACAACAGTAACCCGTAGCCCAAGTTCAAGACTAACAAATATATACACAGTGCTTTATTCCAGAATAAAACAAAATCCAGCAAACAATCCAAAGACCCCAGAAATACTTCAAATACAGCAAATGTAGTAGAAATAGGAAGAGAGTTTCGATGCAATAGATTCTAGAATAAAAAATAAGCAATGCATCAGAAGCAAGCAATACCTTTTCAGGAATGAACATTTGTCTCAACTCTATTGTTTCAATCATGTAGCGACCAACATAATATCCACTTTCCTTGAAGCCTGGAGGTTGGCGAGGGCACTATTACACAAGAAAGTTTACAACATAATTAAGCACCTAAGAATACAACGTATTAACAAACTAATATTGTTACGAAATTGTAATAAATATCACATACCTCAATTTTTTGCCACTTAATGAAAGGGTTCTTCTTTGTTTTTGGGATATCCTTTCGGTAATCCGCGCTAAATTTGATGATTGCCTTAAGTAATTGTTAATAGTTTAGTTATGTAATTTTAATATATTACAATAGGAAAAATATATGAAAAAATAAGTAATTTAGTACATACCTGTTGATTATTGTTTGAGCAAATTCGGGAGGTTCATTTTGTGCTCCAAGTGGATCTAACCACTGAACCAATGCAATCCATGGACAAATAACAACCAACATCCAATCCCGACTACACACACAAAAACAAAAACAAATATCATATTGTCCGGGGATGTAGGGTCAGGTACTGTGATTATAGATACTATTGTTTCTGTTGCAAAGTACTAATTAAAATATTAGCTGAAAAATTCACTTACTCTTCTATATAGGGCAAGAAGAATAGTTGATATTTATTTTTGCCATCATTGCACGCAAATACCCTATATAAATAGTCACATCGATCGTCTTCTTTTTCCACACGTCTTAGCGGGGATAGATAGGTGCAATCACAAAATCTATATAGCCCAGAGATGCCATCTTTGAGAACCATCTCACTCAGATGCCTTGCACATCAAAAAACAATTAAATCATTTTTTAGAAACCAATATATACATTTACTTGGAATCAGAAAGGGTACAACACACTTACATCATTAAAATCAACATGTGAGATGATCTTATCTCTCTTTGAAAGCACCAATCAAGCATGTCTTCATAATCAAGGCTAACACATTGCTCATTTAGGAACACTCTAGCCGGGATCGTGAAGGATTTGGTTTTTCCGCTCTTTTTCATTCCAATAGCTACATCCTTGAAAACTTTAACCAAATTAGAAGTCAACTTTAACCTATCAGTTGGAGTGATCGTATACTTTCGAGTGCATGATGATTGTGATGATGGCGAGCGTGGAGATGGCGCGGTGAATTCCTTTGTTATTTGTTTATCAGCAGCCTTGTTATACATTAACACGAAAAAGAAGATAAATAAAAAGTATGTAAAAACTATAGGCTGAATGAAATAAATAAGTATCGTCATATGTAATGCATAAAATTTACATAACGTACCTTCTTTAACGGAAAAACCAAATGAGAAGGCCATATTAAAAATCTACCCGAGCTTTGACAAACAAATTTTATTTCCCCCTCGGGACATGGCAATTCTGCACTTGAGTTGACATCTTCTTTAATACAAACTCGATAATCAGTTCTTATCAGTTCATTCTCAATCAGTTCTGACCTGTTTGTTCATATCAGTTATGTCTTTAGGATTTCAGTTAATAACTTGATATGTTAGTTGATTTGCATCAGTTCTGGTTAGTTCTTATGAGTTCATTTATTCTTTAGGATTTCAGTTTCTACCTGTTTATTTTGCGGGTATAGATAGTTGTGAGCAACAACAAACTTGTAGATTAACTGGTTTTAAAGCTTGTAGAATAACCTGACATGATAACTAGATCAATTTAACTGAAAAAATAATGTTACATGGGGAAATGGTTGATCATTGACTTGCTCAGTAGAAAGTACAAACTCAGTTTCAGGCACAAATTCTTTCTCTGGATCATCCCTTAGAAGAGCATTAATATTAACACCAACATATCCTATTGATACGAGAAAATAGCTAGTCATCAAAATTCAATTGTAAAATTCAAGACACGGTTCCAAATTAAATTTAGGTCAAAGAAAACACCAATTAGGCCAATAAACATATTCAACGCTTATCAAACTGAACTAAACAATTTCTTATTCTTTTTTATTTTGGAAATTATCAAACTGAATTCTTTAATCATATATTACAAACAAACAAATATTCATAATCCTTAGGTTATAGGTTAAATAAAATTAAAGAGAAACATAATTAAGCACATACTAACCCTAGAAATTGAAGGCAGCAGTGGGGCAGCCGGGTTTTACCGGAGGTTGGGAGGAGGACGGAAAGCAGTGAAAGGGAGAGGCGGTGCAGCGTGAGGAGGGGCGGTGCAGAGGAGTTGCGGGTTTTCTTCCGAGCAGAGGTTGGAGTGTTTTTCTGAGGGTTTTACCAGCGGTTGGGAGGGGCCGGAAAGGGGTGCAAGAGAGCGACGGTGCAGAGTGAGGAGCGACGGCAGAGTGAGAAGCGGCGGTGTAGAGGTTTTCGGTTTTTCTTGCGAGTAGAGGTTGGAGCACGTGTTAGGGTTAATTTTCTAAATTCGCGCGCCTAACTCATAACTTTTGGGAATTCATTTTCGATCTGCCGCCTAACTTTTGGGAGTACTGCTTAAAATTTTAATTGCTTTGTTATTTTCTTTTTTATTTTAAAATAAATGGTTGACTTTGTTTAATTAAGGTTTATTTTTTATTGTAAAAATAGTTTTGTAAAAGAATATGAAACAGTTATCTTGAAAACAGTTTTATATTTTATTAAGTATTTTTATATTTTATATATTTTTTTATTATGGTAAAAAATATAAGACGGTTAGGTAAGGTAACTGTACTCTATTCTTTTTTCACACAACTGTTTTGAGAGAAACGCGTACTCTATACTCCTAGACAACGCTTAACAAACCTAACCGTCCTCTATTCAGCATTTTCTATTCTCTATTTTGTAGTAGTGAATATTAAGTTTAGGCGGGCTTAGTGTGCCTGAAATGTATTTATAAAACATTTAATAGAATCTTTATGGTAAAACAATCTTAACGAATAAGGAAATAACTATTAGTTCTTTTTTGTATTTACTATTTTCATAAACATCTTAGTTTAGTTGGAAATCCAAATCATTTCAATGTTCTTTATAACAAAATCGTTCTTAGAAAGTGTTCTAACATCATTTATATTAAAAATTCATTTTGTGAAACTTAATTGAAAGCACTATCCTCATTTGTAAAAATCATTTTCTTTAAGAAAATACGCTCATAATATATTATATCTTAATTATTGCAATGTTAAGTTAAGATCTTTATAGTTATTCAAAAATTATTTTAACTCATAATTCACAATTTTAAGAAGAGAACCAATTGACTGTTGGTTCAGTGGTAATTGAGGCTGAACTTGGTAGGGAGAACCCCGTGTTCGATTCCCCGCATCAACAATTGGGAGGGGACTGGAACCTATCCACTCAGAACTCGCCCCAAAACCGGATTAGCCCTAAGGGTAAACCGGGTAGTACACCAAAAAAAAAACAATTTCAAGAAGAGAAAAAAAAAAGTTTGATTTCGAGAAATTCAAAGAGAATATAATTTAATAAAATTAAAAATATATTTCTTCCTTGAAAATCAGTTCTTTCAAGATTATTTTCAATCGCCCCTTAGATTATTCTAAATTTTAGTATAAAGTTTATCATTCAACCCTCAATACCTTAGGGACTCGAGTTAGATTACTCCCATTATGCACTTGACCTTTTCCTAATCAATAACGCCCTCAATTTATGATTAACTCTTGTTTAAGACCCTTTTGAATCATTCATCTCACAATTCACCATGACACTAGTTTAATCCCAATTTCAATCCTCAAGAACCCTTGATCAACTCAATTATCTAATCACACAACCTTTCAATCAAAACCATCCCTCACTTGAATTCCCAATCGGCACAACTAATCATTCAAAAGAATAAAGATTCTTAAAACATTCAATCCAATAAACAAAGCATAAATTAATTTGGAATACACAATTCAATTTGCAAAACTCAATTCAATTTGCGAAGCACAATTTAATTTCCAAAGCACAGTTTAATTTGCAAACACCATTTAGAATCCATACATACATATATTTACATATATTCATAGTACTTAAACACAAAATATACTTTCAAACATTGAATTGAAGTTGGTTGGACAATGTGTACCTTCGATATAAGCTCCAAAAACTATACATTTCGATCATCAACCTCCACTAAAATCCATAATTCAACGACCCCCAATAATACACCCCAACAAACAAAATCTCTAATCAATAAACCATTCACTTTAATCGAATTAGAACTAAAACGAACTCTCTTCGAATTTTGTCTAATAAACCTTTCAATTTCATTCTAAAATAAACATAAACTTGATAAACTCTTTTAGAAATTAAATGATGTTCGAAAACTTCTTTTAGAAATTGACATGGCACGTACTTCTTTTAAGAAAAAATGAATCAACTTAATAAACAAAGCATTTTTAATTGAAAATTATATATCTCAATAACCATTATTTATATAAGGTGTGACTTATAAGCATACCAAAATTAATATGCTCAAACTATAAAACATAAATTATACTTTCTTTTAACATAAACCTTTTTGGAAATGAAATAATGGATCTATATTGTTTGTCAACATAATGAAATATGTTTGAATTCAATAATTTGAAATTATTCCTTTAGTATCAAACTAATAAACCAATTAAAACTCAATTATATAAAGCTTTTACATCTAAACCATGATAATTAAACTAAAGAAAAGAAAAATATAATGATTAAACTAATTAGTTGAACTAAATGATATAGAATTATAGATTGAATTATACCCATAGAGATTAGGGAGTCAAGGTGTAGCAATAACAACGAGACCAACAACACAACAAGGAGCAGCAACAACAGTGACCCGTCGGGCCCCATGGCCCGACGAGCAGAGTAGAGGAGGAAAGAGGAGGAAGAGGAGGGAGAATAGGGCATAAAAAACAGCAACCAACATCACAACAACAATGGCAGCGAAACCGCGGAACTCCGTTGCACCGACAGCCCAAAAGGGTGGCGCACGCACGAAAAGGGAGAGAGAAAATGAATTAGTTAGGGTTTGAGTTCCATAAATCAAAATCAATTCAATCAAATGATAGAAGAGTTAAGGTGATTTACCAATCTAAATTGGAGCACCGACTACGGTGGATTTGTAGTCACCGTCGAGGACAACGACGAGGCACTGGGTGGAGCAAGGAGGAGAGAAAATTGAGAGGCAGAGGATCGGAAAAGGGAGCAACACCAACAACGACAATGCTCATCAATAACAACAACAACAACCGCGACAACATGCATGGAGAAGACGAAGGGGTGGTGGCCGGCGGCCCGAACAGAGAGGGGAAGGCGAAGGGTGAGGTGAGAGAGGGTGTCGGGTGAGAGAGAGAGAGAGAGGGTGAGGGAGAGTTTAGAGAGGCCCAAGAGACAAAAATAAAATAAAATGGAAGGGTCTCTAGATTTTTCTAGAGTTGACACATGGGGAATAAAATCATATAAAATCACATAAAATAAAAGGAATGAATTGGCATAATTAAGTTAACAATATGATTTAGTTTTGTTTTTATTTTTAAGCTAAAATATAAATATACTTAATAACTCAAATAAAAATAAAATTTCGTACAAATTTTAATTATAAATTTTTACTCGTTTCGGAAAATAAATTATCAAAATGAAGTTGCTATTTCGATTTAACATAGAAATCTTAATTTCATAATTACTCGTCAATAATCAGTAAATTATTTTAAAATAATAAACTCAAAATCCAAATTTTCGAATTTATTTCAAGAGTGATTTAGGAGAGAAATTAGGCTAATAAACATACTTTGACACCAATTGAAAGCTGCTGAAAATCAGAGCTGTTACAATATTAAACTTGAACCCGAACTGACCAGAAAATATTAACCCGATTTAGATCTGAAACCCTATAACAAATTGTTCCACTGCAACCCGGTCCATTTCCACCTGAACCTAATGTATCTGAAACCCGTTAATGATCTGATCCTATGAGGGGGTCGAATTACACGATGTGGTGCCTCTAAAGGAGTATACGACCCATACGACTTTTCCCCTCTGGATGTGGCAAGCATATTAAGTAAATAGGAACTAACTGTGGGCGTTAGCCTCTTTTTACTATTCTATAGAAGTCGCCATACAGTTTAAGAAAACTGACAAAACCCGGTTATCGTGATATGCCTAAAGTGCAAACATATTTGACTCACAACGGCCATAGGTTCCCTTGTGATCCCTGATGTGGACATCCCTCAACGTACATCCAACGGAGCAGAGATTGAGAATTTGGGGGACGTTTACTAATACGAGGAGTGCCCAGCATTAGCCCACGCGGGGGTCCTTACTAGTCCAATGTGACGACAACGGGACATGCGTTATGCTACATTACTGCTCTGAATTTATTTTAATGCACAGATATTCACTAAATAGATGTCAAAATAATGATTTAGGTTAATTCAAGGTGCTTGGCAATAAACCGGTTTGTCCAAGAATTATCTGATTTAGGCGTGACTAATATAGCAGATTAAAGTGAACAGATTTATATGGTGATGAAAGCTGTAAAAATATATATATGCATGTTACAGTATAGTGTAGGCTATACTGCGATTCTCAGGAACACCTATCACTTTAATTTGCTAGCTTTCCGTTTGGCCTTCGAATTTTCCGATGACTGACTGACTGCGGGACAGGATTCTTCCAGAGTTTTTATATGTTTGGGCTTAAGGATTGGGTTAAGACTTCAACAACACTTCAGAAGTATTCAGACTAATTCAGGTGGTCATGCAGGAAGGGTGTGCTTAACAAAGTGTTAATGCGGCAGACAACACGTATGCTGGACAGAGAGAAACTTCGGTCAATACTCAAGCTTAGGGTTTTAGGTTATGAATGTGTGTTATTTTCAGGAATTTAGAGGCCCTATTTATAGTAAAACAGGCCAGAATGAGATAGAATTTAGAAAATGAGAGTTTTCTGCTGAGATGTGTGCATCGCTAGAAATTTCCAGCGCTTGGATCAGAAGAGTTGTTATTTTCTAGCGCTTCACATGTCAGCGCCAGATGTGGTATTTTACAGCTGGAGTAACACTTTATTTTGCGTGATTGGGTGAGAACCAAATTGCAGCGCCATAAAATAATGGCGCTTTGATTTGTGCGTTGGAATTATTGTGGCGCGTACGTGCCAGCGCTAGAATTTTCTAGCGCTGGTGTTTTACTTCACTTTTCCAGCTTTATCCGGTTTTACGCGAATCTCACTCACGGCTTTATCTTTTAGAATACAGGTTGGGATGCAACTCTTATCCTTTATCCAATGATAAACCGTAATGCGACTTAAACACTCGGATGTTTTATCCTATATGGTTACCTATCTGGGCAACATTCAGGCATAACAGTTACTATAAATAGCATTTTCTAAAAATGGAAATATGGTTTACGCGATTATCAGTCAGTCATGGATCGTTTGTTGCGTATTTAGGAAAGCTTAGTCCAGCGGTGTTTGGTTTCATCATCGAACACACCGTATCGGGCCTAGGGACAAATGTAGGCGTCTATAGTTAGCCCCCACTTTGATTGAGTCTGAGCAAGACGATAATCAAAGTATTGGTAGACGGAGTGCGTCTAAAACCTAGCCTGGATTAGACCAAGTCCGAAAGAGGGTGTCACGAGCCCCCGAGTGATGACATTTGACTGAAGGGTCATCACTGGGAACGCCAATAGTTCCCTCACGTGTCATCGAGAATCCATTGACTTGAATCGACTTCTCGCAGAGTCATTGAAGACGTTCAAATGGTGGAACAGAGTTTTTCGAAAACAGATGCGTAACTTGATTTTTTCGAGAACGGAATACAGGAAATGGAATGATGACAGAATATGGGATGATAACAGAATACGGAATATGGAATGACAACGGAAAACGGATCACATAATACGGAATATGGAATACGGGATATAAAATACAGAATACAGAATACGGGATATAGAATGTGGAATACAGAATACGGAATAAGGAATACAGAGCATTGACATTTTTATTAACGATGAATGAACAAACCTCAAAACAGAATACAGAAAACGGAATACGAAATACAGAATACAGAATAATGACATATTTATTATGAGGAACAAATAAACCTCGAAACAGAATACAGAATGACGGAATATGGAATACAGAATACAGAATACAAAATACAAAATATGAAATATTGACATTTTTATTAACGAGGAATGAATAAACCTCGAAACAGAATACAAAATGACGGAATTCGGAATACGGAATACAAAATACAGAATTTTCAGAATACAGAATACAGAATTTTCAGAATACAGGATACAAACTTTTCTTTGTTTTTAAAAATGAATTTTTAAACGACCGTTACCTAAATGGGTTACGGTGATTTCCCAGAATGCAGTTTCCTGTTAGTGGGCCACCAGAATAACTTATTATAATACCAGTATTTGAAATACCATTACTTTTTCGCGGGAAGGAAAATGGAACAAAGTTAAGCGGTTACTAGGAAAAAAATGGGGCGAAGTGGCCCGTCATTTTATCTAAAATGGAATAATTGTGCGCTGAAAAGTTCCAGCGCGTGCATGTGAGCGCTGAAATTTTCCAGCGCTTGCTTTTGAGCGCTAGAAAATTTCAGCGCACATCTTCTTTAAATTCGAGCAGCGCAGTGGCAATTCGCCATTTCTGCTGCTGATTGTTCGAGTTTTTTCGAGTTTTATCTCGACATTCTTCATCAGATCTCGACATTCTTTATCTCGACATTCTGCTCGAATTTGCTCACTTTCTTCACCAAATTTGTTCCAAAGTCACTCTAGATCACGTATATGGAAGTTATTTCGAGTTTAACTTGACTTTTGGCTCGATTTTGATTAGAAATTCGTATGAAATTTCATGCCCAAATTGAATTGGGATTTTTGATTTTTTTTCCCCCAATTTCTTGCAATTGTTTGCTTGTATGTGATGTTTATAACATGTACAAGTGTCTAGGCATGTTAATTTATGCAAGTATGTTGATTTAGGGCAATTTTGAACGCCTACAAATTGGTATCGGGGACACAATGCAGGTGTTCTTGGTGCATTGCTTGCGGTTTACATAGTCAATGGATGATAGAAAACGCATGATTTTGATGCTCGGAGTAGTTCGTGGTCAATTTCGCATGAATGAACTTTTATTACTAATTATGAACTTAGTAACATGTCCACACTTAGGGAACAAAATTGTTTGCTTCCACTAGCTTGTCGTGTTCGGAATTTCAGAGTGTAATTCCTTGCATTACTAGGCTCAATGTGTGATGCCTTACGTTTTTCGTACTTCTTGTGAAATGTAGTATGTCAGGTGATACTTCGTCCTCCTATAAGGGGGAGGCTTCGGATTACATGATGTAGCAGGGTTGATCCCTTCTCGTCCGATGATGTAATACCTCGTGTTTTTCTGAATTTATAAATATATTTAATGTACTTATAAAGTATTTTTACCAATATTGGAATTTAAATTGCATTTAATATGGAATTAAATGTATTTTTACTTAAATAAAATATTTATTATTTCTATTTAATTCCGAAATAAAATTAAATGTTTATTATTTTATTATTTAAGTCGGGAAATTTATTGGGTCGTATTTCAAAACAATTTAAATTCAATTCCGAGCTCAATCCAATTCAGTTGGTAAACCGAACAAAGTTTTAAAGCTTTCAATTCTAATTTAAACCCAAATGCAAAGCCCAATGCAAAACCCTAACCCTAAGCCCACTAGGGATTAGGAACCTATAAATATAACCCCTCTCATTAATTATCCTCACTTAAAAACTTCAGATATTTCTCTCTCATCTCCTTTGCTCTCCTCTCTCTTTCGTCCGACTCTTTGCTCGCCCCTCACCCGCACGCACGCAGCCGAGCACACTACTCGATGATGCCTTGTGCCGTGCCTCAAGCACTCGCCTTTCCCCTCTTCGTGCATGCTTCTCGTGGCTCTCGCACACAACCCTCACACCTCTCACTCCCTTCACGTCCCTCTCCCCCAACACGCACGGTGTTGCTGCATGTTGGTGTTGGTTTTGCTGTTGTTGTTGTGTGTTGTTGTCGTTGTTGTTGATCCCTCGCCCAGCCACACGCTCGCCAACACACTCGCCCTCACTCGTCTCTCTTTCCTCTCGCTCGTGCGCTGTGCCAAGCCCTACCCTGCTGCTTGCTGCCTTCGCTGCCCACACGCACCTGTAACGCACACACGTCCCTCGTGTGTGTTGCGTGTATTGCTGTGTTCTGTATACTCCGTATATTTTATCCCTTTTCGCCCAATCACATACAATTCGTGATTGTACCGTGCTATAGGCCGGATTGATATAATTCTCTTCTTCCTTGTCTATTCTATTTCAATTCCGTATTTAAAATAATATTATTATTATTGATTTTGATTAATCAAACTGTTGGGAACGGTTATGAACACCGTATTGTGATGTTGTACGTGTTTGAATTCATGAGGATGATTTTAATTAAAAGAGTTATTATTTTCAGAGTTGATTATTTATTAAAGCTTAGATTTTTAATGATTAAACGTGATTTTTATGGTTAATTAAGATTAGGGTTTTAATCTTGGTATAATGGATAATTGATTAACATAATTTAAAGTCATTTTAATTATGGAAATCAAATCTAATTTTCAGATTTAATTCAAAGCTTTAAAGTGTTGATTTTAATGATTTTAAAGGCATGATATTAATATTTTCGTACTAGGACTTTAATCGTTCAAGCCTAATATTTTAATTATGAGTAACTAATTTCTAATTAAATCAAAGGTTTTAGAATTCTTAAAAGTTGTTGGAAATTTAGTAAGCATGGTTAATAACTAAGTTCTATTCTTTTCATTATAGGAGGTGATTTCTAGCTTTGATTGTGATTCGCAAAGTGGCCCCCGTACTTAGATACTGAGGTACGTACATGCCTAGGGTGACCACCGTTTACATGAGGATTATGTGACGATTATTATTTGTGAATCATATGATTTGAAGTATTATGGAATTCATGTTTGATGTGGTGAACAAGCATGCTATGTTTTATTGTTGAATTATGAAACCTATGTGAACAGTCATGTTGTGATCATTTATAATCGATGAATTATGTCAAGCATGTTGTTCGAGTTTATATGCATGTATGAGTGTTTCACATGCAAGGGTTATGTTTATGCTATTGTACGGGATGTCTAGCATACTTTAAGCACAGTAGTTGTGCCTCAGTGAACTATTTATTCTACCGCCATGTAGAATATGTTTGGGAAGTGTATGTGAATTGAACTAAGGACTATTCGTGCCTTGCGCACACCCCGCTTGTTAACTGGAAATGTCGGGTTATGTCAATAGTATATTGAGAAGGAACAATGGGGGTAATATCACTTGAGTCCTATGCTTGATCACATGTCCTAAAGGATTAAAATGAAGTGTCATTGTTTGGTTGCTTTTATTTTATGTCTTGTTGTTGTGTCTTGAGTTCACCTTGTGCATAAAATACTAATTAACGTAAAGTACAACCAGAACGAGTTTAAAAGCTCTTGAAACGTATATACCTTGAGTATGAACAATGAGGGGAATCTTGCCAGAAAACTTGTACTCCTTGAATGATGTTGGGCCGAGTGTGTTCGGTGCTTTTCCGAACCAGGATATCGCTCACGGGTGGTGGGCTAATATCCGGTTGATATACTCTTCCAGACCAGATTAAGTTATTGACCTCAGTTTCTGCTAGAGAAGGGTAGTTTGATATGCTCATATTTTATAGTGTTTTTACCCCTGTTCCTTAGTACTTTTTGATCTCAAATGAGCTCTTCGGAGCGATTTTTAGTACTAAGGTGCTCCTTGTAGTGTGTTTGTAGTTTCAGGTTCATCATTGTAGGAATTAGCATATTTTTGTGCATTTCCTACTCATTTGAACCAATAAAAGAGATTATGTACTTCCGAGAGCACAAACATTGAGTTGGAAGAGCTTTCGAGCAAAGCGAAAAGTGAAAGAAGTAGAAAACCGACACTCGTCTACTCTTTTGATTATAACTCAAGTTATACAACTCCAAATGTAGCGATTCAAATTGAGTTGGATTCAAGACTTCAAGAGATTTCCAACGAGTGGTAATTCGCCTAATTCCAACTTATAACGAAGGAGATATGATATTTTTAAGATACGGGGTCGTGCAGTTTGACGAGCAGATCGCCCGATCGTGCGACCCTTTGCCCGATCGGGCGACGACAACACCTGGAGCGCGGATTTTAGTTTATTTCCGGTTTTCGCTTTTTTTTTTGGGGAAAATATAAATATACCAAGCCCTTATTATTTAGTTGGACATCTTATTTTCAGCATCTTATTTCCTAGTATTGAATACTTAGTTTATTTCATTCTTAGTTTTATTCTCTCAAACTGTTAAACACTTAGTTTTATTTTCAATTAAAGCTTCAATTTTTCATTCATTCTTCCGTTCTTCATTTAGGTATTAATTCTTACCTTGCTTTATTATTTTGTTTTAATTATGTTTTCAATAGTATTAATTGCCTTGTTTATTATTAATATGAGTGATAAGTCTAATTTCTAGGGTTTAGGAGATCCATGAATGCATGATTGGGATTGAATGTGGACTTTATTATTGATTAATTGATTGTGATTTCTATAGCTTATTTTAATTGTACGTCAATTCTGTTCGGCCGGACTATTTTATTGAGTTTGATTAAGCTTAGATTATGCGCCGAGAAGTATAAATCTGATGTTTATGGTCTGTGGCTATTAGATAGGAATTGCTTCTAGTACATAGCGAGAGCCTGCCAGTTATATTTTCCTAAGGAATTCATAAGATTCAAGAGATGCATGTTTTCCTAGTTATGATTGTTGATTGATTGTTGTTGTCCGTTATCCAATCCCGGTCTACATTTGTGGTGAACCGTTGCCCTAGATTCCCTTAATATTGATATTTTCCGATTTAATTATTGCCTTAGTTTTAGTTAACAAACCAAACCTATTCCCTTGTTACCAATAGTCTAGACTTGTTGCGTAGTAGTATAAAGAACATTGTTTCCCTGAAGATATTGGTAAAGTCTTCCCAAGTGGAGAAAGTCTTGGGATCCAGCTCATAGAACCACTAGAGTGCAGTTGATTCCAAGGACAGGGGAAAGCCCGACAAGTACATGGATTTGTCCACGCCTTTCAGGTTCATCGCGCCTACGAAACTCAATAGGTGATTTTTGGGATTATCTGCCAACAAGGGGTTTAAGGTCAATCGAGAAGAATTTTCTTCCCATGGTCTGTTGAAGGACCATTTTCTCGATTTTCCTTGCATTATCTTGCTCATTTAGGGCCTGAGTAGCCGTTAGCTTTTGATTTTCCATACGGGGTTGTTCTATAGCACTGGCCATCAAATTGACTTGTACGGCCAAATCTTCGAGCGACATGTTGCTAGTTGGTGTAGGAGAGAACTGGGGTCGGATGACTGGAGATCATAGAAAAGGAGAATGACGGGTGGAGACAGGAGTTACTATTTCTGCAATTGGACTAGCAATTGTGGTGGCAGACTCGGAAAAACACGACATGACGCCTCTAAAGGAGTATACGGCCCGCACTACTTTTCCCCTCTGGATGTGGCAAGCATATTAAGTAAATAGAAACTAACTGTGGGCGTTACCCTCTTTTTACTAGTCTATAGGAGTCGCCATTCAGTTTAAGAAAACTGACAAAACCCAGTTATCGTGATATGCCTGGAGTGCAAACATATTTGACTCAAAACGGCCATAGGTTCCCTTGTGATCCCTGATGTGGAGATCCCTCAACGTACATCCAGCGGAGCAGAGATTGAGAATTCGGGGGACGTTTACTTATATGGGGAGTGCCCAGCATTAGCCCACGCGGCGGTCCTTACTAGTTCAATGTTAAGACGACGGGACGTGCATTATGCTACATTACTACTCTGAATTGATTTTAATGCACAGATATTTACTAAACAGATGTTAAAATAATGATTTAGGTTAATTCAAGGTGCTTAGCAATAAACCGGTTTGTCCAAGAATTATCTGATTTAGGCGTGAGTAATATAGCAGATTAAAGTGAACAAATTTATATGGTGATGAAAGCTGTAAAAATATAGATTCAGGTTACAATATAGCGTAGGCGATACTGCGGTTCTCAGGAACACCAACCACTTGACTTTGCTAGCTTTCCGTTTGGCCTTCGAACTTTTCGATGACTGACTGGCTGCGGGACAGGATTCTTCCAGAGTTTTTATATGTTTAGGCTCAAGGATTGGGTTAAGACTTCAGCAGCACTTCGACAGTATTCAGAATAATTCAAGTGGACGTGCAGGCAGGGTCTGCTTAACAGAGTGTTAATGCGACAGAGAACACGAATGCAGGACAGAGAGAAGCTTCGGACAATACTCAAGCTTAGGATTTTAGGTTAGGAATGTGTGTTATTTTTCGGAATTTAGAGGCCCTATTTATAGTAAAACAGGACAGAATGAGATTGAATTGAGAAAATGAGACTTTTCTTTTGAGATGAGTGCAGCGCTAGAAATTTCCAGCGCTTGGATCAGAAGCGTTGTTATTTTCTAGCGCTTCACATGTCAGCGCCAGATGTGTTTATTTTACAGGTGGATTAGAACTTTATTTTGCGTGATTGGATGAGAACCAAATTGCAGCGCCAGAAGATAATGGCGCTTTGATTTGTGCACTGAAATTATTGTGGCGCGTACGTGCCAGCGCTAGCATTTTCTAGCGCTGGTGTTTAACTTCACTTTTCTAGCTTTATCCGGTTTTACCCGAATCTCACTCAGAGTTTTATCTTCTAGAATACGGGTTGGGATGCAACTCTTATCCTTTATCCAATGATAAATCGTAATGCGATTTAAAAACTCGGATGTTTTATCCTATATGGTTACCATGTTGGACAGTATTCGGAAATAGAAGTTACTATAAATAGCAGTTTCTAAAAATGAAAATATGGTTTACGGGATTATCAGTCAGTCATGGATCGTTCGTTGCATATTTAGGAAAGCTTAGTCAAGCTGTGTTTGGTTTCATCATCGAACACACCGTATCGGGCCTAGGGACAAATGTAGGCGTCTACAGAAGCATTTCAATCCGAACCGTTTCAACCCGAGGAAAATCCATTTAATGTGAATCGTTTACAACCCGAACTGTTCAATCTGTGACCTGTTTAATTACAACCGGTAACCGTCTTATTCCCAATAATCATCTTAAATTCTTTAACAATATTAAGAGTTAATTATCGCTCTTATCCCCTAATTAAAGCCTCAATATTATAATTTATAAAAGTATTGAAAATTTTGATTTGAGTAATAACCTGAATTGGGATTTTATAATTTGGAGCTAAGTTGACATGGCCAAAGTACAACCCGCTACCCATTTCATCCCGCTATTGATTTATCCATACTATATGAACCCAAATCTACAAGAACCGAGATGATAAGAACTCGAACTGATATGAACCTAAACCCGATGTAACCCGACTAAATTAACTTGTTCAACCTAAGCCATTTCGGATTGTTATCCGGTGAAACCTACCCGGTATGATATGAAAGTGTTACAATCCGACTAGACCTGTTTATAACCCGACTAAAGTCGTTTACAATCTGACCCTATTATAATTCGATCAGATATAAACTCAACCTGATATGAACTCATCTTTAATCAATCTGAATTGATCTGACCCGTTAATCTTCGAACCCGACCCAATCCAACCCGTTATCAAAATGAACTTTTTTCAACCTGAATTGATGAACTCGACCTAACCGATCCGTTCGTCCGCATTGACACCCTTATCTTTAGTACATACGGAATATCACCAAAAATGTTCAAAGCTTCCTCCTAAAATAAATAATAAATCAATTATTATTCATTTTTTAATAAATTCCAGCAACTATTGACTTCCCATTTGAGTCTGCTCATGTCTAAGCCAACTTAGGCTTCTCCTTGCTCGATTATAAAGGAAACCATTCTTTATAAGGCCAATGGCCTATCATAATAGAATCCCATCAACCTTTTATCATAAAGCATCTATACTATATATTAAATACTATATATTAAAAGGTGTTTGTAAAAACGTTTAGCAGATTATGTCAATGAGGTCTTAGCCTAGTGGTTAAGACTGAGGTCATGTGTACAATAGGTCTTAGATTCGATCCCCTATAATTTATATTGCGCTAGTGGCTCATTTGCGTAAAAAAATAAATAATTAAATCATAAAATATGTCTATTTTAAATTAAACTTATAAACCTTTATTCGATTAATCCAGTCACCATCTAACAAAAAGTAATACGGAGTATTGGAGTATTGTCAACGATTGTCAACGATTGAAAAAATTCCTAGCATGCAGAATAAAGGGGAAGGCAGGGTATAAGATTTTAAACTTTTGACTCCGCCTTTAATCTTGTACGCATTTTGCCGTTACTTATCCGTTTGTCTCCCTCTACAATTTATAATTTTATATCCTACACCAGTCACCAGGTGTAACTCTTTGTAAGATTTCGTCATCTTATATTTCAGATGCTCGACCCTAGATCACAATATCAGATGTGGAAGAGTTTTTGAAAGGAAATTTTAGAGCATGAATACTACTTTATCTAGGGGGTGCGTTGACACAAATCTTGGAGACTACTTTAGGCGAAGAAGGAAACATGCGTAATTGAGATGAGAACTCACTTTGTAACTTTAAGGTCATAAGTTCGTGCTCATTATTTACTTGTTGTGTATGGACGGACTAATCTGTAACATATATTGATTTTGTAAGACCTTTCTTCTTACCAATTAAAAAAATATACAATCGTATGAAGTTGGAGAAAAGTTTCGAGTAACACGACAACCATAGCCGCTATGCCTTGCCAAAAACATGGCGAGAGCATTTTTCGTTTTTTCGCACGTAAGAATAAGGGTATTTTCGTCTTTTGTGCAAAATAACAGGGCACATTAGCATTTTGGTGCTATTATTTTAAATATCATTACACAGAGTAATATATTTTTGATATGTCTAGTGATATTTTTTATGCTTACAATGGTACTTCAAATTTACCAGTGGTGCTGGCATTTGTGGTCCTAATTAGCAAATTTGACATCATTACAAATTTGCAATGACACCATTGAATATAAAAGTGGTACTTTTAATGTGTCTAATACTACTTCTTTTAATGCTTATAATGTATTAATGTGTAGTGATCCCAGATAGCTTAATGCGTCCACGTTAATTATTATTTTTCCGGCCTCTATTTTTTGGCAAGAGCATAGCTGGTATTATTTATTCTCTTATATGTGGTTGACGTGTTGAAGGTTTATGTAACACATGGCGGTCTTACAAACTATGAAGTACATACTACACTCTTAGTATTAGATCCAATTATTAGAGTTCTTTTCTATGAAAAGCGAAAATTTTGTCATTTTTTTCTTTTTTTTGACGACTAAGTTTGTCACTAAAATTTGTCACTTATTGCTTAGTAAATTAGACACTTTGACACTTATTATATTGTATAAAAAAAGTTTGTGAATTTCGATCTTTTGAAAAAAAAAACATAGTAAATCTTGGTTTGTAATGTGGATTTTGCTAGTCCATTGATCTTACCATTGATGGGTGAGGATATGAAACAGTTTTTACTTAGAGGTTCACAATTCACAATGTATCGTTGGTTTGTCATAAACAGTAGTGTGTTTTCTTCTATGATTTCGCTTTTGGGTCTCGTATATGGGCTTCGGCCCAACAGTTTGGAGTGGAATGCGTAAGAAAGGAACGGTTCCATAACCCATTACTCATCAAGTCATACACTCGTTTTGCACCTACAAATAACCCTTTTTTTTCATCAACCGTCTCTTGTGTGACCGGTCACACCATCAACTGATATGAAATTAGCAAATCTTCAATGTGAATGTGTCACACCATCTTTAAACTCCATATTATTGGTGTTGATGTGTTGACGCAATAATTCCAACACTTGATCATCTGAATGACGACGATCTTGTTCTGTTTTTAATTTCTTGGGGATGGAACGTCTGATGGGCGGATTATAAAAAGAAGTAACTGAAATTATAAAAAGAAGTAATCACTTAGTAACTCTACTAATATTTTCTAAAGCTATTAAAGTAATTACTACTAATATTACTATAAAAAAAAGTAACAGATCTAAACTATAGAAGTAACATACCTAAACTAAAAAAGTACCTCCTCTAAAATTATATAAAAAAGTAACTTGTCTAAACTGTAGAAGTAACATACCTAAACTAAAAAGGTACCTCCCTTAAAACTACTCCGTATAAAAAAAGTAACATGTCTAAACTATAGAAGTAACATACCTAAACTAAAAAGGTACCTCCCTTAAAACTACTCCGTATAAAAAAAGTGACATGTCTACTTCTTTCTTTTTTTAAAGTATATCTCTTTCCCTTTGTTGTACCAACCGACCCCTAAGTGTTACTCCTCACTAGAATTCTTGAAGATCATAGCAGATCTTTCATGATATTTTTCGGATTACCCAACATATAATATTCAATAAACATATGATTCCGTGGGAGAAGTTACCTACCACTACATTTAAAGGTTCCTAATTTATTTTTTAAAGAACTTATTAACTTAAATTGAGGTGGGGTACAGAGGTGGGCAAAGTGAAAAGGCACAAAGGAAGGCATTGGAATAATATTCAATAAAAGAGCATGAAGCCTTTGCCTTCGCATGAATGAGCTTTGCCGGATTTAAATTGAAGATATAATGAGAAATTAGTCCATATAGTGTGAACACGTCACATGCACCACCAAATAATGGTGTGGACGGAACATTTCTTTGAGTTTGATCTTAAAGAAACGTGCTACAATGTCTGGCATCTATCAGAGTGTGACCTTCTTACAATTGTTCCCTATCATTTATCCTAAAGGCAATAAATTGTCTCATTGACACAAAATTGAAAATTCCGATCGTTGCCTGTGCTTGCCACCTTAGGTATCCCAGTAGTCCATCCATCGGTACCATATGGGAAGAGTAGTGGGTATTGCAAAGGCATATAACTTGGATGAGTTTCGTCAATCCTTGGTAACCTCCCATCCTATGTCTGCAATACGATGTCTCGATTACCAAGGTCTTCAGTTCCATCTCCTACCATCAATGCTGCTATTTCACTTGCTGTTGGTTGGAGATATTGTCTACCTTCTCTTGCAATGCACGGATAATCTTTATTCGCAAATCTTGGTATTGACCTTGATCACGCAACATGTTACCAGCATTTCTAAACACCTCAACATACGGATTTATATCATTGAGCATCGAATCTCTTGTAGTCCTTGCAAGATTGCTTCAGATCCCCCATTACATGCAAACGATTGGATGTTTCATTGTTGGTGTCATATATGTATAGTTGTGCAAACTTTGGTCCAGTTCCTGGCTCTGGGAGTAAGGATCCAATTCTATGGTAATTACTACCACTAATGCGAAAGACATATGATCCTCTTCCATCATTAACACGTCCCATAGAAGTGAAAGCCAACAACGAATTACACGTCCTTAATTTGGGTCTAAAATGCTGGTTTGACAGGACCGACTTCAAATACGGTGGGGGTTGGAGGTAAAAGTGGAAATTTAACTTGGCCACTCTGACAACAGTGACCTTTTACCCTTTCTTCTACCCACATGAGGGCCTTACAATGCGGGCAAACAGACGTTCTGCGTCCAAACTCCCAACGTCTATCAACTTTAGGTTGCCGAGTGGGATTATTCCTTTCTGCAAAGGGTTCATTGAATGAGTTAATAAAACATCCATGTTAATTCAATGCACATGGGTAATTACTAATTAGGTTGCATTGGAAGTTACCTAATCCAACGTCATTTTCAATGCCATTTTGTTCAATTTGTATTCCTTCGGAAAGCTTTCCTCGCCTCAAATTTTCTGTAATTTAATTACAAATTTTCAATTTGCAATATAAGATAAAAAATTTTAATTTTAAGAATTTATGGTTTGTTATAGGTACCATTCACGTTGTTCTCGTTAGGAACTTGTTCACCATTCACATTGTCGTCGTTGGGAAGTTGTTCAGCCTCAAGTATCTGAGAAACATGACGTTGTTGTCTTGATCGACGCAGTCGTAACATTGATAGTCTTAATTCTCGAGCTTCTCTCTCCAGTAACAAACAGCGTTGCTTGAAAATAGGATCATCATGGTTTGCAGTGCGTTTAAGTAATAACCTCCTTCTAACTGCTAATCTTGCATTTTTGTATTGTAAATGGTCTTCGTATCGATTATTAGTAGGTATTAATTAGAGTATATTTTAGTTCCAACAAACTAAAATAAAAAGCCTAATTAGAAATGGATTTAAATCATATCCTTAACATAATTTGTTCTCTTGTAATCTTGATAATATATTATGTAGGATGAAAATGCCTAATTAGAAATGGATTTAAATCATATCTTTAACATAATTTGTTCTCTTTTTATCATGCTAATATGTAAGATGTTTTATCTTATGTGATGGATGACTTATATCTTTACTTTCATGTCCTTATTAATACTACGTAGTAGTTTTTTTTAATAGCAGTGATTCATGCAAAAAAATCATCCTTATCAATATCTATATACTTAAAGACACACCAGAAATGACACGTGTCATCTCCTGATGATCGAGTCTTTAGGTTTTTTTATATTTGTTAACTTAAAAAATGCATATTAATAAAACTTACAAAAATAGAAAAAATAATTTGTCGTAGCTATCAATTCTTATTGTAGAAAGTTAATTGTATCAATATATGTCATATACATCATATAAATTATTATTTGGAGAGAAAGTACTCCATATCGATTAATTTAAATAAGAAATAATTTTCAAAACTCTTTAACAACATTTTAAACTTCTTTGTATTATATTAATTTAATAAGGACTTAAAATCCGTTTATTTCACGGAAAATGAATGTGCAGTATCTTCAAAAAAATTACGTAATGAAATTAATAATTTAAGTAAAGAAATAAGCTGGAATAGGGGTGAAAAAGGGAAAAGAAAAAGTTGCGAATAGAGTAATTATGAGAAACTTTTATAAAGAACTGAAAGTAAATATGAGTTCACCTATTATAAGGAATAAAAGTTTAGATAAATTTATCTAACTTAAGGGTCTGTTTTATTATACTTATTTTGTCTGGACTTATATTATTTGAACTTATTTTATCTAAAAAAAACTTATTTTGACTTAAATAAACTTATTTGTGGGTTAAAATGTCTGAAAAAAACTTAACTTTATTAAAATTTATTTATTTAGGGAAAATTAAATCAATTGGTGTTGATAAACTCGTTTACGAAATATTTTATATTTTATTAACTTTCTGTAAATGATTATTAAAAGTATTACATAAAAATATTTACGGAGTAGTAATAACCGGGCGTTGCACGGGTACTAAACTAGTACCTATACTAAAACAGAAGTTTCTCTCTCCTCGTATGTCCAATGTCGCTACCACAATTATTGTACCCTTTTTATTTTAATTTAATTAGAAAAATTAAATTACAAGATATACTCTTGGATTCTTATGTTGACAAAATGACAGCCGTATTCACATATTGGAAAAATAACTACATCTTTGACATTGAAAAAATTACGACTAATTTCATTTATTATAGAAACATCCAGAGAAAAATAAATAATACAAAAAAGAAACGAAATATTCACCCAGACTATTGACCATTACAAAATATTAAATTTATATCTACTTACCATATTCAACTTATTAAAAGTGGAATAGTTAAATATTTTATTGAGATTTTCAATTAAATATAGTACCCGTGCAGTATACTTTACCGAAATGCAACTGATTCGAAAGAATTAGTCAATATTTTATAAGTTTGTTGTAGAAACTACCAGAGCTGCCCATACAATCATCCAAAGAAAGGAATGCAATATTCACTATACAATCACGTCGCACCTAAACTATTAAATTTATACCTATTTACCATATTTTAACAAATTAACCAAGTTTAAGCCTGGTAGCGACAAGAAAATCTGTGCAGAGACCATATATATTATACCCATTACCCACCTTTCCAATACAATGACGTGTTCTCTTCAATTAAACTTATAAAACACGGATACACAATACACAAACATAAACCTAAAGCCGTGCAACTTGCAACATATCTCTGTTCTCCATGCCTCTTCCAATAACCATGCTCAATGATCTCACACATGGAAAGGAAAATTGGAAATTAAAGTGCGTATATTAAGAGTATGGGACGCACCAGATTATTACAAGCCAGAAAAAATTGGTTCCCTTGAAATCGTGTTGGTAGACGAAAAGGTATATTTAATTACCTTCAAGTACTTTATTTTATTGGTATTTTTGTTGATATTATCTTTTAAAATGAATTTATTTTGATTACAGGGATCGAAGATTCAAACCAGTATTAGGAGCACACTTATTGACAAATTTAAAAAAGAGTTGAAAGAAGGTTCTACTCGTGTCATTGCTAATTTTGGAGTCGTCGAAAATAAATTTAAACATAGAGCAGCAACCCATACTTACAAAATAAATTTCTTCTACAAAACCACCATTAAAGTATGTGATGATGATAAACTCCCTTTGCATGGGTTCCAAATTGTCCCTTTTGAAAAAATATTGAAGGAGTTGAACGACATGTTCTTAATGGGTATGGTTTAATTTTTTTATTTTTATTTTTATTATCTATCACTAATAGCATCTTGAAATTTAAACATGTTGCAATAACTATTATATTTGAATACAGATGTCATCGGAGAGGTTGTCGCGATGGGGGACAAAGAAAATATAGCAAAGCAAGATGCTAAGACAAACTGGATGTTATCGCTGGAAATTAAAGACTTGCAGTACAATATTTCAATCCATTACTAAAGATATAAATTTTTTAAATTACACCTTCGGATTACTATTTTATTCACATGTTTAATTTAATTTAATTGTTTTGTCAATGATAGCAATAACAAATTGAATTGCGCATTGTTTGGGGAGTTTGCTGAGCAGATGTCAAAATATAAGAATCATGAAAGTGAAAACCGTATCATTGCTATAATCCAGTTTGCTAAAATTAAGGAATTTAAGGGTAATAAATTTTTTAACAACCTATTTTTTTAATAATAAAACTTCAGGTTCAAATTTAATCTACTTTAGTTTGGTTATACTTTTTTTGTAGGTGAAGTTTCATTGTCAAACTCGCTTTTTTCCACAAAGGTATTCGTTAATGAAGACATCCCCGAAATTAATGAGTACATGAGCAGGTATTCATCAAATTTTCTATTGAACCGATCTTAAATATAATGAATTTATGAGCATGTCCCGTTAATCTTAATAAAAATTTTACATAAGCATAATTTTTAATGGCAATATTTCTGATGAGGATGATTGTCAATCACAAAGACTCACTCATTTGTCAAGTCACTATTCACATTCTATATCCGATGAGTTTTTGGTAAAGTCTGAAAAGGTACTGTTGGAGGAAATATGCGAGAAGACTAAGGTAAGATGATCAAAATCATCCTCATTATAATATTAATTTGCATTACTTCATAGTACATAATGGAGTTTTATACTGATAGAAATGCAACTCTTATTGCTAATTGTTTAGGAATGCTTTTGTGTGGCGCTTGCTACTATTGTCAGTATCGAAAAGGAAACCAATTGGTATTATAAATCATGCAAAATTTGAAATAAGAAGGTTGAGTATGAAGGAAAAGGACGATTTTGGTGCTCGAAGTGTGACTTACATGTTAAATATGCACCACCAAGGTATCATTTTACTTACAAATCTATATTATACCACCAAGGAAAATGCCGATTTTCGTGGTATGCATATAAATGTATTATACTAAACTTCTATATTATGGAATTGGGTTACAGGTACAAGGTCAAGGTAACTGTAGAAGATGATAGCGGAAGTGCCACCTTTGTAATGTTTGACCGAGAGGTCTTCCAAATCATTCAAGTATCGGCAGTTGATATAAAAGATAAGTTATCCAAGGTAAATAATTTTAATAATATTATGCTTTATAAGATTATACAGAGGTAAAATCAATTGGGAGTGAAATTAGTAAATTATTTTCATATACTTGTATAAATGTTTTGATTTTGCAGGATGATAAGAGTGATTCTTTTCCTAAAGAGTTGATCGAATACACTTTTGGATAAAATATATTTATTTTGAATTAAAATTACTAAATATAATCTTGATCAAGATTGGGAACAATACACTGTTACTAGAGTGAGCAATGACGAGCAATTGATCAACAAATTTATTGAGGTTGACAATGGTGTTGAGGTAATCAAAGTTACATGCAACTAATATTAATAATCTTACCATGTATAATTCATACTTTTTAAATGAAAAATTAATAATAAAATTTTTTGCAGGAACATGACGGGGTAATCATGTCCATAGGTTCCCTTGTGATCCCTGATGTGGAGATCCCTCAACGTACATCCAGCGGAGCAGAGATTGAGAATTCGGGGGACGTTTACTTATATGGGGAGTGCCCAGCATTAGCCCACGCGGCGGTCCTTACTAGTTCAATGTTAAGACGACGGGACATGCATTATGCTACATTACTACTCTGAATTGATTTTAATGCACAGATATTTACTAAACAGATGTTAAAATAATGATTTAGGTTAATTCAAGGTGCTTAGCAATAAACCGGTTTGTCCAAGAATTATCTGATTTAGGCGTGAGTAATATAGCAGATTAAAGTGAACAAATTTATATGGTGATGAAAGCTGTAAAAATATAGATTCAGGTTACAATATAGCGTAGGCGATACTGCGGTTCTCAGGAACACCAACCACTTGACTTTGCTAGCTTTCCGTTTGGCCTTCGAACTTTTCGATGACTGACTGGCTGCGGGACAGGATTCTTCCAGAGTTTTTATATGTTTAGGCTCAAGGATTGGGTTAAGACTTCAGCAGCACTTCGACAGTATTCAGAATAATTCAAGTGGACGTGCAGGCAGGGTCTGCTTAACAGAGTGTTAATGCGACAGAGAACACGAATGCAGGACAGAGAGAAGCTTCGGACAATACTCAAGCTTAGGATTTTAGGTTAGGAATGTGTGTTATTTTTCGGAATTTAGAGGCCCTATTTATAGTAAAACAGGACAGAATGAGATAGAATTGAGAAAATGAGACTTTTCTTTTGAGATGAGTGCAGCGCTAGAAATTTCCAGCGCTTGGATCAGAAGCGTTGTTATTTTCTAGCGCTTCACATGTCAGCGCCAGATGTGTTTATTTTACAGGTGGATTAGAACTTTATTTTGCGTGATTGGATGAGAACCAAATTGCAGCGCCAGAAGATAATGGCGCTTTGATTTGTGCACTGAAATTATTGTGGCGCGTACGTGCCAGCGCTAGCATTTTCTAGCGCTGGTGTTTAACTTCACTTTTCTAGCTTTATCCGGTTTTACCCGAATCTCACTCAGAGTTTTATCTTCTAGAATACGGGTTGGGATGCAACTCTTATCCTTTATCCAATGATAAATCGTAATGCGATTTAAAAACTCGGATGTTTTATCCTATATGGTTACCATGTTGGACAGTATTCGGGAATAGAAGTTACTATAAATAGCAGTTTCTAAAAATGAAAATATGGTTTACGGGATTATCAGTCAGTCATGGATCGTTCGTTGCATATTTAGGAAAGCTTAGTCAAGCGGTGTTTGGTTTCATCATCGAACACACCGTATCGGGCCTAGGGACAAATGTAGGCGTCTACAGAAGCATTTCAATCCGAACCGTTTCAACCCGAGGAAAATCCATTTAATGTGAATCGTTTACAACCCGAACTGTTCAATCTGTGACCTGTTTAATTACAACCGGTAACCGTCTTATTCCCAATAATCATCTTAAATTCTTTAACAATATTAAGAGTTAATTATCGCTCTTATCCCCTAATTAAAGCCTCAATATTATAATTTATAAAAGTATTGAAAATTTTGATTTGAGTAATAACCTGAATTGGGATTTTATAATTTGGAGCTAAGTTGACATGGCCAAAGTACAACCCGCTACCCATTTCATCCCGCTATTGATTTATCCATACTATATGAACCCAAACCTACAAGAACCGAGATGATAAGAACTCGAACTGATATGAACCTAAACCCGATGTAACCCGACTAAATTAACTTGTTCAACCTAAGCCATTTCGGATTGTTATCCGGTGAAACCTACCCGGTATGATATGAAAGTGTTACAATCCGACTAGACCTGTTTATAACCCGACTAAAGTCGTTTACAATCTGACCCTATTATAATTCGATCAGATATAAACTCAACCTGATATGAACTCATCTTTAATCAATCTGAATTGATCTGACCCGTTAATTTTCGAACCCGACCCAATCCAACCCGTTATCAAAATGAACTTTTTTCAACCTGAATTGATGAACTCGACCTAACCGATCCGTTCGTCCGCATTGACACCCTTATCTTTAGTACATACGGAATATCACCAAAAATGTTCAAAGCTTCCTCCTAAAATAAATAATAAATCAATTATTATTCATTTTTTAATAAATTCCAGCAACTATTGACTTCCCATTTGAGTCTGCTCATGTCTAAGCCAACTTAGGCTTCTCCTTGCTCGATTATAAAGGAAACCATTCTTTATAAGGCCAATGGCCTATCATAATAGAATCCCATCAACCTTTTATCATAAAGCATCTATACTATATATTAAATACTATATATTAAAAGATGTTTGTAAAAACGTTTAGCAGATTATGTCAATGAGGTATTAGCCTAGTGGTTAAGACTGAGGTCATGTGTACAATAGGTCTTAGATTCGATCCCCTATAATTTATATTGCGCTAGTGGCTCATTTGCGTAAAAAAATAAATAATTAAATCATAAAATATGTCTATTTTAAATTAAACTTATAAACCTTTATTCGATTAATCCAGTCACCATCTAACAAAAAGTAATACGGAGTATTGGAGTATTGTCAACGATTGTCAACGATTGAAAAAATTCCTAGCATGCAGAATAAAGGGGAAGGCAGGGAATAAGATTTTAAACTTTTGACTCCGCCTTTAATCTTGTACGCATTTTGCCGTTACTTATCCGTTTGTCTCCCTCTACAATTTATAATTTTATATCCTACACCAGTCACCAGGTGTAACTCTTTGTAAGATTTCGTCATCTTATATTTCAGATGCTCGACCCTAGATCACAATATCAGATGTGGAAGAGTTTTTGAAAGGAAATTGTAGAGCATGAATACTACTTTATCTAGGGGGTGCGTTGACACAAATCTTGGAGACTACTTTAGGCGAAGAAGGAAACATGCGTAATTGAGATGAGAACTCACTTTGTAACTTTAAGGTCATAAGTTCGTGCTCATTATTTACTTGTTGTGTATGGACGGACTAATCTGTAACATATATTGATTTTGTAAGACCTTTCTTCTTACCAATTAAAAAAATATACAATCGTATGAAGTTGGAGAAAAGTTTCGAGTAACACGACAACCATAGCCGCTATGCCTTGCCAAAAACATGGCGAGAGCATTTTTCGTTTTTTCGCACGTAAGAATAAGGGTATTTTCGTCTTTTGTGCAAAATAACAGGGCACATTAGCATTTTGGTGCTATTATTTTAAATATCATTACACAGAGTAATATATTTTTGATATGTCTAGTGATATTTTTTATGCTTACAATGGTACTTCAAATTTACCAGTGGTGCTGGCATTTGTGGTCCTAATTAGCAAATTTGACATCATTACAAATTTGCAATGACACCATTGAATATAAAAGTGGTACTTTTAATGTGTCTAATACTACTTCTTTTAATGCTTATAATGTATTAATGTGTAGTGATCCCAGATAGCTTAATGCGTCCACGTTAATTTTTTTTCTCCGGCCTCTATTTTTTGGCAAGAGCATAGCTGGTATTATTTATTCTCTTATATGTGGTTGACGTGTTGAAGGTTTATGTAACACATGGCGGTCTTACAAACTATGGAGTACATACTACACTCTTAGTATTAGATCCAATTATTAGAGTTCTTTTCTATGAAAAGCGAAAATTTTGTCATTTTTTTCTTTTTTTTGACGACTAAGTTTGTCACTAAAATTTGTCACTTATTGCTTAGTAAATTAGACACTTTGACACTTATTATATTGTATAAAAAAAGTTTGTGAATTTCGATCTTTTGAAGAAAAAAACAACATTGTAAATCTTGGTTTGTAATGTGGATTTTGCTAGTCCATTGATCTTACCCTTGATGGGTGAGGATATGAAACAGTTTTTACTTAGAGGTTCACAAATCACAATGTATCGTTGGTTTGTCATAAACAGTAGTGTGTTTTCTTCTATGATTTCGCTTTTGGGTCTCGTATATGGGCTTCGGCCGAACAGTTTGGAGTGGAATGCGTAAGAAAGGAACGGTTCCATAACCCATTACTCATCAAGTCATACACTCGTTTTGCACCTACAAATAACCCTTTTTTTCATCAACCGTCTCTTGTGTGACCGGTCACACCATCAACTTGATGGTGTGACACATTCACATTGAAGATTTGCTAATTTCATATCAGCAGGTGTAAGCTTCTTCTCCAGGATTAACTTGGCTTCACTCACATCTTTAAACTCCATATTATTGGTGTTGATGTGTTGACGCAATAATTCCAACACTTGATCATCTGAATGACGACGATCTTGTTCTGTTTTTAATTTCTTGGGGATGGAACGTCTGATGGACGGATTATAAAAAGAAGTAACTGAAATTATAAAAAGAAGTAATCACTTAGTAACTCTACTAATATTTTCTAAAGCTATTAAAGTAATTACTACTAATATTACTATAAAAAAAAGTAACAGATCTAAACTATAGAAGTAACATACCTAAACTAAAAAAGTACCTCCTCTAAAATTATATAAAAAAGTAACTTGTCTAAACTATAGAAGTAACATACCTAAACTAAAAAGGTACCTCCCTTAAAACTACTCCGTATAAAAAAAGTAACATGTCTAAACTATAGAAGTAACATACCTAAACTAAAAAGGTACCTCCCTTAAAACTACTCCGTATAAAAAAAGTGACATGTCTACTTCTTTCTTTTTTTAAAGTATATCTCTTTCCCTTTGTTGTACCAACCGACCCCTAAGTGTTACTCCTCACTAGAATTCTTGAAGATCATAGCAGATCTTTCATGATATTTTTCGGATTACCCAACATATAATATTCAATAAACATATGATTCCGTGGGAGAAGTTACCTACCACTACATTTAAAGGTTCCTAATTTATTTTTTAAAGAACTTATTAACTTAAATTGAGGTGGGGTACAGAGGTGGGCAAAGTGAAAAAGCACAAAGGAAGGCATTGGAATAATATTCAATAAACGAGCATGAAGCCTTTGCCTTCGCATGAATGAGCTTTGCCGGATTTAAATTGAAGATATAATGAGAAATTAGTCCATATAGTGTGAACACGTCACATGCACCATCAAATTATGGTGTGGACGGTCTCATACAAGACTTTGGGTTTTTTCATTACAAATTGATTACTCTCCCCATTCCCAATAGATTGCTTCAAACTCTATTTTTCACTTTATTAAGTGTGAAAGTGAAATAAGAAATAAATGCGTTGATAGTTTTGTCTTTTTACTAAATTATACGTCCGTTTCATAAAGTTTTTTACAGGTACTATTTACACGGATTCCAATTTAATATTTAACTACTAATTTATCTAATTTCGTATGTGAAAAAATTATAAAAAGTTGATATTCTGAAAATTCATACCGAGACCTATCTAACAAGATCTTACATGTAACGTTTTGATGTGTATAATAGTGAGATTTTACGGTTAAAGTTACGGTTAAAGTTTTCATACTTTGGACACATTTTTCAAAGCTTAAAGAACTTTCAGAAACGGAGGTAATATATATTAGTGTACGGGTGCATAAATGTGAGAAGTGAATATCACATTCCCCCTTCGTCTCGTTGTACTTGTCCATTTGACTAACTAGAATATGCCCGTGCAAAAGCACGGGATACATAGAATGTTGCAAATAAAAAATACGGATATTGATTAGAACAACAAATAAACATTAAACAAAAACACGGATATGTAGAAGCCATTATCATGAAAAGTGGTTTCATCAGAAAATTTCTTTGGGTAATTTTTTAGAACATTTTCCATCTACTAAACATGGCCCACATGGTCCATGGATCATGTTCTTAGTGACAATTTTAAATGCCAAAGGATCTTCATTCTTATCAGGGATTTCAGCACAAATAATTTCATGAATATCATGTGGACATGTGGGTTTATATTCGGGGGACAATGCTACTAGGATATGAGCATGTGGGAGTCCTCGTTTTTGAAACTCAATGACATGTAAGTCTGCAAATTGAACATAGCACACGTCATTATTATACAACCAACATTAGTTACAAAGCTGTGTAACTAACAACGGTAGTGATTATGAAATTTGACGTAATTATAACTACATTAAAAACATAAAACTTATCGGCAATGACTTTTCCAAACTTTTGTCTATCTTTTAAATCACGGAACATTTCTTTGAGTTTGATCTTAAAGAAGCGTGCTACAATGTCTGGCATCTATCAGAGTGTCACCTTCTTACAATTGTTCCCTATCATTTATCCTAAAAGGCAATAAATTGTCTCATTGACACAAAATTGAAAATTCCGATCATTGCCTGTGCTTGCCACCTTAGGTATCCCAGTAGTCCATCCATCGGTACCATATGGGAAGAGTAGTGGGTATTGCAAAGGCATATAACTTGGATGAGTTTCGTCAATCCTTGGTAACCTCACATCCAATGTCTGCAATACGATGTCTCGATTACCAAGGTCTTCAGTTCCATCTCCTACCATCAATGCTGCTATTTCACTTGCTGTTGGTTGGAGATATTGTCTACCTTCTCTTGCAATGCACGGATAATCTTTATTCGCAAATCTTGGTATTGACCTTGATCACGCAACATGTTACCAGCATTTCTAAACACCTCAACATACGGATTTATATCATTGAGCATCGAATCTCTTGTAGTCCTTGCAAGATTGCTTCAGATCCCCCATTACATGCAAACGATTGGATGTTTCATTGTTGGTGTCATATATGTATAGTTGTGCAAACTTTGGTCCAGTTCCTGGCTCTGGGAGTAAGGATCCAATTCTATGGTAATTACTACCACTAATGCGAAAGACATATGATCCTCTTCCATCATTAACACGTCCCATAGAAGTGAAAGCCAACAACGAATTACACATCCTTAATTTGGGTCTAAAATGCTGGTTTGACAGGACCGACTTCAAATACGGTGGGGTTGGAGGTAAAAGTGGAAATTTAACTTGGCAACTCTGACAACAGTGACTAAAACTTGGGTGTGCCTTATTACTACCTTTTACCCTTTCTTCTACCCACATGAGGGCCTTACAATGCGGGCAAACAGACGTTCTGCGTCCAAACTCCCAACGTCTATCAACTTTAGGTTGCCGAGTGGGAATATTCCTTTCTGCAAAGGGTTCATTGAATGAGTTACTAAAACATCCATGTTAATTCAATAAACATGGGTAATTAGGTTGCATTGAAGGTTACCTAATCCAACGTCATTTTCAATGCCATTTTGTTCAATTTTCATGCCATCAATTTGTATTCCTTCGGAAAGCTTTCCTCGCCTCAAATTTTCTGTAATTTAATTAGAAATTTTCAATTTGTAATATAAGATAAAATTTTATAATTTTAAGAATTTATGGTTTGTTATAGGTACCATTCACGTTGTTCTCGTTAGGAACTTGTTCACCATTCACATTGTCGTCGTTGGGAAGTTGTTCAGCCTCAAGTATCTGAGAAACATGACGTTGTTATCTAGATCGACGCAGTCGTAACATTGATAGTCTTAATTCTCGAGCTTCTCTCTCCAGTAACAAACAGCGTTGCTTGAAAATAGGATCATCATGGTTTGCAGTGCGTTTAAGTAATAACCTCCTTCTAACTGCTAATCTTGCATTTTTGTATTGTAAATGGTCTTCGTATCGATTATTAGTAGGTATTAATTAGAGTATATTTTAGTTCCAACAAACTAAAATAAAAAGCCTAATTAGAAATGGATTTAAATCATATCCTTAGCATAATTTGTTCTCTTGTAATCTTGATAATATATTATGTAGGATGAAAATGCCTAATTAGAAATGGATTTAAATCATATCTTTAACATAATTTGTTCTCTTTTTATCATCCTAATATGTAAGATGTTTTATCTTATGTGATGGATGACTTATATCTTTACTTTCATGTCCTTATTAATACTACGTAGTAGTTTTTTTTAATAGCAGTGATTCATGCAAAAAAATCATCCTTATCAATATCTATATACTTAAAGACACACCAGAAATGACACGTGTCATCTCCTGATGATCGAGTCTTTAGGTTTTTTTATATTTGTTAACTTAAAAAATGCATATTAATAAAACTTACTAAAATAGAAAAAAATAATTTGTCGTAGCTATCAATTCTTATTGTAGAAAGTTAATTGTATCAATATATGTCATATACATCATATAAATTATTATTTGGAAAGAAAGTACTCCATATCGATTAATTTAAATAAGAAATAATTTTCAAAACTCATTAACAACATTTTAAACTTCTTTGTATTATATTAATTTAATAAGGACTTAAAATCCGTTTGTTTCACGGAAAATGAATGTGCAGTATCTTCAAAAAAATTACATAATGAAATTAATAATTTAAGTAAAGAAATAAGCTGGAATAGGGGTGAAAAAGGGAAAAGAAAAAGTTGCGAATAGAGTAATTATGAGAAACTTTTATAAAGAACTGAAAGTAAATATGAGTTCACCTATTATAAGGAATAAAAGTTTAGATAAATTTATCTAACTTAAGGGTCTGTTTTATTATACTTATTTTGTCTGGACTTATATTATTTGAACTTATTTTATCTAAAAAAAACTTATTTTGACTTAAATAAACTTATTTGTGGGTTAAAATGTCTGAAAAAAACTTAACTTTATTAAAATTTATTTATTTAGGGAAAATTAAATCAATTGGTGTTGATAAACTCGTTTACGAAATATTTTATATTTTATTAACTTTCTGTAAATGATTATTAAAAGTATTACATAAAAATATTTACGGAGTAGTAATAACCGGGCGTTGCACGGGTACTAAACTAGTACCTATACTAAAACAGAAGTTTCTCTCTCCTCGTATGTCCAATGTCGCTACCACAATTATTGTACCCTTTTTATTTTAATTTAATTAGAAAAATTAAATTACAAGATATACTCTTGGATTCTTATGTTGACAAAATGACAGCCGTATTCACATATTGGAAAAATAACTACATCTTTGACATTGAAAAAATTACGACTAATTTCATTTATTATAGAAACATCCAGAGAAAAATAAATAATACAAAAAAGAAACGAAATATTCACCCAGACTATTGACCATTACAAAATATTAAATTTATATCTACTTACCATATTCAACTTATTAAAAGTGGAATAGTTAAATATTTTATTGAGATTTTCAATTAAATATAGTACCCGTGCAGTATACTTTACCGAAATGCAACTGATTCGAAAGAATTAGTCAATATTTTATAAGTTTGTTGTAGAAACTACCAGAGCTGCCCATACAATTATCCAAAGAAAGGAATGCAATATTCACTATACAATCACGCCGCACCTAAACTATTAAATTTATACCTATTTACCATATTTTAACAAATTAACCAAGTTTAAGCCTGGTAGCGACAAGAAAATCTGTGCAGAGACCATATATATTATACCCATTACCCACCTTTCCAATACAATGACGTGCTCTCTTCAATTAAACTTATAAAACACGGATACACAATACACAAACATAAACCTAAAGTCGTGCAACTTGCAACATATCTCTCTATTCTCCATGCCTCTTCCAATAACCATGCTCAATGATCTCACACATGGAAAGGAAAATTGGAAGTTAAAGTGCGTATATTAAGAGTATGGGACGCACCAGATTATTACAAGCCAGAAAAAATTGGTTCCCTTGAAATCGTGTTGGTAGACGAAAAGGTATATTTAATTACCTTCAAGTACTTTATTTTATTGGTATTTTTGTTGATATTATCTTTTGAAATGAATTTATTTTGATTACAGGGATCGAAGATTCAAACTTGTATTAGGAGCACACTCATTGACAAATTTAAAAAAGAGTTGAAAGAAGGTTCTACTCGTGTCATTGCTAATTTTGGAGTCGTCGAAAATAAATTTAAACATAGAGCAGCAACCCATACTTACAAAATAAATTTCTTCTACAAAACTACCATTAAAGTATGTGATGATGATAAACTCCCTTTGCATGGGTTCCAAATTGTCCCTTTTGAAAAAATATTGAAGGAGTTGAACGACATGTTCTTAATGGGTATGGTTTAATTTTTTTTTTTTATTATTTTTATTATCTATCACTAATAGCATCTTGAAATTTAAACATGTTGCAATAACTATTATATTTGAATGCAGATGTCATCGGAGAGGTTGTCGCGATGGGGGACAAAGAAAATATAGCAAAGCAAGATGCTAAGACAAATTGGATGTTATCGCTGGAAATTAAAGACTTGCAGTACAATATTTCAATCCATTACTAAAGATATAAATTTTTTAAATTACACCTTCGGATTACTATTTTATTCACATGTTTAATTCAATTTAATTGTTTTGTCAATGATAGCAATAACAAATTGAATTGCGCATTGTTTGGGGAGTTTGCTGAGCAGATGTCAAAATATAAGAATCATGAAAGTGAAAACCGTATCATTGCTATAATCCAGTTTGCTAAAATTAAGGAATTTAAGGGTAATAAATTTTTTAACAACCTATTTTTTTAATAATAAAACTTCAGGTTTAAATTTAATCTACTTTAGTTTGGTTATACTTTTTTTGTAGGTGAAGTTTCATTGTCAAACTCGCTTTTTTCCACAAAGGTATTCGTTAATGAAGACATCCCCGAAATTAATGAGTACATGAGCAGGTATTCATCAAATTTTCTATTGAACCGATCTTAAATATAATGAATTTATGAGCATGTCCCGTTAATCTTAATAAAAATTTTACATAAGCATAATTTTTAATGGCAATATTTCTGATGAGGATGATTGTCAATCACAAAGACTCACTCATTTGTCAAGTCACTATTCACATTCTATATCCGATGAGTTTTTGGTAAAGTCTGAAAAGGTACTGTTGGAGGAAATATGCGAGAAGACTAAGGTAAGATGATCAAAATCATCCTCATTATAATATTAATTTGCATTACTTCATAGTACATAATGGAGTTTTATACTGATAGAAATGCAACTCTTATTGCTAATTGTTTAGGAATGCTTTTGTGTGGCGCTTGCTACTATTGTCAGTATCGAAAAGGAAACCAATTGGTATTATAAATCATGCAAAATTTGAAATAAGAAGGTTGAGTATGAAGGAAAAGGACGGTTTTGGTGCTCGAAGTGTGACTTACATGTTAAATATGCACCACCAAGGTATCATTTTACTTACAAATCTATATTATACCACCAAGGAAAATGCCGATTTTCGTGGTATGCATATAAATGTATTATACTAAACTTCTATATTATGGAATTGGGTTACAGGTGCAAGGTCAAGGTAACTGTAGAAGATGATAGCGGAAGTGCCACCTTTGTAATGTTTGACCGAGAGGTCTTCCAAATCATTCAAGTATCGGCAGTTGATTTAAAAGATAAGTTATCCAAGGTAAATAATTTTAATAATATTATGCTTTATAAGATTATACAGAGGTAAAATCAATTGGGAGTGAAATTAGTAAATTATTTTCATATACTTGTATAAATGTTTTGATTTTGCAGGATGATAAGAGTGATTCTTTTCCTAAAGAGTTGAATACACTTTTCGATAAAATATATTTATTTTGAATTAAAATTACTAAATATAATCTTGATCAAGATTGGGAACAATACACTGTTACTAGAGTGAGCAATGACGAGCAATTGATCAACAAATTTATTGAGGTTGACAATGGTGTTGAGGTAATCAAAGTTACATGCAACTAATATTAATAATCTTACCATGTATAATTCATACTTTTTAAATGAAAAATTAATAATAAAAATTTTTGCAGGAATATGACGGGGTAATCATGTCCTCTTGTGAGTCAGTCAAACTTAACACTATGGAGGAGAAGGTTATATTTCAAAGTTTTGACGTAGTATAATTATTACAATATTAAATGTTTTACTTTTATAACCATTTATTATTTTATATTGTAGGATTCTACTTCGGTCATATGTGAGAATAATGAGGACTCAATTGTTGACTATATTACTCCTACGAAAAGACCTCAAGGCGATGCAAGTTTTGTACGACATTCCACCAACAAAAGGAAGAGTGTGATTAAGGTTGAAAAGGAGGACAAGTGCACTAAAGTCTAGGCTTAGACTAAAAAGGCATTTACAGACCTTTTTAATATGGTTGACATGTTTTTAGATAATTTGATCAATATTTAATATCATTTCCGTGAGTCAATGTTCAAGATTTCCAATCAATATGTAATATCCATACTCTTGCCCTTTTTTTTGGTTTTAAAATATAATATAGATTTGAGATACCTTCGTGTAATAAGAGTAATTTAACAGGTAACTCCAAAAAAGATATCAAATTGAATAATTCAATCAATTACTCGCCTAAGTACGTCGACACTGGTATATTATCAAATTATAGAGAAGATAAAATCTAATTCCATAACTTATTATGTCATTAAATAGTTGACTAAGATTTTCTCCTAAATTAGAATCATCCAACGAAAATATCAATCAATCTTGGGCAAGTTACCAAAGAGCCGTATCAAATTTTCAATTTTTAGAAGGTAGACAGAATCAATTCTTTGAAGTTACCAGTGAAGGAATTATGATATATAAATTATTATTTTTACCATAAAAAATCTTAAACATGTTTTACTAAAGAGCCGTATCAAAATTTCAGCTCCCTAAGTTGAATATGGTAAGTAGGTATAAAATATTATTCCACTGGTGGTATGTTTTGTTATGTCAACGACCACAGTTTCCATTGGTGGTATGTTTTGCTCAGGGCCGGCTCCGGCGATTTGGTGGCCCTGTGCTGAGCGTATAACTAAAGTTCATATGAGGCCCTCTTTACATTCATTGACAAACTGTCGATTACTTGCAATAAGAAATATCGAACTTCCCCTCTTGAAACATATCTAATATATGAAAATTTATTCATTGAACTACTTATAGGTATTTTTTTTTATGAATTAATGGGTGATAATAGATGAACAATATTATTAGAAGATATTTCCGTGCCTTTATTCATTTGCAGTCAAATACTTATATACAAGCTAAGGTAATATTGTTTTGATTTGATTCCTTAATTAAATCAAGGAATCAATCAAGCTAATCAAGCCAATCAAGCCATGATATACTAACAGGATATGCTAACGGCTTTGACTATTCACAAAATATTGCTACGGAATATTTACAAAAATATAATACGGAGTACAAGTTATATTAGTAAAGATAATATAACTATTAAATATTAACAAATTACTCCATGCATGCTTTCAATTTGCAATTAAACTCTACAAATTACCCAGTAACAACAACAATCAAATGGATAAATTAAACCCAAAATCTTCAATAAACCCTACCTAATTGGCCAAATTCCACCGCGTTCATTCCTCCTGAGAGTTCCAAATCCATCAAAATAACCACTCGATTTTCAAAACCATAACCGAAAATTGAAAGAACTACTCGATTTTCTTGAAAGAACCACTCGATTTCAAAACCCTAACTGAAAATTGAAATCGAAAAATTACAATCAAGCACAACAACAACAACAACAACAACAACAAAAATCAAATCTCGAGGTTTTAGCATAAGAAAATTACCTGGTAGAGAAAGGCTTGAACGGCAGAGAGAGAAAGTGAGAGTCATGGAGCGAGAAGAGGAATGGTTGAGTCGTGGAGAGCTGATTATTATTAAGGGAATTAATTGACCCATTTTTGGAAATCACCATGGGAATTGGAAAGGAGAGAGAATTTGAAGAGGCGTCATTGTTGGAAATTGTTTTAGGAAGTTACGGGGAAGGGAAAGAGAAGTAGATTTTTTTTTTATTTTTTTTCAGTTTTAGTCCAACAGTCTTTATTATTTTTTGGGCCCCCGAATTTTTGGGCCCTGTGCTGGAGATCCGACCGGACCTCCTTATGGCCGGGCCTGGTTTTGCTATCAATTACCATGACCCTTAATTAGAGTCTGCCAACCAAAGGGTTGTTACACTTTTTGAATGTTAGATTACTATATGTTCAAAAGATTGTGTCTACTGAAAGTAAAATGATAACAATAATAATAATTTTAGACAGCACCACATTAAGCCAATTGGACCGGCTAATTATATAAAGGGAGCATCGGGTACTTAAGCTAATGCCATATTACATCACAAATTCTTATTTACAATGGGTGTACAATAAATATTGTACACTGGAGTAAAAGTTAACTTAAAATGCTTAAAAGTTAAGCATATATATGTAAAAGTTTATCTATTTTTCAATGATAAATTTTTTCATTTTAGTAAAACTTATTTCTTCAAAATCACTAATAATGTATAAAATTAATTATTTAACCCTTTAAAATATTTATCTATCAATTTTTTTTTACTAATATAAAAGTTAATCAAAATTAGGCTAAAGTTACAAAAGAAAGGGTTAAAGTTATCTTGGTGTACAATAAATTTATTATACACCTTGTGCGCACAAGACCTTTTGATATTACATTCATAGTTTCCCTACTTCTAGCAAACATGTTTTACTAAAGAGACGTATCAAAATTTCAATGTTTAGAAGGTAGACATAATCAATTCTTTGAAGTTAAGGAATTGTGATATTTTATTTTTTATTTTTTTTTGACGGGGAGAATTGGCTTATTAGTTGTTAATCAAGCCCAACTTAAGTCTAAGCCCTACATATCGACTAATTAGATAACATATTGAAAAGAAAAAAAAAATCAAACAATTACTTATTTACTCAATATAATATCGACAGAGGAAATATAAAATCTAATTCCTCCCTTATTCCGAAGCAAGTAATAATTTTCATATATGGCGTCTTTGGAACCCAGTAAAACGCAAACGATAGAGACAAATAACCCATATGTGCATCAGATTACATACCTGCTCATTTCCATCAGCTAATGGAGAAGGCGTTATTTTCCTAGGTTGGCTTATCAGCTCCACAGTTCTGCCTATTGCACTTTGACGTGAATGGGTAGTTTATATTGCCAGCTTTTTCACACTTCCAGCAGACCATCAGAAATATTTTGCTCTGTGAATTGATACAGAAAAAGGAAATCATTTAACCATCATTGAAATATAGGGTATGATTCGTGATATTTTTATTCTGGGTATCCATTTTAACATTCAAAAAGTGTCTGTATTTAAATATACGCACCATACATTTTCAATTCTTTTAAATGGAAAAGTTCTAAAATTTGATGTTTTAAAAATGTCTATTTAAATAAATAAGTTAAACGTAATAGTTTTCATTTAAACGAAAACATGTTAAACTTATTCTACCTGTTCTACAGAGACGTAAAAATGGATAAGCTTTTACAGAGGAATGCGAAAATGAACAGATTAACAATTTTGAGAGAAAAACGACCGCAGTCATCACATGATGCACGTAGAACATCAAGGCAACGAAGAACACCCTTAAGTGATATATCAAATTGTAAGTTCTATTACCTAATAATCTCATTTTTAATTTTTAGGAACAAAAATGTTAGACAACTAATAATTTACCTTCTGTTACGATATCTCACTTCTGTGGTGTCATAAACTTTATGGTCCATCTGCAGGTCATTCCCAGTTTCGTGCTCCAAGTGAAGCACCGTCGTCATCAGTATGTAATAGCATGAGCAACTTCCTCAGGATTTGAAAGGCACTAGCAGAGGCGTGAGAGTCTTCTTCAATCAGGTTCTCAAACCTCAAACCAATCAAAAGACCAAACTCTTTTTGGCGGAACCTTCCGAGTTTTTCCTCGAATCAAAAAATGGATTTTCGGATCGCCTAATTCAATAGCTCAAAAATAGGTGAAGTTTGCCCCAAACTGCAGCAGAATACTCACACTCTTAGATGAAGTGTTTAAAGGAAGTAGCTTGGAATGCGGCTAGCTCAGCCAGTTTACTTACTTCTCTGTACTCCCATCTGAAACCCGATGTGAGATCCATGGCTGAATGCTTGCTTAAAGCACCCAACTCATCATTGGGGAACTCGTAGGTTCGATTCCTCTCTCGGGGCTTCACTAGATCCTGGTAAAAATTCTTCCTGAGAAACAATGGTGGCGGTTCGTTCCTCTTCCGACCAGATAAGAATTCGACCTATTTCCAGAAGTCTCTTGTTGAAAATCTAGTGGTGCTACCCAAAGACTTAAATGAATAGCCATCGCTGTTAAGAACAACCAAGATCCAATGAGAATTTGCGCGTAGTTCCTGGTCCCTACTGTTAGGTTATGATACATATGACAATTCATAAATCATGCGGAAAAACCATAAACCCAGGAAAACATATTATTTACACATAATCATTTAGCATAGATTAGATGCATACTCTTTGTTGCGTGCCTTCCCTAGCTGCGCCCGAACCGAACAAGAACAAGTCTTTAGGACTCCAAGTGTCGTCCCTCCGTAGATAGTCCACAGCACGTCCGGATCCGCCTTAAGATTGACCAACTAGAATCGCCCTTAAGGTACTATTATTTTCGGCACTTTATAGGCAAATGTGTGACTGAATTTTTCTCTCAAAAACTCACTTTGAATACTTTGAAACTTGTGTTATAAATTGTGAGCCCTAGCCTCATATTTATAGCGGTATGGAAAGGGAATCGAAATCCTATTCAGATACAAATTAATTAAACCTAGAATCCTACAAGAACTCTAATTTAATTAATTTATCAAATAGAATTAGGAATTTAATCATTAACCGAACTCTGCATGTTTTAGGAAACGTGCACGAACACAAACACTTGCACACACACGCACGGCAGCCACGATGGGCCCCATGCGTGCGCGCGAGCAGCAGCCCACTCAGCGCCCGCGCGCGCTGCGCGTGCTGTGCGCACTGTGCGCGCTGCGCGCTGCGCGTGCTGTGCGCTGTGCGCAGCCTGCTGGGCCTGGCCTTGCGCTGGGCCTGGCGTGGCTGTTTGTGCGGCGCGCTTGGCTTGCTGGGCGATGGCCTGGCTTCGTGCTGGGCCTCGTCCGGCAGGCCTCGTCCGATGCTTATTCGTACGATGCGCTTCCGATTAAATTTTCCGATTCCGGAATTCATTTCCGATACGAACAATATTTAATATTTCCGATTCCGAAATTAATTTCCGTTTCGAACAAATATTTAATATTTCCGTTTCCGGAATTATTTTCCGATTCCGGTAATATTTCCGATTCTGACAATATTTCCGTTTCCGGCAATATTTCCGATTCTGGCAATATTTCCATTTCCGATAATATTTTCCGACACGTACCATGTTTCCGTTTCCGGCAACATCTACGACTTGGATAATATTTATATTTCCGATACGATCCATATTTCCGTTTTCGGCAATATCATCGTTTCCGGAGTATTCATTTCTTGCCTGTGACGATCTCAGCTCCCACTGAAACCAAGATCCGTCGGTTCCGAATATTCATAGATGGAGTATTTAATGCTATTAAATACTTGATCCGTTTACGTACTATTTGTGTGACCCTACGGGTTCAGTCAAGAGTAAGCTGTGGATTAATATCATTAATTCCACTTGAACTGAAGCGGCCTCTAGCTAGGCATTCAGCTCACTTGATCTCACTGAATTATTAACTTGTTAATTAATACTGAACCGCATTTATTAGACTTAACATAGAATGCATACTTGGACCAAGGGCATTATTTCCTTCAGTCTCCCACTTGTCCTTAGGGACAAGTGTGCATTTCCTAATTCCTTTGTCGCTCGATGCTTGCTCTTGAACATAAGGTAAGAGTTGTCATCCTTATTATGTCCAGAGGTGTTCCTCGGTTTCAGAGTTCAACTGATCAAATAAACAGATAATCATAGCCTGTGATTCATCCGAGCACGGCCATGCATTTCACAGTTTCTAGCTCTCCGAGTGGCCTTGTACAACTTTTAAGCATCTCATCCCGATTTATGGGAGGACAATCCCAATCTTGCGATCTTGAGATTAGACTTCGTTTGATAGGTGATTACCTGAGCGTTGCCTTTATAGCCTCCTTTTACGGTGCGACGGTTGGTCAACGTCAAAGCAACCAGTTCTCAAACAAGTAATCTTCAAATCACTCAGGTATTGAGGATTTAATGTCTAATAATTTAATGAAATTTACTTATGACAGACTTTCATCTCTTACAGTAAAGTTTCATAGGTCTCGTCCGATACTAGTCTTCCCAAAGTAAGTATCTATGCAAATGATTATGACATTGCCATGTCCACATAGTTCAAGAAACAGAACTACTAGTCATCTTGCATTCTAATCGTCTAACGTTTTCTATGCGTCCAATTTTATAGAAAACTCCGATTAGGGACCATTTTCAACCTTTGACATTCAAGTTCACTTGATAGACATTTCTTAGTCACAGGACTGGTCCTGACAGTCTATCTTGAATATATCGTCAAATTTGAAGGGACTCATCATTTAATACTAAACCAAGATTAAATGGAATATGAAAATACATTTCATATATGATAAATGTTCAACCCCAATGTTTTATAACCATGGGCCTCAAACCCATCTTCTAAAACAATTCATGGAATTCAAAGCTATGCTTGATTTCCAGTGCTACAACGTGAGTGTTGCTTCTCACTTGTTGCATAGGTTTAGTTATCATGCTTTGCCAATCTTAATATCCTTTTCATCGAATGTTCTTCGAGATATGATGATAAGATCTTTTCGAGTTTGTTTATTATGTGATCTAGTCTTTCTTACTTCGATGGTGGTTTTACTCATTTTGCAATGAAGAACCATCAAGTTAGCAGACGTTTTTCTTGCTTCAAGAGTGGTTCTACGCATTTTTCAATGAAGAACCATCAAGCCAGCAGATAAGTGATCTACCCAAGTTCAGTGAAGAACTTTAAACACCCCTGTTTTATTGCTTCTTAGGCAATAATTACTTTTACTTCAACTGTATAGGTTGCTAGTGATGCTTTGTTTGGATTTACCTATCCAGGCAGTTCATAGATATGTGGAAGATTCTCCAACTATATCTTAGAACATAGAAATTATTATTTTAATTTCCCACGCAACAACTCATGGTCTCCAACCCATGTTGCCATTTTCAAAACACGATGCTCTATAGCTCGTCTTTATCAATGGTTAACTCCAAAGGTCTTGCTTGATCCTTTGCCAGTGTTTATGCGTGTAGCATCAATATTTAGCATATCTTTATTTCCTTGAATCAAGAACTATTCCTATGTACCTTTTCAAGTACCATAAGTATTCTTGATCTCAATCTAGTTGATCTTTACTTAGATCAATAGAGATTGGTATATGTTCGTCATGGCTAAAGTCACACGATACATTTTTGGCGATCCTCATATTATATCATACATGATAAATTCTTTTGCAGAATAATTCCCAATTGAATTCTATTCATGTAACTTTAGCTCATTCAATTTCAGTAGATACTGAATCCAGCTAAATTCTTTGACATATAATATAGGTGAAGAATCTCATTAGATTCTTTGATGTTTTAACTTAGTAAATGCTTATACATAGTTCAAACATTCTTTACTTAGATTTATTCACATGGGTCGAATATCTCCAATGGAGACTTTCGTGTTTGATTTAGTAAATGCCATTACTTAATCCAAAACAATATCATAAGATCTTTGTAAATAGATCTTAATACCCAGTATGTACTAAGTTTCGCCATGGTCCATCATTGATGAATAATCTCAAATCTAAGTCATTAGCATTTGAATGTTATTTTACAATAGAGAGATATGTGTGTGATACACATAGGACCAATTAAGTTTTTATGTACTCCCACTAAACTTCTTATATATCTATAAGAATCATGTATATTTTATGAAACTAAAATACTTATTAGCTTCATTAAAATATAATTCCAATCCCCAATTGCTTGCTTAAATCTGTACTTAGATTTTATAAGCTAGCTTTCTCTTTCAACCATTTATTTGGATCCACAAATCCTATGACATACCATGTACATAGTTTATTCCATCATTTGATTGAGGAATACGTTTTGTCATTCAATTGCTATATGTACCAATATGCAATCATTGCTTGAATTATAGACTTGAGCATTACGATTATGCATGAGGTTTCAACACAATTCATACCATGAATTTGCTTGTAACCTTTAGCAACTAATCACGCTTTGTGTGTGAACACAATTTCATGTTTGATGGTTTTTATCCTTAAAACAAACTTGCAACCAATAGGTGTGAACCTATTCTTGCAAATCAACAAAATTTCAATTTTGTCATCAAAACATTGAGTATGTTTTATGGCCTTTAACCATTTAAAACATTTGAGTCTATATATGGCCTCTAACCATTTTAGGGAATTTGGGTTTTGTCATAGCTTTCTTACAAGTCACAAACTCATTAATCTACATGATAATAGTTTGACTGCAAGTTGTAGGTTTCTTCACTATTTAATAGAAGAATCTCATAGTTTCATTGACCTGATCTCTATGTTTCTTCACTATCTAATAGAAGAATCTCATAGTTTCAGTGACTTGAATTCTATGCCTACTTGGGTATAGAACATCAATAGAATATCAATAGCCACTTGAAAGTCCTTTGAATACTCTGTTCTCCTTGAAGCACTTGTAAAGTCTTCTAAGAGATGTCTATTCTTTAAAGCCACTTCTAAAGTCCTTAAAGAATAAGTTCGGATTTTCTGAAGCACTTCGAAAAGCCTCCGGAATGTCCGTTTATGTTTGTTGTTCGCCTCGAAGACTTTCGAGGTCTATTTTCTCCCACTTGTCATTTTGGAAACGAATCTCCAAAAGGACATTATTTCGAGCAAACAAACATTATGTTCTCAAAAATTTGTGGTAGAAACAATACCCTTGTGTCTCATTTGAATAAATCACAATGAAACATATATCTATACTTGGGCCTTAGTTTGTCGAATGACAAACACTAAGCTCCCACTGAGTTTTGCAACTCTCTAGATATTTTATGAAAAGTTATTCTGAAATTACTTTTCAATAGCTTTGACGAATTTGGTTTAGTTTGGTGGTAGTTGAGCATTTTGTTTTAGAAATTATAGGAAAAGTCTTTATGATCCATCATTGATCGAATCAAGTACTAATTGACTTTGATTATGCCATATCTTATGGACCTAGATTGTGAAATTACAACACACAATCATTGATGATCATATTTGGTCTCAAGTAATCATCAACATGATCTAACCTAGATCTTTATGATTTCTTGCCAAGTGGATTTTATACTTCTGAATCTTTGAACTAGCCAAACAGATTCAACTTATATCACATTTGAGTAAATAAACCTATATTCACTCAAATCCATGTGAAATAATAAAGTCATAAAATCTTTCTTTAGCTTTGAACTCTATTGTCTAGGCGTTCTAACAATAGTTCATATCTTTTGTTACTTTCAACAAGTAAGACTAGTTGTCTTAAAATGATCTAGAAATCAATCAACTTTCAAAAGTCCATCAAAATAGAGCTTATGAATGTTAACTTGTTGATATGGTCTAAGCAACAATGCCAAAGATTAGTGGAACTCAAATCAAGGGGTTGATTTGAACCTAGTAAAGTTCTTTAAAGAGTTGTTTGTTTTAATCAAGCATATTGACTCAACCTGTAATTGACCATTTCATTCAAATAAACAAACAAACATTGTCTTTGTTTTTCTTGAATGTGAGTCTTTCTGTGTTTGAAGCAGAAATTTAGGTATGCTGATTATGGAACAAAATAGCCATTAAGTTCCAGCCTTTGAAAGGACTTAAAACAAACTTAGATGACCCTACAATTAATGTAGCAATGCCATGCTTCATTTCCCACTTGTAGGTCATTAGTGTATCCTAGCTTCCATTGTTTGAGTTATTACCGAAGTAAGAACCTCAAGCGGTATATGATACCAAGGAAGTTTGATTGCTAGGTCACTTCTCTTTAAACATAAATTTATAGGTAGAAACGGAATCGTAAATTCCTTTCATTTGTTCCTTGTTTTCCTATTTCTTGTACCCTTTCTTATAGTCTTAAGAATTGAATTCTTTAGTGTTGACTTTTATACTTTGTTAGACATGTCCAATGTCACCAACAAGGTTCTTTACCATTTTAATTTATGTTGAATATTTTGTTTCAACTAGATGATCTTACCAGAAGCTTCTAAAGTTCTCTAAGCATCGATCTATTCGAATGTCTAGGGACTAGACTCATTCGAGAATTAAATGGACAAAGATATTAGGTTGTTAACCATTGGTAAAGCTGAGCGTATTAAACTCAATGCTTTATGATCTCAAAACTACATTGTATTTTGAATTCACAAGCACCAATTGGTTTGCCATTCGATTTTGATATTCGAAAACAACCATAAAAGTCGCTATAAGAAACGTACATTTTAAATTGCTCACTTTCTCTCATTTCCGTGAATCGTTCTTGGATTCACTACCAATCGAGGAAATTTACTGTTACCTTTCTAAAAGGATTTATTGCAGTGCAAGATATTTAATTATAAACAATAATTAAAACATACATTGAAGCATGCAAAGTCTAAACATTTATCATGAATAATAACTTGAAAATCAAAGCAATCATGCAATTTCAACAAGTTATTAGCATTTTATTCGAATTTATTGTTCCGGCAGGTGTGAATAAAATGATTCCAAGATCCTAAAATCATTGAAGAACTAAGCACAGTTTGTCGACTTAATCCTAAAACATCTTAGGTAAGCAAAAGCCTTTTGCTAATAGTCTAGAAACTATTCTTGGTTGATAGGTACGTCTAAGAACTTATTAGGTAAACCTATCGATTTTGCCACGACATAAAAGGACTCCTTACTTATATCGTTGAGTTTCACCAAAACTAACATGTACTCACAATTATTTGTGTACCTTGCCCTTTAGGACCAATAAGTAACACCTCGCTGAGCGAAAACTATTACTAGATTGATGTAAAGGATATCCAAGCAAGTGTATATTTTGGCATGGCACCTTTTAACTCAATTTTTAAGTTTGGAACTTAAGGCTCTTACTATGTTGGTTAGATTTTAAGTGAACTAAAATCCTTAATCATGCAACATAATCAAGCTTTTAATCTCATGCATTTTAAGACATATTTAAAAGCAATAAATAACTTAAAACATGCATAAGATATTTGTGATCTAGTATGGCCCGACTTCATCTTGAAGCTTTAACTTCAAAGTCCGTCTTGAAAATCTCCGTGGGAGGCACCATTTTCTTCAAATAGGATAAGCTATAACTAATTACAACTATTTGATGGTACGCAGACCATATTTGAATTGAAAAATAACTTTGGTTCTTTAGACCAATTACATTCAAATTAATGGTACGCAGACCATATTTTCTATCCTATTTGGGCCATACTAGTCACTTCATAACCTGCAAAACAGTACATATACAATATATACCATTCACCCATTCATTATCATGAATGGCCCACATAGCTGGTTAGTAAAACACATTATGCATCACGTAAACATTTGCAGCAATTAATCAAGGGCACCAATAATCTACCAATTATTCAGTCCTTATTAATTCTAATCAAGTTGTTTTAACCTTAAGGATTTGTAGACCTAATCAAGAGTTTATGACTAAAAAGCGCTCCCACTTAAACCAATAAATTCATATGCTTTACCAATTTTAAACATAAAAATGTATTTCTAGTCTAACCGGAAACATACAAATTTAATTAAAATTTAAAGCTCATATAAATTTATAATTGAATCCAAAAAGTTTAATTTAATTTCAGTCGCATTTAAATTAATTCATGATTTTAATTTTAGTAAAATAATTAAACATTCAAAACGATTTAATCGTAACGCAAACACCCTACGCGTTGCACGCCCATGGGCCGCACGCACACACCCATTGCTGGCCATGTGCGCGCAGCCCATGCGCTCGTCGCATAGCTGCTGCATCCCTATCGCAAGCCTCCGCACGAATTGGTGCTCGCTGCGCGCGCCAGCGCTCATCGCACGCGGGCTATCGCTCGCAGTGCGCGCGCGACATCGCTCGCTGGGCGCGCGACATCGCTCGCTGGGCGCGCGAGCCATCGCTCGCTGGGCGCGCGACATCGCTCGCTGGGCGGGCGACATCGCTCGCTGTGCGCGCGCGCAATGCTAGGCGCAGCGCTCGTGGCACGCGAGCTTGCGCTCGCTGCGCGCGAGGCTGTGCGCTCTTGTGCGAGGCAGCGCGCGTTGTGGCGCAGCTCGCTTGCTGCCCACACGCGACTGCCTTGGCTCGCCCTACGCCCATGCCCATTCGTCCATTGGTCGTGGCACACGACACAAGGCAGGGCTGCTGCCTTGTGCTCGTGCACTACGCCCTTGCTCATTGCATTCGTGCCGCACGGGCGACGAGCTCCCTTGCTCGTCGTCGCATGCCCGCATTATACAACACCCCTTAAGGGTAACACGAAGCGTCCATTGCTTCGTGCGTGCAAGTTTTATGAACGAATCGCATAAAAAATTTAAAATTTATATTTAAAATTAATGACAAATTAATAAATAATATTAATTTCATAATTTTAGGGCGAAAAATCAAAAATTTATTATCCAATTGATTTCCGATTGTTATGGATTCAAGTCTAGGTCATAAAAATTTAAAATTTATCGTAAATTTACAATTTTTATGGTGGTTTTTAATCATAGGTTTCTAATTAAATTACAATTAATTATGAAAATCAAATTAATTCTAAATTATTCTAATTTTCAACAAATTAATCATAATTACAAATTAGATTGCATAATTAACAAGACTAGGCATTCAAACTTGTTAAACATATGCAGTAGGTCAATAAAAAATTCAAGATTTATCAACAAGAATCGCAAATATTTAATTTAACATCTTAAATTTACGAAATTTTGCATTCGAAAAACTAAAACCTTCGAAAAGTCATAGTTAGGCTTCGAATTTGAAAATTTTAGAATGCCTTTTACATGCGGAATTGACACAAAAATCACTCAATTCGGATGAGTAACGAAGAAACTGCCGAAAAAACTGCGTACGTATAATTAAATAAACGCAATTTGCAATTAATTAACAATTACGAAAATTAATCACCCCTTTTAATTCTTGCAAATTTGTAATATTTAACCATGTTCATGCAATTTAGATTATGAAAATAATAAGGGGCTCGTGATACCACTGTTAGGTTATGATACATATGACAATTCATAAATCATGCGGAAAAACCATAAACCCAGGAAAACATATTATTTACACATAATCATTTAGCATAGATTAGATGCATACTCTTTGTTGCGTGCCTTCCCTAGCTGCGCCCGAACCGAACAAGAACAAGTCTTTAGGACTCCAAGTGTCGTCCCTCCGTAGAAAGTCCACAGCACGTCCGGATCCGCCTTAAGATTGACCAACTAGAATCGCCCTTAAGGTACTATTATTTTCGGCACTTTATAGGCAAATGTGTGACTGAATTTTTCTCTCAAAAACTCACTTTGAATACTTTGAAACTTGTGTTATAAATTGTGAGCCCTAGCCTCATATTTATAGCGGTATGGAAAGGGAATCGAAATCCTATTCAGATACAAATTAATTAAACCTAGAATCCTACAAGAACTCTAATTTAATTAATTTATCAAATAGAATTAGGAATTTAATCATTAACCGAACTCTGCATGTTTTAGGAAACGTGCACGAACACAAACACTTGCACACACACGCACGGCAGCCACGATGGGCCCCATGCGTGCGCGCGAGCAGCAGCCCACTCAGCGCCCGCGCGCGCTGCGCGCTGCGCGTGCTGTGCGCACTGTGCGCGTTGCGCGTGCTGTGCGCTGTGCGCGCTGCGCGCAGCCTGCTGGGCCTGGCCTTGCGCTGGGCCTGGCGTGGCTGTTTGTGCGGCGCGCTTGGCTTGCTGGGCGATGGCCTGGCTTCGTGCTGGGCCTCGTCCGGCAGGCCTCGTCCGATGCTTATTCGTACGATGCGCTTCCGATTAAATTTTCCGATTCCGGAATTCATTTCCGATACGAACAATATTTAATATTTCCGATTCCGAAATTAATTTCCGTTTCGAACAAATATTTAATATTTCCGTTTCCGGAATTATTTTCCGATTCCGGTAATATTTCCGATTCTGACAATATTTCCGTTTCCGGCAATATTTCCGATTCTGGCAATATTTCCATTTCCGATAATATTTTCCGACACGTACCATGTTTCCGTTTCCGGCAACATCTACGACTTGGATAATATTTATATTTCCGATACGATCCATATTTCCGTTTTCGGCAATATCATCGTTTCCGGAGTATTCATTTCTTGCCTGTGACGATCTCAGCTCCCACTGAAACCAAGATCCGTCGGTTCCGAATATTCATAGATGGAGTATTTAATGCTATTAAATACTTGATCCGTTTACGTACTATTTGTGTGACCCTACGGGTTCAGTCAAGAGTAAGCTGTGGATTAATATCATTAATTCCACTTGAACTGAAGCGGCCTCTAGCTAGGCATTCAGCTCACTTGATCTCACTGAATTATTAACTTGTTAATTAATACTGAACCGCATTTATTAGACTTAACATAGAATGCATACTTGGACCAAGGGCATTATTTCCTTCACCTACGGGGTTTGGGTCTTTTTCTCCCATTGAGACCTTAGGAAGAGAAATCCAAAACAAGCAAAAATCCCGAGAAAACGCTCACTTTTTGAATTTGAACCAGGCGGAAGACTTCCAAATTCAGCTAGCTTCTCCGCAAAGACTTCCATACCAACTTCGCTTTAGCGACTTCATATCATACCTTACTCGTTAGAGTAAGCAAATAGGAATTACCTTACTGTCGAGTGGCTTTCGCTCCTCTCCCTAATCTTTCTTCTAGCGCGGCTCGCTTCGCTTTTGTTGCGGAGCTTGCTGCTTTTCATTTTGTTAGGAGTAGGTGCTTGCCCTTAGTTGGTTGGGGGAAGAGGGCATTTCCATCGCGAAGGATTCAATCCAGCCACAGGTTCCCCTACGGCTACCTTGTTACGACTTCACCCCAGTCGAATACCCCACCGTGGTATGCGCCAATAAGACCACCAAAAGCCTTTGTGGCACTAGTGGTACACAGAAGCCATGGGTGATCATTGGTCCGATGCTTCGGGCGAAACCAATTCCCAGGGTGTGACGGGCGGTGTGTACAGGGCCCGGGTCGAATTGACTTGATAAAGAGCTTTCTTCGATGCGAAGAATTGTAAAGAAAGTAGCCATATTCACAAGGAAAGGAAGCCATAGACCGAAAAAATGAGTTGGATTTCCTGTGCTAGCAAGAAGCAATTGGGAGGATTCGGGTCAGATTTAGTTGATGGGATAAACGAAAATTTCATTCATATTACCTATGATACTACAATTACGTGTCAAGGTAATTATAAGTTATATAAAATTCAGCTTCTTAAAATTGAATGTCTATCGACAAACCTAAATCTATAACATTATGTTATTTTGTTTTGACTTCATGTATTGTGATCTAGATGAGAGTAGATCTTTTGTGGCCAATAAAGATACAAATATAATAGATGGCTTGACCGCTACTCAAACAACTCAAACAGGTATTTTGCTGCACAAGTGATTTTGTTTACCTTTTTGAAATTAAACATTAATAGTCATGCATATGATTAACTTGGTTAAATCTAAGTACACACTTTTTTGAGTTGTTATGTTTAGGTGAAGATGATTCCTCCACTAATTCAATGAAAGGTATTTGAAAAAATACTATAAAGAACTTTATTGGTTAAGATGTATAAAATAACAAAGTAAACTTAATTTGTCTGGACTTATATTATTTGAACTTATTTTATCTAAAAAAAACTTATTTTGAGTTAAATAAACTTATTTGTGGGTTAAATATGTCTGAAAAAAACTTAACTTTTTTAAAATTTATTTATTTAGGGAAAATTAAATCAATTGGTGTTGATAAACTCATTTACGAAATATTTTATATTTTATTAACTTTCTGTAAATGATTATTAAAAGTATTACATAAAAATATTTACGGAGTAGTAATAACCGTGCGTTGCACAAGTACTAAACTAGTTATCACTAATCCTTAGTTTCTCCCATGCCGGTTCTAAAATAACTCATTCAATTGGATTTGTTAGATAATTGACATCACCAAATTTGTTTTATTGCAAAAAAGTCTTAAATCCCTTCCAACATTCCCCCTCTCCACTTTTTATTTCCTCCTTTTTACATCAATGTTGTAGCCATTTATAAGCTTTTAATCTTGACCTTTAATTATAGGATATTATATACATATGAATTTAGATGATCAAACTACATAGTAAAACTACAAATCATATAATTATGTTATACATAATAAATATTGTATACCTCTATTTCAGTATGACTACAAATAGATTCATTTCCGCAGTTTCAAATAAGCATACTCATACATTGTAGTGTTTCAAATACTCCGTACATGTACACACTCGTATTATAATTGAAAAAAAAAAAACAATAATTCACAATTGGTGTTATTGGTTAGCAGAATTTTCCATTTCTTCATTCGTAAAATACTACAATGATCACGATTTACCTTAAATTGTAAAGATTACTAATAATGATGGAAACTAAAGATTCACATGACTGATAATAGCATTAGGAAAAGAAAATATCAGTTATACGGAAAATCATAAGATATTATTATTAGCACCAATGTGATCAAAATTTTACCATAATATCAATTTTACTATTCTATAAGCTAATTACTGATTAGTTTGTTGTCCACCCACAATGTCAAAAACGCAATCAAAACTCATAGAAATTTATACAAATTTGTAAACAATGGAAATAAAAACTGCGATAAACAAAAAAATCAATAAAACTATTGCCCACACAACAATTAATTTAACGGAGTTTTCGTGCCACTTTTATTTTTGTACTGCTAGTGCTATTTTGAAAATAGTCATGGGGTATTTTAATTCTTCCGAGATCAGGAAATACAAAAACTTCAAGTATACAATCATTCACATGGCTTAGCACCACCAGGAAATACAATTGTAAGTTGGATGAAAGCACGTACACTATTTAGTTTATTTTGATGATCAAACTTCATAGCGATATCTACAGAGGCGTTTATTTTTGTACTGCTAGCACTGATTAAATAAAAACTGAATGAGTAAGCAAGAAGACTTACAGGGAAGAGAGACGATTTCTCGCCGGCGGCTCTGTGGAGAGATTGTGTTGATCTTGATATCCCCTCCTTCTACCTTAGAAATCAGAACTTGTAATACCTTGAAATCAGAACTTGTAATAGTTGTATTGCAGAAAGTATTGAGAGGTGAGTAAATTGAAGAGAGTTGGTTGCTGTGAGGGAATTGAAGTTGTTCTCCATGAAAGTAGGAGAAGTAAGAGAGGTAAGTGGGGGAGTTAGTTGATATTACGTGGGTTGAGGAGTTTCATAACTCCGTATATTTTATTTGGGCTGAATTTCCTAATTTTGATTGTCAATTGGTTGAGTAATATATCATCAAAAGGTCTTGCGCGCACAAGGTGTACAATAAATTTATTGTACATCAAGATAACTTTTATGCAGTTTTTCGTAACTTTAACCTATTTTTCTGTAACGTTTATATTATAAAATTAAAAAGTTGATAGATAAACATTTTAAAGGGTTAAATGATTAATTTATACATATTAGTGATTTTGAAGAAATAATTTTTATTGAAATGAAAAATTTTATCATTAAAAAATAGATAACTTTTACATATATAAACGTAACTTTTAAGTATTTTGAATCAACTTTTACTTCGGTGTACAATATTTATTGTACACCCATTGTAAATAAGAATTTGTGATATATCATATATTACTAGTATGATATTACGTGTTTTTTTTTTTAATTTGTGAAAATCAATTTGAATTTTGGAATTTAGGGTATTTTGATTGATTTTGGAGGGAGTCAATGAGATTGCTGGATTTGGGTTTTGGAGGTCTCACATACTCCAATGACTCTTTTATTACAAACTTTTATATAAGGCGGTCTTTCCTGTAAGACCGCCTTGTTGTCACCAAGCTGCCACGTATGAGCTGAGTCAGCGTTTTATCTCCCAAAAAATATATATACATATTTTGCATTTCTTTTTCATTTTTATTTTCATAACCCTAATTCTCTCTCCTCCAAATTCTCTGACCCCCTCTCTCTCCTCCAAACCTCTCTGATCCTCTCTCTCCTCCAAACCTCTCGGCCAACGCCGGTGATAACCTGGAGAATCGAGGTCGACGGCGGAGGATACCGGCGACGCGGTTAGGGCGGAGGTGAGAATTGTTCACTCGGCCTCCATCTATCTCCTTCATTTCTCCTTCATTCTTGATTTAGTTAGGGTTTTGATTTTCCTTTTTATTGTTTAGTTTTGTTGATTTTGCAGATTAATTTACCGGAAAGATGAGAATGTGGTGGCCGACGAGCAGCGGCGAAGGGAGGAAGGAGATCGTGCGATGTTCAGGAAGAGGAGAGGAGAGACCGAGGAGGTTGCGCGATGAGTCGTCGTGGCTGCTGCTGCTCCTCGTCGGACAACCTAGTTAGGAAATTGCATGAGGAAGATGAGGTGTTCCTTATGAGGTGATTCTTTATCTTTCACATGTTGATTTGTTGATTTAGATTTGATGATTTAGATTTGATTTTGTTTTGTTTCGATTGAATTGATTAGGTTTTTCCAATCTCCTCTTTTGATTTAGGTTTTTTTGATTTTTGAATTACTGGCAGGAGGAGGCGGATTTGCCGCTGGTTGTTGGTGGTGGTGGTTGCCGCTGCCGCAATTAGAGGAAGGAGACGTAGCGCCTGATACTGAAGTTGCTCAGTCATGCGGTGGCTGCGAGGCGAACGAAGCGAAGCTGCTAACCTCGCTAGGGTTTCGTAGCTGGAAGGAAGCGTTACTTGTTGGTCGATTATGCTGTTGTTGGTGTTTTAATTTCGTTTTAGTTAAGAATTGTAATGTTTTAGTTATGGTTTTTCTGTATTTAGTTAAGAAATAAATGGTTTAGTTGATTTTCTTAAGTGAATAATTGTTTAGTTAAAATTCATATGAGTTTAGTCAACATTTTCGGAGGTTTAGTTAATATATTTTGTGTTCCATTTGTCTGAGTTTTAGTCGTGGTTTAAGAAGTTTTAGTTAAGAATTATTTTGTTTTAGTTATGAATATTGTCGTTTTAGTTAAGGTTAAATTTATTTTAGTTGAGAATATAATTTTGTTTTAACTAATAATCACTTTTTAGGTTTTTTGAGTTTTAGTTAAGATTTCTTTAGTGTTAGTTACGATTTTCTAGGAATTGGTTAAGATTTTTTGAGTTTTATTTACCTCTTTTGAGTTTTAGACAACGAAGTTCATGATTTTAGTTAAGATGCACACTTTTAAACATGCAATGAAACTAATTAGTTAAGTAATGGAATCAATTAGTTAAACATTGAAATCAAGTAGTTAAGCAATATAACCAATTAGTTAAGCTATGAAAACACTAAGTTTACAGATATAAAGAAAGTATTGTTAAGCCTGAAATTCAATTAGTTAAGCAATGAAACCAACTAGTTAAGCATTGCAATCAATTAGTTAAACAATGAAATCAATTAGTTAAGCAATGAAACCAATGAGTTAAGCATTGCAACCAATTAGTTAAGCAATGAAAACCAATTAGTTAAGCATTGAAACCAATTAGTTAAGCAATGAAACCAATTAGTTAAGCATTGCAACCAATTAGTTAAGCAATGAAACCAATTAGTTAAGCATTGAAACCAATTAGTTAAGGTTTGTCGAACTTTATCTCTCTCCTTCATTCACTTTGGTTTAAGATTTTCAGCTTTTCAAAGACGTGTTCATCTAATGTTCTTTTCCAGTAATTCACCGAATCCATTTGTTTTCTGATTTGATTTTGGTTTCGGATTTGTTTTCTGATTTGATTTTAGTTTGTGGCGTCGAATGCGGCGATTTTGGTTTGTGGCGTCGAATGCGGCGTTTTGTCGATAATTTGGACGATCTTAGTTTTTTTGTAGATCGAACCGAGTTTGTGCTTTGGATGCGATGTTAGAGGATGTTGAGCGGTCGATGGTGGAGATGGTAGTAGGCAGTAGATGTTTGAGGAGAGAGATCTGGAGGAGCTGTTGCAATTGCCAGTGACTGCAATCGTGAAGTAACATGCTTTGGTGGCTGCGATGTTTCTTCAGTGTGGCCTGGTGGTCTTGCAGTGGCTTCGCTATCCCTGCTGGTGGCTGCGACTCGAAGGAACATCAGCTGGTGCAAGGGTTGCCTGAGCTTGTGGTTTGATTGATGATGTTGGTGTTATGTTTTGTTGTTGGATTGAGATTGCTATTCAACAAAAAACAAGAGTTCAAGAATAATTTGTATTTTTTTAAAAGTGTAATTATTAATGGATTTGATGTATTTAGTAATGATTAAATTGCTTATAGTTAATAATATTTTCGTTCTAGTTATATTTCTAATGTATATAGTAATTATTAAATTGCTAATAGTTAATACTTGTAATGTTTTTGTTTTAGTTATATTTCTGATATATATTTAGTTATGAAATTTTAGTTTTAGTAACATTTTTTTTGCATTGAAGTCATTTTTTGTTTTAGTTTTTCTTATGTTATATTTAGTTAAAAATAACTTTGATTTAGTTAAGATTACAATTGTTTTAGTTAACATTACAATTATTTTTGTTAAGAATAATTTTTAGTTCAAACTTAATTGTTTTAGCTAAGAGTACATTTTGATGTTTAGTTAAAAAATTTTGAGTTTTAGTTAAGGTTTTTAGAATTTTAGTTATGATTTTTTAAGTTTTAGTTGTGATTCATTTATGACGTTTGGTTATAATTTATTGAGTTTTAGTTAAGGTTTTTTGAATTTTAGTTATGGTATTTTGAGTTTAAGTTACGTATTTCCGAGTTTCAAACAACAAATTTCAAAGCTTTAATTAAGATTCAGAAATGGAACCAATTAATTAAGATATGGAACCAATTAGTTAATAAATGGAACCAATTAGTTAAGCAATAAAACTAATTAGTTAAACACTGAAACTAATAAGTTTACAAGTATAAAGAAAATATTTGTTGAGCGTGGAATTCAATTAGTTATGCATTCGAACTAATTAGTTAAATAATGAAAGCAATTAGTTAAACATTGGGACCAGTTACTTATGCAATAAAACTAATAAGTTTACAGATATAAAGAAATTTTTGTTAAGCCTGAAATTTAATTAGTTAAGTAATTGAACCAATTAGTTAAGCAATGAAACCAATTAGTTAAGCACTGAAACCAAGTAGTTAATCAATATAACCAATTAGTTAAGCAGTAAAACCATTTAGTTAACCACTGGAACCAATTAGTTAAACATTAAAACCAACTAGTTAAGCATTGAAACCAATAAGTTTACAGATATAAAGTATTTGTTAAGCCTGACGTTCAATTAGTTAAGCAATGGAACAAATTAGTTAAACAATGGAACGATTTAGTTAAAGCAATGGAACCAATTAGTTAAGCAATTAAACCAGTTAGTTAAGTCTGAAATTCAATTAGTTAAGCAATGAAACCAATTAGTCAAACAATAGAACCAGTTAGTTAAGCAACGAAACGACTTAGTTAAAGAAATGGAATCAATTAGTTAAGCCTGAAATTCATTTAGTTAAGCAATAAAACCAATTAGTTAAGCCTGCAATTCAATTAGTTAAACATAAAATTCAATTAGTTGAACAATGAAAACAATTAGTTAAGACTGAAATCCAATTAGTTAAGAATGAAATTTCATTAGTTAAGCCTGAAATTCAATTAGTTAAGCTATGAAACCAATTAGTTAAACAATGGAACGAATTAGTTAAAGCAATAAAACCAATTTGTAACACCCCGACAATTCTCTCTTTTCTAAAATAATCTTTTAATATAAAACGTAGAGAATTATCAAGGCATTATCGCCCGTGTGAAAACGTAACGGCTTATTCAGAATTTTGCAGCGGAAAACATAAAACTAACTTCAGGTTTATAAATAATCGATTACAGATTTAGTCCAAAACCCATTTAACTGAAATAAGGAAATACGAATAGTACGACAAATTTCAAATTTAAGTTAACAAACCAAATCACTTAATAAAGCAAATCTAACTACAAGCTCTCTAATCCCGATCCCCAATGATGCATCATCTTCAAACCTGCAGATGGACAATGCTTATTGATCCTTAGAGACTGCTCACCAAGATTGGGTCATCACAGGATCAATAAGGCATAGCCATGATCAACATGCACAAGCAAAAGCACGTAATCAGCAAAGCTGAGTACTACATACTAAATCAATAATAATCCTAACATGATTCTATTAAACGAACAATCCTAACATGGTACTAAATAAAACATAAGCAAGGATAATCAAGATATATTGACTTGAAGACTATGTTTGACTGAACTAGACTTTTGTATCATTAACATTATTTAAATTGAAATAGTCAATGGACTGAGTTGTCTACTAGAAACTTCTTCTTCTTCACTAAGGAAGACGAGGTACGGGCGCGACTCCGTAAACCCCAATGACCTGCGATATCGAGGGACTTTTAAATAAAAATAGAACCGGTGATCAATCCGGCCCCAGAAAAAGCCATAGGCGACCCATGACCCCAACTCCTGATTGTCCGTCACTTTAGACGTGCACAGTCTAAAGCTATTGCTACTCATGTTCACTTTACATGACTTAACTTTTAATACTTGGTTATGACTCATCAAACATAAATATTATATTCAACAAGTAAACGCAACTTCTTCTATCTTTGAATTAAACAAGTGATCACAGAGACGTCACACAAGACTTATTCCAATTAATTCAACCTTTCCTTTAATACTGATACAACCCCTCTATATGGGTATAAGGTTTCAACTTACTAAACAAGGTCCTCGGCCCTTATAAAGTAGTGAAAAGCTAAAAGGGAACAATGAACAATCGATCTGAATCAATATATATAATAATCTAATGTTCCCAACCAACATGTTCGCATCAATCATCCATACCAACATGCTATAATTCTCATAACGAAATATATATGCTTAACATGTCCATCCAACAATATTAAACATGCACTTTCAACATAACCTAGTTCATCAACAATTTCAACATAACCAAGTTCCTCAATCGTTTCAACATAACGAAGTTCATAAATCATTTCAATATGGTTTCAACAAATCACACACATTCCAAGCACACAGGTATGTACGTACCTTGTGTAAACAAACTGATAGGCCACTTTAACGAACTCAAAAGTTGCCTACAGAGAATTCTCCGCCTAAAAACAACCAATAAAATTCCCCAATCAATATCCAACAATTTACAGCAATACTAAAGTACTCTAAATACACCCTAAACATATTTTGAACCATCCCAATATCGAAACTTAACTAAATAACCTCCAAGCATAATAACTATTAAACTAATGATCCCAAAACGTTCTAAACTCCAATAAAACATTCCTTTTAAAATTTCCAGCAATATAAAATAATTTCAAACGTCCACAAAACATAATGAACGTTCTTAAAATCATAAAAATAATAGCTTTAATAATATATAATCATTCGATTATGATTTAAATCATTAAAAACCTTAAAATTTCACACTTTAATAATTAAAATCATTATTTCATTTCAATTACCTAATCTGAAAATTAATAATTTAATTATGCAAACCTAAAATTCTGAAATCCACAATTAAATCATAAATCTTATAATTTAAATTCAAGAAACGCAATTTAAATTATTAAAACGTTATTAAATTCATTATTTAAACATAATATGTAAATCTGAAAATTCTAGTTAAATCATAGAAACATATAATTTAAATTCAAGAGCATAAATTCAAATTAATAAACTTAATTAAAAGATTTAAATAACTTAGGGTTTAAGAAACAACCAAAAGAGAGGGAATGGGTTGCTGGCCGGCGGCAGTGGTGGCGGCAGCAGGCGGGTGGTCTACGGCGCGGCGGACAGGCGGCGCGACGCAACTGGTGGCTGACACTAGTGATGGTGGCGAGGGGAGTGTGCTTGCGTGGAGGAGGAAGGAGGGAGGAGCAGGCCGAGCGGGCAGGGCCACAACGACGGTGCAGGCGGTGCGGCGCGGGGTAGACGCAGAAACAGCAACCAGGTGGCGGTGGTTGCGAGCGCTGGTGGTGGTTGAGCAAAACAGAACTCATGATTAATTAAGGGAAGAAGAAGAAGAAGAAGGGAGAAAGAAAGAAATTATAGACGAGAGGGAGGAGGAGGAATTACCGGGCACAGGAGGAGGAGGAGCGACGGTGGTCGGGTGGCTGCGGCGGCTGGGACAACGGCGGTGGCTTGGTACAACAGGCTTTTGGGTTTTTACGTGAAGTTTGAAGAGGGTCTGAGGGTTTTGCTTTTCACGTACAGTTGAGACAAGGGGAGAGTTTGTTGGTTTTTCATTTCACGTGAAATGGATTAGAAAAGGGAGTTTTTGGGGGTTTTTTTTATTTTTTTTATTTTGGGCTTTTCCCACGTGGGGCTAGGATTAGGATTTGGGTTTTAGTGTTTGAGTCAAATCGAATAGGGTTGTTTTTCCGAATTCAACGAGTTTTCCTAATTCAAATTCTTTTCAACATAAAATTCTAAAATTATTCTTGATTGCGCAAACCGTTAAAATATTTAGAATATATTTAAATGAAATTAAATATACATTAAATATATAAATATAATAAAGTTCAAAAATCGTTAAATATTTAGAACGTACTTAAAATAAAATAAATATACGTTAATTATATATTCATTACTTAAAATTCATAAATTCTATTTAAATATAAATAATATACGTTAAAATATATTAATAAAATTTATAAATTTACGGGGGATTACAATCTACCCCTCTTAAAAGAAGTTTCGTCCCGAAACTTGACACAAAATTTCCCACCTTTTCCCCAAGAGCTTTTAACTTATTCTTACTAGAGAAGTACTTGTGCCATCTATGTGCACTCTTTTGCCAATTCAAAGCTGTTTGTGTTACTCATGAACACCTTTTCTTATGCGGAGAATCTATTTGCTTTGCATCAACTTGTAAAATTTGCTAAAATGAGCATGAAAATGCATAAAAATGACATAAAATAGGTAAAAAGTGCGAATTTCTATCGCATTCTACCCCCCTTAAAGAAAACGAGTTACGCCCTCGTAACTCACCTCAGGGAATAGCTAACCAAAATTCTTTTTCGACGAATTCTATCCTCAAAATTCCTATTTCACTAAAACTACTAACTTTAGACTTTTCGCAACAGATGACTAAACAAAAGAACAAGTCACCACGAATTAAATAATGCTTAACTTGCGCGGAGTTAATAGAAAAGTACCAGAATCTATATCGGCAGATCGTTCATCCTCATTCCGATTCATCATGTACAACTTTCCTGGAGCCTTATTCGGGTTGTTGTTATCATTTGCAGGCTTATTATAGTTCTCTTGATTGTTTTGTGCCCCTCCAGGCTTTGAATTTTGACCTCCAGATTGGTTAAACCTCACTTGGTTTCCACTTCCATTACTATTTTGTTCCTTTCTGTGCTTAGTGAAGCACTCATACTCCCTATGTCCCCTTTTTTGACAATAGTTGCAGGTCACTAATTCTCCTTTGCAGTTCTTACCAGGGTGATTGTTACTGCACATCTTGCAATGATGCACTCTCTCAGACGGGTTCGAGTTGTTGTGGTGCCCCTGATTGTTTCTTCCTTGGAAATTTCCATTTCCATTCCCATTTTCGTTTCTATTCTTTTTAAAGTTTTCTTGGTTACCCCCAGCATTAAAATCTTTTCTCTTTTCCCCAATTACCACAGTTTTCTTTTCCCTTCTAGACTGCAGACCATAAATATGAGCAGCTCTCCCATACACTATGTCTAAGGAAGTAAAAGTTTCTCCACCTAATCCCAGTTGAATTTCATCCGTCAGCCCTTGCTCAAATCTTTGAGCCTTTAGCTCCTCAGTAGCTACCACCTCAGGTGCAAACCTCGATAAAGCTATAAACTTGCTATAGTATTCAGCAATAGTCATATTCCCCATCCTAAGGTTGATAAACTCCTGCGCTTTCTGCTTTCTCATAAAAGGAGGATAAAACTTCCCCCTTAAGGCAACTATGAATGAATCCCAATTGAATCCCTCAACAGCACTTAGTCTATTTCCATTTTCTTTCCACCACAAATCGGCTTCATCTTTTAGATATAGGACAGCTTGACTTACTCTCATACTCCCAGGGCAACTCACAGCCTCAAATAGTTTCTCAAATTCCCTAATCCAGTTTTCCAGGAAGGTAGGGTCTGCTTGTCCCTTGAAATACGGTGGCTTGACCTTAGAAAGTCTTTCAAACATTTCCCCTGCAGAATCGGGGCGCTCAGTTCTCTCCTGGGTTAGCTTTTCCGCCAAGAGGCGAATCGCAGCAGCTAGATCATTGTTGTTGGCCATTCTAGAACGCGACCTGCAATTAGTATACTCTATTTCAGGTTTGAAACACCACTTATACATTATCCCATACAATTTAATACTTGAATTGACCATAAAGATCGCCTCAACCAACAATGTTCACATTAATACACATCATTTACGAAGGCACGAAAATCGTTTATGAAGGTGCAACGATCGTCTACAAGATGCAATAATCATTGGAAAATAATCATCCTCAATAATTCGCGAAAGACATTTACGCACTACACATAAGGCATAACATTTTGAATCATATTGGTCATGAGGGTCTAGATTGGCCCTCACTTCCTTTATGTTCTCATCATTTAATATTATTGTGGCAATTAAATTGATCCACAATTCACATTGAGTATGCAAACAATTAATCCATGACGTACTACCTAGAGGTTGGAGTATTATGGAATCCTCAAAATAGAATAAAGAACACTTCCTTGAAAACTTTAACTTTTATTGCTAACTCCATAGAGGTTTATTACATCCTTGAAAATAATAAAGAACATTTCAAACTTCAATAAAATTTAACCTTAAACTGTTGTAACTTTGCTACTTATTCTTTAAAACATAAGAGCTAATAAACTATTTATGACTTCAAAATATTTGTGGCCTCTTGCCTATCCATTGCTCCTGAAACTTGCGGAGTGAAATTTAGATTTCAAGATCATCGAACTCTTCTTCAGGGTCTTCATCGGGGTCTTCCTCAGGGTTTGCATCTTCACCCATGTCTTCATTTTGATTAGGCTCACTTGCCATCTCCTGTTCACTTTCGAGCTCTGCATTCGAATCACTAGAGATCTCAATGGTTGGCTCATGAGCCGCTGGGTTAGGATTCTCTGCCTCAACACCTACATTCTCATTCTCCACAGCTACATCATTTTCCTCTAGGTCATTATTTACACTAATTCCCATAGGTTCTTCTGTAACTGAATCCCCAACATGACTCCCTACGATTTTACCGTCTCTAAACCCACTTTCTGCCGCTTCAATAACGGTGGTCAGAATTTCTGAATCATATTTCCATCTACCATCCCAAGTTCCATACTTAGCCAAGTTTGGAGTTCCATTATCAGAATGCATGTCTTTAAACTTTTCCTTGAGTTCTAGGTATGGAAATTTGTTAGGTAAGCAATTAATGATAGTGGCTGCTATGATATCCTTTCTCATTAAGATAGGTTGCCCTTGAACCTTAGCATAATATTCACATCCAAACACAATTTTTTCACATAAATATCTGGGGTTTCTATATCAAGTTTCTCGAAGGATCCTATATTGGTATACTTGGAAAGAAACATTTTATTCCTGAAATAAACAATTCAAGGTCTCACTAACGATTTTCCAGCCAAAACATAAACAAGGTTCAGTAATCGATAAGTTTGGTGGAATCAAACAATTCTTTATGCACTTGTAAATGTAACACTTAAACAATTAGCACATGCACATACATAACAATCAATTTCTTATCATTGACTAGCTACTAATGTACATATAATTCTATCTTATATGCCCTTCTTATACTACCCATCTCTCATAAACTAAAGCATTAGAATCATTTATATAACGAAATAAAAGAACGAAAATATAATAAAATTATAACGTAGCGAATAAATTCGAGAATAAAGTTATTAATTCAAAAAGATTTATATTTCCTAATTAACGAATTCTAACTCTTGAAACAACTTTAAAAAAATTGAACTCCTTTTTAAAAAAAAATGTATTCATATGATTTTTATTTATTTGTTTGAATAATAAATAATAAAAAATAAATGTCCAAAGTATCACTTTAACTTGGAAAAATAATTTGATTTCGAACGTAAATAAGGAATATCGTATACTTTCAAACAAGGTAAAATGAAATCGGCCCCCCAAAAAAAAGTACCAATTTTTGAACACTATAATCCGTAGAAGCTCGATTTTTAAGAAATCTATTTTAAATAACTAGGTAGTTAGGCGCCTAAAAATTTATTAAAGTAAAACCTTAGCTTCTAGATACCACTTTGTAACACCCCGACAATTCTCTCTTTTCTAAAATAATCTTTTAATATAAAACGTAGAGAATTATCAAGGCATTATCGCCCGTGTGAAAACGTAACGGCTTATTCAGAATTTTGCAGCGGAAAACATAAAACTAACTTCAGGTTTATAAATAATCGATTACAGATTTAGTCCAAAACCCATTTAACTGAAATAAGGAAATACGAATAGTACGACAAATTTCAAATTTAAGTTAACAAACCAAATCACTTAATAAAGCAAATCTAACTACAAGCTCTCTAATCCCGATCCCCAATGATGCATCATCTTCAAACCTGCAGATGGACAATGCTTATTGATCCTTAGAGACTGCTCACCAAGATTGGGTCATCACAGGATCAATAAGGCATAGCCATGATCAACATGCACAAGCAAAAGCACGTAATCAGCAAAGCTGAGTACTACATACTAAATCAATAATAATCCTAACATGATTCTATTAAACGAACAATCCTAACATGGTACTAAATAAAACATAAGCAAGGATAATCAAGATATATTGACTTGAAGACTATGTTTGACTGAACTAGACTTTTGTATCATTAACATTATTTAAATTGAAATAGTCAATGGACTGAGTTGTCTACTAGAAACTTCTTCTTCTTCACTAAGGAAGACGAGGTACGGGCGCGACTCCGTAAACCCCAATGACCTGCGATATCGAGGGACTTTTAAATAAAAATAGAACCGGTGATCAATCCGGCCCCAGAAAAAGCCATAGGCGACCCATGACCCCAACTCCTGATTGTCCGTCACTTTAGACGTGCACAGTCTAAAGCTATTGCTACTCATGTTCACTTTACATGACTTAACTTTTAATACTTGGTTATGACTCATCAAACATAAATATTATATTCAACAAGTAAACGCAACTTCTTCTATCTTTGAATTAAACAAGTGATCACAGAGACGTCACACAAGACTTATTCCAATTAATTCAACCTTTCCTTTAATACTGATACAACCCCTCTATATGGGTATAAGGTTTCAACTTACTAAACAAGGTCCTCGGCCCTTATAAAGTAGTGAAAAGCTAAAAGGGAACAATGAACAATCGATCTGAATCAATATATATAATAATCTAATGTTCCCAACCAACATGTTCGCATCAATCATCCATACCAACATGCTATAATTCTCATAACGAAATATATATGCTTAACATGTCCATCCAACAATATTAAACATGCACTTTCAACATAACCTAGTTCATCAACAATTTCAACATAACCAAGTTCCTCAATCGTTTCAACATAACGAAGTTCATAAATCATTTCAATATGGTTTCAACAAATCACACACATTCCAAGCACACAGGTATGTACGTACCTTGTGTAAACAAACTGATAGGCCACTTTAACGAACTCAAAAGTCGCCTACAGAGAATTCTCCGCCTAAAAACAACCAATAAAATTCCCCAATCAATATCCAACAATTTACAGCAATACTAAAGTACTCTAAATACACCCTAAACATATTTTGAACCATCCCAATATCGAAACTTAACTAAATAACCTCCAAGCATAATAACTATTAAACTAATGATCCCAAAACGTTCTAAACTCCAATAAAACATTCCTTTTAAAATTTCCAGCAATATAAAATAATTTCAAACGTCCACAAAACATAATGAACGTTCTTAAAATCATAAAAATAATAGCTTTAATAATATATAATCATTCGATTATGATTTAAATCATTAAAAACCTTAAAATTTCACACTTTAATAATTAAAATCATTATTTCATTTCAATTACCTAATCTGAAAATTAATAATTTAATTATGCAAACCTAAAATTCTGAAATCCACAATTAAATCATAAATCTTATAATTTAAATTCAAGAAACGCAATTTAAATTATTAAAACGTTATTAAATTCATTATTTAAACATAATATGTAAATCTGAAAATTCTAGTTAAATCATAGAAACATATAATTTAAATTCAAGAGCATAAATTCAAATTAATAAACTTAATTAAAAGATTTAAATAACTTAGGGTTTAAGAAACAACCAAAAGAGAGGGAATGGGTTGCTGGCCGGCGGCAGTGGTGGCGGCAGCAGGCGGGTGGTCTACGGCGCGGCGGACAGGCGGCGCGACGCAACTGGTGGCTGACACTAGTGATGGTGGCGAGGGGAGTGTGCTTGCGTGGAGGAGGAAGGAGGGAGGAGCAGGCCGAGCGGGCAGGGCCACAACGACGGTGCAGGCGGTGCGGCGCGGGGTAGACGCAGAAACAGCAACCAGGTGGCGGTGGTTGCGAGCGCTGGTGGTGGTTGAGCAAAACAGAACTCATGATTAATTAAGGGAAGAAGAAGAAGAAGAAGGGAGAAAGAAAGAAATTATAGACGAGAGGGAGGAGGAGGAATTACCGGGCACAGGAGGAGGAGGAGCGACGGTGGTCGGGTGGCTGCGGCGGCTGGGACAACGGCGGTGGCTTGGTACAACAGGCTTTTGGGTTTTTACGTGAAGTTTGAAGAGGGTCTGAGGGTTTTGCTTTTCACGTACAGTTGAGACAAGGGGAGAGTTTGTTGGTTTTTCATTTCACGTGAAATGGATTAGAAAAGGGAGTTTTTGGGGGTTTTTTTTTATTTTTTTTATTTTGGGCTTTTCCCACGTGGGGCTAGGATTAGGATTTGGGTTTTAGTGTTTGAGTCAAATCGAATAGGGTTGTTTTTCCGAATTCAACGAGTTTTCCTAATTCAAATTCTTTTCAACATAAAATTCTAAAATTATTCTTGATTGCGCAAACCGTTAAAATATTTAGAATATATTTAAATGAAATTAAATATACATTAAATATATAAATATAATAAAGTTCAAAAATCGTTAAATATTTAGAACGTACTTAAAATAAAATAAATATACGTTAATTATATATTCATTACTTAAAATTCATAAATTCTATTTAAATATAAATAATATACGTTAAAATATATTAATAAAATTTATAAATTTACGGGGGATTACACAATTAGTTAAGTAATGAAATCAATTTATTAAGCATGAAATTCAATTAGTTAAGCATTGAAACTAATTAGTTAAGCACGTGAACTAATTAGTTAAGCAATACATAATTCTAGAGATTTTTGTATAAATTAATTACGATAAAATATTTATGCTTCTAAAAACCATTTCAAAACTAAAAAATTACTTAAATGCAAAAAATGTAACTAAAAATCATTTCATAACTAAATATAAGAAAATTATAACTAATTCCATACAATCTTTTACTAAAACCATGAATAACTCAATAGAATTAAAACACCAACAAGTAGTCAATTCCTCCTTCTAAAACCAACCAAGATTAAAAAAAAAAAAAAATCTGGAACATGATGTTCCCGTCGGTGAGATGGTGTTGATCCGAAAAGCTCCGCTTCTCCTTCCTTTCTCGCTGTTTCCCGGCGGATTGTTCCTTGAGGCAAGCTTCCACCACAACGGTCATTTCACTGAAACCGCGCACCTCCAACAACTCCCTATCATTTCACGAAACCCAACGTCTTCCTAGCAGCACCAGCCACATCCCCACCACCGTCACCGCCCCCTCTTCAATTCTCATGAAATCAAACATCTAAAATATCAACCAAATTATTCAAAAACCTAAATTGCAAATTCAACAAAATCAAAGGAAAAAAACCGAAAACCTAAAACCTCAAACGAAATCCATGGTCGGCGGAGAACAGAGGCTGGGACAGTCGGAATCCATGGTGGTGCATCTTGCAACGGCGGCGAGAGGACAGATCGGAGAAGGAGAAGGCCGGAGAAGAGAGAATGAAGGTGGCTATGGTTTTGGAGGGGACGGCGAGAGTGTTGGAGGAGAGAGAGAGCGGGGCTGAGGGGTTAGGTTTGGTGTTGCAGAAGGTTAGGATTTTGTGTGGTAGAGAGAAGGATGAGAGGAGAGCGTTTGCAGAAAATGAGAGGAGAGAGAAAAATTTTCAACTTATATCGCGCGTGAGGCCACGCGCGCGTGGTTTCACACCCGGTCTTTCCTACACGCGCCTGTAAGGCGGTCCTACCGAAAAGTTGCTGCTCTTTTATTATTATATAGAATTTTTCGTGAGAATTTTTTGGTTAAATGGGGAAAATAAGGTGAGAATGAATTCTTATTTACATGGGGTGTACGTTAAATATTGTACACCGAAGTTAAAATTAATGTAAAATGCTTAAAAGTTACCCTTATTTATTTTTTAGTAATAAAATTTTTTCATTTTAATAAAAAAAAAGTTTCTTCAAAATTACTAATAATGTATAAAATTAATCACTTACCCCTTTAAAATGTTTATCTATTAACTTTTATTAATAATATAAAAATTTTAAAAAATTGGGTAAAAGTTATGTTAATGTACAATAAATTTATTGTAAATCTTGTACATGTAAGAACTTTTGCTATAGGAAGCAATACTTTATGGACGGAATGAGTAACAATGATTAGAAATTTATAGCAGACGTCAAATTCAATCAAATATGCCGTACTTATCTAGCATATATTTTGATGGAGACCATGGAGGCTTCGTCATGAGTCATGACGTCTAACATTATTGCATAATTATTTTTGATGGACACTCGTTCTATTTCTTATTCAACCAATTGATATGATCTAATTATTTATGGAAGAAAAAGGAGATTTGGATATTAAGAATATGATTATGATGTCATATTGTAATGGCAATTCATCATACGTAATACTTTATTCCATAAAATTTGCAACGTTCACCACTTCCCCATGTAAGAAAAGTTTTATTAATATTGCAATTTTCTTTAAAGGAAGTCTAATTTCTTTTACGTTAAAAGTAGGAGTGGACAGAAACAGAAATGTACATATTCTGATTGATAAAAATTTAGCTGGAATTTAATTTGTTTGAGCTTAAATATATGGTTCGGTAACTACATGAACCAAACTCAAATTTTACGGTGTTCGGTGCGAAAGCTTGTGAGCTCATTAAATTAAGAATAATAATGCATGTTTACAAGATTGTTACGTATCATTTAATACCAATGCTTAAACTATCAATTGAATGACAAACGGGGATCATGTTCTACATAACTCGTCAAAGAAAAATACCACTCCGTATTACAATGTCAATTAAGAAAATTATTAAATATTGTACTTATTGTTGAAATATAGTTCTACCAGTTTATCGAATCAAGACTCGAAATTCGACTTGAACTCGAAAATTCTTATCCAACCTAGTTCGAATTGAGTTCGAGCTCAAATTCGGAAAATTTTAACCAACCAAAGTCAAGCCCATATTAGAGTTTGTTTTGGTTCTGGTTTGTGTCCACCCCGAATTGCAAATTCTTAATATTAGCCTTGTTGATAACTCCCTACTTGGTTACCCATTTGGGTTTTGTGGATTACTTACATGGGTTTTGTAATTCCTTCTCACCGTTTACTCAACTAATTAAAACTTATATTCTATTCTAATGTAGCAAACATTTTTTAAAGGAACTTTTTTTTATTACAACTCATGTGTCACCTAGATGAAAACCCACAATTTTTTAACACGTAGATATCCGATATACCGCTTCAAATTGCAATTTTAGTATCATTACATTACCCTACCATTAAAGCTCTCAAGGAGTCAAGGGTGCTGATCGCAAGCAACTTGAACTCGACTCGGTCAAAGCTCAGTCAATGCTCGACTCGAGCTCAAAACCTTAATGAACAAGCTTTTTCTTGACTCGATAAGCTCGTAGGCATCTCGATAATTTTATTTATGGAGTGTAAATTAAGAAAAAGGACACTACACTTTATGGTACATTTGTGCACTGAGATCGAGTCACTGCATATAATGGACCAAATTGTAATGGGTCACAAGGTACAGGTTTTGATTATGAGGCAGATCATTGGCTTCACAAGCACCAACTTGAGGTCTCATATATAGATCCTCATGTTTTCTGAGCTACTTATGTTTGTATTTTGCATATCAAATGTTCTCATCCACATCAATCCGTAAGACCGTAAGCATCATTTTCAGTTAAAGATACAAGGTTACCAGTTAACCATTTGGTAGGAAAACATCTTACTCGTATTTCATAATAAATCGTAAAAGGACTCATACTAGTTAGGCCCTGTTCTTTTTGCCTTAATTGCAGTTTCAAGACTTTTTCGCAGTTCGGAAGATGGTTCTGAAAGTGCCGTAAAGTCCGGATCCCCGGCCCTCGTTGACAGACAATATTGTAAAATGGCAAAAGAAAAAACAAACTAATTACATACTCCAACATCCAAATGAAACAATAAGTACAGAAGACTCTATTGTGGAGGGGTAGAGGTACCTACTTTCACTGCCTCACAAAATCTATTCCACAAAAAAGAATTATTAAAAAAAAGAAAAAATCTATGTACGTACTTGGTGCTTATAAATTACATTCCTAAAACATGTTATGTTGAACAACATGAAATTCTCAAATTGAACAAAAAAGTTGTTATTGATGTATAATGTACCTGAAACTGAAATCATATGGAACCACTTCTACTAAATCTGAAAGTGTAACATTTTCTTTTCTGTCAATGCAGCTGAACGCTTCTTTCCTACGCTCATCGGGTAACTGGAGACAAACCCAATCAACCAATGAGTCAAAATCCTTCGCAAAGTCGAGTTGATACCAATCCATCAACTTCGGTATTACGAGCTTGTTATCCTTCGATACTCCAACTGCTGCCTGCAGATACTCTCTCTTTGCTACTTCCAACTCGCTTTCTATTTGAGACGCTGTGTACACTCTCACCTGTGTTTAACAAAGACAACGGTACCATAATGAGGAAACGAGAGCTTTACTCTAATCCAACATAGAGTGAATGTTCGGTTCTTTTAGGATATCTCATTAGCTTTAGATATCTATATTGATCTATACACTCTCATTTTAGTAAGTTTTTCCTCTCTTTTCCCTCTCCTATATTACCACTTAATCTCTGTGACAAATCCCTAATATACAGATTAATATGGGAGTATAATTTCAACCTACTTTTGGACCGAGCAAAAAAACTTCTTTGTTGGATACTAAGGCTCCGTTTGTTTTGACGGAAAAACACTTTCTCGGAAAATGATTTTCCTATTTTCCTGATGGAAAACAACTTTCTCTAGGGGAAAACCAACTTTCATTTTGAAAATATACCTACTTTTGGACCGAGCAATAGAATTTCTTTGTTGGACTCGAAGGCTCCGTTTGTTTTGACGGAAAAAGACTTTCTCAGAAAATTATTTTCCTAGTGGAAAACAACTTTCTCTAGGGAAACCCAACTTTCATTTTGAAAATAAGGAATGCCACATTTTCCACTCTAATCCCTTACATTTCCTTTTCTCTCCTCTCATTCCCACTTCAGTGTTCTTTTTCTTTATAATTTTTCTTGTAAGGAAACAAACAAAGGAAAACTATTCCCCCCTGATATTTTCCGTTAGCCTAAAACTTAATGCAAATGGGATTGAACAATGGTCAGTCTGGGCATCCTGGAGTACTTGTTTCAGACATTCTATGTAAAATTCATCAAACCAGAATCCTAAATAGGTTGGAAAACTCACAGCAGGAGAAGACCAACTTCCACAAGATAAGGCAAATGTAACCAATGGTTCTACGCACTCCAAACCAAACATCTCGCTCGCTTTCAGGTCATCACCTTTAACAGCTTTTCTGCCACCCTGTCGAGAACATACGATAAAACAAGGTCAGTAGACGTGACATCCTTATATAGATACTGATTTACTAAACACTCAGTTGATCTGCATATGTTTGGGAGTTAAAAACAAAGATATATAATGCTGGTTACCTGTTTCAAATAATATGGCAATCTTAAAATAAAATGCTCGATTGTGATCGCATTCATTCTCTGACCTCCGACTGTAATAGTTGCCTGTTGAAAACAATTTTAAATTTACTTAAAAGGAAAGTTGCTTTGAAAGAACTCCATACTATACCATTTTATAGAATATGTCAAGGTTATTGCCAATATCTTTCCCACTAGGGATTTTTTGAGTAATTCACTTGTACAATTTTGGCAGCACTTGAGAAATATCAAGTGCGGGCACGCCAAGTGCTGCGCATGTAAAAACCCGCACTTGAGCTTTTTTGTACTAGTGTGTGTTCAGTGGTAAAAACACTATCCAATTAATGCACAATAGCACCAGGATAGGGAAATCTCACCTCACGCATTAGTAAGACAACCTTTTCTGGACTCTCGGGTATTCCATGCTCTAGAAAAGCCTGAAAGTGACATAGCCTTAGCACAAAGCAAAAAATCTAAGGTTAAAAGTTTCAGGATAGTACTTAGCATTGACAATTTGACACCTTACATTCATCAAGCAAGAATTGTACGTATTTATCCAGAATGCAAGCTTATGCTGGTGTCCAAGGCCGTCCAAGCTGACTCTGGCAAGCTTCCCAAGGAGAAGCCTAGATATATACATGCATAATTAAGTTAAGCAAAGTGATCTAAATAATAATTGTAAGGTAATAGGAAAATGCAGTAAATTAAACTAACTTGAGTTTATGAAGCAAGAAAAGAGCATTTCTTTTCCTTTTTAGATCAAACGAGAGAGCATCAACTGTGCAGAAATCCTTGTAAACACCGATATCTCTGTGTTTGATTCCTGCAGAACCTCTATAAGGATCCTGAAACTCCTTATCTTTCTGTTGGTGAGAGGTAAATGATAAAGAATAAGGCGATGTGTCCAATTGAGTCCCTTTATCATTTGTTGCTGTTGTTGTTGTGCCCATCCTTATAAAAATGCTACACAAACACTTCAATATATCCTCTGAGATTTTGTTTGGTTCACTGTCTCCTCCTAATTCTTTGTTTACTGGCTGAAAAAACACAGAAATTTGTCAGAATTATGACAGAATTGAACTTGTTTCATGTCCCAAACTTCCAACTAATAACACCGCAAAACATTATAGAACAACTTTTGTGTAAGACCGCCTCAACGAAAAGACCAATTTGATTGCTTAATTAATTGGTTTTATTGCTTAACTAATTATTTTCATTGCCTAACTTATATGACATTAAGGTGGTCTTTTGTGAAAGACTGCCTTATATAAAAGTTATATACCTGCTTCTGAGATGGTTGACGCTTGAAAGAAGACTTCTTAACCGGTGTCTTAACCCTGGAAAGTTTTCTTTCTGAGGACTGTACATTTCTAAATGAAATAGAACACTTCCTATCATCTTCTTCTTCCTTTTCCTTCTTCACTAACTCTAACGAAAAATCATGATCAAATAAACCTTGTTTCCCATTCATCAAATCACTAGAATTTCTCCTAGTATGACGAGCTTTAATGTTTGTATTTCTTTTAGAATCACAAGGTGTTCGATTTTCCAGAGAATCTGCAGTTGATGAGTTACTTTTCCCATTAACCAAATCACTAGAATTTTGCGCGGTTTGATCAGAAACAATGTCAGAAGAAGTCGAGGTAGTTCTGACTAGTGATAACGAAGACCGATCATCAGAGACAATGTCAGATGAAGTTGACACAGTTCTAGCAACTGATAATGGAGATATCTCAGAATCAGAATGCTCATCTTCTTTAGAAGAACATCTACTCAAAATGCGTTCGTAGTAATCAACAGGACTTTCCAGTTTCCTCTTTGAACAGATGAACACAGCTTCCTCATATAAACTATGTCTGTAACTCACAACCTGTTCTTCGAGGCGAACCACCTCTTCTTCCAGGACAGCAATCTCAGCAAGAAGCTCCTGTGTCTGATCTCAATTTCATCCAATTTAATCAATAAACAGATAATTAATTAATTAATTAATTAATCTAATAATTAAGCACCCAAAATTATGATTAGTTTTTGAGTACTTACATTTGGAGGGAGATAAGGAGGAAGACGAGGAAGAGCACCTAAAGGTCTGTTAAAGGCTCTTTGTAAGGCTCTGTGTATGTTTTCTTCATCTTTCAGCCTCTTCTTCAGCCTGTCAACCTGAATTACAATCCCCAGTTCATAAATTTAAACAAAATAAATTTAAACAAAGAATTAATTGATTGAAAATGTTGAAAACAATACATCTTGCAATAAAGCTGATTTCTTCTGTTTGCGGGTTTGGTTTGCAGTTGGTAATTTAGTTCCTTGCATCTCCACCTTGTTCTCCTGTGTTAAGAATTGCCAATTTTGGAAATTGTTAAGAATTACATCATTAACAATTAACAACAACTTTAAAACCCAGCAAAAATCTGGAAACAAAAATAAATAAAAAGATAAGAACGACATAAATGTAGAAAAAGACAGTTGTTTTCTTTTCTTAGCTTACTTTCTGTAGCTCAGCGGAAAAGGAATTTCTATCCTTTTCCATTTTTTTCTGTAATTGAAAAAACAACAACAACAACAACAACAACAACAACAACAAAATCCTATAATTGCAGAAACCCAGAAACAAAGATTTAATCTTTTTCAACCCAGATTTAATACAATACCCATTTGACTAAAAATTAAAAATTAAGAAATGAGATTTTTTTTTATAAATTGTCAACTGAAATTCAGAGAGTAGAGCAATTTACAGCAAATTAACAGACCCACCAAGAAAATTTCAATTGACAGCTGTAGAAAATATAACCAAAAAATCAACAAAAACTATTAAAAAGGGAAGAAACAATTAGAAGTAAATTCATACATTTTGACGATTCAAAGGATGTTTTCGAATCTGTTGAGACGTGCGCGCTTTAGTGTTCATCTTTCTTTCTTTTTTTTCACTTCATGGGCTGCATGCACTCCACCACCATTTAAGCAACTTGTGTTTAATTTTAATACCAATCAGAAAATAAAAACTCGAAGGAAATTCAGATTACTGGGTATTTTTTTAGATTAATGAAATAAAAATGAGAAATAGAGCGGGAAAGAGTTTGAATCGAATACAAAAAAGGGATATGCAGAAACAGAGATGTGCCTGGATTTTGCTGAGTTTTTCTCTGTATTCCTTTGGAACAAGATCAAAATTACAAAAAAATAGTAAAAAAATGGAATACTTTAAATGGGAATTGATGATTTCCAGAAGGAGGAAGAAAGGATGTATTGAAAAGAGTGGAGTGAGACAAAGTTAGTAAGAAGACGACGAATAGAAATGATAGATTGAGCTTTAGACGGTGTTCAATGAGTTTTGGAGTATTATGTACTACTCTCCACTCAATATTTGTAGTTGCATTTATGTATTTTATCTGAATTTTGTTTGTTTATTCATTGTGGTAAGGGATTTCAGATTTGTGCAGTTAAGAATAATAAATGTAACAACGATTGTTCGAATCAACTGATAAAAGATTTGGACCCTGTTGGGCAATTACGGAGTTGGAGTTGTTACTTGTTAGCTGGCTTAACTAATTATTGGTTGTTTGTTTAAATATTTAGTAAATTAGTTGTTTAATGTAGGCAATGATAATTAAGGATACTCACGTAATCTGATGTAGGTTGATACAGGGTTATGATTTTATAAAATAGTAGGACAAATTTGTCATTTTACACCTATTTCTCCAAATCTATGTAAAATGCTCTTATATTGAGCTTTTTTAAAATTAGTTTTTTCCATCCCAAATCTCTCTTTTTATCCTCTAATTCACCTCAAAAGCTTTTTTTTTCCAAACCTCTCAAAACCAAACATTTCCTTGTTCTACTCCGTGTTAAACAAGGTTTCTGGATTGTAGACTTAGAAATGCAATAAATCTTTAAAGAGTTTCCTCTAGTTATGATCCGACTCGACTCGAATAGAAACTATCATAATTAAAGTTTAGTAGTAATAACATTAATAACAGGGGTCGCAAATAGGCCTGGTCACAGAGACGGACCTTTCCCAAGTCGATTCACACAAAATTCACTATTTTATACTGAATAAGGCGAACTTTTCTTCCATTTCAAGTCGGGCCAATTTCACTCCTAAAACTTCGATTTTAGATGTCCATAACCCCATAAGAACATGTCGGTGCAAGGCCGGGCTGGGCCAGAAAATTGGTCCTATAATTACTGCCCTGCTTTTTTGAGACGGGTCCGGGACGGGTCAGGTTGGGCTAAGCTAGATTCGGTATAGTGGTAAAGATAAATGAATGGTAAAGAAAAGAAGGGGAAAAAGGGATGATTTGGTGGAGTGGTGGGGTTGTGAAATGTGGGCGTTGGAATTTGGAGAGGTGAGATCAGAGATCATGCTAAAAGATGAAAGCACCCAATTTAAAAAGTGAGTGAGTCAGTAATTCAGTACATGTATGTGTAATGTGTGTGTGTGTGTGTAAGTGAATGACTGTGACGCCAACCTTGTTCCATCATGAATACTCCAGCGGTCCACCCAGCGTGCTCCTATTATTTCGCCCTACAAAATCTTTTACTAAAGTGGAAAAAAAGGAAAGCTTATTCTTTCTTTTTTTTACGTAAAATGAATCCTAACCTTTTTTATCACTACAAAAATAAAAAAACATGAATCTATTATGAAAGTAGAGAGAAAGATAGAGAGGGAAAGAGAGAAACTGTATGTCAGTTATCCTCTTATTTTATTAGACATACATAATATATACATATACATAGTATTATATAGGGGTAAGGGTATAATGGGCATCCACCCTAATATATATTTTATAACACTCCCCCTTGGATGTCCATTATCCAAAACAATATAATGTCTTATAATGCGCATGAAATGTTGCCTCATTAAAAACCTTACTAGGAAAACCCAGTGGGAAAAACCATGGTTAAGGGAAAAAGAGTGCAGCGCGCATTTACTCCCCCTAATGACAACATCACTAAAGATCTTTGAGACGGCGCAAACCAATGAGGTGAATCAACTTTTTAAATGTAGCAGTAGGAAGCGCCTTAGTAAACAAATCTGTCAAATTTTCACTTGAACGAATCTGCAAGACATTTATATCGCCATTCTTCTGAAGTTCATGAGTGAAAAAGAATTTTGGTGATATGTGCTTTGTTCTATCACCTTTGATGTATCCTTCCTTGAGCTGTGCAATACATGCTGCATTATCTTCATATAAAATTGTTGGTGCCTCTTTCTCGGAGGATAAACCACAATCTTCTCTTATATGTTGAATCACAGACCGTAGCCATACACATTCACGGCTAGCCTCATGAATTGCTAATATCTCAGAATGGTTAGAGGAAGTAGCTGCAATAGTTTGTTTTATAGAACGCCAAGAAATGGCAGTACCTCCACATGTGAACAGATATCCAGTTTGTGGTCGGCCATTATGAGGGTCAGATAAATATCCTGCATCTGCAAAACCAACTAAACCTTCTTTTGATAAATTAGGAAAGAACAAACCCATATCTTTTGTACCTTGTAGATAACGAAGTACATGTTTAATCTCATTCCAATGCCTACGGGTTGGGCATGAGCTAAACCTTGCTAACAAATTCACAGAAAATGATATGTCAGGTCTTGTATGACTAGCAAGATACATCAATGCTCCAATTGCACTTAAGTATGGTACTTCAGGACCAAGAATTTCTTCATCATTTTCCCGAGGACGGAAAGGGTCCTTATTCACTTCAAGTGATCTTACAACCATAGGGCTACTCAATGGATGTGCTTGATTCATAGAGAACCTTTTTAGCACCTTTTCTGTATATGTTGTTTGATGCACAAGGATTCCATTCTTTAGGTGCTCAATTTGTAACCCCAAACAAAATTTTGTCTTTCCAAGATCTTTCATTTCAAATTCTTTCTTTAAACATTCCACGGTCATGGAAATCTCTTCAGGAGTTCCAACAATGTTTAGATCATCAACATACACTGCAATTATAACAAATCCTGATCCAAATCTCTTTATAAAAATGCATGGGCTAATAGGATCATTCTTATAGCCTTCTTTCAATAAGTACTCACTAAGGCGATTATATATACCACATACGCCCAGATTGTTACAATCCATATAGAGATCTATTCAATTTGATAGAGAAATGTTCTTGAGAATTTGATTTTGTTGCTTCTGGCAACTTAAATCCTTCTGGGAGTTTCATATAGATATCATTATCCAGTGGGCCATACAAATAAGCTGTGACTACATCCATTAAGCGTAAGTCAAGTCCCTCTCTCATTGCCAGACTAATTATATATCTAAAAGTTGTTGCATCCACCACAGGAGAATATGTCTCCTCATAATCAATACCAGGTCTATGTGAGAATCCTTGTGCAACTAATCTTGCTTTATATCTTTCAATATCACCATTTTCATTTTTCTTTCGCACAAAGACCCATTTATGTCCCACTGGCTTTACATCTTCAGGTGTACGGACTACAGGTCCAAATACTTCTCTTTTTGCAAGAGATTTCAATTCTGATTCAATTGCTTCCTTCCACTTTGGCCAATCATCTCTATGTCTACATTCTTCAATAGACTTTGGTTCATGATCCTCATCATCATCCACAACATTTAATGCTACATTGCATGCAAAAACATTATCGACGTCGATTTGATTTCGGTTCCATGTAATTCCAGACATGATATAATTTATTGAAATTTCTTCATTATCAGGTTCCTGAATTTCATCTTCTATCATGTCTAAAGTCTCTTCTAGAGATCCTTTAAAATTGATAGTATCCTCTATTGGACCATCATTAACCATTGCTCCTTTCCTTTTTCGAGGATTCTTGTCTTTGGAACCTATTGGTCTTCCACGCTTCTGGCGTGCCTTAGACTCATTAGCAACTTCATTTTGTCCTTCTGGGACCTCAATCTTAATTGGAGCATTCACAGCTGGTATATGTGACTTAGTCACTCTCTTTGGGTCAGTAAAAGCGTCTGGCAACTGATTTGCTAAACTTTGTAAATGAATTATCTTTTGAACTTCTAGTTCACATTTCTTAGTACGAGGATCAAAATGAGATAATGATAATTCATTCCAACTAATTTCTTTATCCAGCTGTTTGTTTTCTCCCCCTAAACCTGGGAAAACTGACTCATTAAAATGACAATCAGCAAAACGAGCCTTAAATAAATCCCCTGTAGTTGGCTCAAGATATTTGATTATTGATGGGGAATCAAATCCAACATATATTCCCAACCTCCTTTGAGGACCCATCTTGGAGCAATGTGGTGGAGCTATAGGGACATAAACTGCACATCCAAAAATTTTAAGATGGGATATATTTGGTTCCTGACCAAAAACCAATTGTGATGGGGAGAATTTATGATAATTTGTTGGCCTGATGCGAATTAATGCTGCTGCATGTAATATAGCATGTCCCCAAGCAGTAATTGGGAGTTTAGACTTCATTAGCAATGGTCTAGCAATCAACTGAATGCGTTTAATTAATGATTCAGCAAGACCGTTTTGTGTATGAACATGTGCTACAGGATGTTCAACATTTATCCCAATGGACATGCAATAATCATTGAAAGATTGTGAAGTAAATTCACCAGCATTATCAAGACGAATAGACTTAATAGGAGTATCTGGAAAATGTGTTCTTAATTTAATCAATTGAGCAAGTAATCTCGCAAACGCCAGGTTGCGAGATGATAACAAATATACATGTGACCATCTAGTCGATGCATCGATTAAAACCATAAAGTATCTAAATGGTCCACACGGGGGATGTATTGGCCCACAAATATCCCCTTGTATACGTTCCAGAAAATTGATTGATTCAAAATTTATCTTAGCTGGTGATGGTCGAATTATCAACTTTCCTTGTGAGCAAGCAACACATGAAAAATTATTAGAGAGAATCTGCTGGCTCTTTAATGAATGCCCACAAGAATTTTCAATGATTTTTCGCATCATGATTGAACCGGGATGGCCTAACCGGTCATGCCAAACTATGAAGCTATCAGTAAACTTCTGGTTTACTATAGCATGTGTTTCAATAGTATTAATTCTCGTGTAGTACAAACCAGTGGAGAATGTAGGTAATTTCTCCAAGACAGTCTTTGTGCCATTAGTTATGCTCGTGATTTGAAGGAATTCATCATTTCCTTCACTAATAGTCTCAATATGATCGATAACCATTACTTTGAAAATCTTTAAAACTCAATAAATTTCTTTGAGACTTGGTAGAATATAATGCATCAATGATGACAAATTTAGTTCCCATAGGCAACAATATATTTGCTCTTCCGGAGCCTTCTATAATATTAGTACTACCCGATATAGTATTCACACTAGTTTTTCTCATCATCAATTGAGAGAAATATTTCTTATTCTTAAGTATAGTATGAGTAGTTGCACTGTCTGCAAGACACAATTCTTCATCATTTATTTCCCATTGACCTTGAGAGGTATTCATATTCTTCAAGGAAATAAAAATATGTGTCACAAAACTAAACATGTCCAAAATAACCATTATAAAATAAAACACCCAAAATAATACAATATCTTAGAAAACACACAGAATATAAAGTCATTATACCACAAAGTTCATAACTTAAATACATAATGTCATAATTAAAATACTACAATTCTATACCAAATCCAACACAACATATTAAAAACTTAATTATTCCCTTCAGGGGAAGTAAAGAAATCTGCAACTTCTAGGTGAGTTGTATCACCAGACTCAAAATTACCTTCGCCATCTTCAAATACAAGATTGGTCTCAACATTCTTTCCTTTCTTCTTCAATGATGATTGATAAAGGTCAACAAGGTGTTTTGGAGTGCGACATACGCGTGACCAATGGCCTTTTCCTCCACAACGATAACAAACACTAGTCACATTGTCACTTTTTCCTTTCTCACCTTTACCATTTTTGCGGTCCCACTTCTGGTGGGAATGTGAGCTCTTGTAATAACCTCCACGACCTCTACCACAGCTACCAAAACCACGTCCACGCCCACGGCCTCGCCATTGGCCACGACCACGACCACTGCTGCTGGCATGGTCTTTATTCTTTGATATTTTCCCGCTATGGGATGTCACATTCGCTTCAGGGAATGGAGTTGAGCCAGTAGGGCGTGCTTCATGATTTTTCATTAACAGCTCATTATTTTGTTCAGCCACAAGAAGACAAGATATCAATTCAAAATATTTTTTAAAACCTTTTTCTCGATACTGTGTCTGCAGGACAACATTGCTTGCATGAAAAGTGGAGTATGTTTTTTCTAACATATCTGCATCAGTAATTTTCTCTCCACACAATTTCAATTGAGAAGTAATTTTAAACATGGCTGAATTATATTCACTCACGGATTTAAAATTCTGTAATCTTAAATGCAACCAATCATAACGAGCTTTTGGTAATATTACAGTTTTCTGGTGGTCATACCTTTCCTTTAGATTGCTCCAAAGGATTTGTGGGTCTTTAACTGTCAGATACTCAGTTTTAAGCCCTTCATGGAGGTGATGGCGAAGAAATATCATAGCTTTAGCTTTATCTTGACATGTTGCTTTATCTTGACATGTTGCTTTATTTCCTTCTTTTATTGTGTCACCAAGCCCTTTAGCATCTAGGTGTATTTCAGCATCTAACACCCATGACAAATAATTCTTTCCAGTAATATCAAGCGCCACAATTTCAAGTTTTGCTAGGTTCGACATGATTCACTATACAGGATAATAATATTGATTAATTAAGACTTACATAATAAACATATTCACATCAAATCGTAATTTACATAAACATCACATACTAACATCATCAAATAGACATACTCATACACATCAAAATAGGTTTAACACATTAAATTATCATTTGTCGTGAAAATCATCAAAACAATCAATAGTATTGTAAAATATATAAGAAAAATTCATATTTACCGCAATAAAGAAGAAGTTACCAAAATTGATATGGACAACAAAGATACTGCACTTCGATCAAAACAGTATTGCCACATGATATTGTCACATTAAACCGTAACTAACATAAATATTCAGATACTAACATCATCAATTAGACATAATTCCAAGTATTCTAATTCAATATTCATATTAATACGGTAAAACAAATAAACATAAACTTACGAAATCAACATACCGATTACTAACGGTTATTAAAACAACTTAGTATGGTAAACTATCAATTCAAATCATGAGTGCAGGAGGAATGAAACGCAAAACACAAAAGCGAAATACTAGTTTACAATCATGTGGGCAGGAGGAATGAAACGCAAAATACAAAAAGCGTACAGTACTAGTTTACAATCATGTTGCATACTTGCATCATCACAATATAATTCAATTATAACCATGAGTATTAATTATAACATTAATGTGAACAACATGTAACTGTCAAATTGCGTCAATAAAAATCTAACAAGTTATACAGTTATAAAATAAATACCATGATCCAATAATTAAAATACATACCAGAATTTGTTGATCGATTTGCTTGTTTCGTTGTTCCTTTCCCGTCACCAAACAAGATTAATGATTAGGGTTGATAATTTCAATTATCTTCGGTCAATTAGAGATGGTGCTGATAACGTATTATGAAAGTAGAGAGAAAGATAGAGAGGGGAAGAGAGAAACTGTATGTCAGTTATCCTCTTATTTCATTAGGCATACATAATATATACATATACATAGTATTATATAGGGGTAAGGGTATAATGGGCATCCACCCTAATATATATTTTATAACAGAATCCTAATTTTATTATATCCCACCCTCCCTAATTCGTACGAAGTATTAGACCGTACTCGCATATCCTTAAGTATTACTCCCTCCGTCTCTTTCTGTTTTTAACGTTTGATATTTTTCACGCGTTTTAACGATTAATTAATTTACATTGTAATTCCTCAAAATTTTTTATTCAAACAAGATAAATTACGTTTATTTATAATGTTTTCACTTTTATCAAAATTTTGATATTCGGAAATGAGAAAATTTAAATGTCCCAATTGAAAAGTGTGAGAGATTAAATGACCCAATGAATTTAATTGGTTAAAATAATAATTGGACACAAATTTTGATAGAATACTAAATCCATTTATGTGATACTATAAAAGGAAATTTAAAGAACATTTTGAAATACTCAAAAAGGAAAATGTAAAGAACAAAAAGAGACGGAGGGAGTAGTAACTTTTTTACGGTTTTAAAAACGCGAATTAAGAAGCTATTCTATATATACGCGTAAATTTTTTAAAAGGTAATATTCTAAAATTATACATTGAACCGAGTCTAATAAAAATCCGCACGAAAAAAATTTCTCGGAGGTGAAAAGACGATACTGGATGCTTACCGAAAGAGGGGAATTTTGCGTATTACGAAATATTGCCCGAAGGGGCCTCGTCTCACTTTTCTCCACATGATTATATTATTTCTTATATGTTAGTGAGAATTAGTGGTCAAAGTATCTATTATTCGACCCATAAAAAATGCAATGGGACAAACAATTAGAGACGGCGAGAGAATAATCATTTTTCTTAACTTTACTGGTCTCATGCCTATAATAAGTTCAGTTCATCACCAAAAAAGAAAAAAATAATAAGCTCAGTTCAGTTCAACTAAAATTCAATAAGTTGGATCGGTTCTCATTGATTAAATTAAACTGTAAAAATAAATGTGTGAAGACTTTTTATCTCATTAATTGTTTTTCCTGGCAAGAAAGAATGACCTGTTGGAGCGGACTTCTCTGAGGTAACCGATCAATTATAAATTAAAGATGAGCTCTTTATATTTTTGTCTCTTTATATCCCTAATTCGTGTGGAGTATAAGAGACTTTTAACTTTTTATACTCCCTCCGTCCCGGAATACTTAACCTGTTTTCCTTATCGCCGTCCCTTAATACTTGACCTGTTTCTAAAAATGGAAATATTCTAACAATATTATATTATTTCTCACTCCACCCCTATTAACCCACCTACCCCCTACTCCATACAAAAAATAATTAAAAATTTAACCCCTACTCTCCCCCAACCCCACCTCTTAACCCACCTCCCACTAACTACATTAAAATAATACCCCACTATCAATTACTACATATTAAATTAAATAAGTCAATTCAAGTCCCTTAAACTCTGTGCCGGTCAAACCGGGTCGAGTATTCCGGGACGGAGGGAGTACTCCTTAATATTTACTGATACTCCCTCCGTCTCTTTTTGTTTTTTACGTTTTGTATTTTTCATGCGTTTTAACGAATAATTAATTTGCATCGAGATTCCTCAATTTTTTTATTTAAACATGATAAATTACGTTTATTTATATTGTTTTCACTTTTATCAAAATTCTGATATTGGGAAATGAGAAAAATTAATGTTCCAATGGAAAAGTGTGAAAGATTAAATACCCAATGAATTTAATTGGTTAAAATATTAGTTGGACATAATTTTTGATATAATATAAGTTATTTATGTGATAATATAAAAAGAAATGTAAAGAACATTTTGAAATACCAAAAAAGAAAAACGCAAAAAACAAAAACAGACGGGGGAGTAGTAGATTGGTACAATAGTTATAGTTGGATGTACTAGTCGTTAAAGTTAGCAAAACGTGAAAAACAAATATGGAGTAGGAAAAATAAATGGTACGTAATGATATATACAGGTCTTATTAGAGCTCCAAACTCTAAATAAACAGTTAATGATTTCTAATTTAGAATTAATTTAGAAATATATGTTAAAATCACGCATTGAATGATTAATTATGGATCTGCGTAAAGTTGATCATTACGAGTGTCACTTAATTTCCTCAGCTGTATTGGGGTTTGGTGGTATTGATGTCTCCCATTTTGAACTTCTTATATACGGAGTACTTCGTATACTGTAGGATCGGAATAGTACTGTACTTTGTAGTATCACAGTATCTTGAAGCAGACAGAATGATAGATATACGGATGATTAGTACTACTACAAAGATGTCGTTAGTGAATGGAATAGTATTAATCCGTATTATAAGGAGTAATTAGGAACTAGTCATATTAAAGTCCAAGCAACTTGATCTTGTTGGTGAGTACGGAAACTAATAATTAAGTAGATCGTCTTTGTTAAATTACAAGTTGGTCTCGTAGAAAACGACCGTTAAAGATAATTAATTAGAACCATCGGGTTTCAATAATTATAGAGATGGAATAAGACTTGTAATTCAAGCAATGATATTTCCCCCATTAATGATTACCCAAGAAAGATTGTAAATATTCACTACTCCTTTATAATTACACTTTAAATTACCTCGTTTACGATGTGCTTAAAAAGAGTAATGTATAGCTCAGTTGGTTAGAGTTTTTATCCCGGTTCCAGGTGATTTTGGGATCGATTTTCATCCATGCTCTTTTGGCTCATTCGCACAAAAAAAAAAAAAAGATAGTACTATCTCCATTTTAATTGATTTTTATATTTTCCGTTTTAGTGTGTTTCATAATGCTCTTTACATTTTACGTATTCTATTTTTGGACATGAAAAATTATTATCTTATCTTTCTTACCCCCATAATATTTACAATTTTACACTCATTTTTTCTTACTTTACTTTTTTTTTTCCACCCACACATTTTTACACATTTCTCTTACTTTATCCATATTTTATTATATTTCACCAACTTTCTTATTTTTGTCTTAATATTTGTGCAAATAGTAACAATAAAACTTTTTATGAAACGTTGATAGGAGAGAAATAGGTAGAAGGGGAGGAGAAAAAAAAATATCGAGAGGGGGGAAATGCAGCTCACCTTCCCCCTCTCCTTCCTTCCTTTCCCTTCCATTCTATTCTATTTTGTTTTCTAAACACACCGCAAATCTTCAATATTGAGAGTATGGTGTGATGGACCATAAGTGTGTCTTTAAACACCTAGGGTGGCCACACAAGTAATATAATTTAGTCCACTTGACTCAATCATATGACACTATACAAAGTATAGTAGATAAGGGGTAAGTAAGGGGTCGAACTCTCGGGAATCAAGTGTTTTTCATACTAGCAAGACACATGTAGCTACTAGCACACTTCACTTTAAACAACAATAAATAGTTGGGTTGTTTGCACAACTTGTCACTAATTGCACAAACTGGGTAATCAATATAAAGGGATAGGAACAGGGAGAAGGGCATTTCACCTAGTATGGCTATGGCAAGTCACAACTCTTGTACTACGGATCAAATCATGAAAGGGACCTATGCACCCTATCGGCCCGTTTAGAAGTCGGTCATAAATGGTATCAACATGAATGGATTTGTATGTAAATTTGTAAGGAAAATCAATATTCATTCTCATGGTAATATTATTTCACTCAAAATTATTTCTTTTTTCTTTATAAATTTTCATTATCATTCATTACCATTTTGGGAGTGATAGTAGGTGGGAATGAAATTTTATGAAGAAAAACAGTAATTTTGAGACAAAATTTCATTACCATGGACATCATGATGCTATTTCTTGTCAATTTACACTTAGATTTATTCCCTTTCTCACCATTTATGACCGACTATCAAACAAGCCGTATTAGTATAAATCCCCAACTTTCATCGGTGAGATTCGCTTCCTACAAGAGAATGTTCCCCGGTCGAAGGTCAGAACACTTCTAGGACATTGAGCATAGCACTTCGATCATCTCTATCCACCATAAGTGGGTGAATATCAATATGGATGAACACATAATCTAGCCCCGACTTTCACCGGTTACTAGACTACAGAATCCACTTAGTAACACCTCACAAGAACGAGCAATCAAGACCCCGAACCCGCCTCGGTGCCACTTCAAGGCCTCGCGAGGGGTGTAGGAACAAAAGCATTGAGTTGGCATCCCTATGGTCACACTACTAAGAAAAACGCACAAATCACCTCAACAATACATAGACACGAAAATAGCACAAGAGAAAGAGAAATCATGACATAATTCTACTAGGGGTCACCCAACCCCTAGGCTTAAGAGAACTACTTACATATAATAGCACTTAGACCTAGTAGATATAAGCAAACCATACATGAAAACACGACTTTTTATTTTAGATAAAGAAACACAACCTAAAAGATGAACTTGAGGATGAACACCAAAAACATACCAAATTAGGTAAAGAAACTCAACCACAAATTAATCATGAACTAAAAAACTCAAAATAAAATTGTAAGGAAAGCAATTAGATAAAATCTATAAAGGAATTACGCATGTAAACAAAAGAAAATACTTGAATTGAAAGATGAGATATTACTCCTAAATGTGCAGAAATTAAAAGACAAATTAAGTAACTAAAGAGTAATCTAGAAATAAATAAAGTGTATTCCTAAGAGAAATGACTGAAAATAAAGCTAATACACACTCCACGCAAGTGGATTTAAGGGTAACCTTCTATTTATACTAAGGGGAACATGTGCCAAAAAAGTAGGGTTGTCGTTAGACACTGCACGGACTTCATCAACTCTGCACGACCCGTGCAGATGTTGGACGACCTCGAGCTGAAATGGGGTAGCATGTGTTGCACGACGTGGGGAAGAAATGCATGACCCGTGCAGAGGGTCATGCGCCAGAAATGCACGACCCACGTCGAATCGTGCACGGTCCATGCATAACTGCTACCCATTGGCGATCTTTCTCTCGTTGTGATGTAAGGACTACATGCTCCGTGCAAGGACCATGCCTCTAGCTTTCTTACTACTCTTCTACACTCCTCACATCGTGCTTCCTTCAAGCCCAAAGACTCGACTTGGTGAAAGCTTTTCACCCATACTTCTCTTTATTCTTGAGAGCCTTCAATGATAGTGATGAGGTGGTATGACGAGGATTCTGCGAACCTTGCACTCGAACCCCATTGACGTGGTCAATGTCTCTTTTGAATTAGCGAGTATATACTCTTTACGTCGCTTTAGCTTGACTTGAAAATAGGGAGAGAGAAGCTCTCCGTAGAAAACAAGCAAAGAAAGGAAATAGAGTAGGAATAACTCTAAATGCAACTATATGCGACTAAACTATGCTAATATGTATACAAAAAAGATCCTAATTGGCTCCTAAATATGTGAAAATTACAAGCACATCACGGTGTCTATTAATTAGGGAGGGAAAATAAATCTCCGTATCATTTTCTTCGCCAACCTTTTATCTAAACAAGGGCTCAGCTTATTCTCGATTTCTCAATCATCACCTTTCCTTCTTTTTCTTTCTCTCCATTTTTTTTATCCAAACAAAAGTGTATCGGTATGTACAATTAAAAGTTAAATCAAAATGTTTAAAAGTTATCACGCTATAACATAAATTTTGTCTATTTTTTAGAGATCAAAAATTTCACATTAACAAAAATTATATCTGCAAAATCACAACAAAATGTATGAATATAATTATTTACAACCCTTTCAAATGTTTATCCATCAAAATCAAAATTTTAATTTAAAAATTAATCCCAAGATGTTAAAAGTTACCAAAACAGTAAAAATTATTCCAATATACATTCCAATATACAATATATTTAAAATTTTAAATAACAAAATAGAAGGAAAAGAGGAGGAAGGGAAAAGGGGGCACCAAGACACTAAAAAGAGTATTCCGTATTACAGTCGCTGAGTAGCGTAGATGTGGGCAAATAGCACATTATTAGCACATTAAGCTAAGGCTGAACATGGACCACCAAATTAGTGATTACATAATGCCTCCCAACTCCTTCATAATAATCATAAATCATAACCGCAACTAAGGGGCAATCAAAGCCTTTTACAGGACAACCCTTTATACCAAAACTGACCATTCTAAATTAATTATCCATATGATATTGTCTTGTGCTTGTTACGGAGTATCAAACGTATTTCCTCGATCCGTTTTGAAATAATGTGGACGGTTTATTTTTTTAACGGAGAAAATCTATTTGGCACCCTAATTAGCTGAGTTTGGGTCATCCGGCTTATAATCGAGGAGTCGATCACGAGCTGAACAAAATTTTGACTGAAATGTGATTGTCTCAATTTTAATTTCAACTGCGCTCGAGCTACGACCAAAATTAAACTTGAGGACTATTTCATCCGTCTTTAAAAGATTATCTCGTATTCTTTTTTAGAGTGTCCATATTCGTTTTCTTGTTAATAAAGTTAAAGTAAACTCGAATTAAGTTTAGTTTAAACCGAGTCGAGCTGAGTTCAAGTAGCTTACGAGTTGGGTCACATTTTTATCCTCTTCGGTTATCGAAAAATGATTATATGCCTTCCTTCTCACTCCACCTAAGCCATGCATACTAAAGAGCTACAGAGTAATTATTTACAACCATACTCTTTATGATCACAACTTACAAGACTATAGTGGAGTAACCATCAATCCTTCAACTAAGCTATTACTCCGTACAGCAGAGCACCAGCAAACATGAAAGCTATTAGGCTTTATTCTCTATCATCAATTTGATCGTTTTGATCTGATTTTTCTAATTTTTGGTCTACTTTTTCCTGGTTTAGTCTGATATGAATGTCTTTTATAAGTGTTTTTTGACTTTCTTTTATCAGTTCTAGTTTAATTTTTCCGATTTGACCAAACAAGCTATTAATAAGAATAAGGTGAAGAAAACATATTATAATGTTCTTGCTCGCATGTACCCAAATTATGCAAAGTTTTAGGTCCCCAATTAAAGAATACAAAGCATTGATTTTCTTTGTGATCGATCACTAACATATCGATCACGACGTGTCTTTAGCGGCCACGTAACAAATAGCCAAATAGGACCACGCACAACTATCCACTATCGACCTAGGGAGTATAGGTACGTAAAAACGAAAAACTAGGTAGCCAGAGTAATGATTCTACAGCCAAATTACAGCAACAAGTTAAACCTAGATGGAGTATGTGTATGTTCCTTGCTTGATACCTTTTTCAAGTCGTACTGAAACGGGATGGAGTTGTAATTCCTTACACAAATGCCTCGTGCCACCGTACAATGTTGAGTCGTAGTAGTTCCAGTTGAGGTACGTAATGTCGTAGTAACAATGAGTTTGTATTTCATATATACTATGTATGTAATTTTACATCTCGTTTACGTACACTAGTAGTCCAACTCAATGTGAATGAATGTCCATTAATTATGGCAATATTCTTGTACCAATATGGCCGGGAATCTATCTCTTTTCCATTCCATTTCTGTCTGTCAAATATTGTGTAATCTCGTATCATTCTCATTAATAACACACGTATATATAGTACAACTCAGTTACCTAAACCCTAGGTACACATTAGGTAACTTACCATAGTTAGGACTCTACAGAATATTCACAGAATAATATCTAATATCTTAACATATCTTAACATCCCCCCTCAAGGTGGAGCATGTAGATCTCGAATGCCCATCTTGTTCAAAAAAACTCAAATTGCGCCTTCCCCAACGCTTTGGTGAAGATATCTGCTAACTGAACCTTCGTCGACACGTACGACGGACTGATGATCCCTTCCTTGATTGCATCTCGAATGAAATGACAATCTGACTCGATGTGTTTTGTCCTTTCATGGAACACCGGATTCTGTGCAATATGTAACGCAGACTGATTGTCGCAATACATCCTCATGCCTTGGTCGTGTGTCACCCCCAAGTCGCGTAGTAGTTGTTTCAACCACTTCAACTCACACGTCAGAGCTGCCATCGATCGATATTCTGCCTCAGCAGACGACCGAGAAACAGTATGCTGTTTCTTGGTCTTCCAAGAAACTGGCGACATACCAAGTGACACAAACCATCCAGTCACCGACCGACGCGTCATTGGACACCCTGCCCAATCCGAGTCGCACCACCCCTCCAACTGCAACGCACTGTCCGACCGAAGTAGTATACCTTGACCCGGACACTTCTTCAAATATCTCACTACTCGCAAAGCTGCTTCCCAATGTGCCTCCTTTGGTGCTTGCATAAATTGAGATAGGACATGTACAGAGTAGGCAACGTCTGGTCGCGTGACAGCCAAATAAACCAGACGTCCGATCAGACGCCTATACTGCTCACCGTCCGACAGGTCTGGCCCGTCTGCCAATGCCAACCTATGATTCTGTTCCATGGGAAAGTCCACAGGCTTTGCTCCCAACAATCCGGCCTCTGAGATGATGTCGAGGGCATATTTTCTCTGACATACATAGAACCCTTGACTACTTCGTGCCACCTCTAACCCAAGGAAGTACTTCAGAGCCCCGAGGTCTTTCATTTTAAAACACTCCTTCAAGTATGCCTTAAAACTCTCAAGCGCAAACTTGTTATTGCCTGCGATAATCATGTCGTCCACATAAATGAGCACACTCAGCTGCAACGTACCTTTAGACAGAGTAAAGAGAGAATAATCGGACAGCGACTGTCGAAATCCATAGTGCGTCAATGTCGTCGACAACTTCTGGAACCAACATCTAGGTGCTTGTTTCAACCCATACAACGACTTTCTCATTCGACACACTTTGTCAAAGTGATTCTTCTGGAATCCAGGAGGAATCTTCATATAGATCTCTTCCTCCAAGTCACCGTGCAAGAACGCATTGTGGACGTCCATCGCACGTCCCACTGTTTGACAGCTGCGACAGCTAGGAAAGTTCGAATTGTCGCCATCTTCGCGACGGGAGCAAATGTCTCATTATAATCCAACCCTTCCTCCTGATGATTCCCTAAACATACCAATCGAGCCTTCAGTCTCAACAAATTCCCATCCTCATCACGTTTCTCAGTATACACCCATTTACTCCCCAGTGCTTTCTTCCCTTCCGGTAAATTTTCCAACGTCCATGTCCCCTGTTCCTCCAACGCGTCGATTTCAGCAACCATTGCCTGACGCCACCCCTCATGCTGCATCGCTTGTTTAAAACTCTTAGGAACTTGCCCTTCTTGCAATGCTGCTATATAATGCCTGTGCTTTGACGAAAAACGCTCATAATTAACAAAATATGTGATAGGATAAGGAGTACCTGAGAGTGATGACGCCGTAGGTGTTTTGTCGGAAGTACTATATTTTTCCCGTATTGTATGTATCACACAGTCTTTCAGCTTTGTCGACGGAAACTTCGCACGCTTCCCCCTTCCTAACTCCGTATCCTCCACACACTGCCTTGTCTCACTCTCGTCACTACCCGTCGTCTCCTCTACACCTGTCTGTGAGGAGACGACGTCTGAATCCACTCGACTAGGAGTGTCATGTTGTTGTTCCTCCCTCACAGGCGACGACACTCCCCTGTCGTCGCCACTGGTCAATGACACCCCCTCATCAGCTCCCGGATGCGACAATACTCCCTCAGTATCACCTGTAGGCGGCGACACCCCAGCAGTATCACCTGCACGCGACGACACGGTCTCAGGACCCGTAGTCCCACTCTCATCCAAACTCCAATGGTCAAGCCCCCCATAACAATTAAGAACTAAGTGATCGTTGTAATATATTGATAATGATGGGCTCAATTGTACTTCGTATAATTGTAGTTATGGACTCTTGTGACTACGACTATTATGTGCTGTGACCTTATTAAAAATATTAATTACGTAAAGTGTAATATTAGAGGGAAAAGCCCGTAAGGGTTAGGAACAGGTTACCCTTCTAGATGTTGTTCTATCGGTGCACTTTAGTGGAGACCCGGTAGGTTTCTAGTAGGTTTCTATTATTCTGCAATAAACTTTCTGCTTAGTCTTCCTCCTAATTCTATTGGTGCGCGGTCGCGGAGACCCATAGTCAATTAGTGAGGGGTGTGCACACTAGGGACATTCTGTACTCATCTTACTTTGGCCATTCTCAAGGGTTACGCGCGACCCTTAGCGTTCTTTTTCCCTCACTTAATTAATATTGATCTTTATGTGATAAGTTTAATAACGGAGTTGTTAAATTGGTGCTGGTTTTTAATTGTCTATTTTATGCAGTGACGAAGCAAGCCATGAGCTTATGCAAGGAGCTGCAATGTGCAGCAAGGCAGCCACAGTAGCAGCCTCACAAGTGCACATAAACAGCACACAAACAGCAACACAAACAGCAACACAAACAGCACACTCCACAATGTTTTCCATGTCTCCCAACTCAGAAAATATATCCATGACCCTAACCATGTAATCCAACCAGAGTCTATAGAGTTAGACGAGTCATTAACCTCCAAAGAACGCCCTATTAAGATTCTTGATACCAAAACCAGAAGTACGCGGAACAAGGCCGTTAAGTTAGTTAAAGTGCTATGGTCGAATCAAAATTCCGAAGAGGCAACGTGGGAAGCTGAGTATGACATGAAAAAGCGTTATCCAGAACTATTTGAGCAGGTATGCTAAGTTTCGAGGACGAAACTCCTTTTAGGGGGGGTGAAATAGGATGCTAACAGGTCAGTATCGTTCTTTTAGCACATTGGGTTAACCTTAAGTTCGAGGACGAACTTTGTTTTTAGGGGGAGTAGATGTAATACCCCGAATTTTAGGGGTTTTTCTGATGAATTATTTTGGTATTTTAATATACTTTTTACAATTAAAATAAAGCTTTTTAATGAGTTTTAACTAAAAGTAACTACAAATATATTTTCAGATTTATTTTATAAATATACTGAAATTAAATCTCCAAGTTAAACCCTAATACCCTAAGTTATATATAATCTCAAACCCTTAAAACCTCCCGTGTTGCTGTACTCTCGAAGAAAAAAAAAAAAAAAACTAATCTCCATCTCCCTCAAAACCTTGCCTGCCGCCATCACTGCCTCACCCTCACCATATCCAGTTCTTGTAAGTTAATTCTTTTTTTTATTCCCTTCACTTGATTTATGCGGTTGATTGTAGAATTTAAAAAGGAAAAGAAACAAATCTTGTTTGCCATGTACGAGCCAACCGAATCCCGTGTAGTATTCTAAGTCCTTCTTGATAATTGTTTGCCACCTGCATATAAGATTTAGGATTTTAATCATTGTATACTATGTCATCATTGCTTAAAAATTTTAAATTTACGTTTTGTTTTCAAAGAAAATCAAGTGAGTAAATGTTTTGGAATTTTCCTACATGTTATGAACAGTAGAAGAGTAGTAGTATAGGATATGCAGATTAATACTCCTTCATCGGCATTAACTTAAGGTCGATTACGCACTAACGTTATACCTACTCTAATCATGCGACTACCGTAGACTAACTTAGGTTATTTATTTTGTGTAATCGTAGACGGAGACTACTTAGGAACCACGCGAGGAGACTACTAGTTTGAGTACGTGCGTGTTCAAGGTAACTTTCAATGTCCATCATCTTTAGGTCCCGCTAGCAAAAATATTTTTGTACATATCTATATGTTATTATGAAATAGAAAGATTAAGTGTTTTGTATGTGAACTATGTGATTTGAGTTTATGGGCATGTATAAAGTTAGTAATATTATGTAAATCTTATTTGTACTACTACCATTATTTTATGAACCAACTACTTTTGTTTATATTGAAGTGGAGTATGTATTGGATAGTGTGGAAACTAGTATTGGATTGTTATTATTAAGTGTTAATGACTACGTGAACACAATGCATTAAACTATGAAATTTCGAGCTGCATCAGTGGAGTAACCTGATGTCATATGTGATAATAATGAACTAAGGTTGCGTAATTTGATATTTTGGGGTTTGTATGACTACTGTATGCGCTTCAACCTTATGAAATTACTAATTACGTAAAGTGTAATCTTCGAGGGAAAAGCCCGTAAGGGTTAGGAACAGGTTGCCCTTCTAGATGTTGTTCTATCGGTGCACTTTAGTGGAGACCCGGTAGGCTTCTAGTAGGTTTCTATTATTCTGTATTAAACTTTCTGCTTAGTCTTCCTCCTAATTCTATTGGTGCGCGGTCGCGGAGACCCATAGTCAATTAGTGAGGGGTGTGCACACTAGGGACATTCTGTACTCATCTTACTTTGGCCATTCTCAAGGGTTACGCGCGACCCTTAGCGTTCTTTTTGTAACACCCCCAAAATTTGGACCTTTTATATAATCAAAAATCATGTTTTTATATCATAAAACAATCGTCCAAACCTTGGGAGTGCCACTGCTACATTTATTCTCCATAGAAAATAAATGCAAAGCAACAAAACAATTTAAAATCATTAAAGTCAAAATTAACTAAGTGGTCTAAAAGGTGCCCCATAAAAACTACAACCAATTCCCATAAAATGAATGACAAAAACCAACTTAAACTTAAACTGAAATAGAAATTGTCTCTTGACTAGGTGGTTATTCTAAGCGTCTCCTCACTCGTAGCCAAGTACCTTTACCAACCTGCAAAAGTAAATAGAAAAGAGACAAGAGAGACGAACTCCCAAAAATCAGATAAACTGAGTAATTCCAACTCCATCCCGTAAAATAAATAATTTTAGTTTGAAAACATTTTGAGTACATAAAATAGACAATTAAACAACCAGCACCAATTTAACAACTCCGTTATTAAACTTATCACATAAAGATCAATATTAATTAAGTGAGGGAAAAAGAACGCTAAGGGTCGCGCGTAACCCTTGAGAATGGCCAAAGTAAGATGAGTACAGAATGTCCCTAGTGTGCACACCCCTCACTAATTGACTATGGGTCTCCGCGACCGCGCACCAATAGAATTAGGAGAAAGACTAAGCAGAAAGTTTATTGCAGAATAATAGAAACCTACTAGAAACCTACCGGGTCTCCACTAAAGTGCACCGATAGAACAACATCTAGAAGGGCAACCTGTTCCTAACCCTTACGGGCTTTTCCCTCTAATATTACACTTTACGTAATTAATATTTTTAATAAGGTCACAGCACATAATAGTCGTAGTCACAAGAGTCCATAACTACAATTATACGAAGTACAATTGAGCCCATCATTATCAATATATTACAACGATCACTTAGTTCTTAATTGTTACAGCTCTTATTAAAGAGTTGGAGTGCTTCTGTAACTTTATACAATTCATGAACAAATTTATAACCAGAATTAATTAACAAACTCCAACTTGTGTCCAGCATCAAAATAGCCTCCATACACATTAATCAGATGAAGTGATATTCATTTTCGTAAAATAATTATATTAGTACAAAATATCATTTACATACTAATATTATACATCCCCATAAACTCAAATCATATATAACACTCATATATATGCATATAACACTTAATCTCCATAGCACATATTAACACATAAATATACCCAAATACTTTTACTAACGGGACCTAAAGATGATGGACATTGAAAATTACCTTGAACACGCACGTACTCAAACTAGTAGTCTCCTCGCGTGGTTCCTAAGTAGTCTCCGTCTACGATTACACAAAATAAATAACCTAAGTTAGTCATAATATTTGCCCAACCTAACTTAATCTATGCGTAGTAATAGTTAGAGAATATAAACAAGAATTAGTCTAATAAATCAACTTTCATTATTTTTTTTAATCAAAGCACACCATTGCTGTATGAACCTATTCCTAAAGAACGTACAATAGAAAAACCCAAAACAATGTTAGTTAATGAGTTAAACAATCCCCACTCCCAATTGTCAGCCATAATTGTCAATTAGCAGTGACGAGAAAACACTAAATCGAAGATAGATTTCAAAAGTGAAAAGCTTGGAAATGATAAACATCTATTACTTACCGAGAGGAAGGGTACTGTGACAACGGCGGAGATTATTGAGAGGAGGGGTTTACTATCAGTTAATGTAACGAGAGATTTTTTTTGTGAGGTTTGGGTTATATATACTTAGGGTATTAGGTTTAACTAGGAGACTAATTTCAGAAAATATATAAATTAATTCTGAAAATATACTTAGGGTATTAGGTTTAACTAGGAGACTAATTTCAGAAAATTTATAAAATAAATCTGAAAATATACTTGTAGTGACTATTAGTTAAAACTCATTAAAAACTTTATTTTAATTGTAAAATTATCTTAATTTATCAAAATAATTTATTAGAAAATACCCGAAAATTCGGGATATTACATCTACTCCCCCTAAAAACAAAGTTCGTCCTCGAACTTAAGGTTAACCCAATGTGCTAAAAGAACGATACTGACCTGTTAGCATCCTATTTCACCCCCCCCTAAAAAGAGTTTCGTCCTCGAAACTTAGCATACCTGCTCAAATAGTTCTGGATAACGCTTTTTCATGTCATCCTCAGCTTCCCACGTTGCCTCTTCGAAATTTTGATTCGACCATAGCACTTTAACTAACTTAACGGCCTTGTTCCGCGTACTTCTGGTTTTGGTATCAAGAATCTTAATAGGGCGTTCTTTGGAGGTTAATGACTCGTCTAACTCTATAGACTCTGGTTGGATTACATGGTTAGGGTCATGGATATATTTTCTGAGTTGGGAGACATGGATATATCGTAAATCAAGATTACCTTGCAACTTGTTTGAAGGTCGTGACAAGATGTCAACTATTTGCTGGACTTGCTCCTTCGTCACCCCAACAAGCTCATGATTGGTTGTCGTCACTGCACCCTGCGATCCGTCTCCACTCGTCACAGTGGTTGTCGCCCCTCCTGTGGCATTGCTCACGGCATTGGCACGAGCGACACCACTGGTCGACGACGCTGCCCCACGAGCTACTCTGCCTCCTCTAATCGACGTCCTGCCTCCTCGACCAGGCCCTCGTCCACCTCGTTTCTTCTCATCCCACCATTCAGGAAATCCAATCAGCTGATAACAAGTTTCTTCCTCATGACCCTCACGATTGCAATGACCACAAAATCTGCCACTGACATCTCCCGACCTCGACCGAGCCTTAGTCTCGACCTTGAACGCCATGACATGGTATCTTAACACTGTCATATCTCTTTTCTTTTGTTCACAAAGAAAGGAATGATCTAAAAAATAAACAAAAGAAAGGGAAGGATCTAAAAAAACCAATTTCTCTTTTACTACCCCCGTCCTTTAATACTCGCATCGCTTTTTTTTTTGGGATCGTTCCTTAATACTTGCAACGCTTCTATAAATGAATTTTTTTTACCAATATTATATTATTTCTCACACTTACCTACCAACCCACTCCCTACAAAAAAATCATTTAAAAATTCACACCCCCACTACCCCTTACACATTTCCCACTAACTATATTAAAAAAATACTCCACTATCAACTATCACCAATTAAATTAATAAGTCAATTCAAGTTTCTTAAACTCCGCACCGGTCAAACCGGTGCGAGTATTAATGGACGGAGGCAGTGATTTTTATGCTCATTTGTTTATTTGGAGCCTCTAAAATGAGCAAAAAGAAATTAAACCGTAGTACTAACGCCCATTTGGTAGCTGGTGTAGCCGTGTAGTAGTACATGAAGTTAATAAGAATGAATTAATTTGTATGTAAATTTTTAAGAAAAATAAATGTCTATTCCCCCTTAAGTGTCTCTTTTACTTTATAAATTTTCATTATCATTTGAGGTGGCTGAATGATATAGAGTAGGAACGAAACTTTATAAAGAAAAACAGAAATTTGAGATGAGATTTCTTAACATGGACATTATGATGACGTTATTTTTCCTTGCTAAATCACTCATATTAATTTCTATTACCATTATTTACTACCGGCTATAAACAGACCTTGTGGGATAATCACTAGTCGGTATCAGGTGGTAATGAAACTGTCTAAGAATTAAGAAAGTCGTTTAATTACTTGTGGTCCTTACAAAGTTAGTTACACAACTACACAAGACACTTAAAACCATTAATACTAGACATGCCTTACAAAGTTACTAATAGAATATAGATCTATCTACTTAGAGTTATATGTTTTGAGATATATTTTTTCCATGACATCTCTTCATGTGTCACGATGACTTGGCAAGTGATATGGCATTGTAGCGCCACATCATACGCACACATGATTGTTTATTATGTCCTCACATAAAAAAAAATTATTGCTACTCATCCTTGAACCCATGACCTCATATATGTTAATGCTAAGTTTTATCCATCACTATAACAATACAACTTGTGACTCTAAAACAACTAAAAAGGAAAAAAGTCGTATAAAAAATTAATGCCCAAATTTATGTATTTGAGTAACAATTAGTGATAACAATTTTTTTCTAGAATAGGAAAAAAAATTATGTTGCATTATCTTTTAGCCAAACAAATGTGTTTTTTTCCTCTAAAATGTATTTCGACTTTGTAACTTAATATACAATTGTAATTTAATTTTTTTATAAGTTGTAATTAAAGTATTACAAAAAGTAAAGTTTTATAAAAGTAAAAAAGTTATTCAAAATTTAGTTCAACAATTATTGGTTAACCAATTTTATTCTTAAACCGCATGAAATTCATATTATTCCCAAATTTCATATATAAAGAAATCAATTACAATTTAATTTTTTATAAGTTGTAATTAAAGTATTACAAAAAATAAAGTTTTATACAAATTTAGTTCAACAACTATTGGTTAACCAATTTTATTCTTAAACCGCATTAAATTCAAATTATTCTCAAATTGCAAGTAAACTTGAAATGAATAAAAAAATAAATCAAACTATATACAATATTCTGGGGCATCACCCGGGACACTAACTAGTTAGTTTCCTAATTTGTGTTATTAGTTTGCTAATATATGTATGGCTATTAATAAAGTCATTAACAAAGTCATTAAAGGATCGAGTTGTGACTTGAACCGGACCACCTGAGGGCAAAGGCTATAAGAACAGATCGCTCGGAAGGCTGAACCGCTTTCGCAATCAGGTGGCTAGAACTACGTAGTTTACGTAAGTGAAGTATTAGTAACATTTGAAAGGGACAAACAATATGGGATAGATGGATATAATTTGAATGGAAGTCATAGGTTGATGTAATTTAGAAAGGGACGTTACTCTTATTAAACAAATAAGTGTGACACAAATAGTTAAAAAATACAATCGTACAAACTACAAATTAACAAGTCATGTGTGTTTGTATGATGTAATGGCATTCAATCCTATGGCATAGGAATTTCGTTCTTGATATTACGTACGGCATATGCGGATGAAATCGTTAGAAATAGGTTGCTTATTAGGTGGGTTTGCGTCGTCAACAGCCATAATGTATGGAATATAAGACAAGAATTTAATTGAATTAATAAAACAAAGACTACGAAAACAAAAGGAGAGACAAACTCTGCTCGTTTAGGTGTAGTGCTATACCAACATCTTCGTACGTTCTCTTTGTGAAAACTGGAAAAACACATTTTGCGGAAAATTATCACGTTAGATTTGTGAATGCTCCTTGAATAAGAGTATATTTCATTGATCATATTTGTAGTGTTACCATAGTCCTATTATATTAGAAAACATAATATGACTAAATTTGTACAATTTCTATCCTAAGAGAATTATATTCTCTATCAGTAACTAATCAATCCAACACGTACCCATGAATAATTAGTGCCAACATTTATAATTGCATTAATCCAAATTCCAAAACAAATGAATGATTAGTGCCAAACACTTGAGATTGTATTAATCCAAAACAAATGAATGATTAGCGCGAACCCTTAGTTTCAACTTCTTTTGATTCATTTGATCATTTCCCGAAAAAAACATTAGATAAGTTAAATTTAAATAAATTCGGTCAAAATAAATTATTTTTCCAGACAATTTAACATATAAATGGATATAATTTGAATGGAAGTAATAGATTGACGTAATTTAGAAAGGGCTTGTTAAACAAATAAGTGTGACGCAAATAGTTAAATATAACAATCGTACAAACTACAAAGCCAACAAATTAACAAGTCAAATCTGTATGTAATTGTCAATATGTCATTCAACCCTAACTAATCAATCCAAGATATACGGGTAAAAACAAGTTTTAATTTATTTTTAGGTGGTAAATATAAGTTTAAGTTTTTTAGGTGGTAAAAACAATTTTTATATTTTTGTAGGTGGTAAAAAATAATTTGTCCATATTTTAATTTATTATAATATAATAAATAGTATTATTTCCTTCTTTTTATCTACTACCTTATTTTTTCATAGTAAAAATATTGCATTAATAGTCAAAATATTTTGATAATGTATGATCTGCGTGGCGCCTATATGTAACATTTAGAATCCGATACGTAGAACTGCGACAACTAAATGTTGTCGCAACTTGTGACTTTTATCATCACCCTATTGCAAATGAATGATGAGCGCAAACTATAAACTTAGAGAAAAATAAAATGGGGTTGGGCAACCCAATTAGAAGGAGAGTTCGGTCCACTTATAAGCCAAATGGAGGTTCCATACTAAAAACCAATTGACAATAGTGGGAATAATCACAAGCTTATAAGATAGTATTTCGACTATTTTCTCTCCTCTTTTTTTCCAATGTGGGACAACTCACATGTGGTAACACTGAGTTTTAACAAGCCAAATAAGATTAAATAAATTCAGCAAAACTAGCTTTTTTTAAGACAATTTAACACATAAATGAGTTATTTTCAGCAAAATATGTTCAGATAAGTTAATCTCAATCAAATTAAGTTGAACCAGACAACTTAAATCATTCGGTCTAGTCTAGAGTGCAAGACTGTAAAGCAACTAATAGGATCAGGCTGTCTTAGATTTTCAAGATCTTAGTAGTTAGCAGTTCGGTTTCAATACGAAAATGCAGTAAGAAATGCAATGTCACCATTAAAAATCACAATAACTTATGAAAATATACATGCAATGTACTTGCCATAACTCATAAGAAATGACAAGTAAATGACTGACATATCTAGCTAAATAATCTCATGGTGTTACATAAGGCATGGAGTACTCTGTATACTATTGTACCATTGTTCTATTTTACACCAAAGTCATGTTATTAGGGAAAATTATAATGAGTCAGTTATGTAAACTATAATAGCTACCGGATTATTATAGTCATTGCAAAACTATTTTTATGATGCACTATCTTTATAAACTTAGAACTCGTAAATATTGTAAAAAGACATCACTTATCGAGTTATCTCATAAGGGTTTGAATAGGGATGTCAATGAGCCAATACGCTCGTGAACAAGCTCGGTCAAAGCTCGGTTAAAGTTCGTTCATTAATATATAAACGAGCTTAAACAAAAATTTTAAGCTCATTTAATAAATGATACTAGCTCGAACAACCTAGTGTTCGACTCGTTTAGGCTCGCGAACTCCTCGTTCATGTTCGTTTCCTAGCTCGTTCATTTTCGTTTATAAGCTCGTTTATAAGCTCGTTCAAGCTCGTTTATATTAGATTTCTAAAAAGAATATAACTAATTTTTATTTATAGTAAATATAAGTTGCAATTATTTTGTTAGATTTTGATATTTAGATTATTTTTATTTTAGGAGATTATAATTTATAAAATAGTATTAGTAAGTATGCTATGCTAACTTTTTATCTGGGTTTGGTTATGTTTTTATGTTTTATAATTTTTAAAAAATAATATTTCGTTTCTTAATGTGATCGTTTAAATTCTATCTTGCTTGCTTATTAAAGCTCGTTTGTTAATAGCTTGGCTCGACTCGAGCTTGAACTTAAACAAGCTACTCGTGAGCTAAGCTCGAACAACGAAAAACTTAAATGAGCCAAGCTCCAACAGGGAAAATGAAAGCTAGGCTAAGCTCGACTCGAGCTCGAGCTCGGATTTTTTTTATCAAGCCTAACTCGAACAGTCAGATACTCGGCTCGACTCGACTCGTTGACATCACTAGATTTGAACCCGAGACCCAAGTCTAATCATGTTATCGAGTTATCTCATAAGGTGACGGCAAACCACTAAACCAACCCATGATCCTCGTTCAGTTTCAATGTCACTATACCATGTTAAAGCCCAATTTTCTAAAAAGGAATACATCATTTTGGGCCAAAGATCTTTTGGAATCTTGCATTTTCCTAATTTTCTAGGAGAGGAATGTTTGTTTACAAATATGATTTGTCTCTCTGATGTACAAAACTTCATAAAAGCACCTTCATCTTAGGTTTCGTTTGGTAGGGCGTAAAATATTTTCCTGAAAAACAGTTTCCTTTTATTTTCAATTTTACATTGTTTGATTTTCAAAGGAGTGTAAAACTATTTTCTGTATAAGTAAAATTGCTCTCCCATTGATGGAAAACCATTTTCCCTTCAAAATGAAGGGAAAATTATTTTCCTTCCTTTTCCTTATCCCTCTTGTATACTCCTTTCACTACCTCCTTACTTTCCCTTTTATTTTACTTTCATTTCATCATTTTTCTTACATGAAACCAAACAACGAAAAACTAATTTTAGAATTTTGTTTTCCATTGTAAATTATTTTCCATAAAAATCATTTTACACTGAAAATGTTTTACAACAGAGCCTTAATGTTTTTCCTTTGTCACAAAATTGAAAGGAGCCACCAAATGGTTGCCAAATTCTGCAAACAATTCGCAAAACACCAAATGTATGCACGTATAAACGATTTACAAAGGCCATGAATGGAGGGGCGAAACCACTACCGTGTTTTCTACTGCTTTCCAGTTTCCACATTACAAGAACTAAGCCGGGACAGTTAACTGTTACTGAAGCTGTTTATTCACATTGATGAATCACTTTCTGTTGGGATATTATTAGGAGTATTACGTAAACTAGTATACCTAGAAGTGTCCTACGTAGGATTAATTACCTATTCCCTATTTGAGTAGTTATAGGAGTCTATTACTTAGCTATTCCTCATTAGAGTAGTTATAGGCGTCTAATACTTGTAATATATATATGTGCTTGAGCACGTCATTAAGGATCATGAAATTATTAAGTTAAACAATATTATTCCAATATTTGTCATGGTATCAAGAGCAACGTAAAAACCAGTTTTTTTTTCCGCAAAAATTTAAGAGAGAAACACAGTGAGTGTGACATTGTGTTATGGCGAAGGATGATGAGGTACCTTCGCCACCGAAGGACGAACTTACGAAAGCATACCATCTGGGATCATCTGATGCTCCTGGCAATTTGATCTCGCCTATCAAACGGGGCCGATCTGGAAGCAATAATAATGGCTCTGCAAACAACTATAGCAGTAGTACGCATAACACATCTTCAGGGACAGCAAGTGTACGAGCTAACAAGGTTGTAGGAAAAACAACGCAACACCAAAACTCGGCAGTAAATGCGAATAATATAGCTGATGGTTTAGCAGGAGTATCATCAACACAGATTCAACAAATAATTGATTTGTTGACATCCAAATCAAAACAAAAGTTACAAGGCAAGGGCAATAACAATTTGGATTGGATTGTAGATACGGACGCATCAAACCATGTTACATCCGACCTTTCTATTTTGAAAAATGTGGTGACAGTTCCAAATTGCTCGGTTGGACTTCCAGATGGTCAATTTTCTAATGCAAATCAAAGTGGATCAGTGGAATTGGAAGGAGGATTAATGCTTTAATGTTTTATTTGTGCCTCGTTTAAATTGCAACTTAATTTCTGTAACGCAGTTAAGTGACGAATTGAATCTAATTGTACTATTCAATGCACTAACAAAATATGTGTTATACAGGACCGGTCTACGAGGAGGATGATTGGCCTGGGTGAACGAGAAGATGGACTTTATTTTTTCCGTGGCATTCCGTTGGTCAAGGTGTGCGCAGTTGAGGTAGATTGTGTGATAGAACTGTGGCATCAACGAATGGGGCATCCGTCGGAAAAAATTGTCAAGCTCCTCCCTCCGGTGAGTAATGCTGTTAGGAGAAATAACCATGTATGTGATATTTGTCCGCGTGCTAAGCATACTAGAAATAGTTTTCCTGTTAGTGAGAATAAAGCCAGTAATATGTTTGATTTAATACATTTAGATTTGTGGGGGCCCTACCAGACACGTTCGTCTTGTGGTGCTCGATTTTTTTTAACAATTGTAGACGATTTTTCTAGAGGAGTTTGGATTTATTTACTTAAGAATAAAACTGAGATTGAGGACATGTTTATGAATTTTGTTGCAATAATAAAATGTCAATTCAATCGAGAGATTAAAGTGATCCGAAGTGATAATGGTACTGAATTTAATTGTTTACAAGGATATTTTTTTAAGAATGGCATTTGGTTTGAATCATCGTGTGTTGGGACCCCTCAGCAAAATGGTAGAGTGGAACGGAAACATCAACATCTATTAAATGTGGCACGAGCAATACGTTTTCAAGCAAAATTGCCAAAGAAATTTTGGGGGGAATGCATTTTGTCAGCCCTGTTATTTAATTAATCGAACGCCAACTCCTTTGCTTAATAATAAATCGGCATATGAAATGTTATTTGGTAAAGTGCCAACATATGATTTGATTCGTGTTTTTTGGTGTATTTGTTATGCTCATAATCAAAGGAGCAAAGGAGATAAATTTGATTCTCGTAGTCGAAAATGCATTCTTATTGGTTACCCGTTTGGAAAAAAAGGATGACAACTATTTGATTTAGAGACCCGGGAATTTTTTGTATCCAGGGACGTTAAGTTTCATGAAAAAATCTTCCCATATGATGAGAGTACGAACATTGTTGAAACTGGAATTAGTACCATTGGGGAACATATTACTTTATATGATAGTGATGATGAAGCACCAATAGGAGAGATTAATAGAGGTAATACTCATTTGGGGCAGCAACATGGCCCATCTGATGTAGTAGCAGCGTCTGGGTATGACTCAGCCAAGGCTATGGAAGAGCCAAGGCACGGAGCAGGAGAGGCGTTGCAGGAAATCCCAGAGGCGCTGCAGAGGTGCGATGGGGAGCTGCAGATGCGCAGTGAGGCGCTGACAACAACGAGCAGGGATATGCTACTGGGGTCAGAACAAGCAATAGCACTGTCTTCGAATAATACAGCAACAATACCTTACCCAACACCTGACATAGCCAATCCAGCAAGTACAGTAGGTGCAGAAAGTGCATCATTGGGTACGAGTCCCGAGGAGGAGTTAGGGAGAGGGAAACGAGTGAAATTTTCAATTCAGTAAAGCTTCGTGATTGTAAGACACACACTATACGGAAAAATAAAAGTCCATTGACAATTTTACCCTCGACATCGTCTTCCTCAGGTACTCCCTATCCTATAACATATTTTGTTAACTATGAACGATTTTCTGCGAAACATAAAAATTTTATTGCAGCAATTACAGACAGTAAAGCTCCAAAATCCTTTAAAGAGGCAATGAAACATGTAGCATGGAGAGAGGCTATGGGTGCAGAAATAGATGCACTTGAAGGACAAGGGACATGGGTCCTACAGAAATTACCTCCGGGAAAAAAAGCACTCGGAAGCAAGTGGGTGTATACGGAGAAAAGAGATGAGGATGGAAATTTGATCCGGAATAAGGCACGATTAGTCTGTTTAGGCAATCATCAGGTCGAATGTACAGATTATAATGAAACTTTTGCTCCGGTTGCTAAAATGTCTACAGTGCAAACGTTTTTGGCAATTGCAGTAGTAAAAAATTGGGAAGTACATCAAATGAATGTACATAATGCTTTCTTACATGGTGACTTAGAGGAAGAAATATATATGAAAATTCCACCTGGGTTTCATAAAAATAATACTGACATGGTTTGTAGGATGAAAAAATCACTATATGGATTAAAACAGGCACCCCGGTGTTGGTTTGAAAAATTATCTACCGCTCTGAAGAAGTATGGGTTTAAGCAGTCATATTCAGATTATTCATTGTTCACCCTTTCAAAGGGAGAGTTGCAGTTGAGTGTTCTGGTTTATGTTGATGATATGATTATTGCAGGGAACAATGTGTTTGCATTAAATAGTTTTAAAGCATATTTGAGTCAATGTTTTAAAATGAAGGATTTGAGTCATGTAAAATATTTCCTAGGACTGGAGGTTGCCCGTAGCAAGAGTGGATTTTATGTCTGTCAGAGGAAATATGCTTTGGATATTATTTTAGAAACAGGTTTATTAGGCGCGAAACCTGCTGATTTTCCAATAGAGCAGAATCACAGACTAGCACTTGCAGAGGGGAAGGAGCTTGAAGATGGGGAAAAATATAGACGTCTAATAGGACGTCTAATTTACTTAGCAGTCACTAGACCAGATCTGGCATATGCAGTACATATTTTATCACAGTTTATGCATGCACCAAAAGAAGAACATTGGGAAGCAGCGTTGCGAGTAGTACGATATTTGAAAAAGTGTCCGGGTCAAGGCATCCTTTTACGTTCTGACAATGAATTACATTTGAAGGGGTGGTGTGACTCGGATTGGGCTAGTTGTCCATTAACTCGTCGTTCATTAACTAGTTGGTTTGTATTACTTGGTCTCTCTCCGGTGTCTTGGAAGACTAAGAAACAACATACAGTATCGCGTTCCTCGGCAGAGTACCGCTCAATGGCGGCATTGACATGTGAGTTAAAGTGGTTGAAGCAACTACTTAAAGATCTGGGTGTGGAGCACAAACAGGGTATGAGTGTGTTTTGTGATAGTCAGTCAGCACTTCACATTGCACAGAATCCGGTGTTTCATGAAAGGACAAAGCACATTGAGGCAGACTGTCATTTTATACGAGATGCAATCAAGGAAGGTATTATTTGTCCATCGTATGTGTCCACAAAGGTGCAACTAGCAGATATTTTCACTAAGGCATTGGGAAAGGCACAATTTGAATTTTTTCTCGGCAAGATGGGCACTCGGAATCTACATGCTCCACCTTGAGGGGTGGTGTGTTGAGATATTATTAGGAGTATTATGTAAACTAGTATACCTAGAAGTGTCCTACGTAGGATTAATTACCTATTCCCTATTTGAGTAGTTATAGGAGTCTATTACTTGGCTATTCCTCATTAGAGTAGTTATAGGCGTCTAATACTTGTAATATATATATGTGCTTGAGCACGTCATTAAGGATCATAAAATTATTGAGTTAAACAATATTATTCCAATATTTGTCACTTTCCTATTGTTACACTATAGTTTAAGGACCTTTTTGTTAATTTGATGAGTTTTAGGTGGTTAACGGCTAATCTATGGTGTGACTTTCACATGAATCATGTTCAATATGTACTACTAAAACACAAGCTACAAGAAAAATAAAACTAAGTAATTTAGATTATTTTTCTGATTTATTATTAACCTTCATCACAGAAACTACTTACAGATGGAGGTTGAGAGTTTGCCATCAGGGTTTGTTGTGGACACCGGACAAAGAAGCTATTAAAATGACCTACACCTTCAAAGGTTATGTTAAATGAGCTATTCTGCCCAGAAAGATGAATTCCAGAAAAATGTTTACCCCATATATCATAAGTAAACCCTTTTTCTGGTTGAACTGGTTTGATCTTTGGTCCAGGAGCCCAAGTACGTGGTTCCATCGCCAACCTGGAAGGAGAAACACGCGTCCCGTGAAATGCAGAAGAAGGCAAATGCATAGCTCGACTTCCCATCATCCTGGATCCACCCGGGGATTCTCGTTTGGTTGAATACAGATTCTGATTCTGTTTTTCAGGAACAGATTGTGTTCTGATAGGGGACAGGGGTGATGATGGTGTTGTGATAGGGGACAGGGGTGATGATGGTGTTGTGACAGGGGACAGAGGTGAAGAGGGTGTAGAATTCCCGCTTTGGCTGCTGGAAACTTCAATAAGTGCATTCCTCTTCCTTGAACGTCTTCTCTTTTCCTTTCGAGTTTTAACTGTCAAAGAAACAGGTTCTGCTGCTACTTCAGAAGTATTAGTATGTTCTGAAGAAGGGGTGGTTTCAGTTCGGCAATCCACAGATCGATCTGTATTTTCTGCAATGATCACCTGTTTCATGTGGCCTCTTTTAGTTGATCTTATTACACCCTTTCGATTCTCCTGATTCAGAACCAGACTTGATGATGATGATGATGACTTATCTTCATGCCTTACAACAGGAATTGATCTCTTCTGACCATTATCCAAGTAATCCACAGAATCAGAGGGCACAGAGAGCCAAAAAAGAGAGAGTAAGATTGTGACAAGAATGAACGCGTAACAACATCTCTCTACTAGAGACCAAAAGGAGGATTCTCTACATATAATAAGTGAGTTAAGGGGTATACTTGCTTGCATTGGTATTACAAGTATTCCAGCACCCAAAATCAACTCAAGCTCCCTGTGTACAACAGCCACAGAAAGATCTGACTGGTACGATAGCCCGAGCTCCAACGATTCACCGGGCTCCAGAGAAAACCCCCGGCAATTATGATGTACAACAAAACCATCCAATCCACATTCTCTTCCCGAAACATCTATTCTCTTGACTTTGACAGGAAAATCACCAGCATTTACAGCGAAAAGCTTCTTCAATAACGGCTTACCACACCCCAAAGTAGCATCATCCCCATTCCCGTTTGATATATTAAGAGGAGAGTTCATATTAAAATCCAATCTCTGCACGAGTTCTGAACCCTCAAGCATCACTAAGGAGAGGGACCCACCGAAGCCACGCATAGATAACGTCTCCAAACCAGACAGATTGTTCCTTATGAAAGCCGAAGTCTTCCATTCACATCTACCGGAAGGGTGGAATAAGATAGGACCCAATGATGCTGTGCCATGTGGATGCAGAAAAACCTCGGTAATTGCACTGTCTGTTGCTGAAAACCCACACACACTCGCTCTGTTGGAATCGTTACAAGTTGAACTACTTGGAGAATAACAGGTTTTGCAATTACCAACACATTCTTTAGGGTTTAGAATAAGCTGTACTATGACTGGTTGTTGGGTGGGGTTTCTGACAGTAATAGACTTGGCATGATATTTCCCAACTGGGATTAGTGGGAATAGGAGCTCGTGGTTGTCAAGCAGATAAAGCCCGCTCATGGTGCTCTGAGTTCTCCACTCTTCATGAAGAAATTCATCTTTCTCTGCACCACCCAATGCCTTCATGTAGCAATTTAGAAATGTAGTGTTATTTTATTAAATAATTTATTGACAAGAACTCAGGAAGATGTACTATTATGACTAAAACGTGGAAAAGAAGAAAAAAATTTATTAGAACATATAGAGAAGGAAAGGGGCACATAAAAAATTGTGAAGAGCATATAGACAGGGAAAGGGGTACAGAAAAGATATAGGAGCTTAGCCACCAACACCTAAAAAAGTTGAACCAAATCCGCCATTGTGTTCTGCATAATTAGGCCAACATTGTTCACAAAAAAATTATTTTGTATAAAAAGCATAACCATGAAATTGTTCTGTGGTTTGCTTGTCGATCCAGCATAACTAGTAGATAAACTTGCAACTTACGGTGCATATTCTTTATCAGATTGAAAGAGAAGTATGCACCTTTACTTTCCATGTGTTTAGTATGCTAAGAGCTATAAATCATGAAGCATTAGCATTAACAAACCAGGTCTTTTTTTGTCAGACACAGTACAAATAAATGACAGGGTAAATCAAGTGCTGAACTAAGTGGAAGCTATTCTAGTCAAGGTGCATATTTGGACAGCAAGAGCTAGCTAATGTACGTACGTCAACATCTCACGTCAGAAACTCAACGCTTTTTAATCTTCAACGAATCACATAAGTATCCTATAAGAATATCTCAGGAAGCAGACAACATTAGAAAGATTCACAACATGAAAAAAGGACAAAGGATTTTATGATATTCTATGACAAAAAAATCGCTTATTTCGCTCAGCCCATAACGTTTGTTAGCATCAGACCAAAGATATAGTAATTCTAGAAAATGGATAAGGCAGCAACAGCTTTGATAAACCAAGACCAAATCAAATTTCTTGCTAGTTGCTAACCACATCAAGTTATAGGAGGCCGTAAACAATTATCCATGAACTTGTCAATAGTTGTCATCATCATTTCCATATGATGATGGTAGTTTGTGCCACTACAGAACATGTAATAAACTAATACTCGTATTGTTACCTTCTCCTGGTTTGAATAGATACATTGTATCTGCACATATGCAAGCAAATGTCTACCACACTTATATGTATGAAAAGCATTGAAGTGTTTGGGCAAAAGGGCACAAGAAGAAAGGAAGCCAGCCTCATCCATGAAAAGCAGAAAACCTCCACACACCACACTTACAACTATGAGGCACTAACTTATGCATGTTAAGGAGCAGCAGCAGCCAAAAGGATCGAGATAAGAAGGCAGTAAGTACAGTTTGTTCATACCTTGGTTAATACTCGAGTCTTTTCAGTGTTTGTAAGAGATTCTGTTCTATTGCTAATATCAGGCATAGGAGAGGATGATTCCCGTTGTTGTCTGAGACAAATCGCAAAAAAACTCAGACAAGGAACCTCGAGGAGAGGGCTAATTGAGTCATTCACCAGTATTTCTATCTTACAGCTCGTGCTTACATCTGGTATCTCAAGGAAGGAACCATCCTCGACATTGGAGGATTTGTATGTCACTAGCGCTACCCGTGAGACAGTGCCAGGAAAAAGTAGGAGTCCTTCCAAGTAATTTATCTGCAGGAGTTGTCCGCTGTCAACAACTTCATTAATTTTAACAATCTTCAACAAATATGATGCTCCGTTTCTTACTGACACATAAAACGCAGCTCCATTTGCATCACAAGGACCAACAGCCTCGACATATACTGAAAGTGACGAATCTGTATCTATCTTCTTCAGTCCTGCTTCAAACGGAACTACGACCATATCCTTTTCACCCTGCAGGGGTCTAAACAACTCCATACAAATTGTACCTACAACCTTCCTTCTCGAATCAGGTGAAAAAGCCATTTCCAAAATGCTTTGAGACTTACCAGGACTTATTAACCAGTTGTTAAGAGGCCTAATTGCCAAGATTAATGAATCCAATTGATCACTATCACCATTTGACACCTTGTTTCTCTCTTCAGGATTCTGTTTCCGGCAGATTGACTCTACTAAAAGAGAACCGGTAGTTTCGATTACTGAAATCAATGCAGTTACTTCCTCTAGATCAATGGTTTCATTGAAAGGATTAGACAAGAATAAAGAATCCAAGCCCACCAAGGGCTTCAGCCTATAAGGAGATTCAACAGAAGAACCCTTGGCTTCAACCAAAAAACCACCGAAACTTGTCTGCAAAACCAATTCAGCTGAAGACAAACCCAACCTATTTGGTAAGTAAGCAAAAGATATGGAAGTAACTTCACCAGGTCCTAATACTATCTCACTAAAATTGAACGGAAAGAACTGTGAGTCAGTGCTAAAAGGTTCGTAAACCTTTAAAACACTTTCATTGCAGGTATTCTTTAATCTCAGGGAAACTACAGACGAATGATATAAATAGTTCTGTCCCCAGTTTAGTACACTGGGGCTTATATTGACACGAGGAGATGACGAAACTGAGGATGTATACTTTTCTATATCTATGTTCAGCAGACTAAAACTTGTTTCTTTTTTAGTAAGTAAATGCCCTCCACAGGAAGAAAGGATAATTTGATCAGTACCAATTACAGATGGAGGTAACTTCTCTTGCCCAAACTCTCTGAAGTTTAAGGAACAAGTCACACTCCCCCCATCAAGTAAGGGAATCACAACAGCCTCGGATGACCAACTAACATTCCCTGCCTTTAAACACTCTGCTTCTGACCGAAAACCATAATAAGTTGAAGGAAAGCGAAGCAATTCAGACCTACAACCATCATTGTCATTAACAGGAACCGTCTTCTGATGTTCCGAGCCATAATCCGGATTAAGATGGTTTGAGTAACTTGAAGGTTTGTGTGCCCCTTTCTGTGGACATTTCCCACATTCAGCTAAGCAAATAAGGGTACACAAGATAACGATCAAGCTCACCCGAATGCAGAATTCGTAGGCAGGATGCACCATGTCCTGTAATCTGTATCAATGAATACATAAATAATTATAGCCTTAGCTCAACCGTATAACCTTGAACCCAAAATAAAGAACCACAAAAAAAACCCAAACCATGTTTTGGTCAAACCCACCTAACAATCTAACATAGTATGAACAAGACTTCATGGGACCAACACTACAGATGAATTAATTGAAAATAACAACAAAAAATAACAACAACAACAACAATAACAACAGAAAATTATACCAACAAGATTTAAGAAATAATTTCAGATTATATGAACGTCACCCAAAATACCACATCATCATCTATCTATCTAATCCCCTCCCCCACTTAGAAAGAAAGAAAGAAAGAGAAAGAAATGAGGGCCCATATTAATGCAATTCTTCTATAGAAAGCAATAAATTAGAGAGCACAACATTCGTATGATAAATTTTCCTGTAAGTAATCATTTATGTAACATTTACCAGCAAGTACCTTATCAACCACTAAATTTACATAACTAACTCATTTTGACCACCCAAAACTTCAAATAATCAACTAAATTTCTGTTATTTAACTAACACCCAGTTTTTGATTCTCTGAAAGAAGAAAAACCCAGTTTTTGCAGATGCTAAAATAAGCAACAAAAATTATCCATTTAGATTAACATATAAAGGGTAAGTTCAAATATTTAGCAGAAAATGATAAGATTTAGCTTAAGGAAATATAGGAGACTTTTGGTTAACTACTTACCAGTTGAGCTGAGCTCCTGAAGAAACAAAAGGAATAATATTGATGATTAGGGTTTTGAAAATACTAAATCAACGCAACATTTGACCTAAAAGAATCTTGTTTTTGTATTGGAGGCTCTTTGTATTTTCAAAAAAAAAAAACAGAAATTATTTTTGTATTTCTGGAATTTGGGCCTAAAAATGGCATCCGCCACCTGAAGATAAAAGTGAGTGGCCTTGAAGAATTGACAAAAGGGAGATGGTGGGAAAAGCATGGAGGTGAGAGAATATTTCTGAACTGAATTGACAACTCTGTCCTTGTCTATATGTGTTTTAGAGAATCTTTGGTTTTTAAGGCTAGAGTATTAGAGGGGTGAATTTGTCAAATGGTTAAAAGTAACCCTTGTTTTTTTCACTGAAAAAAAATAAAGGGTTAAGTTAATGGAATTTGATGACTTGTTAATTAGCGAGTTTCAATTTGTGACTAAAGGTGAAAATGACAAGTGATTTTGTTTAAGTAAACTTAATTTATCGTTATTAGATTATTAGATGGGGTATGTTTAAGGAGTCAATGGTAGAGATGAATATTGTTTTATGCTCAACATTGCAAAATGTTAAATTTGTGACTACTTATCTCATGCTTATGAAATTCTATATGAAATTCAACTACCAGTATCTCATACGTTTTTAGAAGAGGAGAAACCATTTTATCTTACGAATTATTTACATGCTACTAAGTTATAGCTTAGCATCCACAAACAAGATCAACCAAATAATCTAAATCCAACATGCTCAAGTCACGTTTGGTGTTACATCCACATACGAAATACGACGGTGGTTTATAAATTAAACACATTTTATGTGAAATACAATGTTGTTCTAATTCTATATGAGATCAAATTCTATAAATATGAAATATCGCAAATGTCTAAGGCATTATAAAGTATGATTCATCCAGTTTTCACTCCTTGTGTGATAATCATCAAAACGGTAAGAATATATTTACTACTCACTTCTCAACACACACACACACCCCCCCTACCCCCTATTCGACTTCTTAAGACCTCATTTTCCAAAGATTACCATGAAGTACATGTAGTGTAATAAATCTAATTGAAGCAAATTCATTATATCATGAAATAAATCTATTTGGCCACAAGTCAAAGTGTATTTAATTGCAAAATGATTGAATAATTTAAGAAAACATAGAAAATTTTAACTAAATAAATTCTGAAAAAAATATACGAGTAATCCATGAAGCCTAAAACATGCTGACATGGTTAAATATATTGATGTTGTAATCTTCATGCTCGAGGGTTCTTTATTTCACATCACGACACTTAATGCTAGCTTATCAGTGAATCATCAATGAAGAAAAAAGAAATTCAAAGAAAGACGGCCTAATATCACAAATCTCTTTCATCAAACCATGTCATTTTCCTAAAATGTGCGTTGAAATCGTAATTAGTAGAATCGAAAATGATAAAGGTCGCAACATGCGACCTTTAAGCGGTGTCACAATGATCACATTGTATGCTTATGTGTCATGATTTAAATTGAAAACTAAAATATTTAACTTATATAACATACTAGATTTAAAGCCCGTGCGATGCACGGGTTAAATTCATTTTTTTATGAGATTTTTTTTTTCACCTTTAAATGATAGTTAGAATATTGATTTTTTTTTTTTTTTTATAATCAATTAGTATGACAGTTTTAACGGGTCTTTGTTTATCTATTAAAAATTTTCAAAATTTATCTCTTATTATCTTTTATCAAGTCTTTAATTATCTCTTTTTATTTTTCTTGAAACACGTACTTTTATTTTTCAATCGTTTCTGCTTGAATTAATGGCTCGAATCAACGAAATATTTCTGAAACTTAATCAAAATTTATCTCTTATTATCTTTTATCAAGTCTTTAATTATCTCTTTTTATTTTTCTTGAAACACGTACTTTTATTTTTCAATCGTTTCTGCTTGAATTAATGGCTCGAATCAACGAAATATTTCTGAAACATAAACGTACGGAGTAATCAAATCATAATAACTATGGGTGAAAGGAAAAACAAATATAATATAGCACTTATTTATAAAAGAGGAGCATAGTTTTATAATACTCTCGTATATTTATAACCAGAAAAAATATAGGTTTAATGCAAGTAGAATTTTATTATGATATGAATTAATCCAAATATCATAGGTTTAAAGAAAATAAAACTCTATTATAAACCGAAAAAGATTTCTTTATCTAAAATTCTATAACGTGGTATTCATTGCTAATACTCTTCAAACTACGATAGTGATCATTACTTTAAAATAGCTAGTCTTGTGAATTACTTTGTTTTTCTTTACTTTCTTTTTTCCTATTTTTGGTACGGAGTAAGGTTTTTTGGACTTTATTTCAATTTCAAGTAGTACATTAAGTTTAGTTTAATTCAACCAAATAAAATGTGGGCTTGCAACCCCGATTGTGTTAACGTTTATCGTTGTATATTCTATGTTAGGTTTAATTTTGACATCTAAATTGTAGTTCCTTGTGCCGTATAAGAAGCATAAATTATGCCCGAGATAACACTTAATTTATTTTATTAATCACTATTTAGCTCTAAATTAAACTGTGTTGATTAGGTATGATTTGGAATACAAAGATATATATATATCAATATCCAGTAGGTATACGAAGTAGTATTAAATGAACACACATAAACCGATAGAACAAAAACAATTATGCTTGTACAAAATTAACATAAACAATGAATAACCAATGAACCACGTAAAAATTATTTTCTATGCAACATAAACAATTATGCGGTACACCGTGAGTCCGTGACCATCGGGTGTCCCGTATTTCTGGAACGAAATAAAGAATAAATGTACGGAGTAATTGATGACAAATAAACAATAAAAATCAAAGTAAAATTATGACAACGAAATAAAAAAATTTGGAATTCAACTGTAAAGAAAAGGATGAAGAGTGATCATCAACCTCATCCTCACCCAACGCCATGCAACATCATATTCTTGCGATGGAATGAAGCACATACAATGAAGCCTCCGTACAATTTGGTGAGGGTTGAGATTTTAAATATGTATATATATACACAAAGATAAAAAAAGTTTGTGAAATTTATCTTTATCGTATTAAGTAGTCAATCATGGTAAGACTCCCATATTATTTATTAATCTATCTTTATCGTATTAAGTAATCAATCATGGCAAGACTCTCATATTATTTATTTAATTAGTTAATAATTTAATAATATGTGATGACGTGGCAATCCTATGTGGACGCTCTCATTACTCTTGAAAAAACTCCCCTTTATATATATATATATTAGATTATACATGTTACAAAAAATTAAAAAAATCTTAAAATTCTAATTTGTTTCTTTCTTCATATGGACCACCTTATTTACATAGTAAAAGTATTGAATTAATAGTAAAAATATTCTGATGACGCATAATATACGTGACGCTTATATGTACCAATTAAAGTCCAACACGTAACATTTATTTGTCGCAACTTACTACCTTTATCATTACCCTAGTAGAATATCTATATGAAATAACATGAGATAATCAAATATCAAACACAAAATTAAAGTTGTGATTTACCTTCAACTTCAAGTAGAAAGCTTCTCCTAAACCTCGAGAGCGATTGTAAATGGAAGTACCCAAGTGTAAGCAATATCGCGCAGTTCGACCAGAACAATGACATATATTTATATATATGTATGTATATATGCTTAATCTACAAGGAATTATTTGTTGAAAGTAATTAGGCCAATTATATAGTGATGCATGAGAAGTAAAGTTATATTAATAAATGGGCTATATCTTGCTTTAGATTTAAATTGATCCCATTAAAACAAGATTTAAAATTAATAGTTACATCTGTTTATCATAAATAACATTTAAGGAGTAAATCTGTAGAGATTATCTTTCAAACCACGTGACGGGTTAACTTTTACTAGTATAAAAATTATCCATTTGAGTATAAATTAAAGTTGAAAACTCCACCCCACTCTATTTTGAAAGAGAAAAGGGTGTTATGGGGGTTTCAAGAAAGGGACAAGGAAATAAAATCCCTTAGATAGTTGTTTGTTGACTTTAACAGTATATTTGGTAAGTTGACTTTAATGAGGAAAACTAAGTAAAATTGTAGAAATGTATGAGTTTGTCATTGTTACCAAGTTTGCTTAATGGGAGAGAAAAATATGGAAAAGTAAATATGTGAAAATAGATGGAAATCCTTTTAACTATAAGGAAAATTTGTATTCCGTAAAAAAAAAATCTATCTTTGCCCATTCTTTTTAAAACAGTTCTATCTTTGAATAATCCAAGCTTTAGAAAATATATTCCTAATTGATCCTTGACTCGTTGGTGACCTAATTCATAAGTTAATATGGTACTAAGTAAAATTGTAGAAATGCATAAATTCGTTAATGTTACCAAGTCTGCTAATTGGGAAAGAAAACTATGAAAAATTAAATATGTGAAAACCCTTTTAGTTATGAGGAAAATTGAAAAAAATAATTCAACCTTTGTCCACTCTTCTAAAATCAATTTCATCCTTGATTGAATAATAAGCTAATATGACACGTGTCTCCCTCTAATAAGTTAAAGAAAAATTTGGAAAAAACAATATAACCTTTGGCATGTCTTCTAAAAACAGTATCAGCTTTGAGTAACGTAATTCATGAATAATCCCAGGTTTATGGGGTATCTTCCCATAACAGTCTTTTTTACCTACAACCTTAATAGCAGGTTAATTTCTTTTTTAAAAGGTTAAGCTAGACATGTGTCGCTCTATAATTGGACCAAAAATCATTTTGCAATTATTAATTTTTAATTATTAAAAAAAACTATTTTGCCCCCACCCCTTTTCTCGATCTCTTCCTCCTCCTCCCTCCCTCTCGTAGCAGACCCGTCATCTTTCTATCCTCCCCATCCACAGTCGGCGTCGACACCATTGCCCATCCACAATCGGTGTCGACAACCTCCCCTAAAACCTCTCCTAATTAATGTCTCGCTCTCTCCTCCTTGCGCTTCCCTGCTTCCTCCAGCCCTCCTCTGTCGCACCTCCGTTGCCGCGCCACCATTGCCCAACCACGCCGCCTTTATCTTTGTCGGCGAGCCACTTTAGTCACTTTCCAGATCCGACAAAACTATCCCCTAGCTACTTCCTCTCACCTCCCCTGATTTCCCTCTCTTCCACTCCGGCCACCCCGCTTAAGAAAATTAATCATCCAATGCCATTGACATTTGGCTGCTTGTTTGACACTGGTTAAGTATGAGGTTGAGATAATTGGGAGGTAAGCAAAAAGAAGAATTGGGTGGAAAAAATATATGAGGTGGAGTTTTGATGTTAATGAAGTTCAAATAATTCGTTGTTGACAATAATATTTATTTTGCACAATATGTATAGGACCATATAATTGGTGGTGATATGGGTGGTTTTTTAAGGTAGAGGTGAAGGGCTAGTGTAGCGGTGCGGTAGAAGATGGCAGATATGGGAGAGGGTAGCAACAGGAGGTGATAAGAAAGAGAAAGAAAAGGAGTAACTTTAGTAAAAAAAAATTGTTAAAACTTAAATTTTAATTAATAATTTAGACCAATGTGTGAGTGACATGTGTCATATTTACTTGTCAATCCGGTTACCAACAGGTTGAAGATTGTTTTCGTAAGATACACCTTAAAAATTGGATTATTCATGAATTACTCAAAAGTGATACTGCTTTTAGAAGACATGCCAAAGGTTGGATGATTTTTTACAAATTTTTTAATTTTAATTTTAAAAAAAACTTTTTCTTTCTATTTCTCTCATATCTCATGTTTGTCATCCATCTTCCTTGTCATCCACCCTAGTCTCCTCTTATGGTTGCACCACGCCATCACCCCTCTTTCTCCTCCGAAATCTCATCTCTATCTCTCTGCCCCTCTTCCCCTTCCTCTCTCCTCTAAAATACCAAAATATTCAATTGATTTATCTCATCGTCGTTAGATTCAGGGGGTGGGGGGGGGGGGGATATGCGAGAATGAGAGTGAGAGAGGAGTGGTTTGAAAGGGGTTTGTGCTTGGTGTTAGGCGGTGTTGTGGTGGTTTCTATCAAGGAAGAGAGAGAAAGGGAGTAGGTTGAGGAGCTAGGTTGATTCATGCGAGGGATCTAGTTTGCTAAGGGTGTGTGGGCGGTCGTGGGTAGGTGGTCCACATGTGTTTGAAGAGGCGGAGCCACGATGGTTCGAAAGACATGGTGATGTTTCAAGGGTGTTGATGGTGTGAGGTTTTCATGATTGGGTTTAATGGAGTTTTCATAACAATACATACCAAATTAGATGGCATAATTAATTAACAATGGCGACGGACAAATGCAACTTAATTAAAGGCAAAGAAAAAGGGACAATTAGAAAATAAAGTCTAGATTACTTGGAGAAGATCAGAGAAGGGGAGGAGATCAAATTAAGAAGGTGGTGGATGGCAGGATGGGTGATAAGATGAGGTTTTTTAAATTATTAAATTAAAAATTATAAAATAAAATTCAAACCAATTAGGGTGTGACATCTAGGGCTGGAAGTTTCACTCTGACTCGATAAATAATGGATCCACGTGACCTAAATGAATGGATGGAAACAAGACAAAACTTGGACTTTAAACGGGTGACAGACCGGGTCAGATTTGAATTGAGGCATATCCAATTCACCACTCGACCCATCCACCCACTTGTTTTTTTTTTCTAATATATACAAGTATATATTTTTTTAATGATATAAACTTTTCTACAAGAATCTCATGAGTAAATCCAAGGTATCATTTTCACCTTTCCCCACTCTCTCACGCAATCATACTCTTTGGCTATGCGGTTCCCTCAATCTAACCGAGTCGTCGCACACTCTCCTCATTTAATACAGAAGGAATTATATACTTAGACATTTTCGTAAATTACTAAATATAAATAGAAATTAATTATGAAGATAATAAGTTAATTATTTTAGTAATCATATTTGCTTGCTTGAGAATAAATGTGATTAGTAGGATAATATTGAATGGGCCTACAACTAAAATATATTAATCTTATGAAGTCACATATTGCAACACTAGTTGAACAAAAAAAAAACAAGCCCATTAGTGGGCCTTGTACCGGTTGGCCATAAAGGGAAAGCTAAAGATGGAGAATTAGTTCTCCTAATTAACCAAGAACTCTAATATTATATATATGATATAATATTGGGTTTTATGTACGACAAGTTAATCAGCAACTTTGAAACAAAAGAAAACCCAAAACCCTTCCCACGCCGTTAAGACCATCATCAAAAGCAAGAGAATTTTTTCTCTTCCGTTCTAGCAGACGTTGGTGTTCAACTGGTGTTCGTGGACTAAATATAGGAGCAACACTTGGGGCTCGATCTTCGAAGCTTGCATACAAACGGGAGAACACGCTACAAAGGTTATTATTCTTCCACCATAAATCTGATTCATATTATTGTTATGCATGTGGTCCTATGATAGATGTTAGGAAATTGTTTCCTGAAATTCCGCTTTATGCATCTATATGATCCTACAGTAGTATCAGTTTTATCCTCTTGCATAATATTTTATTATCATTATTGTATGCAACGTTATTATTTTAATTCAAAGAGGAGAGATTTATTATGTGGATTAAAAAAAATTCATGATTAAAATATCGATTTTAATTATTGGATTTATAAAAATATGATCTTTATACACATATTTTCACTCATTTTTTGGCTCATATATACGACATATTAACCCCTAATAATAAAATAATTTTATTATTTTGGTTAACTAATCTCGATCTATGCCCAATTTTCCCTATTTTGATTAATTATTGCATAAAACTTGTTTATGCCCATGTTTATCAAACCTGATTGTTACATCTTGACTCAATTTCTCTCAACTTCGACCCAAATCAATTGTTGTAGATCAACCATTGTTGCAAAATTTGAGTGGCATAGAAATAAGGTCGCGGCTGGGTGGCAAAACCACCTCACCGTGGGCCACGGCGACGAGTCAGATGACGAGTCAGATGTCGCGCAGATTGTTGCAACGAGGGAGAGTGAGGGATCTGGGTAGTCAGAAATGGTCGGGCAAGCAGGCAGAAGCGACACGAACCAGCTACGATGCCCGCGCAATTGTTGTGGGGTGACTGCTAGTGGCTTAGTCGTGAAGGGAGAAGCCGAACAATTGTTGCTTGGTTTTTCCGACGCCGGCTATAGTCTCCGTGATTCCCATGGTCGACGGTTAAGTAAACGAAACCAAGGTGGCGGGACGTCGGGAACATGTGTGTGGCCGGTGGTGGTTGCACGGGTTCATGGCGTGTTGTCACTTGCTAGTTAGGGTTTCTGAATTCAAAGGTTTGGACATGGACTTCAAAACTAGTTTTAGGCCCACCCCAAATTGCAAATGGTTGTTCAATTTAGGGGTTAATCTATTTTTTAGAAACCAGGACAAATCCATGTAATTGTTACATATTTGTTCTATGAGCCGTTAGCCCGTTACGAGTTGAGTCTTGTTTATGATCCAATATTTGTAATTTTACTTATTTATTATAGTATTAATTCCACATATATATGAATAATAATCATTGAATTCAAATAATATAGTTTCCGAATAATATTACACTTAAATTGTTTAAGTTATTATAATTATTTTGGGAAGGTTGTTTGCTTAATAATAGTTAATAAGTAAATAATTTGTGTTTATTATATTTTGATATTATATGCGTGTATGGGATATATGATATTTTGCTACAGGCAAGTGACTAGTATGACCCAAAATAGGATAGAAAATACGATATGTATATCATTTTGTATTTTTGTAAATTTTAAAATACGATCTGCGCATTGTTCTGTATTGTTTTAATTTAATTTTAAAAGTTAAAATTAGATTATAAAGTTACTATTGTAAGCACAATGGAGTATAAGAAGGTTCAATAAGAAAATCAAGGATGGAGATCCAAGAAAGATGAACATGAACCTAAGAAGATTTGAGATTGCATATTAGGGGCCATACTAGGATGATATCACATTTAATTTTATGCATTTTATATTTCCTTAAAATGCTTATTAAATTTATGTATGTAGTTATTAAGCTATGTGTTCACTTTTTAATTAACCAACATAGTAAACTTAGGTCCCAAAATAATATTGAGTTTAAGTGCTTTTCCATACAATACCTATAAAGCCTAAGATCATAAGTAATAGGTTCTTCCAAAGCAGGGTGTTGCTTATAATTCCGGGGATAGTAGGGTAGGTTTTTGAAACTTACATGTTAATGTTTGGTTTAATTCAACAAAACTATAAAAAGACAAAGTTTTGAGTTTTGAAGCTAAGAGATAGGAAAATACAAAAAGTTGTTAACCTGTCTACCAAGAGTTATAATTAGTTATAACTAGTAAAATGTTTACTTACCTCAACTACTATAAATTAAAGTAGCAACGCCAAAGTCCGTTTGATTGTAGTGGGAGGGGATCTTGGTTATTTCTTTATTTAATGGGGACTTCTAATTTTGAATAAAGGGTAGTAGTTAAATAAATTTGTTTAATTGCTGCTTTTGATAAACATTATATTGAGTCTTACTTTACTATTTTGTTGTAGTTATCATGTCTGATGCAAACAACAACTCTACTTTTAACTTGCGCCCTCTAATTAAAAAAAAAGACAAATTGAATGCAATAAACTTCTTACAATGGAAAATGGATGTGAGAATTGTTCTTAGAGCGGAAGGAAAAGAAAGTGTTCTTGACAATCTTCTCCCCGATGAACCCCTGCCAGAAAATGCCACTATAGCTCAACAAGGAGCTAGAGGATAACTCCCTGCTAGTAACATACTTGATTCTTTCTTGCATGGAACCAGAGTATCAAAAATGTTTTGATGGTCTGGGTTCCTACACCATAATCCAGCAACTGAAAACTTTGTTTCAGAAGAATGCTTTTAATAGCGCTTAATAATGCTTTTAACAGCGCTTCTTGAAGCGTTGATGGCTCCGCTATTAAAAATAAAAGGTACCTTTAATAGCGCTTTTCAAAAGCACTATCCTATGTAGTATTTAGGATAATTCAAATGTTCCTTTCATAGCACTTTATAAGCGCTATTAAAGAAACGCTGTTAAAGGTTTACCGCCAACTTTTAAATTATTTTCTAATAGCGGATGTATATGAAGCGCTATCAAAGTTATATATATATATATATATATATATATATATATATATATATATATATATATATATATATATATATATATTTATTTATAATAGACCTGAAAAATATTTCATTTAAAAAAATAACACCATATATTGAAGAATAGTAAATAGTTAAAAATTTATTTCCAAACCTTAATTAAAAGAATTTTTGCAATTATCACCCTAATAAAACCGATTACATTGATCTAAAATAAAATTCAAAACATTAAACTACGTAATATACATTAATTAATAGAGTCCTGTGTTTGTTGGTTCCTTCAACATAACCTAGCTATTATACAATTGTTGAACAACATGGCGCACCCATTCGGTTCTTACTTCGTCAATCTGCTCTTTGTCATAACTTGGAAACTGACAATCTGAAAAGTACAACGAACCAATGGGGTATAAGAATTCATACATATATAGAAGGGAAAAACCCCGAAAGAATTAGTATTACCATAAACAGTAAGTGCCATACTTGAAAAAAAATTGAACTTCACATTATAGGAATAAATTATGATGTTGCTGGAAAAGAATTGCAGATAATGCCTTGCTGATATATTATAAATTGAAGCTACAGATATGGATCCGAGATGGATGCCTTGAAAAAACGGACTCAGCAACCAAGAGGTTCATTTGGGATGTCAGATGTGGGACAAAGTAACCGGTTACACGAGACAATAGTAGTCCAAACAAAGGAATCTAGTCTACCAAATAAGTGAAGGCAAAAGAAGTCTTGTTCATCAAATCAGACTCGTAGGCCTTCCACTTTGTTTACTCATTACTCAGACACAAGTGACAAAGATGAAGATGGTCAGAGTACCATTACAGAATAAGGTTGTTCCTTTGACATCAGAAGCCATAAGTGAAAATTCTAGTACAAAGCAGCAGGTATAGAAAAGTAATCTTAAGTTGCTGAGATCTTTACAGGGAATGCGTACTATTAATTAATCTCTAAAGTGTTGCATGTCCAAAAAAGCCACTAATCACTAGCTATCACACAAAGTATTTTGCAAGTGTTAATCCAACTCTTAGGCACTATGGATCTTGACAATAAAACAGAATAAAACAATAAAATCTTGACAAATATAGCATACCTTCATCACTTCATGTGAAGCAATCTCGCCTATGAAGGAAGAGACCGCATGTAGCTCTACGGCCCCAAACTGGGAGATTTCGTTTATGAGATCCTCGAACAAGATTGATCCATTGCAGCCAAGATCAGCTAGTAAGCTAACAACTAGTCTTTAGTCTATATCTATCTCTCTGCCAAGATGAAGTTTAAACATTTAGATTCAGTCCTAAATGACAACCAAATCGCAATATATTCCAAAGAGAATGAGGAGCTACCCGTCAAACTGGCCAGCAAAACTGTTATAGTTAGCACCAAACTGGTCTACAGCCCGCAACAAGATATAAAACCCAATAGCCATACTGTAGCAGGGAAAAAAAAAATACCGGCACCAAGAATATTTAAGGAACAATGACAAACACAATTTGGTTAAATTTCTCCAACAGAACACTACACGGTAATGAACATATATAATTGTAAAGCCCAACACCCAAGGATATTTTCTTCACATAAATCATTTTTCCTAGAAGAAAACCTAAGCAAAATTGACGGGGAGAGAGATTCCTATCTATTTCCATATTAATATAAGTGTAGACTGCAACCAAATATAAGTACAACAATACTGATATATGGCAATAAAAATGTCACCTACCTGTATTCCTCATATGTCAAATACTTCTCATCTGTCAAATGCTTTTGCAACTCAGAAAGGCTAGGATAATTGAACTCCTCCTGAATCATACGGTCTCTGCATACCTATAAAAACATAGTTACATTATGAAACAAAAACATTAGGAATAGAAAAAGGAAGATTATTGGATCTGCTCAATCCTCTATTGGCTAGCATCTCTTCAATCATGCAAAATCTCAAACTTATGGAAGAAACATAATAACTTATGACAAAACAAAAACGAAGTATACACACTTCTTAATTAATAGAAGCTATTGTGAGGGGGTCGAAAAAGCACGAGGCTAATGCGTGACCTCGTCCCTCGTGGGTGTGACGATTCTTTTTATTCAATCAAGTGTAATTGGATTTCCTGTGAGTTTACACTCAATTGACTAGTAATATAGGAGTCGCCATTCAGTTTTTAACAACAATGAGAAAAACTGACAAAACCCGGTTATCGTGACATAAAGGGAGTGCAATTATGTTTGACCACGACGGCCGTAGGTTCCCTTGTGATCCCTGGTGTGGGGATCTCTCAACATAGACCCGCAAGGTAGAGATTGAGGGTTCGGGGGACTGTAACTACCGAGAGGAGTACTTCGCTCGTCGATAACTCCAGAGGCAGGATATCCTTACTAGCTCAGCATAAATAATTGAAGGGACATGCGTTAACTATTAAACTAATATGAGTTGATTTTAGCAATATGCAACATATAATACTAGATCAATCGCGATTATCTGATTTAAATAGCATTAAGGTGAAGGAAATAATGCCCTTGGTCCAAGTATGCATTCTATGTTAAGTCTAATAAATGCGGTTCAGTATTAATTGACAAGTTAATAATTCAGTGAGATCAAGTGAGCTGAATGCCTAGCTAGAGGCCGCTTCAGTTCAAGTGGAATTAATGATATTAATCCACAGCTTACTCTTGACTGAACCCGTAGGGTCACACAAATAGTACGTAAACGGATCAAGTATCTAATGGCATTAGATACTCTATCTATGAATATTCGGAACCGACGGATCTTGGTTTCAGTGGGAGCTAAGATCGTCACAGGCAAGAAATGAATACTCCGGAAACGATGATATTGCCGGAAACGGAAATATGGATCGTATCGGAAATATAAATATTATCCGAGTCGTAGATGTTGCCGGAAACGGAAACATGGTACGTATCGGAAAATATTATCGGAAATGGAAATATTGCCAGAATCGGAAATATTGCCGGAAACGGAAATATTGTCAGAATCGGAAATATTACCGGAATCGGAAAATAATTCCGGAAACGGAAATATTAAATATTTGTTCGAAACGGAAATTAATTCCGGAATCGGAAATATTAAATATTGTTCGTATCGGAAATGAATTCCGGAATCGGAAAATTTAATCGGAAGCGCATCGTACGAATAAGCATCGGACGAGGCCTGCCGGACGAGGCCCAGCACGAAGCCAGGCCATCGCCCAGCAAGCCAAGCGCGCCGCACAAACAGCAAGGCCAGGCCCAGCAGGCTGCGCGCAGCGCGCAGCGCGCACAGCGCGCACAGCACGCGCAGCGCACAGCGCGCACAACGCGCGCAGCGCGCAGCGCGCGCGGGCGCTGAGTGGGCTGCTGCTCGCGCGCACGCATGAGGCCCATCGTGGCTGTCGTGCGTGTGTGTGCAAGTGTTTGTGTTCGTGCACGTTTCCTAAAACATGCAGAGTTCGGTTAATGATTAAATTCCTAATTCTATTTGATAAATTAATTAAATTAGAGTTCTTGTAGGATTCTAAGTTTGATTAATTTGTATCTGAATAGGATTTCGATTCCCTTTCCATACCGCTATAAATATGAGGCTAGGGCTCACAATTTATAACACAAGTTTCAAAGTATTCAAAGTGAGTTTTTGAGAGAAAAATTCAGTCACACATTTGCCTATAAAGTGCCGAAAATAATAGTACCTTAAGGGCGATTCTAGTTGGTCAATCTTAAGGCGGATCCGGACGTGCTGTGGACTATCTACGGAGGGACGACACTTGGAGTCCTAAAGACTTGTTCTTGTTCGGTTCGGGCGCAGCTAGGGAAGGCACGCAACAAAGAGTATGCATCTATTCTATGCTAAATGATTATGTGTAAATAATATGTATTCCTGGGTTTATGGTTTTTCCGCATGATTTATGAATTGTCATATGTATCATAACCTAACAGTGGTATCACGAGCCCCTTATTATTTTCATAATCTAAATTGCATGAACATGGTTAAATATTACAAATTTGCAAGAATTAAAAGGGGTGATTAATTTTCGTAATTGTTAATTAATTGCAAATTGCGTTTATTTAATTATACGTACGCAGTTTTTCGGCAGTTTCTTCGTTACTCATCCGAATTGAGTGATTTTTATGTCAATTCCGCATGTAAAAGGCATTCTAAAAATTTTGACAAAAATAGTGTTTTTCTGCCGAACCCAGAATTCTCAAATTCGAAGCCTAACTATGACTTTTCGAAGGTTTTAGTTTTTCGAATGCAAAATTTCGTAAATTTAAGATGTTAAATTAAATATTTGCGATTCTTGTTGATAAATCTTGAATTTTTGATTGACCTACTGCATATGTTTAACAAGTTTGAATGCCTAGTCTTGTTAATTATGCAATCTAATTATTAATTATGATTAATTTGTTGAAAATTAGAATAATTTAGAATTAATTTGATTTTCATAATTAATTGTAATTTAATTAGAAACCTATGATTAAAAACCACCATAAAAATTGTAAATTTACGATAAATTTTAAATTTTTATGACCTAGACTTGAATCCATATCAATCGGAAATCAATTGGATAATAAATTTTCGATTTTTCGCCCTAAAATTATGAAATTAATATTATTTATTAATTTGTCATTAATTTTAAATATAAATTTTAAATTTTATGCGATTCGTTCATAAAACTTGCACGCACGAAGCAATGGACGCTTCGTGTTACCCTTAAGGGGTGTTGTATAATGCGGGCATGCGACGACGAGCAAGGGAGCTCGTCGCCCGTGCGGCACGAATGCAATGAGCAAGGGCGTAGTGCACGAGCACAAGGCAGCAGCCCTGCCTTGTGTCGTGTGCCACGAGCAATGAACGAATGGGCATGGGCGAAGAGCGAGCCAAGGCAGTCGCGTGTGGGCAGCAAGCGAGCTGCGCCACAACGCGCGCTGCCTCGCACAAGAGCGCGCAGCCTCGCGCGCAGCGAGCGCAAGCTCGCGTGCCACGAGCGCTGCGCCCAGCATTACTCGCGCGCACAGCGAGCGATGTCGCCCGCCCAGCGAGCGATGTCGCGCCCCAGCGAGCGATGGCTCGCGCGCCCAGCGAGCGATGGCTCGCGCGCCCAGCGAGCGATGTCGCGCGCCCAGCGAGCGATGTCGCGCGCGCGCACTGCGAGCGATAGCTCGCGTGCGATGAGCGCTGGCGCGCGCAGCGAGCACCAATGCGTGCGGAGGCTTGCGATAGGGAAGCAGCAGCTATGCGACGAGCGCATGGGCTGCGCGCACATGGCCAGCAATGGCTGTGTGCGTACGGCCCATGGGCGTGCAACGCGTAGGGTGTTTGCGTTACGATTAGATCGTTTTGAATGTTTAATTTGAAAATTTCAGTTCACGTAATTTTAATTAATTTTAAAATTAATAATTTGAATTATTTTCTTGGATTTTAATTTTGAATATTATAATTATAATAAATGTTATTTATTCTAATTATTTTACTAAAATTAAAATCATGAATTAATTTAAATACGACTGAAATTAAATTAAATTTTTGGATTCAATTATAAATTGATATGAGCTTTAAATTTTAATTAAATTTGTATGTTTCCGGTTGGACTAGAAATACATTTTTATGTTTAAAATTGGTAAAGCATATAAATTTATTGGTTTAAGTGGGAGCGCTTTTAGTCATAAACTCTTGATTAGGTCTACAAATCCTTAAGGTTAAAACAACTTGATTAGAATTAATAAGGACTGAATAATTGGTAGATTATTGGTGCCCTTGATTAATTGCTGCAAATGTTTACGTGATGCATAATGTGTTTTACTAACCAGCTATGTGGGCCATTCATGATAATGAATGGGTGAATGGTATATATTGTATATGTACTGTTTTGCAGGTTATGAAGTGACTAGTATGGCCCAAATAGGATAGAAAATATGGTCTGCGTACCATTAATTTGAATGTAATTGGTCTAAAGTACCAAAGTTATTTTTCAATTCAAATATGGTCTGCGAACCATCAAATAGTTGTAATTAGTTATAGCTTATCCTATTTGAAGAAAATGGTGCCTCCCACGGAGATTTTCAAGACGGACTTTGAAGTCAAAGCTTCAAGATGAAGTCGGGCCATACTAGATCACAAATATCTTATGCATGTTTTAAGTTATTTATTGTTTTAAATATGTCTTAAAATGCATGAGATCAAAAGCTTGATTATGTTGCATGATTAAGGATTTTAGTTCACTTAAAATCTAACCAACATAGTAAGAGCCTTAAGTTCCAAACTTAAAAATTGAGTTAAAAGGTGCCATGCCAAAATATACACTTGCTTGGATATCCTTTACATCAATCTAGTAATAGTTTTCGCTCAGCGAGGTGTTACTTATTGGTCCTAAAGGGGCAAGGTACACAAATAATTGTGAGTACATGTTAGTTTTGGTGAAACTCAACGATATAAGTAAGGAGTCCTTTTATGTCGTGGCAAATTCGATAGGTTTACCTAATAAGTTCTTAGACGTACCTATCAACCAAGAATAGTTTCTAGACTATTAGCAAAAGGCTTTTGCTTACCTAAGATGTTCTAGGATTAAGTCGACAAACTGTGCTTAGTTCTTCAATGATTTTAGGATCTTGGAATCATTTTATTCACACCTGCCGGAACACATAACTTGAATAAAATGCTTAATAAACATTGAATTATGCATGTATGCTAGAATTTAAGTTTATTAAGAGAAACTGTGAATGGTTATTTATTTGTTTATTCTTTTCAATTGTAGTTTTTAATATGGCAAACAACAATCAAAACATCATCATGGGTTCTGAGCTTATGGTCAAGCTGAACCTGACAAATTTTCTTGAATGGGAAGCTAAGCTAGTTGAAATAGTCAAACTCAATGGACTTGAGTATGTACTGTCACATCCCATGCCAAGCTACTATGCCAGAGACATGACCCCTGAGAGGTTTTACGCCTGGGATGCGGATCTCAAAAAGGTTATGAGTCTCATGCTGAACAATATCCCTGATGATTGGGCTAGAAGGTTTGTAGCCTATGAACCTTTTACGCTCATCAAGAATCTGAGGGATATCTGTCGTGGAAGTACGGAGGACAGGGACCTGAACGTCCATGAGTTGATTGAATCAATGTCTGGTCTAAAGGTTAGTTCTCCCAACAGGTGTTATAGGATGGAGGTCCAAGAAACACATGTTCAGCTCCTTCGCACTAAACAAAGGGTAGGCGTCCCACTGAGGTTCCATGTGGATCTTATGTGTTCATATTTTGATCGCCTAAGTCTACTAGGAACACCAATAAGCGAAAGGATGGCAGTCTCTGTCTTGCTCAATTCACTACACAGTGGGTTTGGTCGCTTCAAGCAACTATACCTAAGTGAACCAAGAGAAGAAACAGTTGCAGAATTTATTCACCTTGTCAGAAAGGCTGAAATAGTACTGGACTGTGAAGCCAAAGATTTACTCAAGGCTAGAAAGAGACCATTCAAGAAAGGTGGAAAGTCCAAGGGCAATGCTAAATCAAAGCAGGACAAGTCCACATCAAGCTGTCTTTATTGTGATGGAATAGGCCATTACAAAAGAGAATGTCCAAAGCTAAAGGAAGATCAGAAGAACGGAACAGTCGTTCCATCTTCAGGTATTTTCGTTATAGACTGTATACTTGCTAATTCAACTTCTTGGGTATTAGATACAGGTTGTGGCTCACACTTATGTTCCAATCCACAGGGACTAAGAAGAAGTAGAAAGTTAAGCAAGGGTGAAGTCGACCTACGAGTGGGAAATGGAGCACGGATTGCTGCATTAGCTGTAGGAACTTACTATTTGTCGTTGCCCTCCGGGCTAGTTTTGGAACTGGAAGAATGTTTCCATGTTCCAAGTCTTACTAAAAACATCATTTCAGTTTCTTGCTTAGATGCTAAGGGATTTTCCTTTATAATAAAAGACAATAGTTGTTCGTTTTATTTTAAAGAGATGTTTTATGGATCTGCTAGATTAGTCAATGGACTTTATTTATTAGATCACGACAAACAAGTATATAACATAAATACCAAAAAGGCCAAAAAGGATGATTCAGATCTCACCTATCTGTGGCATTGTCGATTAGGCCATATAAACTTGAAACGCTTAGAAAGACTTCAAAGGGAAGGAATTCTAGAACCATTTAACTTAGAGGATTATGGTAAATGCGAATCATGTTTACTTGGCAAAATGACAAAGCAACCTTTCTCTAAAGTTGGAGAAAGAGCAAATGAACTATTGGGTTTAATCCATACAGATGTATGTGGACCAATGAGCACAAATGCTAGAGGTGGTTTCAGCTACTTTATCACTTTCACTGATGACTTCAGTAGGTATGGTTATGTCTACCTAATGAAGCATAAGTCTGAATCCTTTGACAAATTCAAGGAATTTCAGAGTGAAGTAGAGAATCAATTAGGCAAGAAGATCAAGGCACTGCGGTCTGATAGAGGCGGTGAATATCTGAGCTATGAATTTGATGACCATCTGAAAGAATGTGGAATTCTATCAGAATTGACTCCTCCTGGAACACCACAATGGAACGGTGTGTCAGAACGGAGGAACAGAACCTTGCTAGACATGGTCAGGTCAATGATGGGTCAGGCCGAACTTCCATTAGAATTTTGGGGACATGCACTAAATACAGCTGCACTCACTATAAATAGAGCTCCGTCTAAAGCTGTCGAAAAGACTCCATACGAATTATGGTTTGGAAAGCCTCCAAATGTGTCTTTTCTTAAGATTTGGGGATGTGAAGTATACGTCAAACGATTAATTTCAGACAAACTTCATCCAAAATCTGACAAATGTATCCTTGTGGGCTATCCAAAGGAAACAAAGGGGTATTACTTCTACAATACATCTGAGAACAAAGTGTTTGTTGCTCGAGATGGTGTCTTTTTGGAGAAGGATCACATTTCCAAAATGACAAGTGGGAGAAAAGTAGACCTCGAAGAAATTCGAGTCGAACAACAAACTCTAGAGAATGCTCAAGATGACATTCAGGATGAAACTCAGAGATCTTTAGAAGAATCTGGTGAGAATCATGGTCAATCTAGAAATGTTACCCCGCGTAGATCGCAAAGATATAGATCTCAACCGGAAAGGTACTTGGGTATTTTGACGAACGAGAGCTATGACGTTCTATTACTTGAAAGTGATGAACCTGCGACTTACAAGCAAGCTATGACGAGCCCTAGCTCCAAGCAATGGCAAGAAGCCATGCAATCTGAATTAGACTCCATGTCTGAAAACCAAGTATGGGATTTGGTCGATTTGCCAGATGGCTACCAAGCCATTGGAAGCAAATGGGTTTTCAAACTGAAAAAGGACAAGGATGGGAAACTTGAAGTTTTCAAAGCTAGATTGGTTGCAAAAGGTTACAGGCAAGTCCACGGTGTGGATTACGATGAAACCTTTTCACCAGTTGCAATGCTAAAGTCTATTCGAATAATGTTAGCAATCGCTGCATATTACGATTACGAAATATGGCAGATGGATGTCAAAACTGCTTTCTTAAACGGCGTTTTAACAGAAACTGTGTTTATGACACAGCCTGAAGGTTTTGAGGATCCAAAGAATGCTAAAAAGGTATGCAAGCTAAAGAAATCAATCTACGGATTGAAGCAGGCATCCAGGAGCTGGAATATACGTTTTGATGAAGCAGTCAGTGACTTTGGTTTCATCAAGAACGCGGACGAATCTTGTGTATACAAGAAGGTCAGTGGGAGCAAAATTGCTTTCCTAGTATTATATGTCGACGACATATTGCTTATCGGAAATGACATTCCTATGTTGAACTCTGTCAAGATTTGGCTTGGGAAATGTTTTTCGATGAAGGATCTAGGAGAAGCACAGTACATATTGGGCATCAAGATTTACAGAGATAGATCTAAAAAGATGATTGGACTTAGTCAAAGCACTTATATCAATAAGGTGCTTGATAGGTTCAAGATGGCGGACTCCAAGCGAGGCTACCTACCCATGTCTCATGGAATGACTCTAAGCAAGACTTAGTGCCCAAAAACACTTGATGAGCGTAGACGAATGAATGGGATTCCATATGCATCATTGATTGGTTCAATAATGTATGCTATGATATGTACACGCCCGGATGTTGCGTACGCACTCAGTGCTACGAGCAGATACCAGTCAGACCCAGGAGAGGCGCATTGGACTGCTGCCAAGAACATTCTGAAGTACCTGAAAAGGCACAAAGATGACTTCCTGGTCTATGGTGGAGATGATGAATTAATTGTTAAAGGCTATACGGACGCAAGTTTCCAAACCGACAAAGATGATTTCAGATCACAGTCTGGGTTTGTCTTCTGCCTCAACGGAGGAGCAGTAAGCTGGAAAAGTGCTAAGCAAAGCACCATTGCGGATTCTACAACTGAAGCGGAGTACATTGCTGCACATGAAGCAGCAAAGGAAGCTATATGGCTAAGGAAGTTCATAGGAGAACTTGGTGTAGTCCCCTCCATTAAAGGACCAATAGCCCTGTATTGTGATAATAACGGAGCTATTGCACAGGCAAAAGAGCCTAGACACCACCAAAGAGTCAAGCATGTACTTCGTAGATTTCACCTTCTACGAGAGTTCGTTGAAAGAAAAGAAGTCGAGATAAGCAAAATTGGAACTGATGACAACATATCAGATCCATTAACTAAACCTCTGCCGCAAGCGAAGCACAACTCGCACACTGCAGCTATGGGAATCAAGCATATTGGAGAATGGCTTTGATGTCTCTGTTTAATGTTTTAAAGTTTTAGAGTTTAAATCTTTGTAAAACATTATTGGTTAATCATTCACAATAAATGAAAGGAATTCATTTTTCCATTTAATTTGTGGTTTATTAAATGATGAGTCCCTTCAACTTGACGATATATTCAAGATAGACTGTCAGGACCAGTCCTGTGACTAAGAAATGTCTATCAAGTGAACTTGAATGTCAAAGGTTGAAAATGGTCCCTAATCGGAGTTTTCTATAAAATTGGACGCATAGAAAACGTTAGACGATTAGAATGCAAGATGACTAGTAGTTCTGTTTCTTGAACTATGAGGACATGGCAATGTCATAATCATTTGCATAGATACTTACTTTGGGAAGACTAGTATCGGACAAGACCTATGAAACTTTACTGTAAGAGATGAAAGTCTGTCATAAGTAAATTTCATTAAATTATTAGACACTAAATCCTCAATACCTGAGTGATTTGAGATTACTTGTTTGAGAACTGGTTGCTTTGACGTTGACCAACCGTCGCACCGTAAAAGGAGGCTATAAAGGCAACGCTCAGGTAATCACCTATCAAACGAAGTCTAATCTCAAGATCGCAAGATTGGGATTGTCCTCCCATAAATCGGGATGAGATGCTTAAAAGTTGTACAAGGCCACTCGGAGAGCTAGAAACTGTGAAATGCATGGCCGTGCTCGGATGAATCATAGGCTATGATTATCTGTTTATTTGATCAGTTGAACTCTGAAACCGAGGAACACCTCTGGACATAATAAGGATGACAACTCTTACCTTATGTTCAAGAGCAAGCATCGAGCGACAAAGGAATTAGGAAATGCACACTTGTCCCTAAGGACAAGTGGGAGACTGAAGGAAATAATGCCCTTGGTCCAAGTATGCATTCTATGTTAAGTCTAATAAATGCGGTTCAGTATTAATTGACAAGTTAATAATTCAGTGAGATCAAGTGAGCTGAATGCCTAGCTAGAGGCCGCTTCAGTTCAAGTGGAATTAATGATATTAATCCACAGCTTACTCTTGACTGAACCCGTAGGGTCACACAAATAGTACGTAAACGGATCAAGTATCTAATGGCATTAGATACTCTATCTATGAATATTCGGAACCGACGGATCTTGGTTTCAGTGGGAGCTAAGATCGTCACAGGCAAGAAATGAATACTCCGGAAACGATGATATTGCCGGAAACGGAAATATGGATCGTATCGGAAATATAAATATTATCCGAGTCGTAGATGTTGCCGGAAACGGAAACATGGTACGTATCGGAAAATATTATCGGAAATGGAAATATTGCCAGAATCGGAAATATTGCCGGAAACGGAAATATTGTCAGAATCGGAAATATTACCGGAATCGGAAAATAATTCCGGAAACGGAAATATTAAATATTTGTTCGAAACGGAAATTAATTCCGGAATCGGAAATATTAAATATTGTTCGTATCGGAAATGAATTCCGGAATCGGAAAATTTAATCGGAAGCGCATCGTACGAATAAGCATCGGACGAGGCCTGCCGGACGAGGCCCAGCACGAAGCCAGGCCATCGCCCAGCAAGCCAAGCGCGCCGCACAAACAGCAAGGCCAGGCCCAGCAGGCTGCGCACAGCGCGCACAGCGCGCACACCGCGCGCAGCGCGCAGCGCGCGCGGGCGCTGAGTGGGCTGCTGCTCGCGCGCACGCATGAGGCCCATCGTGGCTGTCGTGCGTGTGTGTGCAAGTGTTTGTGTTCGTGCACGTTTCCTAAAACATGCAGAGTTCGGTTAATGATTAAATTCCTAATTCTATTTGATAAATTAATTAAATTAGAGTTCTTGTAGGATTCTAAGTTTGATTAATTTGTATCTGAATAGGATTTCGATTCCCTTTCCATACCGCTATAAATATGAGGCTAGGGCTCACAATTTATAACACAAGTTTCAAAGTATTCAAAGTGAGTTTTTGAGAGAAAAATTCAGTCACACATTTGCCTATAAAGTGCCGAAAATAATAGTACCTTAAGGGCGATTCTAGTTGGTCAATCTTAAGGCGGATCCGGACGTGCTGTGGACTATCTACGGAGGGACGACACTTGGAGTCCTAAAGACTTGTTCTTGTTCGGTTCGGGCGCAGCTAGGGAAGGCACGCAACAAAGAGTATGCATCTATTCTATGCTAAATGATTATGTGTAAATAATATGTATTCCTGGGTTTATGGTTTTTCCGCATGATTTATGAATTGTCATATGTATCATAACCTAACATAAGGGACCTAGCATGATAATTTAATTTCCCAAAAATATTATATTTGTTAGGCGTGATAGAACAATCAGATTTAGTTAGTTTAACAGTTCATAAAAAGGGCGAGGAAAGCAATTAAATCATCGAGAAGGGGCACATTACGACGCACCCTTGAGAGGTGCGTCACGGTTCTCAGAAAACTAACCACTTTGACTATGCTATTTCTCCTTTTTATTTAACGAATCTCAATTATGGGACAGGATACGTTCTGTTCGATTTATGGATCGATTGCGACAGAACGCGTGAACAATTTCGCAGCGTGAGGCTTAGGCTAGGGGTTGGAGTCAATACTCAGAATATAATTGTGTGTTGTGTGTGTCCTTTTCACGTCGAATTTGGGGCTGTATTTATAGGGAAGAGTTCGTGGAAAGATAGAATTGCAGAGTTCTAATCCATAAAGAATTAGGAAAAAACACGTACCCAGGTATTTTCAGCGCCCAGAGCCAGGCGTTGAAAATAGGGTCTGGGCTGTTTTCTTAGTCAGATTCAGATTCCTGAAATCCGTAGTGTTTGAGACTTAATCGAGTCTTTTAGTGCGTATTAACCTTGTGACGGGATGCGTCTAGGCCCGTTACGAACTCTAGGCTCGTTAGGATTTTAATTAATACGTAACTCTTATTTCCGAATCATATTAGGAATAGGATTCTCGCAGTTTTCTATCTCATTTAGGATTTATGTTGGAGTGCAACACCTAATTCTGACAGGTTTCTATCTTTTATGACTTGCCACTTTTAGCAGCTACCCTTTACGGCAGTTACTATTTTTAGAAGGTTTCCATAAATAGCAGTTTTCTATAAATATCAGGTTTCGGGTGAAATGAAAAGGGAAATTGAGATTCGTTTATTTTATAGGAGATGCGTTGTCAAGTGGAGATTTATGCTTTCATCATCGAACCTTTCCCTTTCGGGAATGGGGACAAAAGTAGGTGTCTACAGTTAGCCCCCACTTTGACTGAGTCTTGGAGTAAGACGATGGCCAAAGTATTAGACGGAGTGCGTCACACAAGCCATGGTGTATGTGACCTATTTTGCGAGGGTCTCACGAGCCCCTGAGTGATAACATTTGACTTAAGGGTCATCACTTGAAGTGTCGACATATCCCTCACGTGTCATTGGGTTTTGTCAACTAATAGTATAGAAACTTCCTCACTTTGTCATTGGAAGGATCTAAAGGTGCGTAGAAACTCCCTCACTTTGTCATTGGGAGTAGCTACAGTTGTTTTCGAAATCAAAGCTATAAAGTGTAATTGGGCCTGGCCAAGCCCAATCACGAGGTAAATTTTTTTTAAAGATTCTCATTTTCAGGGCTAGCTAAACGAGAAAACCCCCTTGTTTTTATGGGACGTAAAACGAAGGAAAATCCAGCACATCGCTCTTTTTTTTGGAAAAAACGGAAAACCAATCCTTTTAATTTTTGGAAAAGGGAGAACCAGAAAAAGTTATCGCTGCAGCGACTAAGGACCTGCACGGTTAGTGATGCAGACCCCGCCGGCTAAAGATGGCGAGCCTGTCCGCTAAGGGTGGACACCCCGTCCGATAGAAGTGGACGAATCTGTTTTGAAGTTGTTTGCTTTTTTTTTTTGAAAATAAGGACCTACGCGGCTTGTGAAGTAGACCCCGCCGGCTAAAGATGGCTAACCTGTCCGCTAAGGGTGGACACCTCGTCCGATAGAAGTGGACGAATCTATTTTGAAATTTTACTTGTGCTTTTTGAAAATAAGGACCTACGTGGTTTCTGACGTAGACCCCGCCGGCTGAAGATGGCGAGCCTATTTTAAATTTGAAGACTTTATTTTTTCGAAAACTGAGGACCTGCGCGGCTAGTGACGCAGACCCCGCCTGCTGAGGGTGGGCGAGCCCTGTCCGCTAAGGGTGGACGTCCCTGAATTCGTTTTTTCGATTTGGGAACTCGCGCGGTTTGTGACGCGATCTTGCCGACTGAAGATGGGCAAGTTCCTATTTCTTTGGTTCTTTGTGATTTCTTTTGAGAATTTCTTTTTATTCATTCTTGCAAGAGAGAATTCTTTCGAGGGATGCTCGAATTTAGTTGTAACCTGAACGTGGGCTAACAACGTGTTCAGACGGACCTTTGTCTTGCGACCGTCTGCTTTCGTGATTTTGAGCTAGTCTTTTACGGCTCGACTTGGTCTTCGATCAGAGGACCGTGCACAAGTGTCAATGACGACCTTTCGATGAGGTCGAACCTGTTGTTGTTCTTTTTTGAGATACCCAAACATGATATGGTGTATGGCGCAGTCCGGGAATGTGATTTTGATCGTGCGCTCCTTGTTGGAGTCTATTTTTTCGCGAGCCCCCAAGCACTGGGGCTCGTCGGTCGTTCTTCGCATCTTGTAATCATGTTTGGGGTCATGCTCGTATGTGCGAGCGACCTTTTATAATAGTGTGCTACTTTAGCAAAGCCGTGGAGTGCGACTTTAGTTTTCAGGCGACATCCAGTTTTAGCTTGGCCCGGATTAATCCTTTGACAGACAATTATTTTTTATTTGGAAAACCAACGACTTAACGATACACATTTTTGGTGTTTGGAAGAATGACCATGATATTTAACTTGTTTTTTGAAAAGTGTACATAAGCATTTTCTGAGATGAGTCTAAGTTTCGACCAAGTTTTTAATGTTTTTTTTTTTTTTGCTTATTTGGGAGCTAAAGGTGCTTTGGGCTTGATCCTACTTGCAATAGGGCCTCGTGTTTAGTAACACGGTCTTAAGTCCTTTCCTGTTCCGCGTTTTGTGAAATCTGGGCCTTGGGCTGCATTTTCGGCGCCCAAGGCCAGGCGTTAAACATTTCGGCGCCCAGCCGTGGGCGCTGAAAGTCTTTTCCTGGTGATATTTGACATTCGGATTTCCTAACACGTTTCCGAATGGGATCAGGATGTCACTGGGTGCGTCCAGCTATATATAGGGGCTAGACACGTCCCTATTTTCCACCACTCTCAAATTCTTTCTCTCTTTTTGCTGTGTTTTAATTACTCATTGCTTTTGCCATGTCGATCCCTACTTTCTCACTCCAACGGACTGTTACGCGTTGGCTACGGGCCCTTACTCCCACAGAAAAGGCTTTGTTAAAAGAATACCACTTAGAGGCACTTTTAGGCTTACAACAAATTAATATTGATTATAACTTTCTGCATGCTGCCCTAAGCTTTTGGGACTCCGATCATCATGTTTTTGCCTTTCGGGGCAACGAAATATGTCCTTTGCCCGATGAATTTGCTGCGATCCTTGGTTATCCTACTAATGCTACTCCTGTTACCCCTGGCACTATTGAAGAGGGTAAAACAACCATAAGGGCTTTCCTAGGACTAGATGATAACATGTTTGCTGAAATTGTTGTAGAGGACAAGGTTAACATGGCAAAACTTGTAAAACATCACTTTAGGCCTAGTAAGAATATGACCGAACAGAAATTGAATATTCGAGCCCTTGTATTTTGCTTGTTGAATCACTATTTGCTATCGAATAACAATGGTGAGTTCGGTGACATAAGGTTGATCCCCTTGATTAGCCAGATGGAAAGTTGCTATTCTATTATGCCGTTGGTTGTTGCCGAGACTTTGCTGAGTGCGGATGAGCTGAAGAAGGATGCCAAATCTGACCATTTTAAGGGAAGCCCCCTATTACTGCAGGTAATCGATTTTTCCTTGCGCACGTATACGTCCCTTTTGCATATATTTCTTTTTGCCTGGGGCTGAGTTTCAGCGCCCAGGGCTGGGCGCTGGAATTTTCGGCGCCTGGTCCTGGGCGTTGAAACTGCGCCCCAGGAACCGTTTTTTTTTCTTTCTTTTCATTCTTTTGATTCGATCGTACCTGTTTTCGCAGATTTGGCTCGCGGAACGGCTTAGACTTTTGGAAGCTCCTGCCGATCCTAAACATTATCGCCCTATAGCCTTGGGTAACCGAAAATACTTGCACCAGGGCCAGGACGAGGCCGAATGGACCTCCTTTTTTACTTATGGCATTTGTTCTATTAAGTGGTGGTATCGTGGTGGGGTTTGACTACTATGACAGGGAGTTCTGATGTATCGGTTTATGTTTCTTTGTTGGGGCTATCTCGTCCCATTTATATTTTCCCTTACCGAGTCATGCGTCAATATGGTTTAAGGCAGACTATCCCCTTTTCTGATACGGTACCACCTAAGGTAGCGGCCTTTTCACAAACACGGGTCCTAGGGTGGGCTAAGTATTATGATGGTCTCCCGCGTTGGGCCGTAGCTACAAATGGCTTTGTGGGTCTTTCTGAAAACTACAAGTTGTGGATGAGCTCCGATGATAAAGATGTGAGGGCCGAGGCTCGTAATGGGGAGCCGGCTGAGCTTTTGATACCTCGTATTCGTGTTAAGTATGAGGGTCTTGATTCTGCCAAATCTCGTACCTATAGTATTAAGACTGTGAAAGCTCGTCCTGATCGAAAGCGAAAGGAAGTTCCTCCCCGTTCCAGTTTTAGGCCTAAAAAGATGCCTAACATGAAGGGGCCTGCTGTTGTTAAAAGTAATGCAAGCTCTCGCGGAGATCGTCGCCGGAACAATGTATGGGTTAGGAAGGCTCAGCCGCCTGTAGAAACAGTGGCTAGTCTAGTTGATGATAATAATCCTTCTCCCACCATTGTCTGTGCCTTTGAGGCTGAGCGGGCTATAACTGAGAATGTTTCTGAAGCCTTGGCATCTTTGGAAGTCAGTGTCCAGGAGCCGGTTCTTATGGAGATTGATATTGGGGCAGCGCAGAAGACTGTGGGGGTGGATCCTGCGAACATTGCCCTCTACAAGACTTTATTTGATGATCCGGAAGAACTAGAGTAGTGTAGTTCTTGCTAGGGTGTAGGTGCCCTCTATTTATTTCAGTTGTGTTTGTTTTTATTCTTAGCACTTTGTTTTCCTTCTTATTTTTTTTTTTAATAAAGGCGTATTTTTATTTTTCATTTTCATTTATTTTGTTTCTCCTCTTTTTTATGTTTTTATATGTCTAACACTTTTTGCACAAAGAATATTCGTTTTTTTATTGGACCGAATCCTTGGTAAGGATTGCCTACGTATCTTGTCAGAATCAGGTCGCGCGTAATTCTAGCTTTAGAATAAGTTCTAGTATGCCGGATTTCGGTAGATATGCCCTGAGGTGGAAACATATTACTTAATCGGTCAAATGAGTGAAGTATTATCATTATTTTCATCTGCCGTTTTTTTTTTTTTTTTTTTTTTTTTTTGCCATAAGTCGCGAGCATATGAAATTCGAAATTCGACTAATTTGTATGGCTATATTCTTGGTTGGTAAGCCTATTTGGATGCATACTGTACCCCCAAGTGTTCGTTATTTTTCCGTTGTGTGCGGATAAAATGACGAGCACTTCTGAAAAGAAATTTTTTGTCAGGCAGAGAGTTTCAACGCCCAGGCTGGGGCGTCAGAAATTTCGGCGCCCAGCCCTGGGCGCTGAAAATGACTTGGGCGGTCAATTTTTGACGCTTTGCTTCACATGTTCTTGCATTTATTTCTTTTTTTTGTGCCTTGATATATTGCTCGTATTCAAAGCCAATTTTTAGGTTATTTAGGAGGCTTTTTTGACTGTTAGCGTGAAATGCGTTTTTGTCCGGATTAATTTTTTCTATTCGTGACTCGAAACAGTTTTGAAAATGGGGTTAGGGTGCGGAAGTTATGAAGATCTTTGTGTGGGCTTTTTGAGGTGGGTTGAAGTGCGTGTTGTTAGTGAAGGGTATGATGGAATCTATGTTTTATGAATCTGTTTTTTTTTTGGTAACTTTTGCATTGTTTTGGATTTTGATTTCCTTTGATTCTGTGTTGCATGGATTGACTCTTATGATGACACTGGTTGGGCTTTTTAGGTTTTGGGGATATGAATGGGATAGTGTGGTTTATTTTGTGGGTTTCGGGAATTGGTTCCCATGGCACTATTTCAAAACCGAGTGGGCTTTGTTTGTTGGGCCTGGAGTGGGCTGCCTCTTTATTTTTGTATTTTGCAAGTACATTTGGTGTTTATTTAGTGTTAGAAAAAAAAAAATTTAGGAGAAATATTACGCCTTTATTGATTCGGAAAGTAAGGAAAACACACTGAAATAAAACTGACCCATATTCTAAGGGGCCTTAGGACCATCTAAAGTCTCTATTATTTTTTCTATCAATCTAAAGAACTACTAGGCGCTCTTTACTAATGGTGCTCTATGTGGCTCAAGCCTGGGGTTTAGTCTCATAAAACTTCGGTCCTTCACCGGTACTCATCTTGAATTCCATTCCTTTTGCATTGACCCACTGATATGTCTTCACCCATCCGTTCTCGACCTCTTCTAGTGTTGATACAGGAGAGATTAACCGGGTTGGATCGAAACCTTCATCTTGTAAATCTAGGGTAGTCATTACAGTCTTGTTCTCCATAGGCCTCGATTCGTTAAACAATGTCCATAGAGCCTAGTTGTCCAATATTTCAGTTGTTTTAGTCTTGGTGAGGTGGGGTGCCTCATCCAAGGTGTGGCAGTCATGGAAAATTTCAAATCCGGGTTTTAGCAAGCCATCCTGAACGAAGGGTTCAGGGAAATCACAGCATGGGTGTTCTTCTCCTTCCCGAACGAATATCCCGTTAAGGGTCCTTTGATACGGGGGAAGGAGGGTGGTTTGTTTGGCTTTGTTAAGCCGTAGCCTAGACAGGCGGTCAGCAATATCTTCCTCCGTTGGTTCATAACCTAAGCCAAAGGGAGTAGATTTGTCGGGAAAAGGATGGAATGTGTATTCCTTCTTCCTTATGCCCAATGGGGTTCCTAGGAAATAACCTTGAGCTAACAGCATTCTAGGGATGACTCGGGATGCATGCGGGTCTAGGAATGCTGGATCATAATCTTCGATGAACTGGATTGCTTCTTCCATTTGAAACCCATAAAGGTCGTCTGCAGTTTCGGCCGTTCCAACCATAGTACAACTGACGTCGAGAGGAGGGGCGCGGATTTCTAGTATTACCCCGTTATGGTTAAGTTTAACCATTTGGTGCAAGGTAGAAGCCACACCTCCTAAGTTATGGAGCCAAGCCAAGGTCGCCCCAAGAGGAGGTTGAAAGTGGGCTTGATGTCGATTATTTGAAACTCCGTGGTGCGTGCCACATGCCCTGTTTGTATGGTAAGGTTGATTTTTCCCAATACAGGTCTTCGGGAGTTATCATAAGCTCGTACCCCTTGCGTGGAGGTTTGGAAGTCATCGTTTCATAGCCCCAAGCAATGGGCGGTTCGCAATGGGCAGACATTAACCGCCGAACCATTATCTACAAGCGCTAGGGGGATGTTTTGTCCTTTGCATCCAACCACTAGGTAAAGGGATTTATTGTGAGCACCCCCCTCTTTGGGTAAGTCTTTATCACTGAAAACTATGGCCTTTTCTCCGGCATCTCTCGTGACATGGCTAACCAATGAGTCAGGTGTGATATCTGTAGGTACTGAGATGAGGTCAAGTGAGCGAATAAGCTTTTCGCGATGTTCCTTTGAAGTACACATGAGATCCCAGATGGTAATCTCGGCCTTGGTTCTTTTTAGTTGTTTCAGGAGAGGATTTTCAGTGACTTCTGCGACGGTGGCGTGCCGTCCATTCTCAGGAGTTTGCCTAACCGGGATGTCGTCCATAGGAGGTGGGTGAATATCCGGTTGGTATATTCTTCCGGATCGGGTGAGGTTGTCGACCTCGAGCTCCTGAGGGGTGGTGTCAATGAGAGCGTACCCGGGCCAAGTTTCAGTGAAGAGGTCCTGGCCCGACACTTGAGATAGGTAAATATCTTCAGCATCATCATTCCACACACCGCACACTTCTCTCTCGATTCGATCCATAGGGACCACAGCGAGTGGTGCACCTTGAGGTGTAATATACACCGTGGGGTCGAAATTCTCTGGTTGGTCGAGAGAGATGTGACAAGAGCCGAGTGGGCTCTTGTTGTTGTTGGGTTTGCCAACCTTAGGGAGAGGTATCACTTCATCCTCTATCATGTCCTGGATCGTATGTTTTAGATTCCAGCAGTTTTCAGTGTCATGCCCATTTCCTTGATGGAATTTGCAGTAAGTACCTTCGACCCAATATTTGCTTTTGACAGGAGGGTCACGGGTGGGGCCTATAGGTCTCCTTGATTGGTTAGTCTTTCAAAGGCTTGTACCAAAGTCGACCCGAGTGGGGCAAACTTTCGGTCTCGGACCCATCTTCCAGGGCTTCTTCGGGCGGGAGTCTCTTCTACAACATGGACTTCTTGGGCTTGGGATGTGTTACCCCGATAATAGGTGTTGTTTTTATATGTGGGTTTGCTTTGTATAGTTTTGGCGAGGTCGTCCTCGATCTTTATTCCCACATCATAAACTCTTTTGAAAGTGTCAAGTTCCAGGTACCTAAGGTGTTGTCTGTAAGCCGGGTCCAGGTTGTCAATGAATTTTTGGACCAATTCTGTTTCGGGAGGCCTATTGATTAGCTGGGCCGCCTGGTCCCTCCATCTAGCAAAGTAGGTCGTGAAACCCTCATTTTTCTTTTGGAAGAGAACTTCCAACTCGCGCATGGTGACTTGGAAATACATGTTCGACGAGTATTGCTTGATGAAGACATTGACAAAGTCTTCCCAAGTGGGGAAGAGCTTAGGGTCTTGGTGATAGTACCATTTGAGTGACACAGGTTACAAGGACAAAGGAAAGGCAGGTAAATACATGGACTTGTCCACGCCTTTCAAGTTCATGGCATTCACAAAGCTCAGTAGATGATCACGGGGGTTGTCCGTGGCCTTGAACTTTGGTAAGTCTGATGAACTGAACTTTTCTGGTAGTTTGCCAGGAAAAGGTTCAGGATCGAGGGAGAAGTATTTGCTCCCCATGGTTTGCTGTAGGACCATTTTTTAAATCATCTTCTCGTTATGGAGGTCATTTTTGGCTTGCGCAGCCGCTAAAGCTTCATTTTCCATTTTCAGTTGGCCCATGAGTCGGGTCATTTGAGCCATCTGCTCTTGCAAATCTTCGATGGACATGTTTGAAGGTGCGAATCGAGGTTGGGGAAGCGGAGATCCTTGAAATGAGGGATGACGGACGGAGCTTGGAGTCACTAAACCTGATGTCGGCGATGTATCTTCGAGACGCACTAACCGTTGATTCCCTGATCGGTACCAAGTGGCAGGACCAGTCCTAGGCATAAGATAAGCTAAAGTTTAGATTCCCAAAGTTTCAAGCATTACTTAGTCTAGACTTCGACTCTCTAAATTGGTTTTTCACTTTTCTTTTGTCGGTACACTTTTTGGTTTTTTTTTATTTTATATTTTGGTCATTCTTTGGATTTTTGAAACACTTGCCCGTGTGACATTCATAGTTATTAGCATGTTCGGTTTTGGTGCCGAGCATTGTCGTCGTAGGAGGCCTAACAATGACACAAAGAGTTATTAATTTTTTCACGAGTCGCTTTTGAAATCGAGTGCTTTTCTTACGCCCTCGTAGCAATTCTTTTTATGAACATTTTTTGCGCTACGTATTTTCCTTTCGCGCGGGCACCGAGGCTGCTGCGCCTGACCAGAAGGCCAAGCAGCAACTTCAGCGCCCAGCGAGGAGCGTGAGAAATTCTGGCGCCCAGCCAGGGGCGTTGAAAATGCGTCCCTGGCTGGTTCTAGTTTTCTGTCTTCTGTTTATGCGACTTCGATTTGCGTGCTTGCCTAATAACGTCCTTTACGCGTAGCAGCGCTTGTGGGATTCGTTACAGGCTATCCCGAGCGTCGCTTATCTTTGTGGCGATCATTCGGGTTTGCAGAACACGTGTTTCGGTATAACTCTTTGGCAAATTAGTCTATGAATGTTTGGGCAATTTTTAAGGTCGTTGGTTTTCTAGGATAGTTTGTCACACACAATCACATATTTCGCTACACATAACTACATTACAAACATGGATTTGAAAATTAAGCATGTCACGTAGTTTATGATAGGCTTCTATGGGTAGTTTCTTTGCGCCTAGCTTGGTACCGCTTCTATCGTAGATCCAACACTTGCCCCGGTCGAGGTAGTGTCTTCAACAGACGAATTTCGCCCAAGAGGCCAACCCGCAAGTGCAAGCCAAGGGGGCATGCAGGCGAGAGGGACCTAATGAGCGAGCGATTGGGTTCAGGATAGGTGTACTACCTGCACTAGTACCGAGTGGGCAACATGCGCGGCGTATGCACCCCCTATTGGCCGAAAAAGGTATCCTTAGTCCCAACTCCCGAGGGAGCCGAGATTCGTTATGCGGTTCTGCCCGTCCACATTAATATGCTGATTTTCAGGTCGTCCCAACTTGAAGGGGAAATAAACGCGGGGTAGGATCGTTTCACCCTTCGGCTATTTTGATTACCTACAAGCACGAGTATTTCCTTCACTATCCCCAGTGGAGTCGCCACTGTGAGGGGGTCGAAAAAGCACGAGGCTAATGCGTGACCTCGTCCCTCGTGGGTGTGACGATTCTTTTTATTCAATCAAGTGTAATTGGATTTTCTGTGAGTTTACACTCAATTGACTAGTAATATAGGAGTCGCCATTCAGTTTTTAACAACAATGAGAAAAACTGACAAAACCCGGTTATCGTGACATAAAGGGAGTGCAATTATGTTTGACCACGACGACCGTAGGTTCCCTTGTGATCCCTGGTGTGGGGATCTCTCAACATACACCCGCAAGGTAGAGATTGAGGGTTCGGGGGACTGTAACTACCGAGAGGAGTACTTCGCTCGTCGATAACTCCAGAGGCAGGATATCCTTACTAGCTCAGCATAAATAATTGAAGGGACATGCGTTAACTATTAAACTAATCTGAGTTGATTTTAGCAATATGCAACATATAATACTAGATCGATCGCGATTATCTGATTTAAATAGCATTAAGGGACCTAGCATGATAATTCAATTTCCCAAAAATATTATATTTGTTAGGCGGGATAGAACAATCAGATTTAGTTAGTTTAACAGTTCATAAAAAGGGCGAGGAAAGCAATTAAATCATCGAGAAGGGGCACATTACGACGCACCCTTGAGAGGTGCGTCATGGTTCTCAGAAAACTAACCACTTTGACTATGCTATTTCTCCTTTTTATTTAACGAATCTCAATTATGGGACAGGATACGTTCTGTTCGATTTATGGATCGATTGCGACAGAACGCGTGAACAATTTCGCAGCGTGAGGCTTAGGCTAGGGGTTGGAGTCAATACTCAGAATATAATTGTGTGTTGTGTGTGTCCTTTTCACGTCGAATTTGGGGCTGTATTTATAGGGAAGAGTTCGTGGAAAGATAGAATTGCAGAGTTCTAATCCATAAAGAATTAGGAAAAAACACGTACCCAGGTATTTTCAGCGCCTCGGCGCCCAGAGCCAGGGGTTGAAAATAGGGTATGGGCTGTTTTCTTAGTCAGATTCGGATTCCTGAAATCCGTAGTGTTTGAGACTTAATAGAGTCTTTTAGTGCGTATTAACCTTGTGACGGGATGCGTCTGGGCCCGTTACGAACTCTAGGCTCGTTAGGATTTTAATTAATACGTAACTCTTATTTTCGAATCATATTAGGAATAGGATTCTCGCAGTTTTCTATCTCATTTAGGATTTATGTTGGAGTGCAACACCTAATTCTGACAGGTTTACATCTTTTATGACTCGCCACTTTTAGCAGCTACCCTTTACGGCAGTTACTATTTTTAGCAGGTTTCCATAAATAGCAGTTTTCTATAAATATCAGGTTTCGGGTGAAATGAAAAGGTGAATTGAGATTCGTTTATTTTATAGGAGATGCGTTGTCAAGTGGAGATTTATGCTTTCATCATCGAACCTTTCCCTTTCGGGAATGGGGACAAAAGTAGGTGTCTACAGCTATGTATTAACCTCCAACTTTAGAATGCAAAATCTCCCATCTTCCTAAATTTGTAGTTCCCATTCTAATGTCCTACTTCCAAAATATCACTAAAATTCAAACAACAATTCAACATGTCCAATTCTGATGTCCTAGTTCCTATTTGTAGTTCCAATCATTATATAAGGTAACTAAGTTCACACTGAACCACAAACATATTTTGCTACTCCTACCCCACGCGAAGAAACCCTTTTTTTTTAATAGTGCTGACACTTAAACATAATGTGTCCGAACACTAGCAAGCTCCCACCAAATCGTGGGTTCTAATTGATTGGTATCACTATCTAAGCATGCGATATGGCATAGTGAAAGTACCATAAAACTTATTCAGCAAGTGAAGGGTAAAAGATTACTCAAAGTATGATTTCCACCTATCACACAGGCAAACTCCAAGTTGGTATAGAATCAACAACAACTTATAATAACATCAGATGATTCAGCTTTTGGTGCAACAAATGCCAGATAGCTATTTAACTATTTTGCATCAAATGTTATTCAACAAACTGTGAAGAAGAAAGTATTGAGCAACTGACCCAAATAACAGTCCCAAAATTTGGCAATTCTGAATCATTCCCGTTAATGGCAGATTGCAGCGTCTGATGAAGAGGAGCAACTGCCCCAAGTCCTGCAGTTTCAAGAACATTGCGGCTCCTTAAAGCCAACCCTTTTGGTAAACCCTTCTTCTCCATGTATTCTTTCAGATTATGCACAATTGTCTCTGTTGGATTTTCGGCAACTCCATGATACTTCTTAAAATCTGTCACGTGAACTGTTACTGCTGACGGAGCAGGACCTTCTGAACCCATAATTCCAACAATCCATATACTATTTTAACAAATATTATACCACCAATATGAGCTACAATAGTCAATAACCTGCATCAGAACACATTGTTAGATTAACCTGATAAAGTAAGAAATTTGTTTTAGAACAAAATCAACATCATAAAGTCTATCAGCAATTAAAAAAACTTTGCACAAAATTTTCACCCCCTCCCATTCTCATTATGGAAAATTGCCTAAATTTGTAGTTCCAATTCTGATGTCCTACTACCAAAATATCATTAAAATTCAAACAACAATTCAGCACTCAATGTAACGATCCTATATATTTTGTACTTTGTCAAGCCCCTAGCTCTTGAGAGTCTCTTTAACTTATTAACAACCCCAGAAGCACAATATTATAATAAAAAAATTCTTATTAGTTGAATAATAAAAGAAACTTCCTTTCAAAATTCAGCCTTTTAAAACAAGAAATTGTAGAGAATGGTTAAAAAGCTCCCAGCTTTACAACGTGGTGAGCTTCCAGGCGATGCGAGATACCTAAGCATAATAACATGTAACATCCACAATCTCTGCCTCCTCAAGCAACCCAACACAAGAACACCGAAAATTCAAAACCCTCAAATTTAGACAATTTCGACCTATTTAAGTAAAGTCAACGACAACTTGACATAAAGTTTGAACTACAACAAGTCAGAACTCTAAAAGCTCAACCACTATGAAGCAGCCCAAACACACATCTATGACTTAAAACAAACCATACAACATATGTAAGAATAAATTTATCCGCCTTTCGAAGTAAAGTCCCAAGTTTTATAACTCCAATCCCAAGATTCTGCATTCTTTTATTGAGGGGGACAGTAGCATTGCAGCAGCTAAGTATACGGTATGGGGATGACTATCAAGTGAAGTACTTGTGCTACATAGGTCAAAACTACATGTTAGATAATACTTGCTATACTGAGAGAAAAAGGTTTTGGCATAAAAACGTATACATTTTACTCGATGCTCACAATAAATGAATCCTCACTTAGTTGCATTTTATATATACGAAGACTTCGACTTCTACCTTGATGAGCATCCCTGAAGCTGACAAATGACTCCAATCTTCTTAACCTAAAACTGCAAGAAAATACGCAATGTCAATGCTCGATCAGGAGTGATACGCAATATCAATGTCAATGTTCAGTATTCACTCACATACTTCTGCTTCAGCCACTAAAACTACTGAAATTACTGAAGGAAATATGTCCTTCACCCAAGGTGCATTAAGTCTAGTACCAAGGTTCAGATTAATTGCGAACAATTAATTCAGTGAGATCAAGTGATCGGAACAACTAGCTGGAGCAATGCTTCCGATCAGTGAGTTCTAATGAATATTAAACTCACATCTTACTCTTGACTGAACCTACAAGGTCACACCAATGACACGTAACATATCACAGGATTACATGAATCGGAAATTCATTTAATAGCTTTTTGGGAATTAGTTGGAAAACGTATTATACGATACGACCTTGCATCGGAATCGTATATCGTATCGCAAATATTCGTAAGCTAGGCGAAACGAATAAATCGTATCGTACGACGGTGATTCGTCGTATACGAAACGATAAATAATATCCGGAACGATATTAAGTCGCGAATACGAAGAGCGGCCTACGACCCGAGTGCGCGAGGCACTCGAGGCCCATGGGCGCTCGGCACGCAAGCAAGGCAAACCACACGACAGCGTTGGTCCATGGCCGAGCAACTGCGCATGTGTGTGCGCGGGCCAAAGCAACGACACAGCAACAGCTGCGCGCGGCCCACGGCCCAGCACGTTGTGTGCTCGTGTGTTGCGCGGGCTTGCTGGCCGGTCATGGCACTTGTGGCTTGGCCGGTTAGCAAGGTTATGTTAATAACCTTCTAACCCAATTTTCCAACAATACAATTCACACATACTCAAACCCTAGAGACTCAGAGAACCCTAATTCTCTATGTGCCTCCAAAGTGAGTTCTTCGCAAAAGCAAACTATCTTGATCGATTGTCTAAGCTACGATAATTTAGACGGATCTGATCGTGTCGGTGAACCAAGTAGAGGAACGACAAGTGGGGTTCTAAGTTCGTGTTCGTTGACAGATTATTGTGGAAAACACGCTTCAAATGTAAGTATGCTTAATCTGTGCTTTATACATGCTTCCTGGCTTTGGGGATTGTTTCCGCACATGTTATTATGTTTAACTGTATTCCCCTACAGTGGTATCAGAGCCTTATGTATTCAAAGAATATTTTATCATGTTTTATTTGTTTTTGCATCTGTCGAAATTTTGGAATTTTTTGTGAATTTTTCTGATTTATTATGAATTTTTGGATGAATTGCGTAATAAGGTCTGATTTCAAAAAGATTCGCTTTTTCGACTTTTCAAACCCTAATCTGATTGAAAACTATTTTCTAAGATCAATTTAGGAGAACGGAATCGCAAAAACAGGCCTCGATGTGTCGTTTTTGGGGCGTTTTTGTTAATTTTTTAATAAAAATTAAAAGTGTCGGAAAGTAATTCAATTAAAAGATCGACCTAAACTACTCGGAATTGCATGAAATTTTGACACGATGTCACTTGGTATATTCTTGATCTATGGTAAACATTTCAGATTTTTCCGATAAGTATAAACCCTAACTTTGATTTTCCCCAATTCGTAGAATTTAGAACCCTAATTAATTTTTTAAATAATTTTGGTCTAATAATTCGGTTAATTGGGAAAGGAATATAATTTCATGTGTTAGTGGCTAATTTAATAAATTATTGGATTAAAATTAAATTATTGGATTAAAATTTTGAATGGTTTCGTTAATTTTAATCGCACTTAAACCTAATTATTAAAATCTGAAATTTAAATGTTAAAGAACGATTTAAAGTTTTAGATTTTATAATTTAAAAGTTGAAAATTTTCAAGTTGATTCTTTCTTTCTTAAAAATTTGAATAATGTTAGCCTTGATTTAATATTTTACGAAATTGGATTGTCGTTAAAATTTTATTAAATCGGTAAAAATCGTTGTTTTTCGAAAATAAAAATCGTAACTTTTTATGAAAAATAACATTAATGCAAGTTCATGAAATTAATTTTTTTTTAATTGAGTTGGTCCGTAGGCACGAACCAAAGGCACGAACATACGAGTATGGTGGACGTGTGGCTCGACGAGCCATGCGGGCTGCTGTACGAGTGCCGAGCCGCAGCGACGCGGGCAGCAGCAAGCGAGCTGCGTGCCGCGCGCGCGCTGGGCGAGGAAAGGGGCAAGCAAGGCACGCCTTGGCTTGCGAGTGCTGCGACGAAGCAAGGCACTTAGCCTGCGACGTCCAGCGCTGCGATGAGCACGACGAGCGCGCAGGGCAGCGACGAGCTGTGGGCACGCGCGCGCATAGGCTGCGGGGTATGCGCGCATAGGCCACACAACGGCGCAATGGGCTGGGCGCAAGCCTAGCCCAACCATGCACTTGGACTTTTTCATTGAAGTTGTTTAATTCGTTGGGCTTCGCATGTTTGCATTAATTTGGGCTAACGGGATTTTTAATTTAATATTTTATTTACTTGGGCCGGGCCGCGAGTTTTAATTTAATATTTCATAATTAATTATCCGGAATAATTATTGGTTTGATTGGGAGCCACTAAATGAAATTAAAATGAAATAATTAATTTTAATTATTTTCGTAGGTCGCATTTTTTTAATTAAATTCAATTTTAATTAGAATAAAGTCTAAGGATTAATAATTTGGAAATTGATTAATCTTTTAGGACGCGTTTATGTGAACGTGAATTTTAATTAATTCACGTAAATACTTGCATAATTATATGGGCCATTCGTTTTAGCATACGAATGGGTGAATGTATAGAATGTATATTTTATGTAATGCAGGTACTCCAAGTGACTAGTATGGCCATTTAGGATAGTTAAATACGGTATGCGAACCGTTCTATCTTTGAATGTAAAGTTTTAAATATGGTCTGCGTACCATGGAAATTTTGATGTAATTTTATTATTTTCAAGTATTTCTAAGTTTAGAACTTTAAGTTAGCATTTGAACGAAGATTCAAGACGATGCCAAGCTAACAAGGTGATGATGAAGATTGGATGCTTCAAGACAAGATGTTTTGGGCCATACTAGTTCACCAAATATTTATGCATTTTGATATATATATTATGCTTGAATGTATGTATGTATGTTTTTCATGAATAGGTTGTTTCGTATGACTCGATTAGATTAAGTTCACTAAATAATCGAACCAACATAGAAACAACTAGGTCCAAAGTAATATTGAGTTTAAAAATTGCCTTCCAAATCAAGCACTTACAAAAATCTAAGGATCTAAGGTAGTAGGTTTACGCCAAAGCGAGGGGCTATTTTAGTTGACTTAGGTGGTAAGGCGTCCCAAAGGAGCACGTTGATTGTGGTTTCAACTCAAACAACAATGGCATTATGTTGTGGCAATGGGATAAATTATGGTATTAATTTATTAACCAAGAGTAATTTGGAGATTACTAGCAATAGGTTTTGCTTACCTAGAATCTTAAACCACTATTAGAAAAAACCCATGTTGCACCCCCCTTGTTGCAGCGTACATGTATTAATACGCTTCAACAACCAGTCGGTCAACGCGGGTCAAGCCATTTAAAGGGTTGTTGCAGCGTACAATTTAATTATTCCCTGCAAAAAAGTTTGTTGCAGCGTACATTTTAAAAGCCCCCTGCAATAACCCTTTTTGTTGCAGCGTACAGTTTAAAAGCCCCCTGCAATAGCCGGGTAAAAAAAAATCAGAACAAATCAAGCCGCATCTCAAATTTTCATTTCTCGCGCTCAACTCCCTTCTTCTTCCCTTACCTTTCCCTTCGTCGTCCCCTAACGAAAAAACCTAAGCCGCATCTCAAAATTTCAGTTCTGTTGTTCGCGTCCCGTTCTCCTCTCCTCACTTCGAACACTCTTTCTCTTCGTTCCTCTACATCGCCAGCCACCACCTCCTTCATGCCGACGCTGCTGGTGCGGTGGTTGCGATGGTTATTGCGTTGTTGTGGTTGATGGTGTTGTCCTGCGTCCGTGCTCGGCTTTCCTCTATTTGTCGCCGCCAATAATGGTGGCCACCAACACAACATCATTTGCAATCTATCACTAATTGGTAAATTGATTTCAATTTCTCCCTCAATTGATTTAATAAGTTCTTGATTTAAAATCCCAAAACCCTAACTAATCGATTCAATTTTCTTTTACCCCTGGCTTGCGCCGCGCGTTCTGGTTGTTGGGTGCAACGGCGCTCTATCGTCTCCGCCGCCTCCTTGTTCGTTGGTGTGAAAGCTAATTATGTTCTTGATCTCCCCTTCCCTCTCCTCCATTGTTGCTGCTCGTTTCTAGCCCAAGGTACGACACTCCATTCTTCTTCCTCTCTCTCCTGATACTTTTTTGCTACCTATGTTAGTTGTTGTTAATTTTGAGTGCTTTTTAAGTTGACACATTAGTTTATGAGTTTAATTGGAAAACTACTGCAATTGTGTTTTCATAATGATGCACAAGTGATGGTTTTAATTTGAAATTTAAGCTTAAATTGGTATTTCTGCTTCTGGCAGTTTCATTGTCTCCTTCTCAAACAAACCTCCTGATCCAGAAAAGGATAGTGCCGTAGTTTAGAAATTCTTTGCCAATATGGAAGTTTGCTGATGCTTTGGGGGCCATGGGTAGGATTGGTGTCCTAACTGGTGATGAAGGGGAAATCCGAATAAATTGTAGGGTAGTTAATTAATGTAATGAAGAATGAAGATTATCTAGGTTGTGGTAGACTGATAGGTGATGAAATAAAGAAATGAAATTGCAGTATTATATGGCTTTACAGGACAGTTTTTAATGTCTGTATATGTCTGATTTAGTTCCCCAAAGCTATTGTTGTTTGAAACCAGTGACTCTTCCTTGGTTACTACATATATTTCTCAACTACTTTTGAATTTTCTATCTGTTACTGAGATACTGAGTGTTAATTACGTATCCATTTCAAAGTATAATTTCTAAATGCAGAATAAAAAATTCCTCAAATGCCCAAAAGTCAATAACTAATTGAAATTACATCTCAACTCAAACCGTACTACCCCTTGTAACAGACGTTAAAAACAGTCCTGATAATGTTAGTGGCGAGAATGGGTTCCCGGGCCCTTTTGTGCTAGACTCTTGGATGTATTTTTAATCATTTTGTAATCTGCATTTGCTAATACCTTTCCAAATTCTGATAATGTTAAACAAAGGCAACAAAGTGGCCAGTGAGCTTCCACCTTAAACTAAGGCAACTACTGAAAAAGTGCTCAAACACACATCAACCAGTTGAAAAACATGACTGCAGTAAGTGCAGTTTATGAGATCAATGCTTCCACTGGAGATATAAATATTCCTATTGTGTATTAAGTCAGGTAATGTTGTATTCTTTATATCTAACCTGGCTAACTTTCACTTGCAGGGACTGGAGAAGTATGTCATGACAAAATTATTTACTCGTGTTTTCGCTTCATTTCCTGATGATGTAAAGATTGATGAACAGCTTTCTGAAAAGATTGCTTTAGTTCAGCAATTCATCCGCCTAGAAAATCTGGATATCATGCCAACCTTTCAAAATGAGTCATCGTGGCTGGTTAGTATTATTTAGAGATGATTATTATGTGATATCTATAACAACTTAGACATCATCTTTGGAAAGGTTATGACATTTTTCATTTTTGACAAATGGGTATAGTACAATAATCTGAAGTGAATTAAGCATGTCACTTAAAGTTTTCTTGGCAATTTTTAAACTCACCGTTGTAGTTGCAAGTAAAGCTAGCTGTAGATCACTTGAAAAGAAGCAATCACTTCAAAGTGCACTCTCTGTAGTTTATGTATTCAACCGGGATAACATACTTTTACAGGGAAATTATGTTCGAGTTTCACTAAACCCGAACAGAGTTTCTCCTTACATGCATTATTGGTAATTGAAGTAATCATCCGGTTAACCAGGTTAATATCTTCTGCTATAGGCAAGAGTGTCTCGCATTTGTGTAAGACTGATATGGAGTTTGATATATTTGAGAGGACTATGTCTTTTAGATATACCTCAGTTCTGGTTTCAAGGCTTTTCTCTGCAAACTCCTCTGTCATTTTAAGAAAATGCGCTGCACAGCGCAGCATAGCTACGTTTGAAAGTGTGATTTCAACATTGATCCCATAGCAGTACTTGGCAGCTAGCTCAAATGCCTCTGACCCACCTGGTACCGAAGGGAGGCTAATCCTTGAGACCTTTGAATCTTTTGCCTCCAATAAGAGCTTACGGATTCTTCCACTGCGCGAAACAAGAGGAAGCTGCAGCAAAATGTATACTGCAAGTGCTTAGCACAAGATCTTAATGGAAATTAAAAACTCTAAATTTGTATACCGAAAGAAAAAAAATCACAAAAACTAGAACAGAAACAGTAATCAGTCTGAAATAAGACAGAAGAAAGCTAAAAGCAGTCATTGATTGTTAAAGTACAAAAACTAGATCTGTACTTATTTGTTATATGATCTGCACGGTTTTTACTGATCTGCACTAATTTGTTATCTGATCTGCACTGTTTTGCACTGATCTTCTATCTGATCTACATTGTTCTGCAATGATCTGCACTGATATGTTATCTGTTCTGCACTGTTTTGCATTGATCTGCTATCTGATCTGCACTGATCTGTACTTATTTGTTATCTGATCTGCACTGATCTGTACTTATGTTGACTGGTGTTGCATTTGTTGTTAAGGTTTTGGTGTATGGATATAGATGATTTAAGATATAGTCTTTGCATGAAGAATTGTTTCTAGGAAGGTAAATACTCCCTGGTAGATTTAATGGTCATCACCGCAGTGTAATTTTGATTGGCACCGTGCTTACAAAATCTGGCAGAGGTAGCTAAACTATTAAGATACTGATGTGCAAAAAGGGACTCAGAGCCGTTTAAAAGTCTATGACTATTAGTTTAAAAGAGAATGATTTGAATTGATCATGTCTTAGACTCTTAATAAGGTTTAGTTTAATGAAGTAGTATTTGAGCAATCATTCTCTCCAACAGACATCTTTCTGATCCTTGCATATCAGTTTTTTTTCAACTAATATATCAAACGTTGCCATCACCCATATATACGCTAGGTAAGTTGAGAGCTCTAGAGCGCCGACTATAATGTTAGCTAACCAGCAACTACCAGCTCATGATTTAATAAGACGATTTTTTTCTGAAATCTGTGATTGTAAGGCAAAGACTGCAAAACAAAGGTAATTGTACCCTTTTAGCATGTAATTCAGTTGCAGCTCCAACTTTGAATATAGACTTAAAGTTGCTCCAAGCTTTAAGGCTTCTTATTTATCGTGAAGCGAAGATTCCTGCTCATAACTGCATTATGTGATTCCTCTTACATTATGTGATTGCCACTTTGACATTGCTCACTTTTTCCCCCATTTCATTTCTACTTCTGTTGAGGACTGAAGTTGAGACTGATGACTGACAATTTTGGGAACAGTTTACAGTGATTGCCTGTGCAGATTCTAGAGTTTTCCCTTCTAACATTCTTGGAATTCAACCTGGAGATGCTTTCACTATGCGCAATGTGGCGAATCTGGTGTTTCCTTTTGAGGTAGCTACATCGTGTTTCTTCTCTCTAAGCATTGGTTATTAGAAAGTTTAGCAGATGAATTCCTTGTAGTATCTGATTTTGACTTTGTTGTCCATACAGACTGGGCCCCCAGAGACAAAAGCCGCACTTGAATTTTCGGTTAATACTCTTCAGGTGAATTGCAATTCTTGTGAACTTGAGCCTTCTGTTTGAGCTTAAATTGATGAACTTATATTAGCATGAACCGTGGAAGACACATATTGAACACATGGTGTGGTAGCAAACATTGTGCCCTCATATGCCTTGAAAATTTACAAAAAAGTATTTGTTATTTGTCATATTGTTAGACCAGGAAAATGGGTCATTTGTATTGTGTATAATTTAGGCGGGTGAATTCAGGTCTATTGCAATTTGCAAAAAAGTATTTGTTATCTGTCATATTGTTTTAGTATGGCTTGGTTTGAAATTGGGTTACATTGTTGGTATGAATTAGCATAGATATCGACCTAAGACAATAAGATCAATGGACAAAAGAGAAATTGAAGGAAGAATATGTAAGGATATGAATGTATTAATGATAATCAAGGTGAAATGCACTAAATACAAACTAAACCTGATTCAAGAGAAATGACACTCTCCTAAATTTTACTAACTGACTACTTTCCACAATTCCGAATCCTGGTTTCAAATAGATTGAAAAGTATCCCCTCTAGAAGCTGCAGACATACAAATAAACCCTGTCAGTGCAAGTGAGAACCAATGTTGACTGATCCCCCCCTCCACCCACCCACCGCGTAAACTGCTATCCTAAAATAGAAAATCGGTACACGTGATTGGTACTCTTTTGGGCTTGGTTAACTTGGCCTTTATATTGTCCTACTTTTCTTGTATTTAGGTTGTAAATGACTTGTTGAATCCAGCCGGACAGAATCTATGAATCAGAGAAGACCCGCCATCAGGTATTTTCTTATGAGAATTTGATGCCTGTATCAGTAATTCTGTGCTCATAGTTCTGTTTGTCTTAGCTACTATTGATCAGCAATTATATACACCATCAAAACAAAAAACCTTGCTAAGTTGCTAGTACCTAATAGTGATAGACTGGGCAGGCACTTCAGTCGTTACTTGATGATTCATCCTTGAAACTTTTTTAAACAAAATTTATTTACAACTACAACCTAATATGGAGAGTTTGTGGTATATCTGGTCTACAATAAACCTGCAGAGCGGGCTGCTTGGTCTTAGAATCAGACACATATGTTAAGGTTAGGTTGGCCTTAAATCTTTTTTGTCATGCCAATATGCCATGTGAATTTTGGTATTTGTTTGAATTTCCTATTTTAATTTTTTTTATAAAAAAACCTTTCTCATGCCAGCAAAACATTGACTAGTAGAACTATAGAAATTTTGGTATTGAGAAAATCATCATCATCGTGACACTTTTATCCATTATAATTGCAATTAAGATCAACCCATTACTTCCAAGTGAATTGTAACAAAAAAAACCAAACTAGGTAGCGCATAGCATTAACGTTCCCGTACCCGATCTAGTACAACTAATAGGAAACATTGAGTGAAACTTTCATGTTTCTTGCTCTTCTAAAAGTACATTACTCATTCCAATCTATTTATGTACATTTAAGGATCATTGGATCGTTATAGGTCATATTTAGAGCTAAAATGACATTTCCGCTCCCAACTTTGAACTAAAGAACCTAAGTAATCATTTTATTCTTATTACATGATTAATATGCATAGTTTTAACTTTATAAAACTCATACCAATCTCTGTACTCACATGTAAGGCTCATTGGGTCGTTATAGGTCATATTTAGAGCTAAAATGACATTTCCGCTCCCAACTTTGAACTAAAGAACATAAGGACTCATTTTATTCTTATTATATGATTAATATTCATAGTTTTAACTTTCTAAAACTCATTTCAATCTATTTATGCACATTTAAGGCTCATTGAATCGTTATAGGTCATATTTAGGCTAAAATGACATTTTCCTTACTTTTGATTCGTATTCTAGACTTTTAGGACACTGTCATTAGTTGTTTGAATGTTAAAATGTGATATTTAATTTTCATTTAATCTAATTCTTAATTTTTATTTTTATTTTTGTAAAGGTATATACTCCGAGGAATGCGCCTTATGCTAGTGAGGAAATTGATATGGTTCGTGAGCAATGGGCTATGTTTTTTACCAGCAAGTATTTGTTATTGGCCTGGGCGCTTGATCGAGTTGGTTTAGATATAATAGAATAATCTTTTATATTAAAATGTATGCGTTCGTTGAAATTGGAACGTACATATATTTAAATGTATGTGGTACGTGCACTTTGGTGTTGGGATTTATACAAAACAACAACCTATTGTTTTTATATTTGTTATACAGGTTGCGATATTCTATTATTGTTGTGACAGGTTTCTATATTTGGTGCAAGGCACTCTAGGTATCCCTAAACAAAATTAAATTTTCCCGCTAAAAGTGTTTTGTTGCAGCGTACATATATATGTGTACGCTGCAACAAGGGTGTAAAATTTAGAAAAATTTCAGACTTGTTGCAGCGTACAAATAGATGTACCCTGCAACAGGTGGGGTCTTTTGCAGCGTACATGAATTTGTACGCTGCAACAAGTCAAGATTTTGGCCAAATTTTTGACACTTGTTGCAGCGTACGTACATACATATGTACGTTGCAAAAAAGTACTTTTCGCAGCGAACATTGTACGCTGCAACAAGGTCAGACTTGTTGCAGGCCCCCCAGTTGCAGCATACGATGTACGCTGCAACAGGGGTCTAAAATCCCGCTGCAATAAGGGTTTTTTCTACTAGTGAACTACTTAAGACATGCCAAAGCTGCTTAAGGATTTAGGACTTTTGGGGTCTTGGAATCGTTTCATTCTTTTTGGACCATGTTTTTCTTTTGCATGAATGTAATGTTTAATAGGTTTAACGATTGCATGCTAGCTTTTATTTCAAAGTTATTAAAGTTTATGAATGGTTATTTATTGCAAATTCTTTTCGATTGTAGTAATCAAATGGCCGCAAACAATAACAAAACTTTCAACCCGCGTTCAATTCTCGACAAAGAGAAGTTGAATGGCAACTATTTCCTCGACTGTCAAAGGAACTTGAAAATAGTTCTTATGCATGAGGAAAAGGAATATGTCCTTGAGGAAGAGTTACCGGAAGAGGCTGGGCCGGAGGTAACTCAAGTTGCCCTTAATCGTTGGATCCAGGCCAATAGGGATGTCAAATGTGTGATGCTTGCATCCATGAGTCCTGAACTTCAGAAAACGTTCATTAACTCGGATGCTTACCAAATCATCTCGGAGTTGAAGAACATGTTTCAGGACCAAGACATAATCGAAAGATTCGAGACTCAGAGGTTGATCCTTGAGACTAAGCTCAAGAAAGGAGAACCAGTGAGCCCACATGTTCTTAAAATGATTTGACTCTTTGAGAACATGAGAGCTCTAGATTCTGACGTCTCAAATGAAATGGCTATTGACATCATTCTCCATTCGCTTCATAGTGGATATGATTAGTTCAAGTTGAATTACAACATGAACAGCATGGAGAAAACTCTTACTGAGCTTCACGGTATGCTGAAAACCGATGAAAAAACGCTCAAGCAAGAGAATAAGCACGATGTGCTTATGGTGCGTAAGGGAAAGAACTTCAAGAAATCGGGCAAGAATAAGGGAAAGGCTATGCCCTCATCCAAGTCCAACAACACCAGTTCTGGTAAACAGAAGAGGGTGACTCGTTCTCCTGCCGACTCTGAATGCTTTTACTGCAAGAAGAAGGGGCATTGGAAGAGGGATTGCTTGAAGAGAAAGGAAGATGAGAAGAACGGGAACGTTGCTTCTACTTCAGGTATATATGTTATACATTTTAATCTTGCTAATAATTCTACTTCTTGGGTATTAGATACTGGTTGTGGCTCACACTTATGTTCCAATTCGCAGGGACTAAGGAGAAGTAGAAAGCTTGATAAAGGCGAGATGGATCTACGCGTGAGAAATGGAGCACGGATTGCTGCATTAGCCGTAGGATCTTATTTTATTTCTTTTCCTGGTGGTTTTGTTTGGAACTAGAAAACTGTTACTATGTTCCTAGTATCACCCGAAACATTATTTCTGTTTCAAGTTTGGATTCTAAAGGTTTTAGTTTTCAATTTAAAGACAATAGTTGTTCTTTTTCTTTGAATGGAATGTTTTATGGTTCAGCACAACAAGAAAATGGTCTATATGTGCTAGATACGAGCAAACACATTTATAACATAAATACCAAAAAGGCTAAAACTGGTGATTCGGATCTCACATTTCTGTGGCATTGTCGATTAGGCCATATAAACACAAAGCGCATGGAATTACTTCAACGGAAAGGAATTCTAGAATCATTCGACTTAGAGAAGATTGATCAATGCGAATCTTGTTTACTTGGAAAAATGACAAAGCAACCTTTCTCAAAGGTGGGAGAAAGAGCAAGCGAACTACTAGGGCTAATACATAAGGACGTATGTGGGCCTATGTGTACGAAAGTTAGAGGTGAGTTCAGCTATTTCATAACGTTTACGGACGATTTCAGTAGATATGGCTATATTTACTTAATGAAACACAAGTCTGAATCGTTTGAGAAATTCCGAGAATTTCAAAATGAAGTAGAGAATCAACATGGAAAGAAAATCAAATCTCTAAGATCGGATCGAAGAGGTGAATATCTTAGCCACGAGTTTGATGACCATCTAAAAGAATGCGGTATTCTTTCTGAATTGACTGCTTCGGGGACACCTCAACGGAATGGAGTGTCGGAACGGAGAAACAGGACCTTCCTCGATATGGTCAGGTTAATGATGGGTCAAGCCGAACTTCCTTTACAATTTTGGGGACATGCGTTGCAAACTGCAGCACTCACACTGAATCGTGCTCCGTCAAAAGCTGTTGAAAAGACTCCATACGAATTATGGACTGAGAAACTTCCAAAGTTGTCTTTTCTGAAGATTTGGGGTTGCGAAGCATATGTCAAGCGATTAATTTCGGACAAGCTCGAACCAAAATCTGACAAATGTTTCTTCGTTGGGTATCCAAAAGAAACAAAGGGGTATTATTTCTACAACAAGTCAGACAACAAGGTTTTCGTTGCTCGTGACGGTGTCTTTTTGGAAAGAAATCATATTTCCAAATTGACAAGTGGGAGAATAATAGACCTCGAAGAGATTCGAGACGAACAACGAACTCAGAACTCTTTAGAAGCAGTTCAGGTTGATGAACCTCCAAGGTCTTTAGAAGAGCCAGTGGGAGTAGTTCCTCAAAACGTTGTTGCCCCTCATAAGTCAAGTAGAACTATTTTTCAGCCAGACAGATGGACAAGCGTCCTCTTGACTGAAAAGTTAGAGGTTCTCATATTGGATAGTGATGAACCTATGACTTACAAGCAAGCTATGACGAGCCCAAGCTCCATTAAATGGTTAGAGGCCATGAAATCTGAAATAGACTCCATGTCTGAAAATCAAGTCTGGGATTTGGTTGATTTGCCGGATGGGTTCACACCTATCGGATGCAAATGGCTCTTCAAGTTGAAGAAAGATAAAGATGGAATTGTATACATATACAAGGCTAGATTGGTAGCAAAAGGTTACAGGCAAGTTCACGGCATTGACTACAATGAAACCTTTTCTCCAGTCGCGATGCTTAAGTCTATTCGGATAATCCTTGCGATTGCCGCTTTTCATGACTATGACATATGGCAAATGGATGTCAAAACTGCCTTCTTGAATGGTGTTCTTGAAGAGACTGTGTTTATGACACAGCCGGAGGGTTTTGTCGATCAAAAGAACCAAGGAAAGGTATGCAAGCTTAAGAAGTCCATCTACGGACTAAAGCAGGCATCAAGGAGTTGGAATAAACGATTTGATGAAGCAGTCAATAAGTTTGGCTTCATCAAGAATCAGGATGAATCTTGTGTATACAAGAAGTTCAGTGGGAGTAAAATTGCATTCCTAGTCTTGTATGTTGATGACATACTGCTTATTGGAAACGACATTCCTATGTTGGAGTCTATAAAGACTTGGCTCGGAAAGTGTTTCTCAATGAAGGACTTAGGAGAGGCACAGTACATATTGGGCATCAAGATCTATAGGGATAGATCTAAGAGGATGATTGGACTAAGCCAAAGCACTTACATTGACAAAGTGCTAGCTAGGTTCAATATGATGGAAGCCAAGAGAGGCCATCTACCCATGTCACATGGCACATATCTAAGCAAGAATTAGTGTCCCAAAACATCTGATGAGCGTCGAAAGATGCGTGGAATTCCATACGCTTCGGCTATTGGATCCATCATGTATGCTATGATTTATACAAGGTCGGATGTTTCGTTCGCACTCAGTGCAACAAGCAGGTACCAGTCAGAACCAGGTGAGGCACATTGGACTGCTGCCCAGAACATCCTAAAGTACCTGAAAAGGACTAAGGATCAGTTTATGGTTTATGGTGGTACAGATGAGTTGATTGTTAAGGGCTATACGGACGCAAGCTTTGAAACCGACAGAGATGATTTCAGATCACAGTCTGGGTTTGTGTTCTGCCTCAACAGCGGAGCAGTAAGCTAGAAATGTGCTAAGCAAAGCACTATTGCGCATTATACAACTGAAGCCGAGTACATTGCTGCCTCAGAAGCAGCAAAGGAAGCTGTTTGGATTCAGAAGTTCATCGGAGAACTTGGGGTTGTCCCCTCCATTAAAGGACCAGTGGATCTGTATTGCGAAAATAGTGGAGCCATTACCCAGGCAAAGGAGCCTAGGAACTACCAGAAGTCCAAGCACGTACTTCGATGATTTCATATACTTCGAGAGATCGTTGAAAGAAAAGAAATCGAGATTTGCAAGGTTAGAACTGACGACAACGTCGCGGATCCATTGACTAAACCGTTGCCACAAGTGAAACACAACGCACATGTAGCAACCATGGGAATCAAGCATGATGGAGAATGGCTTTGATTTTCTAAGTATTGTTTTAGAACATCTGTTAGATCTATGTTTAAAACAATTGGTTTAACCATTTCATATTTATGAAATTTATTATTTCATATTCATTTAATTTTGGTTTAGTATTAAATGATAAGTCCATGTGATTCAAATCATTCAAATGGGATGTCAAGATGGATTCTTCGACAAAGAAACACCCATAAGTGAACTTGAATATTGAAGTCACAAAGGATCCCTAATCCAGGTCATTGAAAGGTGGAAGACCAATGACTAATGAAGATTAGATTTCAAGTAGATTACTTAGTTCTGTTTCTTGAACTAGAGTGATTGGATGTCAGAATCTTTTGCATAGATACTTATTGGATCTTGTATCGGATTGACCATGAGAACAATTTAAGAGATTAAAGTCATGTCATAGGTAGTTCTCATTAATGGTGATTAGAGAACGTTCCTCAGAACATGAGCGATTATGTCTGCTCGTTTGAGAATTAGTTCGCGTTGATGCTCGCTAAACGTCGCACCGTAAAAGGAGGCTATAAAAGCAGTTATTGGGCGTACTATGAATCAAAGTGAGTAATTATATATTGCAAGAATGGATTGTCCTCCTATCTTTGATAGGATATGGTGTTGTTGTGTAACAAGGCCTCTCGGAGAGTTAGATACTGTAAAATGCATGGTCGTGCTCAGAATGGTTAAGGCTTAACCTTCTGTAAAAGTTTAACAGTTGAGCTCTGTAATCCGAGAAACACTTCTGGACCTAATAAGGATGGCTTGGATCTTACCTTATGTTAAGTAAGTAACACTAAGTGAAAAAGGAATGTGAATGCACACTTTTCTGAATGACAAGTGGGAGACTGAATGAAATATGACCTTCACCCAAGGTGCATTAAGTCTAACACCAAGGTTCAGATTAATTGCGAACAATTAATTCAGTGAGATCAAGTGATCGGAACAGCTAGCTGGAGCAATGCTTCCGATCAGTGAGTTCTAATGAATATTAAACTCACAGCTTACTCTTGACTGAACCTACAAGGTCACACCAATGACACGTAACAGATCACCGGATTAAATGAATCGGAAATTCATTTAATATCTTTTCGGGAAATAGTTGGAAAACGTATCATACGATACAACCTTGCATCAGAATCGTATATCGTATCGCAAATATTCGTAAGCTAGGCGAAACGAATAAATCGTATCGTACGACGGTGATTCGTCGTATACGAAAAGATAAATAATATCCGGAACGATATTAAGTCGCGAATACGAAGAGTGGCCCACGAGCCGAGTGCGCGAGGCACTCGAGGCCCATGGGCGCTCGGCACGCAAGCAAGGCAAACCACACGGCAGCGCTGGCCCATGGTCGAGCAACTGCGCGTGTGTGCGCGCGGGCTAAAGCAACGACACAGCAACAGCTGCGCGCGGCCCACGGCTCAACACGCTGTGTGCTCGTGTATTGTGCGAGCTTGCTGGTCGGTCATGGCCCTTGTGGCTTGGCCGGTTAGCAAGGTTATGTTAATAACCTTCTAACCTGATTTGCCAACAATACAATTCACACATACTCAAACCCTAGAGACTCAGAGAACCCTAATTCTCTCTGTGCCTCCAAAGTTAGTTCTTCCCAAAAGCAAACTATCTTGATCGATTGTCTAAGCTACGATAATCAAGACGGATCTGATCGTGTCGGTGAACCAAGTAGAGAAACAACAAGTGGAGTTCTAAGTTCATGTTCGTTGACAAATTATTGTGGAAAACACGCTTCAAATGTAAGTATGCTTAATCTGTGCTTTATACATGCTTCCTGGCTTTGGGGATTGTTTCGGCACATGTTATTATGTTTAACTGTATTCCCCTACAATTACAACAAACAAGCACTAAAAATCTTACTTAGGAATAGACAGCACTGCTGGCACTAATGCTTCAGTATATTTTAAATGTGAGCTTGGAACATACTCCATCACTTTATCAGTCCATTCTTTCTCTCCTACAATCTCAATAATACTATTTTGCCGTCCCACCAAGACCTTAGGAAGCTTGAGTTTTTAACAATTAAAAACCTCAAATCCATGCAAAGACGGGCAACTCAGTACTTGCCAATCATAGATGCTCTCTAAATTTGGCAAGTAAAAAAGCATAAATTTTGTTAACTTTGGAATAGTTATACAAGTTGGGTTGGCTTCTGCCGCTGGCTGTATTACATACTTCATCTTCTTACAGTGTTTAATTTATATGAAATGACATGAGTGAATTCATTAATGGATTATGGTAGCCATAAGTTGTGCTCCAATGCAATCATGAAATCACATAATTTAACAACCCATTATCAAAATAAAGAATCAAAACCCAATTACAATCTAAATGCTCACTACCTAGGTATACCAATGCAGAGGAACAAAAACCCATAACCCATAACTAAACCAGTCGTAATTGAATCCAAACCCCCTTCTTCCCGCCAAACCAATTCAAGGAAATTAAACCAAACATAAATCAACAAATATCGCAAAGTTTGTGGATGAATTACCTTAAAATTCGATTTCTCCGTGAGAAGAAGCACCGTAGGGCGCAGGGCGAAGAAAACACCGCCGCCTGAAATAAATCGCCGCCTCCTGAAGGAACTCGCCGCCGTGTGAAGGACTTTGATAGGAGGGTTTCGGTGTCCATTGAGACTTTTGGGGTTTTAAGGTTTTGCAGATTGAAGACTGAAGAGCATCCGTGGGAAGACAGAGTTAGGCGGTTAACTTTTTACTCATTTTAACATTTTGTTCCCTATAATAAACGGGAAGTTTTTTAATATGATAGCGCAGAAGATTTAAGTACTATAATATATGAACATATAATATCGCTTCTTAGATAACTGCTATAATATGTTGTTTTGTATACTTCTGATAGCAGAAGAGGCAAAAGCGCTATTCAAGAAACGCTATTAAATGACATTTATGTAGTAGTGGTAGGTGGTCCACATGTGTTTGAAGAGGCGGAGCCACGATGGTTCGAATGACATGGTGATGTTTAAAGGGTGTTGATGGTGTGAGGTTTGCATGATTGGGTTTAATGGAGTTTTCATAACAATACATACCAAATTAGACGACATAATTAATTAACAATAGCGACGGGCAATCCAACTTAATTAAAGGCAAAAAAAGGGGACAATTTAGAAATAAAGCCTATATTACTTGGAGAAGATCAGAGAAGGGGAGGAGATCAAATTAAGAAGGTGGTGGATGGCAGGATGGGTGATAAGATGAGGTTTTTTAAATTATTAAATTAAAAATTATAAAATAAAATTCAAACCAATTAGGGTGTGACATCTAGGGCTGGAAGTTTCACTGTGACTCGATAAATAGTCGATCCACGTGACCTAAATAAGTGGATGGAAACACGACAAAACATAGACTTTAATCGGGTGACAGATCGGGTCAGATTTGAATTGAGACATATCCAATTCACCACTGGACCCATCCATCCACTTGTTTTTTTCTAATATATACAAGTATATATTTTTTTAATGATATCAACTTTTCTACAAGAATCTCATGAGTAAATCCAAGGTATCATTTTCACCTTTCCCCACTCTCTCACGCAATCATACTCTTTGGCTATGCGGTTCCCTCAATCTAACCGAGTCGTCGCACACTCTCCTCATTTAATACAGAAGGAATTATGTACTTAGACATTTCCGTCAATTTCTAAAAATAAATAGGAATTAATTATGAAGATAATAATTTAATTATTTTAGTAATCATATTTGCTTGTTAGAGAATAAATGTGATTAGTAGGATAATATTGAATGGGCCTACAACTAAAATATAATAATCCTATGAAGTCACATATTGCAACACTAGTTGAACACAGAAAAACAAGCCCATTAGTGGGCGTTGTACCGGTTGGCCATAAAGGGAAAGCTAAGGATGGAGAATTAGTTCTCCTAATTAACCAAGAACTCTAGAATTATATATATGATATAATATTGGGTTTTACGTACGAAAAGTTAATCAGTAACTTTGAAACAAAAGAAAACCCAAAACCCTTCCCACGCCGTTCAGACCATCATCAAAAGCAAGAGAATTTTTTCTCTTCCGTTCTAGCAGACGTTGGTGTTCAACTGGTGTTCGTGGACTAAATATAGGAGCAAAACTTGGGGCTCGATCTTCGAAGCTTGCATACAAACGGGAGAACACGCTACAAAGGTTATTATTCTTCCACCATAAATCTGATTCATATTATTGTTATGCATGTGGTCCTATGATAGATGTTAAGAAATTATTTCCTGAAATTCCGCTTTATGCATCTATATGATCCTACTGTGGTATCAGTTTTAGCCTCTTGTATAATATTTTATTATCATTATTGTATGTAACGTTATTATTTTAATTCAAAGAGGAGAGATTTATTATGTGGATTAAAAAAATTCATGATTAAAATATCGATTTTAATTATTGTATGTATAAAAGTATGATCTTTATACACATATTCTCACTCATTTTTTGGCTCATAGATACGACATATTAACCCCTAATAATAAAATAAATTTATTATTTTGGTTAATTAATCTCGAGCTATGCCAAATTTTCCCTACTTTGATTAATTATTGCATAAAACTTGTTTATGCCCAAGTTTATCAAACCTGATTGTTACGTCTTGACTCAATTTCTCTCAAATTCGACCCAAATCAGTTGTTGTAGATCCACCATGGTTGCAAAATTTCAGTGAGAGAGAAATAAGGTCGCGGCTGGTTGGCAAAACCACCTCACGGTGGGACACGGCGACGAGTCAGATGTCGCGCAAATTGTTGCAACTAGGGAGAGTGAGGGATCTGGGTAGTCAGAAATGGTCTGGCAAACAGGTAGAAGCGGCATGAACCAGCTACGATGCCCGTGCAATTGTTGTGGGGTGACTGTTAGTGGCTTAGTCGTGAAGGGAGAAGCTGAGCAATTGTTGCTTGGTTTTTTCGACGCAGACTATAGTCTCCGTGATTCCTATGGTCGACGGCTAAGTGAACGAAACCAAGGTGGCGGGACGTCAGGAACATGTGTGTGGCCGGTGGTGGTTGCACGGGTTCCTGACGTGTTGTCACTTGCCATTTAGGGTTTCTGAATTTAAAGGTTTGGGCATGGACTCCATAATTAGTTTTAGGCCCACCCCAAATTGCAAATGGTTGTTCAATTTAGGGGTTAATCTATTTTTTAGAAACCAGGACAAATCCATGTAATTGTTACATATTTGTTCTATGAGCCGTTAGCCCGTTACGAGTTGAGTCTTGTTTACGATCCAATATTTGTAATTATACTTATTTATTATAGTACTAATTCCACATATATATGAATACTAATCATTGAATTCAAATAATATAGTTTCCGAATAATATTACACTAAAATTGTTTAAGTTATTATAATTATTTTGGGAAGGTTGTTTGCTTAAAAATAGTTAATAAGTAAATAATTTGTGTTTATTATATTTTGATATTATATGCGTGTAAGGAATATATGATATTTTGTTACAGGCAAGTGACTAGTATGACCCAAAATAGGATAGAAAATACGATTTGTGTATCGTTTTGTATTTTTGTAAATTTTGAAATACGGTCTGCGCATCGTTCTGATTGTTGTAATTTAATTTTAAAAGTTAAAATTAGATTATAAAGTTAATATTGTAAGCACAATGGAGTATAAGGAGGTTCAATAAGAAAATCAAGGATGGAGATCCAAGAAAGATGAACATGAACCTAAGAAGATTTGAGATTGTATATTAGGGGCCATACTAGGATGACATTTAATTTTATGCATTTTATATTTCCTTAAAATGCTTATTAAGTTTATGTATGTGGTTATTAAGCTATGTGTTCACTTTTTAATTAACCAACATAGTAAACTTAGGTCCCAAAATAATATTGAGTTTAAGTGCTTTTCCATACAACACCAATAAAGCCTAAGATCATAAGTAATAGGTTCTTCCAAAGCAGGGTGTTGCTTATAATTCCGGGGATAGTAGGGTAGGTTTTTGAAACTTACATGTTAATGTTTGGTTTAACTCAACAAAACTATAAAAAGACAAAGTTTTGAGTTTTGAAGCTAAGAGATAGGAAAATACAAAGAGTTGTTAACCTGTCTACCAAGAGTTATAATTAGTAAAATGTTTACTTACCTCAACTACTATAAATTAAAGTAGCAAGGCCAAAGTCTGTTTGATTGTAGTGGGAGGGGATCTTGGTTATTTCTTTATTCAACGGGGACTTCTAATTTTGAATAAAGGGTAGTAGTTAAATAAATTTGTTTAATTGCTGCTTTTGATAAACATTATATTGAATCTTACTTTACTATTTTGTTGTAGTTATCATGTCTGATGCAAACAACAACTCTACTTTTAACTTGCGCCCTCTAATTAAAAAAAAAAAGACAAATTGAATGCAATCAACTTCCTACAATGGAAAATGGATGTGAGAATTGTTCTTAGAGCGGAAGGAAAAGAAAGTATTCTTGACAATCTTCTCCCCGTTAAACCCATGCCAGAAAATGCCACTGTAGCTCAACAACGAGCTAGACAAGCTCTAGAGGATAAGTCCCTGCTAGTAACATGCTTGATTCTTTCTTGCATGGAACCAGAGTATCAAAAATGTTTTGATGGTTTGGGTTCCTACACCATAATCCAGCAACTGAAAACTTTGTTTCAGAAGAATCCTAGATTATAGAGGTTTGAAGCTAACTGTACACTTCTGGATTCCAAGTTGGAAAAGGGGAAGCCCGTTGGTCCGCACGTGTTCAATTTGATTGGATATTTTCATACCATGGATAAATTGGGCTTGCCTTATCTAAAGGACCTGACAACTTACATAATCTTCAGATCCTTGCCTGAAGTTTTTCATAACTTTAAGTTGAACTTCTATATGCAAGGAGGGGAGGCTACCATGCAAGAGTTGCATGGTTTGTTGGTACAGGCAGAGAAAAACTTACCTAGGGAGCCTGAACATAAGAATATTCTAATGGTTAGAAAAGGCAAGCAGTTCAAGAAGAAAAGGGCTCCCATGAAGAAGAACAAGCGAACGGTAGTTGCCAATGACAACTCTTCTAACAAGACAAAGGCCACTCCTAATGCTAAGGTAGCTACTCAACATGAGTGATACTACTGCCACAAGATTGGCCATTGGAAGAGGAACTGCCCCAAGTATCTGGAGGATAAGAAGACTGGTGCTTCAATATCATGTATCTATGTCATAGAAGTTAATTTAGCTACTACTGCTTCTTGGGTATTTGATACCTCTTTTGGATCTCACATTATTGGTAATGTGCAGGGACTAAAAAGAAGTAGGAGCTTGAGCAAAGGTGAAGTGGATCTCCGAGTAGGCAATGGAGCAAGAGTTGCTGCTTTAGCTGTAGGAGATTATAGTTTACGCTTGCCTTTTGGTTTAATAATAAAACTACATAATTGTTATTACGTTCCAGTTATAACCAAGAACATAATTTCGATTCCGATTTTGGATTCGGAAGGTTTTTTCATTTCAAATTATGAATAATTTTGGTTCTGCATATTTGAATGGTATGTTCTATGTCTCTACTAAATTAGCAAATGGTTTATATGTACTAGACTTAAAAATTCATATCTATCACATAGAAAACAAGAAACACAAACCAAATGACTTGAACCCTACTTACCTATGACATTGTCCGATTAGGCGACATAAGCTCAAAGCGCATAGAGAAACTTCACAAGGATGGAATTCTCAAATCATTTGAAGTATATGAGTTTTGCTTAATGGGAAAAATGACAAAGTCTCCTTTCACAGGCTCAAGGGAAAGGGTCACTGATCTTTTATCCCTTATACATACTGATGTGTGCGAACCTATGAGTACTTTGGCTAGGGGAGGGTACAAGTATTTCATTACTTTTACCGATGATGTGAGCAGATTTGGATATGTTTATCCCATGCGGCTTAAGTCAGAATCATTTGAAAAGTTTAAGGAATTCCAAAATGAAGTACAAAACCAACTTGAGAAGAAAATTAAAGCATTGCGATCAGATCGTGGTGTGAATATTTATCTCAATAGTTTGTTGATCATTTGAAATATAGTGGCATACTTTCGCAATTGACTCCACCGGGGACACCACAGTTGGATGAGGTTTCTGAAAGAAGGAATCAAACTCTATTTGTAACACCCCGACAATTCTCCCTTTTCTATAATAACATTTTTAATAAATATAACTATATAGAATTATCAAAGTATTATCGCCCGTGTGAAAACGTAACAGCTTATTCAGAATTTTGCAGCGGAAAACAAAAACTAACTTTAAATTTATAAATAGTTAACTACGGAATAAATTCCCAAAACTAACTAATGAAAATAAAGTCAATGCAACTGATTAAACAAGTTTAAAGTCCAATTTAAACAAACCAAAATTACTTTAACAAATCAAAACTAAAATACAAGCTCTCCAATCCTGAACCCAATGATGCATCATCTTCAAACCTGTAGATGGACAATGCTTATTGATCCTTAGATACTGCTCACCAAAATGGGTCATCACAGGATCAATAAGGCATAGCCATGATCAACACACACAAACAAAGCACGTAATCAGCAAAGCTGAGTACTACATACTAAATCAATGAATAAATATTCCTAACATGATACTAATAAAATATAAGCAAGGACAACCGAAACATATTAACTTGAAGACCAAATTTTGACTGGACTAGACTAGACTTGTATAACATTAATATGATTTTAAATGAAATAGTCAATGCACCGAGTTGTTTAACTAGAAGCCTTCACTAAGGAAGACGAGGTACGGGCGCGACTCCGTAACCTCAATGACCTGCGATATCGAGGAACCTTTTAAATAAAATAGAACGTGGTGATCAATCCGGTCACTGAAAAAGCCATGGGCTACCACCATGAACTCCAACTCCTGATTGTCCGTCACTTTAGACGTGCACAGTCTAAAGCTATTGCTATTCAGTTTCACTTTACATGATTTACCAATTAATACCTTGTTATTACTCGTCAATCACACAAATCAACAAGTATTCACACTGTTTTTATCTTGGAATTAAGTAAGCGATCACAAGCTATTAATCAAGAACTCATTCCAATTAATTCAATCTTTCCTTAACAATTGTTAACCACCTTTATATAGGTGTAAAGTATCAACTTACTAAACAAGGTCCTCGGCCCTCATATAGTAGTGAAATGCTAAAAGAGAACAACGATCAATCGATCTAAACCAATATATAAAATAATATAAAGTTCCCAACTGGCATGCTTGCACCAATCATCCATGCTAAAATGTTATAATTCTTATAATGAAGTTCTATGCTCAACGCATTCATTTAACGACATTGAACATGAAGTTTCAACATAAACCAGTTCATACATACGTTCAACATAGTTTCAACAATAGCACACATCCACAAACACAAAGGTATATACGTACCTTGTGTAAAAAAATTGATAGGCCACTTTAACAATTTCAAAAGTCGCCTACAGAGAATTATCCGCCCAAAACAACCAATAAAGATTCC